>NW_028258329.1:12025000-13275000 GCF_053883595.1 Heterocephalus glaber | reverse complement strand
AAGTGGGTAGGAGATGAAAGACTCAAAAAGAAAAGGGATGAATCTTTGTACCATCTGTTAAACTGTACTCTGTTGGGGCAGGAATCACATGTGTCAGCTTTGACAGAGCCCCCAAATATATTAGCAATACATTTTTGTTGAACGAATGATTTTTGAAAATTAAATTAGATGATGTGCTATCCTCACCGGGAGCCCTCATAAATTTGATGAAATGCACTGAGATGGTTTTTTAAGGTTTGCTTTTTGAATAAGTAGGGTTTTAGATTTTTATGAAGTCAAATCTGTCTACCTTCTCTATGATTTCTTCTTCTTATCCTTCTGAATTTAAAAAGCCCCTCAAATACACTCTGGAGTCCTTATCAAGAATTTGGTAAACATTCTCTTCCTTTTTAAAAACTAATTTCTTATGGTTTGCAGCCTTTACATATTTACCTGTTTAATCCAGTCTTTCCCAGAGGCTGGTGCAATAATCATGTAAGATGTTTTTAGGAATTCCATTGGTAAACATTGTTGTATTAATGGTTTGATGAGTTTTTAAATGAATATGTAACCATAACATCGAAACTGTATTTTCCAGATGGTATTGTTTAGAATTGTTTAAACATGAGTCCACTTTAAAATTTAGATGGTTTTGCATAATAGATATGGAAAACTGGTGATAGGGATTTGAGGATGATTAAATTTTGGGAGACTCTGGTTAAATCCATTTGAAATTTATTTTGCTGTCTAGGGTAGGATACTCACCTGATTTCCTCCCATCACACCACCAGATTGTTAACCAACCACTCCAAATCATTTATACATTTCTCCTTGATAATGATTTTTTTAAATCATGCATCAGTTCTCATATGCCAGAAGGTCCTTTTTGTCTCATTCATCTTTCATTAGTCTTGAGTTATTACTGTGCTTTTAATTACTGTGCTTGACTTAATATCTGGCCCAGCGGGCCTTCCCGTCCCACAGGAAGGCTGATTTTGAGGGCTGGGTCGGGGTAGGGGTGTGAAAGGACAGTGATATGTGGGGAGCAGTGCACCCTGCTAACCCCTTGGGCTGCAGAGGGCTATAGTTATAGGACTGGAGCTGGCAGGATGTTCTCAGATTGCAAGCGGGCAGTTCAAGAGCTCTGCCTCCAAAGGGAAATGGAGAAAGACAAAATAAATAAATGAGTACAGGCATGAAATTAAAATGAGAACTCTGATACTCTGTGCCATGAAGAACTAGACTCGCAGGGCTAACATTTGAGACTTAAGGGGACCCTTGAGGTGAGACACTGGGTGAGCCCTGACGCCTTACCGATGGTCCAGTCATCTGCCCATGAAGTGGGAGAAAATTGTCTATTGGCAAATTGTTGGAAAAACATTTCAGTATTTCAGGACATGTACATATAAACACACATACACACAATGTTACATATGTAAGAACACTGATACTAAGGAAAGCAGGTAAAGAATCCACACTTAAAACTACTATGCAGATAAGCCTTTCCCCCAAGGAATTCTCATTAAATGACAGGGTTCCCTCAAATGCATAGCTTCCCCAGTGATTTAAATTGTTTCTTTGGAGTGCACCAGCACCTTGACTGAAAGACTGAATTTTTAAAAACAAGTAGAGTACTTCCCCACACCACACACTTTATAAATCAGTGGGTGAGAATTTTTTAATTAATGAAAATAGTCATCTCATTTGTAGCTTTTCTAAAACACATGCAGGTCACAAAGTGGGGTACCAGGGCCACATATATTCATTCATCCCCTAGCCTGTGTGATAGCAAAACAGGATGGGACTTTGTGGCTAGACAATAGAGTTTGGCAGAACTGCATAGAAGATGGGCTTGAAAAGGACCTTAGAACACTTTTACTCCAAAAGCATATGCTCCAGGGAAAGGAATATGGAACCCTATTACCACCTGCCTCCTGCCCAGCTCCTACAAAATAACACCATTAATATTATTTATCCTGTCACTAAAAAGCAAACTGTTAATTACATTTGCTTAGAGATATGATTGAATTAGCCTTGCTGCCTCTGTTGAACTTCTGGTGTCTCAAAGTTGGAAATAATGTGATGGACATCTCACCACCTATGGATGGATGCAAGAGAAGCCAGTCAGCAGGTGCTGAGTCATGCTAATGCAAGTGCTGAATAATGCTAAGGCGGATCTGAGTCATGCTGAGTGGCTCTAGAATAGACACTAAGTCATACTAGAGCAAACGCTGAGTCACACTAGGGCAGATGCTGAGTCATGCTGAATTATGCTATCATGCAATGTTAACCAGGGGAGACTAATCCCAAAGGGGTTTATCTCCAGACCCAAATGGGAGTCACAAGTGGGAGCCTTGGTGCTAATTGAAAGTGTTCAAGTGGGAGGCAGGAGAGGATCCTGGAGGCCCACTTCCCTGTAAAATGCTTGGGCTATGGCTGGGACCAGAGCATTGCCCATTCTGAAGAGTCCAGACTGAGAGCTCCTGCTCCCTCTATAGTCCTCCAGATGAGCTGTGGGGTCTCTTGGTGATTGAAGATGGCTTTGCAAGGAAGAACCGGGTTTATAAATAATGCATTTTCTTTGTCTTGCAGGAATTCTGGAGGCAGAGGTACAATCAGATCAGCTGTGAACAGCTTACATAGCAAATCTAATAGGTTTGTAAATTACATTTTGTGTTCATTTGTTTTTGCTGTAAGGCAGCTATTAATCTGCTTCTCCTCTTTGCTGGATGATGCCCTTCTTACTTAGTAAATAGATCTGTTTTGTTTCACTTTGATTTTGCATTTCCCGAATCACTTTTTGGGGAAGCTATCAATGAAAGATCACATGAAATAGTCCAAGGTCTAGAAGCTGCTGAGATGAAAAACACAAATGGGTAGGAATTACTTTCTGGAAAAGATCCCACCCACTTTGTAAAGCATGGGCCACCAACAAACTTGCTTAGAACTTGCACTTTTGCTGAGCCATGGAGGCCCTGAAGGAAGCCAAAACTTTCACCCAATTTCACTGTGGTAAATGGCTGGTCCAGGAGGTTAAAATGAAAATAAAGTACTCAAAATTTTTGCTAAGGCCTCTTGGAACACATAGGGAGTCAACTCAGTAATGTTAACCCTGATCATTAGATGTGCATCTTATGTAACATGACACTGCTACACTGGAAGCCTTTGGGACAATCCTGGCTAGGGGACAGATTGGGGCAAGGGAGCATGCAAATACTTTGCAAGCTGGCAGACCCAGGCTTGCCACTGGCTGCGGCCACACCATGCCTGCAAGTCCCCACTCCCGATCAACAATGAGTGTCCCATACTTCTGACCTTCTGTCTCCCAAGCCCACGTTCAGGAGTAGTGAGGACAAGAGCCAAGTCACTTGATACGGACAAGTCCACTCGTCAAAATGAAGTCCTTGTTTTGCTTTATTACATATCTTCTTTTGGTCATGCTGTAAGTGAGAGGCCCATAATACTCAAAGGACTGTTTGTCATTTGCCCTCCTATAATTTTTTAGGTCTATTGACCATATGAGACCTGTCAAGTATGTTCCTGGCCCCGCATGACTGACTTGAGAAGGTAACCCCTCTGTCCTAGACATCATTGCTTCTAGATCTTTAATGGCATCTGACCTGCTCAGACCTATGTATGAAGCTTATCTTGTGGCTCAAATGCAAAAATGGTAGAAATGAAGGCGAATGCCATATATCCCTCAGTTCCTCTCCGGTCTACTGTGGAAAGAGGCTCTTTCTTGAAAAAAGAGGACACTACCTCTCAAGCTCAAGCCCCCCTGTTTCCATGGTGCAGTCTTATTGACCATGAGAAGTGAGGCCAGTCTTGGGTGCTGGTCAGTCCGGGTTTCAGCTCCTGAGCTTCTTAGTTGGGGCCTCAGGCGAGCAATTTCACCCTTTGAGCCTCAGTTTCCATTTGGTGAGAATAATAAGCAGTGGCTTCTTAGAGGGATTAGAACTACTGAATGTCAGAGTCTATCTAGCCTAGCATCTGAGACGATCAAGACACTGCTCATGCTTGTCACTGTCACCAAGGATGTATTTGTGGCATCAGGTGTGACTGAGGATAAAGTTCAGGACTTGGGAGACAATGCCGCTTAACACACCTGTAGAATCACTTGAGAGATGCAAGAAGAGTACTGAGTCCAGGAGTTCAGTGACCGAAGAGAAGAATCTCACCTCTGTAGTCCAGCTGTCTCTGTGCAACATGGAGCATGTAAAACCTGTAAACAGAGGCAGTCCCTGGGGATATGGAATCCATCCAAACAAGAAGGCCAAGGCCAGAAAGCCAAGGCGACTTTCCCAAGGCTCCCAGCCAGACAGCAAGGAGCCAGAGTTAAGTCCAGTAAGATCAGAGATGGTGGTGCAAATAGGACCAAGGTAAAACTTAACTCCTGTCCATGCCAGCATTTATCTCATTCCATTTCCCACTTCCACTACCTTGTGTCTGAGAGAATTCTGGAACCCACGTCCAGAGGCTTCTGCCCAAGCCCCTCTACAAGCTTCCAGAGAGCCCAGCCCTGCAGCTATTTCCTGAGTGAGTCTGGGGCTGCCCCACTCTGGGGAGTGCCCCTGAGGGCTGAATCTACCTGAAGGCATGAGACACAAGCACCAGTCACTGGTTACTAATGAGAGCACCAACCAGCGTGTTCGGAATTCAAGTCCTCATCACAAGCATTAAAGCATTTCCATCACATGCACCTACTGATGTACACTGCAGTGAAGCTTGGGGTCTTGTGTGTGACAGCTGGTCCTGGGTCAAAGTTCCTGCCCAGGGCCATGCAGAAGTAGACAGTACCAAGGGAATGCAATCTGTCGGCTCTTCCTGGCACTCACAAGACAGCAGCCAGTAGTAGATGCAAGAAACATCAGCAGTCCTTTTAGGACTCTAGAAGCTCGAGCCAGATATCTTCCTCTTCTACACCCTCTTCCTATACATAGGGAAACTGTAGCTCAGAGAGGTAAAGTGATGTAGCCATAGTCACACATCTTAGGAAAACTTTCCCCTCCTCTTCTGCTTCCTTTCATGAAAATAGTAGCAATCCTAAAGGGCCAAGTTTTCTGTTTCTTCTTCTCTCAGCCTGCCTGTCAGGAGAAGTCCATCTGCCTTACTCAAAACCCTTTTGTTTCTCTGTACAGTTATATATAGTATATTTGAATCCAAAACAAGTGATATCAGCAGAGGAGTCAGGAATATTTTTGGAATGGAGATGGGAGGTTCATGAAAGACAGGGTATACCCCTACATTAATTTCTTCTCTACCTGAAAAAAAAGCAAAATAGAGCATTGGGTTTAGACCTCGCTAACAGGATTTCATCTTTCTTAACTGGGCCATTGCAAGATAAATTCAAAGGACAGAGATGTTTGGTTTAAACTCTTTAAAGCTCCAGAACTTGCCATCATAAATCCACTTATCATTCTAACCAAGAGAATCTGCTGTCAGAACAAACAAAAGGAACTCAGGATGTGACCCACGTGTGTGTGCCTGCATCTGACAGAAGGCAGCCTGGCTCTTGCACTGCTTTTAAAAATATAATTGTAGCCTAGTTTCTTAGAAACCTACTAGCATAGATTTAAAGCCTCTGAATTCAAGTGATTCCTCTAATGTCTGGTGTACCAGAGTCAGGTGGATGGATGGTTTATACCCAGAATTGTGATCTGCCCCAGGGTACAAAGCCAACCAGCTCCTTCATCCACTCCAGGCTCCCCTGGGATCAATTTCAATGTCAAATTCAATGAACACTTGTTTATTGAGCACCTGCTATACTAGACCATTCGGGAATGTAGGAATGAGGGAGGGAGATGCCCCTGCTTGCAGTCTCATAGGAGAGAGAGACATAGCATGGATTATTCTGTCACAGGTGGAGGTTTCTTATGTCAACAAGAATGATGGGAATAGAGGACAGGAGATAGAACCCACAGGCTGCAAGGACATTGTCCTGGGATGAGGTTTTGTTTTCTCGTTATTAGGTTTGCAAGCTATCATAGGATACTTTGCCACAAATAGAGCTGCTACCTATGAGTTTCTTATCAATCGTTTAAATGGAAAATATTATTATTCTGGTAGTAACTGCCAGGTTTCACTGGGAGGAAACGTTGAAGGTGGAGAGAGAGAAAAATAGTTTTATCACCCTTCCTGTCTCCAAGAATGTATGTTGGTTATACCTAAGGGAGAGAGTTTGTACATTCTAGAAGATAAATAGACTTCCTTCCCTTCTCAGGTAATAACTGCAATTTTGCTCTGCTGAAGTTTACATTCAAGCCTGAGCAAAAACAAAACTATTAGACTTGTCGTTGGTATGCTAGCAGATCGTGTCTACCTTCATCTTTCTTTCCCCCTTCCAGAGCTGAAGTGGTAATAAATGGCTCCTCATTGCCAGCTGTTGTTGACAGAAGTAATGAAAGCATTAAGCACAACATCCAGCCGACCTCGTCCAAATGGAGACACAACCAGACGCTCTCTCTGAGGATCAGGTACTGGTAATTACCTGTAGGACAAGAGCCAGACCTGGCCTTCTTCAGCACAAGCCGGCAAATTGCCACTCTCCATCATCTATGGAAGCAGGATAGAAATAAAACGTTTACCTCCCACAGAGGCAGGTTTCATCTGTAAGTGATCCAGTGGGAAGAAGACCTAGGGCCAGCCAAGCGGCCCGGCAGGTGGACAGAGCCGCTCAGGCAGGGGAGGGGGTGGAACCCCTGCGGAAGGTCAGGGGCAGACAGCACCTGGTGACAGACAGAGGCCACAGGGGCCTCTCCGTCCTGGGCATAAGGAGTCATTCTGTGTTTGGGCTTGCTTGGCATTCCTCTCCCGGTTCTGTGACGGTCCTCCAGTTTGTCCATGGAGTGCTGCCCTGTCCCACCGTCCTGGTAGCTTGACATGCTGTCTCTCCCCTACATGTGAATGAGCACCCAGAGATGGGAGATACAGGATCTGAGTTGACAGCTGAACCCAGACAGCCCTTGTCCTGACCTTCACAGAGAGCAGCTTTCAGGCTGCCATCATCCTGAGGTAGGAGCAACAGGGAAAATAGAGGAGGAATTAACAACTTCACCATGTTGGACACTCAGCTTTGATGTAGCCAGGATTGACCCAACAAATATCAGTCAGTATAATCTAGCTATATTCATTTCCAGGCATTGTGCTGCGGGTCCAGAGGGCTAACATGAGTGAAAACTGTTAGGCAGGGAAACCCAGATATAAAGACAGGACAAGGCGGTAAGCGATACACATTAGGTGGCATTCCATTTATACACAAAGTGGAAATAAGGAGGTTGTACTGAGGAGAGAGTCATTCACTCTGTAAGGGGTCTAAGAGGGCTGTCAGGGAAGGCTAGCCCAGAACATTGGGTTTTGAAGGATACTTAGAAGCTTCCCGGGTATGTAAAGCTGTGTCCTGCATGCAGAGCCTAACATCTGGTTATGTGCCCAGTGCTGCGGGAACACAAAGAAGGAGGGGCCATGGGGACATGGGGTAAGGTTGGGGGTCAGCCAGCTCCAGAGAGGAAAGCCATCAGCATAGGGATGGAGAGAAGACCCGATGACAGTGTGACCACACGGGAGTTGAGTCCCCAGGAAGACTCCCTGTTGACATGGAAGCCCCTACGCAGTTTGAGGTTTGGTTTGGGGACATGAAGGGTCCAGAATGGGAAGAGAGAGGTGTGGGCCTAGGGATCAGGTGGCCTAGAAACCATCTACAGGAGCTGTCTGTGGGCGCCACTATCTGTCACCCCAATCCTTACTCAGCAACTCTTCCAAGGCCACTGGGTGGGGCCCCACCATTATCATGCCACCTTGACAGCTGCCCCCTTTCATGAGGGGCACTGTGAAGTCAGTGAGACCACTGCCATTTTCCCCTTGGACTACTATAAGAAATAAGCACCATCTTGGTGGTTGAAACAACACAGATTACTCAGTCATCATGTGGAGGCCAAAATTCTGAGCACGCCCTCCTCCCCTAGTCTCTTCCTGCTGCACAATGCCTTCTTCTCCCCTGGGTCTGTGCCATCTGCTCTTCCGTCTCTCCTAAGGACACCGTTACTGGATTTAGGGCCCACCCGTGGAATGAGATGAGCTCACCTCAAGATCTGTAATTTAATTACATCTGCAAAGACGCTGTGTCCAAATAAGGTCACATTCACAGCTTCCTGAGGTTGGGAGGTGCAGTCACCATGTGCCTACCTGTGAATGACATCCTCCTGCCAACACAAGGCCACCTGCAGCCTACTCACCCTTCCTCCAACAGTGAGCAGTGTACGCACATGCACATGCACATGTACACACACACCTTGCTTTTGAAAAACACTATAAGGAGCTTGCAAATATCCAGCCATCTTGGCAAGAACACTGTGCATTTACCCAGAGGGAAAAGGAATGTCCCTCCACTCAGTCAATTAATCACCAAAATTATTCATGACAAAAGATCTTGCAAATGATTTGGAATGATGTTTAATAATTGATAGTAATTTCTCATAATTAGTTAGAAATTAATTCCCTCACAAAAGTACAGTATGTACTTATGGGCTTTCTAGGGGCCCTTTTTTTTTTTTTGCTTTTAAATACTTTGGCATAAGTAATTGCAAGGGTTTTAGCAATTTCTAAGCTATATTAGTGTGTCGCATTGTATAATTCTTAGGAAAGCAGAGTAAATAAAATAACACCTCTGTTTTCCACCAAGAGGTACAAATTGATTTCTCCTGTACCATAGCAAGAGATCCAGCTCACTTGTGTGCAAAGACAAGTGGGCAGAGAGTGCCACTTTCTGCCGAGGGTCCTAATGGCCCCACAGCTGTGCCACAGCCTCCATCGCTAGGCACACATCAGAGTCACCTGACCTGGAGCTCCTGAGTCAGGAATGTCTCAGATGTCAGCCGCAGCTTCTGAGTTCCTCACAGTTCCCCAGGATCGGATGTGCAGCGCCCTGGGAAATGTGCATGTCAAGCGCAGCAGCCTCCTGGACACCAGCGTGCCAGGTGTACAATGGGGCAGCTGACCCACAGATTCTTCCACACGTGAAGTGTGTGCAGATGCTGGGCTTCAGGCTCTGTGGACAGGAAGACCAGAGTCCTATTGTCAGCTCTGGGTTGGGGATCACTGCAGGAAGTGAAACTAATTCCGGTTGATCTGGATACCCACTTCCTTGGTCTTTATGACTTGAATCACTTCTAAAGATCTTTTGGGTAACTGAGGCAGTCCTTTAAGTAGAACCCCAGCTGGGATGCTCAGGCTCCTGGGGCCTGGCTTAGAGCTTTGGATAAAACTCCCCTGGTGATTCCGAGACAACACCGATCCCTTTCCTGCCATGACTTCATTGCTTCTCTCTACTTTGCTAGATGATTCCAAAACTTTCCCCCTCAATCAAAGTTAAATTGCCCTGGAGCCCAGCGAGCTGTCCTTTGATCACCTTTCTTCAGAAACAACACAACAAAGGAGCATTTTTCTACAGGACCAGGGAGACTCTGAGATTCATAAACCCCATACTGGGAAGCAACTTGGGGGGGGGGGGCACCAGCCCCACAGACTGGACCAGCCCCTTAATGTCTCAGAGGTGGATGTGCTGTCCCCTCAGTGCCATGCTCCCCTTCACCCTCTCTGGTAGCCCCTCATCCAGAGGCACCCTCCCTGAAGAAGATAAACCACTGACAAATGAGGATATGTGGCATCCTGGCTGGCTGATTCTGGTCAGGTCTCCCTAGCAGATGGTGGCCCTGAATCCTGCTAAGAGAGCAGGTATGGTACCAGGGGCGGGGAGACTAAATGGTTTCCTGGACAGGAGACATCCAGTTCTACACCCAGGCACCAAGGGTAGTAGGCCACCTGTCTGTGAGGTCCCCTTCCTTATGGCCCCTCTGTGAGGCCTGGGATCCATTCCCCAGGGCTTTTAAACTCTTGGCCTCTTTGCAGGGCTGCTGCCTCCCAGCAGGGTAACATAGGACAGGAAAATCTGGGTTGCCAAAGACTATCTGGAAAAAGTCTCTCCGCATGCATTTGTTTTCATAGGAAACAAATCTTAAAGTTCCTGGATGCTGAGAAGGATATTTCCGTCCTCAAGGGGACTCTGAAGCCTGGAGACATAATTCATTACATCTTTGACCGAGACAGCACAATGAACGTGTCCCAGAACCTCTACGAACTCCTGCCCAGAACCTCACCCCTGAAGAACAAGCATTTCCGGACTTGTGCCATCGTGGGCAACTCAGGGGTCTTGCTGAACAGTGGCTGCGGGCAGGAGATCGACATGCACAGCTTTGTCATAAGGTAACCACACATGCAGGTGCTGTGTCCCGGAGCACCTGTTCTCTTGGAGAGTTTTGTCTAGACTCTACTTGCAGCCAAGTTAATCATCTGGGGGACAGAGGGAGGGCAGGACCTATGTAACCTGAGGTGTTCAGATGATTCTGATGTACAGCTGAGGTCGAGAGTCATGGATGCAGAGCAGACACAGGTGGACTATGGCCCTCAGCCTGTTTTTGTAAATGAAGTTTTATTGGAACACAGCCATTGGCTAATTTGCATACTGTCAGTGGCTGGTTTCTAGCCACAGTGCAGAATAGAGTGACTGGCAGAGTTGAAAAGCACTTTTGCTAAAGCAACACACAGAACACCCTGTCTGCAAAGCTGGAAATGTTCATGATTTTGGCCCTTTCCAGAAGTTTCCTGACTCTAAGACAGAGCTCAGTGCAGAAAGTTGCTAAGAAAATCCCCCGTGGTGGCCAATTGTTAGTCTTAAGTTTGCAGGGCTCATTCCAGAGTCCTGGAAGGTGGGGCTCTACTACCTACTTCATTATCCGGTAATCCAAACCTGGGAGTGAGGGAGCGAAGAAAAACCTGAGTCTTGTACTTGACCTTCATTTTCTCTAAAATATCAGCTTTCACTTTTCAGTCACGGGGCACATCTGAACGCAGTTACCCACAGCCCTGACTCCTGGCCCCACACAGACTCAGAAACAAGCAAAGTTAGGCACCTGGAGCCTCAAGTTTCATCCCACACAGCTCCCAGTCCCAGTAGAACTGCATACCCCGGCTCACGTTTCTACTGGGACCGTCCTGAAGCAAAGAGCCGCTTGTTCTGGGGCTTTGGGAAGCAGCCTGATCACAGAGCTCTCCGAACCTAAGGACATGGGAAGAAACCCAGAGCATTACTCTTGCGTCCCCTGGGGCTGGAGAGCTCCCAAAGCGCGCAGCCAAAGCTGCTTCTGTTCTTAGCTTTGGCCAGGTCTCTCTGGGGCTGGCAGAGCCAATGGCTCAGTCCCCATTTTTCCAAGTCCTTCAGTGAGGCAGGTTCACAGGATCCTAAGTGAGGAGTGAGGGCCAGGTGGGGTGGATATTAAAAATGAGGGTGCAGGGCAAATGACTCCTCCTGGGGGCTCAGGTCACCTCCTGGCTTCCAGGCAGCATTGAGGATAGCCTTCCTGACAGTGTCACACATACAGACCAGGCCTTGCTCCTTCAAGGAGTGAGTTTCAGCAGGAGCTAGCCATGCCATTACATCCTGCCCCGGGGGGGTTGGGAAGCAGCTCACGCATCACCTGGCTCACTCTGACTGCATTTCCAGCCAGAGGAGTGGAGTGTGATACGGAGAGCCTTAAAAGAGACCTATGGCGTACATGGACACACCCAGGCCACATGTCCCACGGTGCAGCGGCACATTGTTACTTCTCTGTCCCCCCTGTGCCTCTACCCCACCCACCTCAGCCCTCCGGTCCTCCCTAAATGAAGGAGTTCTCATCTAGTGTGGAAGGAATGTGACCACAGCTGCCCCCCCAAACGCCCTCAGCATCCTTATTGAGACAGTCTGGAAATCTTGGACTCTGCCTGCCTCTCCAGCTCCTTCCTGTGCTCTTGCAGGCATGGAGCGTCCACTGAGGCCCAAGTCCTGTGCTGAATGAAGCCCCCACCAAGGAGTGTGCAGGGCCTGGTCCCCACAGCCCTCCCGACCACCCTGAAGCCTACTGTGGGAGTCTGGCTCAGCCTCGCTTGGGGCAGTTGGTAACTGCGACCTCAGCAGCCGCATACTGGCCAGTTACTGACAGTGACATCCAATCTCCACAGCCTGTGGCAGGGGCCCCTGAAGGTGTCCCCAGGCAGTTCTGTCACCTTACAGTATTGGGTCAAGGTCAGAGATGGCAAGGCCTGGAGATAGGAATAGTGAGGGATATTTGGGGGTTCCATTGGAAATGGTTAACAGGCTTTTGAATCAGACACCCGTGAGCTTGAATCCTGGCAGATTCCTTAGTAGCTCCAGGACAAATTGCTTCCCACACTCTCGGCCTCATTTTCCTCATCTATAAAGAGAATATGCTTGACACTGGGTCATAATAAAATGAGCTAACCTGTGTTAAAGGACGGCAAGATGTGGCACATCTCAGGGGCTCCACGAGGTTAGCTTTCTTCTGATTATTCCGCTTCTCCCCAGTTAAAGACGGAATGTCCTTGCTTATTATGTCACAGACAAAGGTGGCTGGTGTCTTCCCACATTTCATCCCCTGGTGATGGCGGGTGGCGCTGGTCCCTATGTCTCCCATCTCTGCTCTGCACACACTCTAAATTCTCACACTTCTTTCCTCAGGTCCAGTGACTTACCCAGGCTCCTACTCCCTACTTCCAACTGCCCCCCAGCAGCCCTCAGTAGGGGCAGGGAGCCTGGGTGTGCAAACCCAGGCCCAGACCCTTGGAGGCAGCCAAGTTCCCACAAGCCAGCCCGCCACTTAAATAGCAGAGTGAATCCCCTACCACTCCACCTTATTGTCTGTTACCTAAAATGAAAACTTCCCACACTACTGTCCTGTATAGGAACCTTCAGTAGCTCTCTATCACCCTCAGAACCAAGTCCCTGACACACAGGCCCTTTGATATCTTATCTGGGGTGTTTCTGTAGTCCCATCTCCCCCACAGGATGAGCCCTAGGCAAACCAAGTCACTTGCCTTCCTCTAAGCACCCGTGGCTGTTTCTCGCCTCTGTCCTTATGTACATTTCTAGTGTTCAATACTCCATGGCATGGTATGGTGTTCTTGAACTGCTTCATGCCTGAAGAGGAAGAGCTTGTAAAACAAAAAATATATTATTAAATATATACACACACATACAAATTCTTGACCTCTGAATCCTACTGCAGCTGGACCTCCACCAGGTGAGGGACCCAGGGAATCTGCATTTTTAACCAGTACCCAAGGGGACTCTGGAAGCAGCTGCTCTGCCTGTGCCTTAGCCGCCAATGGACTTCCACTCATCCACCCACCCCCTAGAGGTCCCTCCGTGGTCAGCACCTGCTGCTCCTTCCCATAGGAATGAGTCAGCACTCATCATCTGTCAGCTCTGACCCTGCCCCGCCCACTCTGAGCTCAGTGTTCCTGGCTCCCGTGACCCCCGTGGATCACAGCCAGAGTAACTGGAGAGCTTGGGAAAGAGAGACGGAGCAGAATCACACAGGTAGAGAGGGTCAGAGCTGAGCTGGACCTGGGAATGTGCCTTCGGAGCCCGGCTCTGTCACTGAAGGGCCCAGGTCACACCTGTCAACAGCGTCGTCGGTCGTCTGTCATCTTGAGCTGCTAACTGGTCCTCCTGCCCCCTTCCCCTCTCCTAGATCCTAAACTCCAGAAGGGAGGCGTTTTGTGTCCCCAAGGCCTAGTCTAGGATGGTAGGGGCTCAGTGAGCATTTCAGCAGCAGGGGGAGGAGGGTCGACAGGAGAGATCTGGGAAGGTGCCCTGGTTTCTTTGGTGAGGAGGAGGAAGCAGAAGAGGGAAGCGCCGAGTTCATTCACAGAGCGGCCCAGCGGCCCTCACCAGGACCGCGCTGCCTTTGTCTCCTGCAGGTGCAACCTGGCCCCGGTGCAGGAGTACGCCCAGGATGTGGGGCTCAAGACAGACCTGGTGACCATGAACCCCTCCGTCATCCAGCGTGCCTTCGAGGACCTGGTCAACGCCACGTGGCGGGAGAAGCTGCTGCAGCGGCTGCACGGCCTGAATGGCAGCATCCTGTGGATCCCCGCCTTCATGGCCCGCGGTGGCAAGCAGCGCGTGGACTGGGTCAACGAGCTCATCCTGAAGCACCACGTCAACGTCCGCACCGCCTACCCCTCACTGCGCCTGCTGCACGCGGTCCGCGGGTGAGCCGGGCCCGGGTGGGCTGCGGGTGGGCAGCACTCCTCCTCCCGTCCCTGCCACCTTTCCAACCCAGCTGTGGTGACCTCAGCAAGTCACCTGCCCTTCCTGGGCGCCTGTTTCTGGAGAAATGAAGGGAGCTGGCAGATAGGCTTCCTGGCCTGCCTGGAAGGCTGTGTGAAGAATGATCCTGCGGCGGTATCCAGGCTCACTGGGACAGAACAGAGGCTGGGAGGGGGGAGGGCAGACGGCGGCCACTGTCACCTATCGGCCATCCCAGGTAGGTGATTACTAAGAAATCAGCATCAGGGGGATTGGCTTCAAATACGTCACCTTAATCTCTCCAGCCTTGCATTTCTGCATCAGTAAAATAGGAATAGAAAGGGTAAGAGCTCGGCAATGTGGAGACTAAATGAGACAACAGTGTGGGAAATGCCTAGCACAGTGAGGGAAGTGTCAGGAGAGACACTCAGGGTTACCACCATCATCGATGTCACCACCATCAACTCCTCTTCCCAGTATAATGCTCTCTACTGCGAAATACACCTCGCGAGTGGAACTAAGAGAACTCCAGAGTGGGATATGTTTTTGTCCAGAAGGCTTCTCCCTAAGATGGAGGGGAAACTTCACGAGGAAAAGGAAAGAAATAGAATTAAAGCAATGGAACCCACTCTCTTTGAGAAGGTTCTCCTAGGTAAGCCTGGGTCTCTGATTCCAGAAAGGTGTCTCAAAATTAAGGGAAGGATGTTGAGGAGGTGCTGCCTATTCCTATCGAATAGATAAGGCCCTTCAATAGCCCGAGCCAAACAAGTGCTCCTTCCCAGTTTCCTGTTTACTTCCTCCCATCCCTGAGACCTAGTAGAGACCCCCCAGGCACTTGGACCACTCTGGAATGGTCCCGGAATAGCCCCATGCTCCCTAGAGCAGCCACCAGAGAACAGTTGGGTGTTCAGTTTTCTTTCACCATGCTCCAGTATCTGTTACAGTGAATTAAGTCTCCCCAAACTTAATGACTTGGGAGAACAACAATCATTTTGTTATTTCTCACAATTTCTGTTGATTAGGAATTCAGGAGTGGTTCTCCTGGGTGGTCTATGGTCAGGGTCTCCTACAGTTGCAGTCGGATAGTGACTGCCGGTAGGACAGCAGGGCCTGGAGCAGCTGGAATGAACCGTACCTCTCCTCTGTTCTCTTGGGGCTTCTCCAAGTGGTCTTTCTGGCATGGACTAGATTTGGGTTAGTCAAATGGTGGCATGGTGTCCTAAGGGCAGTTAGGCTGCTGACATGGTCCCAGCACCAAAGCAGAAGTGTCGCTTCTAATATAATCTAATGGCCAGTCACTAAGGTGGCTTAGAGTCTAGGGGAATGGATGTAGATCCCACTTCTCAATAGGAGAATACCAAACAAGTAATCATCATGGTTTAACACCTGCACACATTCATTTAACAAATATTTATGGAGTGATTAGCATGTGCTAGATCCTATTCTAGACTCTGTGTCTCAGTAGTGAATGAAGTAAGTCCCTGATCTCATTAGAAGTTAAATTTTCTGGTAGGGGAAGACAAACTATAAGTCAACAAAAAATAAGAGGCTTTCAGAGAGTGCTGTCAGGCTGGTCTGTGGAAATAAGTTGGTATGAACTAAGACTTGAGGAATGAGAAGGCTGCAGCCCTGCACAGAACTGGGGGAAGAGCTTTCCAGGTGAGAGAAAGCTCAAGTACAAAGACCACCAAGGTGGAAGGGTGTCCTCAGAGATCAGCAGAGACACATGTGCTTGAAGCAGAGTGAGCAAGGGAAAAAGACAGGAGGAGCTGCTGGCAAGAGGCAGAGACTTTATACACTCAGCCTCGTGGACTGCAGTAAGGAGTACGATCTGATTGTAGGTTTGAGGGGCAGTCATGGAAGTCAGGAAGACTGAACTTACGTCTTCAGAAGACCCTGTGGTAAGAATGAGAATGAGGATAGGGGCTGGGGAGCTGCTGCAATAGCACAGACAGGAAATAATTGTGACTAAAATAAGGATGGGGATGTGGGCTGCATCACAGCTTGGTCAGATCTGCTCTACAGTGCAGAGGGGCAGCAGCAGGGTTTGCTGACAGGGCTACAGAAGGTGCATAACATGTGAGAAAAGAGAAAAACCGAGAATGAGTCAGGGCTAGAATGTGAGCAAACAGGTGGGTGGTGGAGCTGTGCCTTGTGATAGGAGAGCCTAGAGAAGCCTGTGTGTTCGGGGCACTGAGGGAGAGAGTTCTTTCTTGGGCATAAGTTTGAGATGCCTGCTACAAATATACACCATGCTTCAACTCCGCCGCTTTCACCAAGTACCTACTTGTCCATCCAACCGCATGGCAGACCACAGCCCTGCCCCAGGGATGTGGGAAAGCCCAGTGTACCAACGCCTCACCAACCGAGGGGCATTGGGATGCTCTCCCTGGGCCTCCTGTTAACAATAGGAAGCCCTTTGAGCCACCCACAGAGGACTTTTGTGCCCATAAAGATGACTCTGCTGTACCCAAGCCTAGGACCAATACTGGACCCATTTTGGTGGGTATAAACACAGGAAACCCACTGTCCCCAAAAAATACCTAACAAGAAATTAAGTAAGGGACAGCCACATTCATGGCTGATGTAGTTAGAATGACATCTGTCTGGACATGCCTCCCTGGACCACATCGGTTGACCTGTCAGGCTCCCTTTGACATCTTTTCACTTCATGCCTGTCACAGAAGGGGACAGCCACAGTGGCCCTCATCTCATGGATTTAGGCTCTAGTTTTTAAATGTTGTTTCTTCCTAGACAGAAGAAACTCTTGAGATAGTTTTGGGGTGCAAAGGGATAACAGAAGGAAAATACTGCCCTTTGGTAACCAAAGAAAAAGTCCCATGGACAGGGAATGGGCAACTACCTGGAAGAAACTTACACAGCCAGAGCTATTTTTAGCTATAATTGACTTACTTTCACCTGTCAAAATAGCATTAAGCACCAGTAATAAGCCCTTTAAACAAACAGGCTGTTAATCCTGAGACTGTGGCATCTTCCTTTGCAGGAGCTCCAGGGAAGAAAGACTGCAGGAGAGATGGATGGGCTGGCCCTGCTTTCAGCAAGGGGAGGAGGTGGGAAGAAGGGGGGCCTTGGAATGTGTTTCCGCTAATGTTCTTTCTCTTCATGGGGCCACTGGGCCTTACAGCACTGTGTTCAACAGAGTATCTGTTAAAAATGGGGAGCATGCATAGTGAGAGGAAGGACTTGCTTGCTTCTGCCTTGGTGAGACCAACTTGGTGTGCCCTGCAAGGAAGGAACAGGCTGGTGAGGGATGCAGAAGGAAGTCACATGGGGAAAACCAAGGAATTGTGGAGAAGGCAGAAGAGGAAGCTGGAACCTGGTCAGGGACAATGTGGCCTTGTATCCAAAATATGGACACCTCTGAAGGTTTAGATCCCAGCTCCATTACTTGCTTGGTTGCATTGTGTGTCTCCCTGCCCCCAAGTTCTGCTTTCTTTGTCTTCTCCCTAACGAACCCTATCTGTTTTAGATCATGTGTCTCATGCTACCTAAGGAGTCTGAGGGATCAGTCAGTGGTGCTACCATGGCTGCTGCCACCAAGTACCTGGACAGCCACCATGTGGGAAAGTGGTTAGACTTGTCCTATAACTCACAAAGGTAACTCTAGAGCAGAAGTGGACACACAAGGAAAAATGTACCAGACTATAGGACTCTACAGGAGTCAGAGCGGTGGACTAAATCACACTAGTCATGAGTTCTTCACTTTGGAGCCTAAATCATGGCCTGTAGCTTGTAGACAAATATTGTTTCTTCATTTAAAAATCCATTGCCTACGAAACCCCATGGATAGGGTATGTGTGGAAGGATAAACTTTTGCCATAAAATATGCATAAAATTAAATTTACCATTTTAATAATTTTTTTTGATACTGGGGATCAAACTCGGGACCTTCCACTTGCAAAGCAGGTGGCAGAACCACTGAGCTAAATCCCCAGCTCCACCATTTTAATAATTTTAGAGGTAGATTCCATTTATAAAAATTTCAGTCTTAGAATACAATTGAAAGCATTTTACATAAAAGATGATCTCTGAAGGGAGTTTAAAAAAAAAACCTAGAGGCCGCCATAGCACCACTCCCAGCACAGAGGAGGTGAGCCGTGCAGGCGCCAAGAGCACATACCCCTCCCGTCACCCAGGTAAAAATGAGAAGACACATAAACAAGCCTCAAAACCAGATTTCCAGATCACCTACAGCAACCAACCCCAAAGGGAAACAACATGGAACAATCTGGTACTCAACCACCTGGACTCCCTCAACTGGCAACAAAAGAGGATCTGGAAAAAAATGAAATCAGAAATAATTTCTCAGATAACAGCAGAGATTGTGCCCATAGTGCAAGACATGATTAATAAATCTAGACAGGACACAGATAAAAAAAAAATAGAGGAGCTGAGGAACATGATGGAATCCCAACATAGGAAACAAATGGAATCCATAAAACAGATGCAAACAGGTTTCCAGGAAATTAAAAACTCCATTGAAAGCTTACACAGCAGAATGAGCCAATGTGAGGACAGAATTTCAGATATATAACATAAGATTGCAATTAGTGACCAGGAAAAGAAAAATTGCTTTAAAATTGCAAGGAACCACGAGAAATCAATCCACCAGCTGCTAGACGATGCAAAGAAGATTAACATAAGACTGATCGGAGTCGATGAAGAAACAGGAAAGAGTGCAGATAACATAAAAAATACTTCACAGAAGTGATGGCAGAAAACTTCCCAAGAAGGGGAAAAGAACTTGACATACAGATAAGTGAGGCATATAGGACTCCAAATAGCCTTGATCAAAAAAATCTACACATAGGCATATAATTGTTAAGATTCCAGAAACCCAACAGAAGAACAAAGTTCTACAAGCAGTAAGAGAAAAGAAACAAATCACATACAAAGGAAAGCCCATCAGAATCACAGCAGACTTCTCAGTGCAAACCCTCAAGGCAAGAAGAGCTTGGAGTGATGTATTTCAAGCCCTAAAAGAAAACAGCCTCCAATCCAGATTGATGTACCCTGCAAAACTATCTTTCAAAATGGATGGAGAAATAAGATACTTTCATGACAAAGAGCACCTTAGGAACTTCATGAATACCAAACCAGCACTCCAAAGAATTTTAGACAATATCCTAGGAAAACACAACAAGAATCACAACCCCAGGAAACCCAGCAGAATGAATCCATTGGGTGTGACAAGAAATTAAATGCAAAGGGGGAGAACCCAACAAAAAGAAAAAGTGATGACAATGATAAGTCAATACGTATCAGTTATAACCATCAATGTTAATGGTCTCAATTCACCATTCAAAAGAAATACACTGGCAGAATGGGTCAAGAAGCAAGATCCAACAATATGCTGCATACAAGAAACACACTTAATTCAAAAACGCTCATAGACTGAAAGTTAAAGGGTGGAAAACAATACTCCATGGGACAGGAACCCGAGAAAAAGCAGGAATAGCTATCGTCTTTGCCCATCAAGTGGATTTCAAACCAAAATCTGAAACATTTCTGTTCCCAAGAACTTCAGATAAGGGATAGTCACTTGTATGTACAAATCTATTGTGACCATGTGTTTCCATTCCTCTTAAGTAAAAACTTAAGAACAGAACTATTGGTTCTTAACAGTAATACAAGTAATTTCTACATTATTTTCCAAAATGGTTTAATCATTTTGCATTCACATTAGCAGTATTCGAAATGTCTAACTGATTCACACCTAAGCTGACATCTGTTCTTTTAAAAACTTTTAACTTCATCTCCCTAATGAGTGTATAATAAAATCTTGTTATTGTAAAAAAAAAAAAAAACCCTAGAGAATAGGAGAAAATGTTTACAAGTGATATATCTGTTAAAGGATTGGCATCCAAGATATATGAAGAACTCCTACATATCAACAGCAAAAACAAGGGCTAGAGAAAATGAGGAACTCCATGCTTATTCAAGGTCTCCCACCCATCAAGTGGCACAACCAGGAACAGACCCACATTTTTTGACTCTCATGCAGTGCACCAGATGGAGCAGAAATTTGCACAAACCCACTTCTGGGTTGGTGGGGAGTGGAAAGGAGAAATGGGAGCTGTGTAGGCTGGGAGTTACCACATTGGTTACCAGTCCTTTGAGACGCTACATACGCACTGTAGCTACTCAGAGTATGAGACAGCTTTCCCACCAGGTGGAAAAAGCCAAAAGAACAGAACACCTGGGTTTAACACCACCTTGTTGAACGAAACCCTTTTGCCCCTTGTCCAGACAGACGATTGTCATAGCCCTCCCAGACTTGCTTGGCTATTCCTTTGCATCCAAGGAATCTCTTTTTCTTTCATCTGAGGAATCTTTTAGAAAAAATGCAGTCATGCTCAGATGGCATTCACCTGTTCTGAATGCTACGGTGGAGGGTTTGAAGTAGCACATGTAGGAAAATTAGATGAGGGGCACACATCATCCTAGCTGAAGCTTATGTGCCCAATACTGTGCTAAGTGTTACCTCAAGTAATGCGAGAACTACCACTATTATCTCCATTTTAAAGAGAGAAAAACTGAACCTTAGGGAGTCACTTGCTTAAAGTCCTATGACAGGTAAGGAACAGATTCCAAGCTTCCCCGTTGTTCCTTATCACCACCTGTTTGCCTCTCTTTCACTTAACCAGGAATTAGTGATGGGACCTAGGAGAATGACATCAGGAAGGCCAAGCCAAAACAAGTTTGAATTTAGGAAAATATTAAGAAAAATAAAAGAGGGCTGCAGTTGTGGCTCGGCGGCAGAGCACTTCCCTAACATGTAGGGCCCTGGCTTCAGTCCCCAGCGCCATGAAAAAAAATGTTTATTATATTTCAGGTAAGACGAACCCAAAAAGACAGGAGAAGGGAGTAATGAGGTTACAAAGGACAGAGGTGAAACCAATGCCTCAGCTCTTGTTCTGTGTTTTTTTTTTCTCTTAGCAAAAGGGATGCGTCTTTTACCTGGGTGGGGTAAGGAGGTCTTTGTATCTCTAATCCCAACTCATTGCTTTAAGCCAGTGTTTCTTAACATGATCCCTGTACCACCAAGCTTGGCCTCTCCTTTGTGCTTGCTGGAGGTGCAGATTCTCCTGCCCCCCACTGACATACGAAATCAGGAACTCTCAGGCTGGGGCCCTGAGATCTGTGTCCTAATAGGTCTTCCAGATGATTCTGGTGCATGGCATATGTTGGAGAAACACTGCCGTTAACAAAATCAGGACTAATTAACATTCCAGGAAAAATTTGCAATCAGACCACTGAGCAGCTGGCCATGACCTACTCCTGATGGTGCTATCCATCAGGGGCAATCCAGGAAGGCAAGCTGCCCCAGTTTCTAAACATGGGGACACCGTGGACCCTCATGAGCTTGACATCAACCTCAAGCCAGAGTTTTAAAAAGTTATCAGTTCAATGGCTCATGAATACCTAAAGATGGAGCAGTAAACATCATGAGCAGAATGTGCTCACTGAGAAATAGCAGGGCACACTCAAAAAGTAGTGTCCCTTTACAAGGGGGCAGACAGGTGAGCTGGGATCTGTGTGCTCATTTTATATCTAGACCTAAGTCAACTACTTTGGCAAAGTATTCTGTGGGTGACAGTGACCCAATTGATAATTCAGGGAAAAGAAGAGGATGATTTCATCCCTTTCTCTCATAAGAAAACTAAGGCACAGAAATGTTAAGTACATTGTCCCAGGTCATTCAGATGAGAAGGAAGAAGTTGCTGGGATTGGAATCCAATGTATAAGCTCCAAAGATCTCTGCTTTTCCCCTTGCCACCCCTTTTCATATCCTGACAGGTAGACTGACCACTATCTGTTCACCACTGATGCCCAAAGTACTAATTAATTAGATTAATTTTCACCTCATGGAGATCTCTAGGAACCTGCCACCAGGCTCAGTCCCTAACCCCTTTTTTGCCAGTGACTTAAATGAGGACATCATTGGTCTTCTTAGCAAATTCACCAGTGACATGAGTTTTGAGGAATTCTCAATATTCAGTGTCTCAAAGTTAACTATAAATCAATCTGAGAGAAAGAAATTTAATACATATTAATTCCAATTTCAATACTTAAGGACAAAATAATGGTACAAGTTTAACATGAAAAGTACTGGCCAACAGTGGATGTGTAGCTGCCCCACAGGACAGTGTGGTCTTAGGTGACCATCGGGGTTGTGAAGCATCTTTGAGAGAAAAGGAGGTCAGGGCAGCCTTTGATTTTTCTACCTGATCAAATTGCACTTGGAGAGTCACATTTACTTTTGGGTACCAGACTGGAGAGGAGCCACACTGGCAGAGAAATTGGAAAGTTGAAAGGTTTGGAGCGAGAAGAAGGCTCCACAGAGCATGAGCGCCATCTTCCTTTGTTCAGCAAAAACTCTTTTGGGTACCTGAAGGCCCCTGGGTGTTCCATGCTGGTGAAATACAGAAATCAGTAAGACACAGTCCCTGCTCTTGAGCGCAGAGTTGACCTATGAAGCTTTAGATGTAGAACTAGATTTGGGAGAGGATCTATAGGAAGCCAGGTTCCATGTGGACACTGGCAAGAATGGCCCAACACATAAGATCCTCTGAACCGAGCCTGTCTTCCTTCAGCAGGGCAGGTGGGGAATTCAGCATCCTTGGGGATGATGGCAGCAGCGAAGCCCCTTACTGGAATGATGGAGAGGGACATGCGTGTCATACGGACAGAGTTGTCATATTAGTCAGACTGTCATAACAAGAAACCAGCTCAGGTGGCTTAAACTACAGAAATGTCTTGTCTCACAGTTCCGGAGCTGGAAGCCCAAAATTAAGACAGCAGGGTCCATCCCTTTGAGGCATGTGAGGCAAGGGTTTGTCCCAGGCCTGTCCCCTTGTCCTGTATGTGGCCATCCTCATGTTCACATGGCATTCTGCCTGTATGCCCACCTCTCTCCACACTTCCCATTCATAAGGACATCAGTCATTTTGGATTAAGGCTCACCCTAGTGGTCTAATTTTAACGTGGTTACCTCTCTGAAGACCCTGTCTACAAATAAAGTCAAATAACAACCCAGGACAGATGGGTTAGACAGACTCCCTTCCCACTTGGAGTCCTTGATTCAGCAGGGTACTTAAAGGTTCTGGCCCATCTGAAGCTGTGACCCAGGAATTGCAGGGTGCGGAACCTGGCAGCTGGTGGGGCTTAGCTTCTGGTGCCCATGAAGCCCCAGACTGGGCAGCTCTCCGGGGTCTTGGCTCTGCAGCCTGCTGAGTGGCCCAGGGCCCAGGCCGGCTGTTGGCAAGGGAGGGGAGCAGCAGAGAGGAGGAGGCAGGGCAACTGTGTGTGGCACGGGATGTGGGGAGCTGGTCAGCAGCTGCTAGTGAATAGCTCTAATTTAATTACAGCAAGGAGGGAGGCTGTGGCCCAGAGAGAGAACCGCCCCTTGGGCAGGACAGCAGCTCACTGGCCCAGTGCGGAAAAGGACTATGAATTGGCATCTAATTGGGAGTGCTGAGCTTCAGCCTTAGGATGGCACTGATTCAGCTCTCTGTCTGCCAAGGCTGGAAGGGGCGGGTTGGCACAGCAGGCCCTTCTGCCTGGTACTGGGAGCAGAAACCTGAGGGCAGGAGAGCAGACCCTGGAGGAGTATAAGCAAGGTGCAAAGAATTAAGGAGAGACCCGCGCAGGTGGGCTGCCCTCCAGGCAGGCTCTCACAATCCAAAAGGCGGGTCCCCACGCCCTTCTCCTTGATGGTCCCTGTCTGCTCCAATAGACAGAGAGTGAGAGGAACTAGATTCAGCTTTCAGGAAGTGTGGTCCATGAAGAAGAAAAGGAGCCAGGCCTGGTGGTGCATGCTTGTAATCCCAGCACCCTGGGACTATGAGGTACGTAAATCTCAAGTTCAGACCCAAGCTGAGCAACTTAGTGATTTTGCAAGATCCTCCCTGTCCCCAAAATGAAAATCAGAAGAGAACTGGAGCTATAACTCAGTGTGAAGAGCTAGGGTTCAATCCTTAGTACCACAAATATTTTTTTTAAAAACTTAAAAAGAAGAAATATCTGTAATATTAACACACAGCTACTGGCATTTGTGTGTGTGGCATTTTTTTTTTTAAGAGTAGGAAAAATTTATTGGGAGAAAGAAAGCTTCAGCCTAAGAGAGACAGAAGGGGGACCAGAAAGTGGGTTGCCCGCTCGCCCCACTTTGCAAAGATGTTTTATACAGCAAAGCCATGAGGTGAGGCGGGTACAAAGTGGGACAAAACTATAAGACCCACTGGAAATTTACAAGGTGGGCATGAGGTGGGACAAAAACATGACCAACCAATAAGATTACAGTACAGTCACCCAGGCAATATTGATTAAATGGGGGTCAAATGGGGGAGCAAGTCACATAGCAACCTAGGAGGATTTTCAGTAAGGGGGGATCAGGGATATTTCCTGGAAAGGCTGGGTTAAGACCCTGACCCCCCCCACCCAGGTGATTGGTACCTATTTAGAATATCAATCACCACTATTTATCCCCAGGGGAAGCACAAGGGCACGTGGTTTCTCTCCTTTTACAATTCTGGCCTTCTGTGAATGTGTCTTGATTATCCTCCCTGTTGGCTCCTCCTGCGCTGGCCCTGTCTAACTGCCTACAATATATCTAATTAAGCTCCCTATCTGCCATATTCCCCCTCTGAAGAAGGACCCCTGACTCCTGTGAGGGGGCAAAGGTCTTCGCCCTTTGCATTTGTTAATTTTTAACGGATACTCATTTGTATGTGTGTGTTTTAAAAATATCAATGCATAGGGCCCGGGATTTAGCTCAGTGGTTTTGCCGCCTGCTGCGCAAGCGCAGGGACCCAAGTTCAATCCCCTCGATCCCCGGCACCAAAAAAAAAAAAAAAAAAAATCAATGCACATAAAAAAGAAAAATCCAAATGATATAAAAGGATTTAAAGTGAAAAGCAGGCTACACCCGACACCCTGTCCTCAGAGGACAATCTGTAAAGCTGGCTTTCTGTGTGTGTGTCCTTCCAGAAATATCTCTTTACACATAAGGGAGTATGTTTCACATTGCACTTTGCCAAGTTCTGGAAGTTAGGCCGTATCGACACGCACTACCTCTTTGTCCAGTACAGCTGCCTGGCAGCCCACGGTGTGTCTGGATGGGAATCTGTGACTGAAGACACCATTGATAGGTATGAAGGATGTCTCTGATCTTTGCTCGAGTAATCAAGGTCCCATGGATCACCCTTATGATGTTGCCAAGCATATATACATCTCTAGGCTTGTTCGTTAGACGTGTCTTCACTGAAATGACAGATGGATGTGCGCATTGTTAATTTTTATAGAGAGCACCAAATTGCCCTCCCTAGAGCCAGGTACCAATTTATGTCTTCACCTCTGATGACTGAAAATGCCTGCTTTCCCATACCCTCTCCAGAAGATGTATTATCAACACTTGCTATCTTTGCCAATCCAGTGAGAAATGGTATCTGACTGTTGTTTGAAATTGGATCCCTTTGATTACAAATGAGGTTGAATGTAATTGTTTGTTTGGAGTGGCATCAATTTAAACTCCAGAATCCACCAGAAGGTTTAAGTTCCCAACAAATGGTCTTGCTGGGCTTCTAGGGCCAGAGGTGATGCCTTGATAGGAGTTGCAGTCTCCCCACGCAGGGAGAGTGTGAGTAAACTGCACCTTTGAAAGGCAGATAAACAAGGAACGAGTGTAGGGTGGTAAGTGCTGTGATGGCAGAGAACAACGTACAGGACAAAGGCCATCTAGGAAGATCCCAGGGGCTCCCTGCAGGAAGTGGCATTGCACCCATAGGAAGGGGCTGCTGGCCAGCACATGGGAGGTGTCCTGAACAAACCAAGAAGTCCTTGTGACCCTGGGATGAAGATCACAGGGCCATATCACAAAGCCATCCTCTGCCCACTTGAGGCCATTGGGTTTTATCCTGGGGACTCCTGGAGTCATGGAGGAGCCTTTAGTGGCATGGTCATATCGTCATATCGGAGGTGAGCCTCGTGAGCTTGCGCCAGAGGGTTGGCATCGGAGAGGATGGAAACCTGGGGACCAGAAATCGGCCTCCAGCACCCTGGTGGCTTCACTGACTTCATGGCAGCCCCAAATTCTGAAAAAAAGCTGCAGCTTTCCATCACTGCAAAGCTGGGCAGGTGCATCCTGCAATACTCACAGCATACAGGAGCCTTCAGCGAAGCTCCCAAGGAAGGGCCCACATAGACTGTGGAGCCCTGAATCCAGGCAGAGGCTGCTGATATGGAAGACTGGAAAGCAAGAGCCCAAGGGTTCAGGCCCCAGCTCCACTGATCTTGCACAAAGTGTCACTGAGTGTCCTTTGACCACCTCCTGTGAGGCAGTCCTGCTCCTGAAGATGGTTATGAGCTCTGTCACACTTCTTATTAGCTTCTTGGAGAAGCCCTCTTGGTCCCATTTTCCAACAGTGGCAGCCACTGACTTGTCACATACTGCACATGAGGATCCAGGAAAAGCGATGGATGTGGTGTAGACAACTCCAGCAGTCCTCACTGATTGTGGTCTGTCCCCAAAACATAGAACACTTAATCGTCATGGCAATGGGGGTGGCCAATTTGAAAAATAATTACTGCCTTCTGTGAAATTACTTTGCCTTCTAATTAAAATCTCAAGACTGGGATATTAACGGTGTATCGTCAATACAGCGTTCCGGAAGCACCCAGCTAACCTTATTTGGGAAGGCAAAATTAATTAGTTTGTGTTTTAACACCCAGCTGTTAGCCAAAGGGAAGAAATAGTCCACAAGTCAGCTGCATACATCTCTAAATTGGCCAGAGTGACTGGGGAGACAGAAAGGAAATCCAGGGTGATTTGTTTCCACATAGCTTGGGCAGCTTCTGTTACAAGCTGCTCGTTAACCAGCGCCTCTGTGCCCCTGCCACAAACTGCGAAGGAATTCTTGTTTAGCCTTAGAGGCAGAAGAGGAAATAAGGAGGTCCCTCCACCCAGAGCCCCTGAGCGCTCTGTCCTTTCTGGGCCCTCAGTTCTGGCCAGCCATTCTGGGTAGAGAGCTGAGAGCCACCTTGGAGCGATAGGAGACGGAATTCCTGTCCCCAGTGGCCAAAGTCACAAAGCTACACGCCCTGCTGGCTTCCTCTTTCTTCTTTTCTACTACAGTTGCGTTTGAGTCAGACAGTTGCTGAGCACAACAGAACTGGGGATCATCAATTCCAGGCTGTGCTACAACAATAAATCTCCAAAGCCCAGTGGTTTAGCAGCCGTTTGTTTATTTATTTATTTATTCAGCAGCAGCTGATTTCTCACTCTCTCCAAGTAGGATGTGAGCTGTCAAAGGGCTTCCCGTCACAGCCGTGATTCAAGGATCAGGGTCTCGTCCTGTTCAAGCCGACCCATCCTCACAGAAGACTCGGAGGTTCTGCAATCCGGAGAAGAGAAAATAGGAGAATCCGTTCATACTGGTTCAGCCAAAACTGACCCCAGGCCAATCACGAGGGTGCAGCGAGATGGAGGAGAGTGCGTGCAGTGTTTGTCAAGTGTGGTGTCTGTCGCTACACAGGGCTTGGACACAGCTGCACTGAGCCTGGAGCCTCTGGAGCCTACAGAGGAGGGTAGGGCATGGCCCCTGGGCTGGGCAGCTCTCAGTGGTTTGGGAGGCAAACTCAGCCCCAACTGTAAGGAGCTGTTGGCTGTTGCTAAGCACAGTAAGAGAAAAAGCAGAGGAGCTCATGGGAATCAGGGCCAGGTGCTCACCGTGTGAGCTGAGGAGGAGCATGTGCAACAAAGAGATTTCCAGGAAGATGTGTTACACGCGCTGAGTTTATTTCGGGGTGGGGGGGGTGCAGAGAGAGTTCATCAGAGGGACACATAGGAAAAGGCGCAGGGGAGCTCTCAGCACGTGCTGTCACCTCAGACCCACACGCAATTTGAATGTCTCAACACTGATTAAATTCTCCTCCCCCCGTTTCTGGATATGACCTTGATGACCTGAAAAGAAATTCATTTTTGAAAACCTTCCCCTGATAAGGCATTATTATCAGAAACTAAACAAGCCACAAATCTCCAGGATGGCATTTGGCTGGTGTCAGGGCTCAGATTTGCACAAGGAGTGAGCAGGATGCTTATGTGGGGGTCACCTCCAGTGCCTCCTATGACCCTGGACAGCATCAGCTGCAGCCCCCAGCCCATCCCAGCCTGGCTTCCCAGAATTGCCATGGGATGAAAATGCCCAAGAAGCAAGGGTTGGGAAGCCCACGCCTTTTCTAAGCTCTGTGCAACCGGGGCATGTGAAGCTCGCTGCTTCCCGATATGATCGCTCTGGCCTCCCACATTTACCTCTGGAAACTGAAGGAAGAGAATGAGCTCTGTTCAGGAGGCCCTGGCTTAACCACAGACGTGGCCTCTTTGTCCGCCGAATAACATCTCCCATGGTATTTTTGAAAGAAAAAGACATTTGACGGAGCTGGAGGTGGAACCCAGGGTCTTGTGCACGCTAAGCAAATACACTGCCACTGAGCTATACCTCCAAACCCCCAACTTTTTAAAATAGTTGCCAACATTTAAAATTTTGGAGGATTTGCATAAAAATTCTATTTCTATTACTCTTGAAAAAAAATCACATCTGGCAGCACTGTCATTGACAGTAAACAGTAAAACTGGCTGCCCCTGGAGAAGCCACAGTTCCCACCACTCCCTATCACCCAGGCTCAATGAGGCCAGGTCTGAGTTTTCCTTATACTTGTCCCAGCTTCAGCCCACTCAGTTATAGCCCCTGCCATGCCACTGGGCTAGATGAGCTCTCCAGGTTCAATTATCTTTAAAACCCTACAGCTCTTCTTGCATTTCCTCTTTTTCCCTGTTTCTCAATATATCTCCTTCTTGGGTTCTTTTGGCAGAGCAGGAATTCTTAGCTGTGACTAAACATTCGAGTTACTGAAGGAGATTGTTGAAGTCCCAGGGTCCGGGTTGCCCCTGGCAGTGGGACCCAGGCATCTCCTAAAGCTACAGGTGGTCCAGCCTGCAGCCTGAGCTGAGAACCTCTGCATCCAAGCTGGAAACACAGTGGACTAGCTTGGCAGGGATGAGCTCCCTGTTACAGGGTGTGTGTAAGCCAAGGTATGTGTGAGCACCTTGCCAGGGTGAGTGGGAGGATCCAGTCATCAGCATCTGCTTTTCTGGGATTCAGTCACACTAGGCCAGCCACATTCCCAATTGCCCCATGATTAACAGGGCTGCACCCCAAAGGAAAAAACTATGGGCTTGCAGTCAGAGGGCCTGAAGGGGAGCCCCATTTCTAGCCCTCACCAGCAGGGGCCTCAGTCTGTGAGATATATGGCCTCCAAAGTGCTGGGTAAGGACAAGTCCCTGAGGGATGGCTACCTAGGTCAGGGCCAGGCCTCAGTGGGGTGACAGGAGGGAGGGGTATAGCCAAGAGGCGTGGAGAGGAAGAAACAAGTATGAATGGGCCTTTCAAACCAGGCCCTTAAACCTTCCCTTGAGCTGAGAGCACCATTGCCTTGTGGAGAGATCAGTTCAGCCACTGGAAAACGCTCAGGCAGCTCTAATCTACTTGTAGCACCTTGGGAAGCCTGGGACCTCCTATCATCAAAGTTCCAGCAGAGCTCCCTCGTCTGAGGCTGGTCCAGCTCATACCCGCTGCCCTCTCCACCCAGCACCTGGCTGCGCTGGGCCAACCCTGTGTGGTTCTCTGTGAATTCAGCCTTTCTCTTCTTGGATTGGGAGGCCCAGGAGAAACTTCTCTTAGAGGAGAGAGGCAGTGAGGGCAAAATGGACCTCAGTGCCAACCCTGTCAGCATTCTGGAAAGCAGAGCCATGCTGGAGAACAGCAGGTGCACTGTTTCTGGGTTTCTTCTATTCCCCGCCCCCTGGGCCCAAGGAGCAGAAACCTTGGGCCATTGAAGGACATCATCAGAGCAGCGGCCCAGACCCAGCCTGCACACCACTGAGACACATAGGCTGCCCCGCACATTCCCAGAACTTTTTTCTGTAGACAAATAGCATCCCACCCCTCTCCTCATGCCCAAACCATGGAAACTTGGCCATGGGCCTGTGGGACCAAAAATACAAGAGGGGAAAAAACTAAACATACATACTTCTGGACCATTCCTTCTCCCTCCAAATGGCCCCTTGCTTCTTCAGCACTCATGGGCCCCTCAACCCAGAAAGCAAAACATACACCCCACTAGGAGCCCACAGACAGCGGACGAGGCATGCACACCACATCTCGATGAGGCTACAACACTCACAAGAGACCAGGACACAGGTGACCGCAGGTACCCAGAGACCAGAGCACAAGAGCAAAGGCAGTGTTGATGCAGTCAGTAGGAGAAGGAGCTGTGAACAGCGCAGTGCCTGGGGGGCTCCAGCCATTCCTCTCAGGGAGACAGGTGCACTATGGAATAGGGTGGTGGGGCAGATCTTACAGAGTTTGTGCTTTGCGCTGTGGAACTAGACTGCATCTGATGCAGGGAAAGGTCCCTGTAGGAAAAGCCCAGAGGGCTGCGAAGTGGAGGGTGAATGGCAGTGTCGGGCTGTCACCGTAGAGACCTCTCAACAGGGCAAGGAAGAAATAATGAGGTCTGCAGTGCATCCACAAACACTTGCTCCTATCATTTCTCAGTTGCTGTGTGCTTGTGGTTCACATGAGCCATTGTCCTCTTCTCTGCCTTTGTCCCTCCCTCTGATTTCCTGTTGGGAAATTCAGCAGCTGAGGAAGTCTCTCGGCCCAGACAGGATGAAGTAGAGGGAGTATGAGGAAGTGAGTCTCCAAGAGACAGGCTGCAGAGTTACCACTGTTGTCTACAGGCCACCCACGAGGCTCCCAGTGTGCCCAGGAGAATGGGGTTCATGCCAGCTCTGGCCTCGGGGACTACACACTTCATCAGCAGTGTGGAAGGGAAATTTAAATCACATGGACTGATAGTTGGGTTGGAGGGGTGAATGTTGGGATCCTCCCAATGCATTGTATTTGATCAAATATTATATGCACTGAAACTTTATGGATTATTAGGAATCTTTAACCTCATCTGACTCAAAGCCTAATGCTTCCTCCAAACAAGAAAAAAGAAGGAAGGAAGAACGAAGGAAGGAAGAAAGGGAGGAAGGAAGGAAGGAGGGAGGGAGGGAGGGAAGGAGGGAAGGAAGGAAGGAAGGAAGGAAGGAAGGAAGGAAGGAAAAGAAATGCTTTAAGGCTGACTTATGCAATGTTTTGGGGATTTCCTTTCTGAGCATCAGAAGTAATCTTTTTGGAAAAAGAAGGAAGTACTTGGGCTGCCCCCCTCCACCTCAACCTTTTAGCTAAAAGCACTGTGAACAATACAATACAGTTTCATGTTTTGGCAAAATGTAAATGTTTTTGTCTGGCACACTTTCTGGCATGAACTGAACCGGTGTGCTTGATTATAAAGTCCCACGCATCCCTGTCACCAGAGACCACACTGGCCTCCACTTAGGTTGGACAGCGGATGTTTCTTACAGTGGTCAATGGGACCCTATGAGATAGGGTCCCATGAAGATTGCTTGAGGCCAGAAAAACATGGACCACATCTGGTCTGAAGACACAGTGGTCAGAATCTGTGAATCGCATCTTTTTACCAGGCTTCAAGCATTGTTTTTGAAGGGATTCAGCCTAGAGTGGTGGTGGCGAACTCATGGCATGGGTGCCACGGCGGGTATACAGAGCCTTTTCCACGTGACTTGCTGGCATACAAGCCAAGTTGCCCCAGCGGCCAAGCCTCAATATCCAGGTTTAACTGCAGTGTTGGCACTTTGCAAAAAATGAGGGGGTGTGGGGTTGCAGTTTGGGCACTCAGTCTCTCAAAGGCTCGCCAACACGGGGCTAGAGTGAGTGGAAGCTTTTACTAGAAATAGGAGCTGGATCGTATGCCACACGTGGTGAGCTCTGAATCCATGCACTAGAAAGCAAGAGTGGTACCACACAGAATGGGCATTTTCTCACTTGTGGAGACACTTCTAGATTCTCTTGGATTGGTGGGACCTGGAGGGTATCTTGGAGGTCATCTGGGCCATGCTCTGTCAGTGCATAAGTGTGAATAATTAGGTCCAGCAGGGAGAAGTGACTTGCCCAAAGGCACACAGATTGCTGGTGATAAAACTCCCCATTTAGGGCCGGGGATTTAGCTCCGTGGTTCTGCCGCCTGCCTCACAAGCACAAGATCCCCAGTTTGATTCCCGGTACCCCCCCAAAACCCCTCCCCGTTTCATATCTCCCTCCTCTCAGCCTGTTTCCTTGCCTGTAGAATGGAGATGGTCCCTTCCTCACCACACTCTGGGCTGATACCCAGAGACCCTCTACGTATACAGGGCTCAGCCCTCACAGGGACCCCTCAGTCTGACACCCTGCTCTCCCCACTCTTCCAGGCTCCCCCCGGGACCCTTTGACAGGTTCCATGAGACAGGAGGCAGGGACTCTCTAGCAGAGGTGGGAACCCAAGCAGGAGTGAGGGCCTCTGGAAAAGAACATGTAGGCAGAGCCCATCAGCTCTCTGGGGACTCTCATGAGGTCGGAGGGGCACCTGTGAGTGGGAGCAGGAAGTGAGCCCCCCCCAGATGCCCAAGAAGCAAGGTAGGCAGGAATGGCAGTGCAAAAAGGAAAGCGCAGAGGACAGTCTGCAGCGCAGCCAGCACCATGCAAGAAAATGTGCTTTATCAGAGGTCAGGACCGAGTACATCTATACCCATGTGTACCTGTCGGTGGTTCTTTTTGTTGCCCTACACAGTGCTCAGGTAGTTGCTGCTGGAACATGCAGCTGCAAAGCCAAAACTACCAATCATCTGGCCCTTTGTAAGTAAACTCTGCCAGCCCCAGTTTTTGCTGTCCACAGGCCTGAGTTCAAGGCAGTGCGCTGCTCCTTTTTACCTAGGTGACCTCAGCCAGTCACTTTTTGTCTCCGAGCCCCATTTCTGCATCTATGCTAAGGACAGATTTCTGTGATTTCATAAAATCATGCATGTGTAGCAGCCCTAGGAGGGGTTCAGCTGCTTAACTGGTGGTGGATGTCAGTCCTCTGAGGAGGGAATCAGGACTCATAACTTGGTTGGTCTCCGGAATGCAGGGGGTGGGCTGCTCTGGGCGGGATAAAATTTCCCCTCTTCCTGGGAAGGATGATTCACAAGCTCACATTACTTCTTTGTTTCTCCTTTTACTTTGTTGTTTTCCAGATACTGGCTGACCAACAAAGTCCACATCAAAAGACCCACCACTGGCCTCCTGATGTACACACTGGCCACACGTTTCTGCAATCAGATCTACCTCTACGGCTTCTGGCCCTTTCCGCTGGATCAGAACCAGAACCCTGTCAAGTACCACTACTATGACAGCCTCAAGTATGGCTACACCTCTCAGGCCAGCCCCCACACCATGCCCTTGGAGTTCAAGGCCCTCAAGAACCTGCATGAGCAGGGGGCGTTGAAACTGACTGTTGGCCAGTGTGATGGGGCCACGTAAGGTGGGCACCTCGTGGGACTCAAAGGCTCACATTTCCTGCCAGCTACACCACAGGCAGATGGGAGTCAGGGTGGCACAGACAATAGAACAAGCAGGCTAGTGGTTTTCTTTGTTAAAGTGTAAAACAGTGACCAGAATATATATATCTATACCTGCATATATATATTGACCTGAGTATTTATAACTGTGTGGTGTTCATCTAGCATTAGGCAGATAAGCCACAAGAAGAAGGCGTGGAGAACCCACCTGAACCAGATTGAGACTCAGTCCATCTTTGGGGGCAGAAGGACTTGATAGGCAAAGAAGCCGGTCCCATGGCTTTGGACGACAAGCAGCCTCCGGGGTTGGAGGGATCCTTGGGCTCACGGATGAATGGAGAGCCACCTGTGTCAGCTGCCCAAACCCCTGGTATATGTGGATTCCGGGTGGCCAAGACCCAGAGAAGACACTTGGTCGGGTCTGCAGAGGTGCTGTTTGTGGAGGAGAGGGAAGTTGGAGAGGTTAGTAGGGTAAAGGAGCACAAAGAAGCCAAGGAACCAAGGCCTTAGCAGAGCGGAGGGCCTTGCTCCGTGAACTTACAGTTTGATGGCCCGAGTCACAGGTGACGCACAAGTCCCAGATAGGACTGCACAGCTGTGGAGAGAAGACTAGAAGAGAAACAATGGGCAGCCCGTATCCCGGGTGAACAAGAACCACCGGGAACCTTGGCAGGTGGATAACCCTAAAGAGGCAGAATGTTCTAGATCATGCCTTTGAGCAATTGAGACCTCCTGTGGGCTGCTGCGCCTCAGCACAAGGCAGAAGAGTGTCCAAAATGTGGTCATTGTGTTGGGTGCTCTTTAAAGCAACTGAAGCCGGCCGAGGAGGAAGAGGCCCTGAGACTTCCCCTGCATGTTCACCTCCATCCTGCCCTCTTGGAATGTCAGTGAGGGACTCTGCTATCCCGTCTGCCACCAGGAGAGACACAACAAAAGCTTTAAAGGGCACTGTCAAGATAAATGTCATTCTCTTTAAAATATATATGATTGCCTTTCTGGGCGCCCTCGCCAGAACCCCAGAGTGTGAGGCCTGAAAGAATGGCAGTCACCCAGCTCCAGGTCTGGCCGCCACTCGCTCTGTTTGGTTTTGCATCCTACACACTGCAGGGCCCCTGCAGCCAGACTGCTCTGTCAGTGTCACTTTCCCACCATGATGGTCACACTCTCCCTCACTGAGCTCCAGTGCCCACCACACGCTCACCCACCACCACCTGCCCACAGAAGCAATGATTGTTGCATTTTGCAAAATCCTTCTTTCCTCCCTATTAAGGTTCATATTTAAGACTGTTGCAGAAATAAAAGGCCAAACAAAGTTACAAACACTGGATATAATCTCCTGGGAAAACCTGGGCTCAATGCCAGTCCCTTAGAGGCTGGAATCTCAAGTTGCAGAGAAGCATTACCCGCCTCGATTTGTTAGATGTATTCCCTCGCCTGATAACTAACAGTGTTTTAAAACATATTTGAAAGATAAGTAAAAAACCATTCTCTTGAAGGTGAAGAGAGTTAAGGAAAGTAATCAAGATCTGCTCCTGAGTGTATGAGACCAGACATAATTAATCAATGGCAATTCAGAACCGAACGTGGGCTCTGAATTAACATCTGATGGGAAGCAGGAGGAGTCAATGGAAGGAAACCCGGAACCATTAAAGACACACACAAATGCCCCAGCCCAAGCCCAGGATGGCGACAACACATCCCCGCATTTTTCCCCTTTCTTGTTGTTGCCTGAAGTCTGAGATTTGGGATTTCTATTATAAAATGAATTTTTAAAAGAGCAACAGCTCTAATAGCCTCAGTGGGAACCAAGTGGTCCGGGTTCCTCACGACCAGTGGAAATAATTAGTGTCATATTTTACTTGTCTCCTGAGCTTTTCATCTTGAGGAGCTCAAAGGTCCTAGAAGACACTTAATTTCTAAAGCTTGCAGTGCCCTGGGGAGTAAGTAGAATTATCAGCAAGGCCTTGGTGGATTAGCCAAGACCTTGGATGCCAGAATGTTCCATGGTGAGGTCTGAGGCAAGCCCTGAGGTCGGGCCTTGGAGTTGGGCCTGAGTTCTGTCTGCCAGACAGCACCCTGTCCATGCAGTAAAGCTAGAGGCCAGCACTCTGGAGAACCTGGTCTCTGGCCGGTTGTAAAGTGCCTCCAAGTTCTCTCCAGAAGAAGGCAGGACGTCCAGGACACCCACACCTGCCCATTCCCTAACTCAGCGGGTCCCGTGCTGCCAAATCTCTCAGCACTGTGATGGCAGGAACTCTGGGCTTTGGCTCCTCTTCCTCCACCTGAGCACACGGTCAGGAGGCTGAGAGCCAGGCTCCCAGGGAGTCAAGCCCACACTCATCCCTCTGATCCACCCCCTCGTAGCTGCAGTTAGGCATATGTCAGGCTCTGTCCATCAGATCTCCAGTGTGCCTGGCCCTGCCTGCCGGAAGCCCTTCGGACCACCTCCATTTGCCTCAAGCCCCCCTCTGACCCCACCCTCAACCCCCTCCTTCACTGGAGAGATGGAGCTGTCTGAAATGAGGTCCTTCCTCAAAACCTGTTGGTCTCTTCCTTTCCCCTTCCCCTTTCCCTTCCCCTTCGTCCTCCCATTTCTGAGGAAGTGAGTTTCCTCCTCCAGCCAGGTACATTTCCTCTCACACCCTCAGCCCCTCTCTGCCATCTCTAACCAGCTCACAAGTAAATGTGACCATACCCAGCCTGGCTCTCATGGTCTCTTCACTCACCTCCCAGCACCCGGGCCTGAGCAGGCTCCCCAGTGCCCGCCCCCTGCTGCCTTTCCTCCTGATCATGCCGTGGCTTCCACATCTAGCCCATTCCTGGGACCAGCCCTGCATTCCCTCCATCCTGCCAATTCAAAGAGGAACTCTAGGGACTCATCCTGGGCATTCCTGGCTCTTCTCGCGGATACCATGTCCTCATAGGTTTCCCTTCCCTTCCCCCTTTTCCCCACTTATTTATATATTTATTTATGTATTTATGCATTATTTATAGACGTTCCTACGTTGACCTCAGAGCTGAGGTAGATTTGCCCATTCTCTCCCTCTCTTCTTGCCCCACAATGTAGACAGTCCTCCCTAGGGTCCTCCCCTCAGCCCTGTACACCCTCCCATCAGCAAGCTCACTCCTTCCTTAGATCCGGCCACCAGCTCCCTAGGAAAACCCTGCACCCCCCTCTGCATCCCCGTCCTCCCCCAGCTCAGACTGCATGTTGGACACACCCTATCTGCTCTGGCAGCAGCACCATGAACTGATCGCCTCTAATGCCAAGAGCACCATCTGTATCTCCCCTTCCCCTCCAAGCCCTCCTTTATTCTGTTGGAAGACCCATGATCCTCTCAACCATAGGACTTGAGGTCCTGCTGTCATCTTCAACTCTTCTTCCACATCCTCCTCTGTTGCATCTTCCCACCGGCACCCACCTCGCCTCTTCACGTCTGCCCTGGACTGCTTAGGAGCAGCCTCCGCTCCCAGATTTCCTCTGCATGCTTCCACATCCTCCAGCCCTCCTGAGCATGCATAATGATGTATATCTACTGCTCCTCACAGGCCTTTCGAAGTTCTCCTGGCCCACCAGCCAATACACAAACCTTTAACCCGACATTATAGCCCACCCAGTAAGGTCCCATTCTTTCTGTACACCCTGCACCAGCCAATCTACAAGTGTTGCCAATCCCGGAAGGAGCACCCTTGCTTCCTGTCTCTGTGCCTTTGGTCTCCTCATTCTCATCCTCTAGATACTCTTGAGTTTCCTCCAAGGCCACGCAGAGACTGTGTCTTTCACGAAGCCCTCCCTGATCCACTAACCACTGGGCTCTCTCCCTCCACTGAACCACCATAGCACTTTATTTGTACCTTTCTCATGGCACTGACCATATTCTGCCTTGTATTATAGTTATTTGTGCACTTGTCCTATGATTGTTCTTAGACTGTAAGCTCGCCAAGGGCAGGGTCCGTTTTATTCATTCATATCCATCACAGCAGTAGATGTGGTACATAACACACAGCAGTTGCTCAATAAATGTTTGTTGGATTCAATCCTTAATGGGCTTTATCATTACTGAAGCCATTTTGTATCTGTAAGGTCACAAGAACTTCCAAAAACTTGTGTGAGTTGGGCCAAAGCAGAAATGATTATCCCCTTTGTGTAGGCCAGAAAATTGGGGCAAAAATTTGCCTTAAGCCTCCAGACTCACTAGCGGGATTTCCACTATGTCTTCTCATCCTCACTCCAGGGCTTTGCTGTTAGTCTGTGTAGTTGGCTCATTATAAACTGAAAAGTGACCCTGAGCACAGGCCTGGCTGTCCCAGAGCTGGGCAAACTTCAGCGTGAACCCCAACATAGGTGCCCATCAACACAGGCAGAATCTCACTGCTTCCTGGAGAAGACAAAAGAAAGCCATTTAGGTTTTCTCAGACCCAGGCGGTGGAGCTGTAGGACCTCATCCACCATGCCTGCTGCTGTTGTCCCAGGTAGGAAATCATCGGTCCAGATGGCAGAGAGAGCCACAGCTCCAAGAGGCTGCTGTTTGATGAATCTCTTCACGCCCAATTACAGCTCCCCCTCCAGACTGGATGAAACAGGGCCATTCATTGATGCCAGTCAGAAGGGATTCCAGATGAGTGTGCTGCCTCACGGATGCCCTTAATAGCAGCCCCAGTGACACCTACAGCCTGCCCCACCCGCTGTCTCTCACCGGTGCTGCTGGATGTCACCTCTTCCCACCTTCATTCCCATCCTTTCTCCTCTGCCTCTGGAGCCCTCCACTTGGCAAGGTGAGCCAGGAGAGCCACAAGGCGGCTCTTCCTCCTGGGTACCTGAGGTTTCCATAGTTACAGTCCAGAAACATGTTTTCATCTCCTTGGGCTTCATTGTGAGGGTAGATTAATTTCCATTCTTCACAGTAGAATAGCCCAGACAGTGGACCGTTTTTCACATATGGTGCATTGAACCATCCAGCCCTGATCATACAGTTTGTCTATAATCACCCTCATTGTATGTAGCCAAAACCCAATAAAGTCACCTAGTCAGGGCACTAAAGGGCCCTTGAGGCCTTTCTCTACCTTTCCCACCACTTCTTCACCCATTCCAATTTCTCCTAGGACCTGGCATGGGAAATGGGGTCACTAAGAAGTTCTAAGAATTATATAAAGACCCCAAATGCCCCAGCCTGGGCATTTTCAAATATTAAGGAGGTTTGTCCGGAACTGACTCAGCACCAACTAGAAGCAGCCAATCCTTGGGGAAATAACAGAAAATGAGGACCTGACAGCCAAGAAGTGGGAAAACTGCCTCGTGAACCCTAGCACTTCGGGCCTCTCAACCACAAGTGATAGAGCAGATTCTTATGCAGCATACTGAGGTGAGGGAAGTTGGGGTTGACGCAGAAAAATGCCCCTCCAGTGTGTCTCAAAGTGCCTTCGTGTGCTAAAGAGAGTGTAAAAAGGGAGGCGTGGATGCCTCGCTCATCAGAAACTGCTTACCAGAAGTTGGGGGCCGCAGGCAAGACACTGGGAAAGTTGCTTTGCACAGGAAAGCCAGGTTGTGCTTTCTTGTTCCAATGGCCCTGACTAGTGAGAATGTAACTCACTGTGACAACAGCTGGGTGGCCAACTGTTGCTCGGCTGGGTTTTGTGCATGTGAGTGCTGTACCAGGGCAAGAGCTCTGGGCCAAACACCAGATAACTCTGTCATTCAAGAGCCCAGGGGACATGGTTGAGGCCACTCAGCTCTGATATTTTCTGTCCAGTGGAGAAGACACCTAGCTATCTCCTGCGTGGAGTAATTGTGACAATGCAAATCCAGGAGGGGTCACATAGGGAATAGAGTGGGGAGGAGAGCGGAGGCTCAGTGCTACACAGCAAATGAAAGGTCTGCAGCTATGAGCCTTCAGGCTTCTGCGCAGCCATCAGGTCATGCTATTGCTCTGGTTAACCCTGTCAGTGGTTTTCCTTCACCCTGGGAAGAGAACTCCAAGCATCTAACCCAGCTTAGAGGGCCATGATTCTTCCTCCCCTCTGGCTCACTATATCCCTGCCACACGGGCCTTTTCCCTTTCCAAGAACTTTCAGAATTATCCTAGTCTCATGGCCTTATGCTCTTGCTCTTCCCTCTGGCTAGAAAGTCACTTCCTCACTCCTTGCTTGTTCTCTCTGTGTCACCCTTTAAGCTTCAAATCAAATGTCACCTGCCGGGGAGTCCCTTCCTGGTCTCCCTCAGCTAATCGCTTTCCATCACATTTCACATTATCTGGTAGGCAGTCTTTACCAACGACAGTCTTCCCTCAGCCAAGCAGGATAAATCCAAGACCTCGGTGGATGCCTGAAATCATCCATGATACCAACGCTATTTCCTATGCATTCATGCCTATGATGAAGTTTGATTTAAAAACTACACCCAGCAAGAGATAAACAATAACTAAAAATAAGTAGAACTGCAAAAATATGCTTTAATTCCTCCCTTGTTTATTGTCAGCTGCCCTAGAATGCTCAAGGGGGATTTGTTTTCCATAGGGGTTTCTTTCCCAAGTGGTCCTCCTCTAAGGCAATTGCATTGTCTGCCTAGGGCACTGCAACAGGTGATAACGTGACTACTTCCTGGCTCTCTCAAGAGGCACACACCACCTTTGAACCAGTCCTGGGTGAACAGGTGGTCCCAGGGAGAGGACCCTACTCAAGAGGACGCCATGGCTCTTGCCTTTCACAGGAGGCTCTTTCCCTGCCTGGCCAGGCATTAAAACACCACCACACCCCAAAGACCTTTACTACCTGAGCTGCACATTGGAACCTCTGGAGCCTAGGTCTTGCCCCTAGGAATCCCAGTGTGATTGGTCTGGGTGTGGCTAGGGTATCTCTAGAAGCTCCAGTGTGACACTCAGGTGCAGCACTGCTGAGAACCACAACCCTGACCCACTTCCTGAGCCCCATGACCTTTTCCACAGCAGCCCCACTGGGGCTCCAGTTTCAGGTCATTCTTTTGTTTCTGGCTTCTGAGGGGTTCCTTCCTTGATTTCAAGCTTAGCCCTATTCTGCCTGACAGGTTTGTTGCTGCTGCTGTTCTGAATGGTTGTATGCTGGCAGCAGGAGGAAAAGCCTGTCTGCCATGTTGCCTGCCTCCCTCCATGCCACATGAGGACGGAGCCTGGACTGGCATGTTTGTTGGAACATTTCCAGCCACCAAGTAGGCATTTGGTAGACTCCTGTTGTGTGAACAGGATGAATGTGTGAGTGCTTGGGAAGAAGAGTTGTACCCCACTGGCCCCCAAGGTAGGGAGGAGTCCTACCTCATGGAAAGAACACCAGGACCCCCACAAAATGAACAGGAAGTGCTCCCACTATCTCTGCTAGACCATGTGTTCTGAACCCTGTGTGAGACACTTTCTATAAGCCCTTTGTGCTGTCATGCCCTCATTTTCACAGATTAGATAACCAATGTTCTCAGATGCTAAAAACTTGTTGAAGATGCCAAAGCTCGTGATAGATAGTTTAATGCCAAAGCCAACACTGTTAACATTGGCCCACTTAAGTTCTGTGAAGGCCATTGAATTCTGCCAACCCACAGCCATCCAGTCATTGTGTGAGCCTACACGGGGAAAGAAGAGGGTAGGACTCATTTTCCTTCCACGCAGACTCATCAGCTCTGCTCTGCTTTGGCTCTTCTCATTGGCAGAGCTGGTATAGATCCAGAACACAACCACTGCCAGTTGTTAAAATGCTTCCTTGCCAGTTGGCCAAGAGCTACATATCTGGGCACCCAAGTGTCCTTGCTCCAGCACTACTGCCAAGGCCCATTCTGATTGGTAGGGCCCTCTTGGCTGTTGAATATTTTGCATAACACACCTGCTCCCCACACAAGAAACAAGGGGGCAGGAGGACTATTTGGGCACTGGGACCACTGGGCTCCATTTCACTCGCATTTCTGTGGTAGCCGTGCCTGGAGAAGGGCCTGGCTTTCTTCTTTCTCATTTTTCATGGACACATCCTTGACCCAAAGCAGATGTTCTATGTAGTTTATGTGAGAACAGATTTCACATTCAATTATTAAAGCATCAAGAGGCACAAGAAGGAGAAGCATCTTCTGACAGTGTGTCAGGACTGATAACAGGTGAACAATCGCCTGGAATCGTATCTGAGGCACTCAGGGAAAAGCTGGAGGGTGACAGAAACTGCAGGAATGGCAGAGGACCCGAAGGGAGATGACTGAGCCCTGACTAGATGCTTTGCATGGACTTGTTTGGAATAGATGCTGTTTTTATTCCTGCTCTATAGAGGAAACTGTGACAAAGAGGTTGATTGCCCAAGGTAGAAAGTCTAGGAATAGGTTGCACTGGGATTTATTCCCAAGCCCTCAGGGCCCCAGAGTGGGACAGGGATCCCCTAAACTGCACCTTGATGCTGGGGCTTCACCGGGGCCCTGAAGCCTGTCTGCCAGTGATGTGGCCAGTTCCCATGGTTACCATTCCCACACCAGTTCAGCTGCCAGCCTCTCCCACCCCAGCTCCCTGCCCCCAGACCCACCAAGTGGAGATGCTCATTAGTGCAGTGCCAGGGGCAGGCTCTGGCTGCCCGGCCCCGGGCCTCATGGCTGCAGCTGCTGCTTTTGAACTTAGTGGGGAAGCCAAATATTCTCCTCCTTGCATGCCAGACCACTCGGCCCAGAGTCTGTGAATAGATGGGGGATGACCACACCACAGGCTGCTGGGAAAATGTGGAACTGCTCTCTGGCAGAGCCCAGCCTGGAAGAAAGAAGTGAAGCCATCTCAGCAGAGGGCAAAGCCAATGATGAAGAGCTGTCCTAGGCAGGACCCTTGCTCCAAGAGTCTGCCTCACAATTAGGTATTTGCACCAGGCTGGGTCCCAGCAAAGAGGTGGCCTCTAGTATGCCTTTGCAGTGCCAGATAGTGCAGGGACCTCAGATGGCCCAAGCCTTTCCTGCCTCTCCAGCTTCCTGCCTGAGCACCGTGGGTCCCGCTATTCACCTCCTGTCTGTTTCTTCATCTGTAACCTGGCAGTAAGAAAACCTGCCTGGCTCAGGATTAAACTAGGTAAGGTAACTTAAGTTCTTCACCCACTGTTCTAGTCCATTTTGTGCCATAATTGCACAGGACCTGACATTGGGTAATCGATGAAGAACAGATTTATTTCTTGCAGTTTTGGAGCCTGGGAAGTCTGAGATGAGGAGCCCCACATCTAGGAAGGACCTTCGCGCTTCATCAGCCCATGGCAGAAAGAAGGAAAGGTGAAACAGGGCAGAGGCAAGGTAGAGTGTTGGACTTGCTTTTATAGCAAAAATACTCCTTCGATAACTAACCGCTCCCGGGATAATGATGTTAGTCCACCATGCAGTCAGGGCCCTTATAAACCTCATCACTTCTCACTAGATTTCACCTCCTAGTGCTGTTGCTCTGAGGATTAAGTTTCCAACACCTGAAGTTCAGGAAACACATTCCCACCAGTGCACCTGCTCCAGGTATTAGATGTGAGTGAAAACTCCCTTCCTGCTCCTGTGGGCCACTCTTGACCAAGGTGGGGAAGGTGAGTTTGGGGTGAGTTCTGCCCAGTGTCCACCTGGCTTGGCCTGCTGACCTTCCTCACTACTGTTGAAACAAGTGGATGGGGCCTGACATGCACTAGGTGCCCAGTAAGGAACGGATGCCTGTGGAATGAATGAATGCTTTCCGTTTGCTGAAATCATCTTCTCTAGCTACTGAACAGAGGGTTCCTTAGGCCTCAGTTTCCATGTCTGAATGACACAGACATCTCTCGGACTCCCTCTACCTGAGAGCTGCAGTTAGGACCATAGCAGTCTAACGGATGGCACACCTAATTTAACATCAGTACCCCTAAGTCCCCTCCCCATTGCTTACCAAAAGAGGCACTTCCTTCCAATGGCTTTGTGTCCCTGCAGCACTCCGAGTTTCATAGCCACAGTACTTCCCGTTTATTGTCTGCCACGCACCAGCCATCACACTGGACACTTGGCCCAGCTCGTCTCGGTCCTCCAGTAGCACTCTGAGGTTGGTACTACTCAGCCACATGGCATGGGCAGAGGAAGGACAAAGCCCATGGCTTGTCCCATGGCTAGCAAGTGGCAGACCAGTGCCCAACTCAGGTCGAAAACTCCTTCTGTGAATCTCCACTGCCATAATCTACACAACAGTTGAAACTCATTCATTCATTCATCCATCTCTGTCTTAGCCAATTCAGGCTGCTAAATATATCTAAATACCAAAGACCTTGTAACTCAAACAACAAACATCTATTTCTCACAGTTTTAGAGGCTGAAGAGTGCAAAATCAAGGTACCACCAGATCCAGTATCTGCAGAAGCCATCCCATTGTATCTGCATGTGACAGGACAGAGGGAGAGGTGGCAGTTGTATCTTTTTGTAGCAGAGCACTAATCCCATCACTAATGCTCTGTGCCTGTAACCTAATCATCTCACAAAGGCCCCACCTCCTCCTACTACTCTGTTGGTGGTCAGGATTTCAACACACACATTCTAGGAGGATAGGAACACTCAGTCTATTGACATCTCTTCAGCGTTCACTTAAGACATCAGGAGTGCCCATCAGATGCCATGGTACAGGGACACCAGGTCCTTGCTCCTATAAAGCTCACGGTCAGTGATAGGAGCAGGTGAGGGAAGGCAGACACAGGTACTGACTGCAAGAGGTGTTGTAGATGAATGAACAACAGGCTACAGGAGAGAGAAAGGGTGAGGAGGTATTGAACAGGAAGAAAGGAGCAAGGATTTCCACTTGCAGAGAGACATCATGGAGAAGCATACTTGAGGGGAAGCTTCACAGCCAGGAGGTGGAGCATTTGAATTCCTACCATAAGTGAGCATTGATGTTGATGCTAGTTTTCCCACTGACTCATCTCTGCTTCCTCCTCTTCAACTTGTCTGTTCTATGACATTACTTACCACTGAGGCAGAAAGTGAAACTTGGAAATAAGCCACAGGGACTGAATTCATGTGCCTGTGTAGACACATGACCAACAAAGGAAAAGTGAAGGCTGGGATATGTTGGCCTTCACAGGGTCTGGGTCCCTTCCAGCTATGGGGCTGTGGGCTGTAGTACACATGCACCACACACAATCCACACCAGTGACCACTCAGGGCAAGGAGAAGACTGCATGCATGTGCCAGAGTGTCTGCTTCCATTCATTCACCCAACTTCAGACACCACTGAGAGCCAGCAATGAACTGGGGCTGCCCCTGGGCAGCTGAGACACACAGGCTCTGTCTGGAGAAGCTCAAGTCTAATGGGAGGGAAAATTGTGCACAATGAATGGCAGAATGAAATAAAAGGGGAGAGTTGGTCTAAGCAAATGGGGGTGTTCAGAGCAGGATCCACAGAGGTGACAGATGAGCTGGGCCTCAAAAAATGAGCTGACTCTCAAGACTCCCCTGGGAAGGCTTGATCCTCCTTGGTGTCAGAAAGGGACAGGGGAATCACTCAAGTAGATGGCTAGCACACTGCTGCCAACTCCTACCTGTACAAAACAACCACCAAGCAAACAAGCCCTGCCCCCTCCTGTCCTGTCCTCTCTAGGTTTGATGCTGCTCCAGAACAAGCCACCTGGGTTCACAAGACCCTTGATTTGTGGAGAATGGTCTCCATGCTGATGATGGGTGAAGGGGACAGACAGGTGCCCACCAGCATCCCTGGTGGTCTACACTCTCAGCTTGTTTTCTTCCAAGCCCATCCCTCATCCCATCCTCTTTCCAGTGCATCTTCCCCCAGGTGTGGCTACTGAGACTTTAATGCTCCACATTATGTTCCTGGGTTTGCTTACAGCTCTTCTCACCAGGCCCATCTTTGCAGAAATGCTACTGTTTCCCAGGATTGCTGTCAACTGCATAGGCTCTTGGCATACAGATCAGCCTTCCCTCGGTCTTTCTCATGGAAGATGGAAGTTACTGGGTGTTCTAATGGGAGTCAATTGTACAGAAAGGGGGAGCTGGGATGAAAGTAGTGGGTGTCTATAGATCACTGAATAGGACTTGCACTTTCATGAACCATAGCAACTAGAGAAGGCTAGGGTGGGTGTGGTGGGAAAGGTATAGAGTCAACTTGATTGACTCTGTGATCCACTAGGGGATTAAGGAGCACCCTTCTGGGTGTGTCTGGGGGGCAGGCAGAGAGGAGTGACCTTGAGTACTACACCTGATGCCTCACCACTTCCATGCTGGCACTTTTCTCTGCTCTGCCACACACTTCCACCATGATGTTCCTGCCTGGGAGCCCACTGACCCTGGACACTAGTGGGCAGCTAATATAGTGGGGAGCTCGCTGCTCTTGGCTGCACCCTCTGCTTTGCTTGGTCAGTGCCCATGTGTGCTCTTGACTCTCCTTACCTGTTACTATGCTCTGCCTCCCTCTCCCCAACCTCATTGCTTTCTCCTGGTCCTTGTTGACATACACTGCTCTCTTGATTTTCTTAACACTTTTAATTTGACCAACATAACAGACAAAATAATAGCCACACATATATAAGCCCAACATTATGCCTTTGTAAACCTCTTAAATAATTTTTAAACAAATATATGTTCATTCCTTATCTGAATATATATGCTTCCTCCAAACTAATAAATTATCTCATCACATTTATCCAACAGTAGAAAGAGCTGGGAGAGAAGGTGAGCTGGTCCCAGCACCTGGAAGGAAGCTCCCCTGCTGCCATCCCATGCTCCTAGGGCAGAGAAGGTGCCAGAAGCACACTCCCCCGGCCGTGGAAATGAGAAGACACATAAACAGGCCTCACAAACAGACTTCTGGATCACCTACAGCAACCCCAAAGGGAAATAAGATGGAACAATCTGATACTCAACCACCTGGACTCTCTGAACTGGCAACAAAAGAGGATCTGGGAAAAATGAAATCAGAAATAATTACTCAGATAACAGCAAAGATTGTGCTCATGGTGCAAGACATGATTAATAAATCTAGAGAGGACACAGATAAAAAAATAGAGGATCTGAAGAACATGATGGAATCCCAACATAGGAAACAAATGAAATCCAAAAACAGATGCAAACAGATTTCCAAGAGATTAAAAACTCCATCGAAAGTCTGCACAGCAGAATGAACCAATGTGAAGACAGAATTTCAGATATAGAAGAAAAGATTGCAATTAGTGACCAGGAAAAGAAAAATTGCTTTAAAATTGTAAGGGAACATGAGAAATCAATGCAGCAGCTGCTAGACGATGCAAAGAAGAATAACATAAGACTGATCAGAGTCAATGAAGAAACAGGAGAGAGTGCACATGACATAAAAAAACTGTTCACAGAAGTGATGGCAGAAAGCTTCCCAAGCAGGGGAAAAGAACTTGACATACAGATAAGTGAGGCATATAGGACTCCAGCTAGCCTTGTTCAAAAAAATCTACACATAGGCATATAATACTTAGGATTCCAGAAATCCAACAGAAGAACGAAATTCTACAAGCAGTGAGAGAAAAGAAACAAATCACATACAAAGGAAAGCCCATCAGAATCACAGCAGACTTCTCAATGCAAACTCTCAAGGCAAGAAGAGCTTGGAGTGATGTATTTCAAGCCCTAAAGGAAAACAGCCTCCAACCCAGATTGACGTACCCTGCAAAACTATCTTTCAAAATGGATGGAGAAATAAGATACTTTCATGATAAAGAGCACCTCAGGAACTTCATGAATACCAAACCAGCACTCCAAAAAATTTTAGACAATGAGGATCACAACCCCAGGAAACCCATCAGAATGAATCCATTGGGCGTGACAAATTAAACGCAAAGGGGGAAAATCCAATAAAAAGAAAAAGTCATGACAAGGCTTTTAAAACTTTTAACTTCATCTCCCTAATGAGTGTATAATTCAATCTTGTTATTGTACTGATTAGTATTTTTCTGATTCTAGAGTTGCACACCTTTCCTTGTGCTATACTGGCTATTTATCATCTTTTCATGTCTACTTTTTAATTGGGTTGTCTATTAATGAGCTGTAAGAGTTCTTCATATATTCTGGTCATAGGTTATACGCATTGTAAATATGATCTGTTTAAGGACTACGTTTCATTTTAATGATGTCATTTAAAGTTCTAAATTTTGATAGAATCTCATTTATCAATTTTTTTCTTTTATACATCATGTTTTTTGCATTCTAGGTAGTTCTTGCCTACCCTGAATTCATAAACATTTTCCCTTATAATTTCTTCTTAAGGTTTTATACTTTTAGGTTTTCATATCTAGGTTCATAGATCCCTTCAAGTTATTTTCATGTATGGAAACAAAGCGTTGAGGTTAATTTTTTATGTACGGATGCCAGGTGTTCTAGTGCCATTTGCTAAAAACACTATCTCTTCCTCAGCTCTTGAATTGAGTTTATATTCTATAAAATGCTAATGTTAAATAATCTTTCAAAACTCAGTGGACCACATATGTGTGGTTCTATTTCTAGATTCTCTGTTTTATTCAAATGATCTATATGTCTTTCCTTATACCAACACTGCCTTGATTACTGTAGCTTTAGATGAAGTCTTAAAATTAGGTACTAAACATCTTCCAACACTGTTTTTTTTTTAACTTTTATAGGTCCTTTGTACTCCTACATAACTTTTAAATTTCAATCCATTTCTTCATTTATAGCACGTATACACAGACCTCAATTTTTATATATACCTTGTGTTTTCTAATCCTGCTAAATTCAAGTACAAGTTCTAGGGGCTCCTAGAGATTTCTTAGTATTTTCTCTGTAGATGATCATTTCATCTACATATAAAGATTTTGCTTCTACCTTGTCAATCCTATCCTAATTGTGTCATTTTATTGCCAGACTATTTTAGTTGGGCCTAGGTTTCAAAGTTTAATGAACAGATAAAGAGTAAGCATATCTGCCCTTGTTCCCCACCTTAAGGAGAAAGCATTGTATCTTCTCCATTCATATAAGCCGTTCTCACTGGAAGTATGGAGTACATGACTTTAATCTGTTGAGAAGGTTCTGTTCTACTTCTAATCTCCTGATAGCTTTTGCCATGAACAGCTATGGAATTTAGTCCGATACTTTTTCTCCAACTACTGACAGGATCATATGGCTTTTTCTTTTCCTCTGTTAAAATGAATTTTGGGGGTGGATCTTCCAATGCTGATCCAATACTGCCATCCCTATAATAAAACAACTTTCTACATCCTGCCAGATCTGACTTCTAATAGTTTGTTTTGTTAAACAAATTTCTATCTATGTTCATACTTTTTTTCTTCTATTATCTTTATCCAGTTTTAGGATTAGCACAATGTTGAGTTCCTAAAATGAGGGGAGAAGTGTTCCTTCTTTTTTCTGCTTTAATTGCTTGATATAATTTATCAGTTAAAATGTATACAAGCCTGTTGTTGTCATATAGGTAGGTTTTCAAGCTAGGAATATACTTTCTTTAATAGGTTTTATTCAAATTTTATATTTCCTCCAGAGTTAGTTGCATTAATTTGTCTTCCAAGGTACTTCTCAGAAGGTGTCAAATTTATTTCAGAACAGATTTTTGTAATATGCTTTCTATATCCTTTTAAATTCTGTAAAATCTGTGGTAATGTCTCCTAGATCTTGATATTGTAATTTTAAAAATGTATAATTGATATTGTGTAACAGGAAGAAAAGGTCTAAAGGTGCAGGGGAAGTGGGAGGGGTAGGGGAAAGGAAAGAAGGGAAAAGAAAAAATATGAGAAAAGGGAAAAAATGGAAACAAAGTCTTTGCATATAGGGAAGGGAGGGCAGGGGAAGGGGAAAAAATAAGAACCAAGAGACTCATGTAAAGGTACAAGATCCCACTGATGAATGTAACTGTATTTTATACCTAAAATGTACCAATAAACTTAATGCGGAAAAAAGAAAGAGCTGGGATTAGAAGGAGCTGGATACCTTAAGCCCTCACCTGCAGTCTGACATGGAAATTCAAGTTCACAAATAAAAGGCACACAAAAGTCAGGCCCAATCTAGCAACTACAGTCTCCTCTGACTATGTCCAAGATGGTTTTCCTGTCTCCAGAGGTCCTGAGTCTACTCCCTCCGAGCGTCTCATCCTCTGGCTTCACTCTGCCCAGGCTTCAGATGTGGTGTCTCCATTTACTTGCTGCTCCTGAGTTCACCCTGCCATGTCCTTCCTGTGCTAGGTCCGCTCAGGTAATTCTCCTTCATCTGACCCAGCATGCTGAGTAAACCACAGAGAGACTGATCCTTGGTTTGACTCAGGTGTTTCCAAAGCACTCTCTTTGGGCAGCCCAGGCAGGTGAAGGCAGAAATTTCTCAGACCCCACACCCTGGTCACTCCACCCTCAGCTGGTGTCAGTGCAGGAGGAAACAGCATTCACACCTCAAAAGAAGGCAACCGCTCAGACAGGAGGACCACCTTGACAATGAAACTGCTTCTCTCAACTCCAATCTGAGTAGCCATCACAAATCAATGGAAATGACATCCTTGTCACTTCACAAAGTCTCTCTTCAAATTTGATTCCTTGTCTGCATTAATTTTGTTATGAAAAATAAGATAACATACTTGGAGTTTAAAATAAGGCTTCGTCCTTTACCTAAAACCCTCATGGAAGAAGAAGGCAAAGGGAACATTTACAAGCAGAAATAAGTTGACAATCACACTGCTGAATGCATCAAAATTACAGGCTTTCTGTTATGCCAGAACACAACCTGAGACCCTCTCTGAAAAGTGCCTTGGGATCTGCAGAGGAGGAGGGGTTTCATACTTCTCTGCAGATAAAGGGAAGACAAACTATATAATTTTGCAAAGTCCACCAAAGCTAGTTGAATGGGGTATAGATAACATTCGTTTAAAAGAAGCCAGGATGTTTGTCCAGTAAAACATTAAAGAGCTATCATTTCATTGAGTTTACAGGTTATATAGATTACAGGTTATATGGGGGAATTTCTGTCTATCATGTCATGAAGCTTTTTATGTCAATCATCTCCTCTCCACTGACATTCTCATGTGCATCAGTATTGGGAAGATAATCTCTCCATTTCACTTAAATTTTTCTTTGCTCAATTTATTCTGCTCAAGATCATTCTGATGTCAAACAGCATCTGTCTATGGTGGGGAAAGATATATAATTTCAAAATCTCAGTTCTTAACTAGATGCCTATCACCACCTGTCCTCTCATCCCCAAGCTCCCCTGCCTGAACCTCAGCCAAGGCCTCCCAATTCTCAAATCAATCCCAATTATTCCAACTGAACCCCCTCCCCCGAGTCCATCTTTCCCATGTTCAAAAGTTGCTCTTAATCACCAAGAACACACAAGACTGTTCATTCTGACTTGTGGGTCTTGTTTGTTTGTCTCTTGTTTTGTGTTTTGCATACTTAAAACTCAGATATGTTGAGGCAGGTCTGCACATGCCCTACCGAGGTCCCGAGTCACGCGGAACATGCTGAATCAGCACGCGCCCCGGCAACAATCCACTGGACCCCCACCCCCGCTCCTCTGTACAGACACCTGGTTCCACACTACAAAGATGCAGAGGACACCAGACCACCAGACCACAGTACTGAGTCCCACTGCTCCTGGCCCAGCGGTAGGGGCCTCTGAGCTGCCATCCCACTGCTCCTGGTCCAGAGGAAGGGGCTTCCGGGCCACCATCCCTCCCGCTGCTCCCAGCCCAGAGGATAGGGCTTTGGGGCCACCTTCTGTCCCACCGCTCCTAACCCAGAGGAAGGGGCTCCCGGGCCACCATCCCACCCACTGCTCCCGGCCCAGATGTAGGGGCTTCTGAGCTGCCATCCCACTGCCCCTGGACCAGAGGAAGGGGATTCCCAGCCACCATCCCTCCTGATGCTCCCAGCCCACAGAAAAGGGCTTTTGGGCCACCATACCTACCGCTGCTCCCAGCCCCTGTTCCACCTCTCCCAGCTCAGAGGAGGTAATCCATGCAGGCGCCAAAAGTCCACCCCCCCCAGTTGAAATGAGAAAACATGAAAATAAGTCTCAAAACCAGACTCTCAGATCACCTACAACAACCCCAAAGGGAAATGAGATGGAACACTCTGATACTCAACCACCTGGACCCACTGAACTGGCAACAAAAGGGGATCTGGAAAAAATGAAATCAGAAATAATTTCTCAGATAACAGGAGAAATTGTGGCCCTAGTGCAAGACATGATTAATAAATCTAGAGAGGAGCTCAGGAGCATGATGGAATCCCAACATAGGAAACAAATGGAATCCATAAAACAGATGCAAATAGATTTCCAGGACATGAAAAACTCCACTGAAGGTCTACACAGCAGAATGAGCCAATGTGAGGACAGAATTTCAGATATAGAAGATAAGATTGCAATTAATGACCAGGAAAAGAAAAATTGCTTCAAAATTATAAGGGAACATGAGAAATCAATCCAGCAGCTGCTAGATGATGCAAAGAAGAATAACATAAGACTGATTGGAGTCAATGAAGAAACAGGAGAGTGGAGATGACATAAAAAAATCTCTTCACAGAAATAATGGCAGAAAACTTCCCAAGCAGGGGAAAACAGTTTGACATACAGATAAGTGAGGCATATAGGACTCCAAATAGCCTTGATCAAAAGAAATCTACACATAGGCATATAATTGTTAAGATTCCAGAAACTCAACAGAAGAACAAAGTTCTCCAAGCAGTGAGAGAAAAGAAACAAATCACATACAAAGGAAAGCCCATCAGAATCACAGCAGACTTCTCAACACAAACCATCAAGGCAAGAAGAGCTTAGAATGACATATTCCAAGCCCTAAAAGAAAACAGCCTCCAACCCAGATTGATGTACCCTGCAAAACTATCTTTCAAAATGGATGGAGAAATAAGATACTTTCATGACAAAGCACCTGAGGAACTTTGTGAATACCAAACCAGCACTCCAAAGAATTTTACACAATATCCTAGGAACAGACATTGAGGATCACAACCCCAGGAAGCAAAGCAGAATGAACCCATCTGGCAAGACAAGAAATGAAATGTAAAGGGGGAGAACCCAACAAAAAGAAAAAGTCATGGCAATGACAAGTAAATACGTTTCAGTTATAACCATCAATGTTAATGGTCTCAATTCACCAGTCAAAAGAAATAGACTGGCAGAATGGGTCAAGAAGCAAAATCCAACAATATGCTGCATACAAGAAACATATTTAATTCAAAAGGACACTCATAGACTGAAAGTTAAAGGGTGGAAAACAATACCCCATGCAATGGGAACCCCAAAAAAAGCAGGAGTAGCTATCCTCTTTGCAGATCAAGTAGATTTCAAACCAACACTGATTAAGAGAGATGAAGAAGGACACTACATCCTTGTAAAGGGAAGAATCCAAGAGGAAGAGATGACAATCATAAATATCTATGCACCAAACACTAGTGCACCCAACTATATAAAACAAATACTAACGGACATGAAAAGTCATATATGCACTAATACAATTGTACTGGGGGACCTCAACACCCCACTGTCACAGATAGATAGATCAACTAGACTAAAAATAAGTAATGAAATACTAGAACTCAATCGAACTCTTGAACAAATGAACTTAACAGATGTTTACAGAGTCTTCCACCCCACAAAATCAGAATACACATTCTTCTCAGCTGCACATGGGTCATTCTCAAAAGTAGACCACATACTCACACACAGAACATGTTTAAGTAAGTGCAAAGGAATTGAAGTTATCCCCTGTATATTATCAGACCATAATGCGATGAAATTGGAGATCCATAGCAAAAGAAACTCAAAAAATTTCATAAACACGTGGAAATTGAACAACACACTTCTAAATAACCAATGGGTCACAGAGGAAATTAAAGAAGAAATCAGACAGTTCCTTCAATTAAATGACAATGACAATACAACATATCAGAATCTATGAGACACAATGAAAGCAAGTCTTACGAGGGAAATTCATAGCAGTGAATATGCATATTAGGAAAACAGAACAAGCCCAATTAAACAACCTGATGCTGAACCTCAAGCTTCTAGAAAAGGAAGAACAGGACAACCCCAGAGCTCATACAAGGGAGGAAATTATAAAGATCAGAGGAGAAATCAATGCAATGGAGACAAAGAGAATGATACAAAAAATCAATGAAGCCAAGAATTGGTTCTCGGAAAGAATAAACAAAATTGATAAACCCTTAGCCAACCTTGTCAGAAAAAGGAAAGAAAAGACCCAAATCCATGCAATTAGGAATGAAAAAGGTGAAATTACAACAGACCCAGCAGAAATCCAGAGGATCATCAATACCTACTTCCAGAACCTATACGCCAATAAGATGGACAACAGAAGAAATGGACAGATACCTAGATACATATGAATTACCAAAGTTGAACAAAGAAGACCTAAAAATTCTGAAGAACCCAATATCAACCAATGAAATTGAAAACTTATCAACTAAGAAAAGCCTGGGTCCTGATTGCTTCACTGCTGAATTCTACAACACATTTAGAGAGGAACTGCTACCACTACTGTTGAAACTCTTCAATGAAATTGAAAGGGAAGCAATACTCCCAAATTCATTCTTGGAAGCAAGCATCACCTTGATCCCCAAAGCAGAGAAAGACCCAACCGAAAAGGAGAATTATAGGCCAATCTCACTAATAAACATAGATGCAAAAATCCTTAATAAGATAATGGCAAACAGAATGCAGAAGATCATCAAGAAGATCATACACCCTGATCAAGTGGGATTCATCCCAGGGATGCAGGAATGGTTCAATATACCCAAATCAATCAATGTAATACACTATATCAATAGAGCCAAGGACAAAAACCATATGGTTATCTCCATAGATGCAGAAAAAGCATTTTGGACAAAATCCAACATGCACTTATGATAAAAACCCTACAAAAACTTGGAATAGATGGTCTCTACCTCAAACTGATAGAAGCCATCTATGAAAAACCAACAGCCGATATAATACTAAATGGTCAAAAACTGAAATCCTTCACCCTAAAATCAGGAACAAGACAAGGATGTCCACTATCCCCACTCTTGTTCAATATAGTTCTGGAAACATTAGCCGTGGCAATCAGACAAGAGAAAGAAATAAAAGGAATAAAGATAGGAAATGAAGAAGTCAACTTGTCATTATTTGCAGATGACATGATACTCTATATAGAAGACCCCAAGAACTCCACCAAAAGTTTTCTAGACTTAATAACCAAATTCAGTCAAGTAGCTGGTTATAAGGTCAACACACAAAAGTCAATAGCTTTCCTCTACACAAATGACAGACTCACTGAGAGAGAAATAGGGCAAATAATTCCTTTCACAATAGCATCCAAACAACTGAAATACCTAGGAACCAGCCTAATGAAAGAAATCAAAGACCTCTTCTCTGAAAACTATGGCACTCTGAAAAGAGAGATTGAAGATGATATCAGAAAATGGACAGACATCCCCTGCTCCTGGGTAGGGAGGATTAATATAGTGAAAATGGCCATACTTCCAAAACTGCTATATAGATTTAATGCAATTCCAATTGAGATCCCAGCAGCATACTTCATGGACCTTGAGAAAACAATCCAAAAATTCATTTGGAACAAGAAGAGACCCAGAATAGCAAAAGCAATTCTAGGTAACAGAGACATGGCAGGGGGTATCACAATCCCCAACCTGCAACTATACTACAAAGCTACTGTGATAAAAACAGCATGTTACTGGCAAAGAAACAGACCTGAGGACCAGTGGAACAGATTAGAAGATGCAGAAACACCGCCAGACACACTCAGCCATCTCATCTTTGACAAAGGAACCAAACACCCTCACTGGAGGAAAGATAGCCTCTTTAATAAATGGTGCTGGAAAAATTGGGCTTCACCTTGCCAAAGATTAAAACTAGACCTGTATCTCTCACCATGCACTAAACTAAAATCAAAATGGATTAAAGATCTAAATATTAAAATAAAAACTCTGAACCAGTTGGAACAGAGGTTAGGTAGAACCCTTGAAGACACTGGTGTAGGAAAAGATTTTATGAACAAAACCTCAGTTGCCCATGAACTAGCACAAACAATCAACAAGTGAGATCTCTTCTTATTAAAAGGCTTCTGCACAGCAAGAGAAACCACCAGCAGTGTGAAGAGACAACCCACAATCTGGGGAAAAAATCTTCACCTGCTGTTCCTCAGACAAAGGTCTACTATCTCGAATCTATAAAGAATTTAAAAAGATCAGACCTCCCAAATTTAAAGACCCAACCCGAAAATGGGCATCTAAAATGAACAGACATTTCTCAGACAAAGAAGTAGAAATAGCAAATAAATACATGAAAAAATGTTCAACATCACTGGTCATTTGAGAGATGCAAATGAAAACAACGCTGAGATTCCATTTCACTCCAGAAAGAATGGCTGCTATCATGAAATCAACCAACAACAAATGCTGGCGGGGCTGTGGGGAAAGAGGAACCCTGCTCCACTGCTGGTGGGAGTGCAGACTGGTGCAACCACTGTGGAAATCAGTATGGAGATACCTCAAAGAACTAGGACTGGAAGTGCCACTTGACCCCACTATTCCACTGCTGGGGATCTTCCCCAAAGAATTAAAAGAATCATACCACAGTGATATATGTGCACCCATGTTCATAGCAGCACAGTTTGTGATAGCTAAAACTTGGAAACAGCTCAAATACCCATCAACTGGAGACTGGATAAAGAAAATGTGGTTTATTATAAAATGGAGTACTACTCAGCCATAAAAAGTGAGAAATTAGAGACATTTATAGCTATGTGGATGCACATTGAGGCAATACTCTTAAGTGAAATAAATAGGACACACATGTATAAATACTGAATAGTTTCTCTGGTGTGAGAAACTGAAAGTGTAAATAAGGACTAAATGTATAATAGGTAATGTGAAATAGGAAGAAAAGGGGCAAAGGGGAAGGAAGTGGGAGGGCTAGGGGAAAGGATAGAAGGGAATGGGATTAATATGAGAAAATGGAAAAATAGGAACAAAATCTTTGTAAATAGGGAGGACTGGAGGGGTTGAAGGGAGGGCTGGGCAAGGGTGAAAAATAAGAACCAAGAGAGACTATGTAAAGGTGCAAATTTCCAATGATGAATGTCATTATATTGTATACCTAAAATGTACCAATGATTAGAATGAATAATCGATAATGCAAAATAGGAAGAAAAGGTCCAAAGGGGTAGGGGTAGTGGGAGGGGCAGGGGAAAGGAAAGAAGGGAAAGAAAAAATGATGAGAAATGGAAAAAATGGAAATAAAGTCTTTGTAAACAGGGAAGGGTGGAGGAGGTGAAGGGAGGGCTAGGAATGGGGAAAAAAGAAGAACCAAGATGAATTATGTAAAGGTACAATTCCCAATGAGAAATGTAATTGTGTTGTATACCTAGAATGTACCAATAAAAGAATTTAATAAAACAAAATAGTACATCTATTTTCTTTTTTTTCTTTCTTTCTTTTTTTTTTTTTTTACAAAAAACAGAAAAAAAAAGAAACCTCAGATATGTTAGTAGGATTTCAGCCTGGTAAATAGAAACCTGTCTAGGTATTTTATACATAAAGGGATGTAACACAAGGAATGAAAGGCTTACAACATTGTTGGATGAACTAAGAACAAAAGTCATGGAAAGCTATCACTAACTTCCAGGAAATCAGAAATTATAGGAACCCCAGGAAACTGCAACTGGTCATCTCTGTCTCCGCTGCCCTAAAGAAGGTAAACTGTAGCCATTGGTGAACCTTATGTCTACTGTTTTCTGAAGCCCCTGTGATTTCCTATCATGTTTCTAAATATTGCATAAGTTCTTTCCATTGATGGACTCTAAAGTCAGAATCCTGGTGTTAGGGGATACTGGGAAATGCAGTTCCTAGAATCCTGACCCCACAAATACAGCAGATAGCTTTGAAGGGATTCAGAATAAATGTTAGTTTCCCAAACCCAATGTTCATGGGTTCACAATTCTCCAAGCACTGTTTTAGTAGCTGTGCATGTATCGCTCACCTACATCTCTCACATGAGAAAACAGAGCTCAGACTTTTTAGGCAATTTGTCCAAGGACATGCACCCAATAAGTGATCATTGGTCTGATTTCCAAGCCCACGCTCTTGCCACAGTACTCTCCTGTTTCATACAATGTTTAAGGAATAAATGTTTATAAATATATCTTGTCCTTTTTGTAGTCAGTCTTCAGAAACTTTCCAGGGAAGGGGCAGCAGTCCAGGTGTTCTTACTTGGTAGCATTTCAGAGTCACCAGATTTTCCAGTCTTCCAGGAGCTACCACAGAGTTTCCCAGGACCCCTGTTAATGTGGTGGCTGTAGGGGTGTGGAGAAACTTCCTCCTGGTCATGGTTGGGAACAGTTGGGAGTCTCTCGCCACCATCTAGTGGGAATCAAGCTGGACAGAGACGCATTATTAAGGAGGAAAGCAGGGACAGCTCCATGGATCACTAGCTAGGTTAGCAATACCCTGCATTTTTTTTCTTCTGGCCCAGAGAAAAAAAGATCTTTTTTTGACATGAGAAGCAGTGTCTCAGCACCTTGCAATCTCATCAGTCTCAATCCCACCGAAGTTTCTATAATCTTCAGGAGACTTGATTTTACATTCTGAACAAGGATATTATTCTTTTTCACCTTGTTTGTAAGCATGAAGGAAATGTGACCTATTTCTTTTTATTATTATTAATTAAGTTTATTGGTACATTTTACATATACATAATGATCACATTCATCATAGGGAATTTGTACCTGTACATGATATATCTTAATTCCTCTTTTTTCCCATTCCCCTCCCCTCCCTTCAAACCCTCTTCCCCTCCTTATTTATAAAAGCTTTGTTTCCATTTTTTCCTTCTTTTCTCATTTTTTTTCTTTTCCTTTCCCCCTCCCCCTTCTTATTTCCTCTTCTCATTTGAGTATTTTCTTCCTATTTCATACTATTTGGTATATATTTTGGTCCTTATTTATACTATCTCACACTAGAGAAACAAATCAACATTTAGACATGTGTGTTCAATTTGTTTCACTTAAGATTATGGCCTTAAGGTGCATCCATTAACCTAGAAATATCTCAAGTTTATACTTCTTTATGACTGAGTAGTACTCCATTGTATAAAAAGAAAATATATCTTCTTTATCTGTTCATTGGTTGATGGGCATTTAGGTTGTTTCCAAGATTTAGCTATTACAAATTGTATTGCTATAAACTTGGGTATGCGTATATCACTGTGGTATGATGTTTTTAATCCCTTTGGGAAGATGCTAAGAAGGGGAATAGCTGGATAAAATGGAACCTCTAGTCCTAGTTGTTTGAGAAATCTCCACACTGATTTCCACAGTGGTGGCACCAGTTACACTCTCATCAACAGTGTTGAAGGGTTCCATTTTTCCCACAGCCCCACCAGTATTTGTTATTAGCTGATTTCTTGATAATTGTCATTATTTCTGGAGATGGAATCTCAGTGTTGTTTTAATTTGCACCTCTCGAATGACTAATGATGTTGAACATTTTTTCACATATTTATTTGCTTTTTCTATTTCTTCATCTGAGAAGTGTCTATTCATTTCAGATGCCCATTCTTAGATGGGGTCTTTAAATTGGGGGGGGTCTGATTTTTTTCAGTTCTTTATATATTCTAGATCTTAGTCCTTTTTCTGAGGAAGAGCTGGCAAAAAAACTTTTCCCACTCTATGAGTTGTCTCTTCACTCTGTTGATGATTTCTTTTGCTGTGCAAAAGCTTTTCAATGAGATCCTAGTTGCTGATACTTTGACAAAAAAGGAAAGAAAATACTCAAATCCATATACTTAGGAATGAAAAGGGTGAAATCACAAGAAATACTGCAGAACTCCAGAAGATCAGCAATACCTACTTCAAGAACCTTTATTCTAATAAGATGGAAAACACAGAAGAAATGGACAGATTCCTAGAAACATACGAATTACCAAAGCTGAATCAAGAAGATATAAAAATTCTAAATAACTCAATACCAGTCAATGAAATTGAAGATGTAATTAAAAACCTATGAACAAAGAAAAGTGAATTCTAATGGATTCACTGCTGAATTCTACAAGAAATTTAGAGAAGATCTAATGCCACTACTCCTCAAACTCTTTAATGAAATTGAAAGGGAAGCAATGCTCCCAAACTCATTCCTGGAAGCAAGTATTACCCTAATATCAAAACCAGAGAAGGATCCAACCAAAAAGGAGAATTATGGGCCAATCTCCCTAATGAACATAGATCAAAAATCCTCAGTAAGATACTGGCAAACAGAATGCAGCAAATCATCAAGAAGGCTATATACCACAATCAAGTTGGATTCATCCCAGGGATGCAAGGATGGTTTGACATATGCAAATCAATAAATGTAATACACCATATTAACAGAACCAAGGACAAAAACCACATGATCATCTCGACGAATGCAGAAAAAGCATTTGACAAAGCCCAACACCCATTCATAATAAAACCCTATAGAAAATCAGAATAGAAGTCTTTGTCTCTATCTGATAAAAACCATGTATGACAAACCAACAGCCAACATCATACTAAATGATCAAAAATGAAAGCTTTTACTCTGAAATCAGGATCAAGACAAGGATGTCCACTATCACCACTCCTGTTCAATAGTTCTGGAAACATTAGTCAGAGCAATGAGATAAGAGAAATAAAAGGAATAAAGATAGGAAAGGAAGAAGTTAAAATATCATTATTTGCAGATGACATGACACTCTACATAGAAGGCTGCCAAAACTCCACCAAAAAAATCTCTACATTTAATAACCAAAATCAGTCACATAGCTGGGTACAAAGTCAACACTCAAAAATCAATAGCATTTCTATATACAAATAACAAACTCACTAAGAGGGAAATTAAAGAAACCACACCTTTCATAATAGCATCAGAAAATGAAATACTTAGGAATCAATCTAACAAGGAAGTAAAAGATCTTGGGTTTTGATTACTTTTGTACCAGGGATTGGACTCAGGACCTTGCACTTGCCAGGCAGGACCTGTGCCACTGAGCTACATCCCTGGCCCAGAAGTAAAAGATCTTTACATTGAAAACTAAATTACTCTGAAAAAAGAGATCAAAGAGTATATAGAAAATGGAGAGATAACCTTTGTTCTTGGGTAGGAAGAACCAACATAGTGAAAATGGTCACACTCCCAAAATTGTTATACAGATTTAATGCAATACCAATCAAAATACCAATAGTATACCTCACAGAATTAGAGAAAACAATCCTAAAATTTATTTGAAACCTGAAGAGATCTAGAATAGCAAAAACTATTCTGAGCAACAAAGGCAAGGCAGGAGGCACCACAATCCTGGATTTTAAATTATACTACAGAGCTATTGTGATAAAAATAGCATGGTAATGGCAAAAAAGAAAAGGATCAGTGGAACAGATTAGAAGAAGTGGAAACAACTCCAAACACACTCAACCACCTCATCTTCAACAAAGGAGCCAAACATGTTCACTGCAAGAAAGATAGCCTCTTTACTAAAAGGTGCTGGGAAAATTGGCTTTCCACATGCTGAAGACTAAAATTAGACCCATATCTTTCACCATGCACTAAACTAAAATGGAAATGGATCAAAGATCTTAATATTAAAACAAAAACATTAAATCTGCTGGACGAGAGAATGGGGAGAACTCTTGAAGACCTAGGTGTAGGTAAAACCTTCATGAACAGAACCCCTATTGCACAGGGAATATTACAAAGAAGCGGGCTGGAGATTTAGCTCAGTGGTTTCACCACCTGCTGTGCAAGTGCAAAGACCTGAGTTCGATCCCTGGTACCAAAAAAAAATGCAAAAGAAGCAACCTGTTTATAAGTGAGATCCTCTCCTGCAAAAGTTAGAGATAAATTAAGTAACACAACATGGTAAATAGTGGATACCTCACAATTTGCTTTCTCAGTTAAAAAAGAAAGGGAAAAAATTAACAGAAAGATACCAAAATTTTACATGGAGATGAGAGTAGAGAACAGCAGAGAAGGTAATGAGTTGGCAGGACAATCTTTAAGACTGATGAAAAGATGTTAGAGTGAAAAAAGTAAAATCAAAACATAGAAACACATGCTAAGTGATGGGCTTCCAGGCCCCTGTTCCACTACTCCCAGCCCAGAGGAAGGGGCTTCTGGACCACTGTTCCACCACTCCCAGCCCAGATGTATGGGCTTCCAGGCCACAAATCCACCACTCCCAGCACAGAGGAGGTCAGCCCTGTGGGTGCCAATAGCACCCCCCCCATCAAAATGAGAAGACACAGAAACAAGTCTCAAAATCAGACTTCCAGATCACCTACAGCAACCCCAAAGGGAAAGGAGATGGAACATTCTGATACTCAATCACCTGGACTCCCTGAACTGGCAACAAAAGAAGATCTGGAAAAAATGAAATCAGAAATAATTTCTCACAAAACAGCAGAGATTGTGCTCATAGTCCAAAACATGATTAATAAATCTAGACAGGAGCTGAGGAACAAGATGGAATCCCAACATAGGAAACTAATGGAATCCATAAAACAGATACAAACAGATTTCCAGGAGATTAAAAACTCCACTGAAAGTCTACGCAGCAGAATGAGCCAATGTGAGGACAGAATTTCAGATACATAACATAAGATTGCAATTAGTGACCAGGAAAAAAAAATTGCTTCAAAATTATAAGGGAACATGAGAAATCAATCCAGCAGCTGCTAGACTATGCAAAGAAGAATAACACAAAACTGATTAGAGTCAATGAAGAAAGAGGAAAGAGTGCAGATGTCATAAAAAAAAACTGTTCACAGAGGTAATGGCAGAAAACTTCCCAAGGAGGGGGAAAGAACTTGACATACAGATAAGTGAAGCATATATGACTCCAACTAGCCTTGATCAAAAAAATCTACATATAGGCATATAATTGTTAAGATTCCAAGGCAGGTGCCAGAACCACTGAGCTAAATCCCCGGGCCAATTGTTAAGATTCCAGAAATTCAACAGAAAAACAAAGTTCTACAAGCAGTTAGAGAAAAGAAACAAATCACATACAAAGGAAAGCCCATCAGAATCGCAGCAGACTTCTCAGTGCAAACCCTCAAGGCAATAAGAGCTCAGAGTGATGTATTCCAAGCCCTAAAGGAAAACAGCCTCCAACCCAGATTGATGTAAACTGCAAAATTATCTTTCAAAATTGATGGAGAAATAAGATACTTTCATGACAAAGAGCACCTGAGGGACTTCATGAATACCAAACCAGCACTCCAAAAAATTTCATTTTTATTTATTTTTATTTATTTGGGGGTGTAACCAGGGATCAAACTTGGGACCTTGTGCTTGCGAGGCAGGTGCCAGAACCACTGAGCTAAATCCTCGGCCCTCCAAAAAATTTTAGATAATATCCTAGGAACAGATAATGAGGATCACAATCCCAGGAAGCACGGCAGAATGAAGCCATTGGGCATGACAAGAAATTAAATGCAAAGGGGGAGAATCTAACAAAAAGAAAATGTCATGACAATGATAAGTCCATACATATTAGTTATAACCATCAATGTTAATTGTCTCAATTCACCAATCAAAAGAAATAGACTGGCAGAATGGGTCAAGGAGCAAAACCCAAAAATATGCTGTATACAAGAAACACTTAATTCAAAAGGAAACTCATAGACTGAAAGTTAAAGGGTGGAAAACAATACTCCATGCAATGGAAACCCCCAAAAAAGCAAGAGTAGCTATCCTCTTTGCAGATCAAGTGGATGTCAAACCAACACCCATTAAGAGGGACAAAAAAGGAAAATACATCCTTGTAAAGAGAACAATCCAAGAGGAAGAGATGACAATCATATATATTTATGCACCAAACACTAGTGCACCCAACTATACAAAACAAATACTAACGGACATGAAAAGTCATATATGCACTAATACAATAGTAGTGGGGGACCTCAATACCCAACTGTCACAAATAGATCAACTAGACAAAAAATAATTAATGAAATACTAGAACTCAATCAAACTCTTGAAGAAATGAATTTAACAGATGTTTACAGAGTGTTCCACTCCACAAAATCAGAATAAACATTCTTTTCAGCTGCACACAGGTCGTTCTCCAAAATAAAACACATACTCACTCATAGAATGTGTTTAAGTAAGTGCAAAGGAATTGAAGTTATCCCCTGTATATTATCAGACCATAATGTGATGAAATTGGAGATCAATAGCAAAAGAAACTACAAAAATTACATAAAAACATGGAAACTGAACAACACACTTCTGAGTAACCAATGGGTCACAGAGGAAATTAGAGAAGAAATCAGACAGTTCCTTCAATTAAATGACAATGACAATGCAACATATCAGAATCTATGGGACACAATGAAAGCAGTCTTATGAGGGAAATTCATAGCAGTGAATATGCATATTAGGAAAACAGAACAAGCCCAATTAAACAACCTGATGCTGAACCTCAAGCTTCTAGAAAAAGGAGAGCAGGACAAACCCAAGGCTCACACAAGGGAGGAAATTATAAAGATCAGAGGAGAAATCAATTCAATGGAGACTAAGGGAATGATACAAAAACTTAATGAAGCCAAGAGTTGGTTCTTCAAAAGAATAAACAAAATTGACAAACCCTTAGCCAACCTTATCAGAAAAAGGAAAGAAAAGGCCCAAATACATGCAATTAGGAATGAAAAGGGTGAAATTACAACAGACCCAGCAGAAATCCAGAGGATCATCAATACCTGCTTCCAGAACTTATACGCCAATAAGATGGACAACACAGAAGAAATGGGCAGATTCCTAGATACATATGAATGGATCACCAAAGTTGAATGAAGAAGACCTAAAAATTCTAAACAACCCAATATCAATCAATGAAATTGAAAACATAATTAAAAACATACCAAGTAAGAAAAGCCCAGGTCTTGATGGCTTCACTGCTGAATTCTACAAGACATTTAGAGAGGAACTACTGCCACTACTGTTGAAACTCTTCAATGAAATTGAAAGGGAAGCAATACTCCCAAATTCATTCCTAGAAGTAAGCATCACCTTGATCCCCAAAGCAGAGAAAGACCCCACCGAAAAAGAGAACTATAGGCCAATCTCACTAATGAACATAGATATAAAAATCCTTAATAAGATACTGGCAAATAGAATGCAGAAGATCATCAAGAAGATCATACACTCTGATCAAGTGGGATTCATCCCAGGGATGCAGGGATGGTTTAACATACGCAAATCAATAAATGTAATATACTATATCAATAGAGCCAAGGACAAAAACCATATGATCATCTCCATAGATGCAGAAAAAGCATTTGACAAAATCCACAATGTATTTATGATAAAAACCCTACAGAAAATTGGAATAGACAGTCTCTACCTCAATCTGATAAAAGCCATCTAATGAAAAACCAACAGCCAGTATCATACTAAATGGTCAAAAACTGAAATCCTTCACACTAAAATCAGGAACAAGACAAGGATGTCCACTATCACCACTCTTGTTCAATATAGTTTTGGAAACATTAGCCATGGCAATTAGACAAGAGAAAGAAATAAAAGGAATAAAAATAGGAAATGAGGAAGTCAAATTGTCATTATTTGCAGATGACATGATACTCTATATAGAAGACCCCAGGAACTCCACCAAAAGTCTTCTAGACTTAATAACCAAATTCAGTCAAGTAGCTGGTTATAAGGTCAACACACAAAAATCAATAACTTTCCTCTACATGAACAATAGACTCACTGAGAGAGAAATAGGGCAAATAATTCCTTTCACAATAGCATCCAAAAAACTGAAATACCTAGGAACCAACCTAATGAAAGAAATCAAAGACCTCTTCTCTGAAAACTACAGCACTCTGAAAAGAGAGATTGAAGATGATATCAGAAAATGTGCAGACATCCCCTGCTCCTGGGTAGGAAGGATCAATATAGTGAAAATGGTCATACTTACAAAATTGCTATATAGATTCAATGCAATCCCAATTGAAATCCCAGCAACATACTTCACGGACCTTGAGAAAACAATTTGAAAATTCATTTGGAACAAGAAGAGACCCAGAATGGAAAAAGCAATTCTAGGTAACAGAGACATGGCTGGGGGTATCACAATCCCCAACTGGAAACTATACTGCAAAGCTACTGTGATAAAAACAGCATGGTACTGACAAAGAAACAGACCTGACGACCAGTGGAACAGATTAGAAGATGCAGAAAAAACTCCAGATACACTCAGCAATGTCATCTTCGATAAAGGAGCCAAACACCCTCACTGGAGGAAAGATCGCCTCTTTAATAAACGGTGCTGGGAAAATTGGGTTTCACCTTGCCAAAGATTAAAACTAGTATCTTTCAGCATGTACTAAATTAAATCAAAATGGATTAAGGATCTAAATATTTAAATAGAAACACTGAGTCACCTGGAACAGAGGTTAGGTAGAACTCTTGAAGACACTGGTGTAGGAAAAGATTTTATGAACAAAACCTCAGTTGCCCATGAACTAACACAAACAATCAACAAGTGAGATCTCTTCTTATTAAAAAGCTTCTGCACAGCAAGAGAAACCACCACCAGTGTGAAGAGACAACCCACAATGTGGGAAAAAATCTTCACCTGCTGTTCCTCAGACAAAGGTCTACTATCTCGAATCTATAACGAACTTTTAAAAAGTTAGACCTCCCAAATTTAAAGACCCAATCCAAAAATGGGCATCTGAAATGAACAGACATTTCTCAGACAAAGAAGTAGAAATAGCAAATAAACATATTAAAAAGTGTTCAACATCACTGGTCATTCAAGAGACGCAAATGAAAACAATTCTGAGATTCCACTTCACTCCAGAAAGAATGGCTGCTATCATGAAATCAACCAATAACAAATGCTGGCGGGGCTGTGGGGAAAGAGGAACCCTGCTCCACTGCTGGTGGGAGTGTAGACTGGTGCAACCACTGTGGAAATCAGTATGGAGATACCTCAAAGAACTAGGACTGGAAGTGCCACTTGACCCCACTATTCCACTGCTGGGGATCTTCCCCAAAGAATTAAAAGAATCATACCACAGTGATATATGTGCACCCATGTTCATAGCAGCACAGTTTGTAATAGCTTAAACTTGGAAGCAGCCCAAATGCCCATCAACTGGAGACTGGATAAAGGAAATGTGGTTTATGGGCTGGGGATTTAGCTCAGTGGTTCTGGTGCCTGCCTTGTAAGCGTGAGGTCCCGAGTTCAATCCTCAGTACCAAAAAAAAAAAAAAAAGATAATGTGGGTTTTTTTATAAAATGGAGTACTACTCAGCCATAAAAAATGAGAAATTAGAGACATTTATACCTAAATGGATGCCCATTAAGGCGATACTCTTAAGTGAAATAAACAGGACACACATGTGTAAATACCGAATAGTTTCTCTACTGTGAGAAAGTGAAAGTGTAAATAAGGACTAAAAGGTATAATAGATAATGTGAAATAGGAAGAAAAGAGGCAAAGGGGAAGGACAATTGGGAGGGGTAGAGGAAAGGAAAGAAAGGAATGGAATTAATATGAGAAAATGAAAAAATTGAAACAGTCTTTGTAAATAGGGAGAGATGGAGGGGTTGAAGGGAGGGCAGGGGAAGGGAGAAAAATAAGAACCAAGAGAGAGTATGTAAAGGTGCAAATTTCCAATGATGAATGTCATTATATTGTATACCTAAAATGTACCAATAAAATAAAAATTTTTTTTTAAAAAGTGACAGTGCTTTATCAGTGCTCAAAAGCTCACACCCAGCAGCATGAATTTCTGGGTTCCCTCCCCATTGGGAAACACTAGCCAGACTTCTGTCTGTACCAGATGGTGACCTTGAACACAAATTATTTAAAAATAACTATTTTTAAGTGCATCATCTGAGAGTCCACCAAAAGAAACCCTACCTGCTTTTGACTAGCCCTTGACACTCCTGAGAGAGAATTTGGAGAACAATGTGACATCCATTCTGGAATTGCTATGAGACTTCCCAGGGAAATACTAAATCATAGGCTAGACTCAAACAAAACTTTATATCCCAGTTGTGCTAGAGGCAAGAAGGGTCTCTTTTGGATCTGTGGTTCCAGCTCTGGTACTTGTGCATCAAACTGGGCAACACCACCTGGGCTTAACTCGAAAGACCCTTAGCTCAACATATAGGGTTTGGATAACATCAAATGTCCACATGTAAATGTATATGTAGGTCATAGGCCCAAGATGCCTAATAAACGTGCAGAGTAGAATTAAATGCAGTGTTGGTTAACAGCCTGAATATTCTTCTAAATACTGTACAAGGGTCTCAAAGCCAAACCTCAAGCACAAAACATTTTGCTTATACTTCCTATTGAAAAGCACAAACAATGGCCCATTTCTATTGGAAACAAAAGGAAGATGGTGAGAGCCTATTCTGGGCTACAACCTTAACTACTGACCTGGTGTCCCTTCATTCTGTCATATTCCCCAATCAAAGTGGCAGCTAAGTTACAGTGTGTTTCCAGAAATCAAGTCTTTTAATGACTCCCTACAAGGAGGACACATTCGACTTCATCAAACTTTAAATAAATTCTTAAAACATTGAGAGACATTCTGCCTCTTCTGCACTGAGAAATTTCATGATAAAGCCACAGTAAACTACTCCAACATGCTCTTAGCCTCAGGTCTTGGCAACATATTTGGCAGATAAATTTTTGTTCTGGGTGCTGAGGGAAAAAAACAAAGTTCCTTTCCTCATTCAATGGTTCTAGTTTACCAAGTTTCCTTGAAAAACCATGGTATTTCATCTACAAAAATACTCCAAAGGTAAGAAATGTACTCATCTGCCTTGCTAAAGAGGAGAAACAGAAGGTGAACTAAAATACTTTCTTTTGCTTTCTGAATGACAGTGGGACAGAACTGTCCCAATTCCCAATGAAAACAACTTGGAATGATGATACCTATGTAAGATCTCAGGCACTATCACCCAATGAGAGCATTTCCCAAAAAAATTGTGGGAACAAATCTTCTGTAAAAAGAAGGGGATGGAAAGCATCCATTTACCTCTGCTTCCTCCAGAAACACCACTAAAATGATTTTGAAAGGTACAAATCTATTGGCACATAAATAATGGGAGAGAAAACAATAAGGGAGAGACATTTGGAAGACAGAAAGCAGAAAGATGGATGGGAACCGACTTTACTAGATTGTAAGCTGGCAGCAGGAAAGGCGGTGCCACATGCCCATGAATATGGGGTCGGAGACGGGGCTAAACACAGGAGAATGGATTAAAAGACTTTAAAGAAGCAATCAGACCCTCAGATTCCCTCTCCCTTCTGGGAAACTGTATGAGGACTTCTGGAAAAGCACAGAAGGTGAAGACAAAAAACCGTGTGCCCCAGGGACGAGGACAGGACACAGGTACTGACTGATACAGACGAGTGACCACGTGTATACTGCATGCTGTGACCCTGCCACCATCCCAATTCCAGCCTTCTCTTCCATTTCAGCTCCCAACAACATTGGCTGCCAGCTCCGCCAATTGGCTAAAAGATTCAAAGAGACTTCCTTTGGGAATGTGGCCAGCTCAAGAGAAAAAAATATATAGATGCTGACACTGGGGCCAGCCAGATCAGGTGTACTGAGAACACAGTCAAACGCTTGTGTCAAAGGCAGCAGTAGATGACAAGCACTCTGTGTGCTACCCACACGTCCCACCCCATGGGCAGAGCCAACATGCAGCTAGATCTGGACAATCAACTGAAAACAGAAGTGGCGCTGCACTGAACGGAAATGGATTAAGAACCCGCACATGAGTTAGGCAGTCTGCTCCCTACAGGACAAGCCCAGAGAGAGTGCACAGTTCAGATGAAACAATGAAGGAATTAACTGCGCCTCCATGAGCTCTGGTCTCTGAGTGTGGAGCAGAGTCCTAGAACAACTCTCCCTGGGGGTGTTGCATAGGAAATCGACCTTCACGGTGTTACAGCACTGACGAACTATCTCAAAACATAAATTTTGTCTCTCCTAACTCAAGGCCACACAGTTTTCAGTTACCATTGTGGTGCACAGTGCTAAAATATGAGCACTCACAGACCACCAGACATCTGAGGGCATCTCTAATAGGAAAATAAAGGTTAAAACAAATAGAAGAGCTTGGGGGAGCAGTGATGGAGCCAGAGAAGAAACACTCTCGCTAATAATCTCAATGAAGTGGGAGAAGATATTTTACTCGAGAGACAAGACAAGAAATGTTGTAAGGGAGAAAATTGCACTCAGAGAACCATGAAAAACAAAGAGCTGGTAGAATTTAAAATATGATAGCAGAAAATAAAAATTCAATAAAAGCATTTTCAATAGAAAAGAACATTGAGAAATTCTCCCAGAAAATAGGGCAAAGAGATAAAAATGGAAAAAAGAACACAAAATCAGAAAATTAGAGCCTCAACATAGGAGAGCCATCATCCAAATAATTGTAGCTCTGAAAGACAATGGAGAAAACTGAAGAGACAGAAAATTATCAAAAAGATAATTCAGTAAAATTCTCCATAACAGTAGAAAATAAGTTTTAATTTTTAAAACGTCTCACCAAGGGTCCTAAAAATAGACCCATATACCTTCCATATGGGAACATGGCAGAAGTGATTTGGACTTTTCCTCTTGAAAAAGCTAAAACTGTTAGATAAAATATTTAAAACACTAATCAGAGAGCAATGAATATCCCAGCTAAAACCTAAGCAGAAGCAGAAATCTAGGGAAGTAAATTGAAAACCTAAGTAAAAACAGAAACACAGAGAGGCAAATTGAGGTCACTTTCACCCTAAAGCCATTTCCCAAACTGAGCTTTGGTTTTTATGGGACCACTAGAGTCACACCACTAACGAGAAAGAAACCCAGTTCACTGTGCCTTCATACCCAGGGGCTTGCAAGCAGAAGTGTTTGGCACTCAACAAAGCAGAAGGGATAAAAATCTAAAAGCCCTTTTTGAGCACCCATGACCACAAATTGGCTTTTATGTAGACTGTCAGCACAGCTGTGTATCACATGGACAGGCGAAGCAGACTTCAACCTATAAATGCAGTAGAAAATGATACTGGGCTGGCAGTGCCTGAAGACCCCTGCAAAAGCAAAGTAAATATTTCCCAAAGGAAGGCACTTTCATCCTAGTCCAAAAGGGATTTCCCACAAATAAGTTTTCCAAAAAATGAGCAGCACACAGTCAAAAATAACTAAGCAAAGCTCATTTTGTCGGCACAAGTACAGAAATGGAACAATTCAGGATTTTTTAAAAACAGCATGGTGTTTGTGCTAATAAGTTAAACAAAAGTTTCTCTGTGAGTCTCTTCCTAGGTATTTATCAAGAGAAATGAATGCATATGTTCCCACAGTGACTTGCACATGAATGCTAAAACATAGCAGCTTTCTTCCTAATAGCCCCAAACTGGAAACAATCCACATCTGGATCAAAAGGAGAAAGAATAAGCAAATTCTGAAATGGTAATGCAAGATGCTACTCAGCAAAAAAAAAGAAAAACTTGTGAATGGATGAATAACTTTAGACTTCTTCCTTCCTTCTTTCCTTCCTTCCTTCCTTCCTTCACATCTTTACTGCTTTCAAGCATATGTATGAGTGTAGAAGGAAGATGACATTCAGTTTTTCTCATTTGTATCTCCACCGTCTTCTCCCCCACTTCCCTTGCCATAACAGACAACTCTTCTGGCTGATTATTTCCAATTGTTAGTCCCTGGGGACACAAAAGTCACCCTTCAGAGACTCATGGCCTTTCCAGTTGTATATCTTGGACAAATTCCCTTTCAAGGTGTCTCCAGGCAAAATCTCTTCCTCTGATTCATTTGACCCATAGGAAATTCACAGCACTGCCTTCCAACAGCTACAGTTTTCTTGACAAGCTGTCACAAACTCAGGCCCTGACATATTCTGCCCCCATTTTTAGGGAAGACTGGTTTTCTACATGATCCTTCGGATGTCTTCTGCCACTTTCGCCTCCCATCCCTAAAGTGTATAGATGGTGGTAGCGTGGGGGGATGAATTCACATATCCCTCCTGATCTCAATGATTTTATACCCTGGAGACAGCTTTTGAGCTAGGGATCAGCTTACTGGGTTGTGAGAACTCTTTTTGCATGTTCTACATACAAATGTCTTTACTTATGCTGTCTGCACAGCCTTGATGTCCAGAATCAATTCAAAATGTTTACCTCTCTTGGTCATTTTAACTTTGGGGAAGAGCCAGATGTCACAATGGTGCCTGATCCAGTAAGAAGATGAAAGCCTGCTTTTCCATTGGATGGCACTTGACACTAACATTCACCATATTTTCTTTACCATGTCTTATAAACTATGGCTTATTTTTTTGAGACAAGGTCTCACTATGTAGTTCAGGCTAGCCTTGAACTCACTGTGTAGTCTAGGCTGGTCTCGAACTCATGGCAATCCTCTTGCCTCAGCCTCTGGGGTGCTGGGACAACAGGCGTGCACCACCACTCCCAGCTACCACATCTTATAAAGCTACTTACAAAAGAGGACTTCTAGAACTGCTTCAGAAAGTGCCAAGAACGGTGAGGTAAGTGTGTTTCAAGCAAGAGAGAGTATCCTGAGGGAGATTACTGGCAATATGTCTTTTACTCTAATAAAATTTTTTAACTAAACATTCACTGTATATTTTGATCATCCCTTGTAGATATTGAACATTTTACTTTGGAATGTGAGGGTGCTTAGCTGTGGTTGTTTTGTTCTCAGCTAAAGCATCTCAGTTAAAAGAAAAGCCGAGTCCCGTTTTAATATGCTGTCATAGTTAGCAGTTCAAGTAGCTTGCTTCAACGCCCTTCCTACAGAGATCAGGAAATCTCAAAGGCCTAGAATTTTTAGATTCAATCTTCCAGGTCTCAGAAAATAAATATTGGGCAACTCAAGTTCAGTGATTATGGCTGATTGAAACATAAATATCTTGAAGAAGATGGGGGTCTTGGCAACCCACAAACAAGATGAAATTCTATCATCTGTCTCTTTGCCTCTGGTTTGCAATCATGTTAAAATCAGAATTCCAGATTAGCAGCATCTGTGTTGCCATGACAGCCAATAATCTGTTGCTGGAACTATTTAGCCAGGAAGTAAAACTTCACAGCAATGGGAAAGTGGATATGAGCATTACTACAGAGGTTTCTTGCTGTCAGAGGATGGTTTGGAATCTGCAGCACCAAAGCTCTTTATGAATAAACTGAATCATAGGTACAATAAAAAGTGAGCACACTTTCAGATCCCATCTCCATGGTAAACATCTAATTCATCTCACCACCCTGCCCACTGAGACTTCTTCAGCGGTACCCAGCAAGCAAAGGTGGCATGACAGATGAATCATACCCGATTCCCTTATTCTATAGGTGAAGAACTGTATGTTGTCACTTGCTCAAGGTTACATAGCTTTTCAACAACAAAGAAAGAACCCTGATTCATTGTTCCTGAAACTCCTTCACTCTAGAGGAGTGGGAAGAAGAGCCCTTACCTCTTACTTGACTTCGTCCTTCACTCTCACGAAGCCTCTCCAAAAACTGAAGCTTTATTTTAGTTGTTAAAGTGGTGACCTAGATTCCATGTTTACCAGAGTCTCTCCTGAACCACAAGGCCTCCAAGTTTATATCCTGAAATCTTCTTAAGAAACATCAACTAAGAACTAATGTTTTGAATGGACCAGATCATTTAACGCACTATTTCTAGAGCCACCTGACCCTTGAAAAACTCAAATGTTATGTTTTCAAGTTAAAAGGCCTCACATGTTCCAGAATAAGTGAAAACAGAATACTTCCAGGTGCCATATGGTAGGTCCCCTAAAGTCTTAGAACTGATTCCATTCAAATTCTTGAGTCTAGAAGAGTCCTAAAAAACACAAAACAAAACTTATCCCTTCAGATTCTTGGTGTTTTTCTAGATCTTTTCCTAATGAACGTGTGTGCCTCTGTCCAGAACAGAAAGTGCTTCTGGATTAGAGGTGACCCAGAATGCAGATAGAAGCAACAGTGCTTTCTATTCTTGGATTGCATATTACTGTTCCATATGGAGGGGTGAGCCAAAACATATGGTTCCCCATCTGCAAGATGGGGCTGGCTGGGTCTCATGAATGCCTTTTAATGCAAGTAGATTGAGGCTGATTTGGTCTTCCTCCAAGGGAAAAGAAAAGCCACTGATTCAAATATTGCATAAAACCATTGAACTTAATGGTACAAAACAAGACCCATTTGTACTCTGCCTAATTTAAAAGATGCGTGCTTAGGGTAAAGAAGTGAATTAGTTACAGGGTGTTTGGACTGAGTATTTGATAGTCTCCTTGAAGGAACAAAATGCCTTTCTTTCTCCTTTCATGCCACTGTCTGTTCGGTTCCTTGGAGCCATTCCTCCTAGGAAATCCACTAAGCTTTTTGGTTTCTATGCCAGGCCAGATTTCAAGAGGTTCAACAGAGGCCCAGGTGGTTCTACTTCAGCATCTCATGTTCAGGATGGGAGGGAGAACCCAGAAGATGCTCCTTTTAAAACTTACCTAATGGCCAGGGATGTAGCTCGGTAGCACTGCACCTGACTCACAAGCACAAGGTCTTGAGTTCGATCCCTAATACCGAAATTAAAAAAAAAAAACTTACCTAATGTATTCATCTAGCGAGTGAGAGACTACTTCCTGCCCTTCCAGTAAATGTGTAAACCTCCAAAGACCACATGTCATCAACTGACCCAGGAAGCAAGAGACCTTGCCCTTTCCAAACGCAGCTGGAGAGACCTCGGAGTTCATCCCTGAATGACTGCCCTGTGCCTCCGTGTCACACATGTCACTGGGATGTCACAAGGGGTTCACTGCAGCCCCAACTCAACCGCAGCTCCAGGTACTGCTCAGTCACTGAACTCTAATGACTAGTAAATGGCGATGGCAATGTGGCAGTGGTGGTGATAATTTACTGCCATGAGACACTGTTCTGTGCCAGGCTCCATGTGAATTACTCCATTCCATTCTTACAATCTCTTGAGAAGGTACACACTGTCCTCTCCACTTTACAGATGAAGAAGCAGAAGTTCCAAGAGTAAGCTGCCAAAGTGCCAAGCTGGGAAGCAGCAGACCAGGATGCAAACTCTGGTGTTCCTGCTGCAAAGGCCAGGCTGAGTCTAAAAAGGAACAGGTGACTCATTCACCCCAGTGAGCACCCATCAGGGCTACTGCATGAAACTCTGAGGGCATTGCTCCCATATGCACTGCATCTGACCCTCGAATGATGATCTTCACATTGGCCTCCTTCACTCCTCATTATAGGACTTGGACCAAGACATCAGTGATACAGGCCAAAGTTCACATCAACCCCACTGCCTGTCTTCCTCTAGGGAGTGACGGCTTAGGGTGTCTTAGGGTCCAATCTTGGTTGTTTAGTCACATCATCCTCAGACCTATTCCAGCAACTTTCTTCCCAAAATGGAATTAGGAAATAGAACCTCTCCATTTGGGATAGGGACTCATAGCTTCCTTCTCTCTCTAAGGGCAAACCTTGAAGGATCTAAGGAATTTTAGGGCTCCAAACATCATCGCTGGGTACCCACTGTTTTAGGCTTATTTTTCACCTTCCATCTGTTAAGGTCCTGGTAGATCAGTCATGGCCACGTAGTCTTCAGCTTCTTGCTAGGAAGCAGAATGGTTGTGGAAAGCTCCCAGGCTTGTTGTTACCCAGCGCCATCTTCCTATTTGCTCACGGTAAGCAAACTATGCCATCCTGGATGATGGCAGAAGGTGGAGTTCAAGGGAGCCCAAGCCTGAATCATTTCCAAGAGACAGAGGCCAGGAGGGAGCTTTCCTTTGCAGCAGGTCACACGGAGTGTGCAAGGTGATTGTGCCGAAGTTGTTGCTGGATTTGAAGGAGTCCGTGGAAGCCATCACATCGATTTGTTATGTGCCTGATGTTGCTTTCAAGATGGAGATGGAAAGTCTAAGGAAATTAAAGGATGACAGCTTTCTCAGCAACAGAATAAAATGTGGATTCCTTGAAAAGGTGGATCAGGGGCTTTCTTTGCTGGAAATTCAGAGGCACGAGCGGGCTCATGTGCGTGTGTGTGTGTGTGTGTGTGTGTGTGTGTGTGTGTGTGTCTTCCTTCATTTTGACACTCAGTATGAGGCTTAGCACAATTTATTCCAGGTTCCCTAATCTCAGAGCACACACATCAGAGTTCTTCATCAAGGAGCAATTCAGCAGCTGACCCAGGAAGGCCACTGTAGGTGCGTTTCAGGGACATGGTGGCAAAAATAAAGAAGTGATATGAAGTAGGAGACACGGTGCTGAGCTGGTCCCAGCAAGAGGGCTTGGCTGCCCACATTCACAGCTGTCTCTTGCTTCTAAAAGAAAATTTGCTTCAGAGCCTGTGTCCTGGGTAATTTACTTTCTGCTGAGACTTAGACTCCTGTCTGCTTACCCCCTTCCTGGGACAGGAAGCCAAAGGACATCCTCCAACATGTGCCCCCTCCCAGTCCCCACTTTCTGCTGCCTCTCACAGGCCCACATTCCCCCACTCCCTAAGTCAGGACTTACCCTTCCCTCTTTCCCAACACCCAATCTGCAGGCAAGCCCAGAGGTCTGCCGTGCAAAAAGGGGGCCTTTAAGTCTTGCAATGCATGTAGCAGACACAAATCATAGTTCCCAATTCAGTGTGTGAGTGATAAAGCTTGCCTCATCTTTCCATAATGCAGGTTTGTTTCTATTTGCACCTTCACTCCAGGGGCTGGAGGAAGGTCTAACTTCCCAGACCTCCCGGACCTCCCAGACCTCTTCAAAGCTGTGCCTAAATTTTGGGGTCTTACCTGATGCTGATGCAGGGGACCAGGGATGCCATCTGGCCCTTGATGTCAACTGTCAACACAGGCATTCACCAACACCCCCTTCACTCCTTTCCTTGGTGCCCTTCTGGCCATCTCTCCCCTGTTTTTCTGGAAGGTTGTTGATTCTGCCCTTCTGGGGCTTGGGGAAAAGCTGAAGGTGGTTTCACCCAGCTTCCAAGTTCTGCTCTTCACGCCCACTAATGGTGACATTATTCTTATGCTCACCAGCTGCCTGGAATTCCTTCCCTACCCACAAGTGCAGTCACCTGTGGGACCCCTCAGGCAAGGGCCCCAGGCAGGTTTCGCTGCATTTTCATTTGATGCAATTTGTGGCCACTGCAAGATGCAGGACGCTGGATGATTATGGTTGTGTTGTGTAGGAAAGGCAAAGGTGGGAATTAGCAAGGAACAAACACAGATAGCATGTTTTGAAAACCTGACACCACCCTCCTAGTGGCCCTGCAGCTTCAGCCCAGGGTGTGACCTGGTTTCCTCCCCATCTGGAAGGTGGTCTGAGCTTGAGAGGGTTGGGGACAGGGAGGCCTGTGGCCATGGTGGGGACATCCAGCCTCCTCCCTGGAAGGCAGGGTGTGAGTGGAAATGGGCAGCAGGATCTCAGAATGTCCCCCACACAACAGGGCTGATGCTCCATGGAGCCCCTGGCGATTTCTGTGTCCATCTCCTTGGGGAGCTGTAACACTTATCATTGGCTCCTCCCTCCACCATGTGCTAGGGACGGCTGTCCCCAGACAGCCTCCTGGAGCCCCTCAGGAAGAAGTTATGGGTGCTGTGAAGGCTTTGTTTACATTTCAGTCTTCACCCCTCCACTGTGAGGTTGCAGGGGCCTCTCAGAAGCCTCTCAGAATCTGTGCAAACCCTCACATGCTCTCAGGAATTGGGTATGGATGTCTGTGTGAAATCCTCTGTGCAGGTCCAGCTCACCATGAGAGCAAAGGACACAGAGAATCCAGCTATCTGCATCATCACAGCCACCAGCCCCACCTCGCCTCCCAGGAGCAAAGCATAGGTTCCATGGCCTGTACTCAGGCAGGCCCTGTCTTTATAACCCAATTCAATGGCCGCTGCTTTTGCCCTGGATTTGTGGCATACAGAGAGAAGGATGGGAAGAACTGTGACCTCCTGGGGCTAGGGCACTCTCCCTCCTCACTCCACTTAGCCTGCTAGTGGCTTACTTTGCACAGGGGGACACATTCTGGGTCACCCAGGTGGATACCAAAGGCTAAAGCCATTGCTGTGTGCACCACACCTCACTGGGCAATTCTACCACCTTTCCCTAAAAGCTGAGCCCTTTGGGGCTGATCCACTGTCCCTAAATGAGGACATCTTGGTTTTAGTCCATGGATAAGGAAGTCTACAAAACAGGGATCTCTGGCAGCAAACCCAGTGTTAGCTCATTTTTCCTAGCTCCAACCTGACCCAAACATAGGCATGGGGGTGGGGAGCTCTAGAAGAGCTGTCGGGGAGAGGCCGTGCAACACTAGACCAACTGCTATGGAAGGTGGTGAGGTTCGCAGCTTGGATGCGGGTCTAGGACTTGGCACAAAAATTTAGAACCAGGAGTGATGGCACATGCCTGTAATTCAGCACTCTGGGAGGCTGAGGCAGGAGGATTCCAAGTTTGAGCCCAGCCTTTAGTGATTTAATGAGGCTCTGTCTCAAAATTTTAAGAGTGGTGAGTGCTTGCTGGAGATGTAGCTCAGTATGAAGGCCCTGGGTTCAATCGCCAGTACAAAAAAAATAGATTGTTATGGGATGGGAAGGGGTTGACCACAGTAAGACTACAGGATTGACTATCTCTGAAGGAAGCAAAATCCCAGGGCCAGTTTCAAGGTCTTATTTTTTTTTTAATGTAATTCCTTCAAAACTTGGTGATTTTTTAAGCAGATCAATGTTTATGTTGCACCCTTAGAAAATAAAAGGAAGGACTCTGGGGTTGACTCTGGGGTCAAGGCAGACTGCTGGGTGACAAAGGGCCCCCCAAAGCAGGAAGCCCCCTTCAGGCCATAACTGGGCTTTCTGGATGAGAGTGGAAGCTGAACACTGATTGCTCAGAAAGGTGCCTGATGTGGTGGTCAGTCATTCTCTAACAGAAGAAGAAATAAGAGTGAATGTCACCTCACATATACACAGTGCATTTTTCAGCCCCTCTATGTAACAGACCCGTGCTCAGTGGTCAGAATGCAGAATTCAGGGTGAAGGAAACAGACCCCATCTTGTCTGGATGGAGCTTCCAGCTGCGTGGATGAACAATGATCATTCACCAGCAATGTGACGATTGTGGCTGCGGTGAGCGAGTAAGAGAGAACAGGGGCAAGGAAGAGAATATAGCAAGCCATCCAACCAACAACTCTCATTATTTTATTAGGACATTGTATTGTACTGCACATTTAACAGCAGATTCTTGTATTATTTGAAATCAAATATTACTGGCATATTGTCATGACAGCAACGGACACCAGGGAAAAACAAGGCTCCTGACCCTCTTCTAGTTTTGTACTACAAAGGGCTCCATCCAGAACAGAATTCTGATTGCTCCCTCCACAAGTACAGCAAGAGTTCAAGACAGGAGCAGGCAGGCAGGGCAGGCTGGACTGTGTCCTCCCAACATTCTTGTGTTGAAGTCTTGACTCTCAATGCCTCTGGCTAGGACTGGATTTGGACCATGAGTCTTCAAAGAAGTGACTGAGTGAAGCTGAGGTCATTAGGGCAGGCCCTGACCCAACATGATGCTGTCCATACGGGGAGAGTAGATCAGGACATAGACAGGCACAGAGGAGGCCATGCAAGGACACAAGGAAAAGATGGCATTGCTGAGCCAAGGAGAAAGGCCTCAGAAATCAAGCCTGCTTCCACATTGACCTGGAACTTCCAACTTCCAGCCTTGTTGTGTTCATCCCACCCAAATCCCCTTCCCCTTTCTCTCTCTCCTCCCTCCCTCCCTCCCCCCTCTCCTCTCTCTCTCCTGTCTCTCTCTCCTCTCCCTCTCCCTCTCTCTCCCTCTTATGGCTTTTATCTTGATGTACCCCGAGAGCCTCCTGTGCTCATAGGCAGGGCTTTAGGGAGGTGATTGGATTATGGGGGCTTATAGCTGACTTGCCGTTAGGAGGTAGGATCTGGCCAGAAGAGGTGGATTAATGGAGACATGGCCTGGAAAGGTATATCTCCCTCCCTCTTCCCTTGATCTCACTTTGCTTCACGTCCGCCATGTCTTGGGCAACTCTCTTCTGCCCTGCTGTCCTGCCTTAAACCAGCCAACTGTGGACTAAAACATAAGCCACAACAAAAATTAAATGTCTGGTGCTGGGTATTGTATCTGAACAATCAAAAAGTGATTATGACAAGCCTCCAGAACTCTGAGCAGTACATTTCTGTTGTCTAAGCCCCTGGTCTATGGTGCCCTAGCCCCAGGAGACCACATGGCGGGAAGACCTTCCAGAAGAGCAGACCACCTACCCAGCCAGGCGCGCCCTCTCCCCTGCCTGCCCACTTCCCCCTTTTCTGTGTGCCAGCTGGAAGGCCAGGCCTCCCCTCCCATCAGGCAGATGTGAGGCCTTTTCCTCTAGAAGACAAGGCCACTGAACAGCCCAGGAATAGGTGCTGGTACCCGCCCTTCCCAAGAGCATCTTTATTTTCTGATATCCAGTCTTCCCCTTGCTAACCTCACAGCCGCCAGAGGACTGACAGGCAGGTCCCTTCCTGCAGGCTCTACGAGTTCCTCATATTTCTTGCTATCTCCTCTCTTCTCCTAACCATGGGATGAATATAAAACAACCTCTTGAAAGTCAACAGCAGCTATTGTGCATTCTGACTCTTCTCCCAGAGCAAGGAGCCCAGAGCTTGTGGTTTAAAGATTACCTGCTAGGATTTAATGAGAATCACTGTGAAAAGTATCCATAGGAAAGGAGGAAAACCTCACAATGAAAAGGAGAAAAAGAAAAGAATATCCATCCAATTAGTCTCTAACACGGCCTCATTATGCACCCACTCTTGACATTTGCCAGTGGTGTCAGATTTGAGCTGTAAAAACATCTTTTGAAAGGCAGATTGACATTCACCATTCACCACCTCCCACCCCCTCACCCCCTAAAATTTAAGCACTTACCATGACAACTGAGATTAGGGAGAAGGGAAGCTAGACGGCAGTGACTTCACTCACGGAGGAGGAGGTCAGGCTGGTAATTGGGGAGGGGGTGAGGACAACAGAACCTCACTGCCCCATGTGAATGACCCTCCTCTTCCATGTCACAGTGTGATTTCCTTTTGGGGGAACATTTAATAAGATACAGAAGCAGATTTAGTTGAGCTGAGTGCAGGATCGCCATGGCAACCTTGCTTTGGAGGTTATCCCAGCCAGGTAGTGACAGCAAAGCTGAGTTAAAGGTCATCCCTGCTGAGAAAGATGGCCGTTGATAAAGTATTTTAACAAGTCCCAGAGGAGCTGGTATTTGAAAGGTATCTGCCAAGGATCAACCAGGCACAGGTCTGGGAGACAAAGAGCAAGGTGGTGAGGGCTGTGCTGGAGGGTTCCCCCAGGGCTGTGAACACGGCCCCTGCCAAAAGCTCAGACTTGAAAGACTCATAATTTTTCCATCCAGGGGCTAACAATCATTATAACCAGGCATCTGGATGGGCAAGAAAAACACATGGACCAGTCTGCGCCCAAGAAATGCATTCCTGAAAAGTTCTAAGCAAGCTGCATTTTGGCAAATGGAAGAGCCGTGACCTTCTGTATCACTCCAGAGGGGCTGCAGTAATCTCTGCTCTGGGAGAATGTTGCTGAAACACCTTGGAGCTGAGAAAGCCTTTCTCTACAGGATGCCGAAGCCCAAAACCTCTGAAGAAACCCCATAAATATAAATATCTGTATATAGCCAGTCCCTAGAAAAAGACATGAACTTGAATTTTAAGCATAAGAAAATATGAAAAAGTGCCCAACCTTCCCTATAAATAAAGAAATGCCAGTCTAAATGAAAACAAATGAATAAATGCACATTAAAATAACAATTTTTGAGCCAGGAATTTAGCTCAGTGGTTCCTGTGCCTGCCTTGTAAGCACAAGGTCCGAGTTCAATCCCCGGTACGTAAATAAATAAAATAATAAGTTTTGCTTGTTAAACAAGCAAAGATCCAGAAGCATGGTAGAACCCAAGGCCAGTGAGGCGTGGGGCATGGGGAAACAGCACTTCTCATACACTCTTGGCAGAGAGTAAACTCGTGCCACTACACTGGGGCACAATTTGCAAATATCTATCAAAATTTAAAATAGACCTCCCTTTGAGCTGGAAATTCCACCTCTCCATCTCTGCCCACACACAAAGATATATAGACATAGATGGTCATTGCATGGTGTTTATGTTAGCAAAAGATTAGAAACAGCCTCAAGGTCCATAAACAGGAGACCAGTTAAATGCATTATGAAACATTCATGAAACGGAATAATAGCTATTATAAAAAGTGAAAGAGATTTATAAGCCTTCACATAAAACAATCTCCCTGGTACATTAAATGAAAAGAGCAAATATAGAATCATGAGCATTATATACCCACCATCCTATTCTCTAATTAGAAATGTTTACTATAGGCATACGTTAACTTTTCATTAGAAAGTCAAGGATAAGAATCATCCCTTCTTTCAGTTATGGGCCATTTGTCTCACGCTGACATCACTGCTACCTCTCCTTTCCTCCTATCAGAACTTAAACTTTTATCAGCCAAAATTGGGGCAAAAATGACAGCTCCAGTGGCCCTGAGGTGGGGGGGGGGGTTGTTCAAACAGGAAGCACCTGGAGGGTATGTTAAATCAGTGTTTCTGATTCAGGAGGTCTAGGATGAGAAAAACCCTGAAGAATTTTCATTCCAAAGGGTTGATGCTTTCAAGACCCATAGTATAAGCCAAGTACTGAAAGCTTTTTTCCTAAGATGGCTTCAGAGAGGATACCTCTACCACTAGGGATGTGGTGAGATGTGTTATGATTTATTTCTAAAATGTCCCCTAAAGCCTTATGCACTCCCAGGAGAGGCTTTGCAAGTGAGTGGATGGTGGGTGTGTGACACTGGATTCATCGACTGATTGGTTTAACATAGTTCTGGGTGTGACTGAATAGATTTACTGAAGGCAGAAGCCCTACCCTGGGTGCAAGTGGCACCAACCAATAGGCTTGTAGCCTGAATGGAATAAAAAGGGAAAGGGAGGCTCTCTGCTGCTGCTTTTTTCTGCTTGCCCTGCCATGAACTGTTTCTCTTCTGTGATGCCCCTCTGACATGCTGCCTTGCCTTAAAGCCAGCCAACTACGGACTGAAACCTCTCTAAACTGTGACCCAAAGTAAACCTTTCCTCCTTTAACTTGTGGCTGTAGGGTATTTTGTCCCAGCAACAAGGATGTAACTAAGATATGTGTGATGGAAGGTTTTCATAAGAAAATTTTCTTCTCTTCAGGAGATTCACAAGGCAAGCAAAATTTTCCTCTCCCTGCTTTTTCTCACCTTCCTCCTTCCCTGAGCCTAAACATGAGCAGAGGGGAATGAAGCCCTGACTGTCACTGGCAGACATCTTCTAACCACAAGAGAAATCAGACATATGATGTCACTGATGCAAAAGATGGAAAGATGTGTGTTGCTGATCTGAGGACTGTTGACTTCCAGACTTCCTTTCATATAAGCCAATGAATTTGGTTCCAGTCTAAGCCCTTCTGTATTGTGTCTTCTGCTACCAGCAGACAAATGTGTCCTGACACATACATAGTGAATATTATTTTTAAGCACTTAAAGTTAAAACATTTTCCTATACGGCAAAATGCCACATATTTAGTAAAAAGACTGATAACAGAACAGGGAAAACATTTGCCACATGCACCTCCTGGGCCCATTCCTGACAGCCAGGCCAAAAGACCTGCTTCCCAGTTCCTTAAGTCCAGTGCCACACAGCAGCAGATACTGAAGAAACGAAGCTCAGAGCCAAGCCATAGAAGAAGAACGTTATTTAATAAATGCCCGAGGAGGGGGGTGAGGGAGACAGGTCAGGCTCTTCAGCTGGAGGGTTACAACATACAGAAAAATTTCTTTAAAAGAAAATGCTTAGTGTGTCCGTCTCTCACCCCTCCCAGAGTGCAGCAGCTGCCCTGATGTTCTCTCTCAACATCTGTCCTCCAGAACACTGCCTGGTTCTTCTCCTCTGATTCCCGTTCTCTCTGGATATATCACTCTTATATAAAATCATCCAGTCCTGATCCTGCTACCAGTGCTGCCTCTCCCACTATCCCAGGAAGGATGTGGTGTAAGGTGGAGGGAGAAGAGGCCACTTCCTATCTGTGAAACATGAGCTAATTTAGATGTGAAGGAGCGACAACAGGGCTTTTTTAGGAACTTAATCCAAAATCACATCTGGAAAACCCAATCTTCCAACCATAACGCTAATCTACCATCAACCAATGTTTGAGATCCCAAACATAAAAATAGCTCTTACAAATCAAAGGAGAGGGAAAAACTACCCTAATGGAAAAATTTGCAAAGAATACACACAAAGAAATTAAAGAAGGGAAACAAACTGAAAAATATGTTCAGCCTCACTACTAATAAAACGAGTGGAAATTAAAACAATATTTCAGCTAGCAGATGAGCAAAGTTTTTTTAAAACATTAATTATAACCAGTTTTGGCTGTGTATAGAGAAAAAGGAACTCCCACACTGTGTGGATGAGAAAGTAGAGAAAAATTAGGTAATACCTCTCCAAATTTAAAATCAGCTTACATTTAACCTTTCAATTCTGCTCCTGGTAATTCATCCTAATGAGCTTGTCAAACAAGCAAGAAAGAAATATGTACACAAGGGCCGGGGATTTAGCTCAGTGGTTCCGTTGCCTGCCTCGCAAGCGCAAGGACCCAAGTTCAATCCCCAGTACAAAAAAAAAAAAAAAAAAGAACTAAACTGGGAGAAATATGTACACAAATGTTTACAGAACAGTGTGATATAATGGTAAAACAAGGAAAGCATCTTAATAACCATCCATAGGGGATTAAACAATATGGGGGAAGAGAGAGAGGAAAGAAGAATACTGCAGGCTTCCCAATACAGAGCTCACCACTTTCTGCCTTGCCTACCCAATCACACATAACTTTAGACAAACACAGGCTCCTTCAACAGTGCCAGATCCTGTCCCTGTAAAATCCATATCAGGGAGCCCCAAGGCAGACTCTACAAATCCCAGGAAGAATGAGTCTCTGAGCTTAATAGGCTCAGCAACTTCTTTAAGCCCCTTGTCTTTGGAAGGTTAAGAGAAGCATTAGAGAAAGGCTATAGTGTTACTCTAATGGCAGTCTCATCTCTTGGAAACATGGAGACAGGAGAAACAAGGTTCCCCCCATCCCAATCCAACCATAGAATAATATTCACATAAGCAAATCTGGAGATGGGTATCTACTGAGCATTTTATCTACCATACCTGAATGTATGTGGGCTGGGACACTCTGAGAATGTTTCCCCAATGAGGAAATAGCCAGAATGCTTCCCTTCCCTTATCACTGGGAGTGCAGGAAGTAGAATGCTGCCAGTCAGTGGGTCTGCAGTGAGAGAGCAATGTAGGGACAAGGTCGGCCCATAGAAGGCTGAGGTCACAGAGGGTGCAAGGGCCAGAAGGAATGAGTAACTGAGACTCGAGACCTGCAACAAGAACCTATGTGGAGTCTCGGTGGTGGGGGTAGGGGTAGAACTGGACCCGACCTCTGGCCAGGAAAGTAGCAGATGCCAGGAGGCAGTCCACTGAGGAGGCAAGAGAAAGAGCAAGCAAGAGTCCAAGGCAATGGGACCCCTCCATGGACCAGCCGACATTCTCATTGCCATAACACCAGGGAGGTTCTCCCCATTCCCAGACACTATCTTGAAAGATGGAGAGTGGAAAACAATATTTGAAAGAGAAACTGCACTGGTGGATGTTTGGACATTGAATTTATTGGATATTTATAGAAAAGAGTTAGAACTAACATGAGAATTCTTACAAGATTACATACTAAAGATTGCAAAAAAACATTTTTAAATTATAATCAAGTGATGGCTTGGATACAGAAGACAAAGAACCCTCATACTGTGATGATAAGAAAGTAACTGAAGAAAAGTTAGGTAATATTTATCAAATTTAAAGTCAGCATACATTTCCCCTGTGATTTGGCTTCCAGTAATTTATCCTAATGAGTTCTTCAGACAGAGCCATGGTTTGGATGTAGTTTTTCCTCTAAAGGGTCATGTAGGTTACATCTAGAAGCAAACCCAGATCTCCAAGACCTGCAAGGAAATTTATCTCAAACTACTCACTGTTTGTGGTGAGTAGAGGGGAAGAGGGAAACATTTCCCCTGAGAGTTTGTAATCTCAGGTCAGATTCATTCAAGTTCATGGGCTGAATTCAAAACACCTGGCTGATGTGAGAAACCTCAAGGTGGGAATTCAGTTCGAATAGTCATGGGTTGGTAATTCTCTGAACAGCTGAGAGCAAACACCTTCATCTGAAGAAAGCCATCTTCAAGACAGGTTCAAAGCATTCTTTCAGATAAACTTCCAAGTAATATGAGCTCATGATCCTCAAGAAATCATGAACTAAAGTAGCTGAAAACAACAGCAGAATGAGCCCTGAAAACAACGTAACTATTGCATTATCAAACACAAAGTATAAAGTAAATTGAATATGATTTCCTAAAGTAAAGGTTAAAATATATATTGCTAAGTAAAACAAGCCAATCTGAAAAGGATATATGCTGTATGGCTCCCAGTGTATGACATTCTGGAAAAGGCAAAACTATGGAGACAGTAAAAAGACTAGTGATTGCCATAGGTTAGAAATGAATAAGCAGTATTCTGTATGATACCATAACGATACTACACATGGCATTACACAGTCATCAAAAACCATAGAATATACAACACCAACAGTGAACCCCATAATGAACTGTGAACTTTGGGTGATAATGATGTGTCATTGTAGGTTGATTGCAACACATGTACCACCTTGGTAAAGGGTGTTGGTAGTGGAGGTATATAAACTAGTGGAGAGGCCATGCATGTGCAAGAGCCAGGGTTATGTGGTAAAAGTCTGTACCTCACATTTGATTTTTCTGTGAATGTAAAACTCTAAAAAATTGTCTATTAAAATTTACTAGATAAACTCTAAAGGAAAAAAATGTAAAGGAGAAGGGAATCAAGAGCAAGCACAATTCAAAATAACTAGACAAATTTGAGAAAACACAAATGGAACCTCTACAAGTAAAAAATACATTTGGTGAAATTGAAAATACATGTCAGAAGAACCACTTACCCATTCCAATGTCTAAACTTAGAAAGACTGACAATACCAAGTGCTGCCAAGGATGTGGAACAACCTGAGTTCTCATTCATTACTAGTGTAAGAACAGTAGGCTAACTTTGGAGAAAGTCCTCGCAGTGCATCTCAGGTAAGTGCATCTCAGGTAAGCATACTATATATATATATATGTGTGTGTGTGTGTGTATATATATATATATAGTATGTTTATATATGTATATATATACATATGTATATATACATATATTATATGTATATATATGTGTATATATATACATATATATACAGGGTCTTGCTATGTGGTTCAGACTGCCTTGAACTCACAGTATTTTTGCCTCAACATCCCAAGTGCTGGGATTACAGGAATGTTTCACCATACCTGGCTGTTCTTGCCACTTTTTGAAGCAGTTTTTCGAGTTCTCTTTTGTGGTTGTCTTTATGAGGTATATGACCAGAACATGGTGAATGCTATTGCTGACTACCATCCACCAGAAATGAAGACCCATGAAAACAGTGCTTCCTCATCACGTTATTCACCAGATGTGGCACCCTGCAACTTCTGGCTCTTCCCCAAAATCAAAACAACCACGAAAGGTGAACATTTTTCATTGATTCAGGACATAGAGGCAGCAACAACAGTACGACCGAAGATACTCACCAAAGAGAACTTCCAGATCTACTTCAAAAAGTGGCAAGAATGACAGAATGTGATTCAGAAATCCTATTCCTAGATATTTACCCAAAAGAAATAAAAACATGTCCATATAAAGAACTGTAGGCAGACATTCATAGCAATTTTATTCATAATAACCAAAAACTTTGGAAAAAATAAATGTCTGTCATAATTATGATACATCTATATAATTATGATACATCTGTATAATAGAAAAGCATTCAGCAATGGAAATGAATGAACTAATTCATTCAACAAATGAATGAGTCTCAAAAGCATTGTGCTAAGTGAGAGAAGCCAGACACAAAGGGCTCCAAACTACATGACTCCATTTATATGACATCCTAGAAAGGCAAAGCAATAAAGACAGAAAATAGATCACAGGTTGCCAGGCACTGGGCAAAGATAGAGGAAACTGACTGCAAAAGGTCATGAGGAAATTTTTGAAGGGGGTGAAATGTTCTATATCTTCATTGTGGTGGCAGTTACACTACTACTGTATTTAATTATGTCAAAGTTGGACTCTTAATGGACCAAAGGCCAAAATATGAAAGAAAATATGAATATAAAATTATTCCTCAAAATTCAAGTAAATATTTTGTGATCTTAGTGGAGTAAGGAAGAATTTGTAAGCCAATTTGCAAAAGCAAAAATCATAAGAAAGAAAGGATAAAATTAATTTTCCCAAAATGAAGTATTTCTGTTTAATAAAAGACATTGTGAACAAACTCAATAGAAATAAGACAGATTAAGAGAAGATAATTTACAATAACTAAAATCACCATGGAAATAATATCTAGAATATACAAATAATTTCTGCACATACCAAAAATAAAGAACAAAAATGAATAAAAGATGTAAACAAGCTTTATAAAACAGAAAATCAAAAACCAACAAGTATATGAAGAGATACTCAGACTCATAAGGAAGCCAAGACAAGCAAATTAAAATAACAAAGAGATGTCCACTATCACCACTCCTGTTCAATATAGTTCTGGAAACATCAGCCACAGCAATTAGACAAGAGAAAGAAATAAATAAAGATAGGAAAGGAAGAAGCTAAACTGTTATTATTTGCTGATGACATGATACTCTGCATAGAAGACCCAAAAAACTCGCTAAAAATCTTCTAGACTTAATTGGCAGATTCAGTAGAGTAGCTGGATACAAGGTCAACACTCAAAAATCAATAACTTTCTGGTTGGGGATTTAGCTCAGTGGTTTTACCGCCTGCTGTGCAAGCACAAGGACCCGAGTTCAATCCCTGGTACCAAAAAAAAAAAAAAAAAAATCAATCACCTTCTTGTGTACAAATAACAGATTCACTGAGAGAGAAATTGGAGAAACAATTCCTTTCACAATAGCATCCAAAAAAATGAAATATCTAGGAATCAATCTAACAAAGGAAGTAAAAGACCTCTACACTGAAAACTACAGAACTTTGAAAAAAAGAGATCGAAGAGGATATCAGAAAATGGAAAGACATCCCTTGTTCCTGGGTAGGAAGAACCAATATAGTAAATATGGCCATACTTCCAAAACTGCTATACAGATTCAATGTAATCTCGATTGAAATCCCAACAGTATATTTCACAGAACTAGAGAAAACAATCCAGAAATTCATTTGGAACCAGAAGAGACCTAGAATAGCAAAAGCAATTCTAGGCAACAAAGACATGACAATCCCCAACATGAAACTACTACAAAGATACTGTGATAAAAAACAGCAATGGTACTGGCAAAGAAACAGACCCGAGGATCAGTGGAATAGATCAGAAGATGCAGAAACAACTCCAGACATACTCAGCTATTTCATCTTTGGCAAAGGAGCCAACCATCCTCTCTGGAGGAAAGATAGCCTTTTTAATAAATGGTGTTGGAAAAACTGGGTTTCAACCTGCTGAAGATTAAAACTAGACCCATACCTATTACCATGCACTAAACTAAGATCAAAGTGGATTAAAGATATAAATATTAAAACAGAAACACTAAACTTGCTGGAAGATAAGTTAGGTAGAACTCTTGAAGACATTAGCATAGGAAAAGATTTTATGCACAAAACGTCAGTAGCACAGGAACTAGCACAAAAATCAACAACTGGGATCTCATCTTATTAAAAAGCTTCTGCGCTGCAAGAGAAACAACCAACAGAATTAAGAGACAACCTACAATGTGGAAAAAATTTTTATCAGCTGCTCCTCAGACAAAGGACTACTAGCTAGAATATATAAAAACCTGAAAAAAATCAGACCCCCCCAAATTTAAAGACCCTAATCCAAAATGGGCATCTGAAGTGAACAGACATTTCTCAGACAAAGAAGTAAATGCAGCAAATAAACATATGAAAAAATGTTCAACATCGCTGGTCATTTGAGAGATGCAGATGAAAACAACACTGAGATTCCACTTCACTCCAGAAAGAATGGCTGCTATCAAGAAATCAACCAATAACAACAAGTGCTGGATGGCCTATGGGGGAAAAGGAACCCCTCTCCATTGTTGGTGGAAGTGCAGACTGGTGCAACCACTGTGGAAGTCAATATGGAGATGCCACAAAAAACTAGGATTAGAGGTCCCATTTGACCCAGCTATTCCCCTGCCGGGTATCCTCCCAAAAGAATTAAAAGAATCATACCACAGTGATATATGTGTACCCATGTTTATAGCAGCACAGTTTGTAATAGCTAAAACTTGGAAACAGTTGCCCATCAACTGGAGACTGGATAAAGAAGATGTGGTTTTTTTATAAAATGGAGTACTACTTAGCCATAAAGAATGAGAAACTAGGGTCGGGGATTAAGCTCAGTGGTTTTGCCGCCTGCTGCACAAGCGCAAAGACCCAAGTTCAATCCCCGATACCAAAAAAAAAAGAATGAGAAACTAGAGCCACTAAGTAGATGCACATTGAGCCCATACTCAAGTAAAATAAATAGGACACACAGTATAAATACCAAATAGTTTCTCTGGTGTGAGAAACTAAAAGTGTAAATAAGGATCAAAATATATAATAGATAATGTGAAACAGGAAGAAAAGGTGCGAAGGGGAAGGGGAAGGGGTAGGGGAAAGGAACGAAGGGAATGGAATTAATATGAGAAAAGGAAAACACAGAAGCAAAGTCTTTATAAATAGGGAAGGGCGGAGGGGTTGAAGGGAGGGCAGGGGAAGGGGGAAAAAATAAGAACCAAGATACATCATGTAAAGGTACGAGGTACTAATGATGAATGTCATCATATTGTATACCTAAAATGTACCAATAAACTTAATTTAAAAAGTAAAATAAAATAACAAAGAGATATTCCTTTAGATCTGTTAGACTGACAAAAATTAGGAAAGTGGCTAATGCCGAGCTTTAGAGGAAATGTGGAAACACAGAAACTCCATCCTGCTGGGGGAGCTGTTCTGAGATGCCATGGGGACGCCATCAGCAAATCAGGAATTGCATTCCCCAAGGATAGACCCAAATATACACTTCTGCTCCCAGATCCCAAATATACTCTTCTCCAGGTCTGTAAGCAAATAGATACAGAGATGTTCACTGTGGTTCTATTTATGAGGCAAAGAGACTTTGTGGGTATACATTCATGACCGAATGATACAATTTAGAATATTACACTATATAGATCACCCAATATCAATATAAAATATCTAAATATAAATTTAATAAAACTTGTACAAGACTTACACTGAAAATTAAGAAAGAGCCAAGTAGATAGAGACATACCATATTAATGGATTAAGATTAGTATCAATTAATCTCATATAATTGTCGATTATATCAAATTTTACCTTCAGATTTAATAAAATTCTAATAAAAATTCCAAGAGCTTTTATTTTAATAGTATTTGCCAAGCTGATTCAAGTATGTACATACAGACAAACAAAGAGCCAAGAATAATCAAGGTATTAGAAGGAGTTGGAGTAATTTAGCAGGTACCAAAAAGAGCAATGAAGATTGTATAGTATCAACACAAAATGGACAAGTAAACCAATGAAATAGATTGCTAAAAATAAACTTTCTCATATATGGAAACTTGATTTATTATAGAGCTAGCATTTCTGTAGCAATGGAGGACCAATCAATAAATTTTGCTAGGGTTATTCATGTAGAAACAAGTCAAAGTGGGCCCTTACCTCACCTCATATACCAAAATAAATTATAGGTAGATAAACACATATGTGAAGCAAAATTTTAAGAACAAGATACAGAAAAATATCTTGAAGAACCTGAAGGTAAAGGTATTTTTCTAATATGAGACCTAGAAAACAGAAATCACAAAGTGAAGATTAATAAATACTACTATGTTAAAAAGTATTCAAAAGACAAAATGAAAGTGACAAGTCAAGATAGAAAATACCACCTCGAGGCAACTCACTTTCTCATCCCCCTCTGTCTCTCTCAGCAGAAGCTATCTTTCCCTCAATAAATTGTTCCTATTCTTAAAAAAAAAGAAAATACTATCTCATATATACATATATATGTGAAAAAAGATAACAGGAAAAATGAGTGAGACAGATAAATAAGCACTTTATAGAAGAAACAAGAATAAACATATGAAAAAATGTCAATCTCTTTAGGAAAAAGGGAAATGCAAATTAAAATCACAGTGAGAAGCTAATGGAACCCACCAAATGGACATGCATTAGAAAGCTCACCATTTGTCAGGCCTGAGGAATAACCAAACACCCCACACTGACTGGCATGAATTGGCCAACACTTTGGAAAGCATCTTGACAGCCATCCCACACCCGGGTGTATACCCTGTGCTGTTTACTCTTAATTGAATGTGCTACAATACAACTCTGACACTACTCACCTACAGTTCGTGCAGATCCCGCAGGCTAAGGGCAGTGTCTACATTGGGACTCAACTCAGAAGCCACTCACAATTGTGACCAAGTGGTGTAATTAATTGTGAGTGTTTCCAATACCCACCCATGGTTTCAAAACGCCCTAAATGTAAAGGATGCTCATAGAGCAAGTTAGGAAGGGCTCTGGGCTCAAAGTTCCTATGGCTTCTCCCTGGAAGCCAGAGTATATCAGCCTCCCTCTAAATCAATGGATTCACCATCCAAGAGGCTCCACTGAGCTTCAGTACAGAGCATTTATTGGAGTTCCATTACATAGGTGTGATTAATTAAAACATTAATGAGGAGGGCCGAGGATTTAGCTCAGTGGTTCCGCTGCCTGCCTCGCGAGCACAAGGTCCTGAGTTCGATCCCCGGTACCAAAATAAATAAATAAATAAATACGAAAAAGAAAAACATTAATGAGGCGATTGAACTCAGCCTTCAGCCCCCTCTGCTCTGGAGAATTTAGGCAGCTGAAGACCCCAGCTCTCTCATGCTTAGTCTTTCTGATGACAGCCCTTATCCCAAAGCCACACAGACACCCACCAAGAGTCATATCATTAGTACATCAGAGATGCTCCTATCACTCAGAAAATCCCAAGAAACTAGGAACAAAAACCAAACAAATTCTTTATCATACCACACCCTAAGAAACTCTTGTATAAGTAGCCCAGGAGACATTTTCAAGAATGTCAACCATTGCTCAATCACCCTAAGGAGGCCAATGCTTTTCTGGGGAACAAGACCGAGAACGCTAGACGTACTGCACACAACACTGTCAGAGACCCAAAGGAGCCAAGTCTGTACTTCTGGTAGGTATCTGCACCAAGAGCCAGAGTAAAGCTAACATGGCTCAAAAAACCTGCACTCTGCCTAGCAGAGACCCCTGTGCAGCAACAGACACCATTTCTGGGCACATCTGGACAAGAAGGTCAGTGCCTCCCTCCCCACTCCAGTGAGAGGAGCCTCAGGACTTAGCCAGCACAATCAGACATGCAGCCCACCCCTTCCACCAGGCTATGACTCTGCCCTCCTCAGCCAGAAGCCACCTCAGGGACAAAGCACCAAGAGGAGAGCCTCCCATGAACTGGCATTTCCTCCCAAAGATCAAAGTTTAAGCCAGGAGTGAAACAACGGCCCTGTGGTGGCAAGATTCAGGTCTTCCTCATAGAAAATGGGAACGTGGTTTAGGTTGAGTTTGGATATGAAGATTAAAGAAAATCATTTTTGTAAACTGAAAAACTGAGTTTTATAAATTATTCTACCTCTGCAGCCTCAGAGCCGATTCATATACAGAGATACATGAGACAGATAGATAAGCAGAAAGATGGGTAGACAGACAGATCTTTATGCACTGCTATCTTTGGTAACATTTGTAAACAAGCTGTAAGAACATACTAAGCATACTGTTCTGCAAATTTCTGCTTTCAATTCACAGGGCATCGTGGGCTTTCTGAACAGTTATTTACAGAGCATCTCACTGTATGAACTATATATGACATGGATTTGAAGATAATTACCTTGCCCCTTGAGTCCTCTCTTCCAAGCAAACATCTCCAACTCCTTCTATGGAGTTTGCCTTATTCTTGAACATTCCAGCATCCCTAAAAGTGTACTCTGATGAGGGATGTACTCAGCTCTGCCATGGGAAGTGAGCAAAGAAAGCTAAAGATGTGACTTCCTGTGACACAGCCCTCAGCTACAGGGCACTGGCAATGATTTGCCACTTGACACAGCCTTCCGAACCTTAGCTGCAAGGTCTCTCCTCAAAGTGCTGACAGTGATTCAAAGCCACTGTCTTAGCCTTGCATTCTGGCCCTCCCTACCCACCCACCAGGACTGGCCTTCCAATCAGACTGAACTTCTTGAGCAAAATGCACTCCCTGGCCTTGGCTCTCATCTCTGCTCTGACCTCCAGAATTCCTCCAGTGTGGCCTGCAGTCAAGAGCTTCCTTTCAAGTGTCCCCTGTTAAGAAAAAAAAACATAGAGGTGAGTGGCAGCGTATGAGTTTCCTGTGGCCAGGAAAGGGGTGCTCTCAACCCCAGCCTGGCTCCTTTCTGCCCCTTGTGGCTTCATGAGGCCATGATGCATGACTGTGTCCAACAGTGTGTAAGTCCAAGCTCCATTCATACACAACCCTTCTCCTCCTAAAGTAGCCTCTGGTCATCTGTCCCCCTGACCTTGAGTACATAGCCCTGGAAACAGGCTGGGACTATCTGGGCAAAAAACGTATGGGTCCTGAGGCCACACTGTGGTCTAGATGGGGGTACATGCGCTGGGTGGGAGGGGCCTCAGGAGAGTAAGGGGCCTCTGCCATGCTGCGCCCAGAAAAGAGAGGCCTGGGGTCCTGCTGTAAGGGAGTCTTATGCAGTGTGGCCTGGGGTTCCCAAAGGAGTGACTCTCCAGCTGAATGTTGGAGGGTGGGTGAGAGCTTGGTCCTTTCAGGCAGGAGAGAATATTAAGAGCAATGGAATGATGCCAAGAGAACTGAAAAAATTCTAGGTGGAGTAGTGGTTCTGAGAAGACCATAAAGATGAGTGTGATTGAGGGTTAGGACAGGGACTTCAAAGGGTTAGGGTCAGATGAACCTGAGAGGCCATGCCTGAGTTCCATCAGGAAAGCAATAGGGAACCACAAAAAATTTTGTACGAAAAGGTGAATGTGATTGGATTTGTATTTTAAAGAGGCAGCGTTCTGCCACAGGGGAAAATAATGGAATAGAAAATTAATGAGAACAAAAGATAATGGCTAGGAAAATTTAGCCTGCAGAAGGCAGATGGTGTTGGAGGAAGAAGCCAGAGGTCCTGTGGAGGACCCTCCACAGATGGGACAGAGACCCGAGTCACATTTGGGTCCTTGTGTGGAGAAGACTAGCAAAGTTGTCTGACCTCCCCAGCCTTGGTCACCCTCATCTTAAAAATAGCCCGAGGCTCACTGGGAGAATTAAAATGAGTGTGAATATGAATGCAAATTGCCCCCACCCCAGGCCTGACTCGTGGGAGCTGTTCAGAAGTGGAAAACGCCCCACAGAAGATTTTTAGAGAGTTTCCACAGAGGGCACATGGGATACAGCAAAGAAAGGATGGAGAGAAAGGGATCATTACTCCATAATTCTGTCAAGATTCTCAGAGCAGAAAGAGAGCCAACAAAGGAACTAGAGAGACAGGTCGGAGCTTTATGAAGATGCAGAGGCCTACTCCAGCCTTGGGCATCTGTGACAAGCGCTCAGCAAAGCAGAACAGCTTTATGTCACCAAAAGCATGACTGTGACACTTGGCAGAACCCCTAAACCTCACAGCAAGCCCCGCCCACCACCCTCATCAAGGGCACTGATGCACATCACACCCCTGAAGCCCCCCATCCAGACTACCTGCTCATGGTCACAGGGGTGACCATAGCCATAGTCTCATTGTCCCGGTGAAAAAAGGAGCCAGTAACTCCCAATGACATGACAAAGAAAACAAGGACCATTTCCAGGAAGGCACTGGGACTGGGAACAGCAGTACGGGCAGAAGTTAGGGAGGAAACAGAAGCCCAACAACTGGGCTAAGCTGTCGATCCCTTCTACTCCTGAGCCTCTACTTATAGAACGCCTTCCTTAGGAAGTAACATTGACAGACATAGACAACAGACAGTTAAATCCCATTAAATCAAGGCCCATTATCATGAATCCAAGGCCCTTTAATTTAAAGCCTGCCTTTAACCTATGGTAGCCAGGCTTCTCCAGCAAGTGAACACTGATTAGGATGGCAACAGACTTGGCAAACCACCTCACATGGGGCCCCTTCTTTGCCATTTCACATATTCTTTTCTTTTCCCCCACAAGGTGATACCCAAAGGAAAATGAACTTTAAGGTAGAGTACTTCATGCCCACTCATGTAATAATAAAGTCCCTGTCTCTGCTGAGTTCAATCTTATTATTCACCAGGGCAGGAACACACTGTCCTTATCCTCCCTCCCCAAACCCCCTGCAGACATAACTAGCTGATCACAGTTTGCAGACCCTTCTCAATACAGTGCTTCAGAAGAAGGAAGGGATTCTGTGTGTTCCTTTGTCTCAAATAATAAATTTGATGTCTTCCTTCCAATTAGAAAATATTCTGTTCTGTGAGAAAGGTCTAAGGGTTACAGTTCCATAGGCAGCACATACTCCAGCCATTTCAGGAAGATAGGCAAAGCAGGTAGTGGAGTGGGGCTTTCTGTTCCCTCACCCCTTCCCCAAAGATGGGAGTCAATAGTAGCAGGAATGAGGTTTTCTCAGTGGGATGAACACTGAAAAGGAATGAAGATCTCCCTAGTGTGCCCCCAGGCTAGTACAGGGATCTAAGATGGAGCAAGGGGAGAACAGTGACAGAAAGTGACAAGGAAACCAGAAGAGGAAGAGGGATTTCCAGGTGACCTGACAAATGAGTGTCAGCCTAGGGTACAGGCAAAGTTTATGGCTCTGGATCTAAATCCCACCTCCACTATACTTAGTGTTGTCCTTAGGTATATTATTTAAACTCACTGCACCTTGCTGTTCTTACCTATAAAATGGAAGTAATCCCAATACCTCCCTCAGAGCACTGCCATGATAAAATACAACCATCTGTGAAGTTTCTAGCACACACTACATACTCAAGGAGAGTTACTTCAACATCTTAATAATTCCTATTACCCAACAGGATGCTATTGGAGTAGGTAACATAAGATTCAGATAAAGGCACTGCTTGCCTTGCAGTGAGTCCAGAGATAGGGCATTCTAGACACAGCTGGTTAAACCAGAGCTGCTTTGCCTCACTCTGTTCTGAATCTCCAGCTCAGCAATTGTTTCCCTGCCATTAGGAGCTGACCCTGCATTTCCAGATATAGAAGGGTGGGGGAACATTCCCAGCAAAGGAGACAGAAGACAGTGGCTGTTGGAGGTGGAGCTGGTATTCTATGAAGACTCAGACTGAATCCAGTACAGAATGGAAAGACATATCTTGCACACCTACACACATGGAATTCACTCATGTGTTTGCTATCAGGCCACACTGCATGCTCTTGATGTCATGGGGCATAGCAGAGGGGTCACTTCAGTGCTGCCACCCTTTGGACTGTGGTGTTTTGCACTGTCTTATCGCCACCTAGACCTCGATACTAGATACTAAAGCTTTCGGCTGAACCGAAACAGGCTGAACTCAGTTTAAACAGGTTAATTTAATTTTGAGTAATTTGTCCTTTGGGGAAGCCATAGTCTGATTCATCAGATGCAGCAGCCTCTTCACTGTAAGCAGAATTTAATCTGGAAGCTACATCATATGAAAATAAAACTGCCTGAAACCACATACATTCAAATTGTGATAATAATGCAAGCAGGCAGACTTTTCTAGCAAGGCTTGTTAAGTGGTTCAGAAGCAGAGGTGCTTCAGAAATCTTTCAAGCAACTGTGATGGCTTAAAGAAAATCACACCTATTCAGATATATAGAGTATATGAAATCCCACACGGTTAGAAACAGGAGTTGGGTGTAGCTCCTGGCTCTCACCATTGGTTGACCCATGACAGGTTACTCACTCCCCTGCAACTCAATTTCACTGTCTTTAAAATGGGCACAATAAAATAAGAACCAAGATGCATTATGTAAAGGTACAATTCCCAATGAGAAATGTAATTGTGTTGTATACCTACAATGTACCAATAAAAGAATTTAATAAAGTGCAAAATAAATAAATAAATAAATAAATAAATAAATAAAATGGGCACAATAATATCTACCTGCTCCAGGGACTTGCTGGGAGTATAAGTCTGGTAAGACATGGGCATAAACTGCCTGGCTGCCATTAGTTCAGTGATGGCCCCCGGAAGATATATCTACCTAGGTGCAAACTGTGAATGTGTGCTCTTTTGGAAAAAAAAGAGTTGCAGATATAATTAAGGATCTTGAGATATGATTACCTTGGGTTTTCCAGGTTGACCTAAATTCAATGCATGTGTTCTTTCAAGAGGAAAGCAGAGAAGATTCAAGGCACAGAGAAGGCCCTGTGACCCCAGAGGCAGTGTGCTGTGTCCATGCCTTGCCTCCAACAATAGCATGTTCTTTCCTAAGCATTTATCTGGTTTTGTTTTGGTTGGTTTGGTTTGGTTTCTTAGTTGATTGACAAAAACTACAGTATAACTTACTCCAAGAACAAGTCCATGTGGTATGAGTCATGATAAGCCTACAAATCACCCCCAAATCTCAATGAGTCACAACAACAGACCCAACAGGACCTGTCCAAGCAGGATTGGGGCAGAGGGTTCTGCTCCACATCACCTGCATGTGCCTTATGATGCCGGCTTCTTATGTGACACTGTCGGGTGCCACGGCAGAAAGATGAGGGAGGGACAAGGAATCCACCATCCTCATTTAAATGCGTGCATCTGTCGGCTCACCTCTGCTACATTACAACGACTCAAGCCACTGACATGGAAAATGGCAATGCTCAGTGAACTAGAATTAAGAAAGAGGCAGATATTAGGGAATATTAGAAATACCCACCACAGACGTGAGTCCGGCTATCTCTTGGCTTCCACATTTTAACAATCACAGAGAAGCCTAAGAGGAACTCAAGATGAATGCAGTGATTTCAGGCCCAGGAGTTTTTGTGCGGTTATGACCACCTGAATGCTGGCTGTGGATTATAAGAGAGCGCTGCTTATCACTGTCATTTTATTTTCCTTCTAGGCAACAGCTTCCCTCCCCTGTCTCCATTACTAAGATTCATGGCAACTTGGGCCCCAAGAGCCTATTAACCTTAGATGCTCTGCAGGGTTCGGTCCAAAGAGCCCAGATCAATGAGATCAAGGAAACATTTTCTCAGAAGTCTGTAACCAAAAGCAGACGGCTGGCAGGCAGCATGCGCCATGGAGATTCATCTTTGTGAGCAGCTGGCAGAGGCCAAGGAGAGCGGTCATTTTCCTAACAGGCTCAGAATGGGGATAGATTTTTTTTTTTACCCACAAAAGGAGCCACTGCTTAGCACACAGTGCTCTTCCAGGACAATGAATACACAGCTGGGATATTCATTTTTCTTCCATTATGAAGTACCGTTGGCTTAATTTTAAAAGATTTCAAATAGAGCAGCTCTTTAAACCTGCACTCCTCCCTCTCGGCCTCCCCACCCTTTGATGGAGTCCCCGGCATCTGCCTGTGTGGCTGACAACTGCCATTTCATCTTACATTTCTATAGCAGGAAATGTAGGTCACAGATCTTAGACGTGGCCTAGTTTCCTGGCTCTAAATAGAACTCTTTCCCCGGGTCGAAGCTTTTTTCCTAGGCTTATGTCTAATAAAAGTGTAACCTGCTCAGCCAGGCCAAAGGATCCCGGCGCTGACCTCTTCTCTGCCCAGATGTTGAGCGGGGACCCTGGGAGGGTGGCCGGTGGGGCTGCAGCTTCGAGGATGTCTGAGGCCTCTGTTTTCCCTGGAAAGCAACTTGAAGGCCAAAACCTGTGCCTGAGGACCCAGGGTCCAGCAGGGAGAATGGGGAGCTTCCTCTCTGCCCAGTTAAGGCAAGGGCAGGGAAGCAAAGATTCGCAGGATCCTCAGCTCTGTGGGACATTTCTCAACAGCTTCTTGTGTCACCCCTGTCCGGGTGGACTCAGGGTCCTTCCCCCCTTCTCATTCCCTTTCTTCTTTCCCCTTCTTCCTTCCTTCCTTAATTCCTTCTTTTCTTCCTTCTTTCCTTCCTCCATTCCTTTCTTCACTCCTTGCCTTCCTTTCTCTCTACCTTCTTTTCTTAACCTCCCTTCCTCTCTTCCTTCCTTCCTTCCATTTTAGCTCAGTTTGGATTTTGATTGACATATACACTGTATGTATTTATTGGGCACAGTGTTATATTTTGATTCATGAATATGCTGTGTAATTATTCAATCCAAGTAATGACATAGCCATCACCGTAAACATTCACTGTTTCTTCATGGTGATAGCACTCAAAATCTTCTCTTCTGGCTATTTTGAAATACCCAATATGTTGGCCTTAACCACAGTCCCCCTACTGTGTGGTAGGGCACCAGAGCTCGTGCCTCCTGTCTCAAGAGCTTTGCACTCCCATCAGCCTCCACCTCTTCCTTAGGGACCCCTCTGTTCCCCCCACTCACCTTCCTTCCTTCCTCTTTCTTTCTCCACAGGAGGAACCCAAGTTCATTCTGGAAAACACAAATGAGCTCAAAGGAAAATGAAAGCTATCCATAATAGTACTAGAAAACCCCTTTCTAACATTTCTCTGTGTCTCTGGTTGCTTTGCTGTATGAATATGCTGACATAGACTTATTGTAAGGAAATTGGGACCATAATGCTCTGCAGCCTGGCTTCCTCCCTTAACCCCCATTGCCAATGCTCTGTCTGCTTGATTTATGTGTGTACATTTGCATGCACACATACGACCCTGGGATTTTTTTTTTCTGAAATTACAGAATTTTATAAAATAAATCTAACCTGAAAGATATAGCTTTCAGTTTTTAAAAAATTCTTTCAGTTGGTGTTTCCCAAAAGAGGCCAGCAGGGAGCTAGTAGGAAGGCAGGTGCTTGGGACCCCAGCTTGGGCAGGGCCCAAGTGTGAGGCCTCTTTTGTTTTTGCAGCCAAGGTGCGGTGAGCTTTCTCCACAGAGGGCACTGTGAGGAAGTGGCCTGGCCACTGTTTCTGTATGAGAGCAAGCCACAGCCCCATGAAACTCCACTACCCTCCCTGAGGTCAGCCTTGTAGCCTGGGCTGCTGGTGATTCCTACAGCCCCGTCAGTGGGGCAACAGAGCCATGTGTGAGCTGCACAGTCCAAAGGCCATCTGCCCGCTGGTCCTTGCCCATCATGCCCCTCCCCCATGCCCTGGCCAGCAACTTCAGACGAAACCTTGGCCAAATCAGTAAATGTCATTGCTACCCAGTGAACAAACCATCCCTTCTTGGCGAGGTTCCAACTCAGGCCGTGTTTGTCCTTCCTTGGATACCTTCCCTCAGCCTTAGGGAACCACGTCAAATTTCCTTGTATCTTACAGCGGCTCTTTCATCACAATCACTCTAGATTAGGCTTGCCCTGTCCCACCTGCTGTGCCATTCTTATCTCCTGATTGGACCAGAAAGCCACAGCTGGGCTCCTAACCCTGTTCTCGAATGCTGCAGGCACTTATGCAGCGGCCTGGTACAGATTGGGCCCATTTATTGCAATGCCCAAATGGTAATAGCCCCAGATTCCACCTTCCCTTCCCATTCCCCCTGCCCCCCCCCAGAAACTTTCCTGCCGCTCCCAGCACTCGAAGATGCTGTCCCTGCAGGACCCACCCAGCTCAGTTCTTAGGTCACCACACCGCCCCCAGCCTCTCCTCCTGCCCTCGCACCCCAACTCCAATCTCATGGTGAGCCACTAAAACAGGAGCCTTGGCTCAAAAAGAATCACACCATAAGCTCACCTTCTGCAGCACCTTGAACATCAGTGGCTGAGCCCTAGATCCCCATTCCAAAGCAGGCTCATGGATAGCTCTACATTCGATCTGACCTACAGCATGCGAGGAGCGGAGGTCGCCTTCCCACTTAACAGGTTTCAGGTGTGAGGGGCTGGGGCTTTAGCTCAGTGGTTCCAGTGCCTACCTTGCAAATGCAAGGTCCCAAGTTCGATCCCTGGCACCAAAAAAAATAAATAAAACAGGTTTCAGGTGTGAATCTGCTGATTCAGAACAGGGTTTTGCTTTGACACCACTGAATCACTCACTTATAGGAATAAGAAAAGCTCGTTTCTACACAGCTGCAGATATCTACAGTCACACAGGGGCTCAGGGGCATGAACCTCAGTCCACATAGGACCTCCATAGGACCTTAAGCACTGCTCAGCTGAAGGCTTCCATGGGCGCTGAAATTCGCCCTGCTCACCCAGCCCAGGGCTGGGGAAGTGGACCACTCCGACAGTGCACCACGTAGAGAGATGTTTTTATGTAGTTCACACAAGGACCCAGAACATGCTGGCAGCTGAGACCACACAGATTTCATACCACTTCAGGGTATCCCAGCTTTGGCAGCATGGGCTGGCTCCACATGCAGCGGGGCTCCTAGGTGAGGTGTCTGGTGGGTGGATGGCAGGACAGGGAACAGGGAAGAGGAGTCATTCTTCCCTGCGGACATTCCCGGCTCATTTGTCCATCCAGATTCCCATGGGACATCCTCTTGCTGCTGCCTTGCTCCCTCGATGGAACTCTGCAACTTACTGTAGTCCCTTCTCACTGCCCTGAGGGGAATTATGTGCATCCTCCTTGACCCAGTGCCTCGGGGGCCTCTCCATGGGCTCTATGCATCTGTCCCCCTTCCCAGCCTTGCTGTCTTGTGAGGGGGAGAAAGGACACAGGGCTAGGGCCTCTCAGACCCTGTAGAGTTCCCTTCATCTCTCCTTCCTTCCCCCCAGCCCAACTGCATATTCTTTTTTCTGTATTTTTTAATTAGTACATGTTGGCCACATATATTGATCACATTCATCATAGGGAATTTGTACCTCTACATAATATATCATAATTCTTCTTTTTTCCCCATCTCCTCCCCTCCCTTCAACTTTTCTTCCTCTCTACTTACAAAAACTGTTTCCATGTTTTTCCCTGCATTCCTTTTTCAATCCTGTTTCCCTTTCTGGCCTTCCCCCTCCCTTGTTCCCCTTGCCCTTTGAGCAAGTTTTTCCTACTTCCCACTCTCTAGCCTCCATTTTGCTCTTTATTTACCCTTTGGTTTTCTCACACAAGAGAAACAATCCGATATTTAAACTTGTGTGTCTGATCTGTCTCATTTCCAACTGCATACTTTTTAGACTAGGTAAGAGAATCCCAACTCTGTCTTTCCCCTATTCCTCTCAAACATTTTGTCTACCACGCAGGTCTCTCCTTTCCCCTAGGGTTCTCAGCTTTAGGACAATAAAGTCCCTGAAACTCCTCTTTCTTTGGCTTTAAACCCTGGCTCAGAAAGGCCTGGTGTAGGGGAAAGAGCAAAGATGAGCCATTATGAGGGTAGAAAATGCAAAGGTCAGTAGTTCAGAAATGTGGTGGCCCTGCAGTTTTACTAAAGTAACCAACCACACAGCAGAAAGGTGCATCTTTTGATCTCGTGGCAGAGCAGCACAAAGGATCTTGCCCCTGTGCCAATAATGCCAACCAAGTGCCAACCATCCCAACTTCACAACTGACTTCCAGACCTCATAGCCAGTTCAAAAACTCATTCAGGATGAGGTTACAAGTGTTAGTCGGTCTGTGTGTACTGAGGTAGTCTCTGTATCTGAAATCTTCTCACAAGCCCTTGTATCATCAATAAATTTCTCCTGAGCCTCAAAAATGAGATTCTGTGCTCAAAGACAATCCGAGCAAAACACCAGGACAATGTGTGTCAAAAATTCAGGCACAGCGTCAGAGAACAGACTGAAAAGTGTCTCAGCTGCCCCCAAGTCACAGCCCCGGTCCACTGCTGGTCCCTGACTACATCCTCCAAGAAAGAACAAAAACTACCATTAGCAGATCCCACCCTCAGTGGAAGCATCCATGGTCAGACTCACTCTTACAGTTTATATGTAGATGTTCCCCAAAGCCTCACGTGCTCATAGGCGGGGCTTTTGAAAGGCAATTGAATCAGGAGGGCGCTAAAGCTAAATGTTATTGATGTGAGGAGGTGGCCTGGCCAGAAGAGGCTGGTTACTGGGGGTGTGACCTGGAGGGTGTATCTCCCTCCCCACCACCTCCCTTTGACCCTCTCTGCTTCCTGCCCACCATGATGTGAGCAGCTTTACTCCGCCATGCCCCTTCTCCTGTGTCACCCTGCCGTGGCGCCAGCAGACCATGGACTGAACACATGAGCAAAAATAAACCTCTCCTCCTTTAAGTTACAGGCATTGGACATTTTGTCCCAGCAATGACAAAGTTACAAAGACAACCACGCTGCCCCCCAAAAGTGCTCCTTGGAGCATGAACTCAAATATTTGGGATGAGGGGCTTTCAGAGACAGCTCCAAATGCAGCCCTTCCCAGTAGAGTGCCCTGGGAAGACTCAAAGCAAAGCTGCTACCCTGCAGCCCAGGAGCCCCCAAATCTCCAAGGGCTAAGGCTAAAGATCCTCCATGAAAACCACCCCCTGCACTGCCTGCTGCTCCCCACAGAAACACCAGCACCCCCGCTCTGCTCTCCTGTCCTGGCAGCTGTGAGTCTGCACCCGAGAAAACCCACAGCACCAGAGTACGGGAGAGAGGGAAATGCTGTGCCCCTTCCTCTGAAGGGACGGACGTGAAGACCCAGCACCCACAACCAGCTGCTGTAGAACACAAGGACAGCAACTCTCTGCAGTCGTCCAGCCTGGCCAGCGTGTCACGGTGAATTCTAATACGTAGCCCTCCGTTCCTGCCATCAGACAAGTCTCAGGGACCAGAGGGGAAGAGAGTTTCTCTCTCAACTTCCCTGCCCTGTGTTGACCTCTGGCCACAAGTCAACTCTGAGGAGATAAAGGACTGAGGCTGAGCAGTTCTCCTATCTGATGATCAGTCTGCAGAAATCCAAAGGACCCTATTCAGACTTTTCAGAAGAGTTTAGGATCCTTTGCAGAGGGCAAAAACTTCAGAAATGCTTACGCCCCCTCACCCCCCCTTACCTGGGCTGGCTCGAAGTTTCCACCAGGAGTTACAGGGCTTGGTGCCTCCTTTAGACAGAAGGAGTCATCCCAACAGGCTTTGCTTTTAGAATTTCAGGACAGTCAAATCAATACGTTTTACATCTCAGCATTGTCCCTAATGAAGGGAGACGATTCCTTTGCTCTATCAAAGATCAAAGCAATTGATTTTTTCACCTAAGGAAAGAATGGCCACTTGGTGGCAGGGACTGATTTTCCACTTGTTTTGACCCCAGTTTCCATCCATATTACAGAAATCAGAGCCCTGACTCTCTATGCATCTTGCTCAGTCTCCCTGCAGCGCTCCACAAGATCTGCACTTTGCTAAGCATGCATATGCTCCTTCTCCAGGTTCAAACAAGGTGCATCTCTGACCAGCAGCCTCAGCGTGGCCGCCAAAGACCACTGGCCCATGCACCATGCAGCACCTGGGGTCCTCTTTCGTGAGGGATCTGAAGGCACTGCGCTACAGAGGGGTCACTAGTGTTTCTCATGCCTGAGTAGCATGTGTTTCCCTTTAGACACAGTGTTTTTCTTTTGGAATGTTAACCTAAGTTACAAGGTATGATCAACAAACACAGCGGATGTTTGAATTTTTAAAAATTTATTACAGTAAAAGACAAGTTGCCATTAATTGCCCTGGAAATACTCTACCTTATTTCAAACACACTCATCCCATCGTTCTCACCACTGTCGGAAGCAGTTCTGGAAGCGCTCCTTCATGAGTCTTCAGTTACACCACCATTGCTACATCAGTGTTCTGAACCGATTCAAACCATTTACCTTTCATGATCATTTTGACTTTGGGGAAGAGCTAGAACTTGTACAGTGCCAGATCCAGTGAAGAAGGTGGATAAGGACACACTGTCATAATTTTACAAGCCTGACTGTCTACTGGACGGCACTCAGCAGCAGCATTTTTATCACACCTGGTAGAGACACGAATGACGACTTTCAAAACCGCTTCAGAAAGTGGCAAGAACGACGGGATACATGCATTTGAACCCAGGGGGACGATTTTAAAGGAGACTAATGGCAATGTGTCCTTTGCTGTAATAATTTTTCAATTTAAACATTTACCATTTAATTTGATCACCCCTTGTATTTTTATCGTTAAGTGAGTTACATGTGAAAACCTGATTCTGACTCACTTGAAGAAGAAAGAGGACTAGTCCAGTTCGAACACATGAGGCCCCTGGGGTGCATGGCTGGTGGTCAGGCCCTGGCCCTGGTTCCTGCCACTCAGCATGTGCTTCTCCCTTAAGGTGGCTGTGAGGAGCAGGCAGGGGTTACATGCTTTCTTTGTTCCTTCTGGGAGATGGAGCCCTGCTGGCTACCCCTGAAGCCTGGGGAAAATCTGAAGGGATTCATCTAAGGCCATCAGGTATGTAGCCCATCACCAAGGCAAGGGGCGAGGGGTGTCCCCTGTGGGTGGGACAGCTAGCCCAGCCGGACCCAACCCTGCGCTGGAGGTGTGCTGAGCCCACTTGAACAACCTAGTGCTACAAGGAGGCAAATAGGAGGAGTGTGGGTGTTGGGAAAGGGACCCTGCGTCCAGACTGTCACCCTGGGCTGCACTCTGCCTAGTCTGCCGTGTGTGTGTGTGTGTGTGTGTGTGTGTGTGCCCGACCCCTGCAGCCTGGAGCTCCCATCTCAGCTGGTTGCCACTGGATCCCACAGGAAGGCCTATGGAGGCCTTGCCCCATCTCAGGGTGCTGCAGTGGTCTCCCTGGAAACAGCTGAGCCCCCTACAAGGCTCTGGCTCTCCCACAAAGGCCACTTGTTTTCTTAGCTTCCTACTGGTGGCCCCAGCCCTGAGCTCTAGAACTGTCACCTCCTGCCCCCTCACTCCTGCCCAGGGGTGCGGTTGCTTCCTGCCTCTGCCTCCCACCAGCAACTCCACCACCTGGGTAGCCACTTGGCTGGGCTGTACTGCCTTTGCTTTTTTGTGTTTGGGTTTGGTTTGTTTGGTTTGTTTTTTTTGTTTTTATTTGTTTGAGGGTTTTCTGGCATTACTGGGATTGACTCAGGGCCTTTGCACTTAGCTACATCCCAGTCCTTTTTCTTTTCTTATTTGGACAGGATCTTGCTAAATCCCTAATTGCCCAGGCTAACAGGATCTCATTAAATCCCTACAGAGTCCAGACTAAACTTGAGCTTGCAATCCTCCTGCCTCAGCCTCCCAGAGTCCTGGGATTACAGGTGTGCTCTACCATGCCCAGCTGCTGCCTTTGTTTGGAACATCTAGGGTGGTTTCTATTTTTCTCATGGGACTCTGTTACCTCCCACTTATATAGAAACATAAAACCAGGTCTAAACCCTATAAACACAGGGCTGTTATATAAGAGTAATAATACTCAGAATAACTGTAACCCAATGCGACAGGCTATATCAACGACACTGTTGTGCTGACTCTTAAGTCCCTCTTGAAATGCCACACGGGCCTCTCCCCTGACAGGCGCTTTCTGAGCTCAGCAGGCCTAAACCACCACATTAGCCAACACAGTTCCTTTCTCCCACCACTGCTGGAATTTCCATGAAGCATTCATTTATAGAATATCAACACTGACTCCTGACTCCATCCCAAAATACTGGAAAAAAGACCTCGAAATCTCACAACCAAGCTTAGTTATAAGGTTGCTATTGAGAGACTCCAGGTTTTGTGTCAAAATAAATGCATGATATGTTTAAATGCATAGTGAGAGCAATCCTATCCTGGCTTTCACACAGACACTTGGAGATGAATAAGAGCCAACTTTCCCAGCTCCTGGATCCCACGATTATGCACAGACCACGTGCCAGGGATGCCCTTATTGAGCCTGGTGGCAGCTTCGAGTCCTTCAAGGCAGCTTACAGAAATTAAGTGACTTGTCTAAAACCCCTATCTAGGCGGAGGCAGGGCCCCTCACACTCTAAAGTCCATGGCATGACTCTTCCTTTACTACACTCCCTCCATCCCTCACTTTGTCCTGTGGGCCCTGGGATTGCAGAATTCACCCATTCAGTCAATAACTACCCATTGAACATCTACTACGTGGCAGCGTTGTGCTACACACTGAACTATAGTAGTGAACAAATCAGACAAAACCTGCCAGGCACAGCTAACAGTCTAAAGAGCCTCAGCAAATAAACAACACTAATAAGTAAGGCACATGGCACCACATAGAGACAAGAGTCACGTGGGAAGGCAGGAAGGGGGCGTGCAGTGTTGCCTGGGAAGGGCTGGATTTTTAAATACAATGTTCAGAAGCTTTTAAGCAAAGACCTAGAGAACATGAAGAAGTAAGATAGAGCTGTCTGGAAGAAGGACGTTTGGGGGCAGAAGAAAGAGCCAGGGCAGAGGAAGCATTCCTGCAAGCCAGTGGGGCTGGAGTGGAGAGGCCAGGGGTGTAGCCAGAGATGAATCAGAGAGATAGCAGGGAGTCAGACACTCTGGCATTGAGGGCCACTGCAAGGACCCCAGCTTTTCCTCTGGGTGACACTCGGGGCCCTGGAATGTTCAGAGTGGATCATTCTGACAGCCAGTGGAGAAGAGATTGCAGGTGCCAAGGAAGGAGGCTGGAGTCCAGGCAGAAGCCTGCTGCAGTAAGGCCAGGCAAGAGGGCTGATGATGGGATGAGCAGGAGGTGGCAGGAAGTGATGGGATCTGGGTGTGTCCAAAGGCTGAACTGTGGGGCATCCCACGACCTCACTGCCTTTCTAGCCAGTTCGCCTCCAAGGATCCAGTAGATCAACCCAGAGGGCTTCAGGAGGACCTGCCCCAACACATTTACTCCAGGAGGAATGGCTACCATCACAGACTGGCAAGGTTGTGGGGAAAAGGAGCCTTCTGCATGTTGGCAGGAATGTAAACTAGTGCAACTGCACTAGCAACCGAATGTAAACTAGTGGAAGTCATCGTAGAGATGCCACACAAAACTGAAACTAGAGATTCCATTTGAGTCAGCTACATATCTTCTGGGTCACTTCCTCAAAGAGATAAAATCATATTATAGTTACATAGGCATAACCGTGTTTATAGCAGCACAATTTATAACGGCTAAATCTCAGACACAGCCTACAGAGCCATCAACAGATGAATGGATAAAGAAAATGTGGTATTTATGCACAATGGAGTACTACTGTGCCATAAAGCAGGATAAACTTGAGTTGTTCGTGGGGAAATGGATGCACCTTGAGAACATAATGCTCTGTGAAATAAATCAGACACAGATTAAGTATCACACTTACACCCAAAGTGTAAATAATTTAAAGAGAGAAATGAAAGATGATAAGAAACAGGAAGGCAGACTTTGTGAAGATGGGAAGGGTTCTGGGCTTGGGGGGAGACGGGAGGGAGAGGAGGGGAAGGGGAAGTTAAAAGGATCAAGATTCCATATGCAAATGTACCGATTCCCCACAATGGACCTAATTTTTATCACAAACATACACTAATTTTAAAAGGGAAGAGAAACCTCCATGTTGACGGAGACGCCCTCTACTCTCTAAGGTGGCAGTCACGGGCTTCACTGGACGACTGAGCGCTTGGCGTGTGGCTGGTGTGGTTGAGGAATGCAAGTCTTCAATTTAATGTCTTTAACTCTAATTAATTTACATGTTGCAGAACCGTATTGGACAGCGCAGCTCTGAAGAGCCCGGCTGATAAACCGCGTCCTGGCAGCTCCTCCCGCCCCGGGATTCACGGAGAGACAATCGCCTGCTTTCAGCCTGGGCACTCGGAGCTCAGCTCCGCTGCCAGCAGGCTGAGCGCCTTTGAGAAATGGCTGTGATGTGAATAAAGTGCTAATTTTATCTCTGAGATGGCCCATTAATAAATAACAAAGTGTTTATAAATATGCAAAACACAATTAGTCAGTTCCACAAAGTCTCTGTGACGGGAACATTAAAGCGTGTCCTAGAGAGAAGAGTGGGGGAATCAAAATAAATCTAGTTTCTCTTTGAGCGCTACACGCAGTAGATACTGAATCACTGACTTCTGCGAGTCGCGACACAAAAGCAAGTCCTTTATTGGATCCCCCGAGCGTGAGCAGCCGGGCCTAACTCACCGCGTCTACGGAAGCCCATTAGGAAGGCCGCGGTTCCCAGCGGGCGCAAGGCCGGCGGCAGCTGTTTCTCACCACCCGCGGACCCGAGTCACTCTGTTCATCATCTTATTTAAACCCAGGCCATAAGAAATAAGTTGCTGATGCCAGTGAAGTCTGTGGCCCTGAAACGCAAACCTGCTCCAGGTTCGTGTCCCGCGGGTTTTTGCAGGGACAGGCCCCGAGCACAGGGCCAAGCCAGGGGAAGCCCGCGGTACCTCCTGGGCTACAGGGAGGGTCTCCAAGGATGTTTAGAAAGATCCCTTTCGGCAGATGAGTCGCTCTCAGACCTCTGGAGTGGCTGCCTTTTCCTCTTCTCCTCCTTCTCTTTCTCTTTCTCCTTCTTTTTTTTTGTAAATTTTATTTTTAAATGATACTCCCTTAACGGCTTTAGTTGCTGCTAAACTCGGTGGGGAAGGGGAGGGTTAGAGGTTGTACACTAATTTATTGACATTGAATAGTTTATTCAAAATCCATAAGCATGTGAACCAGACTCCATTTTTTTTCTGTGGTGCTGAGTATTGAACCCAGGGCCTCAGCATTGAGCTACATGTCCAGCCCTTTTTATTATGAATCAGGGTCTCACTAAGTTGCCAGTTGCCCGGGCTGGGTTTGAACTTGGGATTCTCCTGCCTCAGCCTCTCAGAATGCTGGGATAACAGGTGTGTGTCAACTGCGCCCAGCTCCAGACTCAAATCTTTTTAAGTCATCTCTTGAAAATTATGTGAAAATTGGATTTTTGTATGCTGAAAGAAATTTCTCTGACAAATGAATTCAGCCCATCATTGAAGATGAAAAAGTAAATCTAGAAACATTATGTACGTAGTGTTAGATGGTAACATAAACCAACAGAAGCTAGGAAATTAACACCTAGGGTGAACACATTACTCTTTCCTTGCTCTTTGGTATCTAAAGGTTGGTTAGTTGATTTTGCAGTACTGAGGACTGAACAAAGGGCCTTCACATTGAGTTATACCTCCAGCCCTTTTTAATATTTTTATTTATTAAATTTTTCTTGAGCTAGGGTCTCACTAAGTTGCCAGATTGCCCAGATTGGACTCAAACTCATGGTCCTTCTGCCTCAGTCTCCCACAATACTGGGATTACAGCTGACCACCAGCACGCCTGGCTGGTAGGTGTGTGTTTAATGCCAAGTACAGTGGACCTAGTTAAGAGCTACTGGAGAATTCTAAACTATCTGTTGCTCTACGAGTGGCTGTCTTTCTATAATCCTCATTAGCATTTCTACTGCATTCACTCTCCCAGCAAAGGACACCTGATCAGGCCCTCTTGCCCAAACCAGAAAGCTGGGTGTGATGTTTTCCTCTTCTCCCTCCTCGATTCTAACGTAGCTGTTCCGTTGGAGTAGGTGGGTCTGCTACCCGGTCTCCCCACCTCCTGCCCTGGCTTCTCCAACCCACCCATCACACCGAGTCTGCAGTGCATGTGTGCCAAGAAAGGTGTCTGGCCCCTGTGGGTCTTGGTCATATTTCAGGAGTGAATGAATGAGATCTGAGGGGTAGACAGAGCCATGTGATATAGTGAGTGAAGTGAAAGGAGTTTGATTATGACCCGGAGAGTCACTGAAAACCATCAGAAGGTTTCAGGTAGGAAGGTGTCTTGATGTGTGAACTGTCAATGCCCTTTAGTCCTAGACCCTCCAGTACACACAGGTGGTCAAACAAGTTACTAACGCATTGCGGAATGTGTATTGCAGGGAACTGTGGGTTCATCCCCCAAGAGTCTCGTGTGTGGAAGGTGATTGGATCACGGGGGCACCATACTCACCAGCGGATTCATCTGTTGATGAGTTCAGTATCTGTATGTGCTGCTAAGGTGGGGCCTGGTGGGACGTGGGTCACTGGGGATGTGACCTGGAAGGATGTATTCTTGTCCACAACTCCTCCCTTCTCTGTTTCTTGTCTCATGGAATAAGCAGCTTTCTCTACCATCCATTTCTTAGAGCCAGGCATCCAGGGACTGAACCCCCTGGAAACTGTGAGCCAAATAAACCTCTTCTCTAAATTGCAGGTGTTTTGTATTTTGTACCAGTGACGGGAAAGTCACTAATATGGTAGGGTCCCTCATCAGGAGGCTATTAGATATTGTAGGCTTTGGGTTTATGCTAGGTGACTCTGGAGAAGGTTCAAAGAAGTGGGGTTGGTGCAGGACAAGGTGCTGTCAGGAAGAAAGGGTGATTCTGTGCTTGGACTTTATTTTTTGGCAATAGTGTGTTTTGAACCCAGGGCCTTGTACAGGCTAGGCAAGCACTCTACCACTGAGCTACACCTCCAGTCCTGGATTTCTTAATCTTACCTTGAAAATAAGGGGAATAGAGTGAAGCTAAAACTGTGATTGGTAAAGAGGTAATAATAACTGTTAGCCAGAATAGAAGGCTGTTTGGTTATTTTTGTGGTTTGAACCATATTCATGCTTTTCTCTCTGTTCAGACATGATTACAAGGCAGTCCTGGTTTTGTCTGCATCTATTATGGTCACAGAATAGCCTTGCCTGATGCTGTTTTGGGATGTGTTCATGTTGGACACAAGGACACAAAAGGCTTAGCTGTGAATGCCAAGCCAGTCCTCAGCTTCTAGGGGCTAAATTTTCTTCTCTCAGTATTAATAAGGTAAAGATCCATAATCCCAGCACTCAGAGAGACTGAAGCAGGAAGATTATAGTTTCAAGCCCAGCCTGGGCAACTTAGCAATTTGTGAGACACTGTCTCCAAACAAAAATTAAAAAGGTCTGGGGATGTAGTTTAGTGTAAAGGTCCTGTTACTTTAAAAAAGAGAGCAAGATAAAGAATAGATAGCGTTAGTTATGATGGTGTTGCAGGAGACCAGTAAGAGACAGTGGTGGCTTAGGTGAGAACAACAGGAAGTGGTGAAAAGCAAAGGAATTCAGGACATAAGTGTGATTATTCTGCACTCAGCCAGGCTGAGCATTTCAGCTTCTTGGAAGGAAAACCCTGCCCCTCCTGGCTCTTCCTGGGGCAAACTTTCACAGTCCCTTCTCTGCCTCCCCCACCAACCAAGCCCTGTCCATTGATGTGATCTTTTTTCCTTCTTCCCAAAGGTTACTTATTCCAGGAAACCTTTCCCACCCCCTTCTGCCCTAGGTCTGGGTTAGCTGACCCTCCTCTGTGCTTACATAATATCTCATTGCTTCTGTCTCAGTCAGCTTTCTAGCACTATAACAAATACCCGAGATAATTAACCTATAAAGAAAAAAGGTTTATTTGAGCTTACAATTTCAGAGGTTTCAGCCTGTGACCTGTTGGTCCTATTGCTTGGGCCCATGGTGGTGTGTCATGGTAGGAGGATGTGGTGGAGCAAAACAGCTCACCTCATGGGCAGGAAGCAAAGAAAAATAATAGAGAGGAAGGGGAAGGGGATGAATCCCCCTATCACTTTCAAAGGCATGCTCCTCATGACCTGGGAACCTCCTGCTAGGCCCCATTTCTTCAACATTCCACCTACTTCCCAGTAGGACCATGCTGGGAGCCAAGACTTTGACACATAGCCTAGGGGGTATCACTCAAGATCTAAGTCATGGCAGCTTTATGATTGTTTATTTAGCTGTACTGCCTGCTAGACTACACTGCCTCCAGGAAGGAGTAATGTCCTATTCACCATGTTACCAGCTCCCTTCATATAATAAATCCTTAATCAGTGCATGCTAAGTGACTCAATGCTCTACTGCTCTCTCTAGCTTTCTCTAGACAGGTCTAGCAGGTGGTACAGGTAAATAAACAATCATAAAGCTGCTATGGCTTAGATCTCTTTAACAAAGAATGTACATGTACACTCACACCTGTATGCATCTGTGTATATATGCAAATATATATTATTTGAGCCTTTTCAGTCGTGAACACGTTTCCACTGGCATTAGAAATTCTTTTAGACCACCTTTTCAATGGCTCCAAAGCATTTTGCCACATGAATGAACCATAATTTCCTTATCACTCACTCCTTTTCTCTCCTATGCAGCAGCAGCAGCTCTGCTAGCAGAACAGATAAGGCCGTAAGTATTGTTCTAACTTGGAGGCCACACATGCGTGACAGCATGGGTCACCTGAGGGGGGAAGTGGAACGGGAACAGCTTGCAGTGGTTCCCTTTGCGGAACAGCCTGAGGTTGCACAGCGATGGTTTGAGGATATTCTGTGGTTGGATACTCTGTGCCACCCAGAGGCAATTGCTGTTGCTTTGAAAATAGAAATCTGGTATCATTTCCAAGGAAATAATGGTCCTGGAGCTTTGGACGTCTTCCCTCACTCCCTGCTCCCCTGTGCCAAGTCGGACATAATCAATCAGAAGGAAGCCAGAGGACCCAGGGCTGCTGCCCAGCTCAGGGCCTGCCCCAGCCTGTCCCGAGGCCTGCTGGTGCCCACCCCCAAATCTGACATCTCAGCCAGCCTCACCTCTCCGCAGGCCTCTCAGCACTGCCCAGCTCTTTCCCAGCTCACATCTCAGAATGTGGGAATCTCAAGCCACTGGCTGCAGAGCCATGCAATTGTTTATTATAGTAATGAATACTGAGCTCCCTAAAAGTTCCCAGATGCCAGCTTTCCCAGCCCAGGTGCTCAATGAGGCATATGGCCATCTTGCAGCCAGGGAGGCCAGGTCAGAGGACCTGAGGGCTCCAGGTCTTTGTCTTATGGTCCATGGGGCAGAACAAGCCCCAGCCTCTACTTACTCCACCCCATGGCGGGACTGACTCTCACTGGTGCCATTTCAGGGTAAGCTGGGCACCACTGTCATGCCTTAAGGAGGTGGTTCCAACCCTGTCCGTGCACAGCTTGCTAGAAATGCAAGATCTTGAATCTTGGGTTCCATTAACAAACCTGTTAATAAGTCAGCTAATGAACTACAGCCTACATTTTAACAAGCTGTCAAAGTGGTTCTTGAGTACAATAAGATTTGAGAAGCATCACTGTAAGTCAGCGGTTCAGACCTTGACCCTTCATCAGAATCCCCTGGGGTGCCTGTTAAAACTGGGGGTCCTTCTTACTCCACCTTAAGAAGTGACATTGTGATATAATTCTACAGTAGACCCTGGGAACATTATGCCTAGTGAAACAAGCCAGGCAAGGAAGAATAAATATTGTACTACTCCATTTATGTGAGGTACCCAGAACAGACAAATCTGTAGAGACAGAAAGTTCACTTCACATACAGGGGCTAGAGCAGGTGGGGAAGGGGTGTCATTGTTTAATAGGTACCAAGTTTTTGCTGGGGATGGATGACATAGTTTTGAGTGTAGACAGTGGTGACGGTTGCACAACATTGTGAATGTCTTTAATGCCATGGAATAGTACACTTACAAATGGTCAAAATAATAAATGTAATGTATAGTTTGCCAAAATAAATCACTGGTTGGCTGCTTCTCCGGAAAAACGCCAAATAATAGAAGATGTGGTACAGTCTTTTGGGGGCTTTATTCACAGAGCTACTTCTATTCCTTTACCTGCTTGGCTCACTAAACCAGCACCTTGGCAAACACATGGTCCAGGGTAGCTAGAACCTCCTTCTTACTCTTCCTCTCCCTCTGTTCCACACTGCCTGCCATTATTGCCACCTGAGATTCAGGCTCACTCCCTTTTCCCCCAAGTGGAGCAGGAGAGGGGCACTGGAAGACCACGTGATTGACCCAATGCAACAATGGGGAACATCTGATATATTAAAAAATAGGTTCACACATTGAACTTATCAGAATTGAGCCAGACACAGAAAGCCTGGCCAGACCAATAACAAGTACCAAGACTGAATCAGTAATAGTCTCCTTCCCCAGGTCCACATGACTTCATTGCTGTTTTTTACCAAATTTCTGAGAAAGATTAATGCCAGTTCTACTCAAATTACTCTAAAATACTGCAAGGGACTGAATCCTTCTAAACTCAAGTCCAGAGTTACCCTGATATCAAAATCAGACAAAGACAAAACAAAAAAACTACAGATCAATGTCCCTGATGAACATAAATGCAAAGTATCTCAACAAAATACAAGGAAATCAAACCCTATAGCACATGGCATTATTATACAACATGTATAAAAAAATTATAGACTATAGATGTAATGATTGATAAGGCATTTGATAAAATTCAATGCTACTTCATGACAAAAAAAAAAAAACTCTCAAAAAATTCATAGAAAGGGTTAGGGATTTAGCTCAGGTGTGCTGCCACCTGCCTCACAAGCTCAAGGTCCTGAGTTTGATCCCCGGTACAAAAAAAAAAAAAATTATGGAAAGAATGTATCTCAACACGGTAAGAGGTATCGATGACAGACTCACACTCTACATCATACAGAATGAGAAAAGGCTGAAATCATTTCCTTTAAGATCAGGAACAAGACAAGGTTGACCATTTTCACCATTCTTATTCAATATAGTATTGGAAGTCTTTGCCAGAGCAATAAAGACAAGAGAGAAATAAAGGGCATCCACATAGAAAAGGAAGGAGTCAAATCGTGTTTTCAGATGGCATGATTTTGGTGTGATTCAAAAATATGGTGAATGTTTAAATTTTAAAATTTTTATTATGGTGGAAGACACATTGCCATTAATTCCCCTCAGAATGTTCAGGGCAGCCAGAATCCTCACCTGGAACACACTTATCCCATCATTCTTTCCATTTTCTTAAGCAGCTCTGGAAGTCCTTTTGCGTAAGTGTCTTTAGTTATCTACAGTGGCTGTCTTGATGTCCTGAGTTGATTCAAAATGCTTACCTTTCATGGTCATTTTGACTTTAGAGAAGAGCCAGAAGTCAGACAGTGCCAGATCCAGTAAATAGGGTGGATGAGAACATACTACAGTGCTCTTACTTGACATAAATTGCCATAAACATTTGATCAACAAGGGGTGATCAACAAATACATTCAATTTTTAAATTGAAAAATATATTACAGTAAAAAACACCTTGCTATTATTCCCCTTTAAAATATTCAAATTACTCCCCCTTGCTTCAGACCCTAACTTATCCCATCATTCTTGGCAATGTGTCTTTTTACGGTAGTAAGGTTTTTTTAAATTTAATTATTCACCATTTTGTTTGATCACCCCTTGTAGAAAAATCAACATACTCTACCAAAAACCTGGTAAAACTGATAAAAGAATTCAGGAAGATTGGAAGTTACAAAATACCTTAATAAAAAGTTACTTTTTTCTACACAAATAACAAAATTGCTGAGAAAGAAATCAAGGAAGCAATTCTGATTACAGTAGCTACCAATAGTAAGAAAAATACAGATAAATATAACCAAGTAAGTAGATGATCTCTAGTGAAAATTTCAAAATGCTAATTTAAAAAATTAAAGAGGAAGTAGGAAGAAAGGGGACAAAGAGGAAGGAGAAATGGGAGGGGTAGGGGAAAGGAAAGAAGGGAATGGAAGTAATATGAAAAAATTTAAAAATGGAAACAAAGTCTTTGTACCTAGGGAGGGGTGGAGGGGTTGAAGGGACGTCAGGGGAAGGGGGAAAAAATAAGAACCAAGATGGATTATGTAAAGGTACAAATTTCCAATGATGAATATCATTATATTGTATACCTAAAATGTACCAATAAAATTAATTTTTTAAAAAAATTAAAGAGGACACAAAAAATGGAAAGATATTCCATGTTCGTGGATTGAAAGCATTAATATTGTTAAAAATGTCTATACTGAGCACCACCCCCCTGGGGCTCTGAGGAGCTGAGCTGTGTGGGCTACTGCAACACCACCCCAGCACACACACCCCCCAACCTCTGGCCTCCAGGCTGCGCCAATATGTGGATCTGCACCGCAGAGGTACAGGGGGTCATAAAGGCCATTGTTCTGAGCTCCAGAAGATAGAGCAGAAGGGAACAACAGAAAGAGGGGCTCTGTGAGGCTCCTTGATGAAAATTGAAACCCACTGGAAAAGTGAAGAAAATCTCTGCAATAAAGGCACATCAGACCACCACCATAGTTGGTAAGTTGGAGGGATCACTGGTGACCTCCCATTGGAACCTGGACTATCTTCAGGGGAAGGGCAGCTGGAACCTTCAGTAGAACATTGCAGAGTTCAACCCAGCAGGAGGTCAGGGAGCTCTACTTGGGCCTTGCAGCCAGAAATCTACCTGTATCTCAGGGGTCTGCTGCTGGCTTGCTGAGACTAATTGACTTAGATCTGCACACTGTTGCCTACATTGTCTATTGTGACAGCAGAGATGTACCCTGAAGGAGGCCCTTCATTTTTATTTTTATTTTCAAAAAAAAAAATTTTTTTTTTTGGTACCAGGAATCGAACTTGAGTCCTTGCGCTTGTGCAGAAGGCAGAGAAACCACTGAGCTAAATCCCCAGCCCTTCAAAATTATTTTTTTCTCTTTTAATTTTTATTTCTTCTCTTTTCAAATTTTTTTCTCTCTCTCTCACTGTCTTGCTCTCTCACTCTCTCTCCCACCTTGTTCTTCATCTCTCTCCCTTTTTGTTCCTGTTCCTGTCCTAATTCAGATTTCCTTTTTCATTCTTTTTCTTTTCTTCTCTCTTTTTCCTTCTCTCAATCATCATTAGTTTTAAAGGAAAGTGAATACAGTTTCTAGCTTCCCTGTTCCTGTTAGGTTGTTTTATTCTTGTTTTTGTTCTCTCATCCTGTCTTTTCCACTTGTCTTCAACAGTCTCCTAGAGTTTGCCTGATCTTCCTCTGTCCTCTGGCCTTCTAACCTTTCCCTATCCTTCTACCTCTCTATCCCTCCCTCCCCAACCCCTTCCAAGTCCCCATCCCAAAGGGTAAAAGTTGCTATAGTGAAGAGTTCATTCACTATAAACATATGTTGGGCTGGTCCTCAATTTTGATTTAATTCACATGGTAAAAGGTGATAGATTAATAACTACCACAAATTGTCATTTTCTAAGCTGAACTTTATACTATTGTTATAGCTGATTGTATCACTTGGGCTAAGGCGTTGTGATTGATCTAATCAGCTGTCCTTCTGGTATAATGAAAATGAGATTGCCTCAGAGTCATTAGAGACTCAAAACCTTAAGACCAGCTATACCTAGAAGACACCTCTGAGAAGCAATCATTCCATAAGGGTTCTAAATACAAGCAACAAAGATACCTACAATAAGCAATATCGAAGTATCAACCTAGGAATTAAACTAAAAACAGTACCAACAACAAAAATAGAAATGAGAAGACACCTAAGCAAGGTACAAACCCAGACATCCAGTTCACCAAAGGCAAATTCTGGGGAAAACAAGGTGGAAAAGTCTGATAATCAACCACCTGGACACCCTGAACTGATAGCACAGGAAGTAACAAAATAGATGAATGAGGCTCTAGAAAAATTCAAAACAGAAATAATTTCCCAGATAACTACAGAGATGGTGAGCAGAATGAAAGACATGATTAGAGACTCTAGAACAGAAACAGATAAAAAAAAAAAAAATAGATGATCTCGGGATCATGATGGAAGCCATGAATGCCCAGAATAAGAAACAGAAACCATGGGCCGGGGATTTAGCTTAGTGGTTCCAGTGCCTGCCTCACAAGCGCAAGGTCCCAAGTTCGATCCCCGGTACCAAAAAACAAATTAAAAAAAAAAAAGAAAAGAAACGGAAACCATGAATGCCCAACATAGGAAAGAAATGGAATCCATGAAACAGATTCAAGCAGATATCTGGGAAATTAAAAACTCTATTGAAAGTATTTGCAGCAGAATGACCCAATCTAAAGACCAATTACCATATAGAAGACAGGATTGCAGCCAGTGACCATGAAGAGAGGTCTCTTAAAACTAGTAAGGAACCATGAGAAATCAATCCAACAGCTCCTAGATGATGCAAAAATAATAATAATATAAGACTGATAGGAGTCCATAAAAAACCAGGAGAAAGTATAAATGACATACAAAAACTGTTCACAGAATTGATGACAGAAAACTTCCCACACAGAATGAAAGAATTTGACATACAGATAAGTGAGGCATTCAGGACTCCAAATAGCCATGATCAAAAAAAAATCTACACCTAGACATAAAATAATCAAGATCCCAAAAAGAAGATCCCAACAGAAGAACAAAATACTACAAGCAGTTAGAGAAAAAAAAACAAATCACATACAAAGGAGAGCCCATCAGAGTCACAGCAGACTTTTCAACATGAACCCACAAGTCAGGGAGAGCCTGGAGTGAGATTTTTCAAGCCCTAAAAGAAAACAACCTCCAACTTACACTGATGTATCCTGCAAAGCTATCTTTCAAAATTGATGGGGAAATAAGATACCTCCATGACAAAGAACACCTGAGAAACTTCATGAAAATCCAGCACTCAAAAAAATTCTAAATAATATCCTAGAAAAAGACAATGAAGGTCACAATTCCATGAGGCCCAAAAGAGCAAATCCATCAGGCAAGGCAGGAAATTAAAGGAGAGGGGGGAAAATAAAAAATAAAAAAGCGAACAACAGAAAAATAACATGACAAGGATAAGTCAATACATATCAGTTATAACCATCAATGTTAATGGCCTCAATTCACCAATCAAAAGAAATAGACTGGCAGCATGGATTAAGAAGCAAAATCCACCAATATTCTGTATACAAGAAATGCATCTAACTCAAAAAGAAATTCATAGACTGAAAGTAAAAGGATGGAAAACAGTTCTCTATGTGACCGGAACCCAGAAAAAAGCAGGGGTAGCAATCTTATTTGCAGACAAAGTAGATTTCAAACAAAGACTAATTAAAAGAGACAAAGAAGGTCACTACATCCTTGTTAAGAGAACAATCCAAGAGGAAGAGATGACAATCATAAATATATATGCATCAAATACAAATGCTGCCAACTATACAAAACAAATTTTAATGGACATGAAAAACCAAATAAACACTAATACAGTTGTAATGGGGGACATCAATACCCCACTGTTACAAATAGACAGATCATCTAGACAAAAAAGTCAACTACAAAATACTAGAACTGAACCAAGCTTTTGAACAAATGGACTTAATAGGTATCTACAGAGTGTCCCACCCCACAAAATCAGAATATACATTCTTTTCGGCTGCATATGGGTCAGTCTCCAAAATAGACCACATGCCAGCTCACAGGACATGTTTAAGTAAATGCAAAGGAATTGAAGTTATCCCCTGTATATTATCAGACCACAGTGCAGTTAAACTGGAGATCAATAGCATAAGAAACCTCAAGAACTCCACAAACACATGGAAGTTGAATAACACTCTCCTGAACAACCAATGGGTCACAGAGGAAATTAAAGAAGAAATTAGTTTCTACAATTAAATGATAATGCAAATACAACATACAGGAATCTATGGAACACAATGAAAGCAGTTCTACAAGGGAAATTCATAGCAGTGAATGCCCATACTAGGAAAACAGAGTGAGCTCAAATAAATAACCTAATGCTAAAGCTTAAACTCCTAAAAAAAAAGAAGAGCAAGACAAACCCAAAGCTTGTACAAGGGAAGAAATTATAAAGATCAGAGCAGAAATCAATGCAATGGAGACTAACAGATTTATTTGATACAAAAAAAATCAATGAATCCAAGAGTTGATTTTTCAAAGAATAAATAAAATCAATAAACCCTTAGCCAACCTTATCAAAAAAAGAAGGAAAGGAAAGGCTCAAATCCATGCAATTAGGAATGAAAAAGGTGAAATAACAACAAATCCAACAGAAATCCAGAGGATCATCAATACCTGCTTCAAGAACCTGGACTCTAATAAAATCAAAAATACAGAAGAAATGGACAGATTTCTAGATACATAAGAATTACCAAAGTTGAACAAAGAAGATATAAAAATTCAAACACCCCAATTACAATCAGTGAAATTTTAAAATGTAATTAAAAATTTACCAACAAAGAAAAGCCCAGGTCCTGATGGCTTCACTGCTGAATTCTACAAGGTATTTAGAGAAGAATTATTGCCACTACCCTTTAAACTCTTCAATGAAATCAACACCCATTCATGATTTTTTAAAAAAACCCTACAGAAAATTGGAATAGATGGTTTTTATCTCAACCTGATAAAGGCTATGAAAAACCAACAGCCAACCTCATACTAAATGGTCAAAAACTGAAAACCTTCACCCTAAAATCAGGAACAAGATAAGGATGTCCACTATCACCACACCTGTTCAATATAGTTCTGGAAACATTAGCCACAGCAATTAGAAAAGAGAAAGAAATAAAAGGAATAAAGATAAGAAAGGGGAAAATGCTGACGATATGATACTCTACATTGAAGATCCAAAAAACTCCCCCAAAAGACTTCTGGACTTATTTGACAGATTAAGAAGAGTAGCTGGATACAAGGTCAAGACTCAACACTCAGTGACCTTCCTGTACACACATAACAGACTCACTGAGAGAGAAATTAGGGAAACAATTCCTTTCACAATAGCATCCAAAAAATAAAATATCTAGGAACTAATCTAACAAAGGAAGTAAAAGACCTCTACATTGAGAACTACAGCACTCTGGGAAAAAAATGATTGAAGAAGATATAAGACAATGGAAAGACATCCCTTGCTCCTGGGTAGGAAGAATCAGTATAATGAAAAAGGCCATACTTCCAAAACTGCTATACAGATTCAATGCAGTCCCAATTGAAATCTCAACAGTACATTTCACAGAACTAGAGAAAACAACCCAAAAATTTATTTGGAACCAGAAAAAGACCTAAAATAGCAAAATCAATTCTAGGCAACAGAGACATGGCAGGGGGTATCACAATCTACAACTTGAAACTATACTACAAAGCCACTCTGATAAAAAGAGCATGTTACTGGCAAAGAAGCAGACCCGAGAACCAGTGGAATAGATTAGAAGATGCAGAAACAACTACAGACATACTCAGCCACTTCATCTTTGACAAAGGAGTCAACCATACTCACTGGAGGAAAGGTAGCCTCTTTAATTAATGGTGTTGGAAAACCTGGATTTCAACCTGCCTAGATTAAAACTAGAGCCCTGTCTTTCACCACGCACTAAACTAAAATTGAAGTGGATTAAAGATCTAAATATTAAAACAGAAACACTAAACTTGATGAAAGATAGGTTAGGTAGAACTCTCAAAGACATTGGCATAGGAAAAGACTTTATGAACAAATTCTCAGTAGCACAGGAACTAGAACAAAGAATCAACAACTGGGATCTCATCCTACTAAAAAGCTTCTGCACTGCAAGAGAAACCAACAACAGAGCTAAGAGACAACCTACAATGTGGGAAAAAAATTTTACCAGCTGTTCCTCAGACAAAAGGTCTACTATTTAGAATATATAAAGAACTCAAATAAACAGACCCCCCCCCAAATATAAAGACGCAATTCAAATAAAAAATGGGCATCTGAAATGAATAGATATTTCTCAAAGAAGTAAAAGTGGCAAATAAACATATGAAAAATATTCAGCATCACTGGTCATTTGAGAGATGCAGATGAAAACAATACTGTGATTCCACCTCACCCCAGAAAGAATGGCCGCTATCAAAAAATCAACCAATAACAAATGCTGGTAGGGCTAGGGGAAAGACGAACCCTGCTCCACTGCTGGTGGGAGTGCAGACCGGTGCAACCACTGTGGAAATCAATATGAAGATACCTCAAAAAATTAGGATTAGAAGTCTCATTTGACCCAGCTATTCCCCTGCTGGGTATCTTCCCCAAAGAATTAAAAGAATCATACCACAGTGATATATGTGCACCCATGTTCATAGCAGCACAGTTTGTGATAGCCTTGGAAGCAGCCAAAATGCCCATCAACTGGAGACTAGATAAAGAAGATGTGGGTTTTTTATAAAATGGAGTACTACTCAGCCATAAAGAATGAGAAATTAGAGACATTTATAGCTAAATGGATGCACATTGAGGCCATACTCTTAAGTGAAATAAATAGGACACACATGTGTAAATACTGAATAGTTTCTCTGGTGTGAGAAACTGAAAATGTAAATAAGGACTAAAAGGTAAAATAGATAAATTATAAATAAGAATCAAAATGTATAATTGATAACGTGAAATAGAAGAATACGTCTAAAGGAGCAGGGGGAGTGAAAGGGGCAGGGGTAAGGAAAGAAAGTAAAAGAAAAATATGAGAAAAGTAAAAAATGGAAACAAAGTCTTTGTAAATAGGGAAGGGTGGAGGGGGTGAAGGGAGGACAGGGAATGGGGAAATATAAGAACCAAGATGCGCCATGTAAAGGTACAAGAACCCAATGATGAATGTAACTGTATTGTATACCTAAAATGTACCAATAAACTTAATGGAAATGTCTATACTACCCAAAGAAACCTGCAGATTCAATAAAATTCCTATAAAAATGCCAATGACGTTCTTCACAAAAACAGAAAAAAAAAAAACTCTTAAAATTGTTGCTTTAGTCTTATTTGTTCTTCTTATTATATCTTCTTACTAGTATACGTTGGCCGTATCTAGAACATATAAAGACTTACCTCCCAAACCACAAATGAAAGCTTGCCCCCTAAACCACCACCTGGAGACCTGCAAAATCCTACGATGGCAATGTGTCACCTAAGACTCAGCAGCCCTCCAAGGCCATACACAAGTCACACCCAGTGGATTTCTCCCTAAATAGAATTGCAAAATGCTCACCAAGAAGAGGATGAATTTAGGTGTCAGGCAATTTGTCTTCTACCAGTTTTCCACCAAGCCGTGAGAGATGTCATAATCAAACACAGGCTCTAGTCTATCTCATGGATCCGATGCATGATAAAAACAATGAAATCTGAAAGGTCTGTGGATATACACCAGATATTATAACACAATACAATGGAGAATGTGCTAAGAAAATCCAGAGGGAAAAGTTTCATTGGCATAAATCTCAGTGGCTGGAGATGGCAGAGTCATCAGTTAGATGAGAGTTAGCAGTATTTGTATGGTGATGATTGAACTGACCCATATATCCATGAAGGAGATATTCTCAAAATACCTGACCTTTTCTACAGATTAGATGGATTAATTACCATGGAAGTAGCCATAAGTACAGATTTCTTCAATGACTATCACCTTCAGAACAGAGATACAGTTGGACGGCGTTCATTCCCTGGCAGTCTTGGAATGGATGGCTTTGGCCAACCAGTGGGTATTTTCAGACACCCTGCTACATCTTATGGATGCCACCCTGATGAGTCTTACTACTGTTGGTAACCTTACTATTATGGCTGTGGTCTTGAAAAAATCATCCCTTCCTGTGTGTACTCTCAGCGTAGAAGAAATCTTTGTAAGTTGGATTTACTTTGACGTTGGCCTAATAATGAATGTTGGTACTATTGTGGGTCTGTGTTTCTTATTCTTCCCTGTTATTTGCTGCAGGTTAACTCCAGCCTCTTCTGTCTTCTGTTGAGTACAATTGATGCTAATAGCGTTCGCTCATCCAGCCACATCTTGATGCTGCATAACATTTCCCACGAGACACAAAAGTGAGCGTTGAAAAATTATTAAACTGGAAAACACTACATTTTGTACATCAAGTGGCAGTTCTGACCTTGGGAAATAGGGTGGGGCTTCCATTTGGAAAATCTGACACTGGAATTCTGTCTTTTCTAACTTTTTCCTTTTTTTTTTCCTCTCTATCTCTTTTCAAAAGTACCAGAAAGAGCTTACAGGCATGTAGTACACCTAAAATGATTGTGGGTAACTCAATGTCTGTCCCAAAAAAACTTCACCTTTAGTTAATATTTTATGAATTTGAGACCAGTTTAAGGTGGAAGATTATACAAGGTTGATTTTTCTCTATATTCCTCTAAATGTAAGTTAAAGAAAGAAGACCTCAAACTTTGTTTTATAGTAAGGAAGGAAAATAAACAAAGACCCCATCTAGCAATCTACAACCTTGTCTCTTTCCCCCTTCTGACTGTCATTGTTTATAAGTCTATAGTGCTAACAGGAAAAATGGACTTAGTAATAAAGAAAATACTGTTATGACACATAAGAAAAAAGAAATACTATCTGATAACCCCTAGAGGAAATTATGACTACTTATAGTTATAACTATAACCTAAAACTAAGAAAATGATTATTTTAATTACCACGGCCAATGCATCTATGACTGCACTCTGATTTAATGCAATTGTTTTATATGTTCTATGTCTTTTCTTGTCTGTTTATCTGCCTGTTAATCTGTTTCTAATAACTGGTTAAAGTACTTGCAGCTGCTTCAATAAAAAAATTTTTTGAACTCAAAACAAAAATAAAAATAACACATTAAGAAGACCAGTGGTTGCCAAGAGCTGAGGAGAGAGAAGAATCAATGGGAAAACCACAGAGAATTTTTAGGGCAGTGAAACACATGTTGCATGCTACTAGAATAGGGGATATATGTCATTATGCATTTCCCACACTGGAAAATATAGACTTTAGATAATTCTGTGTCAATGTTGTAAAGAGTATCACATTCTGGGGAAGGAAATTGATAATGAAGTATGCAGTACATGTGTGGTGATGAGGGATATATGAGCTATCTATGCTTTCCTCTCAATCTTGCTGTGAGCCTAAATTGCACTTTAAAAGTCTATAAAATTTTTAAATTAATAATACATTTAAGAGGAGCCTCTTGAAAAGACAACAGACAGACAGTGGTTAACTAAGGCTTCCAAATAAAACACTGACTTTAAAATAGCCTTTCTAAAGCTCTTGTTGGCAATAGCCAACAAAGAGAATTCACCCTCACTTAATCCTTCTGAAATTTACCCTCCTTCAGCTCTTCAGCTGTTTTTCTCTCTATCCCAAATTATCTTCACAAGGATAGACCCCAGTTATAATTCTGCTATTCCTTTGGCTCCTTTTCCTGAGCTACACTTTCACAAGTTTTTTTTTCTTGGAAACAGTCATATTTTACAATATCCCCTCAAAATTGTTATCCTAAAAGACTGACATAGATGTAAAATTTAAGATAAGTTAAGGGCTCTAGCTGAGGATTTCAAAACCTCAGAAAGAGAGAAAAAATTATTCAGCAAATTTAGGATTTTGTTGGCTACTGTTATCCTGATCTGTACCAACTATTTTCCTTAATTGTAAACCGCTCAGATGGGGGAAATGGTTAAACAAAACAGGATGGGTAGGAGCAGTAAAGGGATGAAAAATGATCAAGATATTAATGTAACTATTAAGTATAGCAAACATATACTAATAAAAATTTGAATCAACAGGTTGGGAAAGGCCAGCAGAGGAATTCAATAATCCAAACATGCACAACTCAGATATTAGTGTTGAGAGAACAATAAAATAAGAAATAAACAAACGTATGGTCATTATGATTAGACAAAAATTCAAATTGTAAGTAAAATAAAGATGACTACATAGGAGACCTATAAACTAGACTTCAAAAAACTTTTAAACAATATCTAGGATAGCAGCTATCCTCTCTTTTTGTAACTAGATCTGAAATGAAAAACTTAGAAAAATACATTGGCGTGGAAAATTGCCAATTTAGAAAATATCCAACATGTAGCTTAACATTTCCAAAAGCCCTAGAAAGTAAACAAGCTATAAATAAAAACAACTTCTGACTGTTCCAATTAAAAATCTGATCCCAGCCAGGGATTTAGCTCAGTGGTTATGTCGCCTGCCTTGCAAGAGCAAGGACCTGAGTTCGATCCCCGGTAAGGGAAAAAAAAAAAAAGAATCTCCATTGTAAAATTTGGGCTGGGGATTTAGCTCAGTGGTTCAGGCACCTGCCTCGCAAGTGCAAGGTCCTGAGTTCAATCCCCAGTACCAAAAAAAAAAAAAAAATCTGATCCCAAAAACAGTTTTCTGCCCTTTGACAATAATGACCCTAGGAATGAAGACTCCTGTAGATATTGCAGGCTGGAAAGTCAATGGAAAAAGCAGTGTCATATAAAGGTTAAAAAAAATGAAAGCAACTGTCCAAAGTCTGTCCCAGCATGCTAAAGCCAAAAAAAAAGCATTAGAACTCAACAATTCCCTGTATGTCATCTATATTCCTAAGGGGAATGGTTTATAAATACAGATGGGCAATAATTCAGTTGTCTTACTAATACAGGTGCCACTCTACGTACATGAATCCCACGACCACAGGACACCAGATTGCCCAGGGAGCCAAAATACCAAATAGTGGACATTTCTAACAATCCTAAGCCCTTTCTCCTGTCTTAGCCTCTGGCTGCTACCTTGGAACCACTGGTAGAAAACATCCCTTTCTTCCCTCTGACAATTCCTGCATATTTAACAGGCAGAGACTGAGCTCACAAATGGAACTGCCAACTAAAATGTACTGCAAAAGGCTTATTTTTACAAGTCTCAGAAGTTATATCTTTTATGTACATTCAAATACCTACACTATGTATGATTAAAGAAACAGCAGAAGAATTAACCATGGTCTCAGAATCCCTAAAGGCCACAGAGTCTGCAAACATAAATGAACTAATTGGAGTACAGCCCCCAAGAGTTCAACATTGACACTTCTAAATATTTGCCTAAACTTTCTAGTACACTAGTAAAACAGAAGCCTAGGAAGGTCTTAAACCAATTACAACCAGTTTGATAGATAAAGAATGATTAATTCTTTTGTACCAGTTCCTCAAGTACCTGTTTCACCTGTTTAAAAGCCTAGCAGTTGCCAGGTATTTAGCTCAGTGGTTCCAGTGCCTGCCTTGCAAGCACAAGGTCCTGAGTTCAATCCCTGATACCAAAAAAAAAAAAAAAAAAGAAAAAAGAAACAAGGGCCAGGGATTCAGCTCAGTGGTTCCACTGCCTGCCCCGCAAGCACAAGGACTTGAGTTCGATCCCCAGTACCAGAAAAAAAAAGAAAAGAAAAAATGCCTAGCAGCTGAAAACATAGATTTGTCTAAGATCTATAAGCAATTAAAATAGTCTTGTTTTCCACCAGTGCACAGCCCAGATACCCACTCTACCCTCCTTTTCACCTGGATCCAAGGCCTCGGCTGCAATACACTGATCCTCAGCTTTCTTTAGCGTCTCATTGGTAGAAATAACCAATATTTCTTTGCTTTCACTTTGGGGAAATCAATAATCCTCCTGGATAGTTTCTTCTGCAGAGAATATTAGACAAATTTATTGAGACATTTCAAAAGACTTGAATTAATAGAGAAATCTATTGTTCATAAACAGGCTTTAATATTATAAAGTTGTCACTAATCCCCAAATTGACCCACAGATTCATTTGAATTCCAGTCAAAATACCAACTGATTTTTGTTTTCATGAAAATACTTTTTATTGATAATCCAATTTTAAAAGGTAAATGGAAGAAATTACCAAAGCATTTCTGAGAGAGAGAGAGAGAGAGAATAAGGACATAGTAAAAAGCTGTGGTAATGCTGTTAGCTAGAACTGCATCAGGGATAAACAAAATTACCAATGGAATAAACAACCCAGATTCATACTATCCTTGTGAGTAACTTTGGTACATGACAGAGGTGCCATGGCTGACCAGGGATGACAGATGCCGTTCAGTAAAAAGAACTGGAAAAAAATTAGACTTCACATTGCAAGATATGAAATTGGCATCTACCTTACAAACCATATAAAGTCAACTCAAGATGAATCCAGGGCTTAAATATAAAAAGGTAAATTTTAGGTCTGTTAGAAGACAACTTAGGAGAAAGTTGATAGGATTTTTTTAAAAGGCAGAAAACATTCCATAATATAAATTGATTGATGTATCAATGTGTCTTTTTTGTAAATGCTAAGTATTCCTGTAATCCCAGCACTCTGGAGACTGACGCAGGAGGATTGCCATAAATTTGAGGCCAGCCTGGGCTCCATAGTGAGTTCAAAGCAACCCTGAACTACATAGTGAGACCCTGTCTCAAAAAACTAAAACAAAATGCTAAGAATTGAACTCAGGGCCTTGTACATGCTAAGGCAATTAGTCTACTGAGGCTCCTCTCCAGCCTAATGCATCTGTCTTAACATTACACTGGGGAGGTCACAGCTGATCTGAAAAACATAAGCAAATTCTTTAATATTGTTACATATATTGGGTGCATAGATTCAAAGTTATGTGGTTAATGTTGAGCTGTCTGTTTGATAATAACATGTGTTTTATTAGGATGTCTGATATTCAATAGTGTATTGTCTATGAGAAATACTAAAAGGGAAATAAACTTCTCTAGCTAAAGCTGGACTTGCTAACAGGGAAAGATGACTTCCCTCCAATTCTTTTAACATGCCCGGCCCTGCCTGGGCCCATCTCCCTCAGACATCTCAGGAATTTTCTTTGTTCTTAAACAGTTTTGTTACTCCTGCTTTCCTGCCATATGCAAATAAGGTGAAACTCAGTGCCCTGTGTTAACCAATGAACTTGTTATTTGTGAAACTCTGTAACCAATAAGGTTGCTAGGCCCGCATGTAAATGAAACATTGAAACTTGTAACTTTCTAACCAATGAAATGATGTTAAATGCCTAGTTCCTGTAACCCTGCCCCTTCCCTAAGGATATAACAACCCAGCTCTGGCTCAGTTGAGCAGTCAGTCTATTTGAGGAGAAGTCCCAAACTGTCTTGCCTTCATTAACAATACAGCTGCACACTTTGCCTCTGAGACTCCTGGGTGCATCTTCCATTCTCCTGGACTACCTGTGTTAAGCTGTAGACACTGGAGCTGTAACACTAGAGACATATACACTGGCTGGCACTTTGCCACTACACTACCATGACTTCTGGTAGATATATTTCTTTAAAGTGAAAATAAGTTTTAATTTTTGTATTTTATTATGCAAATTTTCAGTGTTTTAAATTTTACTCTGCATTTCATCACATATTAGTAATGAATCTAGTTTTGGTGTGATAGCCAACCTGACTGTGTAAAGTCAAGGAATTCCGAGTGGTCACCCTCCCTTCCCTCTTGGGAGTCTCCTCAGTTAATACATGACAGACTACAGCATCCTGTGTGAATCTGCAAATATGTTATCTTTACTGCCTTGCAAACAGGATGCTGGTGTAAATCTGCAGCTTTGTTATCTTTACCACCTTGTAAACAGAAGACCCCATAACTGTGTGACATTTTGTTCTAATTAAACCATGTAAAACTGCCCCTGACCACCACTGATTTAGCAAAGTTCTGTTCCTGTGACATTCCACTGAGGCAGAAAGAGCTGCCAAACGTAACTTGGAATGGATAATTATTGTGAAATATTTGCTAATGAACTCTGTGCTAAAACCCTGTTTGAAACTTGTTTGAAACTTGTCTCTGTTTGAAAATTCTGAGTGGGCCTTCTCCCTCTTGTGGGGCAGCCTTCTCCTGGAGAGATTAGAAACTAGCCTTAAGGTGTGTTTATCTAAGTACCCCGTACCTAATGCAGTGAGCCATAGTGTGGAGAGTACTAAGCCTAAGAGAGCCAGGCCCAGGAGGCTCTACTTTTCCAAGAAGGCACCATTGCCACCCCAGCTTCGGACAGAGATATCTGTCTAGGGCTCCAGTCTCCCAAGCGATGCCTTGTAAACTCAGCTGGTCTGCCTTCTTCTGTTTGGGATGCCACCAGAAGGACCTCAGGCCCACTTCTCTCTCTCCTTAGGCCCCAGGACTCACCACGGGAAACGCCCAGCACATCTCAGCAACCTGGCCTTTAGGCTGTATCTACTATTGCAAAAAAACCCTAAGAAATGGCAAGAGATTTGTACAGAAGAGCAGTCTAAATTACGATACTATCCTTCAGTTAGATCTTTCTGCAAAAAGCAAGGAAAGTGGTGTGAAATTCAGACCGTTATGGCTCTTTATCTCTGAATGATCCAAGAACAATGGTACTTAAAGAGGACTCCAAGGAAGAGGAAGTTGATATCACTGATGATCCTGTCCTCAAATACTCATCTGTCTCTCAGAGGGATGTGGGTCTCTCTCACCTGTTTCCACCAGAGGCGAGCACCCCAGAGAGACCCAGTATTTTCATATCCGACCTATGCTGGACATGGCCTTTTCTGTGTTCAATATAGTTTGAATCTGACATATCCCCTGCCTTAAATCACTTTCCTCACTGCTGGGACAACACCTGACACTCAAAATTTAAAGGAACAGAGGTTTATTTGGGCTCACAGCTCAGAAGTTTCAGTCTGTGTTCGGCAAGCTTAAAGACCAAAATGGCATGGCAGAAAGGTCTGGAAGTAATAAAGCAGCTCACATCAAGGTGGTAAGGAAGCAGAGGGAGAAAGGAGGAGCCAAGAAGGAAGATTCAAAGCACAAAGACCCAAGTTCGATCCCCACTACCAAAAAAAAAAAAAAGGAAGATTCACGCTTCCAAGTCACGCCCCCAGCAACCTGCCTCCTCCAACCAGGCCATCTCTCCTAACTGCACTTATAGCTATAAAAAGTGTCCCCATGATCCAATCACCTTCCAAAAGCCCCACCTCCGAAGCGCGACCAGCCAGGTGAGACAAGCAGCTTGAAGCTCCCCGGCCGGCCGTCCCGGGCCCTGCCCACGCCACGGTGAGATCCGCTTAGCCGCGCCCCCACCCCAACCCCGGCCTCTGGCCTTCTGACTTTTCTGCTACCTGGTCCCACGCTACAGAGGTACAGGGGATTATAAAGACCCTTGTCCTGAGCTCCACAAAATAGAGCAGAAGTTAGTAACAGAAAGAGGGCTTCTCAGGCTCCTCAATGAAAACTGAAGCTCAGCGGAAAAGTAAAGAGAACCTCTACAATAAAGGCACATCAGACCACTGTGCTTGGTCTGCTGCTGCCTTGCTGAGACTCATTGACTCGTATATGCACACGGATTCCTACGTTGCCTACTGTGACAGCAGAGACATACCCTGAAGGAGGCCTATAATTTTTATTGCTATTTGCGAAAAAGAAAAAAAAATTTTTTTCTCTTATTTTTAATTCTTAATTTTTACTTTTTTTCACTCTTCAAATTTTTACTTTTCTTTCTTTTCTTTCTTTTATTTTTTCTTTTTTTCTCTCTCTCTCACCCGTTCTCTCACTGTCCCACATTGCTCCTCATCTCCCCATTTGTTCCTTTCTGCACTGAATTCGGATTTCTCCGTTATTGTTCTTTTCCTCTCTTTTTCCTTCTCTTTCACATAAGGAAGCATTTATTTGAGGTTTAACATGAAATCATACAAATAAAATGTGTATAAACACAAACCCACACTGAGGCATAACACATAGAAAGGACAAAGTAAAAACAAGGAAAACTAATTGGCAGCTATATACAGTTGGACACAGTTGTGTCTTGTACACTAGAAAGTCTTTTACAAAATAATCATTAGAGCAACAGAAGACCAATCTTCAATGTCATCCTGCAAGATTTCTTTAGCATCTCCACAGGACAGCATTTTCTGGTGTATGCCTTGTGCTCTGCCCGCAATGTGCGACCCCCGGAGATAGACGTGATCAGGGTGACACACGGCCTGCCATGAAGTTCCCGCTGTTTTCTCCAATGTCTTACACTTTAGTATGGCTGGTAATTATTTTGGTGATTGCCACCCCCTCGAGATGCCTTCCCGTAAGTGCTCAGTTGACCACTGTAGTCTGCATATCCCTGTCCATATCCATAGTTCCCATAGTTATACCCAGTACAATCATATCTGCCATAGCCACTATAGTTTTGCTCACCACCATAGGCACGATTATAATTTCCATACCCTTGATCATGATAGTTATATTAAATCCTTGGTTTCAGTTTTGGCCCTGACCTCGGCCTTGACCCCTAGTACCCTCTCGCCCACCAGGTGCAGCACCTCTTCCTCCTTTTTGTTGTTGCTGTTGCTGCTGATATACCTCTTTGGGTTGTGCAACTTTGATTTCACACTTTCCAGAACCAATTTGATGGTATCTACTTTCTAACAATTTCTTGACTGGCTCTTCATCTGTGTACGTGATAAAATAAAATCCTCTCCTTTCATCTGTTTTTGTATCCATGGGAAGTTCAATATTTTCAATCTCTCCAAAGGCTCCAAAATAGTCTTTAATTTGTTCTTCAGAAGTATCTGGACTCAATCCACCCACAAAAACCTTTTTAGGGGGTTCTTTCCCTTTTAAAGCTTTGGCCCTCTTGGGGTCTATCAATTTTCCATCCAGTTTGTGTTCTTTTAGCTCCAAAACCTTATCAATGCTAGCAGCATCTTTGAAAAGCACAAATCCAAACCCTCTTGATCTTCCAGTGACTGGGTCCGTTTTAATTGTGCAGTCTACAACTTCCCCAAATCGAGACAAATATTCCATCAGATCTTTCTTGCTTGTATCCCAGCTCAAGCCACCAATAAACATTTTACCGTCATCCTGCTGATTCTTGCTCGCGTTGATCTTGGACCCTTCGGCGAACTCCTCTATATTACTGGGCTCGTTCATGTCCTCCATGGTGGCGGAACCGTCGGCATGGGAGAGCGGGCGCGCAGTCCATATCGCAGGGGTGCTGGCGGCGGTGGAGCGTTGTATGGAGCTGGATTTAAAATGGCGGCAGAAGAGCTTTCCTTCTCTTATCATTAGGTTTAAAGGAAAGTAAATTCGGTATTTAGCCTCCCTGTTGCTGTTAGGTGATTCTATTCACGTCTTTGTTCTTTCATTCTGTCATTTTCTCTTGCCTTTAACAACTTCTTAGAGTTTGTGTGATCTTTCTGTGTCTTCTGGCCTCACCACTAATCTTACCTGTTCTTTCTACCTGTCCCTCCCTCCCCAACTCCTTTTAACTCCCCACCCCGAAGGGGAAAGATGTTATATTGAAGAGTTTATTCATTATAAACTTAAGTTGGGTTGGTCCTTGGTTTTAATTTAACTCACATAGTTAAATGTGATAGATTAATAACTACCACAAATTGTCATTTTCTAAGCTGTGCTTGATGCTATGGTATTGCTGTGTCATTTGGGCTAACATGTTCTGATTGATCTAATTAGATTTCCTTCCTGGTATAAGGAAAATAAAATAGCCTCAGAGTCATTAGAGTCTCAAAACCCAAACACAAGCTATATCTGGAAGACACCTCTCAAAAGCAATCATTCCACAAGGGTTTTAAACACAAGCAACAAAGATACCTACATTAAGCAATTTTGAAATACCAACCCAGGAATTAAACCAAGGGCAATACCAAAAACAAAAATGAGAAGACACTTAAGAAAGGCACAAACGCAGGCTTCCATGCCACAAAAAGGAAATTCTGGGGGAAATGAGGTGGAAAAGTCTGATAAGCAACCACTTGGACACCCTGAACTGATAGCACAGGAAGTAACAAAGCAGATGCATGAGGCTCTAGAAAATTTCAAAACAGAAACAATCTCCCAGATAAATACAGACATGGTGAGCAGAGTGAAAGACATGATTAGAAGCTCTAGAGCAGAAACAAATGAGAAAATAGATGAGATCAGAAACATGCTGGAAGCCATGAATGCCCAGCATAAGAAAGAAATGGAAAACATGATCACCCAACATAAGAAAGAAATGGAATCCATGAAACAGATTCAAACGGATATTCAGGAGATTAAAAACTCCACTGAAAGCATGAAGAGCAGACTAAGAGAATCTGAAGACAGAATATCACATATAGAAGACAGGATTGCAGTTAAGGACGATGAAAACAGAGATTTCTTAAAGATAATAACGGACCATGATCCAACAGCTACTAGATGATGCAAAGAAGAATAACATAAGACTCACAGGACTCCACGAAAAAACAGGAGAAAGTACAATTGACATTAAAAAAAACTGTTCACAGAAGTAATAGTAGAAAACTTTCCAGACAGAGGTAGAGAATTGGACATACAGATAAGTGAGGCATATAGAACTCCAAGCAGCCATGACCAAAAATATCTACACCTAGACATATAATAATCAAGATCCCAGAAACCCAACAGAAGAACAAAATTCTACAGGCAGTTAGAGAAAAGAAACAAATCAACTACAAAGGAAAGCCCATCAGAATCATGGCAGATTTCTCAACACAAACCCTAAAATCAAGGAGAGCCTGAAGTGAAGTATTTCAAGCCCTAAAAGAAAGTAACTTCCAACCTAGACTGTTGTGTCTGGCAAAATTATCTTTCAAAATCGATGGGGAAGTTAGATACTTTCACGACAAAGAACACCTGAGAAATTTTCGTGAACACCAAACCAGCACTCCAAACAATTCTAAGCAATATCCTAGAAAAATACAATGAAGGTCACAACTCCATGAGGCCCAGAAGAGAGAAGGCACCACGCAAGGTAAGACACTAAAGCAAAAGGGGGGAAAAAAAGAAATAAAAGAGACAACAACAGCAAAACATCATGACAAGGATGAGTCAATATCTCTCAATTATAACTATCAATGTTAACGGCCTCAATTCACCAATCAAAAGAAATAGATTGACAGAATGGATTAAGAAACAAAACCCAGCAATCTGCTGTATACAAGAAACAAACCTAACTCGAAACGAAATCCATAGACTGAAAGTAAAAGGATGGGAAACAGCTCTCCACTCAACAGGAACCCAGAAAAAAGCAGGCATAGCAATCTTATTTGCAAACAAAGTAGATTTCAAACCAAAACTAATTAAGAGAGACAAAGATGGTCAATACATACTCGTGAAGGGAACAATCCAAGAGGAAGAGATAACAATCCTAAATATATGTGCAGCAAATATGAATGCCCCCAACTATACAAAACAAATATTAATGGACATGAAAAGCCAAATAAGCACTAATACAGTTGTAGTGGGGGACCTCAACACCCCTCTATCACAAATAGACAGATCAACTAGAAAAAAAATTAACAATGAAATTCTAGAACTGAACCAAGCTATTGAACAAATGGACTTAATAGATGTTTACAGAGTGTTCCACCCCACAAAATCAGAATACACATTCTTTTCAGCTGTACATGGGTCTTTCTCCAAAATAGATCACATGCTAGCTCATAGGACATATCTAAGTAAATGTAAAAGAATTGAAGTTATCCCCCATATATTATCAGACCATAGTGCAATACAATTGGAGATCAGTAACATAAGAAACCGCAAAAATCCTACAAACACATGGAAATTGAACAATACCCTCCTGAACAACCAATGGGTGACAGAGGAAATTAAGGAAGAAATTAGACAGTTTCTATAAGTAAATGATAATGCCAGTACAACATACAGAAATCTGTGGGACACAATGAAAGCAGTTCTACAAGGGAAATTCATAGCAGTGATTGCCCATATTAGGACAACAGAGAGAACTCAGTTAAATAACCTAATACAGAACTTCAAGCTCCTAGAAAAAGAAGAGCATAACAAACCCAAAGCTCATACAAGAAAGGAAATTATAAACATCCGAGCAGAATTCAATGCAATAGAGATTAAGAGAATGATACAAAAAAAATCAATGAATCAAAGAGTTGTTTTTTTGAAAGAATAAAATCGATAAACCTTTAGCCAACCTTATCAAAAAAAGGAAAGAAAAGGCTCAAATCCATGCAATTAAGAATGAAAAAGGTGAAGCCACAACAAATCCAGCAGAAATCCAGAGAATTATCAATACCTACTTTGAGAACCTGTACTCTAATAAAATGGAAAACACAGAAGAAATGGACAGATTCCTAGATACATATGAATTGCCAAAATTAAATGAAGAAGATATAGAAATTCTAAACACCCCAATAACAATGAGTGAAATTGAAAATGTAATAAAAAACTTACCAACAAAGAAAAGCCCAGGTCCTGATGGCTTCACTGCTGAATTCTGCAAGACATTTAAAGAAGAACTATTGCCATTACTCTTTAAACTCATCAAGGAAATTGAAGGGGAAGCAAGGCTTCCAAATTCATTCCTGGAAGCAAGTGTTATTTTGATCCCAAAACCAGGGAAAGACCCAACCCAAAAAGAGAACTACAGACCAATCTCCCTAATGAACATAGATGCAAAAATCCTCAACAAGATACTGGCAAACAGAATACAGAGGGTCATCAAGAAGATCATTCACCCTGACCAAGTCGGATTCATCCCAGGGATGCAAGGATGGTTCAACATATGTAAATCAATAAATGTAATACACTATATTAACAGAGTCAAGGACAAAAACCACATGGTCATCTCAATAGATGCAGAAAGAGCATTTGACAAAATCCAACACCCATTCGTGATAAAAACACTACAGAAAATTGGAATAGAAGGCCTTTATCTCAACCTGATTAAGGCTATCTATGAAAAGTCAACAGCCAACATCATACTAAATGGTCAAAAACTGAAAACTTTCATGCTAAAATCAGGAACAAGACAAGGATGCCCACTATCACCACTCCTGTTCAATATAGTTCTGGAAACATTAGCCATAGCAATTAGAAAAGAGAAAGAAATAAAAGGAATAAAGATAGGAAAGGAAGAAGTGAAACTGTCATTATTTGCTGATGATATGATACTTTACATAGACGATCCAAAAAACTCAGTCAAAAGTCTTCTAGACCTAATTAACAGATTCAGTAGAGTAACTGGATACAAGGTCAACACTCAAAAAACAATAGCCTTCTTATACGCAAATAGCAGACCCATTGAGAGAGAAATTCGGGAAATAATTCCTTTTACAATAGCATTTTAAAAAATGAAATATCTAGGAATCAACCTAACAAAGGAAGCAAAAGACCTCTACACTGAAAACTACAGCTCTCTGAAAAAGGAGATCGAAGAGGATATCAGCAAATGGAAAGATATCCCTTGTTCCTGGGTAGAAAGAACCAATATAGTGAAAATGGCCATACTTCCAAAAATACTTTATAGATTTAATCCAATGCTGATTGAAATTCCAACAATATACTTCACAGAACTAGAGAAAACGATCCAAAAATTCATTTGGAAGCAGAAGAAACCTAGAATAGCAAAAGTAATTCTAGGCAACAGAGACATGGCTGAGGGTATCACAATCCCCAACTTGAAACTATACTACAAAGCCACTGTGATAAAAAGAGCATGGTATTGGCAAAGAAGCAGACCCGAGGATCAGTGGAATAGATTAGAAGATGCAGAAACAACTCCAGACATACTCAGCCAACTCATCTTTGACAAAGGAGCCAACCACCCTCATTGGAGGAAAGGTGGCCTAATTAATAAATGGTGTGGGAAAAACTGGATTTCAACCTGCCAAAGATTAAAACTAGACCCATACCTACCACCATGCACTAAACTAAGATCAAAGTGGATTAAAGATATAAATATTAAGACAGAAACACTAAACTTGCTGGACGATAAGTTAAGTAGAACTCTTGATGACATTGGCATAGGAAAAGACTTTATGAACAAATCTTCAGTAGCACAGGAGCTAGCACAAAGAATCAACAACCAAGATCTCATTGTATTAAAAAGCTTCTGCACTGCAAGAGAAACTACCAACAGAGCTAAGAGACAACCTCATGTAGGAAGAAATTTTTAGCAGCTGTACCTCAGACAAAGGTCTACTATCAAGAATATATAAAGAACTGAAAAAAATCAGACCCCCCAAATTCAAAGACCCAATTCAAAAATGGTCGTCCGAAATGAACAGACATTTCTCAAAGAAGTAAAAACAGCAAATAAATATATGAAAAAATGTTCAGCATCACTGGTCATTCGAGAGATGCAGATGAAAACAACACTGGGATTCCACCTCACCCCACAAAGAATGGCTGCTATCAAGAAATCAACCAATAACAAATGCTTGCGGGGGTGTGGAGAGAAAGGAACACTTCTCCATTGTTGGTGGGAATGTAGACTGGTGCAACCACTGTGGAAATCAGTGTGGAGATGCCTCAAAGAACTAGGACTACAGGTCCCATTTGACCCAGCTATTCCCCTACTGGGAATCTTCCCCAAAGAATTAAAAGAATCATACCACAGTGATATATGTGCACCTATGTTTATAGCAGCACAGTTTGTAATAGCTAAAGCTTGGAAACAGCCCAAGTGCCCGTCAACTGGAAGCTGGATAAAGAAGATGTGGTTTTTTTATAAAATGGAGTACTACTCAGCCATAAAGAATGAAAAACTAGAGACATTTGTAGCTAAATGGATGCATATTGAGGCCATACTCTTAAGTGAAATAAATAGGACACACACGTGTAAATACCAAATAGTTTCTCTAGTGTGGGAAATTGAAAGTGTAAATAAGGATGAAAATTATTAAAATGAATAATTGATAATTTGAAATAAGAAAAGGTCCAAGGGTTTGGGGATGCTGGAAGGGGAAGGGGAAAGGGAAGAAGGGAAAGGAAAAATTATGAGAAAGAAAAAAAATGGAATCACAGTCTGTGTAAATAAGGAAGGGTGGAGGGGGTGAAGGGTCCACAGGTAATGGGAGAAAAAATAAGAACTAAGATACATCATGTTCTGGTACAAACACCCAGTGATAAATGTAAATGTATTTTATACCTAAAATGAGCCAATAAATATATATATAAATTTTTTAAAAATTTTTTAAAACCACAAAAGCCCCACCTCTGAATGCATGAGTCTTTGGGGGGACATTCTAGATCCAAACCATAACACATAATTTAATTGCAATCTTTCACTCCAAATTAATTAGTGAGCATCTCTCAAACAGTGCACTGCCCTGAGATATTGGTCTTTGCTCTGCTTGTCATTCTGGCACCCTGAGGAGCTCTAGGCTGCCTCCCTCTGATGCTAGCTAGCTTCTCTCTGTTGTCTGGAAAACAGGCCATCCCTTTGCTCGTATGGTAAGAGACTTGAGCCTTTCCTCATTCATAGCTCCAAATCACAGTGTCTAGTTTCTCTATTGCCTTTCTCCTGAGTTTTCAACTAGAAGGAGGTAACTGTAGCCATCTTGATAGCAAGCATGACAGATTCTTTGGGGTTTTCTTAACTGAACTTCACCTATCATCTTTACATCCCAAGAAGTCTTTCCAATGCCTGATCCTGATTGTGCAGCAAATCTCCTCAGGGAATAATTTGCACTTTCCCCTGATATAATCTGCTATCTGGGGCAGATATCATGTTTTACCATGGGTCATTTTTTCAATCATTTAAATAGAAAACATAATAATATTTCCCAGCAAGGATATTTGATTTCCTGTCTTCCTTCTGTGGAGGTTGGGTAACAGACTTAATTTACTAGGTAGGTAAATATGCTTCTGCTTCTGCTACTTATTTCCTGATTTGTAGGTCCTTTTCCAGTAATAATAATTAAAAAAGAATGGTCACGCAGAGATACCTCCTTCCTCACAGAGATGTTACATGGATTAAATATGATCACGAACATCAAAGTACTTTACGAACTGCAAATCTAAGAGCTTATTTTTCTCTTGGTGAAAGCAAATATAGGCTGCACATTTTCTCTGCAGGATTATAAAAGTTTGGAGTTTTCATTAAAGGCAAATTTACCAATATTTATTGAACCTCTTTTGTTTGCATGCATTTGCTAAGCTCTTATATATACATCACCTCATTTTATCTTCATAGTAAAGCTGTGCAATAACTGGTATTGAAACCAATTTCATAGATTAAAAAAAAACTAAGATCCAACAAGATTAAGTAACTTGCCCAATACCACACAGCCAGCAAGTGTCAACATCTGTTCTTGACTGATACAGCAACTCTTTTCCACAAAATCCTCAAAGGAGCAGACCCTTTTCAGTTCACGATGTTGCCATCTTAAGGGGTGGTCCTTGTCTTCAATGTCCAGAATAAGTAGTGGCAGCATATCCCAGGCAGGAGGAAGGAAGAAGGAAAGAAGAGAGTAAAGCTTAAGGAAAGCTCAAGGAAGAATCGTTTGACACTCATCAACACCGCCCTGGCCAGATTTGCTGGCAAGTTGCTGCAGAAGCACTTCAACACGGCACCTGAAGAGAACATGGTACCAGGGCCAATGCTCAAAGCACCGGTACATGTAAGGGAAACGAGCAAAGGACAGTGCCAGGTATAAAAGCTGGCAACAACAGTGAGGAACCCTGTAGCTGTGGGCACTGGAGGACATGGGGTGGGCAACCAGAACCTAGAAAGAACTGGAGTTTGGGATGAAGGGAGAGCTGTGGCACTTGGTAGAGAAAAGCCACCTTGGAGCTCATCTTCTCTGGCCTCTGGAACAGGCCAACAAAACAAAGGCCTGTTCTCTCTAGCCAAAAAAAAAAAAAAAAACAGGAAAGAGACAGCCTAGCAAGACAAGGATTTTAAGCAGTAGCTCATTCACTCCAGCCAAACACCACAGAAAGAAACTGCCCCGGACCCACCTGTGCCAGGAGAAGCTGAACGAGAAACGTTGGAAGGCTGAAATGAGGCGCCCTCAAGTCCTGTCCCCCCAACCAGGTGGTGTCAGAGAAAGCTGAAAAGGGAGCCAGCATTTTCATCCCCTACAAGAAGGCCCAAACACCCTCTAGGCTCCCTGCAGTGTTGGTGGAGGACACAAGGGAACTGGACTTCCTCCTTGCTGCTGAGGTAGCTGTTATAAACTGTGCCCCCTAAAACTCCACATGTTGGAGACCCAATACCCTCTACCTCAGAAGGTGATTATATTTGGAGATAGGATCTCTAAAGAGATTAAGGTAAAACAAAGGACATGAGGTTGGGCCTTAGTCTAACATGACTGGTGTTCTCATACGAAGAAGAGATTAAGACTCACACAGGCACCCAGGAGAAGATCAAGGGATGAAACAACCAAGAATATCTTTATAAAAAGAATATAGAAAAGTCACTAAACAATAGCAATATCCCACAATAAGTAGCAAAATCAAACACTATGGATAGGGTGTAAGCTGATTTCCACAATTACCACATTCTAATACTTATAATGTCCAGTTTTCAACAGCAGCTATAAAAGGGCATGTAAAGAAACAAGAACAGAGCAAAAATTTTGCTATTGAACATTCCAATATAATTTAATATAGCCAGTGTGCAACTAGTATGGAATTCCTTTTAAAAACTAAAATTAGAATGATCATATATGGTCCAACAATCCTGCTACTTGGTTAATACACCAAAAAAGTGAAATCATTCCATCAAAGCAATACTTACATACCCATCGAAGGCTCAGGAGCTACATGTGTCCTGATACCAACTTCCCACTAAAGCACACTACTGAGTGGGAGCTCGTAACAAGTCTAGCCCTGGGGGTGGCATTGGAGGATCACCGACTGTCCCACATCCCTCCAGCCCTGAAAACACTAAATAAATGAAATGGAAGTTTCCTTATATAACAAACCCACTAAAATTGCAGTATTGGCCTAGTAAAACATTTAAGACGTGTGAAGAGAACACAGTATTTATCCTAGGGAATGAAACAGTAGGGAATCCCTTTTAACTTCTAGAATCTGCGACATCTAGTTCTATTTATCTGGAGACCAAATTGTCACTTTTCATACTTTCCTCTCAAAACATTTTTACATATGCACTCCCATTCATTAGAAGAAATAACCAGGGAGATAGCTCTGACATTTTATATTACTCTGCTTTTAGCAGATATTAAGTGTCTTCACCGAAACCAACCACACAGCTAGCTAGGAAGGCAAAACCCACAGACTGGAATGGACACCTTGACTGCCTTTTCACCAGTGTTCAGGGTCCATAGGAGTGCAGAAGGGTCTTTACCAGAGAAGACGCGAAGAAGAAGATTTTCAAAGAAGTAAAAAACAACTCACTGCACCTTGAAATTTTTCATATTTTTTTAATTCCACCTTTCCAGCTTGGGAGAATAACAGAATACACGGGGGCTCCATGCTAACTCCTTTCCAGTAACATTTCCCTGGACTCTGAATGTAGAAACAACGCAAATAATTTGGTGAAGGTACTGAAATTATTTATCAAGTATTCACTGAGCCCACACTGTTATAAAGGGAACAGGGATTGCTGCTGGGTATAGGTTAATGATACTGGAAGTTTGCATTCCCATGTACTGTGTTCACAACATCTATCTATAATCATCTGTCTCAAATATAAACCATCTTGTTTTTGGACATGCTGTCAATCAGGATAGAAAAGGAAAAACCGAATCCTCTCCCCCAAAATTCCATATCCGTATGAATAAAACACATTGTTTTTAAGAACAGAAATAAGTAGGAGATCATCGTAGCTAACAGCAGAGCTCTTAGTACACAACAACCACCATCCTGTGTATTTAGCATTAATTCATTCAGTCTTCACCATAGCTCTGTGAGTAAGATACTATTTTTTCCCCATTTTACAAATGAAACAGAAACCGAAGGACTAAGGAGCTGCTCCAGTCATGGATAGAGGCAAAATATTCAACCCCAGCCCAGGGCCTTTATAGTCTGTGTTCTTAACCTCCTTTTTGACACTTGCCAGTCTTAATTAAAAAACAAAAACCTCAATCCAACAGTGATGACCTTGCTTCCTAAGCAAATTCATAGGTTTAACAGAGGGCCAGGTAATGCTGGTGGCTACATTATCGTCCTTAACAAAATCATTCTGAAATTCATTTAGAAGATACACTATACAATTTTGAAACAATGACCATTGTAGTCCTGTCACACCACATTTTAAACATATTTACCTGCCAGTCCTTATCAAACTCCTGTGCCAACTGGGTTAAAAACAGACACCTAATTGGTCATATAGAACAGAAATGCTGCACATGGTGCTATGGTTTGTTCCTCCCCTAAAATTGATATGCTGCAAGTTCACCCTTTGAGAGGCAATTAGGTCAGAAGAGCAGAGCCCCCAGGAATGAGATTAGTGTCCTTATAAAGGGAGCCCCCAGATGGTTCACTCTGCCTCCCCCCACCACACGAGAACATGGTGACAAGTCAGCAGTGTGTGACCCAGATGTGTCTCCAGCAGTGCTGGCACCCCAACCTCAGACCTCCAGCCTCCAGAACTGTAAGAAAGGCATTTCACGTTGGGTTTTTTTTTTTTAACCATTTTCTGAGAGCTTTATTGACCCTTGCATGACACATTGTAAGTGCTCCAGAGCAAGTCCTTCAGTGCCCTCTGACATCATCACCACATCTGGCAGCAGAAATACAGAAGCCATGTTTTTTTTGAGGATGGAAATATAAAAATACTTATAGACCAATCACATGTTTTGCCAAAAGAAAGGTACAAAATACTTCACAGAGAACCAAACTACACTCTTGACAAGAGCATCTGGGGAACAAGACTAATGGTTTCAAAGGCAGTGGCACTTGGTTCCATCGAGACTGAGCCTGGCCACAAGGTGGCCAGGCAGCCATCCCAACCCACCCCACTGATCCACCTCACTGGGTCCTGCCAGCTGGGACACAGGAAGGCAACTTCTTCAAAGGCATGAGCCACACAGACACTGTCACCACAGTGGTCACACTGCACTTGCTGCAGTCTATGGTCACTTTCCCACCTAGCTGCATAAGCACGGGCCATTCCAGCTCAGGCTTGACACTGAGTGGCTTTCGAGTGATACCAAATCCTTCTCAGATCCAGGGCCCACAGGTCACCCTGAAGCCCCACAGCAGTTTGCATTGTCCTGCAGGTTCAGCTGACACTCTGGTACCCGCCCCAACCCAGATGCCAATTTATTTGGCTAAATAAGATGCCCTTAGAAACACTTCACCTGATTGTGTGTCTATAGGAAGTAACAACCTAGAAGAGACTGCATAGTGAGGTGATCCACTCAAATTCAGGGGAACCGCCCGGCACACCCTGGCCCTCCCGGATTCAGGAAACTCAAAACAATCATTTGCTGCTTTTACTGGGAGGTGGAGCTATACATTACCATGGCCTAGGGACTGCAGAGAAGCCACTGACCACTCACACCATGTACTCAGTTAGGATCTACTCTACCTAGCACTAACCACAGTTACTAGTATGTAAAGTTGGCTTCAAGGACTAGGAAGAGCTTAGTGCTTGCCTGGCATATATGGAGCCCAAGTTCCATCCCTAGCACTAAAAAGAAAAAGAAAAACTGGCCTAAATATTCAAAGTCACATTGCTGTCCACTTGTCATTTCACGTTGTTAATAAGCTACCCCGTCTATAGTTATTTGTGACAGCAGCTTGACCTGTACAAAACAAATGGACTGCAGCAGACATCCCTGCCCAGTACTAGCAGGCTATGCAGGGCACATGCTTCTTGCTTCCCTTTATTTGGCTATATTGTTTATATCAGGAGCCAGACTAAAGCCTTACGTGACTCAAACAGGTATGTCAGGTAGCAGAGTTGGGCTAGCATTGCTCTTTTACTAATGGCTGTCACCAAGGCCTAAGTCCTGGTCTGTGAAATGGCAGGGCTCTACTGAGTCAAGTGCAGCTGAGGTCAATGTGGCCCCAATTAAAACCCTCTCCCCTGAATTATAGCTTCTCACTGACCCAATGGGTTGCATGCTATTTGCAACCCATCCCAGTACCGGTTTGTTCCATCCAAGAAAGATAAGCAGTGCTTATTCCCCAACAGCCCTGCCTGGTGTCATCATGCCAGGTGATTGTCAGTGTTTCTCTAGATGCTTTCAAAGCACACCAGGCTCCTTATTCCTTCCCACAATTGTATTCAATAAATACTGGATGTACTTGGGGGCCTTTGTCTTTGCTGCCATCCCCAGAACTGACCAGGTCCCAAGACCCAGCCTCTTCACTCTGAGTCTCATTTCCTGTCTGTTCTTTAATTTGCCTTGTGCCGTGGTGGCTCACAGGCCAGGACCCACGGCAGAGGTCCTGGTAACGTCCCCTTCCTGCTCCCTACATTGGATTGCATCTTTCCTACATTCTTGGTTTCCACCAAACCAGAAGTAACTTGATAATGCAGTGCTGAGTGCTGGAATTTTTCAGCCAGGCCTCTCCAGCCTCAGAATTCCCTGCCTCTGACCATGTACTTTGGGGTGTCCCATTGCTCCAGAGCCTGCAGAGCAGTCTAAGCTCAAAGTTCAGTTTTCATCCTCTTCAAGCAAGATGGAGAGGCTGCCAGAGTCTCAGAGAAACAACCTGAGCTCCGTGTAGATGAGCACTTCATCCTTAAGGGGTCTGGCCATCCTGATTCCCAGACCCCAATGGGCTCTCTGGGTTTTGTCCTCCACTAGACCGAAGGTCTTAGAGACTGCTCCCCAAAGACTTTACCTCTTGCTTCTCCCTCCATTTTTGCTAGGTTTTTTTAATCCAATCTGCACATCTCAGAAGCTGTCAGGAGCCCCAAAGAAAGAAGAAAGTGCTGTCAAGGATCATTTAACCCATTCCTGATGAATTCCTAAGAGAAAAATCTCAACTTTCCACCTTCCCAACCCAAGAGATCCCAGCAGGGGAGAATGGAGACCAGCAAGGTGCCCAGTTGCTGAGGGCGCTGGAGCTCCAGATGTCTGTAGGGCCACAACCAGTTGAGCTGCAGAGGAGCCAGCAGCCTTTCCTCCCCCATGATTCTACTCTCTGCTATATACTAGAGGGCTCAACTCCACACCTTGATGGTGCAGCCTGTGGAAGGCCATGGTAGTATGGAGCTAGGAGCTTCTGTTAGACAGTTGCTTCCAAATTGACTCTTCTGAGGAAGGACAAGGGCCCTGCCTCTGTCCGTAGCTGTGGGTTCACACAAAGGCTATTAGGCCTCTCCCCTGCTCAGGTCCATGACACTCTGGGAGTAGAATCCCTGTCTTCATAGCTCAGTGAGTGGCCTCGGTCATCATCACCCACCCAGGAGCCATTTCTACAACAGAAATGTTCCTCCGGTGATAAGCCCCTCATTCTTCCTTCATCCGGGGTCTCCTTAGAAACTCAGCCCCCTGGTTTCCTGCCTCCCCACCCACCCCGCTCACTCACTGTGAGGGTAAGCTTCATGGTGTCCACCTCATTAGCTTGGCAGCCACCTAGCAGTTTGGTGAGGTGCTCTTCAAGGCGTGTCTGGGTAGGTCATGAAGATGTGACTTTGGTCCCTTACCACTTCCTCTTCGGTGCTACCTCTCTGCTCTGCTTTCTGGCTACAGTGTGTTAAGCAGCTTTGTTCCACTGTGCCCTTCCAACCATGATGTTCTTGCCTTGGAGCCAGCAAATCATGGGCTGAATTCCCTCAAAGCCCTGGGCCAAATTAAACCTCTCTTCTTTTTATTTATTTATTTATTTTGGTACCAGGGATCAAACTCAGGTCCTTGCCCTTTCGAGGCAGGCAGCGGAACCACTGAGCTAAATCTCCAGCCAACCTCTCTTCTTTTTAATTGTGGGTGTTGGGTACTGGGTCCCAGAGACAGAAAAGCTAACTACTGCACTCACCCTCCATCCCATCCCCACCCCTTCCACAACCACCAGAACTCGGGCCCTTGGCTTCCATTAAACCCCAGGCAATTTCAGCATGTTCTTCCCAAGTTTAGCCATATGCACCTCCCCCGAAGCTCCTTTTGCCCTTTCAGGAGCTTAAGCTCTGCCTCTTTTAGGGAACAGTAGCCACTGGTCAGAAATATTAGGCAAAAGATTTCCATGCTTCATAGAAAGAGAGCTCACTTTTTGCACTGCCCACGTCTTCTGAGCCCTCAGGACATAGCCTTTCACTTGGACCCCAGCACCATGCTTCAGTTTCCATTCTTCACTCCTAGGGGCCAAGGCTCTCTTTTCCACCTGTCAGTTCCTGAGGATCAAAGGGAACTCTAATACCCCTGACCTAACCATCCACTGGGTCCTTGGGATGCTCCTTCAGGAGTCAGGCTCCTGGGAGTGACCCCAAATGTGTCCTCAGGGCTCACCTTCCTGCCAAGACTGGCTTCCTCTCAGAGTTCTAAGGAATTCACTTCCAAACAATAAGGTCTTAGGCCCTTGTGTCCTTGGTCAGCTCCCAGATCTAGGTCCAGCGGGGAGGGTCAAAGGCTTGGCAGCTCTACAAAATGAAGTGACTTAGAGGGAGGTGACTTTATGAAGGAGACTTGACCCCCTTCTTGTAAGTCATCCTGTGTCCTCCCTCTGGCTCTGACAGGAGACCTCTTGTAATGCCCACTGCACCACTTGCTGCCTTACACTTGGGTTCTACACCAGACTCATCAGTATCTCCTCTATGGGTCCCCAGTAGCTCAAACCCTCTTTTCTAGGCCAGCTAGGGCTGGCCCTGGTCCCACAGACCAGCCAGACTGTGAGACCCCAGCAACTGTCTAGGAAGCAAAGGTCACTATCAATTTCAAACCAATCACTGAGGCTCCATCTTTACCTCCTCTTCACAGACTTCCTAAAGGGGAAATTCTAGGATTTTAGAGTCTTGTGGTCCTCAGTCACTAGGCTTAGTGTCCCCAACCAGGCACTTGGAAGCTGCATGTCTGAGAGCTCATACAGATGATCAAATCCATTCTGTAGCCTCACACAGGGGCCACTGTCTGTCCCTTCATTTGGGATGTGGATAAGACATCCCCACTCACCCACCCTGGTCATCCTCCTCTGGGGTCAGCAGGGAAACCAAGAAATACAGGTGTAGCAGGGAGAATGGGGGTAAGAGGAGCCACCAGCCTCCAGCTGAATCGTGGGGACAGAAAGAATTGCCTCAGAAGGGATTGCCCTTCTTGTGGAGGAGACATTTGGAATTCACTGAACAGAATACTCAGCACCTGTGTGGTATTTTGTTTAAATTAAACTGTGTGAAACTTCCCCTGACCCACACCTGACTTAGCAAAGTTCTGTTTCTGCGAAATTCTGCTTGCACTCCCCCTCTCCCTGAGTCCTCCCCAAGTAGAAGAGCCGCTTAAAAGAAGCCCACAAGCTGCTTTTCAGAGTTGAGAGGTTTCAAGCACTATCTGCTCTCGACCACCAGCAATAAAGGTCTCAGATTTGGCTAGAGTGTTGGTGATTCTCTATAATCTCTGCAATTGAGTGTAACAGTAGCAGAACTGTTTATAAAGAAAGAAGCAAATATTCATGTGGTGTATAAGCTGGGAAGGCAAATTTTTGAATATGAAGACAAGAGACAAAAATTCTCAAAATAGCCATCCAGTGTGTGGATCTGAACCCAGGACCTCACACATGCCAGTGGATGGGAGTTCTAAAGATGACTCTTTATCCAGGTCTTCCAAAAAACCTGGTCCTGATGGTTCCTGGCCTATATCAGATGAGGATGACTATTTTTTATAACAAGAAAGCCCCCAAAATAAACCTAACAGAGCTATGGGCTGCTGCCCAGGAATCCAGGAAAAATCAAGCAAAATATGACACTGGGGAATCAGAAAACAGACTGTTACTTGACGACAGTATTTCTGATAATGAAAACAAAGATGTGGTTGAAACCCTTCCTAAAACATCGATCAATGTCCAGAAGTTTTCTCAGTCTTCCTTTTTATCATCATCCATCACCTGACCCAAAAGAAGAAGTAACAGAGTCAGCAATTAGAAAAGAAAATGGTACTTGCGCTATTAAAAATGCTTCACAACAGCAAATTCTTTCCAATGACAGGCTGATTGACATTAATCTGAATGTGATACCTTGGTATGGTGACTCTACCATTGCTACAGCATTTAAACTAGGCAAGAAGATATTTAACTCACTGCACCTTGATGCAAGGGAGCTAAACACTACACCTGACAAGCCAATCCTCCACTCATCTATTGTTCTGGTATGCAGGGAAAAACATGAGGGGCAAATTGTCAAAGGTAGCTCATGACCTTAAGGTAATTTCATGTGGACCTGGTTCTTCTCCAACCCTTAGGTTGGCAATCTTGAAGGCAATGTTCTGCCTTCAAGATTGAGATCAAACATTTGACCTTGGGCAGGGGATTTAGCTCAGTGGTTCTGCCACCTGCCTGGCAAGCGCAAGGTCCTGAGTTCAACCCCCAGTACCAAAAAAAAAAAAATTTTTTTGACTTGGCTTTTAAACTTGGTGTTTTTCCCTATGTCCCAATTCCAGCACTATACTTATGGTTGCTAAGCTACTACATGTTGGTTTAGAGTCAAGAGACCAAGCATTCAACCAGACTAACAAGGAAGTTAAGACTTGATACAGTGGAAGGGGAGAGCTTGATGTCCCTGAAAACTGACTCTTGGATTTGCATGCTTAAATTGCACACTTTTCGGAACCAAATCATGTTGGAACCATAACCCTTACCCATGTCTCCCTGCTAGTCCACATCCACACACCTGAGCTTGCTGCTCAAGGGTTACATAGCTCTTCATCAAGTGAAAGTGATTTTGTTGTCTGCTGACACAGTTCCAGAAGTGATTTTTTTACATTAGTCACATCACTAAAGTTGTTGTGCACACCCATGGAGACCCCCATCCATTCAAGGCAGAGTGAATGACCTTTGCAATGCCACAGCAACTAACCTGTGTCAAGAGCTATGGCTGTCCACCCTGGGATCTGCTCTGCACTATCATTGCTAAGGTTCCATCCATTGTGGTCCTGCAGAGGACTTCCAGGATGGAGGTCCCTGTAGGTCAGGATGTGCTTTGACTCTTTGGAAGAGAAAGCAGCAAGTAGACCGGATGACTTTGCCTGTGCTCCTGCAGACAGTCTCAAGCTGTGTCCCTCCACATGCCCAAGGTCCCAAGAGATATTGGGAGAGGCGGTGGCCTCGGCTGAGACAGTCTTAGATATAATCCAACACTATTCTATGTTAGCATTCCAAGCAAGAATTGGTCTCCCTGACTATGAAAAGGTTTTGTCTCAAGACCCAAGGTTCTGTGCTCTAGATAACCAGCCTCACAGCTATCTAGAAATGCTCTGCACCTCTTTCCAGATCTGCAGAAGGGATGCCTGGATCTATACTTGTGTTCCTGAAGGGAGCAAGGGATGTGGAGTCAAGTTGTGGGGATCTAGTTATCCCATCAAGGCAGTAAAGATAGTATTGGCAGTGTACTTTTGCCAGTCAGTCATATACAACATCTCTCATTGGATGTAACATTGACAGTTGTTCAAGTTACTCTCCATTCCCTGCCTTTTTTCAAATTGAATAGACTTGCCATTAGAACCTGGAAATGAATATGCTGTACAGAAGATTTACTAACAAAGGACATTTAACCAATTCCTCCTCTAGTATTGAATATTGACTGCCGAAATGGTCAACTGGCAATATATCAGGAAGCAATCTGCAATACCTTTTAGGTGCAATGTTTAAGAAAATATATTTTAGGGAGGTTGAGGGCTGCTTGTAAGATGAGTGTTTTCTGAGTCGAGCCAGGTGCTACCATGTATGTAGTGTTATGAGTCAAGTTGGTAAGCTCAGAACCACAATTACAAGCTGCACATGAAGAGTTCTGGAGACAAGCAATCTTCTCCCAAGTGCTTGCTTTATCCTGAGTTTCTAAACCTAGTTCATAAAAGGACTAGCAAGGAAGGGCCATCGTGGCTTCAGAGCATTCAGAATCACTGCCACGTAGGAGGAGCTAGCAAATGACACTAGTAACAACTGTGTAAACAAAAGCTTCCGTGTTACTGTCAAGGTTTCAGAGCATCTGTCACAGCTGATAACGAAGAGGTTGAGATGTCTCTTTTCATCATTCTACACATCTCTGTGATTTCCCTCCTGGTCACTGTCCAATGCTGACCAAGTTGCTCAGCAATTGTCACAGGGGGAAGGGAGCAGTGGTTCCCACCGGTACTTTTCCCACTGACCCAGCACCTCTTGGCATCCATCCTCAGGATCTGCTTCCCCTGCAGTACCCTCTTCCTTTCACTGCCCAGCCTTCTCAAAGCAGCAATGACACTCTTTTCCCTTCAACACCTTGGCCCACTGATTCTGCCTTAGACATCACGGGGCTGCGGGCATGAAGTAATTCAGGTAATCCACTCAAATATGATAGTCCTAGTTATGTCAAGTCTACACAAGCCACTAGTGACAGCAGCCACAACCATTTACCATGACATTGTATGATTCAGGACATCATTGTCAAAGCCAAGGTCCCCAAAAACTATAATACACATGCTCATCTTTGGGTAAAACAGAAATACCGGTGGAGGACAACATGACACGAACACTCATGCAGTGGAATATTATCTAACCACATGTGATGTTTGTAAGGTAGTAACAGTTCCCTCCAGGAAGGAAAGCAAAAAGAGATTCAGAAGCAGGAGCTGAAAGGGTGACATTTTAGAGAATGTTTGCATCTGTTTGCATTTTGAAACTTGAATCTTAGATATTAAGTAGGTAGGTAAAACTTTGTAAGACATTTTGGAAGAAAACTAGAGACATGTTCTCAAAAGACATTAAGTGAAAAAGATAAATTGAAAAATTGCACTGAGTAATACAGTTCCTCCTTGAAAACTTTTTTAAATGGTCTGGAAGGCAATTATTCATGGTTTAATGGTACATATTTGTAATATTTGCAAAGGATGTTTATCTTCCTTTGTATGCATTTTTCTAACTTTTCTACAAGGAACATAATAATGTTGCGGGGTTGGGGGCAATAAACATTCTTTTTTAGTTCTTAAAAAGTGTTCCAACCACAAGCCTTTGGCTTTGTGCTGTGTCTCGTTTCTTGTCTTAGATAAACTTCTACAAGGAATACAGACACTGTCTTCAATTTCCTTAATCCTTCACCCAATGTACCCAATGTGAGAAATCAAGAGGAGAGAAAGAAGAAGGATTTAACAGCAAAGACAGGCTTTATCTGAGATAAAGACCTGAACAGGACCAGGGGCTGCAGTACAGCAGCTCTCTTACAGAGTGAGGGATCATAAGGGGTAGCAGAGAATGAGGAAGCTGGAAGCTAACATTCTGGGATCAGGTCATCTATCTTGGGTCCATGGTCACTGGTCCATTTCATGTTTGCGTAAGGTTCTCTACTCTTCTGGAGCTGAGGCCCTCTTGCTCAGGAACCAGGCCAGTTAATTCGGCATACTGGCATTGTTATGAGGCTAAGAGAATGTGGGCAAGCATCAGCCGTCATGGGAAGATGTCCATCAGACTTTTCCTTACACCAAACCCCACCCAAAAAACTGCCTCCTCCATCTGCTGAAGACTGGCTTCCACTCCTACCTCCCTTCTTTCCCGAAACTGCTCTGGCAAAAGACTCGGCATTCCACTCTCACCCTTGCCAAACCCACCCAGTATTTTCCATCTCCTCCTTTTACTGACCTCTGTGCTACATTTGTATTCAGGGCACCTAACTAACATTAATTTAGGACTTACTGATACCACAATGATGGGGTCAGGGTGTGAGAAATTTTACTTTAAAAATATAAAAGGGCGGGGGAATTGGCTCAGTGGTGCTGCCACTTGCCTTGCAAGCACAAGTTCCATCCCCGGTGTGTGTGTGTGTGTATGTATATGTGTATATATATATATATATATATATGCAAGAAAGTAAAATTTATAAAGGCAAAGAAGTAGAGTTCCCACTAGCCAGGAGGGGGTCCTGAGCAGGATACCCAAGAAGGCTGTCTATAGGGCTTTTTAAGGGGTTTAGAAAGGAGCTCGGGCCATTTTGCAAGTGATATGATCTCTACTCTACAGCAGGCTACATACTTCTCAGGATCCAATCCCTGCAGTGCCCATGGAGGGCCCACATGCCCTTGGCCAATGGCCTGCTTGACGGTGCTCCGGGGAGGTCCCTGACAACAGCAAGATACCTGCCAGGTGTTTTTGTAAAGTCCCTGAAGGGTAGTGAGTCCATTTTGTGTTTCCCAACTTCATGTGGGGGCCACTGTCCTTACTGTCTAATAGAACCCTAACTGCTGTCTCACTAACTTCTTCTGCCATATTGCTAGGCCCTCAGACTTGGTCATGACCTTCTGAGAACTTGTTTACAGGCAGTAGAAGAGGAGGCAGTGGTCCTGGGGCACCCAGGGGACAGCTCTTGTCTTATACAGCACCACGCTCCTGCATTCTCTTCTCCACATTTCTCCCTGCCTCCTCTGCCTGCCCCTTCTACATCTCTCTGGGCTCCTCTCCCCGGCCCTGGGCCATCTCAACAGCAATGGTAGGGAAACACATAATGCCAAAGACCAATGGCCCTGTGTGGTCAGGAGCAACCAACAGTCCATATCCAGCTCCCCTGAGGCCACACAGGACATGAGTCATTCCAACCCACATCCCAACTCTGTTCCTTTCTTAGCCGGTGCCCCCTCCCCAGGACCACACGCACTTGCCTGTCCTCCCCGCCACTGCAGGGGCCTCCTCTTATGCCCCTGCTGTTGACCTCCCTTAGATCTGTCCCCTGTAGACCTGGGCCAACAGGCTCCATCTGGATTTCCCATCTGACCCTCTCGCTGCCCAGCTGCTGCTCACCAGAGTTGACAGGATGAAATCCAAGGTGAACAGGCCCCTCACCCTCGCCCTCACCCCCCTCACTCCCTCTGCTGCAAACGCCCATTTGTTTCCTCCCATCCCTCTCCCCCTGCTAGGTCACACCCTGTGCCTTCACCCAAACCATGGTCCCTACCAGCCCGAGTCCTCCCGCCCCCTTGGGTAATTTGTTCCTTCAGTGGGATTCTGCTCAGGTTGTAAGGCAGAAAGTTAGATGTCAGTAGCGTGAAAACAGGCTGTGTGGCCATGAAAAGTGAGGGAGATGGAATCATTTTTTCTCCTTTCCTTTGTTTTCTTAATCATAAGCTATAAATAAAATTCAAAGCTATAAATAAAATTCAAACAAGCTGAGGTTTCAAACTTTCACCCAAGAGAATGTAACCTCCTCTGAAGATGGTAAGGGCCAACGGTCATACAAAGTCCAGACCATGGGCTAGGAGTTTGGGGAAATCTTAAGGTCTCAAAACAAACTAAATGGAAACATTCCACCTAGGGAGTAAACAGGAAACTTCTTCCCCCTGAAGTTGGTCAAATCAGTCCATTTTCCTTGAAAAAGAACAATATCACCCAAAAGGAAGAAAGGATATCCCTGAAAGACCCAGTTAACCATATAAATGCAACCCAGACTTCAGCGCTACTGAAGCTTTGGCTCGGCCACCTTCGCCGCTGAAGGTGTTGATGGTGATTCTCTCTCTCTCCCTCTCTCTCTCTCTCTCTCTCTCTCCACATCTGTAGGCTATACAAAGGCAAAGCCCTGTGTTTCTTATCTGAAATCTTCCGTCAAAGACACAAAAAACAAGGAGCAAGCAACACCACTCTTTTTTTTTTTGTACCAGGGATTGAACTCAGGACCTTGCACTTTCGAGGCAGTGGCACCACTGAGCTAAATCCCCGGGCGGGGTTGTTCTGTTTTGTTTTTGCAACACCTCTTCTTGACAGTTTCAGGACCCAGCTTCCTGGTGACCAGGCTGCCTGCTCTGGAGCCTTCTCAGGAACAGAGCCCTGGGCTCACGGCCTCTATGGCTCTCACCAGTCACAGCAGAGCGCTCGGTTAATCTGAAGTGGCTACCACACTTGAGCTTTTCTTCCCAGTCAACTCACAGCCCTTCAGGGACGGCCACTTTCAGTTGTCACTGCGGTCTCTGCTCTTAGCATAAGGCTAGGCCAAATGCAGGCTCTTCATGAAGTGACCCAATGTGTCACCATGAGAGGAGGAGGCCAGTAGAAAGTGGGCTCCATGGCAAGCTGTTTCTGAGGTCTGACACCATTACAGATGGCCTCAAGGAACACCGTTGATCGCAGGATCTGAGTTCCCCAGAAATGGGCTCTAAGTGGAGGAGCCTGGCCCCGTGAGTCCCTTCGCCTGCAGTCCTGTCCCACCCAGCAAGGAGACAGGCTGGACACTGCTCCCCTTCCCAGGGTTAGCATGGGGGCCAAAGGGGAAGGAGCACAGGAGAGCCAGGGGTCCTGGACCTCATTCCCAAAGGGGCTGAAACCATAGGCTTCCAATCTGATTTCCAAATGAGGTCTGCCTGGCCCCTGTGCTTTTCTGTGTGCGTTTTCAGCATTTCTGTCCATCTCTAAAATGCTCTTTCAGGTCTTGATAAAGAGTAGATGGCAACACAGAGGCATTCAAGGCAGAGGCAACCTCTTCACCAGCCCCTCCAGCCCCAGCCCAGCACACAATGGTGAGTCCCTGCTGCAAGGCAGAGCCAGGGCTGTGGGAGGCCCAGCTGCTTGAGGAAAGGCTTATTAAATCCAGCACTGGGGTCCCATTCAGCCCTGCCCCATCTCTGCATGTGGCTCTACCCAGCTGCCTGCCAGAAAGGATGTGATCTAGGGCAAAGAATGAGCAGATGGGGGCAGGAGGAAGACAGGACACAGGACAAGTCCCCAGCCACAGACAGCCCCTGTTGGGCTCACTGAGGCCTCCACACTAAGCTTCCTTTAGCTAAGGCCAGGAGAGTCCTAGAAAGTGATAAGGCAGTGACCCTGAGGCCTCACATCAGCTGTGACTGCCCCAGGCCCTAGGATAGAACTGAGATATTAAAATGGGCATTTCCAGTGGACTAGCTGCTTGGTCCCCACGGAAAGGTCTGGAGCCCTGCTCTAGGGACCTGGGAGTCTGCTTGAATGGGCCCAAGGCACCAACTGCTTAGAATTTTGAGAAAATTCCAAAGACAGTTGGAAGCAACTGTCAGACACCAAAGCCCCTGCACAGCAGAATGTGCTGTCCCTGGGGTGGGAGCTGATGGGAGGAAGACAGAAGCAGAGATCCCATCTGGGAGACCGCAAGACAGAGCTGCAAAGACAGGAAGGGAGGGGAGAGGAGACCCATTGCCTGATGACCCCAGAGGGAAATTCTGCCAACTTGGGCATCAGTTTGGGGGCCTTTGCCCTAACCAGCTCTCTCTTACCCCAGGCTGGGATTATGGCTGCCTCCCTCTGGTGCTGGATTATAGGTTAATGCTGAAAATCAAGGTCAAATTCATGCCCAACCTGCAACTCTTTTTACAGAAACGAATTAACAACGGCATGTTCAAAGAAGCTGACCACCAAGCACACTAGCAAGGGGACTTGTAGAAGGGGTGTCAGTGCCCAGGCCCTCCGCTGTGTGTCTGTCCAGCTGTGCACGTGTTAATCACACGCCGAACCCAAAAGAGCTGGCTTGGGAACATGTTGCGGGCAGACAGGATGCCCTCAGCATCCTGGGACTTCTTTTCAGTGCCCGAGGCTAAAAGAAATAGCTGGTAGCTCTATTAATAGGAAGTTAGGTCCGTGTGACTTAATGGCATGGTGTCTCACAGATGTCACTGTGGTCACTTTGAGAATGTCACAACATGCCCTGACACTCCAGTGAGAGGACTGTGGCACCCTGGGGTGCCTCATCACAGAATTTTGGAGCGTAAACCACTAAGAAATCATCAGAGTGGAGGCCTTCGGTATAGACTCTCTCTTCTGCCAGAGAAGCAAAGCCAGACACCTTTTTCTTGAATTTTTACAAAATAAAATTTAATATTTAAAAAGCCCCCGTGTTATTAACATGGCTCCTGAGTCCACTGTTTTGTTTCTCTAGCCAAATAATTACAGCCTTCTAAGAAAAATCTTTCCATAACAGTATCTAAAGTTCTCCCTAAAAGTTAAAGGATCTGGAAAGATACTTCCAAGGATTCCAGTATTTCTTGCCTCCTCAGGGTACATAGAAGTTTGATCTGTGAAATGCACCCCATTTTCTTTATGTACTGCAAATATGTACAAAAAAGGGAAGGAGATCAAAAGGTGGGTGGAGGGGGAGGGAGGAAAGGAAAGAGGGTTAAAAAAGGAACTAAGATGTGTTATGTACACGTACCAACTTCCCACAAGGGATGTAAACATTATATACCACACATGTGTACTAATAAAATGCACCACATTTTTAATCACGGTGGTCACACTCTGTTTCAGCTGGTTACCTATGACCTCCTCCAAATATCCAAGTACCGCTTCTTGACCATTCTGTAATGAAAAAACATGCTAGAAGTCAATAGCCTGGTCTGCATCCTCCCAGATCCCTTCGGGCACAGGGCAGGGTTGCTTGCAAGTTTGCACACAGAAATAGTAAGAAAGCTACAGTAGACACTTTTCCTTACTCTTTATTGGGGGTAAACTGAACTTCAAGTCCAGGAAGTACCCTAGACCATCAGCACCACACCCACACTGTCTGTTTGTCCAGTTCTGTCTTCATGGCCAGAGAAATGGGAGTGCTGGAAAGGAGTGGCAAAGACAAGAGAGAATAAGGGAAGAGGGAGGGAAATGGGGAAGGCTCACTAATCAGTGCTGATGTAAAAGGGATTTTGGAAGAAGCAAAGAGCAATGAGTTCTTGATCTAAGTTTCAAAGCCAGAGCTTCTGCTTAATCTGAGAGTCCCGATTTCAGTTCTTGCTATGTGCTTCCCACTATCCAGGGACAGACACCTCTGAACAGCCCCATTCCTGGGGCCCATAGTGATTACTAAGCACAAATAATTGTGAAGTCTCTGCTAAAATCACTCCTGACTAAATTAAGCAAGTGGTGTATTGGAGGCAGTGCTCTAGATACTCATAATCTTTTCCTTAGCCAAAGGTGCCATCGCTCTGTATAGCATCCCCACTGTCCTGACTCCATGATGCCCCAAACGCTGTGCCATCCTAGCAGATGCCACCACTGCTGGGCATCACACAGGAGCATCACTCATACTCTTCCTACTCTCCCTCAGCCCTTGGGATACCAGCCTCTCCTCTTCTTGACTTGTGGCACATTCCTACATGTCTAATGTTTGAAGTCTGCTCCCCTTTTCTCTCCAAAGTAGCTTGTAGATAGGAAAGGCAACTACTTTGATGGAGAAATGCAACAGCCCAGCCCCAGCCTGGGCTCCTTGAGTTTTTCCAAACGGCCTTCCACTGTGGCCAGGAAGAAGGTCCCCAGCCCTGGCACCTCCAGCTCTTCCGGAGGATCTAAGACTTCATGCTTTTGGACATGTGCACTCCAGCCTTGTTCCCCGCAGAGGGCAGCAGCGGCATGTCCCAGGTGGCCACCAATATCTCTAGAGAAGTCTTTTCTTTCCATGCTGCCTCACCAGTGTCTTGTTCTCCCAGGTCCCACTAGGCTCTTTTTTTTTTCCCAATCCACACAACTCTGAGGCTCCAAAGCAATGAAGATCCACAGCATTTACACAGCTAGAGATAGACTTAAAGTTTCCAAAGGAGGATTCTTCTAACAGCCCTGCCAGCCCGGGGGCCAATAAGCTGCCTCCCTGATTCCCAAAAGAAGACCCTGCTCCTCCATTCTGACTTAGCCTACAGGGGTAGATCTGACTGTGCCAAGCAGTCAGTGTGTTGCCCAGCCAATGCCTTTCCAATTTTTTTGACCACAGTAAGAAGTAAATTTAAGAAACTTTCATCACCACCCAGCACCAATATTTACCTATAAAAAACGCAAGCAGAGATATACATACAAATAGATCCACATAGAACTGAAAAGAGAAAAAAAAAGCATCTAACCCCTTATGTAAGTGATACCCTGAAGTTGTTGTTTTTTATCTTTCTAGAATGCTGGCTGTAAACACTAAATTGATTTCACAACCCACTAATGGTTTGGGACCCGGAGTATGAGAAACACTGTTGCAAGAGATGGATGACACGTTTCATTTGGGCTTGCGCTTCTGCCCCCTTTTATTCTCGGGATACCGAGACAAGTTGCAAGGGGCCCCTCTCCTAGTCCCTTCTCCACCTCTGGTCCCCAGCCAGGTCTCCCCAAGGTGGCGTCCCTTCTCCTGTCTCTCTTCTCTGCATCTTTTTCCTAATCCCCCCACCTATTCCTGATTCGTGCACAAGATTGTGGCATGAATGGGAGCTGAGCATAAGGTGCCCATGGCAGCTTTGGTGGGAGGAGAATGGGAAGGGAGAAGACGGGGGTGTCGGGCCCTGCTCCCGCCTGGGGCTGGGCTGTCCTTGTCCCGAGCCCCAGGCAGACCTTTGAGGTAACTCGGCCTACCTTCTCCATGCCAGGTGGACTGAACACAGCTTTCAGATCCCACAGCCCTTTTTGCAGTCAGAAAAGACTTTCCAAATAGGGTACCATCGCCAACCCTGAGAAGCCAGAAGAGGATGGGCTGGCACCCATACCTCTGACGTGCCTGGTGCTCCGAGACGCCTGAGATGACGTTAAGTTCTAGCTTCAGAAGGGTGAGACCCTGGGAATCACTGCACAGAGTCATTTACTTTTAACAAAGAAAACGTGCAGCTGCCCGGCCCTCACCTACCCACCAAAGAGCGGGACAGGACAGGGTGCTCAGCCAGCCCACCCAGGGGCCCAGACGCCCGCACATCTGCCTGTGCCCTCTTTCTTCCACCTTCACGGGACAGTGAGAGCTCTGCTGCTGTGGGCTCGTGACTCTCCCTTGACCTGCAGCCCAGTGGCTGGTCCAGTCCCTCCATGTATCCTCAAGGCTGAGGTCGTTCCCTTAGACCTTCCTCACTGTGACAGTGGCTTCCACCCAAGCCACTCGGGCCTGGGATTCTGCTGGTATTGCCGGAGTTCTTCCTCTCCCTCAGAACACGAAGGGGCCATCTCTCCACTCTCTCCTTCCCTCTCTCTCTGCTTCTTCCTGCTCACTTCCTCCCAGCCCAGCTTCCTCCAGTCCAAATGCAGCATCAGTGTCCAATGTGCAGCTCCGCGTTGCATGTCATGACTCTCTAGGGTCACAGGAGACTCTCAAACCAACAAGCCAGCAGAGAGGGCAACCTTCAGGGTCTTTGTTCAAACCTGAAACTTCAAAGAATTGTGAAATACAAGGAATGTACAGTGTCTTTGGAAAGATGCCCGGATACCGGCAAGCATGCGAAGGAGTAGGAAGAAACAGACCCGTATGCAACAGCCTTAAGAATGCCAGGGTAAACCAGGCACGGTGGCACACATGTGTAACCCAGCACTCCAGAGGCTGGGCCAGGAAGGTCACAATCTCAAGGCCAGCCTGAGGTACATAGTAAAAGGCTGAACCTCCACCAAATGGAAGGACTCAAGTTGGAATCCTACCAAAATTAGATTTACCTGATGGAAAGAGCATCACAGAAGAAATAAGATCTGGGAAGGTGTGCAAAGTGCATAGAAAAACTTCAGACATTTCAGGAAAGGACACAGCGGGAGGCTGCACGGTTGAGGTCACAGAAAACAGAAGGATTGAGCCAGGAGGCCCAGCCAGGAGCCCAAGCCCAAACACAGAGCTGGAGAGCAGGGTTCAGCCTGACTGGTCACGTTGAGGTCAAAGGTGACATGGTGACATCGCTTCCAGTGACACAATGACACAATGAGGAAGCAGCCAGCGGTGGAGAGCACCATCGAGAGGGCTCATTTGTGCTTGCTGTCCTGAGGATGTGTGGGCTTTTTGCCGTAGGCACTGCCACCTCCAACGTTCCCTCGTTTTCTCCGGTCATCAGAGAATCTGTTCCTTAGGCCTGAACATCATTCTGCCCTTGGGGACAGATTCTCAACCCACTGCCCCACTTGGCAGGTGGCCCAGGTGGGTGGCACCCCTAGTTGTTCTGGGGCAGGTGGGACTGACAGGGTACCCAGCACCCCATCCTGAGTCCCCTGGGCCCTGAACTGATTTGCCCTTGGGACCGGCAGTGCTCTCTCTCTCTCTCTCTCTCTGTCTCTCTTTCTCTCTCCCCCCCCCCACCTCAGTGGAGGGGAGCAGGGGCCCCAGCAGCTCCACTTCCTCTAGTCCAGGCCTTCATGCCTGGCCAGCAGATTGCAAAAAGCCTCGGGGACCTGTGGAGAAACACACGCCGTATCCAGGATTGAGGCCAATCCCCCTCTCCCACGGTCCCGCCATCTTTCTGCTCCACCCTACCCCAGCTCTCTCCCGGGGCACCTTTTCTGTTCACATTCAGCAGAAGGGAGGCCCTTGCTCACCTCTCCTCTCTGATATCCCCAGGGTACCCCCAGGCCACCTGCCTCTGCCTCCCGAATAGCATCTGTCGGGAGCAGTAGGGCGGGCCTCCTCCCCCAGCATCCTGGCTCCTGCACCACCGCTGTGGGAAGCAGACACAGTGGCAGTGATCAGCAAGGGCCGCTCCCAAAGGTGCTCTGGGAGAGAGCTTGGCCTCTGGGTCTCCCCAGTGCAGGGCATGTTTGTTGGAGGTGAAGCCGCCGCAGTGAGCCCTCCTGTGTCTTTTCCTCTGTATTTTGTCTTTTTTTTTTTTTTTTTTTTGGTACCAGGGATCAAACTCAGGACCTTGCGCTTGCAAGGCAGGCACTGGCACCACTGAGCTAAATCCCCGGCCCAGTATTTTGGTCTTGATGGCAGTACTCAGATCACCAAAGATGAGCTTTCCCTGGTAGTACTGGGGCTTAAGTCCCTTCTGTCTAGAACCACCTCACAGCTGAAATCCTCCTTTGCCCCATGTAAGATACCCATCGTCGAAGCCACAGAGGTCGCTGCTGGTCACTGTGATCACAGACCCAGCTACATCTAGTGTGGATGCCCATAGGACCAGCCTTGTGGAGACAGGAGCAAAGAAAACAAAACTCTCATGCCCCCACTGCGGACTGCAGTTGCTAGACGTAAAATGAGGTCTTTGTATTCGGTGGATTGTAGGTGGCCCTCCAGCCTGAGCAATCCATCATTCCTGCAGCCCTGCCTGCACCCCAGAGTCATTTGTCCTGCCTCCTAAATGTCAAGGGCATAGGAAGGAGCCAGGTGCAGCCTAATGATACGTGGCTAAATGGGAACCAGGCAGCAGCACTGGAAAGACTCACACTTTGGAACCACTTTCATCCCTAAGAATTTGGTTCAATGCCGCTGATGCACATGGTACCAGCAAAACAAACACACAGCAAGCTCTGCACCCAGACGAGAGGTCAGGGAGATGGATCAAGAAGCAAGTCTAAATTATATTGTCCTTCCTGGCGGACTGGAGCCAGCCCCAAGCCTGTGGCTTGTCTCACAGGAGTGTGAAATGATGGCTGTTTGAATCCAGCCCTGGATCCAGCAGGAAGAAGAGGGCAGGGTCCTAAGCACTCACACCCTGCTTGCTTTTACCTTGTGTTTTGGAGCTTTCTCTGGTTTTCATTGGGTTTAAAGGTGTTTGGGATCCTTGATACAAAGCTTTTTTTCAGTTTGGTTGGTGGATACTAGTGCTTCTTTCCTGAAACCAAGTTCAGGGGATTAGCAGCCCCAGCTATTTTCTGATGGGGTTGGGCCCCTAGCAGGCAGCTTCCAGCCTTATCTGAGCTGCTGTACCTCGGTTGTGCAAATGATGGGGCTCCCTTCACTACGAAAACTGGAGGAAGGGGGTACCCAAGCATGATGGTGCATGCCTGTAATTCCAACACTCAAGAGGGTGAGGCAGGAGGATCGCAAGTTCAAGGATATCTTGCTCTGCATGGCAAGCTCGAATTCCATCGTACACTATTCCCAGAGAACATGCAGCAGGCCCGCTTGGCTGGGTCAGGAGCTGCCTTCATCCTGCCTCACCCATACCAGAATCCCACTCTTTCTCTCCCCAGCTCACACCCTGTTTGGACATGAGGTAGCACATAGTGAGCCAGGTCGGCAAGCTTCTCAAGGTGTACCTTTATGCCTTCCCTTGGGCCACCTGTACCCATCTCAAAAGGCTTGTGAAGACTGGCTATCATTGACTAGAGGTTAGTCCTTCCCAAAAGACCTCGGCTCCTGTACCAATACCCCTTGTGTAATTTGCTTCACATTCAGGGCAAGTCACAAAAATGTCTGGAACATTCTAAATCATGTGTGTGCATGCATGTGTGCACGCTTTGTTTCTGCATAACTAGAGGGGGTTGCTCAGTGGGATTTTTAAGGAAAGAGATAAGCTTCCCTCTATTTGCAAAAACTAAAGTCACCTATGTTTATATTTCTTCTGTACATTTGGTCCATTCTGTCTGCTTGAGGAATATGGTCACCCTTTGGTGATCTTTCATTTACTTTTTATGATTCACTAAGGAGTTAATTATCTAAACTTCATTTAAACCACAATTTTAAGATTTTTTTAGCATAAGCAATAGGCCTTCCATATTTGAAGTTGGAAAATAGACTTCACCCAAGCTGTTCTCTTAGAAATAGAATCTCGACAGAAGAGCCTTCTTATTCATAAATAATATTCATAATGTTCAATATGATACACAGCAGAAATCAGAAAAGGCTGATCGCATTTCTACTCTGGGAGTAGTATCATAGATTATACCAAATTTGGCTCCATTTATCACTTTGTTTTAAATGTTTGCAATATTTAATTGGGATAATTAGACATCTAAATATGTTTGTTTTGTTGTCAAAGACTTCCTACATGCATGTATTAGCTTGTGTTACTTTGAAGCAGATCCTAAACAATTGAGTTAGATCACTTTCCCATCACTGGAACAATACACCTGATACCTGAAACTCAGAGGTTTAATTTGGCTCACAGTTCTTGCGATTCAGTCCATAGTTGACTGATTCAAGGCAGAAACATCAGGATGGAAGGGCAAGGGGAGGACAGCTGCTCACCTCATGGAGCCAGGAAGCAGAGAAAGAGGGGAGGAGCTGGGGAGAGAGATGTGCTCCAAAGGCCTGCCGCCAGTGACCACCTCTTTCAAGTAGACCGCACCTCCTAACAGCACATTTAGCTATAAACTCCTCAATGAGTCACTCCACTACATCTCCATGAGCCAGTCACGTTCCAAAAGCCCCAGCTCTGAACACATGAGACTGGGGAATGTTCTTCGTCTAAGCCATGGCACTGGTAAATACATAAGGCTGGGGTTTCTTCCCTGCCTACCTACCAAATGATCACTCTGCCCAGTTACACTTCTTGTGACTGGTTTCATGAGAAATAGTACTACCCTAGCCCCCAACCAAAACCCAAAAATTCTTTTGTTCAAAGGCAACGTCTTCAGGGCCTGGGATTTAGCTCAATGGCACCGCGCCTGCCTCACAAGCAAAAGGTCCTGAGTTTGATCCTCAGTACCACACACACACAAAAAAAGGTCACATCTTTTCCTATCAAAATTATTGTAAGCTTCTCTTCGTCATTAAAAAAAACTCAAATAAAATAAATCCTTATTAAAGGACCAATTTGTCCATCAGGCCCTGGGGAGGAGAGTTGTATTGAGAAGAGGCACAGACGGGTACACGTAAATTAGCGCTTTTGCTTTTTATTACATATACATTGATGTTTGACATTTTTTATAATAACCAGTTATTCATACTTTTATAATTCTGAATTTTTTTAAAGTTTTAATAAATGCTGTTTGTTTTTTGGTCAAATCCAAATATAGCTATCTCAGGCTAATGCTATACACAAGAAACTAAGGATTTTGTTTCCACTGGAGAAATAACAATGAAGCCTGGAAGAGACTTGCTAGGCAGCTGCTATACTGACCAGCAGCAGGGGTTCTGGGAGCCTGTCTTCCTTGAGCACACACCCATGTCCACTCCTCCTTGCTTTTTACTCCTAAACCTTGTGGCAAGTCACACCTGTCACTCATAGGCATAAACAATGTGAAGTCACACGACCCAGGCTCCCATTCTGGAAGACTCACCCAGTGTCCCCATCTTCCTAGGATGCTGAGGATCTGACCTACCAAGAAGGTCCCAGAGACTGAGGCCTCCCACTGCCCCCAAAGCTGTCTATTCCAGGCTCCCTCCCCACCAGGATGAAGGCAGAGAGGGAAGGGGGAAGGAAGACCCAGGAACTGGCACAGGAAGCAGAAGGATGGCAGCTAAGCTCTCCTGTCTCCTCTTTCCTCTCTTCCAGCCTGCAGTAGGGTTTTCTTTTTCCAGTCTGTGCATCTCAGCAGCTAACCCCTGAGTCCTCTTTAATTCGATTTCCAAGGAGCTGCCTTCCTCCTCCAGGTTCTCTTGGGAGGGTCTGCTGTAGGAAGTGGTCAGAGCACAATGCCCATGATGGTCTCCCAGGGCCCCCAAAGCCTGGGTCAAGTGGCTTTAGACTTTCAAGGGCCAGAGGAGGCTGCCTATGCCTACTGGAAGAGGCAACAAAAAGGTCCAACTCTTATCTTTAGGATTTTTCTTCACATGCCCACTTTGCACAATGCCAGCATCAGTTGAGATAAGCTAAACCCTCCAGTGGAATCATATCTTTTTAACCAGGCCCAATCAAGTCAGAAGTGTATCTTAGGTGAGTCCCCATTATACCCATCAGGGTACCCGGAGATGAAGCATAAGTTTCACAAAATAGTACTTACCCTACTGTGTGCAGTGCATGCTGGTATTTTCTATCTACTCCTGTTCTAATATTGTTCAGTATCCACTAACTTATTTCAGTACTCACCACTGGGATGCCACTATCAAAGAAGCACAACAAATCCCTTGGGCTCCCAGGTACCCTGGCAGTCCCTTCTTCAGTGTCAGAGGAGAATAATGCTAATGAGCATCAGCTTGTGATGGACTCCCCTCCCTGCCTTGTTTCTCCATGGTGCATCACAGTGAACATCCGGGACTCAGGCAGAGTTGCCAGGGAAGAGGGGTCAAATGTGGAAAACTGGCTGCAGGAATGTGAACCATAAAGAAGGCTCCAGTTGACTGTCTGTCCCATGGATGTCGCTCCAGAATGTCACTGGTGTCTCTCCAGCGCTCCTCCCTGCATGCTTCCAGTCACTTTTCAGTTTGAGGTTGTGCTTGCTTCGGCAGCACATATACTTTTCAGTTTGAGGTGCAAAACCTCATGGCTCCTAGTTGGGGCCAGGCAATGATACCAGTAGGGAAAATGTTAGGAAAGAGGGAATTTCTCAGGTGCCTGGTACAAGGAAGGCACACAGGTTTCTCAACCCATGTCCAGCAAAATCAGCCCGGGAGAACTATATTCTCTAAACCTTTCTCATACTTTCTATCCACTGCTGAAAAAATACTTTCACACCATGGGACACTACTCAAGGAATCCTGGGCAGCTCCTGACAACTCCAAGCTTCAAGTATAGGCGTGCTTGTCACCCACTTCCTGAATGACTATCGTTCAGGGACAGCTGGGAGTCCATTAAATTTCAGCTTTCATAGGGGGACACAGAGCTCTTCTGACACCCTTTCATTTTAGACACCAGAAATGGATAATTCCTCTTTCCCAGTTCACCCCTGCTCTCTTGGGAAAGGCAGAAGGGGCCCACAGCTCCTCATTTTCCCAGCCTCCCAGCTCTTCCGGAAGCCACTGTCCTATCCACCAAGCTTAGTGCTTCCCGCAGCATCAGCCTCAGGTTTCCAGTGCTCGAGGTCCCAGGGTGCTGACCATGAGAATAAGACCCAGCCATACCTGGGTTCACCATTGCTGAGCAGCTGGTAGACTCCTTATGTTGCTCTCTCCTCTTGCTGAGTCTTCTGTTCCAACAGGGTGTGGCCCAGCGGAGGGATTTATCCAGGTCACCTTGGTCTACATCTGTGGCTCTCATCAGAGCAAAGTCTCCCAAGTTCTCACAGCACTGCCATCATCCACAAACATTCTTACTGCACCAGGCACATGGCAAGATGAATTCCAAGTATGCAAGGAGCACACAATGTCACTGAGAAGATATGGTTCATACTGGGAAAATATATGCAATAATCCAAGCACAGGATAAGTGTCTATGAATGGCCAAGACAGGAGGTCTAGGGGATAAGAACTGGGCTGATCAGCGCAGGCAGGTGGACTGGGAGCTCAAGGGCAGCAGCAGGAAGACTCAAGCTTTTAAGTCCAAGAAGAATGGAAAATGCCATTACGCCAGGAGAAGAGGGTTCGTGTAAGAAAGTTACAGGGAGGAAGGGAGGGACATTTGGAGGTTGGTTTGGCCAAACTGAAACAAAAGACTATTTGAGGCAGGTTTTTAGGATTCTAGATGCCACGTGTGGTTGATGTTGACTTTCCTCCAAAATCATAAAAAATATTCTCCAAGAAATGCAATCACACCCAGCATCAGTTACAATTCAAGGAGTGACTACGGCACCCTGGGATCCTGTGATGTCATCAAATGCGTCGCCCAGCTCTGTGAGTCTGAGGATGATAGAAACACAGAGATGACACAGTTTTGGCCTCCCAGGGCCACAAAGAATGTGCTTCCTTGAGCAAGTGCATCTCTGGATTTATTTTCTTCCTTCTCTATATTTCCATTTTTATGAAATGGCAAGGAATGTGTCTGAAGAAGAGATCCTTCCTAGTCATGTTCCATAGAGAGATGCTTAGGATGGCTCCTTCTCAGATGAGTTTAGAAATACGGTAAGGGCCAGGGCATGTCAAGCAGGAAGACTAGTGCTTGTACTGGGTTGGCTGGATTTGAAGAGCTATCTCAGGTCTCCTTCAAATCCAAGGTATGCAAGTCTCTCTACTGCCACTTAAGTTCATCCTCTGATTCCAGGGTCCCCGGGTGTATGGCTGAGCAGCTTCTAATCCTATTTCCAGTGACAGGTATGACAGGTAGCCAGGTGACTGCCTTCTTTCCAGTGTGAGGAAAAGTGCATGCCACATCCAAGTAGCCCAGTGTTCCTATATCCCATGAGCTGGAACAGTGCTGACAATAATGCTGGGTATCCTGGAAGCCAGTTGTCAAATACTGTACTACCATGCTCAGACTGGTCCCTGAAGAGCTACATAGAGCAGCATTTCCTCCCCTACCGCCATTCCAACAATTGGGGGTATCTATTATGTGAGAAAGAAACATATCTGGTGTTCCTAAGCCATTATCTTTTGGATCTCTCTGTTACAGCAGTTTGGCACACCCTACCATAATCTCAGAGACCTGAGCTTTCCTCTGTCAGTGCCCTGTGTGGCTGGATACTCAATTACACACAATTCTGGGTGCGTGCTGAAAACCCAGGGAAGGAGAGAATTAGGTGGAAATATAAATGAAGGGTTACACCTTCATAAACTTCTGAAGGTGTCAGCCTCTGCTCAGAACATTTCCACTGAAACGAAGACTTCCTGAGAGTCGCCCCAGTGAACCCATTACTAGAAAGGGAATGGAACACAAAATGGAAAAAGAACCCAGTCCTTACCCTAATGGACTGTATTAGTCACTTTCCCATTGCTGGAACACAATACCTGATACCACTATGTAAAGGAGGAAAGGTCTGTTTTGACTCACGGTTTCCCCAGGGTTCAGTTCATGGTAGGCAGCCTCCAAGGTGGAAACGGCACAGTGGAGGGACATGGCAGAGGGAAGCTGCTGAATACAGAGCATGCAGGAAGCAGAAAGAAGGGAGGACAAGAATACATCCTTCAGATCATGCCGCAGCAACCCACCTCTTCTGACCAGGTCCCACTTCTGAAGAGCACAGTCAGCCACGAACTCACCAATGGCCTAATCCAGTGATGAGTATAGTATCCCCATGCTTCAACTACCTTCCAAAAAGCCTCACCTCTGAGTGCATGGAAATAGTGAGGAACATTTTAGATCCTATCACATGAATGTACCACAGAGTGGTGAGATAAGTATCAGCAGTTTATTGAGGGACACAATTCATCACCCCTTCATTCACATTCATGTTCATCATCTTTGGCTTCATGTCCATCTCTTGGCTCAGCTCCCTCTCCGCTCCTAACATGCCTTTCTTCTGACTGAAGTTGTTAACAAAGGTCTGCTGGGCTCAGACTAGGACTTCAGGATATCTAGCCTCATGCTTGCCTTGTCCTTGTGGTTACCAGAGAGCCAAGGGTACATTCTGATCTCCTAGAAACACTAGTACTCTTTATTGGGCTCCAAAAAGCAATCAGTGAGCAAACACGCTGTTTCCGCTGAGCTCCTTGGAAATGACTAATCCATGTTGGAGGAACTAAGAGGTTCTGGAGGGATGGGGTACTGCTTTTTCCTCCACTCTTAGAAGTCCCCTTATAGAGGGGAATCAAGTCTCAGGGAAAAAACGATTGTTGTCAGGCAGCACATTCAGGATGACAGAACTGCTAAGACAACACTTGGGTGGGGAACAGATGTCCTGGGAACCTTCCAGGATGCGTTCTGGGGCTCTTGCTGTAACACGCATGTGAAGTGTGTGTTGGCAAGTTGTCCACCCTAGTACCTGATAGATTGCTTCTCCACTCCCATTAACGTGTCCCAAAAAATGCACGTGGTGGGGAGTGAACTGCTTTATTCACAGCAGATCTTACCCCACCTGTCTGCCCCTAACTCTGGGGCACAGAAGCATCACCAGACCGGAGATGGCCCCTCGATGTACCCAGAAGCTATCTTCTGAGGGGGAGAGGATGGCGAAGCCAGGCCAGCAGAGAGCTGCGGGCCAGAGCCCGGCTTGGCAGGTGTGAGATACCGGTGTGGCCCATCCTTGGGAAGCTGTTCTCGGCCTGGGCTCCTTCTTTTCACCGTCAAAGTGCTCAGCATCACCTTCTCAGGAGGCTGATGTGGTGAATGCAAAGTGCCTGACTTTGCTCAGCACCATCAGGGGTGCAGACCACAAGGTCAGACAGAGGATGCACCAAGGGCTGAACTGTGCTACCTACCAGAGCAGCAGGACCCCCAAAAAAGAGGGAGGAAGTGATCAAGGAGAGAGTAATGAGGATGTGGAAGGAGGGCGTGGTATTAATGACATTTCTGAAAGCTGTCTGTGGCTCAGTGTGACCCCTTTGTTGAAGCAGAAGACAAAGAGTAAACAGCAGACTCCAGGCAATGCTCGCTGTGGTTGGATCATCTGGGGGGCACAGTTCTCAATAAGGGCAGTAGGAATGCCAGCAGAGGGAGGGGACAGCACAGAGGCTAGGGGACAGTGAGAAGCCCCTTCCAGACATGAGCAGCAATACAAGGGTGTGCTTCGGTCTTGTGTAGATCTATGGCCCTGAGCACTGGTAATAAGGTGGTCTCAGGAGCCGCAGGAGGCCAGAGACCCTGTTCCCAGAATAGGCAGGAGAGACTCATCCAGCAGCCACATTGGCAACACACACACATCTCCAATGGGGCTCAGTCACTCAGATATAGTGAGACATGCTAAACTGCAATCATGTAAATATGATATACATCCTATTTCTTAATCCATGTCATGGAAAGAAAATACAAATGAATGCATCCAAAAGACTTTGCAACTGGATCAAGTCTTTCATCAGTCTCTACTCTTATGGAGGAAGACATCAAAGCCCTAGCAATGCCACTCCTGGCCTCAGGCCCTAACATTCCGCTTAAATGAACTTCAGCTTTCTCAGCTGACATCCATGCTGCCTGGGCAAGAAGCCAGGCTTCCCCTGACTGTGACACCCACTCCTCAGTCTCTGCACCATGTTCCTCCCTGGAGAAAGCCTTGCGGTGCCTGACACCGAGCTCTGAACTGCTATGCAACCTGCCCAACCATGCAGGAGCAAACTTGGCAAAGGGATCTGCCCACCCCGGGGACGCTAGCGATGGAAGCTAAAGAAACTCCATGCATCCTGGGCTGGGCAAATACTGAGTCCTGGAGAAAATCATTCTTGAACTAGAACAAGTAAAATCAGGGTGGAACTGAGGGCCTGTAGCACAAGGAGAATGAAATCCTACTCTGATGATTTAGGGGTATGAAAGATTCCTAAAGATACCCTCCTGCAGCAAAACCGACCTGGGAATGTGACATGTGCATGGGTGAGGTTGATTTCTTTTGGTCTGTTTTACAGGTTAGTGCGTACCTGGTGACCCACATCCAGCTTGGCACATAGTAGGTACGCAGTAAATACGTGGGAAATGAAGGAATGAGCAAATGATTAGATGAGTTTCTGGAAAACTGTACGTTGACCTGTGGGATTATGAAAAGGGCCTGTGCTAATGCAGCTGCCCAGGCCAGTTCCCCCAAGGCCAGATGGCTCCTTTCTAAGGTTGTGTGCCTCTCTCCAGGGATCCCAGGAGGAACGGAGGAAACACAAGGCCTTTGCAATCTCAGAAGCCTGATTTTCCTTGGCATCCAAAATTGGTAAAAGTCCTGGACCAGGAAATTGTTGGAAAAAGAGGGTGACCTCCATCCCAGGGGCCATCAGCCTGGTCTGCTGGCCACCTTGCCTGAAAGAGGACTCCTCCTCTCTGATCTGCTAGGCTCTGCAGCCCCTTGGCACTCATGACTTTTCCTCTCTTTCTGGGCTGTCACTGTCCCCGAAGCACCTGCTCTGGGAATCCTGGGTGGCCTTCCCGCACCACACTCTAACTCTCCTGCCAGTGCTCGGAGAGCTGCCTCTCCACCTTGCTCCATGCTCTCCAGCCTGCACACCTCTGAAGCTGCCAAGAAGCCCCACAGCAAGGAAGGGCAGGGAGGAGTTGCTAAGACATCTGCTTCCAGGACTGGACCACCGGGCCCCTGAAACCTTCTGCAGGGATCAATTATGACAGAAGGGTGGGACCTTAGAAGAAGAGCGCTCTTCCTAAAAACATCAAAGAGAACAGGAATGTTAGGAATGGATGGCCAGAGACAGTCACAGCAAAGAGAACCCAGAACCGGAAACCCAGCTCTCAAAGCTGCTTTTGCCTTGTAGATGCTGATGGCTCCAAATGAATCCACATAGAGACAGGGCTGTGCTTCCGATGGAGCGCAAGACAAAAGCCATAGCCTAGCATCCACCCATCCACCTCTACAAGTTAATGTGGAGAGCGGTGTTAGCCATAGAGGCCCCATGTTAAATCTTACCCTCCATCGTATAGAGTAAGAAGACTATGTTATGAGGAACCGCGTCCTTGCCAAATTAGATGTTTACCTCCAGAAATTGCCCTGGAACATGATGAATGTTTTGTAACCCCAAGAAACAAGAAAGCCCATAAGGGTGGGGAATTTCCAAAGAGCTAGAGAACCAGGAAGCAGGTGTCTTTGGATAAGGGTCATGATTAATGACCAAGCTCACCTGTGATATAAAGGGAAGGAGAAAAATAAATGGGCGCTCTCAGTCTCCCTGGGAGCCCTCCCGACTCTATTTCTGTGTCTTTCTTTTTCTTCATCCTCACTCCCCCATTCAGGTGCTGTTCAACAAGTGACGGCGGGCTCCATCAAGTTAAGCAACCCCGAAGGGCTACACTCTTGGAAAAGGGGTGAATTAACCAATCCTCTGTGAACTTGTCCTGAGGTTATCCAGACAGTCTAAGGCTGTGAACTTGGATTAGGGTAGCCCCAGTCTGGTGGCAGGCACCTGTCAGAAACAGAGAAATGTCTAGCTGCAGTACTCTGTGACATCACGGCTATCTGGGCTGCAGGCTGCTGCTTGCAACAAGAAATACCTAACCCCAACTAGATCCACCGAATCCTGTCATTCTAGTCTTTTTTTGCAAGGAATTATACAGCTGTCTTAACAGTCAAGTGGCCTGGTCCCAGAGAAGGTGTCTCACACTGGGAATTGTGTCCAGGCTCTTGGTAAGGAAATTTTCCCCATGACACTCAGGACATGCCCGGTCTCTTGACCTTTTCTCCTGGGCCTCACTCTGGTCCTCCCGAGTCCCGTGTGCATCCCCTCTGTCCCCTCCAGCAGGTCTCTAGGCCAACCCTCACAGGAGCTCTGTTCTACCCTGGGCAGGAGGCAACTGCTGGATCAGCGTGAGAGTGCTCAGTACAACCACAGGCTTGTGGTTGCTTAACTCTGGGCATTTGCCTGGTACAAACCCTGTGGCAGCAGAAGCCAAGCTTGTTTTGTCCACTAAGGTGTTCCCTGTTACTAGAACAGTACCTGGCACAGGATAGGACTCAGACTCTACTTTGGAGAGAATGAATGAAACCAGAGCCTCGCTTTGGAAGCCCAGGCAGCTCTGGGGCTCCATCTGCTCTTCCAGCCATGCTAGGAGCCTTCCCTGTCCTTCAGGGACACAGAAGCCCCTCCCCTTACCTTACTTCATTTTCCTCTTCTGTCTCTTCCTTTTGTACAAACTTTGCCTGGTGCCTGGATATCTGGTGCCTTCAGAGTACTCATAGCGAAGTGCTGGCAGCCTCCAATCTCGTCTCTAAAGACACTCCCAAAGCCACTTAGTGGCAGGTCCTCCGACTGCCACACTGTCACTATCAAAAGTGGTCACTGGCCCAGCACCCAAGTGCAAGATCCAGGCTCGGCACAAAGAGAACCAAAGCTCCTTCCATGCCCACTCCAAAGCTGGCTCGGGGACTGATCAGTGACATCACAGAATTGAAAACTGGGTGGGGGGTGTCCAAACAGAAAGAATGTTACTTGCTCGAGGCAAGGGTGGGAGAGTTTGATCAGTGTTGTGACAAAAAATGAGGTCTTCAGAGCCTGGTGTCAAAGCTCAGAGAAGAGGAGAAATGGGCTGCATGCCATGAGCAGGGCCATTTGGACTGGGGAGTGAAGGAGAAGTAATTGATGAGGCAAAAGGAAGGCAAGCAAAAAGAGCAGTGCGGACGGACATGAACAGCTGGCTGCACCCTGACCGGGGTCAAAGGGGACATTCCAGTGGCAGGAGTCAGGAAGAATATGCAAAGGCAAGAATACCTAAGGCACTCAGGTGTGTGTGCGTGTGTGTGTGTGTCTGCCACGCACGAGGTTGACCTTCGCCAGAACACAGCCCCCAGCTCTTCATAAAGTCAAAATGCTACCTTCAACTATTTCCTGTGATTGAGTTTTTTTGTTTGTTTTTTTTAGGTTGGGCAACCATTTAGTTAGCCATTGGCTCAAGTCCCAGCCATCTTTATTATGTACCCTTTGAGCCAAGTCTTCCAATTGTTTTATATGGCAGGACATCCCTTCCGACCGTTTTATCCTCAGACATTGGGTATTATTTGACATAATTACCTTGGGTGTATATAATTTGACAGCATTTTTAGGTTTACAACATGGGGCACATCCCCAACACATGATGGAAATTTACATCAACATTTAGATAGAATTCAGACAAATTAAGCGAGTTTGCCAATTGAATCCATACATTTTTGTGTGTGTGTGTGTGATCTAGTCCTCTTGGGGACAATACTGCCAGTGTCCCAGACAATATTATCATGAAGGCGAAACATCTCCAACCCGCTCCAATCTTAGCTTTTGGTCGCCTGGTTGGCTGATAACCTTCCATTTGTCCTTTTTGACATCCGCAGGGGGGGTCCTGCTTTCAGATGGTTGCGATGTATCCAGGGAGAATGTCCAGCCACCTTCACCGCCAAGGGAGTTGACAGAACAACAGGAGCCGGTCCCTTCTAACGAGGTTCCAGGGTCTTGGAATCAAACCTGCGAATAAAAACCAAATCTCCCGGCCTATGGGATAAAGGTTGTAGAGGTTTTTCATTTGGACTAGTCATTTTCTTTTATAATGTCTCATGTAGCTCTGACTGAAGCTGATGAACTGCTTTTAAGGATTTAAGGAGTCGAAGGTGGGAAAACTTTTCTTTAATTCTACATCTATTAATGGGATGATTGGGGGAGATCACCCATAAACAATCTGGAAGGGGGACAAATTGAGGGGAGGCTTGGGAGTGCACCTCGTTCGGAGGAGGGCAAAAGGGAGAAGCTCTACCCAACCTAGTTCAGTCTCCAAGCATAATTTAGTCAGAATCTCCTTTAAAGTTCGATTTGTTCTTTCTACCTGTCCTGAACTTTGAGGCCTATAGGCACAGTGTAGATTCCACTTTATTCCAAGAATATTACTAATTAATTTAGATATCTTAGCCGTAAAGGCTAGACCATTGTCGGACCCCAGAGCTAAGGGCAAACCAAAATGGGGAACTATTTCTGTCAGGAGCTTTTTAACTGTTACTTCAGCTGTCTCCCTCTTAGTGGGGTATGCTTCTACCCATCCTGAAAATGTATCCACAAAAACTAGCAGGTATTTGTACCCATACATGCCAGGCTTCATTCCAGTAAAGTCCAATTCCCAATGTTCTCCTGGAGTTAGTTCTCTGTGTCGGACCCCGGGGGACCCGGTTACCCGATTTGCATTTCCTGTGATTGAGTTTTGACTGTACCTCACACTCAACAAACAGCAAACAGGGCAGATGTACAGAAGGCAGGAACCAGGACACCCACGTGGCCCCACAGGCCCAAGCCCTCGGGCCTCCGAGGAAAGCTCGCAAAGCCACACTGCACCTGAGTTACCTCGATCTTAAGTCCCGAGGGAGCCTGGCACCCAGTGGGCAGCACTGCCACTTAAAAGTGGAACTGGAGGACCGGGGATTTAGCTCAGTGGTTCCACCGCCTGCCTGGAAAGTGCAAGGACCCGAATTCGATCCCCAGTACCAGAAAAAAAAAGTGGAATTGGAACTTGGTGTTGTGTTGGCCCAAAAGGGCCATGCAAGAGGCAGAAAGCATGTAGAATATTCAGGAATAATGGACGGCGTTAGCTGGGCAGAGATGAAAGGGCAGTGCGGGCAACGTTAGTGGAGGACAAGGCAGGCAGAGCCAGGAGTGGGCTTTGTAGAGCCTCCTAAACTAAGATAAATAGTTTGGACTTTTACTCTCTTGGAAATAGGGAGCCACCGAAGGTTTGCCCACAAAAGGAGTGCCTAGGCCAAGGCATGCTTGAGAGAAGTCCCCGAGAGTGATGCCTGAGAGTCCCTGGGATGGTGTGCAGAGCTGCAAAGGCTGAGACAAATGGGGAAATTCTGCAGGAAGTCAGGCTGGTGGACGGAGGACCTGCAGAGAAAGAAGGGAGGACTGAGATTCGCAGCGGCTGCACAGTGGCGGAACCAGCTGGCAGCGGCTGGTGGAGGAGGGGAGGAATGGCGAGGAGGAAAGACAGGTGCCGAAGCATCCTGCAAAGGTGACATGGGTGACGCCGGTGCCTGTGAGAAGGGTGGAGCCCAGGAGCCCCAAAAAGAAGCAGGGAGGGCTTGGGATGTATCAGGTGAGACAGAAAATCTGCCGGAGAACCTCACGTGAGGAGAGAGAGATGGGAGGATTTCACCAAGTGCACGCTTCCTCCCTCCCTCCGTCTTCTCAAGTGTACAGAGGCTTCGAGCCATCTTGCTTTGAGCTAAGGAAGTATCTGTGTCTCACAGGACAGAGAAATCTGAGACCGCAAAATGCCCACTGGACGGACATTCACGCACCTCGGCTTGACGCAGGTGCAAGGGGCCTGCGTCCCCTGCTCCCTCCTGCCACTCCTCCTTGCGTGCTATTTTCGGGACCGCCCGGCTGCCCCCCCAACCCTGCTAAGAACCCGCATAGCTGCCTGGCTACCCAGCTACTTCTGCCCTTACACTCTGTCCCTTTGACCCCCCACCACCACCACCACCACCTACAAGAGCAGCCCTTAGGCGCCCGAAGCATCCTGCAGACAAGAGTGGAATTCCTCCTCCTTTCAAATCTCCCAGCCACATGACTCTCTCTTCCCACACTGGTCTCACGACTCACCTCCACTTGCTAGTCGCTTTTTACACAGTGCTGTTGAAGATTTCTGTCCTCTACAACTATTTCTTCCTCGGGCCAGTCTGGGTCACCGCTCGGCCAGCTTCCAAGCACTTGGCTGTATTCATTTGCTCTGCAATCATCAGCCGCCTATCATTACACCACCACCCGTCTTTCTCAAACCCAAACTTTCTCAAACCTAGCAGTCCTAGAGCCCCGTGACATCCTTTTCCTTACCCGCTCCCCGCTGCACCCCACTCAGGCTCTGGTCTGTTCATCCTGCACTCATTTCCGGGGATCACAGCCCTGGCCTGTTTTCCCCGGCACCTGCCCAGGTCACAAACAGTTGGCTGGGCATCAAGGCAAGATTTACTCTCAACCAATCTGCCTGCGGTGCCAGCTGGGGCCTGCAGGGGGCGCGCGGTCTTCCTCAAGGGCCACATCCTCTGCTTTTGAATTAGAATTTTTTTTCCCCACCTGTAAATTGCTGAGAAGGAAAGGAAACTAGTATTTTATTTAAGTCTTTTCTGCTCACCAGAAAGACCCAGCCAAACGTCTGCCGCGTATGCAGCCTACCCTCCTACCAGCCTTGCCAACCTCTCCGCAGACATAAGGGCCCTCTTCTGCACCTGCCTTCTAGAAATCCCCTTCCTCCAAACTTGAGTCTGTCACCACACCCAGGTTCTCATTCCCCCTCCAGGGCCGGCAATATCCTCATCCAGGCTTCCCGGCCTTAGCTATCTGGGATGATCCAGGCTTTCTGGCCTTAGCTATCTGGGATGGCATTTGGAGTCACACACATGACCCTGCATTCAGGATACATGCATCTGGTCACTGTGATTTTGTCACAGGAAGTGTCCTGGCGTCTATGTCGGGGGCAGTAGTGTGATCTTGGGGCCATGGGCTACACTCACGAGGACAGAACCTAGGAAGCCACGGGGTGGTGTTGAAACAGGATGTTAGAGAGCAGACCAGCCGGAAATCTCACTCCTCAAGTCAGGCCCTGGGCAAGCCGGAAACACAGGCGGCATCTGGACCTGGTTGGAAATACCGAATCTCAGCCCCCCCAAGCTGGGGCAGTGCATGAGCATATGGAACTCTCCGGTTCGTGCCTGTCCTGTGACTGCCAGGTGCTGGTGGCCTTGGTGGGTCTGGCTACTCACACCAGCACCGCAACCTCCATCCCCAGCTGCAGGGTGCCCTGGCAGGTTTCCACGTGGAGAAAAGTGTAAATGGACCCCCAAAGCTAAAGCTGCAGTTGGCTTGGCCAGCCAGGGGAGTCACCGCCCAGGACTCGCAGGATGAAGTTGAAGGCTTCCTGACTCCCAGGACCTGTATCACCCAGGGAGCCGTGCTTCTGAGTAAAAGCACGGTGTCGTGAATTCAAGGCACCCAACACCCACAGGTGCACCCAAAGCCATTCTCCGCCTCCATGCAGTGGCCATGCCCACCCAGTCTGGCCAGGCTGTGGTTCCTACCCAACTCCCCAGACATCCCCCTCTGTCTCAGCGGGGAAGCCATGGGGCACAGGGGAGAAGGGAGCACCCAAGAGACAGGATCCACCCATGTTGCTGAGAGGCCCGGGGATGGGTCTCCCAGGCTTAGAGAAGATTGTCCCTCCAGTGGCAGAAACAGCTGGAATTCACCTAAACTATGAGCTGGAGTTTCCTCTAGTCTTTGGACACAGAAGTGCAGGTCCTGTGCAGCGGGTCCTCCAGCGCTCACACGGTAGGTTCCATGAACCTGGCCAGGCTCCAGCCATCCTCAGGTAGATGCTACAGGTTGTACCTGGAAGGCTCCAGGGCTAGTCCCAAGGAAAACTTCATGGTGGTTTAGAAGCAAATAAAGCTGGTCCCTTCAGAGGCAGGATTCAAGGAGATACACTGCGCATCAGGGTCATTGGGAAGTGGCAGTGGTGGGGGTAAGTTCCCTAGGCAGGGGGCTCATAGGTTGTCAGGGGACAAGGAACATCAACTCCCAGTAGCTGCCTTTTGCAGCTTTGTCCCATGTCTTGAGGACAGTGGTTGAACTGCTGTCTGCCAGGCAAAGGCCGAGCAGGATCACAGCTGCCATGGTCCCTTCCTAACTGTGGCTTGGCAGGGAGCAGACATGCCTGGCTGCAGGGAGATCTGATGGGTTACAGTGTGCTGAGCTCAGCCTGAAGACAGGCCACATCCTTCCCCAAGTTCAGACTGAAACATTGGGAAGGAGGAGGAGGAAAGGACCCTACCCAATATCTCAGCTCCCTGGGAGGCCTCTGCTGTCCACCGCATTCACCAACATAGGTTAGACCTGGATCACTGAAGGAGCACTAGCCTACAAAGTAGGTATTCTTCTGGTAGAAGTCAGGGTCAGCATGTCGCAGTAGCAGCTTGAGGTGGGCACATTTGGTGGCTCCACACCACCATGGTAGATCCGCAGGTGCAGCTCCTCGGGCCGGGACAGCTGGCCCTCATGGTTCAGGTGTGTGTGAAACTCAGCTAGATTCTTATATTTTAGTTTTATTTTTCTGTGACATCATCTTTGCACGTTGCCATTTGTTAAATTGTTATAATCTAAAGGAAAAGAATTACAATAGTGTGAGAAGCAGAGGATAAGGGGCTTTGTTCGTAGGCCTTTTGTGCTATCCATCCATGGTAGTGTAGAAAAATACATAGATCTGCTGTTTCAAGACTATGGAGTACTTCAAGAAGAGAGATCTAGGGCTGGGGATTTATCTCAGTGGTTTTGCCGCCTGCTGCACAAGCGCAAGAACCCGAGTTCGATCCCCGGTACCAAAAAAAAAATCCTCTTCGCTAGGGTAAGGCAGCTCATGATCCTCGGAGGCCATTTCACATGACTGAGTGAAGTCATCCTGGTTATCCGTACCATTTGTTTGCTTTTTTACCTCTTCCGCTCTGGGAAACCTGCTCCAGGCCCACTTCCCTCACAGTTCCAGCCGAGGGAGGGGTGGTTTCCGTGGCCATTTCCAAGTCTGCTGAGGCAGCTGTGCTGTCCTGGTCAAAGATCACCTGAGGGCCTCCTGCTCGGCCAGCAGAAATGCACTAGCTCACTGCATTCCCATCCGTGTCAACTCGGCTTATCAAAATACTTGTCCCTGGAAAACAGAGCTTAACACCAAGGCCTCCTGCTAAAACTAACAAGAACTTTAAAATTTTTGAAAAATAAAACTGACAAGAACAGCAAATATTTTGTTTGTTTTGATATCGGGGATCAAACTCAGGACCTTGTGCTAAATCCCCAGCCCAAGAACAGCAAATTTTAAGACATGTTTCGAGGAGAGTCACATGTAAGTAGGTATACTGTGGATACTGAGGCAGTCACACAGGGTGTAGCCCATGACATCTACTTGGTTCCCATCAATAACAGAAAATAGGGCCGGGGATTTAGCTCAGTGGTTTTGCCGCCTGCTGCGCAAGCGCAAGGACCCGAGTTTGATCTCCAGTAACAAAAAATAAAAAAAAATAATAATAATAATAATAATAATAATAGAAAATAAACCCTGTTGTCCCAAGTTGTATGCTGTGTCCTGTACACTGAGGCCCTGTCAGGTGTTCTTGAATTCTCTGACAAATATGAACCCCAAGAATTCTGGCACCGAAATCATTGCTTCGTGATTATGATCTAGGATGAGCCTCTTTGACTTCATTGTTACATTCTGAATAGTGCAGAAGCTTTTTAATAAGATGAGATTCCAGCCCCCCCAGCAACCAGCGGGCAGAAGGTGAGGACCTGGCCTGCGTGGAGCCCCGCTCCATCCCACCCACACCCCGAGCCCCAGCGACCAGGTTAGTCCTGCAGGCACCTGCAGTCCCCCCGACCCCAGCCTCCTGGCTGTGCAGCTACATGGTTCCACACTACAGGAGCCATAAAGGGCATTGTCGGGAGCTCCAGAAGATAGAGCAGAAATGAACAGCAGAAAAAGGGCCTCTCCACAGTTTGTAATAGTGAAAGCTTGAAAGCAGCCCAAGTGCCCATCAATTGGAAACTGGATAAAGATGTGGGTTTTTTTATAAAATGGAGTACTACTCAGCCATAAAGAACGAGAAACTAGAGACATTATAGCTAAATGGATGCATATCGAGGCCATACTCTTAAGTGAAATAAATGGGACACACATGTGTAAATACCAAATAGTTTCTCTAGTGTGAGAAACTGAAAGTGTAAATAAGGGTTAAAATGGTTAAAATGAATAATTGATAATTTGAAATAGGAAAAGGTCCAAAGAGGTAGGGGTGAAAGGAGGGGAAGGGGAAAGGAAAAGAGGGAAAGGAAAAATTATGAGAAAGAAAAAAAATGGAAACAAAGTCTATGTAAATAGGGAAGGGTAGAGGGGTGAAAGGTACACAGGTAATGGGGAGAAAATAAGAATCAAGATACATCATGTACAGGTACAAACACCCAATGATAAATGGAAACGTACTGTGTCCCTAAAATGTACCAATAAAAGAACTTAAGAAAAAAGAAAGAAAGAAAGAAAGAAAGAAAGAAAGAAAGAAAGAAAGAAAGAAAGAAAGAAAGAAAGAAAGAAAGAAAGGCAGGTCTCTCTCAGGCTCCTTGATGAAAACTGAAGCCCACTGGGAAAGTGAAGAGAATCTCCGCAATAAAGGCATACCAGACCACTGTACTTGGTAAGTTGGAGGGATCATCACCTCCCATCCAAACCTGGACTATCTTCAGGGGAAGGGCAGCTGGAACCTGCAGTAGAACCTTGCAGAGTTCAACACTGCAGAAGGTCAGGGAGCTCAACTTGGGCCTTGCAGCCAGAAATCTGCCTGACTCTCACGAGTCTGCTACTGGCTTGCTGAGACTCATTGACTTATATCTGCACACTGCTGCCCACATTGTCTATTGTGACAGCAGAGACATACCCTGAAGGCGGCCCTTCATTTTTATTCTTTGTTATTTTCAAAAAATTTTTGCTCTTATTTTTAATTTTTTATTTTTTCTACTCATTTCAAATTTTTGTTTTTCCTTTTTTTCTTTTTTCTTTCTCTCTCTTTCTTTCTGTCTCTCTCTCTCATTCTCTCACTGACCCACATTGTTCTTCATCTCCCTTTTTGTTCCTGTTCTGGCCCTAATTTGGATTTCTTCTTTATTTTTCTTTTCTTCTCTTTTTCCTTCTCTTGATTGTCGTTAGTTTTAAAGGAAAGTAAATACAGTTTCTAGCCTCCTTATTGTGTTAGGTTGTTCTGTTCTCATCTTTGTTCTTTCATTCTGTCTTTTCCTCTTGTCCTCAACAGTTTCTTAGAGTTTGCGTGATCTTCCTGTGTCCACTGGCCTCACTGCTAACCTTTCCCTAGTCTACCTATTTATCCCTCCCTCCACAACTCCTTCTAACTCCCCATCCCAAAGGGTAAAGTTGCTATATTGAAGAGTTTATTCACTATAAATATATGTTGGGCAGGTCCTCAATTTTTATTTAATTCACATGGTAAAAGGTGGTAGATTAATAACTACCACAAATTGTCCTTTTCTAAGCTGTGCTTGATGCTATGGTGTTGCTGATTGTATCACTTGGGCTAAGGAGTTGTGACTGATCTAATCAGTTGTCCTTCCTGGTATAAAGAAAATGAGATGGCCTCAGAGTCATTAGAGACTCAAAACCTAAAGACCAGCTATACCTGGAAGACACCTCTGAGAAGCAATCATTCCATAAGGGTTCTAAACAAAAGCAACAAAGATACTTGCAATAAACAACTTCACAGTATCAACCCAGGAACTAAAACAAGGACAGTACCAAAAACAAAATTGAGAAGACATTTAAGTAAGGCACAAACTCAGACTTCCACCCCAACAAAGGCAAATTCTGGGGGAAATGAGGTGGAAAAGTCTGATAATCAACCACCTGAACACCCTGAACTGATAGCACAGGAGGTAACAAAACAGATGAATGAGGCTCTAGAAAAATTCAAAACAGAAATAATTTCCCAGATAACTACAGAGATGGTGAGCAAAATGAAAGAAATGATTAGAGACTCTAGAACAGAAACAGATAAAAAAAATAGATGAGCTCAAGATCATGATGGAAGCCATGAATGCCCAGAATAGGAAAGAAACAGAAACCATGATCACCCAACATAGGAAAGAAATGGAATCCATGAAACAGATTCAAACAGATATCTGGGAAATTAAAAGCTCTATTGAAAGTATTTGCAGAAGAATGAGCCAATCTGGAGACTGACTATCAGATATAGAAGACAGGACTACAGCCAGTGACCATAAAAAGAGAGGTCTCTTAAAGCTAGTAAGGGGCCATGAGAAATTGATCCAACAGTTCCTAGATGACACAAAGAAAAATAATATAAGACTGGTAGGAGTCCATGAAAAACCAGAAGAAAGTACAAATGACATACAAAAACTGTTCACAGAATTAATGACAGAATACTTCCCACACAGAGTGAAAGAATTTGACATACAGATAAGTGAGGCACATAGGACTCCGACTAGCCATGATCAAAAAAATCTACACCTAGACATATAATAATCAAGAAATCCAACAGAAGAACAAAATACTAAAAGCAGTTAGAGAAAAAACACAAATCACATACAAAGGGGAGCCCATCAGAGTCACAGCAGACTTTTCAACACAATCCCACAAGTCAAGGAGAGCCTGGAGTGAGGTTTTTTCAAGCCCTAAAAGAAAACAACCTCCAACTTACACTGATGTATCCTACAAAACTATCTTTCAAAATTGATGGGGAAATAAGATACCTCCATGACAAAGAAAACCTGAGAAACTTCATGAAAAATCAACGCTCAAAACAATTCTAAACAATATCCTAGAAAAAGACAATGAAAGTCACAACTCCATGAGGGCCAACAGAGGGAAGCCACCAGGCAAGGCAAGAAACTAAAAGGAAAGGGGGAAAAATAAAAAGTAAAAGAGCCAACAACAGTAAAACATCATGACAAGGATGAGTCAATATCTGTCAATTATAGCCATCAATGTTAATGGCCTCAATTCACCAATCAAAAGAAATAGACTGGCAGAATAGATTAAGAAACAAAATCCAGCAATATGCTGTGTACAAGAAACACATCTAACACAAAAAGAAATTCATAGACTGAAAGTAAAAGGATGGAAAACAGTTCTCCATGTGACAGGAACCCACAAAAAAGCAGGGGTAGCAATCTTATTTGCAGACAAAGTAGATTTCAAACCAAAACTAATTAAGAGAGACAAAGATGGTTATTACATCCTTGTAAAGGGAACAATCCAAGAGGAAGAGATGACAATCCTAAATATATATGCACCAAATACGAATGCCCCCAACTATACAAAATATTAATGGCATGAAAAAACCAAATAAGCACTAATGCAATTGTAGTGGGGACCTCAATACCCCACTATCACAAACAGACAGATCATCTAGACAAAATATCAACAACGAAATTCTAGAACTGAACCAAGCTACTGAACAAATGAACTTAATAGATGTTTACAGAGTGTTCCACCCCACAAAATCAGAATACACATTCTTTTCAGTTGCACATGGATCATTCTCCAAAATAAACCACATGCTAGCTCATAGGACATGTTTAAGTAAATGTAAAAGAATTGGCCGGCGATTTAGCTCAGTGGTTTCACTGCCTGTTGTGCAAGATCAAGGACCCGAGTTCAATCCCCAGTACCAAAAAAAAAAAAAAAGAATTAAAGTTACCCCCTATATATTATCAGACCATAGTGCTATAAAATTGGAGAGCAATAGCATAAGAAACCGCAAAACCCCCACAAACACATGGAAATTGAATAACACCCTCCTAAACAACCAGTGGGTCACAGAGGAAATTAAAGAAGAAATTAGAGTTTCTACAAGTAAATGATAATGCCAGTACAACATACAGGAATCTATGGGACACAATGAAAGCAGTTCTTCAAGGGAAATTAATAGCAGTGAATGCCCATATTAGGAAAACAGAGAGAGCTCAAATAAACAACCTAATGCTGAACCTCAAGCTCCTAGAAAAAGAAGAGCATAACAAACCCAAAGCTCATACAAGAGAGGAAATTATAAAGATCAGAGCAGAAATCAACGCAATGGAGACTAAGAGAACAATGCAAAAAAATCAATGAATCAAAGAGTTGGTTTTTCGAAAAAATAAATAAAATCAATAAACCTTTAGCCAACCTTATTTAAAAAAGGAAAGAAAAGGCTCACATCCATGCAATTAAGAATGAAAAAGGTGAAGTCACAACAGATGCAGCAGAAACCCAGAGGATCATAAACACCTACTTCGAGAACCTGTACTCTAATAAAATGGAAAACACAGAAGAAATGGACAGATTCCTAGATACATATGAATTGCAAAAGTTAAATGAAGAAGATATAGAAATTCTAAACACCCCAATTACAATGAGTGAAATTGAAAATGTAATAAAAAATCTACCAACAAAAAAACACCCAGGTCCTGATGGCTTCACTGCTGAATTCTACAAGACATTTAAAGAAGAACTACCAACATTACTCTTTAAACTCATCAAGGAAATTGAAAAGGAAACAATATTTCCAAATTCATTCCTGGAAGCAAGTGTTACTTTGATTCCAAAACCAGGGAAAGACCCAACCCAAAAAGAGAACTACAGGCCAATCTCCCTAATGAACATAGATGCAAAAATCCTCAACAAGATACTGGCAAACAGAATACAGAGGGTCATCAAGAAGATCATACACCCTGACCAAGCCGGATTTATCCCAGGGATGTAAGGATGGTTCAACATATGTAAATCAATAAATGTAATACACTATATTAACAGAGCCAAGGACAAAAACCATATGATCATCTCAATAGATGCAGAAAAAGCATTCAACAAAATCCAACACCCATTTAGGATAAAAACCCTGCAGAAAATTGGAAGAGAAGGTCTTTATCTCAACCTGATTAAGGCTATCTATGAAAAATCAACAGCCAACATCACAGACAATGGTCAAAAACTGAAAATTTTCACACTAAAATCAGGAACTAGATAAGGATGCCCACTATCACCACTCCTGTTCAATATAGTTCTGGAAACATTAGCCACAGCAATTAGAAAAGAGAAAGAAATAAAAGGAATAAATATAGGAAAGGAAGAAGTGAAACTGTCATTATGGGCTGATGATATGATACTTTACATAGAAGACCCAAAAAACTCCACCAAAAGACTTCTAGACTTAATTGACAGATTCAGTAGAGTAGCTGGATACAAGGTCAACACTCAAAAAACAATAGTCTTCTTATATACAAATAACAGGTTCACTGAGAGAGAAATTAGGGAAACAATTCCTTTTAGAGTAGCATACAAAAAAATGAAATATCTAGGAATCAATCTAATGAAGAAAGCAAAAGACCTCTACAGAGAAAACTACAGCACTCTGAAAAAAGAGATTGAAGAGGATATCAGCAAATGGAAAGATATCCCTTGTTCCTGGGTAGGAAGAACCAAAATAGTGCAAATGGCCATACTTCGAAAACTGCTATATAGATTTAATGCAATGCCATTTGAAATTCCAACAATATATTTCACAGAACTAGAGAAAATAATCCAAAAATTCATTTGGAACAGAAGAGACCTAGAATAGTAAAAGCAATTCTAGGCAACAGAGACATGGCAGGGGGTATCACCATCCCCAACTTGAAACTACACTACAAAGCTACTGTGATAAAAACAGTATAGTACTGGCAAAGAAGCAGAGCCAAAGATCAGTGGAATAGATTAAAAGATCCAGAAACAACTCCAGACATACTCAGCCACCTCATCCTTGACAAAGGAGCCAACCATCCTCAGTGGAGGAAAGATAGCCTCTTTAATAAATGGTGTTGGAGAAACTGGATTTCAACCTGCCAAAGATTAAAACTAAACCCATATCTATCACCATGCACTAAACTAATATCAAAGTGGATTAAAGATCTAAATATTAAGACAGAAACACTAAACTTGCTGGAAGATAAGTTAGGTAGAACTCTTGATGACACTGGCATAGGAAAAGACTTTATGAACAAAACCTCAGTAGCACGGGAACTAGCACAAAGAATCAACAACCAGGATCTCATCGTATTAAAAAGCTTCTGCATTGCAAGAGAAACCACCAACAGAGCTAAGAGACAACCTACAATGTGGGAAAAAATTTTAAGCAGTTGTACCTCAGACAAAGGACTACTATCTAGAATATATAAAGAACTGAAAAAAATCAGACCTTCCAAATTCAAGGACCCAATTCAAAAATGGGCATCTGAAATGAACAGACATTTCTCAGACAAAGAAATAAAAGCAGCAAATAAACATATGAAAAATGTTTAACATCACTGGTCATTCAAGAGATCCAGATGAAAACAACACTGAGATTCCACCTCACCCCACAAAGAATGGCTGCTATCAAGAAATCAACCAATAACACATGCTGGCAGGGGTGTGAAGAGAAAGGAACCCTTCTCCCTTGTTGGTGGGTGTGCAGACTAGTGCAACCACTGTGGAAATCAGTATGGAGATACCTCAAAGAACTAGGACTAGAGGTCCCATTTGACCCAGGTATTCCCTGCTGGGTATCTTTCCCAAAGAATTAAAAGCATCATACCACCACGAAATATGTGCACCCATGTTTATAGCGGCAAAGTTTGTAAAAGCTAAAGCTTAGAAACAGCCCTAGTACTCATCAACTGGAGACTGGATAAAGAAGATGCGGTTCTTGGGGCCGAGGATTTAGCTCAGTGGTTCTGCCGCCTGCCTCACAAGCGCAAGGACCCGAGTTTGATCCCCAATACCAAAAAAAAAAAAAAAAAAAAAGATGTGGTTCTTTTATAAAATGGAGTATTACTCAGCCATAAAGAATGAAAAACTAGAGTCATTTATAGCTAAATGGATATATATTGAGGACATACTCTTAAGTGAAATAAACAGGACACACGTGTAAATACCGAATAGTTTCTCTAGTGTGAGAAACTAAAAGTGTAAATAAGGATTAAAATGATTAAAATGAATAATTGATAATTTGAAATAGGAAGAAAAGGTCCAAAGGGGTAGGGGAAGTGGGAGGGGAAGGGGAAAGGAAAGAAGGGAAAGGAAAAATTAAGAGAAAAGGAAAAAGTGGAAACAAAGTCTTTGTAAATAGGGAAGGGTGGAGGGGGTGAAGGGAGCACAGGGAATGGGGAAAAAATAAGAACCAAGATACATCATGTACAGGTACAGGCACCCAATGATAAATGTAAATGTACTGCACACCTAAAATGTACCAATAAAAGAATTTAAACAAAAAAAAAAAAAACAATTCTGGCACCACAGGGCCAGCGATCAGCTCCGACCTACGTGTCAGCGGGAGCAGCCAGGGCCTCCTGGAGCAGGCAGATCCTTTCCTGAGTAGACACCTCCAGGTTCCCAGAGCTGCTTCCCCCCACCTCACTCACACACACACAATTAATTATTTGCATAAGAACAGGCTTAACCCAGACACCCTCCAGACACCCAGGAAGCTGTCAGTGGTTAAAACTTAAGCAGTACTGGGAGCAGCAAATTCACAATGCAGCTCCTGGGGGAGCATGCAAGGAGGTGGGTGACAGGAGGTCTTGCTCCAGGAGGCAGCTGGAATTGACAGCAACCCCTCTCCTGCCACTGTCCCCTGTGGCCCAGTCATAGTTCTCTTTGCTGATGCTCATAACACAGCCCTGCCCCACTGGCTTCCCTTCCTCTTCCCTTCTTTCCTGCCTGGAGGTGGCAACACCAAGGTGCCACGCTCTGGGGCTGACTTTGGTGGCCAGTCTCAGCAGCAGGTTTGGGGCCCTGGTAACCCCCACAACCTGCCCTGGAGCCCTGCTCTTCTGGTTTGTCCCTGCCAATCCCATTAAGAGTGTCTCCAAACCCAAGAACCCGACAGAAGCAGGAAGGCATTGAACACAAATTAGACTTACGTCTTCATCTCGTGCCCTTTGAGGACAGCGCACCCATGTCCTTGCCGAGCATCATTTTCAACACTCTCCCCTAACCTCTCCTTGGCTTTCTTTGTGTAGAAGGCCCACTGTAGAGATGGACCCAACTGAAGTCCCACAACCAGAGGCCAAGCTGCAACACCACCCCAGCTCCATGCATGGTGAGCAGGGACCCTGGCACCGGGGGACCACTTCCTGTGCCCCTCACACTGGCTCATCCCTGGTACCAGGAGGAAGCAGCCTGGCAGGAAGGTACTGGGGAGGATGTGCCCCTAGGGGACTTGGATGTGCCACTCCCAAGCCACAGTCTTGCTTGGAGAAAGCACAGTCGCAGAGGACTCCGGTCGCTCTGTGCAGAGAAGACTGAGGACAGGAAGAGTCAAGGCTTGGGAGCCACATCTTGGCTTCTTGGTGCCATCAGGTTGCACCAGGGGCCTGAAGAGAAGCAAATGAGCTTTTCTTCCTGGCTTTTACTTGCTTACTTTTAACCCTGCCTGGACAAAAACCAGGTATGAGGCAAAGATAAGCCAGGAGCTTCTAGCACAACTGGTTACCCCAAGATACCCAAGAGCCCCCCAACCACGAGGGCTGTGTGTCTCCCAATCGAAGAGCCAGCTTCCTGGAAGGGACTGATAAACCCACAAACAGGTATTGAAACATGTGTGTTTTCCCCGGCACCATATCACTCTCAAGCCTTTTTCTAAATCAGCAGGGCTCACACACCTGATGCCAGAAAGGTACCTGCTGGCCCCATCTCAGAAAGCACCCAAACCCAGCGCACACGGGTTCACTCTCGGTCTTTATTGCAGTGTCTGCAGTGCTGAGGATTTGGTGGGTCAGTGTCAGCAGCCGCTCCTGCCAGGACCAGAGGCACCCAGCAGCCAGAGCCACAATGTTCATGCGTGAGGCAGAAGACCAGCTCTCCCTGCGGCTCCACAGCAGTCGTCATGGTCCGAGCCAGGGAGAGTTGGTGGATCCGGTTCCAAGGCTGAGAGGTCACATAGCTGTGAGGTGGCCCAGCTTCCTCAGTCATCACAGCTGCCACACGGCGGAGTGGAAAGATAAAGCAGCCCCACGCCATGGCAAACAGGGTGGAGCAGGAGGCAGAAAGTCAACAAAGGCGTGAAAGGACAGGAACAAGGAGTGGCCAGGGCAACATGTGGCTGTGACAGCAGACAGCCTCCCTCAGTGGTGCTCCCAGGCCCTCCCCAGCTCTGCAGAGGCCAGTGCGCCTCGTGACACCACATCCAGCAGTCTTCAGGAGCCAGGTGGCCCTTCCCGCTCCTCCCACCCCAACAGCCCTTCTCAGGAAACGGAAGAGCCTAGAATCAGTGTGACCGGGAAAGCAGGAGTTCTCATGCAGCCTAATGGAGCAAGACAATAAGTACAAACACACAAACCCCAGAGCAACACTAGAAAGGAAAAGGGGAGACCAAAAACATATGAAAACCACTAAACCGGGCAAGATGGTGCACACCTGTAATCCCAGCACTCAGGAGGCTGAGGCAGGAAAATCTAGAGCTCGAGGCCAGTCTGGGCTACATGGTGAGGACCTATCTCAAAAAAAAAAAAAAGAAAGAAACTGTCTTTCCAGAAAGAACAGAATCACAGGATCCCAAATCTCCTGCTATTAGACTGGAACAGAAGCATATCATTTGCAGAAATATGGGAGGTCTGCATCAACCTGAGAGGCACCCTGAGGCCCAGCCTCCAGGAGCTGATGTCTGTGGGCAGCGCTGTCACCTCGCCAGCTCCCAGGCCAGCCACCCCCTCCGCCCTCCTGCTGGTCGGAGGTCCCCGTTCAGCCTGGCCCAGACCGACTTCAACTGAGTCCCTCACTGGGCCCTGTTTCCCAAATTACCATTCATTTAAATTACCACAGTTATTTCTTTAATTCTATTTTTAAGACAAACAACAGAGCTATTGACAAGGGAGAGAAACGTTTTAAAAAAAGAAGCAAAGGAAAAAGAATGGTGCTATCCCAAGCTACCTCTTGCGGTCTGCTCCACTGAGAGGAATTATTCTGTGGACTCACACAGATACACACGCATGCATGTACTTTTTTTCCCTGATATTTGAAATTTGAAATTCTTTGTGAACTAGCCATGCCTATTTTTACTGAACCCTTCAAAGAAAAAAGAAAGAAAGAAGCCATAACATGTAGGCTTCCAGAGAAGCCACACTTCCGCTGTAAAATCTCAGGAAGCAGTCACCAGGCAAGGCCAGAACCCAACAGAGGCAAAAAGCCACCCAGAGGGTGAGACATCCACGTGTAGATCCAGGAGAACAGTGCCAGGATTCTACACACACAGCCGCCAACCCTTCGGGCTCTTTGGAGATTTTTAATCCTCCTACTCATAGTTTTGCTATCATCAGCAGTTTGCTTTAAAAACTTTAATCAACATGTTTCTACCTTTGTCCCCTCGGTAAGGCAGAAAACCCCTCAGAGCAGTGAGAGGAAGGGGTGACATTTGAAAAGGGTGTCCAAAGGGCAGCAGAGGCGACTCTCCGGTGACAGTTTGGAAACACGATTGACGGCGACATTACGGGCAGGCTCTGGGCACGAACAATGGAGCCAGTGTCACAAACAGTGTTTGTTTTGGTTTCCATGCTTCAGAGAAGTGGCTCCAGGTCTGTCACCTCACAGGATACTAGCACGCTGGAAAACAGGTTTTACCTGAAAGAGAAGAGCAGCAAGGGTCAGTGCGCTCTGGCAGAGCACCCAGCAAACCTGTCCTGACCCTCCCAACAGTCTCCATCCCTGGGACCCGTCAGTTCCTCCTCCCCCATCTCAATTCCTGCCGGACAAGCTGTGTTTTCAGCCCCTAGAAGCTCCACATCCCCAACCACAGGACTTTTGAACGTGCTGCCTGGAAAACACACTCCACTCTTCCAGGTAACACCTTCCCTCAGTGCCCAACCCAAGCCCCTTCCACAGCTCCCCACAGGACTCAGCCTCCTCTCCCTTCCAACCCTCCTTCCTAGCCCTTCTACAGGTATTTGAGCCAGGAGTCAGCAAACTATTTCTGTAAACGTCCAAGAGTAAGTATTTTATCCTTTGTACATCCTGCGGTCCCTCTTTTGTTCTCTGGCTCATGAGGAGGTGAGCAGTTTTGATCTACCGCACACTCCTGCCATGATGTCTACCTCACCACAGCCCCAAAACAACAGGGCTAACCATGGACTCAACCTCCCAAACTGTGAGCTAAAATAAACCATTTTGCTTCTTAACTTGATTGTCTTGGGTATTTTGTTACAGTGACAGAAAGCCAACTAACACAGCTAAAAAAAAACAGGTAGTGATCTAAATTTGGCCTGTGCATAGGCCTTAGTTTTCTGTCCCCAGCCCCTAGCCAATTTATACAAGTGTCTGACGATGTCCTTCTCTTGCTTAGAATGGGCACTTGTGCAGGCAAGAGCCACATGAAGCTTTCTCACCTCTAAAGTCGAGCCCCAGAACAGTGTCAGGGGTTTAAGAAAGACTGGTGCAGAAAGCCTTGTATGAAAGAAAGTCCAAAAACTGAATCTATTCAAAACATTATCTGAAGGAGCTTAGAAAAGGAGGGGAGGGCCTAAAATCCCAGCACTTGGGAGGCTGAGGCAGGAGGATTGCAGCAAGTTCAAGGCCAGCCTGGGCTACATAGTGAGTTCAGGGCCAGCCTAGACTACAAAGGGAGACCCTGCCTCAAAAAAAAAAAAAAAAAAAAGGAGGGGAAATCTGACCAGTAAAGTTGCTACCATCTTCCGTCAGCGGTAGGTTACAGGCATTTTAGAGCCATGCATATAAAACTGAAGGTTTCACAGGATTTGAGGACTGGTGAAGCTTTCAGAGACCAAGCATCTGAAGACACGCAGGACCTGACGTCCACAGCCACATGGAACAGACTCACCTGTGAATCAAAGGCGACTACAGCAGCCACGGAACCCAGGAAGAGCATCCGGCGGGCTCAACACAGGGGCAAACGGCACCACCAGAGCACAGTGCCTTGGCCTGCCAGGGCATCCGAGAGCCCACATTTGACAGGGTCCTGGAGCACACCTGGGGGTCCTCTACCAGAACTCATGCTTTCTCTCCCCCCACAGCTGTAAGAATAAGCACCCCACATGCAGTGCCTGGTGCAGGGGGATCCCACCACTCATCATGAGCACCTCACCATTCCTCAACTCCCTCCACCACGGATCAAACCTCCAGGATTTGGGGTGAGCCTCAAGGCTCTCTGAGACCAATAGCTGAGTGTCCTTAGCAACAGCAACAAGGTTACCTGGGGACTCAGAGCCCCTGGCCTGAGCCCAGGATAAGCGAGACGTTTTGTTTTGGGGCTTCCACACCCAGCCTACCCTGCAGCAGCCCCTTGCAGCAAACAGCACTGATGCCCTTTGTTCCCAATGTAAAATGCTAGCCACAGTCCTCCATGGTGCAGCCCCAGCCGAAATCTCACTGGTTCCTAATTACACTCCTGCAGGAAGCTCTACCCACAAAGGGGGCTGGAAGGCAAGGGTAGAATGCAAGGCCACACCCCCATGGGGCACATCCCTTCCCCAAATAACCGGGACAAAGACCTCCCCCTTGGTGGGAGGCAGGGCTGGCAGAAGCAGTGGTTCTCCCCGCAGCGCACCTGTGCACTGCGCTTGTCACAGCTGCCAGGGGAGCCTGCCACACAAGCGGGAGGAAGAGCCAACATCTGCCTCGCCTTGGGGATGCCTAGAGGGTGTGTGTGACAAAAGTCCCCCGTAACAAACCAGTGATGCAGAGTCTCAAACATCCGCCGCCACAGCACGCTAGCCCAACCAAGCTTAAAACACAGGCAAGCGGGATCCAAACGCCTCTTGAAATATGGAACCATTTCAAAACCCCACGGTTCTCTGTATTCCATTGAGCTATCATCTCCCCCTTCTAATTAGCCTTTTTAGGTACAGAATTGGGAACACATTTCTATGGATTCCCCCCAACCTGCATCTGGCCCAAACCCTGGAGGTCTTGTCGCATGGATTGTTAACATTTGAGTTGCAGAGCCCCAAAAGAGGCTGTCACAAGGAAGCTGAGTACAGGCTCTGAGTCCCAAGACGTTATTGGAAAGTTATACATGCAGTAATAAGAGGTACAATGCCACCCTGCTGCCCTGGCACCAAAAACAGCATTTTCCTCTTTCCATTGGATCACGAAGTAATATTAGTGTACATGCACTATGAATATGATCACGATTCGACCATATTCAATTTAAATGTAGGATTGGGGATTTAGCTCAGTGGTTCCACCACCTGCCTTGCAAGTACAAGGACCCAAGTTCAATCCCCGGTACCAAAAAAAAAAAAAAAAATCAACCAATCAATTTAAATGTAGCTTGTTTCCTAAAGAAGATCAAAAAAATGGTTGAACCACGTCTTGACAGGGAAAAAAGAGGTTCCTGGGAACAGACTGTCAAGGTACAGAGATGGCCTCAAAACCATGACACCATCAAAAAAAGAAACACCAAACAAAACTGACCCTAAAAATCTCTGTTTTTCTATACTTGTTGACCTGAAAGTTGCTTGTGACATATGGAAAAGAGTTCCTCTAGAACAGGAAAGAAAAATTTCACAGATACATATTTATCCACACTCTAGTGGCAACTGTTAAGTAATGATATTATAGTGAAGTTCATTTACCTTGTTTCTTTTCTGTAATTTCTACATGTATTACATCTGTGATGGGAAAAACTATTACTACTCCATCTAAGTAGTCCATCATCTTTGGGCCTGAAAACTGGGATGGCCTTGTGTCCTGTGATTCACCTCCAGGTTCATTCTCATCCTGATTTTCTTTCAAATACAAACACTACAAACTTCTAACAGGAGCGAAATGAAGTTCAGTCCTTCAGGACAAACAGAGAGGCAGTGGCTGACAACAATAATGAATAGCTGTGGGAAGCACCTAACCCAGGTGAAGTCACAGAAGAAATGCTTGTACAGACAACAAAATTGTGACAAACGAGCTAAATATCCCATGCAGGAAGTCAGAAAAACAGAACACATCCAGAAAAAGCTTAAGAAAAGGATGCAATAATCAACTGAAAATTGAAAACGATAATAAAAAGGATCAAAGAAGCAAAAAGTGGGTTCTTTGTGTAGACTAATAAAATTAATATTCCTGTAAGACTGATTAAAAAAAGAATAAAAGGCAAAAATAAGCAGTATTAAGAGTGCAAAAGGGACCATGTCTACCCATGATACAAAGAGGTGTAAAGGATAATAATAGAATGTTAGGAACAACGTTAGTGTGTCACATTTGAAAACTGAGATGAAACAGACAAAATCCCCCAAAACTACAACTCATCAAAACTGACCCAAGAAAAAATAAAGACTAAATAGTCCTATAACTCTTCAAAGAATTGAACATCAGGGCCAGGGATTTAGCTCAGTGGTTCTGCCGCCTGCCTCGCAAGCACAAGGACTCAAGTTCGATTCCTGGTACAAAAAAAAAAAAAGAATTGAACATCAGCGGTTTTAAGAATTCTTCATATACAAAGAAAACCATCAGCTCCAGCCAGTTTCAGCATGGTCTACGAAACAATGTAATCTGATGCAAACTATTCCAGAGAAGAAGAAAATAAGGAAACATACCCCTATTTGTTTTAAGAGGCTAGTAAAATTTTTACCTAAGCCCGACAAGGATATTACAAAGTAGAAAAATGACTGACAAGCTTTGTCATTAAGACAGGAATGTCTGACAAAACATTAGCAAACTAAATATAGCAGCATGCATAAAAATAATATAACATTGCAAGGACCTGAGTTCGATCCCTGGTACCAAAAAAATAATAATAATAATAATATAACATGACCAAACTCTTTTTATCACAGAAATGCTAAACTGGCTTAACATTAGAAAATTAATTAATATAAATTAACCACCTTAACAGAATAAAGAAAAAAATGTGACCTTCTCAAGAGTTAGATAAACCACTTCATAAAATTAAACACTAGCACATAAAGACTAGAGAAAAACTACCTGAAAAAAAAAGAAAGAGAAAAAAATATGGACAAAAACCCTACAGCAAACACTGCTCTTAGAGGTCAAACACTGAAAACATACCCTAAAATCAAGACCGAGACAAGATGCCTGTCATTACCACTCCATTTAACACTGATCTAGGGGCCAAGAGTACAAAAAGGCTAAAAAAAGAGAGAGAATGTTTAAGGACTAGGACTAGGGAACAGAGACCCTCAGTACTCTTTTTTTTTTTTTTTGGTTGGTTGGTTGGTTGGTTGGTTGGATGGTGTTTTTGTTTTGTTTTCTGAGAGAAGATCTCACTACGTAGCCCAGGCTGGCCTCAAACTCACAGTGATCCTCCTGCCTCAGCCTCCCGAGTGCTGGGATTATAGGCATGTGCCACCACACCCAGTGACCCTTAGTACTCTTTTTTTTTGGTACCGAGGATCCAAAACCCTCAGTATTCCTGATGACATATTTATGTAGGAAACCCAAAAGGATCCATATTTATACTATCAAAATTAATCAGGGTTTGGCAAGACTGCTAGATTTTTTTTAATATCTTTAAAAACCAACTGCCATGAACAAAAAGATTTTTTAAATTATATTTTCATTTAAAAAATCAGAAATTAGGCCATAAATCAAATGATGGTAGCTTGTATAGGAACACAGGGTTTTTTGTGGGGAGGGTTCATTTTTTGTTGTTGTTTAGGGGGTGGTACTGGGGGTTTAACCCAGGGCTTTCACACTCAGTGAACATTTCCAGCCTTTTCTTTCTTTTTAAGGCAGGGTCTTGCTAAGTCACTAAATTGCCCAGGCTAGGCTCGAACTCACAATCCGGCCTCTACTTCCCAGGTGCAGGGATTACAGTCGTGCATCACTATGCCCAGCTTCATAGGAACCTGTTTCTGAGGCTGTCTTCAAGTGACAGCAGAGAGAACCTGACAGCCCCAGGGGGAGAAACCCAGGCATAGAGACTGAGCCCATGGGCCAGAGGGGTCCATTGTGGCCAAAGGCCTGGAATCCATGGTGGAAATGGCTTTGCTGGGTCCTGCATTTTGGCCTGGAATGGGGGTGGAGGAGACACTGAGGAGCTGGGGGGGAGCTAACGTGACTCCTCACTCCAAAAGTACTCAACACTAAAGGCTTCTCTGCTGCTGCCGCACCAGCCAGCAGTGAGCACCTCTAAGGAAAGTGGCTTTGGAAATGCTCCGGAGCTGCCTACAGACCTGGTTTCCAGCTGACTTCTGCCCTTGCAGCAGGCCAGGGAGCAAACCTGCCCTTCCAAAAAACAAAACCGCTTTCCGTTACTTGAGCACCTGGCAAGTGGTTTACTCTGGTGGTGAGTTTCAGAGCCAGCAGCAGAGCCAACACGGGAGTAATTGTCAGCCTACAAGCAGCTCACTCTGAAGAACTAGACACACCATGGAAGTTTCTCAGTCTGACAGAAGTATCAAGTGAATCTCGCCTTCATTACCCCGACATTCTTACCAAGCCATCAACGCTTATGCCATATCAGTACCAGTATCCATGTCCTCAAGAAAGCGCCCCTTCTCCCACCTTATGTCAGAGCCTATAGATGGAATTTGTGAACAGACCGATTGTCATAACTCCTTGTTTCAGATCCTTTCTTATTTAGTGAGATGTAAAGATGTCACAAGCACTGCTTCGTCTCAAGTGGCTCCCATGAAGTTAGTTCAGAACCAGGTGTGGATGAGATTCTGCTCAGCGGCTCAGAATCAAACAGTGGGGGATTTAGCTCAGTGGTTCCGCCACCTCCTTTGCAAGCTTAAGGACCCAAGTCTGATCCCTGGTACCAAAAAAAAGTGGGATCCACCCTCTCACACCCCACCCACAGTACAGGACAACCAGGGTCTCAGGAGGAAGCCAGCCCAGCTTATTATGGGGAATAATGACCTGGGTTCCTTCTCATGGAATTTTATTTCTCTGTATTGAATGTATGGCTTAGCAATAGAATCAGTATAATCACCAATAATCCTGTGCATAATCATTTTGCGGGATGGATGAATATAACTAATTGACTTGATTCTTTTCAAAAGGTGCTGTTAAAAAGCTAACTATGGCTAATGAATCTTCTCCCACTCTGCTATCTATAACCAACTAATTTTAATGTTCACTTTTTCTTTACAAAACTTAGGTGTGATCCATTGACAAACTGTTTCCAAAACTGATTTGTATGTAAACATGATAATACAGCCGTTTTTTTAGATATGAGTATAAATACAATATGTATTTTTAAGGTCATATCTCTGTGTGCGTATCTGTAGAACATCTAGGAATAAGTCTAACAAAAATTTATTTTAAATTTATGGATAAGTTTTTGAAAGCATTGGAAGACATTTTATAAAATACCTAAATAAGGGCCAGGGATGTAGCTCAGTGGTTCTGCTGCCTGCCTCACAAGCGCAAGGTCCTGAGTTCGATCCCCGGTACCAAAAAAAAAAAAAAAATACCTAAATAAGCTGAGCGTGGTGGTGTTCAATCCCAGTTCAAACCCAGCCTGGCAACTCAGCAACTTAGCAAGATTCTGTCTCAAAAAATAAAAAAGGGGCTGAGGATGTAGCTAGCTCAGTGTGAAGTCCCTGGGTTCAATCCCTGGTACTGCAAAAAATAAAATACCTAAATAAATGGCAAGTCATTCCATATTCGTGGATTGGAAAAGCCAACATAAAGGGCCTAATTCTCCCTGACCTGACCTACAAGGCCAATGCAGTTCCAGTCAAAATCCTAGATGCTGTGTTGTTGAACCTAACTACTGGTTTATGCAGAAGGACCAAGAGCTGAGGGCAGCCAAGACTCCTGAAGAACCAATCACAGGGGTGGAAGGCAGCCCTCCCCAGCTACACAGAAGCCAGGCAACAGGAGGAGCCTCAGGATGGGACTCATCCCTCTTCCTCCCTGAGCCTGCAAGCCTTCATCTCCACACTGCTCACTAGCTCCTCCACTGTGAATCTCTATTCAGAGCGCATCCCACAAGGGTCTAAGAACCCACCCTGCCTCCAGATGTCAGGCAGTCATTGTGACTTTCCTGCAGACACCCCTAGAACACACACCTGTCTCGTGGGGCTCATCTGTAAATCCCATCCACGCGGGATGGACCCCACCTCATCCCTGGGGGCTGACTCAGCAGAGTGTGGGGCACATGCGCTGCTTGGTCCAGACCCCAGGCCAACGCTTGGCCAGCTCTGTCTTTGGTTCAACCCTCTTGTCCCTCCCTTAAAGCCAAGGTAGCATTCTCACTTGGGAAAAGCGGGGAGTGACCACTCCTCGGCTGAGTTTCTGGGTGCCGAGTGTTTCGGGGAGGTAGCAGATCACTCCCTCTCCTCCCAGAGCCCAGGAGGAGGCCTTTGTCCCCACCCCGCACCTGTACTTGATGTCGAACACTGTGGAGTCCTCGTCCTCATCATCCTCTTCGTTCAGCGGGGCCATCTCCACGCGTTCGGCAGGAGTGGTGATAATGTCATACTTTCGGGTTTTCCTTAACCTCTTCCCTGACCTGAAGAGAACACATTCATGAGAGGCAACAGCGATGCTAGGTGAGTTCTTCCTCCCACCATCCTGACCACAGTAAACCTGCCATGGCTTCCAGCCCCCACTCAGGCTGCGCGGAGCTGACCCCAGGAAGACACAGGGGAGCCCTGGCTAAGACCCCAGTGGCCACCAGATCTCGAGCGAGTTGCTGAGCATCCATGTGGTCCTCACTCACACAACAGATACCTGCCCTAACACCAGCAACTCAGAAATCAAGATATATAATATCGCCGGGGATTTAGCTCAGTGGTTTCGCTGCCTGCTGTGCAAGCGCAAGGACCCGATTTCAATCCCCGGTACCAAAAAAAAAAAAGAAAAGATATATAATATCTGAATGTAATATTTTCTTTTTGCTTTTGTTCAGCTGCTCTGGGGATGGAACCTGGGGCCTCATTCATCCCAGACAAGTGCTTTACTACTGAGCTACACTCCCAGCTGAATGCAATATTTTTAAAAGGCAACATCCATGCAAAGAAAATCCATGATGATCAAAGGACTCAATGAGGACAGGATCTGGCACAGTCAAGGGGATCTGAGTCAGAGCACGGTCACACTCTACTGGTGTGATCCACAGCAGGTCAGTGGGTCCCTGTGAGCCTCAGTTTCCTCTGCTGGGATGGGTGGTCTTCCTCGAAGGTGAGGGAGATTACCCGGGGTGGTGCACTTACTAACAACACACCTGTGGATAAGAAGGTCCTGGCAAGTCACTGTTACCAGTGATAATAAATAATAGAAGTCAGACATTCTCTGGCCTCTCCCATACGACAAGGACTTGTGTACATGAGTCAGTTTGGTTTCCCTCCCAAGAATTTAGGTGGAAAGTTGGCTATAACACTCCACTGTTAGCTTAGGGCAGGCAGAGCGTCGTGGGCCACAGGCAAAGGGCTGACATGAGACTTGCTGCCTGAAGGGCGTGGTACCTACTGGGCATGGCTGGACAGCTGACGATGCCACCTGGGAACAATGCTCTTGTTGTGACCACCAATGCTCTCTGCGCTTTTTCCTCCACCTCTGTGGACCTCTCCCCAGTTGCTCTGTATTCTCAGCTGTCTGCTTTTTAAGACTATTTGATGCTACCAATAACAAGTGCTGGCAGGGTTATGGGGAGAAAGGAACCCTTCTCCATTGTTGGTGGGAGTGCAGACTGGTGCAACCACTGTGGAAATCAGTAATGGAGATACCTCAAAGAACTAGGGCTAGAGGTCCCATTTGACCCAGCTATTCCCCTGCTGGGGATCTTCCCCAAAGAATTAAAAGAATCATACCACAGTGATATATGTGCACCCGTGTTTATAGCGGCACAGTTTGTAATAGCTAAAGCTTGGAAACAGCCCAAGTGCCCATCAACTGGAAACTGGATAAAGAAGATGTGCTTTTTTATATAAAATGGAGTACTACTCAGCCATAAAGAACAAGAAACTAGAGACATATATAGCTAAATAGATGCACATTGAGGCCATACTTTTTTTTTTTGCTTAAATTCTTTTATTGGTACATTTTAGGCATACAATACGTTTACATTTATCATTGGGTGCTTGTACCTGTACATGATGTATCTTGGTTCTTATTTTTTCCCCATTACCTGTGCGCCTTTCACCCCCTCCACCCTTCCCTATTTACATACTTTGTTTCCATTTTTTTTTCTTTTCTCATAATTTTTCCTTTCCATTCTTTCCTTTCCTCATCTCCTCCCACCACCCCTACACCCTTGGACCTTTTCCTATTTCAAAGTATCAATTATTAGTTATTAATCCTTTTAATCCTTATTTACACTTTCAGTTTCTCACACTAGAGAAACTATTTGGTATTTACACGTGTGTCCTGTTTATTTCATTTAGGAGTATGTCCTTAATATGCATCCATTTAGCTATAAATGACTCTAGTTTCTCGGTCTTTATGGCTGAGTAGTACTTCATTTTATTAAAAAACCCCACATCTTCTTTATCCAGTTTCCAGTTGATGAGCACTTGGGCTGTTTCCAAGCTTTAGCTATTACTCTTAAGTGAAATAAATAGGACACACATGTGTAAATACAGAATAGTTTCTCTGGTGTAAGAAACTGAAAGTGTAAATAAGGATTAAACTGATTAAAACAAATAATTGATAATTTGAAATAGGAAGAAAAGGTCCAAAGGTGTAGAGGAAGTGGGAGGGGAAGGGGAAAGGAAGGAAGGGAAAGGAAAAATTATGAGAAAAGGATAAAAGGGTAACAAAGTCTTTGTAAATAGGGAAACGTGGAGGGGGTGAAGGGCACACAGGGAATGGGGAAAAAAACAAGAACCAAGATACATCATGTACAGGTACAAGCACCCAATGATAAATGTAAACATCTTGTATACCTAAAATGTACCAATAAAAGAATTTAAGGAGAAAAAAAAAAGACTATTTGATGGTGTTCCTGAGAAACCAGCCAACCCAAAAATCTCCAAGCAGGATGTGGAAGGATCATGTTCCCTACATCTTCTTCCCACAGACCACACGCTGTTCCCAAGGAGACCACATCAGAGACACAGGCAAGATCTCTTTGTCCTCAGCACAGAGAGACTCTGCAATAAGTTTGTAAAATGAATGCAAACAGAACCTCACTTTCAAGTTTTCTAAAAAATTTCAACAGCAACTTGCTCTTGTCTGACCTTATCCGAGTTAATAAAACTAAGATTTACCAAAGCACCACACTGTTTACATAACAAATCTCAGCCCCCTATCTTTGGTATAAAACAACCTACAGCACCTGCTCCTTGAACTTGTTTTGATAAAAAAAAAAGGGGGGGGGACTTTGGGAAAGAGAGGGAACCCAGCCATCACATCTGACAGTCTCAAGCCTTGATGCAGGAGAGTTTCTCCTCTCCATTGTCTTCATGAGTTTTAGTTACTTTCCTCATTGCTGAGACAAAATACCTGACACCCCAAGGTAAATGAGGAAAGGTTTATTCAGCTCAGAGTTTGTAGAGGTTTCAGTCCATGGTCAGCTGGTTCCAAAGCAGGGCCGCATGGCAGAGGGGCACTGCAGGGGAGGCAGGTAGGAAGGCAACAAGCAACCAAAGCAGTGAGCAACAGCAGCAGCAAGCCTGCCTTTCCCTTTTATCCCACGCAAGCTACCAGTCTTTTGGGTCATGCTACCCACACCTAGGGTGGGCCTTCCCTTATCTACCCTCTCAATCCCATCCTTAATCCCATTATTACACCCCATCTATGAGCATATGAGGCTTTGGGAGGACATCTAGATCCAAGCCATAACATCAGGGTATACACATGGGCACAGGTGTGAGTCTACCTGGATTCCAGCGACAAGATGAAGAGGACAGCAAATGCCAGGACTGGTGTCCAGAGGCTACACCAGAGGGACATAGCTGTCCCCTCACCAGGGACCCAGGATGGTTTGTTTTAGAAGCAGACATTGTTCAGAATCCTAAGTGCTAACCTCACAAACAGGTTTGCCCCACATTCTCTCCATCTCTACCCCTAGCCTAGGGGAAAACTTTCACATTCTGCCCTAGATGGTTTATAGCCTCCGAGCAATTCCATCCCCAATTCTGGATGGGGGAAACAAACTCAGAAATGGCTCCTAATGTCACAAGCTATCCCCAACAAAGTCACAAGAAAAATCAACCATCCTCAAACTCCCAGTCTACACAGACACATACATGCCTTTCTGAGGCACACAGCCCTAAATTGCCCCTAGGTGACTCACAGCTGCTTGGAGGGAGCACCTGGCTTTACAAGGGGCGGGGTTCCTGCTGTGTCCCCAGTGCTCCTGCCTGAGCTAAAGAAGCAGCTGGGATGTTTTAGAGAAGCCCATATCAATGAACCCAAGGACTTGAAAGAGCCCCCTGTGGACCCGAAAAATGACCACACCCAGTTTCTGCGGGGTCATGGCTGTTTGCAGCTCTTATCCAGGTATCGTGAACCCCAAGATGACACCCAAAGTGTGATGGTGAATGTTATGTGTGAACCTGATCCAAGATGCCCAGACAGGAGGAGACACGTTGCCTGAGTGTGCCTCTGAGGGTGTTTCCGGGTGGCCTTCACATCTGAAGCAGTGGAGTCAGCAGAGCTGGCTGTCCTCCCAGTGTGGGGGAGAAGGCCTGATAGAACAACAGACTGACCCTCCTTGAGGAACAAAACTCCTACCTAGCAACCTCAGTTTTTACCCAGCTTTGGACTCGTACTGAAACTCTGGCTTTATGGGTCTCCAGCCTGCAGCTAGCCTGGACCTTGCACCACGGCCACTTCTTGGTCTCTATTTCAGGGCACAGATCTGGAACCCGTCAGCCTTCTAGTGCTCACAGTGTCACAAGCACTTTCCAATAAGACGTCTCTCTCCCTCCCTGTGACACACACACACACAGTCGGTCCTGCTTCTCTGGCGAGCCCTCACAACTTCAAAGGGCCATTGGCAAGACCCCTCGTGTGCTTCAAATGCCACTTTTGACATAATGAGCTGGAGCAATTACCTCTCAAACAATTGGCTCTGAAAGACAACACTAACAACAACCAAAAACATGAGCGGTTTCTACTGCTGGGTGTGTTAATTAGGGGAAACTAAGACTCATGACATATTGAAAGACACCGAGCTCCACTCTTAGCAGAGGCGCACAGTGTGATGAGCTGCAGGGAAGCTGCACACTGTATGAATTGGGGGTGAGGGTCCCCCGTTCCTCACCTTACAAAGGGGACCCTTCCTTCACCAGCAGCCTGACAGTTACAAGCAGGGACATGTGAGGCAGAGTGGATCCACACTGCCCATGGACCTTCAGGTCCCCCGGCGCACGTGGGCCAGGGTGGGAGGACGGAGCCTCGTGCCTTAGACAGGGAATATGAGGGACAAAAACACGGCACAGGGATCCCAAATAGCCCGCCCAGTCCCACCCATGCTTCTCGAGTGTGGACACAGTGTGAATATTTTTTTTCTCCTCTGAAACCCATGCTGGACCTAATCCCCACTGGAAGGCTGGAGAGGGTGGAAACAACTGGGGTTTAGAGGTGAGGATTGCGGGGGGGGGGGGGTTGTAGTTGTTTTTGTGGTACTGGGGCTCGAACTCGGGACCTTGCGCTTGCAAGGCAGCGGAACCACTGAGCTAAATCCCCAGCCCTAAAGGTGAGGTTTTAGAAAGCGCTGGGCCCTAGACAGTCATCAGAGAGGGATAGCACGATGGACAGAGGAGGAACCAGGTCCTGAGTTCCCTGTCTCCCGCCATGATGGTATCTTGAGCTTCCTAAGGACTCCTCCAGCAAAGCAGCCACCAGGGCTACAGCTGAAGCTGTGAGCCAAAATAAACCTCTTTTCCTCATCATTTACCCAGTCTTTGGTGTTATCAGCAACAGAAAACAGACTAACACTGCGGCTTTTCTGTTTTAAACAAGATCTCACTAAGTTGCCCAAGCTGGGCTCAAACTTGCAATCCTCCTGCCTCAGCCTCCCAGAGTGCTGGGATTACAGTGTGTGCCACCACACTGAGCAATACTGTACCTTTTTGCATTAATATTAGTTCACAGGGGCTGGAGGTAGAGCTCAGCGGTAGAGTGCTTGCCTACCATGCACAAGGCCCTGGGTTCGATCCATAGCACCACAAAAAAAAAAATCTTTAATCATAGTTCTTTTTTCTTTTTTTTGGTACCAGGGATCGAACTTGGGTCCTTCCACTTGCGAGGCAGGTGGCGGAACCACTGAGCTGAATCCCCGGCCCTTAAATCACGGTTCTTAAGAGTTGAGCTCTTCCTGGGAGGGGGCACAGCAATTACAAGTATGTTCATGTCCACAACCCTAAATAACCCTATACGACACCTGTCATTGTTACCTCTTACAGCTGAGGAAGCTGACGCTCAGAGAGGTCACCTGAATAACTCCTGAGTTTGCCAAGAGGCACTGCACCAGCTTGCTGCTTCCCATCACTCCCAACCTGGCCCCGCTAGACGTTGCCACCACTTTACTTTAACCCTGAAAAACTCTTTGCCCTCCCTACACTTCCTGGAATGTGTTACTTCACACAAGTCACACCTTCCAACATCACACAGATCTAGGCGCACTCTCCTCTCTGAAGTGTGACTCCTGTAGGCCTGAGCTGGTCGGGAGCCAGCCAGCCTCCTCTGTCTCCCTCCTTTGAGCTCTGTATCCTCCATGCCTAGCCATAGCCCATCTCCAGGAGTGGACTCAGCAATGAAGCCTGAGCCAATCGGTGCATTACAACCCTCTAGCCAGCCAATGGCAGAGGAGAGGGGAAGAAAGCGTGACCAATCAGAGGGCAGAAAATAAACCTTGCTAGAGGGCTGACTGGGGAGAGAGAGGGACAGAGAGAGACAGTCTTAAATTAGCTACAAAGCCAGACCTGGAAAACTACAAAGCTACCCTCTCTTTCACCAGAGCTAGTCCAGAACGGGTTTTCTGTCACACACAACCTAAAGACTCTAACTGCCACGGGGTCTCCAAAGAACGCACAGCATGTCATGAAACCTCCACTATAATAATAAACACCATCTCAGGATTCCTTAACATTTTAATAGTAAGCCTTCCACATTCAGTATAATTTTCCCATTTTCTCAAACCCTTTCAAGCCCTAGGACTGTTTCCCTTGTAAAACACACAGCCACAAGCATGAGACGACTCAGTGACAATAGCAAAAAAGGCACAGGTTTCCAGGGGACACACATTGGGTGTGACACCTCACAGGACTGTAACGCAGTGGCCTGAGGAAGAGGCGAACACCACACAGCCACAAAGATGCTGAAGTCACTCAGCCGGCAGATGGAGCCCACATCCAACCCAGGGACCCACGTCACCTGAGGACAAGGCACCCAGTTCTAGGAGGGGTAGAGTCAGACTTGGGTTCACAGCCCACTGCTCCTCCTGGCACACTTCACAGGGTTGAAGTCAGAGGACCAAGCAAGAGAGCAGCCCATGAAATCTGCCAAGCATAGCGCCTCCTGCTGGAGAAAAAGGAGATTGGAGAAACAGAAAAGGGAACAGACTCCTGGACGGTCCTCAATGGCATGTGTCCTGGCCCCAATTTTCCTTCTCTGAAGTCCCATTAACCAGGTGGCCTCAACAAAGAAACCACAAATGGTAGTCAAACCCAGGGGTACTGTGAGCTACAACCCCAAGACTTTTGATTTTTCATTTTGAGACAGGGTTTTGCAAAGTAGCCCAGGCTGGTCTCCAACTTGGATCCTCCTGTCTCAGCCTCCCTCAGTATTCAGATTAAAGGTGTGCACCACCACACTAGGCTAGCAAATGGTAGTTTTAAGTAAATATCCACATGATGTTGTCTTTAAGGCCAGAGAAGTTCTAGAAAAAACAAATCACCCTTCCATTCGATCTAAAACACATACTTCAAAATTCCTTTACTCTGAAATGTAATCCCAAAGCCAAGGGGTTTGTTTACTCAAAGGCTCTTTGAACAGCTGCTCAGGAGCACTTGGACAAACAAGCCTGCCAAGGGAGCACGCAGAGCCACTCAGGGACAGGCCCTCCTTCCTCACCTCCCCCACAGCAGAAGCACAGCAAGCTGTCTGAGTTCAGGTGTGGAAGTCAGCCATACAGATGGAGTCCTGAGGCTCAGGTTCCCATCTCAGCCCTTGCAGGTGTGCAAGGCTGCCTTATCCACCCCATGTGGCCCTAAGCATGCCCGTTTCTCCTCAGGCTGCCTCTGATTCCTTCGGTCTCCATCACAGGCCCCACAAGACCTGGCCCTCCTGCATCATCCACTCATTGGGTGACAGGAAAGCAGTCATCATGATGGTGCAGCTTAGTGCCAAATGGTGGGCACACAGTGGCTCCACAGCCCCCAGCCAGTGAGGCAGGGAAGGTTCCCCTTATGGAATCAGGATACGGAGACAGGAGGTACCATGTGACCACAGTGAGTAGGCCTCAAATCCAGGTCTGTCTCACTCCAAAGCCTGAGCTCTTCACACTTTGCAGAGGGCAGGGGCTCTGCCCGGATGCCGTGTGTCCCCACCCAAGGAGAAGGCACTCAGTGCATACCGGCCAGGCAGCTAGAGGGATTTTAACCTCAGATTCCTTTGGTTGTCAGCCAGTTCCTGCTTAATGAAGAGCAACCAAAAGTCCAATAGCCAGGAAATAATAGAAAAAAATCAATAAATGGGATGCATCACATTAAAAAGCTCTGCACAGCAGAGGAAACAATGAACAGAGTAAAGAGATAGCTTACAGAATTGGAAGAAATCTTCGAAGCTACTTTTTTAGCAGAGGATTAATGTCCAGAATAGATAAAGAACTCAAAAAACTTGAAAAAAAAAAAAAAAAGAGAACTCATAAAACTTAACAAAAAAAGCACAAGTAATCCAATCAATAAATAGGTAAATGAACTCCACAGATATTATACTTCTCAAAAGAAGTACAAATGGCCAATGATTATATGGAAAAATGGTGAGCATCTTTAGCCATCAGGAAATGCAAATCAAAAGTACACTAAGACTCCATCTCACCCCAATCAGCATCCTCAAGAATACAAAATAACTGGCGCCTGCCTCGCAAGCTGAGGACCCAAGTTCAATCCCTGGTACCAAAAAAAAAAAAAAAAAAGAATACAAAATAAAATCCTGATCAGGATGCAGGGGAAAAGGAATCCTACAGTGCTGGTGGAAATGTCAATTAGTACAGCTATCATGGAACTCACTATGGAGATTGCTGGGGGAAAAAAACTAAAAATAGAAGTATCATATGACCCAGCTCTACCACTCCTTGGTTTATACCCAAAAGAATTAAAGTCAGCATACTATGGAGATACCTACATACCCATGTTTACCAAGGCACAGTTCACAATAGACAAGTTACAGAGTCAACACAGGTGCTGCATGGAGAAGTGATAAAGAAACTGTGATATATAAACACAGTGCAATATCAGTCTTACTGTCATTGGCAGGAAACTGGATGGAAGTGAAGATCATCACAATACGGGGAATAAGCCAGACTCAGAAAGACAAGCATTACATGTTCTCTCCCACCTGTGGAATCCAGAGGGGGGGCGGAGAATGACACAGAAGTGGAGGGGAGACATTAGGAAAAAGGAAAAGGATTTGGGGATGGGGTGGAGCCAGGGAGGGTAATAAGAAGATGATCAAAGAATATTATACACATGTACAAAAACGTCACGACAAAACGCACTACCCTGTATAGATCATACGCACTTTTTTAAAAACCAACCAAAAGAAGTTTGCGTACACAAAAAGAAAGCATACGGTATTTCAGTCTCACAAAGACATCAAGCCACCTAATCTGCAAGTTTAATGAAATATAATAAAATACTAATGCATTTTTTGTTGGGGATCTAGACATTCCAAAGCACGTGGTGAGGGGGCTGGGAGCACCAATGACAGAAAAGCCAGGAGGGGCTCTGAAGATGAATTGGTCTCCTAGACATTAAGCACAAGGTCAAACCACACCAACAATCAGGCACTGTGGCAGAAAAGAAAGTCCAGAAACAGACCCAAATACATTCTGGAATTTCCAATGAGTAGGAAAATTCAATATTTTGCTGGTAGCAGCTCCTATCGAACATTTTATATCCACTGTGAAGGGGACCTCAGTGGCACACATGAGGTCACATGACACAAAACCGGCCCTTCCAGGGGCACCCTCCCCTCCCCTGTCCGGGGCTTCCCTTCCACCACCACCCCCCCACGCAGCAGTCCTCTGTCCCAGAACCCAGCACAGTATCCCGAAGGCCCTGGAGACACGGGGAACCATGACGTGTAACTGGTATGACATAAACAGGCAGATGGGCGGACCACAGACACAAAGAATCGCACTGCCCAGCAGAGAGGGGAGGACACCACCCAGGCCCTCCCCCAACTGTCCCATGAGCCCGCAGCTGTCGAGAGAAGCAGGAGCTCCGGGTTTTTATGAGGACTCCCAATGTTTATGTGTTCTCCACTATCTCAGATTTTGGTTTTGGTTTTTGCAGCACCAGGGATGACCCCAGGGGTGCTGCGCCACTGAGCTGCATCCCCAGCCATATGGTTTGGTTCTGTTTTGTTTTGTTTGCTTACCTCCAGACAGGGTCTCCCTAGCAATGTAGGTGAGAGTAGGATGTGCAATTCTCTTGCCTCAGCCCTTCCCAAATGCTGGGATTACAGGCATGTGCCACCATGTATCTCAGTTTTTAAAGTCGTTGTGCAGATCAAAACAAAACACAAAAACACATCTGTGGTTCAGATTTTCCAACACATGGGCCATCTGTTTACAAACTCTGACTTCATTTCCTGGCCATGGTTTATTGGCCTTAAGTGCCACACGTGAGTGTTACTTAATAATTCAGCTCAAAATTCAGGAGCCCAGATGGATGGAATCGTACACTCATCAAACCCAGGTCTTTCTTTTCTGTCTCCGCCGGCAGTCTGCTGCGATCATCAGGTGCTGGCCATTGCTTATATAACCTAGCTGCTTCCCCTCCCCATCCACCTGGGGGTAACAAACTGGGGCCACGGTGGACAGGCTCCAACACTGACACCAAGCACACGACAGTGTGCCACTGGGGCGTGGGCCTCATGTGGGATTCTGCATGGCCAGCCGACCCCGGGGAGCTCAACCACAAGGCTTAGGGCTTTCTGCATCCCATACAGAGTTCCACCTCCCTCTGTTCCCACCCTGTTTCTCTCTGGCTCCCACTCCCCACAACAAAACCATCAAACCCGGCTGGGCTTTTGGAGGAGCCCTGGAGCCCAGACCAGGCTGAGACCTGCCCTCCAGCTGTTGGTGTTTGCAAAGGGCTGGGCCCCGCTGTTTTCCTAGGGGGGGTCCGTGGGGCAGGGGAGGCCTCCAGGGGCAGCTGCACTGTTGAAGGCAGCAGCACGATGACCAACGGGGACCCTTTGGTGGACCCCCAGGGACCTGGAAGTGCTGGAGCCATACTTCTGGTCCCAGGCTAGGCCACTGTGGCCACCCTTTCTCAGTTTACCCAGTACTCCTTTTGAAACGGCTCCCTTTTGGATCAGATGGGCCCCCTCCTTGATCCCCCCTCCCATGCTCCTGAGCTCTGATGGTCCCCATCCAGCACAGCACCCCGTGTTCCCAGAGGTGACCACAGAGCCCTATGCAGAGTGCTCTGTCTGCTCCGCTGAGTCTTCTCCTGGGTGCTGGGCCAGCTGAGGGGAGATCCAGCTGCCAAGGCCAAAGCTCAGCCGGTTACACTCAGAGGCCCCACAGGGCCCAGCTGAGCACCCCACACCCGGGGTCCTTGCATCCTCCTCTTACCACAAACTCACCAGATGGCCTGAAACCACGTGGAGGGAGAGAGGTCAGAGGAGCCCTGGATGGGAAGAAAGCCCACACCTGTGAGGTTCCAGGGCCCCAGCCCCCTAGGCCTGGAGGAGCCCTGCCTGAGCTCCATCACAACCCCTCCCTCCTCTGAAGCACACCTTCCAAGAACCGGTTTCCTCCTCCCTGAACCCCCAGGAAAATAAATGTAACTCTGGGCTCCTGGAAGATCCGCCTGAGATTAAGTAGGGTTTAAAAAAAAAAAAAGGTAACAACATGATTTTAAATGCGTATTGCTCCCATGACCTCCCTTTGCAAATGGCCGGCCCCAAACCCACAGCCCGGGACAGCACCTCTGCTCAGATCCGGAAGGGAGTCCTCCCCTGACAATCTCCCTGCTCCCTGACACCAGAACCCTCCCCAGCCCCATTCCCACCCCCACTTACCCCAGGTGTGCCCAGTGTCCCAAGAGAGACCCCCACACACAAAGATACAGGGCATGAGAGTCTACAGCAAAGCCATATAAGCCAGAGGCCTCACAGTTAAATGAAAGAGGGATTTGCCTCCCTTTTCAATTTGATAGAAAGAGTTGGGGGCAGGTGCAGGAGCTCAAAGGCCCGTGAATAAGGGCAGTCACCTAGCCCCTCCTTCGTGGGGGGCTGAACATCACCCATTTTTCCTGAAAGAGGCTCAGAGCAGATGTATTTGTCTGATCATTTTGCCCAGGTGGCTGCAGCCTCTTTTCTGAGCAGAAGCAAGACCAAAAGGTTCAGCCTCAATGGCATCTGTTCTAAGAATCATATTTTTCAATATAATAGAACACTCGGCTGCTTAAAGGGAAGCAGGGACTTGGCTGACACAGTCTTATTCTAAACACCGGACAGTCCTGGAAGCTACGCTCTAACTGATGATAGGAAACAATGCCCAATGCGGCTCAGTAAACTGCTCGCTTCAGTCAACAGCCAGCCTCAAAGCCAGGATTCCAAGTTTCTCAGACCCAGTGCCCTTTATATTTGGTGCTGGATAATTCATTCTTGCAAGGAGCACGGGTGCATGCTGCAGGATGCTGAGCAGCACCCCAGCTCCCAGCCACTAGAGGCCGACGGTGATCTTCCCCACCTCTGTCCCCCAGGCCTGACATACAAAGGTGTCTGCACGTGACCAGATGACACCAAGCCAAAAGCCTTCCCTTAGCCTGTCCACATACCATGGTTTTGTTGCAAAATTCAATCAAAGGTGTGCCGTTTATTCTTTTTTTGTTTAACCTGGATTTTTCTGCATCATATTTATTTAACACTTTTCACCATGTTTATTTAAAGTTAAACATGAAATACGGTGGTTATATCCCACTTCTGTAGTTTTCTCCCTCAACTAAGAACCTTGATCCACAATCAGAATCGACCTCCTGATACTGAACAAGTCCCATGCTGTCTCTCAATGGCATGAAAGGAGCTGAACCTCCCACTACAGCTCCACAAAGCTTTGATTTATTCAAATTACGATATACAAATGAGCAATACCTGGAAACATTCAATGGCAACCTTCCTAAATGTTGAAAATATTGCGTTTCTATATTTTCTTTTAAATAACTTCTCTTATTGTCACAAATGTAAATGTTATAAAAAACTGGGAGAAGCCAAGAAAAGGAGGAAGCTTTCAGTTCCTTTTCAAAGCCCTGGCTTAGCAGATTAGATTAAGCTCCTGTGGTCCCAGCGTCTCAGGACCCAGGCGTGTGCACCTTTGCCACCAGCAGGCAGACGACATCAGGTCACCTAGAATTCATCCTCCCAATCCCTGGGAAAGAATCAAAATAAACTCTCCTTTGAGATAAGAGGAAGGGTTTTACAGAGATTTTGAAATGAAAAGTGGCTAAGCGAGCAGCCAACAGAGAGGGAGAAACGCAGCCTGTGCCATGGAGCAGGGAGACTCTGCCAAGGCCGGGAAAGCTGCAGCTTTAAGGTGCCAATGTCCCTGACGCCGCCCCCTTCCCCAGCCACATGACACTCGAGGGTAAAGTCAGAGCCCCCCAGCCCCAGACTTCAGAGTGAAGTGTTCTAAGAGAACACTGGGGGGCAGGGGGGGTCCTGGTGCCAGCGGTCACCTGCTACATGTCCCAGCCCTGAATCCATGCAACCCCTCACCGTGTTTCTCAGTATCAAAAAATCAGAGCCAGGCATGATGGCACACATCTGTGATCCCTGCACTCTGGGAGGCTGAGGCAGGAGGACCAAAAGTTCAAGCCCAGCCTGGACAATTTAGGGACTTAGCAAGACCCTGTCTCAAAAGTAAAAAGGAAGGGGCGGGATTTAGCTCAGTGGTTCCGGCACCTGCCTCTCAAGGCAAAGGTCCCGAGTTCGATCCCCAGTCCCCAAAAAAAGAGCAAAAAGGACTAGGGCTGTAACTCAGTGTGAATGCCCTGGGTTCAATCCCCAGTACCAAAAAAATAGAATAAAATCAGGAGAAATCCCAGTTTCTGCTAGACCCAGCCTTTCTGCTGATTCCCTTCCCACTCTCATGGAGGCCTCAGGTCCACAGGGATTGCTGCCTGCCCCCGGACACCAGCAGGAGGGTGCACACGCACCCTGCCAGGAGGGGCCACCACAAGGTGTGCTATCTCCAAACCGCTGCCCTCCTTCCAGTCGCTTATCTAAAGTTTTCCTTAATGGTAACATACATGGGGAAAGTGGAAATGATTCTGCATACAGGGAAATCAGATTGATTAAGGAAGGCAAGAAGAGACCCCAGCTCAACCCCAGAATAATATAAAGAAATGCAAAGCAAAGCATGAGGTACCAAGCCACACCCATCTAGTGGGAAAGCATCAGAAAGTCGGCAGAGATGAAGTGCTGGGTGTGACGCAAGGGTCTGAGAGCCCACAGACACTGCGGGCGAGAGAGATCTACTACTGGTGCCGGGTACAAGCACCCATGGCACCAGAAGTCCCACTCCCAGGTGTACACCCCAGACACCCTCTTACTGGCCTCAGGTGTCCCCCAGCAAGGAGCTGCGCGCACATGCAGGCATGGAAATGATGAATATATGTCTCGGGATCGTGCAGAAATTCAGACAATGCATAAAGATGTCGTGATAAACAACTGCATTCTAAAGAAGAATCGCCCACATCGCCATACATGCACACATGCTAACAGATGTCTTTGCACATTCGCATATGCCCATATTTATGATTTATTTATTGGAATACGCTCATACCACTCAGGCCTTTCTGCAACATGCTGCACGCTCCAGTGTATACAATCAGTATCGTATCAGTGTCATCACGTTCAACAGCTGTCAAGGATCACCATCATGTACTTAACAAGTGCCAGTTAGTGGATGTGAGTTGCTTAGACCTTTTCACTGTCAAGCAAACTGCTCTGAATGTCTCTGTCCACCAGTCTTGCTTCCTCTCCTAATCATTAACACATGAAACAAAGAATGTGTACTGCAGTGAAAAAAAAATGCATACAGAACTGCTTGACTATAAGGAACCTAGATTTTCCACTATGATACATAGGAAACTTTAACGATTTTCTTGGGTCCACACTTTTTTTCTGTTGTCTGGCAAAGTGACTCCTTCAAGGAAAACAGAAAAACAAACAGGCTGGATCCCAGCTTAATAAGCAATAATCCACTACTCTTCCCTCCTGTTTGCACAGTAAAGAGGATGAATGGGTAACAACGAAACGCCCACCTCCCAGGTGACCTCCCATCAGCTGTGCACCTAGTCACACAGGACATTTTTAAGACATCAGCAATGTGAAATGCTTGGGAGTTCAACATTCTTTTGCTAAAAATATCTTTATTAAATGCCAGCCTGTGCCTGGAACTACAGGAGGTGTTACAGAGACATGAAAGATTAAGGCTCAGCCCTGTTGTCAGGAGCCCACAGCCTGGCAAGGCCAAAGGACGAGTTCAGAGACACTCTGCACTTCCAGCAGGAAATTTAAAAACTGTGTGCTTAGGAGCTCAGAGTCCAGGCTGGGGAGGAAACCTGGGAGGGCACACCGCGATGAGCTAGAGATGCGTGGTCTCGTGGTGGAGGGGAATCCAGGCAAAAGTCAGAGTGCCACGGGCTGCCCCAGGCACGAAGTGACTCTGGAGGGTCCCTGGGAGTCTAGCGGGACTGGAGGAGTGGGGCGGGCCTGGGGCAGAGCCGCTATGGGAACTGGAGAGGGAAGCAAGACCCTGGTCACTAAGAGACAGCCTTTCCTGCATGCCTAGGAGTTTGTACGGGGAACATGGAGGCACAGGAAAACAAGACCAGGAGCCCAGCAGAAGAGCAAGGAGGAGGTGGAGAGGGTGAGGACAGAAGCAGGAACCCCAGGCTACAGGAGGTTGCTGTGGTTCCGCAGAGACGAGGGAGGATGCACCCAAGCAGAAGCCGCTCCAGGTGGACAGCTTCAGTAGGCAGAGGTGGCTTGGGGAGGAGTGAGATGGTCTCAGGGAGCCTTGGGTATCGGAACGGCCAGGACTCAAGGCCTAGGGAGCTGGGGATCGAGCAGGTCAGGACACTCTGCCAACAGAGCATGCCTTCAGGGAGCCTGACAAACCACACCGAAGAGGAACGTGAGACAGGAGCAGCCACAGTGCAGACCAGCAAGGAGCAGTCGGTGCTGGCCCCGGCCTTGGCCATCAGCCTTGTGGAGTGCGCTGAGAGCTGATGAGGCTGTTTGCTCTCTGGGGTGCAGCCTGGGACTGGGTGCCACTGAGGCCCTGCCCAGCTGTCAAATGCTACAAGTTCCTGTCTAAATCTGAATCCAGGGTGGCAGGTGTCTACCTGGGGACTCACCCTGACAAGAACACCTTCTTTCTGGGAAGAGAGGCAGAGAGGAGGCGAAGTCTCGCTCTTCCTCCACCCCACACCCCACACCCTGACTAACAAGGACTCTCCCTTCTGGCTGCTCAAACACGAGGCTCCATGCCCTCACATCTGGCCGAGTGCTGCCTTCTCTTCTCCCCCACTCCTGGGTAATAAAGAGCAGACGGGAAAAATATTTCAAATACCTCCTTTAAAAAGTACACAGCCTTGTGGGCACAGCCTATTTTGAGCTAAAAGTTTCAGCCCTCCAGGTTCAGAGCTGCAGCAGGCCCCAGAGTACTCCCAGTGCACAATCAGGAAGTCAGGCAGCGACAATGGTCCCCTGCTGAAGGCCGGGTCCCCCTCAAGAACAGCACAAGGATGAACTGGTGTTCCACCCTGCAGGGCTCTGGGCTGAGTTCGGGAGCTGGGACCTAAACACAGCAACCCACTACTGCGAAGTAAAGGTTGCGCTGGAGGAGGCACAAGGGCAGGGCTCGGGCAGCAGAAAGGAAAGGGCTGCAGCCAGGCATGGGCGGCCGTGTCAGGCTTGGAAGATGCAGAGGAATGGGGCCAGCGGTGGGAAGGCTCAGCTCGGGCCAGCACCATGGAGCACAAGGACAGGAGCGAGAGATGTGAGCCGAGGCTCAAAGGGCTGCAAGGTGGGCTGGGGACAGTTCGGAAGGCCCGGAATGCCACACTTAGGTAGCTCCATGCCCAGGCAGTGGCTACAAAGAGCCACTGAAGTTTGTAAGCAAAAGATCAAGGACAGCGGGAAGGGAGCCTCTCCGGGCCCTGGGAACGCTCCTCAGGGCAGCCTCGTCAGTAAGGGCCCAAGAGCCGTCAGAACCAGCCCTCCATGGATAGTCGCTGAGGCCACCAAAGGTCACCAGCATCCTGAAGGCGGGCACCGCACCGACGCCAGGCGTCAACTGGAGTCCTAGGGCCTCCCCCACACCAGAAGGAGAAAAAAGAAAAACGCAGATGGGGTGGGAAGGAGCTGCAGATGAAGTGGGGAGAAAGGCAGCAAGATTCAACTTCAGCAAATCTGCGTTCAATTCCTGCCTCCACCCCTGAGTTTACTTGGATCAGTTATCTTTCCTCCCTGGAAATATTTTCCTCATTTATGAAACGGATATAAAATAAATCCCGTGGAAGGCAGTGAGAGTTCAGAGTGCCTCTTAGTGTTAAGCATTAGCAGAGAGTTAAACGGAAACCAGTATGTGTGATACACTGTATATCCTTAAAGGAAGGAGAAAGAATTCCTCAAATGTGCAGCGGGAGAGACCACGCAAGCGCTCCCGCCCTCCTGAGCCCGACCCTCCGGGCAGGACTGAAAGGTGCAGGGCGGCAGGGGCGCCCCAAGCCCCCTGCCCGGGCACCTGAGGCGACGGTGGCGCAGGCGCGGACCCACCTGAAGACGCGCAGCAGCAGGCAGGCGATGAGCAGCGCGCTGAAGGCGCACGCCACGACCACGGCTGCCTTCAGCGTGGGCAGGTCGCGGAGCAGGGTGGACAGGCGGGTCACCAAGGCGTCGCCGCTGCTGTTGGACACGCCGCCGCCGCCCGCCGCCCCGGACCCCAACCAGGTGGCGTTCGCGGGCCCCGGGCCGGGCGGCGGCGGCGGCGGCGGCGACGGCGGGGCGGACTCGGCTCTGCGGGCGCGGGCGGCGGGCGCGGCCGCGGCCAGGAGCGCGAGCAGCAGCAGCCGCAGGCGCGGGAGCGGGAGCGGCGCGGGCGGCGGGGCGCGCATTGTGGGGAGGCGGCGCGCGGGCTCCCGGCTCCGCACCCGCGCACAGGCTGCACCCGGGCTCCCGCGGCCGAGGCGGCTGCGCGGTGCCTGGCAGGAAGCTGCGGAGCCCGGAAGAGCCCGCGCTGCCACCAACACGTTGCACGGAGTCATTCGACGGGCTGCGGCCCCACGTGGGCGGGGCAGGCCTGGCCAGGCGCGGGCTGCGCTCCGCCCGCCTCGGTGCCCCCAGGTCCCCCAAGGGACTTGGAGCCGGGTGGAGGAGCAGTAGCTGGCGCACTCTCCGGACACTGTGCCGCTCGTGTCACGTGTGTTATTTCTTTCATTTAATCATGCAACCCCCTTAGGAAACCGGTATTCTGTTAGCCTCATTTAATAGCTGAATTAGCACACCAAGAGCCAGCTCTGGGCAACCCGGAGCATATCAGACTAAGAATCAAAGACTGCGGGACATGGAGGTAAACCCTCGTTTCACAGAGGGGGAAACTGAGGCTCCGGGCTCTGTGCAATGCATTTCAGTGTCCCCCCGCCGTTACCCTCCATCTCCCCAAGTCTTCCCAAAGTTCCCAGGCGCTTTGTGCCTCTGCATACGCGCTGGACTGGATGCGTATCTCTCCATGTGCGCCCTGGCTGTAGAACAGCACTTGGGAGAATTAACACCTCCCACTCAGGCTGAACCAGGTTTCAAACTCCAAGGAGTAACTAGCCTGCTGCCCCTGGTTTGTAAACTAACTGAGGCCCAGGTGGAGAAAGACAACTGTGGAGGTTTTAGTGGGAGAACAAAAAGCGGGGGCTGCTGGAGAGCTTTCCATGAGCTCCTGCCTTTCCGAGCCTCAGGGCTCCCCCTTGCAGGGAGGATCCGTCCTGGAGGAAGTCCCCCGGCTTGGCTGAACACAGCAAGGGCCCAGGGACCTTAAACAGCTAACTTCTCGTCCTGCTAGAAGAGACCGACAAATAGAGCAATGTATCCGTTGTCTGTTGCTGCATAACACAGTAGCATAATAAATTACCCAATATTTATCCACTTAAAATGATACGTGTGTGACTGCAGAATGTGGATCAGAACAGTAGGCTGGGTCCTCTGCTTCAGGGTGCCTCCCAGGACTACCATCAAGGTGTCAGTCTCAGCAGGCCCCCTCTAAGGGCTCCGCTTGGAAAGGGCCCACTCCAAGCTCACTCAGCTTTTGCTGGCAGACTTGCTCCTTGCAGCCTGTTGGGCCAGAGCCTCCATCCCTATAGGCTGTTGTTGAAGTTGCCCTTGGCTGCTGTCATGTGAGCCTTTCCAGCGTAGCAGCTTGCATCATCAAAGCATTCAAGCCAAGATGGCAACAGAGATTCTGCAAGCAAGACAGAGGTCATGATTATATCAAACCTAATCACCCATGTGAACTTCCCTCACCTTTGCCCTATTCTGTTAGTAGAAGCATGTCACAGGTTTTGTCCACACTCGAGAAGAGGGGATGGTACAGTAGTGTGAATATCAGGTAGTGGGAACCTTGGGCTCATCTGAGAAACTGCCTAGTTTCTAGTAGTGTGACACATTCTGATTCGAGGCGGGAGTGAGCATCACACTGTCCGGAGAAATCACCCAGAAAGTCCGATCTGAAATGCATGTTGAATACCAAGCCTGCCCCAAGGGATGACCAACAGAAATGGGTGACCTTGATATAGGAGGGAGGGCAGGGCAAAGCTGGCTGGAGAGAGGTGGGACCTGTCTATTGAAGATCCCAGGGCAGAGCTGACTGCAGAAGGGGGGCTGCCCATTTCAAGACCCCAGGTGGAGCCAGAAGATTCTCAGGACCTTCTGTGTGGGGCCTCTAGGGCTCCCACGAGATGTGGGCAGCATGAAAGAAAGGAAAGGCCATGAGGAGCTTGCTGTTGCAACTTCACAGTCCCGTACCCTGGGTCTCCCAGACCAGGGTCTACTTTTATTTTTGCTCTTTTTCTCTTTTCCTCTTTTGTTTGGCCCAAGTTTGCTCTGCAGAAGCAGTTCTTCCCTTACCCCTTCACCTCTCACCTTTGAAATAGATTTTTGGCACTGTTGTTGGCTTCTCTCATCCAATTCTTTGTTCCAGGCAAGAAGGACCGGAAAACTTTTGACTGGTGAGCCATTTTTAAAGGAACTACCTGACAGCAGCATGATGAAGGTCTCCTCCAACTCTGAAATCCCACTTTATGGTAGGTTAAAAAGGTTACACTGGTCCAGAGTCAGCATTATCGTATCGTCATGACGTCATCATGTAAAGGAAATTCCTTGAAGAACAGCCTTGGATATCCATGATTTTACAGCCCTGTTCTCTAAGGCATAAACTTGAAGTGGGATGCAGCCCAGAGGTGGAGCGCTGGCCAGCACCCACACGGCCCTGGGTTCAGTGTCCAGCAAGACAGGAAAAAAAGTCCTGCATGGTACAGAAAGGGACTCTGAGCTTCAGAGCCTCTTGTCCAGGATGAGCAGTTTTGACCACTGAGTTGCCTTGGCCAAGGACTTAACCACTGAATAGTGTTTTTTTAGTATCTAGAATAGGGACAATAATACCTAGCATAATAAGCATTAATAGAAGGGAGAAATATCAGTGCCTTTTTCCTTTGCTACAATACATGGACTTGTGTGATTATTTAGCATTAACACCAAGAATACAGAAAGTACTTAATAAAGGTTAATTAGTTTAGTAAATGAAACTTTAGAATCTTTCATTCTTAAATCATTGCTTACTTATAAATTGTCCTCTATCAGTGCTCCTTAAACATTTTGATTCAAATAGCCATAATCACGGGCCTTTTTAACATGGAACATTGATAACAGGCAGCCACAACTGACTATTGATTTCAGAAGGGGGCGCTATTGGGAATATGTTCGCTTGCTTCTAGAACCACTATAGCTATGGCACAAGTTCTGTAAGTGTGTTTGGAGGGGATTGGGGCGCAGCTCAGTGGTAGGGTGCTTGCCTAACATGTGTGAGGTCCTGGGTCCAATCCCCAGGACTGCTAATAATAACAATAAGAATAAGGCAAGATTTAAACCAAAGACTTCTTGGGAAATATTTAAGCAAAGAGCCAAGGTTCAAATTCTGGCCCTCACGTGTCTCAAATGAACGGAAAAGGTTAGTTAAAAGAAGAAAAATTTTGAGTGTGCACTGGGGGCCCTGAGACCTTTTCAAGCAATCTTCAAAGTGAAAACTAGTTTCATTATGATGCTAAGCATGTCATTTGCCTTTTTCTCGTGTTGACATATGCACCTATGGTGCAAAAGCAATGGTGAGAAAAACATGCCTAAGTCATGCACAAGTCAAGGCGAGTCACTCATAATAATTGTATTCTCTGCTACCATGCACTATGGGGACAAAAAGAGCCAATTTCACTTTGGAATTCCCTTAAGGTAGCCATGACATTAGGAAATCCTGACTCTCGAGAGCGGAACATTTTAATGCCATCTGTGGTGAAACAGGAAGGATGAAATAAATCACTTCTGGTACACATGGAGTCTGATGATTGGCTCAAGAGAAAGCAAGTGTACAAAAGAGAAAAAGAAAAGCAAGTCTGCCATTTGTATTACTGCAGACAGAACTACTGAACTGGCCGCTTTTTCATGGAATGGTGTTTTTAATCAAAAGGATGACCGACAAACTTCACACCAGGCCGTCGGCAGCATCTTCACAAAAATGAACAAAGCAAGCCTGTCACTTCAAGAACACCAACAGACAACAATGTAGCCCATGACAAAACTCAAACCTTTGAGTGAAAGCTTGGATTTTTAGGAAACTTGTCAATTAAGACAGTCTTCTATTGTGAGTGTGACAGTATCTCAATAATTTGAAACTTTTCTGATAAGCTTGGTGGTGATACTTTCAAAATGTAAGATTTTTTTATATTTAATAATGAAATGTGTCAAAATGTAGAAGATCTGCACAAATTAGCAGTCACATTTTTCAAATGGCCTATGTCAAGGTTGTGAAATCATTTCTGAGTAAAAATCCATCCAAAGAGCGAGTCAGACAAGTAGATTTTGATGAAGCAAAGTGTAAAACTTTGATCACTATGGCTTCATTTTTGACATTGCAACTAATTGTTAAGAAACTACTAATTATAGCCAGCACTCATAGAACCTAAACCAGGAGGATCTCAACTTCAACTCCAGCCTGGGCAACTTAGTGACTTAGACCCTGTCTCACAATAAAAAATAAAAAGATCTGGGGGTGTAGCTCAGTGTAAAGGCCCTGAGTTCAATCCCCAGTGCCAAGAACAGAAGAAATTACAAACTGTGAGTTTTGCTGTTATACCAAAGAGTAGAGCTATTTGAAAACAGCTATTAAAATTTTCCTCCCTTTCCTGACTAATTTGTATCAGAGTAAATTTTCTCGTTATTCTTGTTGTTCCAAAATAATAATAGTTCACAACAGATTGAATGCAAAAGGAGATATGAGGATCCAGCTATTCTCTATTAATCTAGAGATAAAAAGATATTTGAAAAAAAATTGTCAAACAAAGCCATACTTCTAATTTTTATCTTTCAGAAAATTAATTATTTTTCCTTTAAAATGTTATTGATGTTGGCCAGCAATGGTGACCCACATCTGTAACCCCCCACTGGAGAGGGTGAGGCAGGAGCATTGCTGTGCGTTCAAGGCCAGCCAGGGCTACATAGTGAGTCCAAGGTCAGTTTAGAATATATAGTATGACCCTGTCTCAAAAAACAACAACAAAAAAGTTATTGATGTTAACTTGTCAGTGTTGTATAAGTATGTTAACATATTTAATGAACTAATAGATATTTCAAAGACGTCTATGTTTTAGTATCTAATGCAGTAAACATCAGTATGTACAACCCCCTGAATCAAAAGCTCTTTATGGTCCTCAGTATTTCTTAAGAGTGAAAAGGGTTCCTGAAACCAAAAAGTTTTTGAGAAATATTGATCTTAGAAAACCAGGCTGGAGTGAGCAGAGCAAATCAATAAGGATACTTTCTGCTGTAAGAAATAGAAAGCTCCACTTGAACTGACTTCAATAATCCTGAAAATCTCTTCTGTCACATAAAGGAAGTATCCGAGTTGATTGTTCAGCCGCTACATGATGCCAAAGACCTGAGATCTTTCCATCCCTCCACTCTGCATCCAGAATATTGAAGGAGGGCCTCTTGGTCATGAAAGACCTGCAGAGGCAGTTATGCTTTCTTGTTCACAAATAGCCAGTGAAAGAGAAAAGTACTTTTTCCAACTGTGGAATGGAAACCTTCTGTTATGGCTGCCCCCCACCCAAACCTCATGTGGCCATAGGTGGGGCTTTTCAGAGGTGGCTGGATCTAGGGCATGTGATACTGGGGTTAAGGGTGTGATACTGGGACTAAGAGTACATGGTTATTAAATTAGTCCACTGATTGGTTTAGAATGGTTCTGGATGTAGATAATGGAAAGGCCCACCCCGGGTATGGATGGCAGCACCCAAAAGGCTGGTAGCTTGGATGGCACAGAAGGGAGAGGCAGGCTTGCTGCTTTGGCTTGCTGTTACTGCCTCATAGTCTCCTGCATGCCCTGCCATGGACTGTTTCTCCTCTGGTGCTTGTCATGCCACTCTGCCTTGGAGCCAGCTGACTATGGACTGAAACCGCTACAAAATGTGAGCCAAAATAAACCTTTCCTCTCTTAACTCTGGGTGTCAGGTATTTTGTCTCAGCAATGAGGAAAGTAACTAAAGCACCCTCTTTCCAGTCTAATTGGTCCAGCTTACATTAGAGCCCTGCAGGGGAATATTAGGCACGATTAGACTAGATCTGCCTTAGAACTGAGGTGAGGGTGGACCTCTCGGAAAAATTACAGTAAGAAAGGGTTCTGTTGGGAAGGGGGAGGGTAAGAACTGGACACTGCAGAGGCTGTCACTTCTGTCTTGTCACTTTCCCATAGCCAGGACTGAATGCCCAACACCCACAATTTAAAGGAAGGGAGCCTTATTTGGGGTCATGGTTTTAACCATGGTCAGGTGGCTTCAAGCAGAAATAGGATCATGGCAGAGGGACAGGTGGAGGAAAAGTTACTCAACTTATAGCAGCTAAGAAACAGAGGAAAAGGAGGAACCAGGCCAAGAATACAGCCTTCCAGGCCACTCCCCCTGTTATGGTTTGTGTCCAGATGTCCCCCCAAAGCCTCATGTGGTCATAGGCTATTTTGGAGATGGCTGAATCTAGAGTGTGTGATGACGAGATTAAGGGCGTGTGATTACTAAACCACTACACGTGAATGATTGGTTTGGCATCACCCAATCCTGGTAGTCTGAATAAGATAAAAGGAACAGAAAGACACTATTAAGATCCCTTATTGCTTTTGCTGCTTCCGCCACCATGAACTGTTGCCCCTTGTTGCTTTGCTATCTTGTCCACACCATGTTGTTTCTCCTCTGCGATGCCTGTTTGCCATCCCTGCCTTGGAGCCAGCCGATTATGAACTGAAATCTCTACGAACTGTAAGCCAAATAAACCCCCTCCCCTCTAACTTTGAGTTTGGGGTATTTTGTCTCAGCAGTAAGAGAAAAGTAACTAACACAGCCCCAGTGCCCACCTCCCACCAGGCCCCACTGCCTACAGCACACTCAGCTAGGGACTCACCAATGGATGAATCCACTGCACCCCACGATCCACTCACCTTCCACACGTGGGATGCTTCCAGGGGAAGCATTTTAGATCTAAGCCACAACCACTCCCATCCAACAGGCAGGAACAACTGAGTCCGGCTGGAGTGCAGAGCCAGAACCAAACTCAGCCCCCGGGAGGACCCGGTTAGGAAGCATCTCTGACCAGCCCGTCCTGCTGGGCCCATGGTCACCACTGTCTCCTCTGTCACTGGACAGTAGATGGCACTGCCATCGCCACTACCAGAGGAGCGACTTCTACCTGCCCATGGGTTGGATTGAGGTGGAATAGATGAAATAAAGATAGGTAAAAAGGAGACAAGGAAAATCAATTGTTCTTTTAAGAAAAACTGCAGCTTGAGGACACCAAAGTTACCAAAGACTTTTCCCTTTCCAGGAAACTTCAAAAACAAAAATCCTAAGAGTCTTAATAATATAGGAACCCTGGGCCCTTGCTTGTCACCCATGAATCGCTCTCCCTCCACCCTCAAGAAAGCTCTGCATCTCTCAGCTCCAAACACCTGTAAATGGTTTTCATGTAACACGGGCACCAGGGGGGATACACATCCTAGTTCACCGGCACCCCCAAGTCCACGTGAAGCCCTGGGTCCTGACCATATCGCGCCCTCCCTGGGGCATGAACCTCTTTGCGCCTCACGGGCATGTCTCGAAAATTTTTTCCTGTGGCAGAAGTCAGCAAACCTACAAACCCACCCTGTGGGTGGGGTGAGTCAGGGTTCCCCATTTCCACTTTGGGGGACCTCCTGGGACCCCCATCTGGTGACATTCCCACTTGTCTGAATTCAGGCTCCGAGGCTGCAGCATCGGGTTGGCTGGCCTAGATGACAGGTAATTGTCCTGTCCGCCACAGCCCCTTCATCTTCCAAATGGGGGGTGAGGTCCCCCTCCACCAAGGCCAGCACCACTGGGGGGGTCCCTCCAAATAAGAAGGACAACTGGATGTGGAGAAGCTGGAAATGGTAAATAGCTGCTTCAAACCTCGGAAAATCCTTCAGAATTATCTCAGATCAAACACGGATGGATAGGAAGAGAAAAAGAGAGAGATTGTGTATACATACATATAACATATGCATATATATGTTTGTATACACAATAAATACAAGAGAAATAACCTGATTCCACTACACCACTTACTGACAGTGTGACCTTGCTTACAGCTCAGTCTCCTCATCTACAAAATAGAGATAATAAGAGCACCTGTCTGGGGAAGTATGTCAGTGACTAAATGAGTTAACTCTTGTAAAAGGGTTAGTAAGAGATCTAAGAAATGCTAAGTGCTCCATAGATGTTAAGATAGAGCAATGGAGAAAGATCACTGCTGTGGCCATGAATCATTTCTCCGAACTTCGAGGCTTGTGGATATCAGAAGGAAGGGGTTTCTGGCGTACTACCTGGGACACCAGCAGGCACAAATGCCACCGTCTCTCCCTTCTTTGCTGTCTTGCTGGCTGGCTCAGCCCAGGGAAATTGGGTCTTGGGTGAATACCAGAAACTTCTCCATCCCCCTGGCCTAACAGCTGACTTCATTGGAGAAAAGGAGATGGAGGGAAATCTACCAACATTGTCACAGCAATTATCTCTAAGCATGTGACCATGGACGTTTGTGTTTTCCTTTATCACAATTTTTTAAGCCTCTATAATATATACATCGTTAATTCTTCAATTTTTTCCAAGCGGTATATGTTTCATTCTTAAATATTTTATTGCCTAAAACCAATAATGAGAATCATCTTTTTAACATAACTTTGGGGAAAAGGTTTACAAGGATGATCACAGGCAGCCACCTTGCCCGCAGAGCTGTCACAGTGCCAGCTGCAGCTCATTTTACTCCCCGCTCAAAATGAGAACATTACCATATGAGAGTCATGCCTATTTTAATAAGTAATTCATCTTTTCTTGCACAAATGGAAACTTTGGCACATATATAAGGAAAATGTGAACTCTAGACACTCCCTGAGCCATACCCTAACTGTCTATAGTGAAAAAAGGTATCTATATATACATTTTTTTTTTTGGTACTGGGGACTGAATTCAGGCAGTGAAACCACTCAGCTAAATCCCCAGACCATTTTTTTTTAAAGACAAGGTTTTGCTATGCTGCCCCGGCTGGCCTTGAACTTATGATCCTCCCACCTCAACCTCCTGAGTAGCTGGGATTACAGATGTTCATCACTACACCTAGCAGTATAGTGACTGTATTAGTGCATATTAATTATGCATAGTCATGGTTTCACTGTGGCATTTTCATACACGTGTATAACATACTTTGATCATATTCACCATCACCCCCATTGCCCTCCCTTGTCTTCTTCTGTAATGTGTTTTTCTTTGAGATAAGTCCTATGTGGCCCAGGCCAGTTTTGAACTCAGACCCACCTGCCTCAGCCTCAGGATTACAGGCATGCACCACCACGCCCATCTCCTATACAACCATTTTGCAGGGCAGATTTAAAAGGGATAAAAAAGTTCCAGCTAACAATGCCCACCGTTTACTGAGCTTTCCCTGCATAATTGCACTTAACCTTCCAAGCTTATGGGAAGTAAGGATTAGCATCCCTACTTTACAGATGAGGAGACTGAGGCTCATCGAGAGGAGGGCATGCACTTGGGCAGTAGGAGAAAGGTATGGCTTGGGCGAGTCCCCAGTAGGTACTGGGGGGTTATTCCTCCTCCATTGTGGAGGGGCAGCTGATGACCCATCTCTGAGAAGATACAAACACCTCATGGTGTCATGGCCCACCCTTCACTTCTCGCAAGCCTGTCAGCAACCTGTGTCACCTGGAGGCCTCCTTCCCACAGCAGCAGGTATTTCCTGGGCTCCTGGGCACCGTACGGGAATGAAGAACCACAGGACATGTGGTCTCCAGCCTTCATGAAAACCATTCTGGGTTGTAGACATGTGGGCCACTGAGCTGCTCACTATTAAACCAAGTTTCCAGATGAAAGAGAAAAGGCTCAGGAGGAGTAGATCACTGGCTTAAAGTTTACTGTGCTCTTAGAGAAGCTCGGACAGGGACTCAGCCATTGTCGAGTGCCCACATGTGTGCCTCCTGCATAACCCTCAGGTTGTCCTCCCTGGTTGCTGTGGAGGAGAGAAGATCTGAGACAGCGACCATTGTCTGAGGCCACACAAGATCCAAGACACAGATCCAGGGCTGGGTCCGCTGGAGTCCATCGGTGCAGGCTGGGAGCCATGCTCCACTGGCAATGTCCCGTTTACACTTGGCGGAAATGGGTGCGCCTGCGACCATAATGCAAGCCCAATAAACCAGATACGCAAGCATAAATACCACCTGGTTTCTCTTATATGAGAAACCCAAACTATAAATAATTTTAAAAGCAAAATAAAAGACAGCACAAAACAGGGAGAAAGGCCCTCAGGAAATGGGAAAGGGAGCTAGAGAAGGAAGGGAGGGCAAGGAGGAGTTAAAAAAAATTACGATGTGTTATGTGCATGTGCCAACTCCCCACGCTGGAGGTAATCGCTGTATACAGCGACCATGTACCAATAAATATTTCTTTTCGTTTTTTTGAGACAGGGTCTCAGTTCAGGCTGGCCTTAACTCACTATGTAGCCCGGGCTGGCCTCAAACTCGCAGCGATCCTCCAGCCCCAGCCTCCTGCCCAGCTAATTTTTTTTTAAGGAAATGTCCTGTTTCCACAGCAGATGCCTCAGTGGATTGGCCCAGAGATGGGACAGCCACCTATGTACCTGACCTATGTACCTGACCCACCTGCCTGTTTTGTGACGGAGGGTTCCTCAAGGAAAGCCCACTTCCTGTCCTCCAACCCAGCCTGCCGGAGCCTCCCGGGAGAAGTAGGAAAACCTTTGGAAGCACTGAGACAAGTGACAGAAAGCCAACGCCTTCTACTCTGTAGATGACAGCAAACTTGTAGACAGACAGGAAAGGGATTCGGAGTTGGATTGCAGCTGACATCCTAGGGGACAGGTTCCAGAACCCCCTGTGGATACCCAAATCCAAACCTGTACTTTTATGTTCGTGTGGTATTAGGTATGGAACTCAGGCTCTTTTTTCCCAGCCCTTAACTTGAACTTGTAATCCTCCTGCCTCAGCCTCCCAGAGTGCTGGGATTACAGGTGTGTACCACCTCACGCAGCCAGGTAAAGGTTTTTTTTTTGGAGGGGGGGTACTGGGGATTGAACTCAGGACCTTCTGCTTTCGAGGCAGGTGGTGGCACCACTGAGCTAAATCCCCAGCCCATTCATGGTTTTTTGTTTTGTTTTGTTTTGTTTTTTGGTACCAGGGATCGAACTCGGGTCCCTGCGGTTTTGAAGCAGGCGTCGGAACCACTGAGCTAAATCCCCGGCCCCATTCATGGTTTGTTGAATCCCCAGATGCAGAACCTGTGGACACAGGGCCAAGAGAGCCTGCTCTACTCAGTCAGTAAGAGAGAAAGGATGAAGGGGAACAATTTGAGATAAACTAACTAATCAGCCAGTGACAAAACCTCCTGATTCGCCTGGGTGTGGTGGATTTCCCAGGACGCTGCATTCTGCTTTAAAAACGAGGCTGGGCCCAGACAGACCGAGAAGAGCAGTCACCTTATGCTGCCTCTCACACTCGGGTGTCACAGCCTGTGGGTTTAGATCACCTGTCATCCTTAGCCCACGCGTGCGCCCCGCCTCTCTGTGCTCCTGAGCAGACAGCTCAACTAACAACTCACATGTAGGGAACATCTACCCAGTATCAGGTCCTGTACCTCAGACCCAAGGGGGAAACCTGATAATCACCCCCTGCAACAGAGCAAGAAACTGAGGCTAAGAGTGTGTGCAGATTCGTCCATGAAACCAGCGTCTGCCTGCACTGAGTCTACAAGTGGTCACCACACTCACTTTCTACAATGTGCTGGAGAGATGGGGAGGAGAGGAAGGAAAGGAGAAGGAAGGAGGGATGTAGGAAGAGGAGGGAGGAAGGAAGGAAGGAAGGAAGGAAGGAAGGAAGGAAGGAAGGAAGGACAGGGGAAGTACAGGGAGGGTGACAGGGAGGGAAGGAGGATGGGAGAAAAAACTAGTGATGAGTGAGAAGAGAATTGAATGCCCTCTCTCTCCAGAGGAGAACCTGCTACATCTCAGAGTTGGCCCCTTTAGCAGGATGGAAGCATAGAAGGAAGGATGCAACCCAGCCTCCACTGGCTCATGGCCATGTCACCTGTGGAGTTGACATAGCACCAGCTGCTGCTCCCTTTGCTCCCCACCAAAAATGAAAGTATTATCATAGGATATTCATCCCTAATTTCATAAATAATGCATATTTTCTGCATAAATGTAAAATAGCCTGAAGCTAGAATTTTTAAATGAAATGTCAGTGCCTTATTCATAAAATAATAATGTGCTAGTTTGCCAGACAGTTTGTGAAAGTCTTGAAGACAAACTACACCTGGTGCTGCGTCCATTTCCTGCCTGGCTAGGGCCAGCAGATCTCAGTACACATGATGAGGGCTTTTCCAAGTGTTATGGCTGTGTCCAGATTCCTCCCAAACCCTCATGCAGTCATAGGTGGGGCTTTTTCAGAGATGGCTGGATCTAGAGTGTGTCACACTGGGGTTGATTCATGGTGCAGTGCTAGGCTCAAGGACACTAGGATTAAGGGTGTGACTGCTACCCACCCTAAGTAGCCTGGGTAAGATATAAGGAATAGAAAGAGCTGTGGTCCTCCCTTGTTGCTTTGCTGCCTTCTGCCTGCCATGAACTGTTTCTCCTCTGTGATGCCCCCCTGCCTTGAAGCCAGCTGATGATGGACTGAAACATCTACAAACGGTGAGCTAAATAAACCTTTCCTCCTTTAACTTTGAGTGTCAGGTATTTTGTCTCAGCAACGTGAAATGTAACTAAGATACCAACTCACTTCCCTTTTGCACAAGGAAACCTAGAAGATAACTTGGCACACAGCCATGTTTTGGAAACCCAAGTACACAAATGCTTTTTATTAACTCTACAAAAATAAATTATAAACAAAAGCATGGTAGAGTCTCTGGTCAACAGCAGCTGTGGGGAATGAAGCCAGAGACTGTTCCCGATCTCGAGAGTTGGTTTCCCAAGCCTGACAGGACGTTCCCTCTGCAGAGAGACAGCAATGCTGGCAGTGGGAAGTTGCCAGGGTACAAACAGCTCACTGGGCGAGGAGATCTGGGCTCTGGTGAGGTTCCCCCTCCCCACCCAAGATCACCCACTGGTTTAGTTTTTATGCAAGAAAGGTCTGTTTTGTGCCTTGTGATGGTTTTGTTTTCCTCCTGCCTCAGCCTCCCAAGTGCTGAGATTATAGGCATGTTCCACCACATTCAGCCCTGAGAGCATTATTAAAGTACTAAAATTGCTCTTGTCAAAATGCCTCAGAAAGAAAAAAAAATAATGTTGATTGGCATAGGGTGACCATCCCATTTTGCTAGGAATTGGGGGGTTTCTGGAGATAAGCAGCTTTCCATGCTAAGCCAGGAAGTCCAGCCAAATAGGGACCCATTGGTCACCCTACAGAGCAGAGGGAATATGGATCCCTGGACAGGGACAGGAGAGAAAATAGTAACTGTGTCCTTTCCTGGGATTGGGATCTCGCACCATGTGTTTAATACTGGTTCAAAAACATAGGCACAGCATCAAGGGAGAGGACTATTTATTTAAATGAGGAGAGCTCTCAGAATGGCAAATGATAGCTTGTTAAACCTATGCAAAATGGATATCTGCTTTATTTCACCTGTTTCTGAAATATGACCTCCAAAGGACATTATCAAAAGAATTCAATAGGCAGGCACGGTGGTGCAGGCCTGTAATCTCTGCACTGTAGGAGGCTGAGGCAGGAGGATCGCAAGTTCACACCCAGCCTGGGCAACCTAGCAACTCAGCAAGACCCTGTCTCAATTTAAAAAAAAAAAAAAAAAAAAAAAAGGCTAGAGGTATAGCTCAGTGCAAAAGCCCTGGATTCAACCCCTACTACCACAAAAAAACAGACAAGAAGCCTCAAAATTTGCACTGTTCTAACACTAGTGCTTACAAGCCCAGGAAAATGTGAAGCTAATGCCAAGTTCCATTGTGAAGATCAGGAAACAGAGGCCCGGAGGTTGCCCTGCTCACCCCAGGCTGGCCCAGAGCGCGGGATGGAGCCTGCGTCCTGGGGGCAGGCCTCCTTCTTGCTGGCCTACTTCACATCCAGTGGTACTGTCAGACCCTGGAGCCCAGCTGCTGCCCAGAGCTCAGTTTCTGTCAATTGCTGAGTGTCCCTCAGAGACGTGCAGCCAGGCAACCCGAGATGACACGGTACTGGCTGGCCAGCCCTCCCAGCCAATCCTGCCACCCATAGCGCCCTGCCGGGCTCCAGCAGGACACAAAGTTCCCTGATGCAGGGAGGGGAAGGGGACCCTGCCCCTAAGCGAGGGGGGCACCATCTGTCCGCAGCTCCTTTGGCAAATCAGCATTTTTTGGTTACACATCAAAGTTGCTTCTGATGGAGAGGCAAGGCCCAGCTGGGCAGAATTAGGCTTCAGCCTTCCATCCCCAGAAAAGCGCAGGGTGAGGCTCGGGGCAGCCCGCCGTCCTGATTGCTGTGTTTACACAGCCCCTGGCCCGCCTGGGACCTACGCAGCTGCTGTCACTGCCCAGACCCCAGGTGGGAGTCCCTCCAGGTCCAGAAGAAACATCCCCTCCATACCTGTCCCCCGCCGAGACTCTCAGGACCCGTGAATGCCCAAATTAGACTTCAAGTGCCCACAAATTGATGTTCCAATTCCCAGCAGGGCTCAGCCTGTGAGGGATGGGGACACCGGAGAGCTAAGTGGAGAGATGAGCCCGGTGGGTGGCTCTTTCTGCCGTCGCCCACAGGAAGGGCCCCCAAGCTGCATCCGGCTCTCGATGGGGGGCAACAGAAGAGCTAGTGGTCCTGTTTCAAGTCCTGTCCCCTTGATGTATGAACTTAGATCGCTTTTGCTTATATGTTTGTCATTGAACTTCTGGCAAACTTCTGGGTCTCACTGAACCTGTTTCCTCATTTGTAAAATGGTGACAATATACACTAAGGTTGGGATGACGATTAAGTACAGGTAGTTAACATGACATCCATCCAATAACAAGCTTTCCGTACATGCTAGCTGCTGTTTCTATTCATTAAAGAGCACAGTATATTCTGTAAAGGTTGCTTCCCTCTCCTACAGTAAATAAATTCATTCAGGGGGGCTCAGATATAATTATACCTCAGAGAAGGCTTCTCTTAGGGCAGTGGTTGGCTACCGTGGTTACACATTAGGATCCCCTCGGGGCTTTTACAAACACTGATGCCCAACCCAGACCAATTAGTTCAAATCCTCCCGATGGATCCAAGCCTCAGCTCATTTAAATTGCTCCCCTGGTGATCCTAATGGGCAACCAGGTTGAGAACTACTGCCTTCGAGCATGGGCTGGTTGCTCTTTACCTCTTAATTGCAGTCTTTCTAAATGGTTAACTCTAATCGAGCTGCTGTTGTCAACATAAAAGTTTAATGTGCTTTGCACTCTGCCTTCAGTCTGGCTTCAGGGCAAAAATGGAGAATTTTCAACCCTGAGAGATACCGGTCTGCTTCTAAATCACTCCTGGGGTTGGTACCCAAGTTCCTAACAGTTTGTTCATTCCTGGTCGGTACCCAAGTTCCCAATACCTGGTCCTGGTTGCTCCTGGCCATCAGAGCCTGCCCAGCTTGATAGTCTCCAGGAATTTGGAGAAATGTGTCTTCTTTAAGGGAACACATGGCTCCATTTCCTGGCCAGCGTTTCTCAAGCTGGGGTCCCCAGACCCGCTCTCAGGGAGGCACAGTTCTGTCTGCATAAGGTTTGATTGGTCGGTTTGTTACCTGTTCAATTTGATGATCATCTAAAATAGTACTATGGACTTTATCTGTCTGTGCCTTTGCAAGGCACCTCCTGCCAGACTTGAGTGCCCATGTTTGTGTTTCATGAAGTAAAGCAGTGCACAGATTTTGAAATCATGCAAATAGCTGCACCAAAAGGGGAGTTAAGTCCTCCCATAGCACAGGGCAGGAGAAGCAACACCACATGAGATGACCAGCAAGTAGTGCCTGGGGTCAAATTAGCTGCAGACACAGTCAGTGCACTCTGTCCAGAAACAACAGTTTAGAGAGATTTATTAGCATTGAGTAGTAAATACACATTTAAGATACTTTCTTTTGCCAGGGATTTAGCTCAGTGGTTCCAGCGCCTGCCTCACAAGCGCTAGGACCCGAGTTCGATCCCCGGTACCAAAAGAAAAAAAAAAAGATACTTTCTTTTGTTTTGTTTTTGGTACCGGGGATGGAACTCAGGTCCTGGCGCTTTCGAGGCAGATGGCGGAACCACTGAGCTAAATCCCCCGGCCAAGATACTTTCTTTTCCCACTCTAAAAGCTATGAGAAGAGAAGCTCCATTTAATAAGGCTATAATGCTGACAATATCTTTAAGTGAACACAAGCAATCTACAGATTTACCAAGTGACACTCATTAAAATCAACAATCAGAAATTGTTCTGTGGCCCAATTTGAGTCATCTAGGATCTGAATATCCCACATTGGCAAGGACAGCCTGGGACAATATCATTTGTGTCTCTTTTTTACGAGGGGAAATGACCATGTAGGTATTGTTAAAAGCAAAGTACAGAAATAGGGGCTGGGGATTTAGCTCAGTGGCTCTGGCACCTGCCTCACAAGCACAAGGTCCCGAGTTCAATCCCCAGTACCAAAAAGAAAAACAAAATACAGAAATAGATATAGAACTAGACCTGAGACTGCGTCTTTCCATTACTAAGCCAACAATAGTGACTTATTTTTAGTATCACCATATCGTAAATCCCATCAAAATAATGTTGTTTATTTAGATGTCACGTCCATGTAGTGACATCCTTTGGTTTTGGTTTTATAGGTGCAGAGAAACTACAAGCATAAACAGTTGTTACCTAATTTTATTTTATACCTAACTAAGAGATGATAGAATTAATTCTCTCTGCTGTCAGTCCTGGATCATCTGTGCCCTGCTAATTTGGAGAGCTGTGCAGGCAGCATCAGAATCATCCGGGGACTGGGGGGCACAGCCCTGCTCTGCCACAGGTTAGAGCCGTGAATAGACGGGGCAGGGGAGACACTTCTGGGCCCCAGGTCCTCCTGTCCCCAGAGGCAGAGCCTGGTTTGTCACTTGCTGGGCCAAGTCACCTCGCCACCATCTCTGCTCTCCCCGACCCACCCTGCCAGGCCTGTTTCTCCTTCCAATTGTCCCCCTCCATGAGGCAGCAGCTCACTGTGAGGAACAAAGCCCCAGGAGGACAAGGATTGGACTGGGTGAGAAGCTGGTCCTGACACCGTGCAGGGTGACACTCAGCCTGGGGGTGCCTCGTCCCTGGGCAGAGTGGGGAGAAGCCGCCTCAGGGCCGCCAGCATGTCGGGTGAGCTGTGGCATACCAGGTCGGCACCTGTCACCCTGGGTGTCCCCAGCATCTGCCTTCAGTCTCGGGGGGCCGTGGGAATGACTGGGAAGGAGAATACCCTTTTGGTGTTTTTTATTTCTTAACCTCAGACCATAACCTGCTTTCAACTGTTTTTTTTTAATCTCCTAAATTTAATTATAATGGCTGGAGGCTGGAGAGAGAAGACTGTTTCATATTTCTGAGTGTATGCTGAAATCTTGACTTCAATCCTATCATAACACCGCAGGGTCATTGTGCCGTTTCCATAAAGTTTCTGGTTTGTTAACCACACCTCACCCTGACCCAGAAGCAACAATCGCCTCTCCTCTCTGACTGCCTTCCTATCCCAAAGCTTTCCCAGCCCTGCCTCACCCTGACCCTCTTGTCCATAGCCAAGGTAGATTAACAACCTAGGTCTTCTTCCCCACATTTTCAATTTTTAAAAAATTCTTGCTGGGCCTGACAGCACTGGCCTGTACTGTCAGCATTCTGGGAGGCTGAGGTAGGAGGATCACAAATTCAAGCCCAGCCTGGACAACCTAGTGATTTAAAAAGAGTTCGTCTCAAATAAAAAATAAAAAATGGGCTAGACGTGTAGCTCAGTGTGAAGGCTTTGGGTCCTGTAGGTTCAATCTCCAGTACTCCCCAGAAAGAAGGAAAGAAAAAAGAGACAGAGAGAGAGGGAGAGAGAGGAAGGAAGGAAGGAAGGAAGGAAGAAGGAAGGAAGGAAATTGTTATTTCTGGTCAGGGCATATTTCCTACCGCTACCTGCCTGGGCTACTGGTAGTGGTCCCAGAACCTCCTCCTTTCTCTGCCTGCCATCCCTAGTGGCTCCATAAACCCCTTTGTTCAGATATCCCTTACTGTCAAGAGTTTGGGTTTAACAAAACCAAACAAGATATTCCTGAAACATCTCCAGATTTCGGAACATTTCTTGGCGGGACCCACAAAGGTATATGGGCCAAAGCAGGGGACTAGAAAGGGCCCAAGAGTTGCCCCTGCTGCTCCAGGTGGAGGTGGGGACAGCAGGCCCCCTGGGCCCAGGTTCTGAAAGAAGGGATTGCCCTGGTCCTACTGTAGGACCAGCTGAAGGGAGGTCTGCGTGTCCCTGCCACAGTTCAGCCTGCGGCAATAAAGCAAGCTAGACTTTTGGTTTTGACTTGAATAAGGTGTGGATGACTGGAGGCTTCAAACACACACATCTGGCCTGAGTATTTACCCACATGGAGCTAATCGGTGGGAAGGGCCTGGGTGGGGGTATTTACTCCATCTCTGCCCGCTGGGTCAGCTCAGGGCGGGAAGGAGTCCCTGGCTCTGGCTTCCTCACTGAAAAAGTTTCTGAGAGAAGAGAGGAGGGGCTGCCCCAGCCCTAAGCCAGGGGCCCCAGAATTCTCTGAGCCCAGGTGGCCAGTGCATGGTGGGCAGGAGCCCCTCCATGTTAGCCAGGGTCCACACAACCCCGGACTGCTCGGCTTCCCCCGGGCAGACAATTCCTGCTGCAAGGACCCCTAGGGACGCAGGGGATCTGAGATACAGGGTTCCTTTTCCCTTCTCCTCCCAGCAGCCCCAGCTGGGGCCCCCTGGATCAGCCCTGCCCAGCTCTGGGGAACTGTATGGAGTTTGTTTGCTGGGTGTGCTGTAGCCAAGGGCCCTCGCGGATGGCTCCAACTGCAGAGTCTTTTCTCACTTCTAAGGGCTGGAAGGAAGGCCCAGGCCAAGGTGTCCCTCGGTGGCCACTTCAAGGCCTCTGCTGTGTGGCAGTCCTCACCTCCTTCTGACGAGAGGACCATTCATTCGGGATCAGAGGCTACGGCAAAGACTTTGTTTCAATTTAATTACATCTTTAAAGACAGTATCTCAAAACACTTTTCCATTCTGATGTCCTGGAGGTTAGGACTTCAGCATATAAATTTGGTTTGGTTTTGGTTTTGGTTTTTTTTGAGACAGTGTGTCACTATGTAGCCCAGGCTGGCCTTGAACTCACGGCAATCCTCCTGCCTCAGCCTCCCAAGTGTTAGGATTATAGGCATGTGCCACCAAGGCAGGAAACTTTTTTTTTTTGGTACCAGGGATTGAACTCAGGACCTTGCACTTGCAAGGCACGCAGTGGCACCACTGAGCTAAATCCCTGGCCCCCAGGAAATTTTTATTTAACCCAAATATTTTGGTGAGGAAAACACAATTACTGGTTACTTAGAATATGTAAAGTTTTAATCTCTATGTATTAGATCAATGCTTATACTAATGCTTTAATAAATTCTAATATTTACTCCTTAAAAAGGATACAAAACATCAGGCAATTTTCTTTATGAAATTAGATTAAGAAAAGATAATAGCCCCACTAATTGCTGATATGTGCTGGCGGACCCGTCTGTTTCTCTCAAAATGCACATCAAAATGCCAACTAGTAGGTCATCGGCAGTAATTACACATTTTCTGAGGCTGTAACCTCACAGGCCCCATTTTCAGGAAATGGCGTGGTTCTGCTCTATTTAGGCGAAAGCATGTTCGTAGCGTCAATTTAGTAATAAAAACCATCTTTGAAAACTTCTCCCGTTCTTTGATGGGCCTGCAGAGACTCTTGCCGCGGCTGACAGCGAGGGTTTTAAATGAGCTCCGCGCGGCCTGGGCAGATTTTCTGTTTCGCTCGGAACCGAACCGCCGATTGCAGGATCCCTTTCCGGGACACCACGCGGCACGGAACCCCGCAGGACGTGCTTGGTGCTCGGCTGTGCATAGAACTGAGCCCTGCTTCTGCAGCTCCGACCTCTGGTTTCAGCACGTTTCCCTGGAGGCTAAGCTGGAAGAACGTTTTGTAGACGAACTACTAAGCACCCGTGCAGTTGAACTGTGGAACTGTAGATTTAGAAATTACTCTCCATAGGGTCGCTCGGTCTCTACCACGCCCATCTCCACAGAGTGTGGCTGAAGAGGCACAGAATAGATGCAGGGCGTGGTGGCTCACGCCTGTAGTCCCAGCAGCTGGGAGGCTGAGGCAGGAGGATTCCCATGAGTTCCAGGCCAGCCTGAACTACACCGAGACCTTGTCTCGAACAAACAAAAAAAAGGAGCAGGGAGGGAGACCTTGAGGGGATGAAAAGGGGAAGGAGAGCGAAGGGATGGGAAGGGAAGGGGAAATAAAAAGGACTAGGATGTGATGTGCGTTTGTGCCAACTCCCCACGATGAATGGATTCACTGCGTATCATAAACATGTACTAATAAAAGATTTTTTAAAAGAAAGCAGTACAGAAAGAACTGAGGCACAGGATTTCAAAGCACATACGAAGCACCTACTATGTGCCCACCCCACTGACAGGACAGCCTTCCAATGATTTTTTTTTTTTTTTTTGGTACTGGGGATCAAACTCAGGTCCTTGCGCTTGTGAGGCAGGCAGCAAAACCACTGAGCTACATACAAGGGAGGAAATTATAAAGATCAGAGAAGAAATCAATGCAATGGAGACTAAGAGAACGATACAAAAAATCAGTGAAGCCAAGAGCTGGTTCTTCGAAAGAATCAACAAAATTGACAAACCTTTAGCCAACTTTATCAGAAAAAGGAAAGAAAAGGCCCAAATCCATGCAATTAGGAATGAAAAGGGTGAAATTACAACAGACCCAGTAGAAATCCAGAGGATCATCAATACCTGCTTCCAGAACCTATATGCCAATAAGATGGAAAACACAGAAGAAATGGACAGATTCCTAGATACATATGAATTACCAAAGTTGAATGAAGAAGACCTAAAAATTCTAAACAACCCAATAATCAACCCATGAAATTGAAAACGTAATTAAAAACTTATCAACTAAGAAAAGCCCGGGCCCTGATGGCTTCACTGCTGAATTCTACAAGACATTTAGAGAGGAACTGCTGCCACTACTGTTGAAGCTCTTCAATGAAATTGAAAGGGAAGCAATACTCCCAAATTCATTCCTGGAAGCAAGCATCACCTTGATCCCCAAAGCAGAGAAAGACTCAACCGAAAAGGAGAACTATAGGCCAATCTCACTAATGAACATAGATGCAAAAATCCTCAATAAGACACCGGCAAATAGAATGCAGAAAATTATTGAGAAGACCATACACCCTGATCAAGTGGGATTCATCCCAGAGATGCAGGGATGGTTCAACATATGCAAATCAATCAACGTAATACACTATATCAATAGAGCCAAGGTCAAAAACTATATGATAATCTCCATAGATGCAGAAAAAGCATTTGACAAAATCCAACATGCATTTATAATAAAAAACCCTACAAAAAATTGGAATAGATGGTCTCTACCTCAAACTGATAAAAGCCATCTATGAAAAACCAACAGCCAATATAATACTAAATGGTCAAAAACTGAAATCCTTCACACTAAAATCAGGAACAAGACAAGGATGTCCACTATCACCACTCCTCTTCAATATAGTTTTGGAAACGTTAGCCACAGCAATTAGACAAGAGAAAGAAATAAAAGGAATAAAGATAGGAAATGAAGAAGTCAAATTGTCATTATTTGCAGATGACATGATACTCTATATAGAAGACCCCAAGAACTCCACCAAAAGTCTTCTAGGCTTAATAAGCAAATTCAGTCAAGTAGCTGGTTACAAGGTCAACACACAAAAATCAATAGCTTTCCTCTACACACACAACAGACTCACTAAGAGAGAAATAGGGCAAATAATTCCTTTCACAATAGCATCAAAAAAACTGAAATACCTAGGAATCAACCTAACAAAAGAAATCAAAGACCTCTTCTCTGAAAACTATAGCACTCTGAAAAGAGAGATTGAAGATGATATCAGAAAATGGACAGACATCCCCTGCTCCTGGGTAGGAAGGATTAATATAGTGAAAATGGCCATACTTCCAAAACTGCTATATAGATTCGATGCAATTCCAAGTGAGATCCCAGCAGCATACTTCACGGACCTTGAGAAAACAATCCAAAATTCATTTGGAACAAGAAGAGACCCAGAATAGCAAAAGCAATTCTAGGTAACAGAGACATGGCAGGGGGTATCACAATCCCCAACCTGCAACTATACTACAAAGCTACTGTGATAAAAAACAGCATGGTACTAGCAAAGAAACAGACCTGAGGACCAGTGGAAGAGATTAAAAGATGCAGAAACAATGCCAGAAACACTCAGCCATCTCATCTTTGATAAAGGAGCCAAACACCCTCACTGGAGGAAAGATAGCCTCTTTAATAAATGGTGCTGGAAAAATTGGGTTTCAACTTGCCAAAGATTAAAACTAGACCTATATCTCTCACCATGCACTAAACTAAAATCAAAATGGATTAAAGATCTAAATATTAAAATAGAAATGCTGAACCAGTTGGAAAGGAGGTTAGGTAGAACTCTTGAAGACATGGGTATAGGAAAAGATTTTATGAACAAAACCTCAGTTGCCTGTGAACTAGCACAAACAATCAACAAGTGGGATCTCTTCTTATTAAAAAGCTTCTGCACAGCAAGAGAAACCACCAGCAGTGTGAAGAGACAACCCACAATGTGGGAAAAAAATCTTCACCTGCTTTTCCTCAAAGGTCTACTATCTCAAATCTATAAAGAATTTAAAAAGATCAGACCTCCCAAATTTAAAGACCCAATCCAAAAATGGGCATCTGAAATCAATAGACATTTCTCAGACAAAGAAGTAGAAATAGCAAATAAATACATGAAAAAATGTTCAACATCACTGGTCATTCGAGAGATGCAAATGAAAACAATGCTGAGATTCCACTTCACTCCAGAAAGAATGGCTGCTATCATGAAATCAACCAATAACAAATGCTGGCAGGGCTGTGGGGAAGAGGAACCCTGCTCCACTGCTGGTGGGAGTGTAGACTGGTGCAAGCACTGTGCAAATCAGTATGGAGATACCTCAAAGAACTAGGACTGGAAGTCCCACTTGACCCCACTATTCCACTGCTGGGGATCTTCCCCAAAGAATTAAAAGAATCATACCACAGTGATATATGTACACCCATGTTCATAGCAGCGCAGTTTGTGATAGCTAAAACTTGGAAACAGCCCAAATGCCCATCAACTGGAGACTGGATAAAGAAAATGTGTTTTTTTATAAAATGGAGTACTACTCAGCTATAAAGAATGAGAAATTAGAGACATTTATAGCCAAGTGAATGCACATTGAGGCGATACTCTTAAGTGAAATAAATAGGACACACATGTGTAAATACTGAATAGTTTCTCTGGTGTGAGAAACTGAAAGTGTAAATAAGGACTAAATGTATAATAGGTAATGTGAAATAGGAAGAAAGGGGGCAAAGGGGAAGGAAGTGGGAGGGCTAGGGGAAAGGATAGAAGGGAATGGGATTAATATGAGAAAATGGAAAAATAGGAACAAAATCTTTGTAAATAGGGAGGACTGGAGGGGTTGAAGGCAGGGCTGGGCAAGGGTGAAAAATAAGAAGCAAGAGAGACTATGTAAAGGTGCAAATTTCCAATGATGAATGTCATTATGTCATATACCTAAAATGTACCAATGATTAGAATGAATAATCGATAATGTAAAGTAGGAATAAAAGGTCCAAAGGGGACCTTTGCATGAGACATTGGATGGAGGTTTTGTCCTTACTTTGTGTGTCCCCAGAGGAGCAAGATTTGTCCAGGTGCCATCTACCCCAGTGACAGGGTGTGGTGCTGAGCTAAAGGGACACCTAGGGAGGCCACCCATATCCTGGAGAGTGACTCCTGACACCTCTCCCCATTTCTGATCAGAGGGAGCAAGCGCCTCTTGTCTTTCAGTGCTTTCATGTGCAAGCACTCATTTTCCAGGGGCTTAAGTGTCTCTAACTCTTAGAAGAGAAATTTTAAAAGACCCTAGGGCTGCAGAGGGGTCACCAAAATAAATGTCACTGGGCTGGCTCTGAGGGTCCCAGAGGCTGATGTGAGGAACTTAATCCACTCTTTCAAAATAAGCTTGCAGGTTTGCTGATGCCCATAGCAGAAAAAGAATTGTCAGGATGTGTCAGTAAAAGAGACGAGAGGTTTATTAGAGATAGACATAGAGGACGCCCTCAAGAGCAAAGTGTAGGTGCTCAGAAATGAGGCACCAAGAAATTCTGCCTTTGAAACTCACCTCAGTCCCTTAAGATCCGGCTTTCATAAGCTCTCTGTGCTTTGATCTCCTCTCTGTGACACCGGAATAATAACAGCACTACCTCAAAATCCAGTTGTGGGGATGCATAGAGATAATGCAGGTGACATGCTATATCAGTCACAAATCATCTTCAGATGCAAGCACAAAGGTTTTTTTAATTTTTCTCAAGTAAAGAAAACTCCAGAATTGAACAGTGGTGGTGGATACTGGTTCAGCAGCTCAGGGTGTGAGGATGACGATCTCACCTCATGACCCCAAGATGGCTGCTGTTGCTGTTCAGATTCCTGACAGGAAGCAGGAGAAGACTAATGAGGAGGGGCAGCTGAGTCATCCCAGCCGCTGCAAGAACCTTCCCAGAATCCCCTCAATGCCTGTCACCTCATTTCCCATTCTCTCCTCAGCACCCCGACCATGGCTTCTGGCCCAGCTCCCCGCAGAAATGACCTTTCCTAAGTCTAGAATTGATGCCACACTGCCAAACATAGCATTTTTGCTCTTGGTCTTTACGATCCCCTTTTCTCAGTAGAGGGAGAGTCCCTTCTGGAAATATGTTTTTCCCGTGGCCTCCATCATGCCCCACTCTCTGCTTCTCTTCCTATCTGAACCCTTTGGAAGTTCATTCTCCTCAGCATAACTGGCCCGAGACCCTCTTCCCTGTTCCCTTCACCTCCACCACACTTCCACCTTCACTGCCACCTGAACAAGGATGAGACCACATTTCCCTCTCAGCCCAGCCTTCTCCTCCAAGCTCCAGACCTGAGTGTCCCTCACCACTCAAGTCCTCACTGGTTGTTTAAAATCTTCTGTACTCCATATCCCTAAGACACCACTGGTGACCCCTTACCCCTAAACACCCTATCACTGCCAACTCCACTATCAAACATGGAGCCTGGCCCTCTGCCCATGTCCCTTGACGCAAGGAATGGCCCCATTTTCTGTCCAGTGGAGTGAGCTGAAACTCTGAAACCATCTTCCTCTTTCTCCTTCCATGTCTGAAAAGTTTTACTCCTGAAGATCCCCCAAGTCAGTCCCCTTGCCTCTGTTCCATTCCAAGCCACTTCACCTCCCACTGGATTATGGCAGTGGCTTCCTAACTGGCCAGCTCATGTCTACTCCTCTTCCTACATGGTAGCCAAAGGTACACAGATGTGGTCATCTCACCATCAGCAACACATCCCACTTTCTCGGGTCCATCTGAGACTTTCCAGTCCCTTCTCCTTTCTCTTAGAATACAGGCAAAATCTTTAATGCAACCTACAAGGTTCTGAAGGATGAGGCCTCACTTAATCTTGGAGCCTCTTCTTGCACTGTGAGCTCTACATTGGTGCTCTGGCAATGATCTTCCTCTGGCCTCCAAGCCTTTGTCCTTGCTGTGCTCTGTCCACAGCGTGACAACAGTAGGACAGAATGAAGACAATCGAGTAGCTAAGAAGCAGTGGAGCAGATCCAGAGGCTGATCAAAAAATATGCCGTGTGTTCACATTGTTTTAAATGTATTACAGTAAAAGACATTGCCATTAATCCCTCTCAAAATGCTCTCACAATCTTCAAGTTGACAGTCTGGGCTTGCCTCCATCTCCCTTCTTCCACATCAGACCTATGAGGGGTGATCAAACTACACAGTGAATGTCTAAATTTTAAATTATTTATAATAGTAAAAGACACATTGCCATTAATATCCCTCAAAACACTCCCCTTCACTTCAAACACACTTATCATTCTTGCCACTTTCTGAAGCAGTTCTGAAAGTCCTCTTTTGTGAGTAGTTTTATAAGGCATAATCAAAATGAATGCTGCTATGGGGGCCATCCAACAGAAAGGTAGGCTCAGCAAAACATTGAGGTGCGTCCTCATCTACCTTAATCACCAGACCTGGCACCATGTGACTTCTGGCTCTTCCTCGAAGTCAAAATGACCATGAAAAGTGTCTTAGTTACTTTTCTCATTGCTGAGACAAAATACCCAACATCCAAATTTAAAAGAGGAAAGGTTTACTGTAGCTCACAGTTTGTAGAGATTTCAGTCCGTAATTGGCTGGGTCCAAGGCAGGGTGGCAGGCAGAGTGGCATTGCAGAGAAGAAACAGTTCATGGTGGGCAGATGACAGCAAAGCAGCAAAGTGGTGAAAGAGAAGCAGCAGAACCCTTCCTTCTGTCCCTTTGTATTTCATCCAGGCTACCTGCCCTTTGGGGAGTCCCTCCCCACCCAGTGTGGAACACCCTTAACCCCAGAATCACACTCTTAATCCAAACATCACATCCTTAATCCCAGCATCACACACCATAATCCAGCCACCTTCAAAACTCCACACCTATGAATGCATGAGGCTTTGGGAAACATCTAGACACAAGCCATAACAAAAGGTAAATGTTTTTAATTGATTCAGGATATCAAGGGAGCCATGACAGTGGAACCAAAGATGCTCAGAAAAGAGGACTTCCAGAGCTGCTCAAAAAGTATCCAGAAGAGTGGGTAAGTGTGTTTGAAGCAAGGGGAAGTATTTTGAGTATAATGGCAATGTATCTTTTATTGTCATAATTTAAGCATTCACAGTATTTTCCAATCATATAACATACCAAGACTAAAAAATACACCCCCTATTGGCTCATCCCAGGAATAAAAGAGCCCCAGATTGCAACTGGATCTTAGAAGAGCATCAAAGTGAACTATTTATGTGCTGAGCTTTGCTCTTCCACCTAACTGGAAACATTTCCATTTCATATTGCCCTGCCTCTAAGCTGACCTTCACCATTTCCTCCTCTCTGCCTCTCCAGCCATGACTCCATGTAGCTTCCAGGCAATATATGGACTTGTAATTCTGAAATCATGTTCCAGGTGACTGGCTCACTGGGACTCATGCGGAGGTTGCCAGTGGCTCACGCAATAAATGTGAGGCTTGGCAATTGACTTGGAGTCAGTGGAGCCTACAGCTGCTCAGTGGCTAAAGAGGAAGAGAGAAACAGGAGTTTATACTGGTGCATAACAGAATGTCACTCCTGCTCCAGCCTATGGGAGCTGTTGCAGTGAAAAGCAATCAGTCAGCAGTGTTCCCGAGTCCTCTCAGCTCCTGGCCCAGGAGGATCACTTACTGTCCATCCTGGAGACCAAGCATTTGTAAAAATTTGGAGAGAGGGAACATCTACTGACCAATTAAAGTCAAAATGGAAAGGCCCCTTCTCAGTGGTCCTTGCCACACCCACTGCAGTAAAGGTGGCAGTGACAGATAATTGGATGCATCTTTCTAGATTAAAGCCAGTCCCATCCGAACTGTCTGAAGAACAAGATTACCCAAAAGAAGAAAGCTACTCCTCTGAGCCTCTGAAAGACTTGAGATTTCTCTTCAAAAAGGAGGACTCCAGTGCCACTACAGGAATTTTGGAAATCTTACCTGCTCCTCATATTTGGGCTAATAGTGACGGTCAATGGTCATTAACTCTTTTCTCATTTTCTGGCAGGTTTTCCTTTCTTCAACACAACCAGTGAGTCACAGGCCCCCACAGTAGTTGGAGAGCACATGATCCCCAGTAGGCAGGGTCTATGGCCCCTTCCAGCTTGAAGAAGCTATAGAAGACAGAGACCTCCACTCTCTCAGCATTCCATAAAGAATTAAGGGTATTTGTGTCTCTGGGGAAATGAGATAGAAGAGAGTAGGGTGTGGCAAAGTTGGCTGGAGAAGTAGAAGTGACCTATTAACTACAAGATCCTAGACACATGGGCACAACAGTTCCCAAAGGCCTGCACTTGGGCTTCTCACAAGAACTCAAGTAGGTTTTCAATAGAATGGCCTAGACCTAACATCAGCCTGAGGTATGAGATCCCAGCACCACTCTCAGGACCCATATGTAGTTCTTGTGGATACCCTGAGATTTGGACAACCTATAAGGACACAGGCACTATCAAGAATGTTCTATCGTGACTTTCTTCATGGTATCTTTTTATTGCTTTTTCTCCTTTTACTTGGCCCAAGCTCTCTCGCCAGAGCCAGTTTCCCCCTCACTCTTCACTTTTACTTTCTCGAATAAACTTGATCACTGCTTTTTGCTCATTTTGTTAAATTTGAGACTAAAAGAACCTAGAATCTAACTCCAGAGGGAGAGGTGAGTAACCCAGAAGCCAGTAACATTTAATTGGCAAGTCACTTTCAGAAGGAGCTACCTGGGGCCAGGGATTTAGCTCAGTGGTTCTGCTCCCTGCCTCACAAGTGGAAGGATCCAAGTTCGATCCCCATTACCAAAAAAAAAAAAAAAGGGAGCTACCTGATAACAGTTTGGAGAGTGACACAAGGAAATAGAGGGATGACAGTGTAGAAGATAGTTTATTTAGTTAGCTGATGAGTAAGGCACCTAGCCACTGGAAGGGCCACAACAGAGGGAGGTGCCCAGCCATACTGATAAAAATTAAAAACAGACAGTGAACTGGGACTTTGGACATACAATAAATTTCCTCAAGCAGCATAGAATTCAGCCTACTAAAATCCTGAAGGAAGGTACAGCCACTCCCTACTAAAATCCTGAATTTTGAGGAAATTATAATGCAAATCAGCCAGTTCCTTCTGAGGTCCCAGTTTACTGTAAACACTGTGTAAAAGAAAAGGACTAGAGGGGGCTGGGGATTTAGCGCAATGGTTCTACCACCTGCCTCAAAAGTGCAAGGTCCTGAGTTCGATCTCCAGTACCAAAAAGAAAAGACAAGGACTAGAGAAGCTGAGTTCCAATTGGTCAATTTAAATCCACAGAGCCACCTGTGATAGGTGACCACTAAACAACAAAGCAATTCCTGTACTCTACTTGCCTGTAAGAAATTCTAAATTGAGAGACCATGCAGCCATCCCTGGACCCCTCCTGGACATCCAGGAGCTATTCTTTCTCCTTATTTCCAAAAATACTTTCCTAACCTGAAAAAAAAGCAGTGCTCCCGGTTGCAGTCTGGTCAAAGTTAAGGTCAGCAGAGGGAAGGGCATTTCACTATGTGCAAACCACCTAGCCAACCATTGCATTCATCTTTATCTAGCGTATTCTGTGTGTCTACTATTATGCCAGAAGACACCGAAAGAATGTTCTAAGATCCCTGCCTTCAAAATCTAATAACCTTGTGGAGGATATAGAAAAATCATATACAGAAAGTGTGAGACAATGCAACAAGATGACAATATATCTACTCAGGCTCCTTCCCTGTCTGGAATAACTATTCCTACCATTATAGGTAAGCCTGAATTCTACACATGTGCAAAGGCCACTATCTACACAGATTCTCGATGATTTATCTGGGCACTCACTTTTTTGTCTGACCCCTCTGGATAGCACCCTAACACCCCAGGACTCACCAGGGCCCCCTGCCCTCTGGAATCCAAAGACAAGAGTGAGCTAACCCTACCTCAGCATATCCCTCAGGAAGATGAGCGAGGAGCCCAGGTGGTCTCTGGAGCAGCAGTGGAGTTACATCCTCTGTCCAATTCTTTACTGCTGGAATCCAGAGTTATGTTGAGCAGACGCTCCTGTGTGCATTATCCAAATGACTTTAGGACTGCTGCCAAGAGCAAAAACTGACAGCACAATTCAGGAACACATTTGAGAAGTTTTCCTCCTACCTTCAGGCACAGACTGCATTCTGAGTCATTAATCCTCCCTCCAGCAGGTAAGGATCAGATTCTGCTGCATCTGGACCACTCAGCCACATTTGTATTGCTGGGAACAATGTCAGAATTGTGCAGCTCAGAGGTGTAATATCTGTCACAAATTGTTCCCAGCCTCATTCTTCTCTCTCCTCATTCCAAGCCTTCTGAGCAAGTAAATGGAGACTCTCAAATGTAAGTGATTGAGTTACCAAACCAAACTGACCAGAAAAGGTTGGAAGCAAACAGAATAACAGCTAAAATTTGAATTGATCAAAAAAGAATCGTACAGCAGTGAATGGTTATCAATCTGGGAGAGCCAAGAGCTGATGTTAAGAAAATCAACTTAAGCATTTTCACGCATCGAGTGTTCCATGTTATCTAAAAGAGGTTTGGAATATTGTGTGGGGCCTTATCTTTAGAGACACTGAATGCTGAGAGAATTTGGGGCCATCTATGTTGGGCACAAGGTACAAACCATGAATCTGGTTGTCTCCAAGCTCAGCCATCTTGTCATAGAACACCATGGTGAAACACCACACAAGGATGGCAATTTCATGTAAAATTTCCATGACTTAGGATACCCACAGTATCACTTAGGAAATTTAGTGCAATCAGCCAACCAACCATCAGCATGAGAAAGACTGAGACCAAGCCCTCTTTAGGGAGCCCAGGAGCTGGGACTGACTGACAGTTCATAAGGGCTCCACTGCAGAAAGAAGTATGGAACCCATTTCCCATAGTGCTCAAGACTCAAGGTCTGATTGGTCAGCCTAAGTCACATGCCAGCAACTTGTCTGGGATTGGATGAGGCATTTTGAGTGACAAACCCAAGATGCTTACATACACTGGGAAAAAGAGATTTCTTTGGGGCATTGTTAACATAAGAAGGAGAAAGGAAGTTAGGCAGGCAAACACATACTGGCTTTACCACCTCTGACCCAATTCTGGACAATGGAGAATTGAGAAGTCTCAGGGCATGCTTTTCTATAAAAATATTTTTAGGGCCGGGGATTTAGGTCAGTGGTTTCGCCGCCTGCTGCACAACTGCAAGAACCAGAGTTTGATCCTGAGTACCAAAAAATATATTTTTTTCATCTAAAAATATTTCATATAAAATATTTTTCATATAAAAATGAAATATAGAAGGATGTTCTCACTAACCGTGGTGGTGGTATGAAAGCATATATCTCAAACAATGTAGTAAGGAGAACAAAGACAGAAAGCATTTTTTCTCTTTTTTAAATCTCAATGTAATTTTTTTAAGCAAAGCATTTATTGGTACAATTTAGATATACATAATGATAACATTCATCTTTGGGAATTTGTGCATATGATATATCTTACTTCTTTTTTTTCTCATTCCCCCCCTCCCTTCTACCCCTCTTCCTCTCCTTATTTACAAAAACTTTGGGGGTTGGGGATTTAGCTCAGTGGTTCCACCACCTGCCTCGAAAGCAGAAGGTCCTGAGTTTGATCCCTAGTACCCAAAATAAAAGCTTTGTTTCCATTTTTTCCTTCTATTTCTTTCTGTCTTGTCCCTTCTTTCCCCCCTCCCTTTTTCCCCTTCTGATTTGAACATATTCTTGCCATTTCTCAATACCTATTATACATTTTGGTCCTTATTTCCACTTTCTGTTTCTCACACCAGAGAAACAATGTGGTAGTTAAACATGTGTGTGCAATTTATCTCATTTCAGAGTATGATCTTGGTATCCCATACAGGTGACATAACATTGGACAGCTTATTTTGAATAAAGAACTGGTCAAAGAGGCAGTAAGAAACATGAAGAAAAAAAAAAAGAGTATGATCTCAAAGTGTATCCATTTAGCTAGAAAGGACTCGAGCTTATCCTTCTTTATGGCTGAGTAGTACTCATTGAATAAAAAAAAGCCACACATCTTCTTTATCCATTTGTCAGTTGATGGGCATTTGGGCTGTTTCCAAGCTTTAGCTATTACAAAATGTGCTTCTATAAACATGGGTGAGCATATATTGCTGTAGTATGATGATTTTAATTCTTTCTGGAAGATATCAAGAAGGGGAATAGCTGGGTCAAATGAAACCTCGTTTTAATGTCTTGAAGAATCTCCATCCTGATTTCCACAGGGGTTGCACCAGTCTATACTCCCACCAACAATGGAGAAGTGTTCCTTTTTCCCCACAGCCCCACCAGCATTTGTTATTGGCTGATTTCTTGATAGCAGCCATTCTCTCTGGAATGAGGTGGATGGAATCTCAGTGTTGTTTTAATTTGCATCTCTCCAATAACCAGTGATATTGAACATTTTTCATATATTTCTTGGTACTTCTTCATCTGAGAAATGTCTATTCATTTCAGATGCCCATTTTTGGATTGGGTCTCTAAATGGGGGGGGGGGTCCTGATTTTTTTGAGTAAAGACAGAAAACTTAAAGGCAGAACTTTTATTTTTTAAATGAAGCATGTAGGGGCCATAATCCTCTCTCCAAAGTGACCAGGGAATTTTTCCATCCATACTCTGAATATTAAGGGTTTCCCCCAAGTCACAGGGCTGATTCTACTGGCAGGACACACCCTGAGACTTTAAGCCACTACACCACCACATTTGATGTGGGATATAGAGGCTGTTTCAGTCTTCCTAGGAGCTATGTGAATACAGCTCCAACACAAAACCCTTCCAACCACTCCCCACCCTATGCAGAAATTTTGAAATCTTTCCTGGATGTCCACCAGGACACTTCTAGCTGTACTACTATGCAAAGGCCAATGCCACCGAAATCCAAGCTCACGCCATTGCATTTGTTCAGTGATTACTGTGGAATTTGGTCAGTCAGGCCCTCAGTTTGGTTATACACATGTCCCTGTGGCCTGCAGAGCGCCACTGGTCAGTAGCCTATACCAGCAAGGCATGGCACCTCAGCTCCTCTGGCTTCATGGCACTGGTGGGACAGACTCATGGGGTATTTGTCTCTTGGGACATTCTCCCTCCCCTCTGAGCAGAGGACCAAACAGGAGATGGGAGGAGTCTTTTACTGAACAGTGGACCTAAATGGTATAATAACTAATATCTTTTATCTCCCCTTCATAGTTTATCAATGAAGAAATCTTATAACTTTATTGTATATTTTTGTTTATTTATACTATATTTATTATTTTGTGTATATATTTCTATTTTTCTATATATTATAATCATATACAAGCTTTTTTGCTATTTATTTAAATGAACCCAGGTTTAGTAAATAAGACTGGGTAAGGAGAGTCACGTTTTCTGGGAGCTACAGGGTCCAGACTAGGAGACCAGCGCTGGAGGGGAGATCGGGCCTCCAGGAAGCCAGGCTCCTCCTCTTCCTGTCATCCACTGGCTCCTGCATCCCCACTGCCAGACCTACTTCTTTAGAGGCCTCAAGTCATGGTATGTGTCTTCCTCTACCATTACCTCTCCTTGATTCAGACAAGCAATCGATCATCATTTCAACATCGGTAATGACTTCATTGTCATTTTTTTAGGTCACTCGTTGAAAAGTTTATATAAAATAAATGTTCATGAATCATCACATTTTCTCATGGATCTCCGTTGCCATTTCAAAGGCATAATCCAACATGGGAAAAGAAATCTGACACACATAGAAGGAAACATCATTCATGAAACCATGGACATAAGTGTGATTCTCCCTCTGGACATGTACAAGGAAAGTTAGCCAAACAAGCAATCCATTAGAACGAGCACTCCACATGAAGCATATACCCATTGTTCATTAACCACCTTTCTTGATTGCCTGGCTTCCATTTCATTGGATTTTCCTCAATGACCTAATGTCAGTTGCCTCAATCGTTCACACCTGTCACTGTTGACTCAGACACACTTGACAGCAATGCATGTAAGCCTGCTGGGAAGCACCTGTTAGGACCAGACCCTCCACTCCACCCACCCGCCACATGTGAGTCTGTGGGTCCGACTCGGCCTACACAGCTCCATTCCTTCAAGATGCCCAGGTTGTCAGGGTTGAACTTAACCCCTTCTCACCCCTATGAATCACACAGGCTCCTTGAGGAACATCTGCATTCCCACTCTTCTAGCCCAGAGGTTTCCACTCAGGAAGGGCTCCTCCTGCTTCCCTGACACTGGAGCAGCTCTCTGCTCCTCCTTAGAATCAACATGGCAGTTCATCTCAATCATCAGTTTGAGTGGCCTGAGCGATGCCTTGGAAATTAATAAAATGCACTTCTGGGTGTGTCTGGGGAGGTGATGGGGCCATGACCCTGGTCTATATCTGGTCCCCTGCTCCTTCCTGGGAAGCTCTTTCCCTGCTCACTGTTCCCCACTTCCTGGGTGCCATAAATTGAGCAGATTTCCTCCACAAAGCCATTCTGCCATGATGGTAACCGTGGGCTGAAACCAAAATAAACCCTTCATCTTTACATTGTGTCTGTCAGGTATTTTGTCCCAACAATGGAAAGCTGACCAATACATGGGTCAGATGCTCACAGCAGACGGTTTGAATGTTACTCTTTCTTTAAAACATCAGCTAGGGGCCCGGGGATTTAGCTCAGTGGTTTCGCCGCCTGCTGCACAAGCGCAAGGACCCAAGTTCAATCCCCGGTACCAAAAAAAAAAAAAATCAGCTAGGGCCGGGGATTTAGCTCAGTGGTTCCAGTGCCTGTCTTGAAAGTGCAAGGACCCAAATTCGATCCCCAGTATCAAAAAAAAAAAAATCAGCTAGCAGCTGCCTGTGATCTTTTCCACCCTAGCCCTTCTAGGCAGGAATACCCAGTCTTTCTAGATGAAATGATTTGGGGCCGGGGGTTAAATCCAGTATTATGAGCAATTAGAGGTCCTATCTCCTGTGCAGCATATCCCTGCCTTGCATTATCAGATGTGCAAAAGCAATGCTTCCCAGCGGTCTGTCCCTGAAATCTAATCTCCCTAAAGCTCAGGTGTAAATAACTGATAAGGCTTCACAGTAACAAAATCCAAGTCTAAAGGGCTGTGAGTCCGCTCCTTACCAAGCAACCACAGGCAGCTCGGAAACCAAAATAGCAACCACTTACATCCAAAGTTTTACCAAATGATACTTACTTTTGTGTGCGATGTGTTTTGACATTACCACTCCATTCCGTTTCATTTGTACAGTCTGACTGCACCCGTTAAATTGATTTTTGTTATTTATGCTGCATCCCGCAGTTTGTAAAGCACTAGTTTCACTACCCTAACTGAACAGTCAAGCTGGGTGTGATGGTGCACGCCTGTGATCCCAGCTCTTGGGAGGCTGAGGCAGAAGGATCACTGCGAGTTCAAGGCCAGCCTGGGCTACATAGTGAGACACTGTCTCAAAAAAGAAAAGAGACAAAGAATCAAAAGCTCATTCCAGTTTCTAGTAACAGGTTGAGAGTTGCATGGGCAAAGCCCTGGGGACCTGGAACTGTGTCCTCGCTCTTCTATTGCCTTCCTGAGCAGCACAAGGCAAATCACTCATCCCTGCTGGGACTTGATTGCCATCATTTTTTATGGTACTGTGGACCGAACCCAAGGTCTTCACACTGAGCTGAATCTCCAGCCCTTTTTTATTTTGAGTCAGGCGCTCCCTAAGTCGCTAAGTTGCCCAGACTGAGTTTGAACTTTACAATCCTCCTGCCTGAACCTCCCAGAGTCCTGGGCTGACAGGTGTGCACCACCACACCCAGCTCACTTCCCATCTTAAACCAAGGTTCAGCTCTGTGGAACTCACATGTATATTAGAGAGCTCCAATGAAATGAAAGGTTCAAGAGCACTTTGAAAACATTGAAAAACCATTCAACCGCAAAGGAGTGGTGTCAGCCACTTAGAAGAGTAACTGGCTGCCTTCTGCGTACTCATTTCTCCATAACAACTCCACTGCTTCTAGGTCAGACAGAGCACAGGTGGGCATGGAGGACACTGCAGCCAGGCCTGTGACTTCTAAGCCTGGGACCCAGCAAGTGAAACCAAGAAAAGGAAGCAAATAAGCTGGGTGTGGTGGCACAGGCCTGCAATCCCAGTGCCCTGGGAGGCTGCAGCGGGAGATCACAAGTTTGAGCCCAGCTTGGGCCACTCAGCAACTCAGTGAGGCCCTGTTTCAAAATTTAAGCAGTGAAACAGGCTGGGGATGCAGCTCGGTGCAAAGGCCCTGGGTTCAATCCCCAGTACTGAAAACAGAAGAGAAGGGAGGAGAAGGAGAAGAGGAAGAGGAGGAGGAAAATAATGTAGGGAGACCAACAAAGAGAAGGGATACAGCACACCCCAAAATAAGCACCACCTCATAGGCCACGGCCAGCAGCCACTAGCAACCCACAGCTCAGTGTCCTAGGCGCCAAGAGGCCCTGCCAAATCCTCAAAGTTCTCTGTATTCTGTCAGAGGCTCTGTTGCCAATTCTCCTCATGGTGCTACTGAGGCTAAGCTGACAGTTTCTTCTCAAGACTCCTGAGCTCTCAACACCACTGCCTTTGTTAGGGAGCCTCCCGGCAGCTTCAAGGGGAGCCAGACACAGCTCCACACAATCTGATCCGACTCCCGCTGTTGGCCACAGCACACATCCGAGCCAGACAGTCCCACAATCTATAAGCCATTAGCCACAGCTTAACGCACCTTCTCAGAAGCGAGTCCCATTCCAGGAAGACACCCAGCTGAATTTCCTTTTGCCCACCAGGGGCCAGGCACTTCCCATAAGTGAGGACAGAGGGGCCATGTGTGTGAGCACGTGTGTCACACCTGGCCTGAGTGTGCCAGTCCCTCACAAGGGGCAGCTGACCCCCAGCTCCAGCTGATAGCTGACCTCGATCACTGGAACTTCCAGGGCTTCACAAACCCAAAATCTGAACTTGCACAGGGAATCGCCTGATTCTCAATTAAATAATAATGTATATAAATCAAAGTAAACATCCCAAATTCCGACTGTGAATGTCCAATTAATGGCCCCTGCTTTTTCATCCAAAAATCAGAATTAAATAATTTTATAACCATATCTTATTGACATGTGACAGCCAAACTCATCGAGTGGTTTGTCTTTAGTCTTTGGTACCATCTTAGCCCACGTCCTCTGAAAAACAGCCTGAGGCGAGGATTAAGATCTTACTCTTTATTTGGAGGATGCTGTCCCTGGGCAAGAAGAGTGAGAAAAAAGGAAAAGGACTCGAGCAGCACATATATAAGTATTCGAGGGGATTTATTAGGTAGCTTACAGGGTCAGAAATGCAGAGTCCATGGTGGCTGTTTGCACGGTGGAAAGACAGAGGATCCGGGAGCTGCTCAGCCCAAGGTAGAAGCTGCAGAACCAGAAGGGTCAAGGACGCAGCACCAGCCCAAGGTCAAAGGGCTGGAAGCTCACTGGAGGTTCACCGGTGCAGCTCTGCATTGGAAGGCTGAAAAAACTGGAGTCCAACGTCCAAAGGCAATGGCTCCAGTACATGCACCCACCCAGGAAGACCAGAGCTCTTCCAAATAGGCATGTTTTCTTCTTTCCCTTGTTATTCCATTCAGGCTCTATACCCATTGGTTGGTGCCACCCACACCTGGGGTGGGTATTCCCTCCTGTTTGCTGGCCTCCGTGTCAGTCATCCACAGAAACACCCAGAACCGTGCTTGGCTGATTGGTGAGGCATTTCCTCATCCAGTCAAGTTGACATATCGTGATTAACAGTCACACTGGCCAAGCTGCACGGCTTCAGGGAAGGACAGAGGCCGGCACTCCCAGGACAGGTGACTGTTCAGCCGTGAATTAGAAGGTAGTTGGTGCTCAGAAATAAATGCACTTGGGGTTTTGGCTGGGGATTTGGCTCAGTGGTTCTGCCACCTGCCTCACAAGCACAAGGTCCCGAGTTCAATCCAGTACCAAAAAAAAAAAGAAAAAGAAATAAATGCACTTGAGGGAATCTGAGAAAGTACAGACAGTCCAGATATATGTGGGTGTGGCCAACAAATAGTACATTAAAAACAATTTATTTAGGCTGAAAGGTGAAAGAAGAGAGAAAACATAAATGTGACATCTGACAGGAGGAATTGGACAGCACTACAGATCCTTCGGACAAGGGAAGAATAACAAGGAACATGCTGTGCAACTTTATACCAATAATCCAATAACTTGGATGAAATAAACAAATTCCTTGGGGGGGAAAAATCCTACCAAATTGACACAGCCCAAGCCCTAGAACAAATCCGAAATGTCAGTTGCCAACTGAAGAAAAATGCCATAGAACTCAATCTTATACTTTTCTACTTTCTCAGTACTGTTCAAACAAGAGCATTCATACATTTGCAAGGTCACATAACTTAAAATCCAATAGCAAGGTTCTGTAGGCCCAAGATCTCACCCAAGAGGTGTAAATGTAAGGTCACCTTACAAGATTCATATGAAGTCAGAAAAGGGCCAATAAATCAGTCAAAGGAGTAGAGAGTAAACAAATCTGGGGAGGAATCCAAGAATACTAGGATTTACACCACGGCTCTAGAAAGTTTAATCCAGAAAAACACTGTGTTACTAAATCTTTTACATAAGAGGTGGCCCACTCAGATCTCTACAGGTCAGAGATGAGCTAATACAACAGGGTGTGGTTTGGTGAGTGGTCAACAACCACCACGAAACTCCAAGACTCCAGCTGGTTTACGCCCTTCCTAGTGTGGTCAAGAACTCCAGATCTCCTGGGTTGTTGTTTGAAATTCCCCAGTGTTAGGGCCAGAGATTTAGCTCAGTGGTTCTGCCCCCTGCCTTGAAATTCCCCAGTGTTTAAATGTTGGCTCAGAAAAGAAAATATTGTGTGAGCCAAATAAAACACATCGCCAAGCCAGACACAGCCCACAGTCCGCCAGTTGGTGGCCTCTCTCCTTAGTTTGCTTTTAGGAAGTGGAGTGTGGAAGGGAGGAGAGATTAGGAGGGAGTTTTTGTTTGTTTTGGTTTTTTTTTTTTTCCATGTTTTGGAAAGCTGAACGCTCAACCTCTGGAAGGTTATTTCTTTATTTTTCATGACTTGTAAGGACCTCAAAGCAGAGGCAGGCAGCCACCAGAGGACACTCGGCTCTTCCTCCAGCCCCTAGGACCGCTCAGAGAAGGAACTCACTCTAAGATCGGAAGAGATTGGGTTTCTTCGCCCCGCTCTGGCCTGCTGCCAGCCATTGTCCTGTCTTTAGTTTTCCAAAACTCAGTGGGGATTTTGGATAATGTTCTTTACAGACAGCAGAGGGGGGCAGGGTGTGGGCTTCAGCGGTATTAAATACAAGTCATGAGGTCGGGCAACCATCATGGCCGACGTCTCCAGAACGCTCTTCATTCTGCAAGACTAAAACATCACGCCCAGCGACCTCAACCCTTGGGGTGGTTCTACACCTCCCTCCTAACACCCCCTTCCTGGCCACCTGCCCTCTTCCAGATCCCACCTCCCCAGCTCCCTGCAGTGTCGGGCCACTTGCTTCTGGGATCTGCTGAGGGACAAATCAGTCACAACCCAAGGCTCTCCATGCAGTCTGCAGGCACCACGCAGTGCCTGTCAAGAAATGAAAAGAAGTGGTGCTGCTCGTGGCTAAGAGGAAACCCAAGTCTTTTGTTTCAAGACAAATAACCAGATCTTTTCCAGGTGACATATTCTGTGACGAAAGAAAAGGCCAGCTTTGCAAAGGAAGGAGAACCAGGCTTCCAACGCATGTCTAATGGACATTCTCAGGCCACCCTGGCCAAATGGCCCTTCCCTGGAGAAACAGTTTTGCCCAAGAGGCTGGGGCTCCATGGGCTTTGCTTTTGCACACCTGCCCCTTGCTCCCAGGTGGACTTGATTCACCACCACCACAGGCTAGGAAGAAAACTATAAACAGACCTCATCCCCCTTCCTGGCCAGGCGGAAGTGAACTCTGGTTAAATTCCGGAGCTGGGTTGTTGGCATCTCGTTAATGACTGTAATCTCTCCCAAAACCCCAGAGCCATCAGCTGTGACTGCCACCATCCCCCTAAGCAAGGAGAAATCAGGCCATGCTGTGCGGATCCTTGCAAACCAAAGCCCCGTTCCTTAAAGAGGTTTCCTAATTTGGGGCAGAAGAAAACTTTTGGGTTATTATTAGGCCACAGATGAAGCCATGTGTCTCACTGAACTGCCCTACTTTCACAAAGAAAATTTGCTTTTGTAAATTAAAGAGTTATTTTTAAGAGCTGGAGGGCTCCAGGTGATCTTGAATACAGCCTCAAACATGACCTTGACCTTTGGGGCCAATCTGTAAATTTAACAGAGCCCCAAAGCCCAAAGCCTTTGTCTAGCTCTGGGGTTTGTTTACTTGCTTCTTGCATTGCTGGGGATTGAACCCAGGGCCTGGCAAGTGCTAGGCAGTGCTAGACAAGTGCTCTCCCACTGGGCCCCACCCCCAACCCCTGGGTTTTATTTCTCCTTCCCCTAACAAAAGAACCATGGATACACAGTCTGAGCATCCCTTATCCTAAATGTTTGGGACCAAGGAGTGAGCATCCACCCCAAGTGTGATTTGTGGGAAAAGGTCAGGGCTCAAACATTTCGGATTTTGAAGCATTTCACATTTCAAGTTTTTGGATTAGGGATGTTCAACTGTACTGAGCTTTCAAATTCCACATCTTAATTTTATTCTTTGGGTCCAGCCGTTGGGGTCCTAGGTCCTGGTGGGGATCTCAGCACCTCCTTCTGGTGCGGGATTCCCATGAGGGTTCCACACAGTCGATCCCATCTACCCACTAAGATGCTTCAAGGTGGGCGCGAAACCTTCCACTCACTGTCCGGGGGCCGGGACACAGACACCTCCTCTGTCTGCTCCAAAGATGAAGTCATTGTGTGTCCTTGGATGTCTCGCTGCGCTCTCCAAGAAAACCATCCCAAGGGGAAGTGCAAAAGTTCACAGGTACTGGGGGGTGAGCCCTGTGGTGAAGCCCTGAAACCCAGACTCAAAATATGCAAGAAAGACTCATCTCCTCTCTGGGCTCTGCAGCCAGCAGAATCTGCGATGTGTCTCATGGCTGCCTTTAGTGCTCTCCGCAGCCTGAGCCGGGAAAGTGCAGAGTGGGGGCTGGGCATCCCCCAGATGGAAACCCGAGGTGCTAACTGTCCCTTCTGGACAGAGAGGGACCAGGGCAGCAAAGCCTGGAGTCTCCTCATGACCCTGGCTACCATCATGTGAGCCTGGCTGCATAGGACTGGGGTTCGGTCCTACCCCCAGAGCCTCAGGCTTTTCTTGCCCTCTTTTTTTCCAGTATCGGGGACTGTCTTAGTTACTTTTCTCCTTGCTGAGACAAAATACTCAGCACCCAAAGTTAAAGGAGGAAAGGTTTATTTTTGGCTCACAGTTTGTAGAGGTTGCAGTTCACAGTTGGCTGGCTCCAAGGTGGGGCAGCATGGCAGAGGGGCACTGAAGAGGAGAAACAGTCCATGGCAGAGCAAGGCAGGCAGAAGGCAGCAAGCAGCAAGCAATCAGCAAGGACCACACCAGCCCTCTTGCTTCTATTTTATCCACTCACAACCTTAACCCCAGCATCAAACACTCTTGAACCAGCCACCTCAAAAAAGCCCCACCCATGACCCCATGAGGCTTTGGGGAGACACCTAGATACAAACCATAACAAGGAACAAACCCAGGCCCTTGGCACTGAGCTACATCCCCTTTTTTATTTTTTCTTCGGAGACAGGTCTCACCAAATTGCCAACTTGGCCACATTAGTGGGATTACAGGCTACACCTCCAGCCCTGCCCCAGCCTCCTGTGTTCCCTCTGGGTGAGGAGTGCCAGCACCTCCTGGTCTGAGTCCTGCCAAGTCCAGAACCTGGGTGCCCACTTTGGTTTTCATCCCACCACATCACTCTCCTCTTGACTCTCTTCCATCCTCAGTGCCTAACTTGGAGAGGCCATGGGATGTGCGATGTGCAGTGTGAGATGCTAAGGGCACCGTTCACATGGTCCAGGAGAACACTTTCCGCTCCCCTCCTTTCTACTTCCGTCGTCTCATCTCTGATTTCCACTTCTGCCCTGAACAGGAGGAAGCAACCCCAGCACAGCACCCACACTGCCCCTCCCTCCAGTCACACACAATCCTGCCACTTCTTGTCACCCTGGCTTCGAACACTCAGCTGACCCCTATGGAGTTCAAAATAAAACTCAGACTCCCCGAAGAGCATGGTGGCACAGGCCTGTAATCCCAGCACCCTGGGAGGCTGAGGCAGGAGGATCAGAAGTTCAAGCACTGCCTGGGCAACTTAGTGACTTAGCAAGACCCTGTCTCAAAACAAAAACTCAAAACTGGCAGCTCAGTGTGAAAGGCTTCTTCCGCAGGAGGGGGAACTTCTGCCGGAACTGCCCTCCCCCAGGAAGAACAGCTTTGCAGCAGCCCAGTGCCCCTGAAATCTCAGCCGCCAGTCCAGGCTCCCACCCACCCTGTCCAGCCCTTCCTGTCCCCTGCTCCCCGCCCAGCCTCAGCGAGCAGGACAGCTTCTGCTGGGCTCTAACTGCCTAAATGCCGGTGGGTGGAGATCCTATCTCTCCCTTTGTGAGTCTTTCTGAACAGTAAACAGAAACTGCTGGTGGAGCTCCAAGACCCAATCATCCTGAAAGGTATCCACTCCTTACGGAAAAAGGGGACTGGCTTCCGCCCTGGCCTCTCCTCCCAGCCTTCCTGACTCCTCCATGACTGTGTGGCATTTTGTTTCAAAGATATGGCTTGCTGTGTTCCTCCTGCAAAGAGAGAACACGGCTGTGAGGTGTGAGGTGACCCGCGTCCGCCACGCATCGCCCACGTTTGCAATAGTGACAGCGGCCTGGCTTCCGGAAGCCGTCCAGCTCCTGCTTGGAGCCGGAGGCTTTGGCCGGGGAGCCTCGCTGGGCAGGCAGAGCAGCCGAGGCCGCCTGGGTCTTGGCCAGCCTGAGAATGGGTTCAGTGCTTCCTGGGGACGGAGTCCTCTGCGTTGCCAGGTGAGACATTCTGAGGTGGACGAGGTGGCAGCTGCACACCATGTGTTATGAATGTGCACAGCGCGACCATCCACACACTGAGATCGGGCACCACGGAGCTGCGGGCGCCGCTCAGGGCTGGAGCGCTGGCCTAGTGCACACCAGCCCTGCAAGAAAGGGGAGGGACATGCAGCGCTGGGGGTGGAACCCAGGGTTCCCTGCATGCTCCGCTCGCACTCTACTACCGAGCCCAGCCCCACCACACCGTTTTTTAAAACCGATTTCTCCATTCTTAGGATGGTTACTCTTCCTTCCTCAGTGTGAATGCCTCAAGGGGCACCCCCGAGACTGACTGGGTGGGTCGTGGGGGTGACCTTGGAGACAGCTGGTCCCCAGCCCAGTCTTGTCCACTGCACCCCTCTGCCGCGACATCCCTGCCTGGGATCCCAGGCCATGAACTGAGCCCCCCGAACCCCTGAGCCAGTCAAACCCCTCCAGTCCTCAGAGTGAGCCCTGGTTTCCTCACTCTCCTTCCTCCAGGGCCAGCCTGATCTTTGTCAGCTCCTCCAGCCGAAGTCCCTTACTATTTCCTCTTTCCAAGTAAAGCTTACCTGTAAAGATAAACTAACCCGGGCCGGGGATTTAGCTCAGTGGTTCCGCCGCCTCCCTTGCAAGCACAAGGTCCCGAGTTCGATCCCCGGTACCAAAAACAAACAAACAAAAAAAGATAAACTAACTTCCCTTTAAGTGGCAGTGGGTATTTGGTTCCAACCTGAGGAAAGACCCCCCAGTACAACATGAAATAGAAAACCCCGGGCCCAGACAGGAGAGGCGGCTCCTGACGAGGCCAGCCCTGAGGGATCGAGGACCCTGCCCGCCCCCTGTCCCCCTCTGTGCCCCCCCAGGCGCCCCGTCCCTGCTCTCCGTGTCCCCTGCTCATGTCACTGTCAGGCAGCAAGGGCCGAAGGCTCCTTCGGCGCCATCTGCGAAGCGGCCTCCTCTGGCTCCTCCTCCCTCCTGCAGATGCCGGGTCCTCCTTCCCCAGCCCCCTCGGACTCCCAGTCCCCACGTCGCCCCCTCCACGGGGTCTTTCCCCGCCCGCGACGACCCAGCGCCACACCGGCTCTCTGGCGCCATCTCGCGTCTTTTGCTTAAACAGCCACAAGGACTTGGAAGCTTCGGCCTCCGATCGCCTTGCCTGTGTTTGAAGTCCAAAAAGTTGTGTTACAGAAAATATGTTCTCTTCCGAAAGAAAACAGGATTTACTCGCTGTTCTAGCGTTGAGTGAACATAGCCTTGCTTCCTGAGCGTGTCCATAAATATTTCAAAGAGAACCCTAAGTGAAAACTGGTTCCATCGGTGGTGCCTTTCACATTGTGTTGGACAGAGAAAACCCGGTCAGAAGAGAGGAAAGGAGGATGAATTTTTGTGTCTAAAGAGTCTCCAGCGCTGCGGCTGGATCTGGGCTGGGCTCTGGTGTGTGTGACCACGGCTCCTGCTGCTCTGCAACCCATCCCCCACTGGGCGAAGTGACCCCAAACTCCTATCCACTCAGACCTCCGCGTGAGTTTATTTCCTAGCAGGGTCTTGGCAGCTGGTGTGAAGGCCGGTGAGACCCTGCTGCATTTAGGCAGCCCTAATCCAATGACTGGTGTCCTCCTAAGAAAAGAAAGCCCAGCACGGTGGCGGACGCCTATAACCCCAGCATTCAGGAGGCTGAGGCAGGATTTCCATGAGTTCAAAGCCAGCCTGGGCTATATAGTGAGTTCAAGGTCCGCCTGAACTACACAGTGAGACTGTCTCAAATAAATAAATAAATATTAATTCATCAGTACCATACGAGAAGCAGTATAAGAGAACATGTTATAAACCTTGGCTTATTTAAACCCTGCTGGCCAGGGATTTAGCTCAGTGGTTCCGCTGCCTGCCTCGAAAGCACAAGGCCTCAAGTTCGATCCCTGGTACAAAAAAAAATAAAATAAACCCTGCTGTCTCGACTTAGCAGTTACGGTGCAAGTGGGCACAAGTTAAACAACGTCAAGTAGAACTGTCTGTTTTAGTATAAAAGTAGAGACAGCCAGGTGTGGTGGCACACACCTGTGATGGTAATCCCAGCACTCTGGGAGGCCGAAGCAGCAGATCTCAAATTCAAGCCCAGCCCAGGCAATTTAGTAACTTCGAAACTTAGACCTGTCTCAAAATAAAAAATAACAGAGAGTGAGGATGTAGCTCAGTGCAAAGGCCCTGGGTTCAATCCCAGTACCACAGTGGGGAAAAGTGGCTCCAGGGATTTGAACTTACAACCTGCCCAAGGTCTCCCTACACGGCGGTTTCGGCTTCTGCTTCTGGGCACGCTCAGGAGGCCCAGCCCCACCCACCAGATGTGCGAGTGCGGAAGCTTCCGGGTCACGCGGGGCCTTCCTGCCTCCTCCTCCCACTGCCCGGCCTGGAGCTGCCTTCCCGACCCTCGACCCTCGCGGCTCCCCCGGAGCTTCCTAGGGGAGGCGTCGCCTCGGTCGCACAGCGCTTCTGGGGTTGAAGAAGGAAGTGAAGCCGCTGGCACCTCTCTGGGCCACGAGTGCAGGCGCTTCTCGAGACCACTTGTTTGGTTTTGGTTTTTCTCTTGTTTTGTGCGTGTTTGTGATACACGATGAAGGCGTTTGCCGTGGGGAGCTGGTGCCTGTACACACGGCTTCTCCATCCTTTCCCTCAAGCCACGCCTAGATCCCCTTCCCACCTGCAAAAGGTCACCCCGTTTCCTATCGTCTGTCTTTAAATTATTTGCACTTTGGGTTTCTTGTATAAAAGAAGCCATGCAATATTTAACCTTCTGTGTCAGATTTACTTCACTTAACACAATGGCCTCAAGGTGCATCCGTTTCTCTACAAATGACTCATGTATCTTCTGTGGCTAAGTAGTACTCCCCTGTGTGGACGGGTGGATAGATAATAATCTCTTTAAAGCCCCTTGGTTTTTGTTTTGTTTTGGGTACCGGGGATCAAACCCAGGACCTTGGGCTTTTGAGGCAGGCACTGGAACCACTGAGCTAAATCCCCGGCCCAAAGCACCTTGGTTTGGATTCTTGGGCCCCCTCCTTGCAGCTCCTGGATGTCACAAGGACCCCTCTCCTCTGCTGACACCGGGTGACCCTCAGGGTGATGCCTTGTACCCCTGGCGTAACTACATGCAGTCACGGCGTTCCTTGTCTTGGCCGAGTGGCTTCTCTGGCAGACCCCAGCTAGGTTCTGTGCTAATCCTGATTCTGCCAAGGTGATCTCAAACCTCTTTGCCAGAGGAAGGGCTCCTGCAGAGTTCCCTGGCCCAGGTGCACCCTCAACCCCAACCCCAGCTCAAGAATTCGAGGAAAAATAGGTAAAGGAAGCTACTCGCAGCACTCTGGGAGGCTGAGGCAGGAGGATCACAAGTCCAAGCTGAGCCTGGGCAGCTTAACAAGATCCAGTCTCAAAAGGGCCTGGGGAGCAGCTCAGTGCGAAGGCCCAGTGTTTGATCCCAGACTGGGGGGACAACTCGTGTGGAGGGTGCAGCTCGGGGCTGGGGCACTGGCCTAGCATGTATGAGGCCCTGGGCTCCATCTCCAGCCTGCGAAGACAAGGCACAAGGAAGGGGAGGGGACGCTGTGATGCTCACCTGTGTGGCCCAGGGCATCCGACACCCCTGGTCCGGGCGCTGTATTTGTTAGCTGCGATGTCACAGCAAGTCACCCCGAAACTGAGCACTGGCGGGGACCCCACTCTCCCACCCAGGCTCCGTGGCTAAGGACTGTGGACGGGGCTTAGTGGAGTCCTCTGGCTTCCGGCTGGGGGCCCAGCCCAGCTGTTCCCTTCAGCAGGTAGCACTGCTTTCTGTTGCATTTTTAATAAAAATACACAATGTAGGGCCAGGGATTTAACTCAGTGGTTCTGCCACTTGCCTCAAAAGCACAAGGTCCCGAGTTCAATCCCCAGTACCAAAAAAAAAAAAAAAAAAATATATATATATATATATATATATATATATATACACGCAATGTATAATCATATAAAATATATAAATCCACCATAGGTTAGTTATTTGAAGCCAGCCTGTGCAAGTTTGTTAGTTTGAGACAGGGTCTCTGTATAGTCCAGGCTGGTCTTGAACTTGCAGCGATCCTCCTGCCTCAGCCTCCCCAATGATGGGATTACATGCAGGCACCACCACATCAACTACATTTACATATATATATATATATGTGGTACCGAGGGATTGAACTCAGGTCCTTGCTCTTGCGCAGCAGGCAGCAAAACCACTGAGCTAAATAAATTCCCAGCCCCATTTGTATATTTTTATGAGGAAATATTCCCCAAATTTATACCCCCACCCCAAAGTATCATCGTTTTTAAACTTTTATTTTTGAAGCATCAAAATAACAATTTTATCAAAAAAAGTTTTGATGAAATTCTGCCCCTAACAGGAGGCGTTGAGGCCAGAGGCCAGCTGCCGCGCGGGCTCCTCCCAGGTCCCCGACCCCTCTGCCCTGGGGAATCCAGGGCTCCCCAAGAGTCAGAGCCCAAACATTAATCTGCATTCTCACGATCTAACACCAGAGGGCGCCAGGCCGCGCTCGGCTAGCCCGAGTTCCTAATGCCGTTTGCGTTCGCGCTTGGGACGATCCGGATCCGGGAACTCGAGTCTCCGTGAAAGCCGAAGTCACTGTAGTGGATCCTGGGAAATTAAGCAATTTGGAAACCCCGTTCTTCAGCGAGATCGGCAAACCCCAGGCCAGAGAACAGCAGGCCCTGGACTGAGTCCTCACAGCGGACGAGGCATAAATAAGCCCAGAAAATAACACAGAACATAAGATAATAATTACCCTATGTCTTTAAACATAATGGAGCCATCTCATTAAATCTAAATTAATTTAAAGGTCAACAATGCCTAATTTATGTCGGCTCGTAAAATGCATTATGTAAATGATGATTAAATCAATATTCTTTTTCTCATCTCTGGCCTGTTAACTCTAAAAATACTAGAACACTGGTATATGTTAGATGACAGTAACATATTCACTAGATACCTTGTTTTCCTGAGGTTCTGATTTTAAAAGAATAGCAGGCTAGGGCCGGAGATTTAGTTCAGTGGTTCTGCTGCCTGCCTCGCAAGCGCAAGATCCCGAGTTCGATCCCCGGTACCAAAAAATAAAATAAAAATAGAAGAATAGCAGGTGTGGTGGCCCACACCCATAATCCTAGCACTTGGGAGGCTGAGGCAGGAGGATCTCAAATTACAGCCACCCTGGGCATCTCATCGACTTAGCAAGACCCTGTCTCAAAATAAAAAATAACAACAACAAACCAAAGAGGTGGGGATGTAGCTTAGTGCAAAGGCCCCGGGTTCAACCCTTAGTACTGTCCCACTAATAATAATAAAGAATAATTTAAACAAAAAATAAACAAAGGAAACAAAGAGGGAGGCAGGCGGTACCAATCTATCAAGGCCTACTCTTTTTTTTTTTTTTTTTTTTTGAGACAGGGTCTCACTGTGTAGTGCAGGCTGCCCTTCAACTCACTGTGTAGCCCAGGCTGGTCTCACACTCGTGGTGATCCTCCTGCATCAGCCTCCCGAGTGCTAGGATTCCAGGACTGCACTGCCACTCCCTGCTTCAAGGGCTACTCTTAAAAGCCACGGTGTCACTTCTGCTACATTCTATGCGTTGGGCTGGTGTGGATTCAAAGGGAGGAGGAGGAGCAGGATAGGATCCTGCGAAGACCTGGCATCCACCGTCCTCAGGCCCCCGCCCTGTGCCTGGAGCCTGGGGTCCCAACGCCCCTCCCCAACGCCCTCACCAGGGCCAGGACCTTGGATGCCTCCTCAGCCTCCGGCTTGAGGGAGACTGCTCTCTCTGTGCTGATGACTCACAGGGCCTCTAACCCAGTAATCTAACTGCACCTCCTCTGTATACCCTTGTAGACTTATCTAGAAATTTATTTTCATTTCAAATAAATGGAGATCTCTATTACCCAATAAAAATGGTCAGCACAGTGGTGCATTCTCATTCATTCTCCCTCTCCCCCCTCCCCCCCTTTGCACTGAGCTACATCCTCAGTCCTTGCCCTTTTCTGAGACAGGGTTTCACTCAATAGTTACATTGCCCAGGAGGCCGGGTTTGACTTCGAAATCTCCCTGCCTCAGCCTGCCAGAGTGCTGGGATTACAGATAGCACTACCACGCCCAGTTTAGCTTTACATCTTTTTTTTTTTGGTACGGGGGATCAAACTCGGGACCTTGCGCTTGCCAGGCAGGCAGCAGAACCACTGAGCTAAATCCCCAGCCCTAGCTTTACATCTGAAGGGACATTTTTACTGGCCACATAAAATTGCACCTAGTGAGAGGCGCTGCAGAGGCGGTGCGGAACGCTTCGGCTCTGAGCCGCTGAGCGACCCCACCATCCTGCAGGCTTTGGCAAAGCCTCCATAGAGAAGGTGCGAGAGCCTGGCAGCTGCAACTGAGGTGACGTTGAGGCAGGAGTCATGAGCGACACTGGCAAGCTGAGTGCAGCAAATGGGTTAATGCTGAGGAAGGAAAATGCGGAAGGCGTCATATGACAAGTTTTATAAAGGAGTATCGGAAGCTCAGGAATAGGTGAAGCTGAAATTTGAAAAAACAAAAGGAAGCATGCATGCCAATTATCAGACCAGAAGTCCCACTTACGGAATACTGAGCAATTTGTGTGAAGTGGGGAAGATGAAAGAAGTCAGAATCTGAAACGGAAGAATGAAGAAAAGAAATAAAAATGAAATTAAAATAAGTAATCTGGGAGGGCCAGGGATTTCGCTCAGTGGTTCCATCACCTGCCTTGCAAGCACAAGGTCCCGAGTTCGATCCCCAGTACCAAAAAAAAAAAAGTGATCTGGAATCAGAAAGCACTACGCTAAGTAATTACTAGTGTATGTGTCCTTGTATATTTTGGGAAACATGTATGGTTTGTCTGATAGAAGAAAATCTACCAGGGTAAAGAAGTGCCTTCCTAAGGAAACGTTTAAATTGGGAATCCCGTTCTGCCAGCAGTGGAGGTGCTCAGGGATCGGGGAAGTCTGTAGGGCATTCCCCTGCAAAAGCCTCACTCCAAGGAAGGTGCCAGGTGGTCCAGATCAAGGTCCAGGTACAGATCTGGATCTAGGTCTGGATCCAGAAGCAGCTCTCGAAGGCACTACACAAGGTTAAAGTCTGACCTCGTTCTCGTAGCCGGTCTTACAGTGGAGATTATGGCAGACACCACTGCCACGTCTACTCGAAGGCGACCTGTTGGGAATCGGGCAAACCCTGACCCAAACTGTTGTCCTGGAATGTTTGGGGTGAGCTGTCCACCACAGAGCTTTAAGAGACGTGTTCTCTAAATATGGCCCCACTGCCGTGTGTCTATTGTATGTGACCAGCAGTCTGGGCCCTCAAGAGGATCCACCTATTATACCACCAGGAATTCACATGGGAAGCCAACCTATGCAGTTCACGAAGTCAGGATTACTGTGACAGAGTAATATGCCCGTGGCCGTGATGATCCGGGCTACTACAGTAGACCATGCAGAGGAGGTGGTGGTGGAGGAGGTGGACAGAGAGCTGCTTAAGACAGGGATCAGATTTACAGAACGGGGTCACCTTCTCCTTACCACAGTGGATACGAATTACTCCAGACCTTGATCCTACTCACCTCGTCGCTACTAAAGCATGAAGCTGAAGACTCTCTGAAACCTGCCATAGAGCTGGATATTGTTTGTGGACAATCTTTTTATTGTCTGTTTAAAAAGTGCCTATGGGCCCAGGATTTAGCTCAGTGGCACAGCGCCTGCCCGGCAAGCGCAAGGCCCTGGGTTCGATTCCCAGTTCCAAAAAAGAAAAAAAAAGTGAAAAAAAAGACCAAAAAAAGCCCCTAAAAAATAAAATAAAATAAAATAAAAATAAAAAGTGCCTAGTGAAGTTAGGTGACTTTTATACCTTTTATGATGACTCCTTTTGATGGAGTTGAAATGCTGTTTTCCTTCTTCATTTGTGTAGTTCAGTGCTTTGTTCAAAGTTAAGTGTTTTCAGAAAAGTATGTTTTGCATGTATTTTCTTACAGTCTAAATTTTGACTGCTGAGAAGTTTGTTGCACAAAACTTCATTTAAAAGGTTTTTCTACTGAATCCAGGGTAATCTGAAGATCGAAGCCTATGTATAAAATGCTACCAAATGGCAAAAAGCAATAATAAACAGTTTTGATTTTAAAATAATATTAATAAAATTCCACCTAGTAAAAGGCCAATGACTTATTTAACCTGGCTCCTATTCATGTTATAAATAATAATGAAATAAATACCTTGATTTCTGAGCAGTTTGCTCACTTGTCTGGTGTGGGGATTGAACCCAGGGCCTTTGCACATGAGAGGCACGCGCTCCCCACTGAGCTAGGCCCGGTCTGCTTTTGTCTGTTGCATTCAGATGACTTCTTTGAACGGTCTGTTTCTAGAAAGATGCGCTACTGGGTGAGACTGGAAGGCTCTGGGTGCATCTGCCAAATCTCCTAACCACCATGCTGCCCTGCTCCAGAGCCTGAGGACTCGGACGGCCCTCCCTGCAGGCCACCCCGAGCGCAGGACCCCTGCCTGGCCTGCATGCGTGGCTTCAGCTTCCTCTGTCCAGATCCGACCTTATTCAGGACACCTGCGTGCCAGAGAAAGACAGCGCTCCCCCACCCCCAAACCAGACATCAGGCCCCAGCGAGCAAGGTCACCAGCTGCCTCTAGCTCCTGGGGAGGCTCCCTACAGGGTCAGGACTCAACCACCTAGATTCCCCTCTCCCTTTGCCCTTCCTCCTTCCGCCCTCCTGCTCCTGGTCCGCAGCCGCGACGTCAGAAGTTCAGGCAGCCATCCTGGACCTAGAGCTGTGTGCGTCATATATGTGGGCACAGGACCCTGGAGGCCACGCCCAGTGACCTAAGGACCACCCACAATTCCCCGCCCCTTAAAGGCTCCAACGCCCCCAACAGGACCACCTGAGGCAGGAGGAGCACAAGTTCCAGCCCCTCCTGGGCAACTTGGTGAAACTCTATCTCAAAATTTTAAAAAATTTATGGCTGGGGATTTAGCTCAGTGGTTCTTCCGCCTGCCTCGCAAGCGCAAGGTCCGGAGTTCAATTCCCGGTACAAAAAAAAAAAAAATTAGAAAAGCAAAAATGTGAAATTCATCTCACAAAGGACTAATCTAATCCCCTCACATATTAAGAACTCCTCCTAAGAAAAGGCTAACGATCCAAAAAGAAAATAAGCAAGCGAGATAGTGCAATAAAATTAGATTCACAGCAAAAACGCAGATTTTAGCCCCATGAGACCGTTTCTTACCTAAAAGACAGGCAAAACCCCAGGGTTGGGGTGCTCACACCCGCTCAGGTGGAAACACAGGGATTTCCCATGACAAAGCCACGTACCCTTGGCCGGCGATTCTACCGAGCCCTCCACTTGTGACTCACGGTGCACAACAGCGCGGGCTAGCGGCCCTGCAGCCCTCTCCGCGCTGCGCCGCGTGGGCCTGGGAACGGCAGATGCCGCCCGGCAGGGACTCCGCGTGAACAGTGAAAAGGTTGAGGCAGCTCTTTCTGGACTGACATGAGACAACCCTAAAATGTGCTAAGAGAAGAGCCCAACGTGCCGAGAAGTGTGCAAAATAGTCCTGCTTTGTGTTTATTATATAGCTTCCGTACAAAGAAGAAGAAAGGGATATTTGTGTTGACTTGTCCAGGCATAGAAAACACCTTTGGCTTTGTGTTTTGTGAGGCTCGGGCCAGATACATGTATTACTTATTTTTAAATTTTCATAAACACTTTTAAAAAGGAAGAAAAAGAAAAGCTTTTAGAAAATGAGTCATTTAGCCAGGTGTGTTGGTGCACACCTGTAATCCAGGAGGATTGCTGTGAGTTCAAGGCCAGCCTGGACCCTTTCTCAAAAACCAACAAAAAAGAAAAACTCTTTTGAGGACCTTCGGATTCCAAGATGGCACCCCAAGGGGCCGGCGATAAAATAGACTTCTGGAAACTGTCAGGGCCAAAAACAAACGAGAAGACATCAGAGAGTGGTGTGCACGGCCTCCCCTTGGCCCGCAGCTGCAGCACCCTCTCCTTTGTGCCGCCAGGGCTCCTTTCAAGCCAGGGACGCCTGGTCCCGGTAACCTGGGCAACCGGCTTCTCTGGAGGTTGTCCCGGCAACGGTGATGGTGCTACAGTCGCGTCTCACCGTGAAGCCATCTGCGAGCCTGCGCCTGCCCGCGCCCCTGGCCGCATCCCGGGCCGGGGACCGGATTCGTCTTCCTGCTCTTCGGAAGGCGACCCTGAGCTCATGATGTCGTGGGTGCAAGAGCAGTTCCTGCCTCTGCGGCCCAGGTCGGAGGACCTCAGACACTGAAGCGGTTTGCGGCTGACGAGCTCCCAGTGACGCACGCGGAGACTAAGCCCATCCCAGCACTCTGGGAGGCTGAGGCAGGAAGATTCCAGCCCAGCCTGAAAACTGAGACACTGTCTCAAAATAAAGCATAAAAAGAGGTCTAGGGGCTGTGACAGTTGTGGTGTCAGGTTGAATGAGAAAGGCCTAGCGGATCAGTGTAGAACAAATGTGGGTGTAGAGGGAAGAGGACAGGCCCGGGCTGGTGTGGGTGGCGCCGACCACTGGGCTCCTACCCTGGACGCAATAAAAAGGGGAAGGAGGAGGAGGAGCTGCAGCTGCCCCCGCCCCTCCCAGCACCGAGCCTGGCTTCCTGCTGCGCATGCGCATGACATGGGGGGGGGGACCGCGCGTGGGTACACATTCTGCAGCGAGCCGGGGGCACCTGTGGCTACGGACCACACCGAGTAAAACCGTAATGGGTCACGCTTAACGTGTGGTGACTTAACGCGCGACCTTGGATCTGTGCCTCTGCTGAACCCGACTGACACAGGGCTGTGGCCAGCGTGCCGGCACTGAGAAAAACAACAGCAGTAATGCAGTTAGATTCCGAGTTGAATGGGATGGAGTCGAAATATCCACAAGCCGCGAGAGGCTGCGTAGTTACTTTTCTCAATGCTGAGACATCGCCAGCACCCGACGTTAAAGGGGGAGGTTTATTTAGCTCACAGTTCGTGGAGGTTTCAGTCCGTGGTCGGCTGGCTGCAAGGCGGGGAGGCACATGGCAGAGGGGCGTGGGAGAGGAGAAACAGCTCCCCGTACAGAAGACAGGAAAAGCAACAAGGGAACCTCAGCGGCACCCTTCTGCCCGCCTTATCTTATCCAGGCTACCCGGGCTAGGGCGGTGCCAAGCCAATCGGTGGACTGGTTTAGTAATCTCGTGCCCTAACCCCAGCCACCTCCCCAAAGCCCACCTGTGTCCGCCTGAGGCTTTGGGGGAACATCCAGTCACAAACCATAACAGAGGCGCACATGAGGAACTAAATTCACAAAGTTAGATGGTCAGTTCCCAAATTTAAAAGCCAGTAAAGAGCTGGGTGAGGTTAGCACACGGCTGAAATCCCAGCACTCTGGAGGCTGAGGCAGGAGGGTCCCACTTGGAGGCCAGCCTGGGCTACATAGTGAGCCCCATCTCAAAATAAATAAATAAGAATATAGGATGAAAAGCTGGGAAGGGTCTGCTGCTTTCTCACCCCTCACCTCCTCCTGTCATTAAAATTAAATTTTAAAAAACAAAAAGAACATTTTAAGTGGTTACAGTTATGGTGGTAAATTTTATGTATATTTGGCCACAACTTTTAAAATCTATTTTCTATATCCTTTTTTTTAAACGATATTGGGGATCGATGAGAACTACCTCCCTCTCCTAATACTGGGGATTGAACCCAAAGCCTTCACACTGAGCTACATCCCCAGCCCTTTTCTTATTTTTTATTTTAAGACAGGGTCTCTCTAATTCACTGTTAACCAGGTCGGGTCAAACTTGCGACCCTCCTGCCTCAGCCTCCAAGAGAACTGGAATTCGAAGCCCTTCTCTGCCAGGAGCACAGTGAGGACAGACCCCCCCCCCCAGTCCTGGGGGGGCGCTACCCTCAGTCGCCGCTAGGTGGCAATGGCGGCGCTAAATCCAGCAGCAGTCTCTGGTCAGTAAAACCTGGCCTTAGAGCTCTCATGCGCTCATATGCATTCATCATCAAACATTTCTTCAAGATCCGGCGCCAGCGCAGGCAGGCAACACGCAAGGGTTAGCAAAGGGAGCCACAGCCCTCGCCACGCGGACCTGTGCTCCAGGGAACGAACTAGACGGAGAAGCGGATCTCACAGGAAAGCTAAGTTGATTTATTGCATTGGCGTCCTGGAGGAAGAGAGGAGAAAGAGGAAGGAGGCGAGAAGAACAGAAGCCCTGCTTGTTGGGGTGTTTTGCTGAATCCTGCGGTACCAAGCCTTGAACCCAGGGCCTCTGCACTGAGCGGCATCCCCCCTCCTTTGGGATTTAATTAGAGTCAGGGAGGGTCTGGACTCCACTTTGTACCTTCCTGCCTCAGCCTCCAGAGCTCTGGATTGCAGGTTGCAGCACCTGGCCCAGCTGGGCCTCGCTGGGCCTGGGAACTTGCCTTGGAACCGCACAGCCCAAGAGGCCCCGAAGGACTTCGAACCCCTCGGGGCAGAGCTCGGCACTGAGAGAATTGGCTGGAGAGAGAGGGGGCTGCGGGTGGCCCGAGGCTCCTGCAGCCAGGCCAGAGGGGACCACGGGGAGGGCGGGACTCGGAGCCTGGCCTGAGTCTTTTGTTCTGTTGGGGGGGGGTTGAGACAGGGTCTTGCTATGGAGCCCAGGCTGCCCTCAAACTCAGGGCGATCCTGCCTCAGCCTGCCGAGTGCCGGGATTACAGGTGGCACCAGACTCCTGGCATGAATTCTAAATTTCTAAAAATAATCCACTTGAGCGTGGTGCTGCACACCTGTGATCCCAGCACTGGGGAGGCTGAGACAGGAGGATAGCCGTGAGTTCCAGGCCAGCCTGGGCTCCATGGTGAGTTCAAGGCCTGCCTGAACTACATAGAGAGACTGTCTCTCAAAAAAAGTTTAAAGTTTCCGGCGCCTGCCTCGCAAGCGCAATGTCCCAAGATCGATCCCCGTACCAAAAAAAAAAAGTTTAAAGTTAAAAAAAAAGTTTAAAGTGGGGCAGGGGGTTTAGCTCAGTGGTTTCGCCGCCTGATGCGCAAGCGCAAGGACCCAAGTTCAATTCCCCGTAACAACAAAAAAACTTTAAACCATGGGCCGAGGATTTAGCTCAGTGGTTCCGCCACCTACCTCGAAACCACAAGGTCCTGAAGTCAATCGCTGGTACCAAAAAAAAAAGTTTAAAACAGGAGCTGAGTTTCTAAGAAATAGCATTGATTTTTGCTAACCACACGGCAGGTTTGTGTTCTGTGTAAACAGGTTCTTTGTGTGTAATCAATAAAACAACACAAGACATGGGACGTGGAGCAACTGGACCTGATTCTAGCCTTAGTTCTAACACTGCTGCGTATAATTTTAACTGTTTAATTTGGACTATGTAATCGATCCAGAGGGCTCAAATTAAAATTTTGCAGAGTTACTCCCAAAATCTACCCACCTCCTCCCCAGGGACCTGGTGGCCTCTCTGAAGGTTAAAAGAAGTTAACCTTTACTTTCAGCACCAGGGATCGAACCCAGGGCCTCGGCCATGAGCTACAATCCCAGCCTGCCTTTTTCATCTTCTATCTGGAGAAAGATCTGCCTCAGTCACTAAGCCGCCGAGGCTGCCCCTCCCGCCTCGGCCTCCCAGCCTGCAGTTCTGCGCCACCGACCCGCAAACTCCCAGCCCACGTCCCCGCGCGCCCCGCCCCCCGCGGGGAACGCCCCTCCCGGCACGTGACTCAGGGCGGCCCCGCCCCGGCAGTGCTCACGCGCTCTGGGAGCGACACCGCGGACGTGCGGCGGGCAGGGGCGGCAATGGCGGCCCACGGAGGGCGGGGCGGGGCGGGGCGGGGCCGGAGCCCGCGGTCCGCCGCCAGGGGGCAGTCACGTGCCTGCGTCCCTCGCCGGCTGGAACCGGTCTGACCGGAAGTCGGGGCGGGGCCTTCGCGTCCGCCACGCGTGCCACGTGGCGGGCGGGAGAGACTGGGAAAACAACAAGATGGTGGCGTGGCGGGGCGGGCCCGCGCGGAGGAGCCCGGGAGGGTGGGCACGTGGGGTCCCCACGGCGCGCCCCCCCGCTGTTTGTTTAGTTCTTTCTGTTTAGTTTGATTTTGGGGTTCCTGCCTTCGCAGCTCCTGCGAGCAGGGAAGGGCGACACCTCCCAGCAGACGCCGGCGCCGCGAGCGGAAGTGGCTCCTTTGCGCCAGGGCGGAGGCCGGAAGCGTTTCGCCTCCCGCGGGACGATCGCCGGCCTGGGAGGGAGATGCGATCGGCTCCGAGGGAACCTTTGCCAAGGGCAGGCCGCCGGGCCCTGCAAGTCAGGCGAGCGAACGAACGAGACCGGAGGGAGCCAACGGGGCTCGCGTTCTCGTATTTGTGAAGCCACTGGCACGACTGCAGCGAAGCAGGATTTGGGTGTTTTTTTCCTTTTACTATAAAACAGCACCTAAAGGTTTGGGGAGGGTTAATAAAAGTTTTTAAAAATAATAAGGGCCCCGATGAGGGCAACCTACAGCGGGTCCAGAGCTGCTGCGTAAATTTGACGTCGCCTTAAAATAATTCCCGTCAGAGGCCGAGAGTGGAGCTGAGTCCGTGGGTCTCGGTTCCCAGGGCCGCACACTGAAAACTTTTGTTCCTAAAGCAGCTTATTCTCAATTGGAAACATGAACCGTGACAGCTAGGATATCGCCACCAGAAAGAACAGCTGTTAGACATTCTGCGTCTGTGTGTGTTAAAATTCTACGCGTAGTTCTTATAACCTACCTTTTGTCTTTAGACGCGTACGATGTTTATTATGTGAGTGAGAAGGTTCAAGTATGGTGTGGCGCAAACCTGTAATCCTACCACTTTGGGAGGCTGAAGGGTTCTAGCCCAGCCTGACAATTGAGTGATTTAGTGACTTTGGGAGACCCTGTCTCAAAAAGAAAAAAGATCTGCGGAGGTGGCTCATTGTGAAGCCCCTGGATTCACCCCAGTTACACCCAAGGGGAAAAAAGCTGATTTGTTGTGGCTGGGGTAGTAGGGTAGGGGTTGGGAGTGGAGCTCAGGGTAGAGCACTTGCTTGGCACAGATGCCCATGGCCCCCAGCACTGCAAAAGCCCAAAACAAAAAGCTTTTGCACGTTTCTGTAAAATAAAGACTTACAGTGGATATGAATTTTAACAGACTATTTGATATGTAGTTTAGCCCTCTAAATGGTATGGTTGATTTATTGCATCTGGAACCGACTACTTACTGTGTGTAAGGAACCCACCTGATGTCAAACCCTGTCCAACTTTGCTGTCACTCCCCTGAAATGATAAGAATGTTTTGTGAAAGCTGTGAATCACCCATTCTTGGTGTCTTGTCTCCTGTGTGGCAGTGTTGTCCGGTAAGGACCAGACATCCATGCTCGAGTCAAGGTAAATATTTCACAAGGGCTCCGTGCACTGTAAGCCTGTGAGCTGAGGCCTCTTTGCCTTTTAACTACAATAGCTCCTTCCTGTGTATAGACAGGATGTTGGAGAAATCCATTGCTGAGACTTGCTTTCCAACTGGCACCAAGTATATAAACTTTAGTTTTCAAAAGTCCGAATATAAATGAACATTTGAATTTGTCCTTTGGAGTCTGTTTTTAAAAAGGCTAAAGGCCTCTGAAATAAACGTCATCTTGTCATTTTATTAGTTATTTCTATTATTTTTCACAGTACTGCGGACGGAACCTAGGGCTCTTGCAACTGAGCTACATCCCCAGTCCTTTTATTTTTTCAGTTTTGTTTTTTTTTTTGAGGCAAAGACTCAGTAAGTTGCTAAATTACCCAGGCTGGGCTTGACCTTGGGATCCTCCTGCCTCAGCCTCCCAGAGTGCTGGGATGACAGGTCTGTGCCCCCATGCCAGCTTCCATTGCTTTTATTAGTCACAGAGCAGGAAACATGAGGCTTCAAAGAAAGGTGACCTAATACTTCCATGGTTTCTCCTCTAGTTTAGTGTTCATAATGCTTGGGTACACCCTACCAGTAAACTGCAAGAGTCTCTTATTCCAAAACCAAACCATGTTTTTCAGAATCATTCCTTTTCTCTCTGAAAGTGACTTAGCAAACACAGAAGTGCAAAGTGGAACTCACACAAATTTAAATGTGAGGAAATGTCAATTTGCAGCTGGAAATGTATGTGATCATCTTAAATCCATCTCAGATTATGCAGTGCCTCTTCCTTGGGAACCAGCAGTTCTCTTTTTTTGTTGTTTTGTTTTGGGTACTGGGGATCGAACTCAGGACCTCACGCTTGTGCTGCTGAGCTAAATCCTAAATCCTAGGAACTAGCAGTTCTGATCGCCCCTTGTATTGTTAGTATCATTGAAATAATTTTCTAATTACTGCACATGGTATAAAGCACATCCCACTAGGATGGAGAATACTGGTGAAAGGAACTGTGGATCTTTCAGAACTACTACAGGTATGGCCTGGGGATTTAGCTCAGTGGTTCTGCCGCTTGCCTCGCAAGCACAAGGACCCAAGTTCAATCCCTGGTACCAAAAAAAAAAAAAAAAGAACTACTACAGGTGGCAATGATGATTATTCCAGAACAGCTTCCCTTTGGTGAAGTAGCCCTGACCTTGGGTTTATCTCTTGGGCTACAGAATTGGAGTCTAATTCAAAACCCCCAAACCACCACTTGCAGAGTTAGCAACTCATCAGCTTCTACAGGTGCACGGCAATGAACGCGAGAAGGTTTTTAGCTACACTAGCACCGAACATCTGAGAGCAGAATCTGTTTCCCAGGATTCACCATGACCCTTTCCAAACAGCTCTAGAGTCTTGTTTTGTCATTCAGACTGCATGGCTGATTCCCCAGGCAGAAAACAGGTGACTATTTTATGCTTCAGTTCTTTCAAGGGACAACTGACACAGAATGGCTTTTGGAAGCTAAAGCTGTTAGAAGGCCATCTCCATGCGATGTTTAGAATCTGCTTCTAGTGAAGAAGCAGGGGAAGGTGAAGAGAACTCATTTTCTTATCTCAAGGACCCTTGACAGCATCATCTCTGCTCCCTCTCGGGACTCTTTTTCCCCCACAGTGAAAGGAAGACATCTTGTAAATCTGCCCCTTAACTCAGCCCTGCCAGAAGTGACCGAGGTCGGCTCTAGCCGGTCTCCTGTCCTCTCTGTGACTTCGAGGCCGGTAAGTGGGGAGCATGGGCCTCCTAACCTCAGCATCGCTGTTTCACATCCACATCCAGGCCCCCCAGACTCCCCACCTCTCTTTCCACCCCTGGTCTGTGCTCGGGAGGCAGAGGACACAAGCGCTGGGTCCAGCTCTTCCCTGCTAAACCACGTGTCCTCGGCTAGGCTGACCCCTCTGGGCCTCCATCTCCTTCCCTGTAAGCTGGGACATTTCTTTCTCTGTCACGAGGTGCTCCTCTGCCCTTCCACTTCTGGCCGGCCCCTTCCTGTAGCTCCTCCAGCGCCTCTTCTGGGGGAGTCACCCCCTAAAGATCTCCAGCCCCAGCCTGGCTCCCTAAGCCTCTTGCTCTTCTACCACTGTCCCCTTTAAATTTGCTCCTTATTCTTTTATCTGTTCAATAAACTCCTGTTCATTCAATGAAAACAGGATGAGTAGAGCCTCTAATGCCAGCTACCCAGAAGGGTGGCAGGAGAATTGCAAGTTCAAGGGCAGCCCAGGCAATTTAGCAAGACCTGTCACCAAGTAAAAAATAAAATGGACTGGGCCGGGGATTTAGCTCAGTGGTTCCATCGCCTCCCTCACAAGTGCAAGGTCCCAAGTTCGATTCCCAGTACCATAAAAACAAAATAAGATAAAATGGACTGCAAATGGAGCTCAGTACCAGAATGGGCTTGGGTTTTATCCCCAATACCGAAAAGAAATTTAAATGTAGTAACTCATAGATCTGGGAATTTCACATCTAGGAATGTATCCTATGGGCATTGTCACAGGGCAAAAAAAGGATCTTTAAGCCCACTGTGGTGGTACATACCTGTAATCTCAGCACTCGGGAGGCTGAGGCAGGAGGATCACAGAGTTAGAGGCCAGCCTGGGTTATATAGTGAGTTTAAGTCCAGTCTAAACTGTATAGCAACACCTGGTCTTGGGCCAGGGATTTAGCTCAGTGGTTCTGGCACCTGCCTTGCAAGCGCAAGGTCCCGAGTTCGATCCCCGGTACCAAAAAAAAAAAAAAGAACTGGTCTCAAAAGAAAAAAAAAAATTCTTTTTAAATATAAAAAGCAAAGTGGAAGATGCATCCATTTGTCAGGGAGAGATTTGGTTTGTGTGTGAGTGATTTTGTTTGTTTGGTTTTGAGACAGGATCTCGCTATGTAGTCCAGGCTAGGCATGAACTTGCATCAATCCAACTGCCTCAGCCTCCAGGCTGCTGGGATTACAGGTGTGTGACACCATGCCCGGTCTCACACTTGCCTTATATTCTGACCCCAGCCTGCATTCTCAGACATCTCCAGCAGACTTTCTTGTAGCCCCTGCTACATTTGACTTTTGCTGTTTTTCTTTTTATGTTTTGGTACCAGGGATCGAACGCAGGACCTTGTGCTTGTGAGGCAGGAGGCGGCACCACTGAGCTCAATCCCCAGCCCCTCTTGCTGTTCTTGTACTTGTCAGCCTGTTTTTAAAAACCTAGTGCCACAGTGTCCCCACACAGGCCTTGCCTTTGCACTTCCACTTCCCTCTCTCAGCATCCTTCCCCACTTCTCTGCCACCTTCACCTCCTTGGAGACCAGCTCATCAAAGTCACCTCAGTCCCCACTCCTGTCCTTAGACACCTCAGCCCAGGTAGGGTTCCCCCAGTTCCCCGAGCAAACCTTCCGGTTCCTCATCCTTTACTGTAGTTGAGTGTGTGTGTGTGTGTGTTTTGGGGATTTGGTATTTTGAAAGAGGGTCTCCCTGTGTAACCCAGGCTGGTCTCAAACTCACAGAGATCCTCCTGCCTCAGCCTCCCCAGCGCTAGGACTGAAGACCTGCACTATCATGCCCAGCCCTCTATGACAGTTGCCACTTCAGTTAGTCCTCCTGGAAAAATAAGCCCTGTTCAAGGACAAGGCTTTTTACTCATCTGGCCTGTTCTCCCAGAATTTATACCGAGCACAGAGCAGGCCCTTGATGAATAATTGCTGCATGAATGGGTGAACGAACAAGTTAACAGTCAGAGGTCAGAATGTGGAGCCAGCTGCATGGGGAGCCGCCCCATTATTTATCAGGGTGACAAAGCTGTGTGCTATGTGCTCTGTTCCTCATCTCAGCATGGCCCAGGGAACTGGAAGCTTTTCAGTATTTGCCACTTTAATGACAAGGGAGAAATCTAATTACATGTGCCTTTAAGTCAGGTGCTAGATTAGCAAATAACAATACGAGTTACGCTCTTAACTTTATCTGATAAGCAATATTTTTTCATGCATGTCCCAAATAGTACTATTATTTGCATGTGTGTGTGTGTGTGTGTGTGTGTGTGTGTGTGTGTGTGTGTACTGGGGATTGAACCCCAGGCTCTACCACTGAACCGCATGTCCAGCCTCCAAAAACTGTACTACAAAAAAAAAAAAAAAAGCCAGGTATGGTGGCACATGCCTGTAATCCTAGACTGAGGCAGGAGGATCCCAAATTCAAGGGCAATTTAGCAATTTAGTAAGAACCTGGCTCAAAATAAAAAATCAAAAGGACTGGGGATATAGCTCAGTGCAAAGATCCTAGGTTCAATCCCCAGTACCAAAAAAAAACAAAACACCTAAACTAAAATTACCTGGAAATTCGTATTTGCTGTACTTTTTTTTGCTGGTACTACCCAAAGGCTGACTTCCCAAACCCTATCTTCCTACATCCAGATCCAGTAATTCTTAGATAATTTTATGAACAATCCAATTTATCGTCTTTATTATACAGACAACTGGTGCCTCCCAACTCTGGTTGCTAAAATTGTTAACCCATATTTAAACACTTTGCTTTCTTCAAAAGCTGTTCTAGTTTGGGGCCAGGGATTTAGCTCAGTGGTTCGGGCACCTGCCCCGCAAGGTCAAGGTCCCGAGTTCGATCTCCAATACCAAAAAAACCCAAAACAAAACAAAAAACTGTTCTAGTTTGAAAGTGAGAGGTAGATTCTAACGAACGCGAAGCTGGCTTCTCAGCCGCCAGACGCCTGGCTGAGGGACATGAGGTTCCGTGAATCTGAGCCCCTCCCCCTGCGGGTCTGCGCGGTCCTGTCCTCCTGGCCTGGCGCAGGGGGAAGGCGCTGGGGACCCGGTCCCTCATGGGCCCTGCCGGCCGCGCTCCGCAGCCCGGATCCATCTGTTAGACTTTCAGCAGGAAGGAACAGCAGGAAGGAAGCGGAGGCCGAGCAAGGCAGGCGCAGCTGCACGCGTCTGTCTCAAAGGCTCAGCCCCGGGACCCCCTCGGTCCCTTCCCTGGAGCTCGGAGTGGGAGTCACCGCTGCGGACACACTCACGTCCGCTTGATTAACTTTCCCCATGGTTGCCGGAAAGCGAGATGAGGCGTTGCTTCTTCAACCTCCAGACTCGAGGGCCACAAGCTGAACGTCACCTCCGGTGTCTGCTCCAGCAAAGTGGTTGCTTAGCGTCCGCCCCAGGGGAGGACAGGACTCTTGACGGCTTCGGCCAGAACTGCGGCCAGGCGGCCGAGAACCCGGGACAACGGCGCGGCCCGATGGATATCGGGAGCCCGCTCGCGACTTGAGGCTGGGCCCTCGGCCCCCTCGGGGTTCCCCGAGGCGCCATCCGGCCAGGAGCCCCCGGAGCTCGGCCTGTGCGGAGGAGGCCTCAAGCCCGCGAGCTGAGCAGGGCCAGTGCTCGAAGGCCGACCCTTCCTCAGTGGGGCTGCACTGAAGAGGCTGTGTGTGGGCAGCTATTTCGTCTTTATTCAAGGAACCCTTCTAGGCAACACGGCTCGGTGAGCGGTACAGCAGCAGAGCAAATCCTGCTAGCTCGCTGCAAAAACCCTGGGTATCGTGTTGCCGGTCTGTTTTTACCAGAATGACAGCCGTGGACTGCTGCTGAACTTGTAAATCATAGTAACTTCTCACCTGAAGAAGATTAAAGAGGACATCAGAAAATGGAAAGATATCCCTTGTTCTTGGAGAGGAAGAACCAATATAGTGAAAATGGCCATATTCCCAAAATTGTTATACAGACTCAATGCAATCCCAATCAAAATCCCAACAGCATACATATCTCACAGAATTTTTTTTTTAAATCCTCAAATTCATTTGGAACCAGAAGAGACCTAGAATAGCAAAGGCAATTCTGGCCAACAAAGGCAAGGGAGGGGGGGATCACAATCCCTGTCTTTAAATTATACTACAAAGCTACAGTGATAAAAACAGCATGGTACTGGGAAAAGAACAGACCTGAGGATCCAGGGAACAGACTAGAGGATGCAGAAACAACTCCAGACATACTCAGCCACCTAATCTTTGACAAAGGAAACCAAACACATTCACTGGAAGAAAGATAGCCTCTTTATTAAACGGTGCTGGAAAAATTGGCTTTCCACGTGCCGAAAATTGAAATGAGACCCATATCTTTCACCAACACTAACCTAAAATTGAAATGGATTAAAAATCTAAATATTAAAACAGAAACACAAGGGCTGGGGATTTAGCTCAGTGGCACCATACCTGCCTCACAAGCACAAGGTCCTGAGTTTGATCCCCATTACCAAAAACAAAAACCAGAAACACTAAATCTGCTGGAAAGGAGAATAGAATGATTGAGGACATAGGAGTAGGCAGAGACTTCATGAACCAAACCCAGACTTCACGGGAAATATGACAAAGAATCAACAACTGGGACCTTATCTTACTGAAAAGCTTTTGCACAGCAAGAGAAACCACCAACAGAGTGAAGAGACAACCCACAGAGTGGGAAAAAATTTTTACCGATATTCAGATAAAGGACTATTATCTAGAATATATAAAGAACTCCAAAAAATCAGACCCCCAAAATTTAAAGACCCAGTCCAAAACTGGGCGTCTGAAATGAATAGACAATTCTAGATGAAGAAATACAAACAGCAAATAAATATATGAAAAAATGTTCGACATCATTGACCATTTGTGAAATTCAAATTAAACACTAAGATTCCATCTCACTCCAGAAAGAATGCCTATTATCAAGAAATCAATAACAAATGCTGGCAGGGCTGTGGGTGTGGTTGGAGAAGGAACTCTTCACTGTTGTTGGGAGTGTAGACTGGTGCAACCAACTGGGAAATCATTGTGGAAATTTCTCAAGAAACTAAAAATAGAGGTTCCATTTGACCCAGCTATTCTCCTTCTTGATATCTTCCTGAAAGAATTAAAAATATCATGAGCCAGGGATTTAGCTCAGTGGTTCCATTGCCTATCTCACAAGTCCAAGGTCCCAAGTTCAATCCCCAGTACCGAAAAAAAAAAAAAAAAAATGAACATCATACCACTGTAATATATGAACACTCATGTTTATAGCAGTACAGTTTGTATTAGTTAAATCTTGGAAACATCCCAAATGCCCATCAGCAGACAAGTGGATAAAGAAGATGTGGGGTTTTTTCAATACAAGGGAGTACTACTCTGCCATAAAGAAGGATGAGCTTCAGACATTTCTAGCTAAATGGATGGACTTGAGAGCATACTTTTAAGTGAAATAAATCTGACACACATGTGTAAATACATTGTTTCTGTAGTGTGAGAAACAAAAAAGTGGAAATAAGGACTGAAATGTATAATGGATGTTGGGAAATGGGAAGAAAGTGTTCAAATGGGAAGGGGAACAAGGGAGGAGGAAGAAGGAAAGGCAGAAACAAGAAAAAAAGCGAAAATAGAAGGAAACAAAGCTTCTGTACATAGGAAGGGGGCATGAGGAGGAATAGGCTAAAATAAAAATTTATTTTAAAAAAAAGAAAATTTCTTTGACGACTGGGGCGGGGGGGGGGGGTTTCTCATAGATTTATTCTACTTTAAGAATTGACCTAGAAGGAGAGGACAGGTTTTCTGATCCTGCTTTCTTAAAAAAAATCTGTCCCGTTTTCTGGTAATTTTTAGGATGCTATAATTTATCAATCCATCTGTCAGGGGAATTTCGTTAGCTTCTGAATCCACTCGTTTTTAAACCTGCTGCATAGTGTGATTTTATTCAAGAAGCTGTTCTCTCTGTTGTCCCCTCCTGTGTCCAGTGACAGCCAGAGTCGGAGCGTTAGGGTGGGAGGGGTGCATTTACTTTTCTCAACTTGTTTTTTTGAGGAATCCTATTCATTCCAAATTTGCCCAGTTACAGACTAGACCTGGAAACTGGCTTCAAACTGATTTTATTTCCTCTGGAAGATAAAATGTAGACTCTGGTTCACATTTGGTTTTGGTCGGCCCAGGAGGCACAAGAAAGGGCCACCAGCTTTGGGCAGGAAACGTACGGCGCCTTTAAGAGGAACCTGCGGTAATTTTCCAGTGCCAGCCACAGCCGACCGACGCGGCAGGGGGCGGGGGCGGAGAGCGGCTGCGCCGCTAGGCCCGCGCCTGTTGCCTAGATACCCCCGCCCCCGCCCTCACTGCCCGGAGTCCTTCTGCGTCCAAGATGGCGTCCGAGCTTTATTTTTAGAGCACCAGGAACAAAGCGCGTTGCGTAGCATTGAGTTTAGCAGAAAGCAAGAGTTGTGTGGCTGGCTTTAAGTATGTTCACTGTCAGTGTTTACTCATCTTAGAGCATCACAAAAGTCCTTTCAACCAGGTGTTCCGGAGAGAACTCGGGAGGGCCGCAGCTGGGAGAGCCAGGGTCTCTTGCAGCCTTTGCCTCCCTGCCTGGCCTTAAGGCTGCAGAGTTGGTGCTAACTTCGTTGTTTCTTCCATAAGAGTTCTATTTCTGCCTGTTAAATCAGCTCCAAGAGAAGTCTTGGAATCTTAATTGGGCTGTGATATTTATGGAAACCGTATGAGCACACAGTTCAGTTAAGGTAACGCTCCCCTCGCTCCATACGTCCCCCTTGTGTGATGCTGGGCACGCACGAATCCAGGCCTTGGGCCAAGGCCCCTGGCCCTGTACGATCTCCTTTTTCATATGTTTGGGGGTTTTTTTCCTTGGAAATTTGGTTTATACCCAGATCGATCTTATGGTAGCATTATAATCATTAAAAGGTGTGCTTGGGGGTGCACATCTGTAATCCCAGTTCTGTAGAAAGGATGAGGCAGGAGGATCTCAAATTCGAACCCAGCCTGGGCCATTTAGCGACTTAGAGTCTATCTCAAAATTTTAAAATAAAAATAAAGGCCTCGGTATGTAGCTCAGTCCCAAATCATTAACTTGTAAATTCTTTTAGGGATAGGAACTTTGTTTTCATTTTTGTACCCCCAGAAATATTTCTGCTTGTAAGAAACCCCAAATAGGCCGGGGATTTAACGTCCTGAGTTCATCCTCAGTACGAAAAAAAAACAAACCCAAATAATGTTGCTAAGTAAAACTTAATTAACAGGCTGGGAATTTAGCTCAGTGGTTGCGCTGCCTGCCTCAAGCTCAAGGTCCTGAGTTCAATCCCCCGTACCAAAAAAAAAAAAAAAAAAAAAGAGTTGGGCTGGGGATTTAGCTCTGTGGTTCCACCACTTGCCTTGAAAGTGCAAGGTCCCAAGTTCGATCCCCTGTACCTACTAAATAAATAAATAAAACTAATTAACATCTATTTAGGCTCTGTATTCTGCCAAACACTGTGCTTTAAGGTAAAGACCTCTAAGCTAGGGATTTAGCTCAGTGGTTCCGGCGCCTGCCTCAAAAGCCCAAGGTCCTGAATTCGATCCCCGGTACCAAAATTGTCCTGTTTGCAAATAGGGAGACTCAGGCAGCAGGAGATGAATTGCTGAAGTGGCATAGCTGGGAAATTCTGAGCCCGAACTGCAGAGCCGGGGCAGCTCAGAGGGGCCGTTTGAGACAGTGTCCCTCACTGCCCTGTGGACCAGGGCGGGATCCTGGCGACTTCCAGTCAGCTCAGTCAAGAAAGATGTGAGATCCTCTCTCCCTGCACCCTGCCCTATCTGCATGCAGAATTATGTTGTGCACATGCTTTGCACCTTTGTGTCCCGTGTTGGTGGTCAGGGTGCTGAGATGCTACCCTCGAAATGGAGACACAAACCTAGCAACGGAAGTCCATGAAAACATTTTCTTGCCAGCCCGATATACCTCTCTATAAAAAAACAAAACAAAACAGTTTTGTTACTGAAGAAGCAGTAACCCAAAGTTCGAGGCATGCCCAGGCAGGTAAAAGACAGAAGTTTCAGGGCTTTCACATGGCTAGGCAGACACACCCATTACCGCAGGTGACCTCAAAGTAAACAAGTGGACCAGCTAGTACCCTTTGTCCCCCTAGTTCATCCAGAATTCACCTGGTACGTGGTAACTGGTAATGTCCACTAATTCCCCTTCTCCAAAGGGGAGGGGGAACCAAAGGAAAAGTGAAAGTTTTTGGTTTGGTTTGGTTTTTTGGTGATACAGGACTAGGGAATTAATCCGGGGCCTTAGCACTGAGCTACACCCCCTTCCCTTTTTGTTTTTGAGACTGGGTCTTGCAAAATCGCTAAATTCCCCAGGCTGGCTTCAAACTTCGGGTCCTGCTGCCTCAGCCTCCCGGAGTGCTGGGAGTACTGGAGTGTGCTACCACCCCCAGCTGAATAAACATTTTTACAACAGCAGTCAGGTTTGTAATTTAGAGAAGGTCACCCATCAGAGTTAGGCTCCTGGCCTCCCAGAAACTGGGAAATAGGGATCCACCTTCTGTGTTGATTACATTTCAAAGAGAACGTTCCCAAGACTTTGACAAAGACATCCCCCACACTGTAAAGCTGGCTTGAGGCTTATTTAACTTTCAAATAGATTTACATACTTCTCAAGGGGATAAAGAATGAATTTACTCTTACATATTGTCTAAAGCCTGTAATCCCAGCACTCAGGGGGAGAGGCAGGAGGATCACCCCAAGTTTGAGGCTAGCTCCAGCAATACAGTGAGACTTTGTCTCAAAAAGAAGAAACAAAGGGAAGGAAGCCTCCCCCGCCCCACTTCTGTATTAGGGAGAGTGATTAGATTTGTATTTATCGTAGTACTACACAAACAGACCAGCTTTTCCAAATTCAAATTTTCACCTCAATGGCCACCCTTCCACAGACATAATAGTCAAATATTAGGGAGCCAGGAGAAATATATAACCAAATACTAGGGATTAAATTCTCTCTTCTAATTCAAAGTGTTGTATCCTGGCTTCTTTTTGTTGTCAGTACTGTATATAGTTTTGGTTTTGTTTTTGTTTTTTTTTTGGTACCGGGGATCGAACTCAGGACCTTCGAGGCAGGTGGCGTCACCACTGAGCTAAATCCCCAGCCCATGCATCCTGGTTTCTTTGAAATTAACCCTGATTTCTAGCAGGTGAAGTAGTGAATTTGCATGCTGCACTGGAATGGAGATCGGGTCCTGGAAACGACACACAGTGGCTCTGGTGTTCAACTGAGTGGCCCTCTTCCCCAAACCCCCAGGGCCTGCCTGGCAGGAGCACGCCTCGCCACCAACCTCCTGAGCTGTAGACACCCCACCCCCTTACTGGGGACCGAACCCAGGGGCTTCACACTAACCTCAGCCCCTTTTTTGGGGGGGGGGTTTGTTTGTTGTTTGTTTTGATAGGGCTCAGTATGTAGCTCAGGCTCACCTTGAACTCACTGTGTAGTCCAGGCTGCCCTTGAAGTGATTCTCCTCCCTCTGCCTCCCAACTGCTGTGAGAACAGGCATGTGCCACTATGTCAGGCTGTGCCTTAGCTTTTTTGCTAAGGAATAAACTGGCTGCTTGCAGCTCCATGTCTTAGCCTGTGCCTGTTTGACTCAAGGAGCAGAACAGCTCAGCTCACCTCTGGAACATTCTGGAACCTTCCCTGAGTCTCACCCTGCCCACCGGCCTGGGCTCCTGGCAGTCTGGTCCTTTCCTGTCGTAGCACACACAAAGTTATGTGTGCACCCTTAGGTTTAATTTTCTAGTCCATAAACTTCTTATTTCATATTCAAAGATCTTTTTTCATCTTCCTATCCCTGGCGCCTCACAGCAGGTGTCTGTCTGTGTAGAGCCTCGCTCTCAAACTGGCAATTCTGATGGAGAAGAGACAGCCCACCCCGCCTGTCAGGGGACATAAGCTTTTACTCTGCCATGGCCTCTGCATTCTCCACTTGGACTAAGTGTGATTTTTCATGTGTTCTGAGTCTGTGATGATATTTTTCTTGGAAAGTGGGTGTGTTGGTGCATGGTTGTAGTCCCAGCACTCAGGAGGCTGAGGCAGAAGCAGTGCCCCATTTGAGGCCAGCCTGGGGTACACAGTGAGACCCTGTCTCAAAAACGAAGGAAGGAAGGAAGGAAGGAAGGAAGGAAGGAAGGAAGGCAGGCAGGCAGGCTGAACTCAAACTGTGTAGCCCACTCTAGCCTCCAACTCTTGGCAACGCTCTTGCCTCAGCCTCCTGAGTGCTGGGATCACAGGTGTGGGCCACCATGCCCAGCTAGAAGTAAAATATTCCTCAGTATGGGGGATGGGGAGGAGAGAGGCACGAAAGCATCTTTCAAGAATAAAGGGGGTTCTGGTGTCTGCCTCGAAAGTGTGAATTCAATCCCCAGTACCAAAACAGAACAAAACAAAGAATAAAGGGGGCTAGGGCCGGGGATTTAGCTCAGTGGTTCCATCACCTGCCTCAAAAGCACAAGGTCCCAAATTCAATCCCCAGCACCAAAAAAGAATAAAGAAAGTCCATTTTATACTGAAAATGAAGAGTTGTCTCTGTGGTTAAGCGTATAAAATATATCTGTCTCCTCTCTCTCTCTCTCTCTCTATTGATGGTACTGAGAATTGAAACTACAACCTTCACACTGAGCTATGAGCCAGCACCATGGCCCCCTTTTTTGTGACAGGGTCTCACTAACTCACTAAATTGCTGACTGTGCTCCAACTTGCAATCCTCCTGCCTCAGCTTCCCAGAGTGCTGGGATTACAGATCTTTGCTAGCATGCCTGGCTTCCATCTTTTCTTTTTCTTTCTTTCTTTTTTTTGGCATCAGGGATCAAAATTGGGACCTTTCGCTTGCCAGGCAGGTGGCAGAACCACTGAGCTAAACCCCCAGCCCTTCCATTTTTTTTCTTAAATCCGTCTGCTTTGCTTATCAATATGATCTTCAATGTCCCTTCCAGATATTTGAGGGTTTGATCCTAGAGTAAATACTCCAAAACAGTTCCAGGAAGGGGAATGGGTAGAAGAAAAAGAAAAAAAAAGAGGTTAGCAAATGCTTAGGATTCCAAGCCTTGCCCTTCAACAGACGTCACTGAATGACCACCTTCAAGTTCACCCTGAACATCTTTTCCAGTGTCTGCTGTGTTTGGTTGGCTGTTCACACAATACCCAGACTCCCAGAGCTGCCACAGGTGTCCTAAGTTCACACAGCCACCCTTCATCCTGCCTCAAGTGGAGCTTTGTCCCGTGTCTGAGCATGGTGTCTGCTGTGTGGAAATAAGAACTGTCTCACAAAACTGAGCCTCAAAAGAGAGTTGGTAGGCCTACTGCTGCCAGTGCATATCCAGATGAGTGAATAAACACTCTTTCCTTTCTAAACACCGAGATGAGTAAATCCCCGTGCACTTGTCCCGAGCAAAATACTGACGTTCTGTCTCACATCAGATCCACAGAGATAATCAAACCTTATTTCAGACATCACACTATTTCTAATTCCGGAGATTTGTTTCAGAAAGCTTCCATTTTCAAGAAAGAACTCTAAATTATTTTTTCTTAGTTCCAGGAGCCTAGAATTACATTGTTTGATTAAGAATCTCCTGCAGTTTGGCAGAACGAAAGCTCTTTCTGAACACCCTCGAGTTCTCAGGCCCTAAGTGGCATTGCTGCCTATGAAACGGTAAAGGGGAATCCAGGCAGAGTGTAATTCAGACCAAGTGTTTGTCTGCCTCAAACACGCGGGGACATCAGCAAATAACACTCAAGGCCTTTGTGCCTCTCTCCTTGCCTGGGATCTTAAAAGTCACTCCGCTGTTTTGTCCAGCCATATCTGTCCTTTTCTAACCCCCAGAACTATTGGGGCTCTGTTAGGAGAAGCTCCAGCAGATCCTAGCCTCCTTTTCCCTTAAGAACTAACTCCCAGCCTTCTTTTCAGGCCACTGACAACAGCAGGACAGACAAGGATTCTCAAGACCACGCAACGTATATTTATCAAACTGGTGGCCACACTGCTCTAGGTAGTGCAGAAAAAAAAAAATCAGCCGTGCCAACCGCCTTTCCTGGAGACAGCGGAATGCACTTGTTATCCGCTAGTCAGGACTTTGAGTCCTGAGGACCTGGTTTCCGAGAACAGCCTCAGTAGGAACGCACAGAAAGTGGCCGCACTAACCAGGGCCTAGCAAAAGCCCAGTGATTGAATTCCGGACTGTGCTGGGAGCTTGGGACCCTACTGCACATAGCAGGGCTGAGTCTTTCTGCTGCTCCTCTCCATCCTCCGAACATTCAACCAGCGGGCTCGATTACAAGGACCGCAGGACCTCAGCAGTGAACCCGGCTTGGGCAAACGGACGCCTCGGTGTGGAGGGAAAGTGGCTCTCTGGCACGGCGGCTTCCGCCCGCGGCTGCTGTCACTGTGTCTGTCTGCAGGAGCCGAGCCGGGCCACGCTGATCTGTGGGTTTTCATGAGCTTCCAAGGACAAAGGCTAACAGCTTGATACCTGACTTTATTTTCAGGACAATGACAAGCCAAGAAATGCATTCAGTTTGCTAAATTATAACATAGGCTCAAAGTAATTTTGTTATTTTGTTTCTTTCTAATGCAGAAGTTGCCTGAGTCGTCCATTCCTGAAGAGAGGAGGCAGAGCCAACCCCTTGTTCCCGCAGAACTGATTTGATATCGATTTGAATAAAGGCATCTGCTGCCATTTTATTAAGCGCCCTATTTAATCTCCATGTCCCTGCTTCCACTTTCTCTTAATATCAACTGTCCTTGTCCCCTTTCAAAGTCAGAGTGACTCGGAATCGCTTCAGGACTCTATTCAGTGTGGCCTCTCAGATGTGAGTTAGAACCTGAACCTACACCAGAATTTCCTCCTTTTCTTTCTGCAGTTATTTTTTTTCTCCACAATTTTCTTTTTGAGTATTTTAAATACTTAAAAATGTACGTCAATCAAAAGAAACTACCGAAAAAAACCCCACAAAACTACCAAGTGTCGCAAATGTTTTGTGTACAATACCCTTGCAGAATGTGAGCAAAATGTCTTTAGAGTGCGGCTTTCAGCTTTCAAACTGAGACATGCTCAAATGAGAGGGGGGAAAAATCCCCACGGCCCAGAGATGCGGACCAACCCATCTCCGGAGCGGAAGGAAGGGTGGGCACAGTGGCGCGCCGGCCTTAGAGACGGGATGTGAATGAGCACTTCGATGCACACCTCACTTTAGCTACGGGAAAATTACCAGGCAGAAACTTCATTAAACCTCGGCTCTACAGGTAAAAATCCAGGCCTGTGTGCAGCCAAGCCTCGGCTTCGGAGGTCGAAACCAACGTCGCTTCATTTTCTGGCCCCGTGACACAAGCCATCAATTAAACGAGCTCGGGTTCGGGTCTCTTTCTGTTTGTAGACAGTAAATTTAAATCTTTTGTCCCCGCAGGCCGACCCAAAGTCAGTAACCTTGGCTACCAGCAGAAGAAACACACTCTCCCCTTTCCCCTTCTATATTCAATGTTAGAAAACCGGCGCTGGTGAGGGGGTAGGATAAATCTACTTTGCCTGGGTTATTGACACCACGAAGCCCTGCTCGGCCAGCACGCAGGGGAAACAATGAGTCATTCAAGACGCAGGCCAGGTGGTGCCTGAATTCCAGGCCCGGGTGGATGCCTTAACCCCTGCAGGCCTCCTGCAGCCCCCGGGGTGGGGGGGAGGAGCGGGGGCGGGGCGTAGCCGCACGGCGAGGTTCCAAGGGGCCTCTGAGCTGTTTGTCACCGCGTGATTGGCTCAGGAGAGGGGTGGAGAAGTTCAAACACTGCCCGGGATATATTTAGTCCAAGTGCAGCGTTTTTGTCCTGATGCTTAAATGCTTTTCTGAACTCTGCAAGGGTGAAAAATATAAGCCACATACTCCTTCCTCCTCCGCCCGCCAGTAGATTCTCTTTCTCACTCCGAAAGTTGAGGACGTTCAGGGTGTGTTGCATAAAAGGAAGCTGAGACTTGTACGCAGAACAGATACAAAAATGTAAAGCACAAACCTTCGGGAGACTTTTAAGAAATGCAGATCATTTCCTGACCTTAAATTTGCATCCTGACGTCAATTTTCTGTCCGGTCCAACTGGAATATTTTGAAACAGCTTTACTGGAACTAATTTATGGAGTTAGAAACATAATTAAGCTTTACAAGCTAACAGAACCCTGTTTCCCTTGAGTTGATTCACATCGTCCAGTAGTGGAAGATATACTTCTGCGCTGACAGCCTAGCTCCTCTGCTCACCGCTGGGCTGCGGCAGGGTTCAGCCTCCTGGGGAATCAGGATTGCATCTTGCACCCTCAAGGTCTGGCTGCTGTGCCTTAGGGCTCGTCCGATATTAACAAGCAGTGCAGGGACTTCCTTTGGTGCTGAGGATTGAACCCAAGACCTTCACGCTGATCTACGTCCCAAGCCCTTTCCTTCCTTCCTTCCCTTCCTTCCTGCCAGCCTCCTGCCTCAGCCTCCCAGAGTGCTGAGGTTACATACATGCACCACTCTGCCTGGCTAATGCATAAACTTTTTTTTTTTTTTTAACTTGAACGTCCCATCTGCTGTGATGAACCCAGGGAAGAAACCCCTAGACAAGAAGCTGGTGGTTGAGGTGACACAGAAGCAGGGCTGTATTTGTTGAGGTGCTCTGGAGAAACAGAACCCATAGGATGTATGTATTTTACAAAATTGTTCTCAGGGGCTGAATTATGTTTATGGAAGCTAACAATTCCAGTATCTGCCGGGTGGGCTAGCAGGCTGGAGACGAAGGAAAGAGCCAGTATGTGGCTCGGGTCCAAAGGACATCATCTAAGCCTGCACACCTGTAATCCCAGCACCAGGAGGCTGAGGCTGGAGGATTGCCATGAGTTCAAGGCCAGCCTGAACTACATAGTGAGATCCTGCTCAGAAAAAAAAAAAAAGTCATCTCTATCCCTACAATCTTCTAGCAGAAATCCCAGATGTCCCTCTTGCCTGAGGTCGGGGGACAGAGAGGAGTCTTGTTCTAGGGCCACCCACGTTATGGGGGTGATTGGCTCTACTCAAAGTTCCCCCATGTTTTTAATTTTTATTTTTATTAGTACATATTTGCAGTACATAATGATTACAGTCATTGTGGGGAGCTGGTGCATGCATATAGCACATCTTTAAAGGTTCATCTGTTTATTCTTTTTTTTTTTGGTACCAGGGATTGAACTTGGGACCTTGCGCTTGTGAGGCAGGAGGCAGAACCACTGAGCTAAATCTCGGGCCCCTGGTTCATCTATTAAAATAATACTCTCATCCCAAACACTCTCACAGATGCATCCAGGGTAATTTTTGACCAAATATCTAGGCACTGTGACCCAACAAAATTGACACACGAACTTTGTCCTCACACAGGCTAACAAACCTATTTTCAAAAATTTACCTGTTAAGGTCACTTGTCAAAAGCAATGTGATTGCTTACCAGATATGGGTATATAATAATGGGTAATGCTTGGTCCCTACCTTCAGGGGTCTCTCTCCTTCCCTCCCTCTCCTCTCCTGGGGTCCCTCCCTGTGAAGCCAGGCTCTGTGTTGTGGGGAAGCCAAGGCCACATGTGGTGTTTAGGAAAACAGCCCCTCCACACCCTCCCCAAGACTTCCCTGTGCCTTGTCCTGACTGACTTTCCTGTATGTATGTATGTACGTATGTACGTATGTATGTATGTATGTATGTATTTCAGTACCAGGGATTGAACTCAGGACCTTGCACTTGTGAGGCGGACTAGGTGGCACTGAGCTAAATCCCCTGCCCTTCCTTGTTTATTTTGAGACAGTCTCGCTCAGTTGCCCAGGCTGGGTTGATCTCGTGTTCCTTCCACCTGGGCTCTTGAGTAACTGGATGACTGATGTGGCCACACCCACTGTTATGTCTCCACCTTCTGACCCTCAGAAACTAGACTCTTTTTTAATGATTAATGCTGTGTTAAGCTCTTACCCTGAGGGCGATGTGTTACACAGCAAATGATAGCAGAGTAAGTGTTCAACTTTATGAGAAGCCGCAGTACCTTTTTCCAAGTGACTACAACTTTCCATGTATCTACTTGGAGTCTGGGGTCACAGATGCCCCCCTTGCTGACACTTGCTATCGTCAACCTTCCTAGCAGATGGGAGTTGGTTCTCACAGTGCTATTAATGTTCATTTCCCTGATGACCCTGCATCTATTCTTTTTTTTTTTTTTGGTACTGGGGGACTCCGGTCCTTGCGCTTTCGAGGCAAGCAGTGTAACCACTGAGCTAAATCCCCGCCCCCCCATCTATTCTTGATCAGAAATAGTATTTCCCCACTTAGAAACCAATCTTATTTACCATGACATTTCATTATCAAATTCCTAAGAATAGCTCATCTCTGCTCCTAATATCAGACAATTTATGCTTAGACTTCCTGTTCATCTTGAAACAATTACTACCAAAATGAGTCTGTATGTATTATTAATAATTATAATTATATACATCAGGATTTACCCTGAAAGAGAATAAGAGAGGCAATTCTCATATGTGGGATTTTTTTTTTTTAATATACTAAGGACTGGGCTGGGGATTTAGCTCAGTGGTTCTGCCGCCTGCCTCGATAGGTCCCGAGTTTGATCCCCGGTACCAAAAGAAAAGAAACACACACACACACAAAAGAAAACGAAAAGAAACACCTAAACTTGCCCCAAGGACCCTATGAAGCACATGGTGTTGTCTGTCCTGACCCTATTTCCAAGAAAGAGGAAGTTTCAAGAGGTCAGGAAATGGCCACACAATTGAATTTGAACTCACTACCATTTTATTTGACCCAAAGTAGGTTTTTCTTCATTTCTTTCTAATTTTATATCACAAGGTAAGAAAACACCTTTGCCCAAAGAAAACAGAAAATATTTTAGACTGGAAGTTGAGAGACCAGAAAGTTGTACTCTGGGCTCTGGTGCTGGTCAGTGTCTCTTTGTAGGCAAGCCACTCTCAGACATTCCCTGGGACAAATAAGAAATTGGGTTGAATGTGGTGGTGCACGCCTGTAATAACAGCTGCTTGGGAGGCTGAGGCAGGAGAACCACAACTTGGAGAACCACAACTTATTTTATCTCAAAATAAAATAAAAGGGAGTGCTGGGAGGATGTGACTCAGTGCCAGAATGCTGGCCTGGGTTCAATCCCCAGTCCCACAAAAATAAAAACATAAATGATTGGAGGGTGGACATGGTAGTGCATGCCTGTAATCCCAGCACTCAAGAGGCTAAGGCTGGAAGATCCCTGAGAGTTCAAAGCTGCCCTAGGCTACACAGTGAGTTCAAAACCAGCCCGAACTACATAGCAAGACCCCATCTGAAAAAGAAAAAAAAAAAAAAAGATTGGGAGGTCGGGACTGTAGCTCAGTACTAGAGCACATATTCACCATAATATGTACAAGGTTCTGGACTTGACCTCCAGCAATAAAAAAATAAGTAAAATGTTGGAGCACAGCCTTATCCAGCTCAAAAGTTGCTATAGGCCCAGCACTATTTTAAGCATTTACCTGTGTTAACTTGTTTGTGTTGCATAAAATCCCTATGATATAGCTACTATTATGCCTCCTTTACAGATGAATAAACTGACACACAGACACTACTCCTGCTGAGCCAGGATCACCACCAGTTCAAGGCCAGTCTGGGCCACTTAGTTCAAAATCAGCCTGAACTACATAGCAAGACCCTGTCTCAAAAAACCAAAACAAACCACAAACCTTATCCCAGTTTCCTCATGCAAGCAGCAGTGGGGCCAGGACAGAAGCCCAGCTATTTTGTCAGGAAGTTGGGGGTCCTGCATGCCCAGCCCTCGGGAGAGTGGGAGGCCCCAGCTCGCCCAGGCCTCCGGAAACACCGAGAACACCCACGCAGGACCACAAATGCCACTCCAAGCCCACCCTGCCTGCATTCCCTTCCTCCTCCCGCCCTGCCTCACGGGTTATGAGGCTCCCAGGGCTGTGCCGGGGGCGGGGGGGGGGGGCGCCCCTTTCGTGGCCATGGTGGGGTGGTGGTGAGGGAAGGGCAGTGTTCCCAGAACAGACTGGGCAGCGGCTGCCTGGCTGGACACATCTGGCTCCTGGAGTATGCTGTCCCCACTGCGGGGCCCTGCGTGGAATGAAGGACATGGAGCTCAGGTGACTCAGAAAAGGGAGCCAGGGCCCGGGGATTTAGCTCAGTGGTTGCACCGCCTGCATCACAAGCAGAAGAACCCAAGTTCCATCCCTGGTACCAAAAAAAAAGAAAAGGGTGCCAGGGTGGCCTGCCTTTGGCTGACGCTACCTTGACAGTCTACCTTCAATTCTTTTAGATGTTATTTTTAAAAAAATAGAAAATACGCAAATGATGAAAAGTTGAAAACACATCAGTGCCAACTATCTAGGGACCAGACCTCACCCCTGCGAGGCACCAGCATCTCTGGTGTACCCAGGAGATATTCTTGCATATACAATCACACAAATAGGGACGTATCATCTATGCTGATCTGATTTTCCTTTTGTTTCTCTTCTTTTGGTTTGCTTGATTTATTTTTGTTTTTTCATTTTTATTTTTTGAGATAGGGTCTCGCTATGTAGCCCAGGCTGGCCTTGAGCTCTTGCTGACCTCCTGCCTCAGCCTCCCAAGTGCTGGGATTACAGGCGTGGGCCACCCCACTTGACTTCCTTTTTATTTGTAGTTAAGACTATAGTTTGGAGATTATGCCTTGTCAACCCTGACAGCACTTTCTAGTTTTCTCTTCTTTTCCATGGGCTGCACAGCTTTCTGTGGGGTACATGTGTGTAACAGACAAGGGCCCCTGAGATCATCTCACGTGCAGCTGCAGGAGCCCCGGAAGTTTGCTTGCTGTGTCTGTCGCAGCGCCCTGCAGCCCCCTGAGCCCTGTGGCTCGGTCCCACTGGGGCTTCCTCTTGGGCCTGCAGTCTCCAGAGAACCAGGAGCAAGCAGGGCCAGGACAGCTCTCCTGAGGGTCCCAGTGGCGGTGACAACCTGTGAGCTTTTCCAGTATTCCAGCCAACGAGCCACAGTCATGTTCTCTAGGGAGCTCTTCTGTCCCAGGGGCGAGGCAGGTCCAGTTCACACACAGGTGGAGGCCCCGAGTAGGACCCTGGGCAGGGGAGTTCTTGGAATGCTACCTGCAGCAGTGTACAACCTGGGAAACTGGACTCAGCTCTGCTTCCACCATCCCTTCAGTGACCCCCACGGTGTCTGGTAGATGGAATTGGGGCCCAACTGCGCCCGGGGGCAGGGATTTCAACCCACCCACCCACCCCACCCCCCGCACACATCGTGCTCTCTGCTGAGATGGAGGAGAAACCCAGCACTCCCCACGACAGAAATTGGTTGAAAGTGACAGGTACAAAGCCATGGGCCCCAGCACCGCAGGGAGTCACTGTGGCGGCCAAGTCTTGCATTCTGCGCTTAGTCTACAATAAAAACCTTCCCCGTCTTCTTCCTTCACAGCCTGCCTCTAGCTATGAGACCCCTGGCTCTGGGGCTCGGTGAAAGGCGGGTGTGGATGCTTTTCCCGTGCTTTAACACTTCAGGGCCCAACCCGCGTTGGGGAAGCAAGGGAGGCGCCAAATAGAGAGAGGAGCTGAGCGGAAATGCAGAGGGAGCCGGGCTGCGGCAGGAGAGACGGGGAGAGGAGCGGGAGGGGCCGGAAGCTAGGGAGGGAAGAGCAAGACCAGGAGGGGGCTTTGGCCGGAAGCAAGGGAGGGAAGAGCAAGACCAGGAGGGGGCTTCGCAAAGCCGGAACCGTGGGGCTGGGAGCTGTGTGCGGTGGGGGCCGCGGGGCTTTTGCACCCCAGCAGCAGCTGCTCCGCAGTTAAAGTCACTGCCCCCGGCTTTAGTCTGCAGAGCCACCCGCTCCGCCCCAGCACTCCACGCAGACCTTGCTGTCCTTGCGGGGGCTGCACCTCCACAGATGCTGGCTGTGAACACCACTTCTGTGGGTCCACCTCTCTGAGCGCTCTGTATTCGGCCCCCTAAAAGGGCCATATTAAGAATGTTCCCAACACTCTGGGAGGCTGAGGCAGGAGGATAAGAAGTTCAAACCCAATCTGGGTAAAGGCCGGGATGTTGTTCAGTGGCTTGGTGCCTGCCTGGCAAGCACAAGGCCCTGAATTGGATCCCTGATTCTGAGAACAAAACAAAACAAAAACAAGTGACTAAGCCATTTGGTGAGACTGTCTCAAAAAGTAAAAAAAAAAAAAAAAAAAAAGGGCTGGGACATAGCTCAGAACAAAAGTCCCAGTGCCTCCAGTCCCCAGAAACAGAACAAGAATGTGTGCCTCATGGGGGTGCAAACTGAGATGCCTGCGTCTACACCACCGGGTGACAGGCAGCGAACGCCAGCTGTCGCCAGCACTGGGCTGACTGCAGGCCTAGTTTATCTCATCTCACTCTCACAGCAGCCCAGGAAGTAGACGTAGTATTGGTCGCGTTTTAGAAATTTGGAAAGTGACATTCAGGGCGGGGGAGGGAGTCCCTTCTGCAGGGGGCCCAGCTGGTTCGAGGGAATCCAGGTGGCAGGGCAGGACTAGCACCAGGCTGGCTCCAGTGGGTACCCTGGGCTGATCTTCCGCCTCACAGTTCTGGCAAGAACAGCAGGAGGTGGTCATGGGAAAACCAGCTGCCTGCCAGGTCCTTGAAAATGTTTGCTGATGAATAAACAAAGGTAGATGAGCTCATGAAATACTTTTATCTTAGAGCTGCTTTTTCTCTAATCATGCATGCTAGAGAGGTCCCTTAGCAGGGGAGAACCATGGTAAAAAAAAAACAACAAACAATCCTGTACTACACAAAGCTCAGTTTAACAGAGTACAAGCAAGTCAGTCTTTGACTCTCTATATTGTAGCCATACTGAACCTATTACATTCCTGGCCTGGGTTCAGGCAGCAGGGCTGCAGGTTACAAGGCCTGAGGGAAAGGTCAGGCGCTGGCCTCTCCTGCCTGCTCCTCTTGGCCTTGGACCAGAGCCACGTGGAAGCCCGCGCTGGAGTCCTTCCGCCCCTCTGTGGGCCATTGCAGGGCTCACTTTGAGCAGGTGTTTCCCACGGGGTGAGGGCACTCACTTTCCTGACTTGGACACAGCAGCCCTCTGTGTTGATCCGGCCCTGCAGCGAGGAGTTCAGGACACCAGTTGCACCCAATGTCAGTGTACATGATGCCCCTGCACTTACACTTCCAATGGTAAATTTTGCGTTACCCCTGTTTTATCACAATTAAAATTAGTAAATAGCTGGGTCTGTAATCTCATGGAGATGCCTGTAAGCTCAGCCTTTTGGGAGGCTGAGGCAGGAAGATCATAAATTCCAGTCCTGCCTGAGCAACTTAATGAGACCCTGTCCCCAAACAAAAAGTATAAAATGGGCTGGGGTGTAGCTCAGTGCAAAAGCTCTGGGTTAAATCCCCAGTGCCACAAAATAAACAAATAAATATATATACACATACATATATACATACATACATAGTAAGTAATAAATTTAAAAATCAGTTGACTTGCATTGCAATGGCAGTTTTGTCTCATTTGTATCTTAGCCAATGGAGAGTGCACCATTTTTTCCCCTTGTAGTAAGACCCAGGGCTGGAGCCAGGAAGAGGTGCTGAAATACAGGGCTGGAAGCTGGAAATTAAGGGTCTCAACCGCCCAGGATGGTAGTGATATAGGGGGAATAGATGTAACTCCCAAACCTGCTAGATATCTGAAATGTGAGTTCATATTCTCTAAAAGTGAAGAATGAATTCTAGGAATGATGGAGGCTAGGAGTAGGAAAAAATTTATTGAAAGAAAGCTTCTAAGAGAGACAGAAGGGGGATTGGAAAGTGGGTTGCCCACCCACGCTGCTTTTCGAAGGTGTTTTATATGGCAAAGCCATGAGGTGAGGTGGGTACAAAATGGGACAAAACTATAAGACCCAATGGAAAATTACAAGGTGGGCATGAGGTGGGATAAAACCATGACCAACCAATAAGATTACAAGTACAATCACCCACGTAATATTGATTAAAATGGGGATCAAATGGGAAAACAAGTCACATACAAGGAATTTCCCATTTATAATATCAATCACTGTTATCTCTCTTTAGGGGAAGTAGTACCTTTTTTCTTCTTTATAATGCTACCCAGCAAATGTGTCTTAATTGTTCTCCCTATTGGCTCCTTGAGGGCTGGCACCTTGAGGGCTGGCACCTTGAGTTGGCCCTAACTGCCTACAAGATATCTAATTAACTTACCTATCTATAATAGTAGGAAGGTGATTTCAGCAAAGTCCCTGACTGTCCTCTCCTGGATGAGGTGACAAGGTGACACAGTGGTTTGGGGAACCAAGTGAATCATGCTCAGTCATGGAGCCTTAGCACTCAAGAGAGCAGTATGGGGAATGGGAGGGAATGGTTTGTCTGTACCTGGGAGACCCTGGGCTGCTCTACTTGTCCTAGTGAAATGGCAGCTTGGTCCTGTGTTGGGGCCCAGTACTTGGCTTCCAGCTGAAATGTACTAACACTGCCCCAGAAAACCAAATCCAGGCATGGGGGATTTAGCTCAGTACTGCTGCTGCCTGCCTCACAAGTGCAAGTTCCTGAGTTCAATCACTGGTGCCCCCCCCCCAATCTAACTTTCAACCCATAAACCTCTGCTTTTGACAAGACTACATCAAGCCAATCCATCAATTCCTAGAGATATGTGCTGTCTTGGAAGAAACACTCAGAAGAAAAGTCTTCTGTATTTTTTTATTTTTGGACAGGGTTATTTTCTCATCACTGGGACACAATATTTGACACTCAGAAGTTAAGGAGGAGAGGTTGATTTTGGCTCACAGTTTGTAGAAGTGTCAGTCCTTAGTTGACTGGCTCCAAAGCAAAGTGGCATGGCAGAGAAGAAACAGTCCATAGCAGGGTAGGCAGGAAGCAGAAAGGGATCAAGGGAGGAGGAGAGAGTTAGATCCTTCTAGGCCAAGGCCCCAGTGATCCACCTCCTTCGATCAGGCTTCGACTCTCAACATCACATTTAGCTATAAACACATCAGTGGACTAATTCACTAATAAGTATCACATACCCATGATCCAATCACCTTCCCAACCCCCACCTGTGAGGACATGAGGCTTTGGGGGGACATCTAGATATAAACTATAATAGACAGGGTCTCCCTAAATTGCTAAGATGCCCAGGCTGGGCTCAGACTTGTGATCCTCCAGCCTCAGCCTCCCAGAATGCTGAGATTACAGGCATTGCCACCATGCCTGGCTTCAGAGCAGGAAATTCTAATTTAAGTGTTCATAATTCATCTCTGGCTACAAACATTCTTACTGTGCTACAAATATTAGCATCCCCCTCTCTTTCCTTCCTTTCTTTTGTAACAATTTAAAATACCATCAAATCCTGTGTCACAGGACAGTACATTTCAGCTTTTCATTTCTATAATAAACAACACATTTTCCCCCCTAAGGCCAAGTGTTTCAGTGTGTCATTGTGATCCATGTGATTTCCAGTCCCAAGTGTCCAGGAGTTAAATGCTTTTCACACACGTGTCATCTCTTTCCCAAAGGTGAAATTCAACTTCATGTTACAGCAGCAATTCTGCAAGTGGTGTCCCACACAGCTGCACTGTGGCCCTGATGTGGCCAATAGGTGTCCTCCTAGCAGACTGGGGACATTTGCACTGCTGGCAGCAAAAGGAGGGGAATTTCTGAGTTCAAGAGTCAGGAGTTCAGATCCATCTCTGTCCTCATAGCTGTGTGGCATGTGCTGGGTTCACCTGTAATGGAGTAAACAACCATTTTGGGGGCTGGGGATTTAGCTCAGTGGTTTCAGTGCCTGCCTTGCAACCTGAAGGACCCAAGGTTGATCCCCAGTACCAAAAAACAAAACAAAACAAAAAACCATTTTGGGCTGCACAAAACAAAACAAAAAACCATTTTGGGCTGCACAGAGGAGGAAATCAGGTGGCGCCTGTGACTTGGCACACTCGTGCTCCCCCCCCCGCGCCCGTGTCTCTCATGTGCACCAGGGATTGAACCCAGAGCCTTTGCACTGAGCTACATCCCCAGTCCTTTTTATTTATTTTATTTTATTTATTTATTTTTTTGGTACCGGGGATCAAACTTGGGACCTTGTGCTTGCAAGGCAGGCGCCAGAACCACTGAGCTAAATCCCCGGCCCCCTTTTTATTTTTTGAGACAGAAACTTGCTTAATTGCTATGTTGCCCAGGCTGAGCTGAAAACTGTGATCCCCTGGCCTCAGCCTCCTAGAGTACTAGAATTATAGGTATGTGCCACTTTGCCCAGGTCCTCATTCACTTTTTTTTTTTTGGTACCAGGGATCCAACTCAGGACCTTGCGCTTGTGAGGCAGGCACGGTGCCACTAAATCCCCAGCCCTGCTCATTCATTTTTGTTTTCTATGAAAAGAGAATTTCTTCTGTTTGTTTTGTTTTGTTTTTTTCTTTTGAGTACCAGGGATCGAACTCAGGACCTTGTGCTTGCCAGGCAGGCACAGTGACACTGGGCTAAGTCCCAGCCCCTGGTTTTTTTTTTTTTTTTTTTGGTACCAGGGATCAAACTTGGGTCCTTGGGCTTGCACAGCAGGCGGTGAAACCACTGAGCTAAATCCCTGGCCCCCAGGCCCTGTTTTGTTTTGTTTTTTTAGACAGGGTCTCATTATACAGTTCAGGCTGACCTTGAACTCACTGTGCAGCTGAAGTTGGCCTTGAATTCAGTGATCCTCCTGCCTCAGCCTCGGGAGTGCTGGGATTACAGGTGTGCATCACCACCCCTGGCCTTTTGTTCTTTTTCTTTTCCTTTCTTTTTCCTTCCTCCTCTTTCTTACAAGGGAAGACACTGCCAGGCTGCAGTGAAACAGCACACTGCACCCTTCCCCTCAACAAGATGTTCCTTCTGGATTACTACCTGGGTACTGCTAAATCCCTAAATTGCCCAGGCTGGGCAAACTTGCAATCCTCCTGCCTCAGCCTCCCAGAGTGCTGAGGTTATAGCCAGGCGCCACCATACCCAGCTAGACTAGCTTCTTTCCATTGAGTTTGAGGGATTCCTTCCATTAAGGAGTTGACACCTTTGCTAGCTGGGCCTTCATCTGGTCACTAACAAACCTTACTTACCGCTCCCTGGGGTTCTCGTTGTCACCCTGGACCGGCCTTTTCATCTGCTGGTGCCTACTATTTCACTCAACATCAAGCTAATTGGTTCTGTGAATTTTAGAAATGAAAACAGATCCAAAATTTATCCAAATTTCATTCATTCTCTTTCAAGCTCCCCCAACATTGTACTTCACATCCTACAATAGATGTTGCACCTTCCCAAATAGTCCCGAACGGTTTTGTTTGTTTTTTGCAGTACTGGGGATTGAACTCAGGCCCTCACACTGAGTTACATCTCTAAACCATTTTAAATTTTTTTTATTGTAAGACACAGTTTTGCTAAATTGCCCAAACTGGGTTTGAACTAGTGATCCTGGTGTCTCAGCCTCCCAAAATGCTGGGATTACAGTCATGCATCACCTCACCCAGCTTGAATTGTTTTACATTATGAAAGGCAGTGAATGCGATTTCTCAAAATCTGAATTTGCTAGCAGAGAGCAAACAAATACAAAAAACAAAAGCTGCATTTTCGAAACTTCACTTGGTGAAAGTCACTTCCTCTTGGCATTTTGCCAACTAATTTCTTTAGTAGGAAATGACATTCTGAAAGCAAACAGCTACCAGTTGGAGAGGAGGGGCCAGGGAAGGGACTCAGTAGACTAAAACAGGTTCTAGTTGAACTGAGCATGCTGTGGTCATGCTCATTAGGCACAGAAGAATGTCCACTGGTTGTGGACATTAATCACATCGGCAAAAGACCTTCGAAGCTACATGTAGACCAGGGTTTGACCGAACATGAACCTAACCCGAATCCTGATTTCCCCCCGGGCTAATGTTTGCCCTGTGTCACATTCCCAGGGCACTTGGTCTTCTTTTCCGTCCTTTGTGCTTTGATGAACACTTGTCTGTATGCAGCCGTCTCCTGTATTTCCTTCAGGAAACACACCGTGACACGTCCACAGTCCTCACCGACAAGTGCAGGCCCGGCCACAGGTTTTCTGCAGCTGGTCCCTCGGCTACACACATGCGATGCTCCAAAAAGCTGGACAGCAGCGAATTGCATTCTGGGATTTAGGAACGCGTTACACGTGCAGTGGACCACATGGTTATCGGAGAGTTTCGGGTATGATAGGGTGTAGGGTCAAAGTGGTTCAGTGCCTGGAGCTAATCATGGGAGAACAAGGCCGGGCTGAAAGGAGGGCTGGAAGAATTAGGGACCAGGCTGCCACCAAATCAGAGGAAAAGCCAGATGTGGTGGCACAGACTTATGATCCTAGCACTCGGGAGGCTGAGGCAGGAGGACTGCCATGAGTTCAAGGCCAGCCTGGGCTACATGGCCAGACCCTATCTCAAAACAAACAAACAAACAAGGCATAAAAATCAAAGGAAGAGGAGAGAGCCAGAGGCGAGTATCTGGGCAACTGCCCAGAATTGGAGGCTGAGGGATGGGAGTCTTGTCACCGTGGAGATGGAGACGAGCCCCTGGGTGGCCGCTGCCATGTGGGTTACAGGCAAGGACTGGCTGCGTCCCCAGCACTGTGGTGGGTGAGGGGATTGAAGTGTTTCAGGGACTTGTCTGGGGAGAAATAAATTTGGATTGGATTCCCTCTTGGCCTACAAAATTCGATAGGTCAATCCTCCTGGTCCCAGAGACCCTATCTTGAGAATAAGGAGTTGCAATTGCCTTGCCTAGGAAATGAGGAATCTGAGGCCCGGAGCATCTAGGTCCCTCACTTGCACAATGCCTGGTCATTATCTGTTAAAATAATTGTATGGACCCTGGTCTGGTGGTGCACGCCTGTAATCCCACCACTCTGGGAGGCTGAGGCAGGAGGATCACATGTTCAAGTCCAGCCTGGGTAATTTAGCAAGTTATCCAGCCACTGTCATAAAAAAAAATACAGAGGACTGGGGCTGTAACTCTGTGTGAAGGCTCTGCGTTCAGTCCCCAGTAATGGAAAAAAAATGGTATCACCTAGTGATGCCAAGGCCATCGAAGTTTGTGCAGGGACGGTATGATATCTGAATAATGATGAAATGCCTCGTGACGCATTTTCAGAACTTATCGCTGCCATGAAATCATGCACGACTGTCCTATGTTACAGTGACCCTACGAGACTAATAGAGCATGGAACACCTATTGCTTTTTTTTCATAAAGAAAAAGGTTTTGGAAACTGATTCAGCTTCTCATTTTTAAGTACGTGATTTTTGGGGGGTGAGGAGGGCTGAGACAGAGTTGGAAATGTAGTTCAGGCTCCCTCCAATTTGCAGTGACCCTCCTGCCTCAGCATCCTGAGCCTTGGTATCCCAGGAGTGCATCAGCACACTAGGGTGTGTTTTTTGCTTAGCAAGAACATAAACAGAAGTTCTTTGATATTTATAAAAACACTAGTAGGTTTCTCACTGAGAGAATGTGACATATACATTATTTCCATTTATCTGTTTACCAAGTGAAAGTGACAAGATTGCCCACAGAAATACTGACAATTGCTGATTTGGAATCACAATCTAGTGTTACTCAGGAGTGTTGGGGATAGTTTCTGTCAAAGAAATGGTAATCTAATGTTCAAATTTCTCCCCAATCTACCCTCAGGCTAAAGGACATTTGTTTAGTTTTTATTGTCCCACTAAGAGCCATTTTTGTTTGTAGTATTAGTGCTCACCAGAGCTTGCAGGGCTGGGGCGAGGCTCCTGAAAAGACTGCACATGCTCTGCATCAGATTTAATGCCGGACACGGAAACCCACGAGACTCGCCTACAACAGCCGTCCAGGGTCAAAAGTAGAAGCGAGCCAAAGATCGTCCAGGCGCTACAGATCCCAGGGGTCCAGCCAAAGGCCGGGAGTCCGCAGCAATGTCCCGTAACGAGTCTGCATCAGGAGGCCGAAGGATCCGTGACAGAAGACAGAGGGGCCTGTGCCGGAGGTCGAAGGGTCAGCTCTAGAAGTCAGTCTGCGGCAGCCGAAAGGTCAGTGCTGGAAGCTGAGGAATCTGCACCGAAAGCCAGGAGACAAAGCCCAAGGCAGGCGAAAAGCAGAGCTTCCGGAAGGGAACAGCCAAAGCGCCTACAAGGGAAGTCAGCTGAAAGCCTTCCCGCCCTTCTCCTTTTGTACCATTTGGACAACAATCCTCCTAAAAGTGGGTCTTCCCGCCCAGAACCACGCTGACTCAAGTCAGCCAGGCGTTCCCACTCACGTTGACAATTAATCAATTAACCACCACATTTGTTTTTTGAGACAAGGTCTCACTATGTAGTTCAGGCTGGCCTTGAACTTTCTCTGGGGCCCATTCTGGGCTCAAACTCATGGTGCTCTTCCTGCCTCAGCCTCCCAAATGTTGGTATTACAGGAGTGCACCACTGACCTGGTTTATTTTAATATACTGAAAGAATAATTGTCTTCCCATATGTTCAACATCACCAAAGCAGTTGCCCACAAAGACTTTTATTTCCTCCTAGATCTCTGGATAGGAAACACTTTATTTATTTTTTATTTTTATTTTATTTTATTTATTTATTTTTTTGGTACCAGGGATCGAACTCAGGTCCTTTCGCTTGCACAGCAGGCGGCGAAAACACTGAGCTAAATCCCCAGCCCAGGAAACACTTTAAATGTTGTTACTGCAGAGTAATAGAAATGATAACTAATTAAAAGGAAGAGTAAGATGAGGCAAGCAGAGGTTGAAGTAGAAAAGTGAACACTTAAATCTAGTTTGGGAGCTTTATTTGCTTTTAACGGAGCAAATGGGTAATCATAGTCAATCCTATGTATAGTATAGAAAGGCTTAACCCAAAGGCAATCTGAACCTTCCAAGCTATGGTGGAATTTTCAGTCTATTCTGTAGTCTTCGAAAATCCAGGGCAAGAATTGTGACTGCCTCGAACACCTGGTTAGGTTCCAGGACATCACTTCAACTTGGGAGTTTATCATCTTGAAGTAAAATAGCACTACCGACAACCTCACAGAAAGAGAACAAGGGAAACTATTTGTGGAACAATTTCAAAGATGATGCATAATTTAAAATTATTACCCAGTGAGATAAACTGCATGCTGCTTTTAGTGAATTTTTTATAAAAAGTTTCCATTACAAACATTTTCTTCACATAATATTTGCATTTCAAACCCAAGATAATCTTAGTAGTTATCACTAAAGATGACTGCTAATGTTAAAATATTTAGATGGTAAGAAAAATTTGCTAAATGTAATACATGCCTGGACAGGAATGGCCACAGTAAACAAGTCTTTAGCTTCAAAAGCATCCAAAATTATAGCTGGGTGTGGGGGTGCACACCTGTAATTGGGCGGCTGAGGCAGGAGGATGGCCACAATTCCAGGCCAGCCTGAACTACATAGTGAGACCCTGTCTTGGAAGGAAAAGAAGAAAAAAGCACCCAAAGGTCTAGACTATGTGCTCTGGAAAAGAAGGAAGCAGAGAAGAATAAGGGATGATTCAAGGACTTTACAGACTGACAATTATAATTGCTGGGTAAGGCAGATGGGAAAAATAAAATATAGTCACCAGGGCTGGGGATTTAGCTCAGTGGTTCCTCCACCTGCCTCGCAAGTGCAAGGTCCGAGTTCAATCCCCAGTACCAAAAATAAATAAATAAATAGCCACCAAAATCCACAGGAAGGATCCATTCATTCCACCCAGGAAAGGAAGGGGTCCGGGAGTCATGGCTGAAGAAGTAATAGCTTCTTCATACACCGAAATGTGAAAAATAACAACGAGAACAACAGGCTTCCAGAAATCAGAAAAACGTCCAGGATCAGGGGTCAAAGACCAGTGGGGCGTGGAGTCCAGCTTGCTCTGTCAGACCCAGCTCTCAGCTCCCTGCCAGCCTTAGGCCCGCTGGCAGAGAGATAGGGGGGAGGCTGGGGTGGACGCGAGGTGGCCAGGGCACCTTGTCATGAAGCGCACCCGACACTAAGCTGAGTCCCCTGGAAGTGACGGGTTTGGCAAGAGGAGTGGGTGGGTCTGGATTCTGCTCCGGGAAGGTGAGGTGGGCGGGGACACTGGACAGGCTGCTGGGGACAACACCAGAGCCGGGGACCACAGCTGGCTTTGTGATCTGTGCCCCTGGGAAGATGGCCAGGGCTGGCTCATCTCTAACGGCGTCGCCTTGATGTGTTTAGCTGCTGTGACAACATACTGGGCGACTCACACACACAAGAGTTTATTTCTCATACTGCAAGAGGCTGGGAAGGCTAAGATTAAGGACACATTCAAACCACAGCAGATGTGTTTTCTGAAAACACAGTAGTTGTAAAGCTCTCAGTAGCTGTTGAGGTATATATGGAGTTGTTTTGTTTTATGTGGGTTGTTTTTTTTTTTTTTGGTACTGGGGATCGAAACTCGGGACCTTCTGCTTTCGAGGCAAGCGGCAAAACCACTGAACTAAATTCCCAGCCCCTCAGGCTGATCTTGAACTCACTGTGTAGCCCAGGCTGGCCTCAGACTCCCAGCGATCCTCCTGCCTCAGCCTCCAGAGTACAGGGATTACAAGTGTGCAACACCAGGCATGGTTGTATATGGAATTTTAGGAGTGAAATAATGGAAATACTAATACACTTTGGGGAAAGGAAAATTTAACAAGCTATTTACTACAGAATTTCTCAGAGCCTTTACTCAGTTAATATGTATGGTGAACATCCCTTGCATATACCAGTGTTCAAGGAATCCACTTTTCTGGACCATCTGTAGGGGCTGGTGTCTTATAACCTAGGTTCATAGAGGTTATTTATTCATGGGGTTTCTAAAGTCCCATCTTTGCTGTGGAGTTGACTATAACATGGAGTGACATATATCAGCCCACAGGGTCTACATGTCTGGGCCTTTGGACTGAACTATATCCCTACCTGCGGCTTTTAAAATTCTGAGACAGGATCTTATTAAATTGCCCAGATAGGACAAGAGTTGGTGATCCTTCTGCCTCAGTCTCCCAGAGCGCTAGGATTACAGCATGTGCCACCACGCCTGGCTTGTCTGTTATTTATCTATGTCTACATGTAGTAACCTTATCTATCTATGCATGGTTTCAAAATGTTACTAACCATAATACTTGCATAGTTTAAGATTATTACTTTGTAATTACCATCTCTGTTTATATATACCATCCCACTAGGTTTATACATTCAAAATATTATGTTTTAATATCTTGAGTAGCTGGGGTTTTAGGTGCACACCACTGAACCCAGCTCACCTGTGTGTACTGTGGGTCACGAGTGGCCAATCCTCAGGTGTCCAAGTCCCCTGTGGGTCCCTTAGTCATTCTGTATGGAATGACGATGAGAAAGGAGGGCTAAAGGTTCTTGGAAGCAGCTTCTTTCCTCTGCTTTTCTTGAAATAATTGTTGGGAGTAAAGTTAGCTGTGATAAAGCAATTCTTTTTTCCATTATCATTCATTTGAACAAATGGGCTACATAGGAACATTTGTCGAGGAAGTGTGAAGACTGCAGCAGGGAACATTTCCAGAAGTGCCTGGCTGGCTGGGGCTCTGATTCTCCCTAGGGCTGTGGCTTCCATGCCCCGGGGTCTCCTGGCCAGCCCCTGCTCGGAGCCCCGCCCACCGGAACCGGAAGACCCTGGGATCCTGTGGTCTCTTTTTCATGGTTTTCAATACAATCTAAGGTAGCTGCCTGGTGCCATCGAAGTTATATACAATGTTTTCTGATCTCCAAGACCTGCAAGTTATGTAATCATTTCCTTGTTTTATCAGTTCTGTATATTTTAAGTGCTGTTAGACTCAGTATGATAGTTTATCCTGTCAAAAGCAATACAAGCTGGGGATTTAGCTCAGTAGTGCCGCCGTCTGCCTCGTAAGCTCAAGGTCCTGAGTTCGATCCCTGGTACCAAGAAAAAGAAAAAAAAAAGCAATATGAGTTATTTATTATGTAGAGTTTTGTGGGGTTTTTTTAGTTTAATTTAGTTTTTTGTTTTTGGTTATGCAGCTGTGGCTTGAACCTAGGACCTTTCCACTGAGCTACATCCTTAGCTCTTTGTCTTTGTTTTTTTACTTTGAGACAGAGTCTCTTTAAATTACCCAGGCTGGGCTCAAAATTGCCCATCCTCTTGCCTCAGCCTCCCAGTGTGCTGGGATTACAGGCCTGTGCTCTCACACTTAGATTTTGTTTGTTTATTTGTTTAAGACAGTCTTGATATGTAGTTCAAGCTGGATTTGAACTCACTATGTACCCCAGGGTGGCCTGGAACTTACTGGCACCCTCCTGCCTCAGCCTCCCGACTGCTAGATCTTTTTTTTTTTTTTTGGTACTGGGGATCGAACTCGGGACCTTGTGCTTGTGAGGCAGGCAGCAGAACCACTGAGCTAAATCCCCTGCCTAAATATTTTTTTAAAATTAGAAGTTTATTAGCTAATTTGAGGATCATTACACGGTACCTATTTTCTTTATTCTTTATATATATTTTTTTTCTTCTTTATATTTTGGGCATTTCCCTTTCACTGGTAAGTAAAAAAGAAAAGGAAAAAATAGCAAAACAAGCAGGGTGCCACTGTACATGCTTGTAATCTCAGCTACTTGGGGGGCTGAGGCAGGAGGATCACAGGTTCAAAGGCAGCCTCGGCAGTATGCCATGACACTGTCTTGAATAAAAAGGGCTTGGAATGTCGCTCACTGGCAGAGTGCCTTGAGTTTAACCCCTACTACCACACACGCGCGCGCATACACACAGGCACGCGACAAACCAATGTGACAGCTACTGCCCTGGTCAGCATCGCAGGTGAAAGCTCTTGCAGGCAGAGATGAGGAGGCATTTGGGGGACTTGCTCGCGAGACATGGGGGACACGATGGACACTCGCGCAGGGAGCTTGGACCTCTGTCGGGCAGGAGGTACCCCCTCTGCCCATCGCCGAGGTGTAGCAGGTCCCGACCAGAGCGAGGACTGCAGCCTGGCACTGCCCGGAGCCGTGCCCTGCTCCCGGTGCCCCCTCAGTCCCCAGGGCTTCGTCCTGCTCTTCCGTCCCTGGGCCCCGCGGCACCCTTAGCACGGAGCCTCAGTGCAGGCGTCTGTCCCGTTCTGCTTCGAGTTAGCCACGGCCGCTTCCCTGATGCCAGTGTTGCCGCCCTCGTGGGCAGCAGATTCTCTACTCTCGCTGCTCCCCCGCTGCGTGGACTCCGGGACTCGGTCTCCTGCCTAGGTCTCTGCAGTAGCTGGGACAGCAGCCCACGGCCCTGCTCCTGAACAGTGGGGGGGGGGGGCGGGGGGGCGGTGCCTCCGCACCCTGGGAAGGACCCCAAAGAAACTGGTGGAATGCCTGCCCTCAGCGTGCTCACAGCCTGAGAAGATAAACATGATAGCTTCCTAAATAAATAAGGAGAAAGGACTAAAATTAAGAGCAATGTAAACCTATGGTATTTTCTTTAAAAATAAGAATGACAGTAGTAACTAGTGAGACAGAAAACAAACAACAGAGGAAATTGACAGAGTTAAAGGGAGATCCCTGCAAAGGTCCAAGTCCTGTTTCCCCTGCTAGCTGGACCAGACCAACAGTGAGAAGATGTAAATGAAAGGTGAGATGGGTTTCGGTTCGGACCCTGAAGATATCAAAACATTACAGGTGCAGCTTCGGAAGTGGCCAGCGTGTCTCCAGTGGGAGGGGATGGTTTCTCCAGAACGAAAACAGCCGGACGGACAGGTGCCCAGGGGTCAGAGCAGCTGAGGTCACTGCAGAATTGTGACTGAGTGTGATGGTGGGTGGGACACGTGCAAACAGATGTGTGCAAAGGCTTCCAGCTGGCCTGCTCCTCTGCACAGTGGGCGGGGTGTGCAGGGGCCAAGAAGGTGGGCGGGCCGTCTGTGTTTTAGAGGAGGGACGGACTGCTACAGGCTCTTTGGACCCTAATAAGAGCTGCTGGGGTGGTGGTGCAATCCTGTGATCCCATACTCTGGAAGGCTGAGGCAGGAGGATGGAAAATTTCAGCCCAGCCTGGGCAACTTCCTGATTTAGTGAGGCCCTGTCTCAAAATAAAAACAAATACAGTGGACCCTCGAGTTACGATTGGCCTGACATATGAACGACTTGGGTTACAACTGGAATTTTAGTTTTAACTTATGACCAAAGTCTTGAGTTACTACCTGAATGCCACCTGGCCACTTGTGCTTCCAGATGGTCTCAGATACAGATTGAACCCTTAAAGAGCTCTGGAGGGAACCTGACAACATCCTTTCCAGTGTGGGGTTAACTGAGAAATCCTGGTCAGTGTCTCTGTGAGCTGAGGTCGGCCTGTACACAGGAGAGAGACTCTGAAGGCTGTGTAGAGGAGCCTGAGCCTTCAACTGACCAGCGTGAGTTACAATCAGGCCTGCAAACGAATGAAGTTCATAAGTCAAATGTCCACTCTAAAGGGTTGGAGATGTAGCCCAGAACTGCCAAGAAGAAGAGGGAGGGGGAGGGGGAGGGGGAAGAACACATTGTAATTTGCAGATTTTTTTCATTTTCTCATGGATAACACACCTGCTTAACAAGCAAGAACAAAACCCAAAAATCTTGGATACAAGAATACCCACACAGGAGAGTTGCAAAAAATTACATTAAGTTATACAGATACATGAAATTTGAAACTTTGATAAAAAACCCCTTGGTCATTTTAAGTAAAGCAAACAAGCAAAAAATAGATCTCCTTCAATAGTTTATCTCCTCTGATTTTAATTGTTATGACAAAAGAAAATACCTAAAATAAGTAGTAAGAATAACAGTGATTCTTTCTTTCTTTCCCACGAATGATGGAGCCTATCCACTGAGGTATATCCTCAGAACAGCCCTTTAAAGTTCTTTTTTAAATTTTGAGATAGGGCCTCACTAGGCCCATAAGTTACCCAGGCTGGGGTTGAACTTGCAGTCCTCCTGCCTCAGCCTGCAATAGTATTGTGATTACAGGTGTGGCCCACATAACACTATTTTTGATGAAATACTACTGAAATCTCACAAATAAATTATCTAATTGCATGAGAAAAAAAAATAAATGCTACAAATTAATGCTAAGAGAGTCCTTAATGACTAGTCCACAGTACTGGGGATCAAACTTGGGACCTTGAGCTTGCAAGGCAGGAGGCAGAACCACAGAGCTAAATCCCTGGCCCAGCACAATGGTGTTTTAAAATGTCTTTACCTTGCATCCCCAAAGTGTTGTCCCCTTATTACCTCTTTTGATCCTTAGGGGGCCCAGGTCTTGAAGCTTCATGATAAAGCTGATGAGGTCAGAACCATAGTCTTTGGGTTTGTAGCATGTTTTTTCTGATTCTTCATGTACTGGCAGGGCTAGGGTTAGGATAAGGCAAGAGAGGTGCTTGACACAGGGACATTTAACACATATCGAAAAACTCGGTAATCAAGACATATTATGTGTGTACCACTGGGGGACACCCCCAGCCCCAAAACAAATAAGAATTTAATGTAATTTTATTTATTTATTTTTGTGGTACTGGGAATTGAACCCAGGGCTTTGTGCATGCTAGACAAGCACTCTATTACTAAACTACAGCCCAGCCCCAATCATAATATTTTTAACAGTTAAGAAGGGAGGAGGAAAAAAAGTTAAAACATTTTTTAGCTGGGTGTGGTGGCACATGCCTATAATCTCAGCACTCCGGGTGGCTGGGGCAGGAGGATCACTGGGAGTTTGATGCCATCCTGAGCATCAAGGCCAGCCCGGACTACATAGTGAGAATTTGTATCAAAAAAACTAAAAAAAAGTTCAAGTTACTGTCAAAATATCCCTGATAAACAAAATACCAAAAATTTAAATAGGGAGTAGTGGTTCCTTGTTTCAAGACCCTGCATTGGGGCGGGATGTAGCTCAGTCAGAAAGCATTCGCTTACCACACACAAGGCCCTGGGTTCCATGCCCAGTAACCCCCCCCATAAAACACACAAATCTGCAGTATTGTGCAGTCTTTTCTTTCTTTTTAATGAATCATAAACTTTATTTCAAAATGTAAACATCACTAAACATGCATACATGTTAAAACAATAAAATTTACAATTTCGTTAAATTTTTCTTTTTGCATAGGACATCATTACAATATAGACTCTATGCCTTACAAAATACATACAAAGTTTTCTTTCAGCAAGCCAAGGCCAGATTGGGAACTGTACAACTGTAATACTTCACTGCAGGGATCCAGGGAAGATGAAATGTGGCCATTGGAAGTATGGTGGGGAGCTGGTTAAAAAGAAAAGAAAGAAGTTCCTACAGCAAAGGAAAACGTGAACTTGATGGAAATGGTCTTGGACCCTAGGATTCTGCCTTGGGATTTTGGCCAAGGATTCCAGAGAAGCTCCACTAATGGTTTTGGATGCGAAGGGCTTGCCTGGGTATAACAAACACAACCACAACTGCAAACCCCCAGAGCTGCACAATGTGCAGTCTTTTCTAAGCAGCTCTTAGGCCCCTCATCCCGGAGGGTGGGCGCATGGGGGCTGCAGGGCGGGGGGGGGACTCTGCTGTCTCCCCTTCCTTTCTTCGCAGCGCCTGCACCTGAATCACCACTGCACCCAGAGAGCGGAAGAGCGGAAGTAAAGTTCCCAGCAGCTGCCATTGCTTTCTCCGTTGTCTTCTGAGATTTTCAGGGCAGGCGGCCGCAGGCAGGGACCTGGAAGGACGAAACCTGCTGTGTCAGGATGACCCACGTTGCGGCCACCTTCACACCTGAGACCTCTGCTTTGCCAGCCAGGCTGGTGGAGTCACGCCCCGGATGCTGACTGGCGTCTGCCCCCCTCCAAGCCTAAACTATGAGCCCCTAGCGTCTCCAGCTGCGAGCCTGTCTGGCTGGGGAAGGCAATGGCAGAAGATGGACAGCAACAAGCACGGTGTAGATGTCAGGAAAGCCCCGCGCTGAGAGATCAAAAAGCAACTGGTCAGCATTAGCGCAAGAGCAAGGTCAGGGCGGAGAGAGACACTCAGGACAGGCGGTGATATTTTTAGAGGAGGACGGGACAGCCTGGTCTCAGGGATTGTGCAAGGCCGAACACGCCCTGAGCCGGAAGTCTTTGAACCAACAGATAGAGTACAGCCACATTCTAGTTCATCTTAGTAGCGTGTGCATTGTAATAAAACCTGAGGTATCCTTGGAAACTCCTTCCACGGGCTATTTTCAGAGAGACCGGCCGGCGGGATGGGACAGAGGTGGGAAGGGATTCTCTGTTTACCCTTGTGTACCTTCTTGCAAATTTTGAACCTGGCACCATTTAAAAAACTAAAAACTGAAACAAAAGCAAAGAGCAAAATACCCGTGTGCTAAAAAGACAATAAACTGGAATAAATGTTTTCAGACCACAATCTTCACAGGATGGTCCAGCAGAAAAGAAACAAACCCTTACGGAATTTCTTTAGAAACAAGCTTTTTGGGGCTGGGGATTTAGCTCAGTGGTTCCGGCGCCCGCCGCACAAGCGCAAGGTCCCCAGTTCGATCTCCGGTACCAAAAGCAAAACAAAACACCAAGCTTTTTGAGGTACAGCTGGCACACAGTAAGTTACGTGCACTTAAAGTGTACAAGTTAGCTGGGTGTCATGATCACAGCACTTGGAAGGCTAAGGCAGGAGGATCACCATCAGTTTGAGGTCAACCTGGGCTACAGAACAGGACCCTGTCTCAAAAAACCAATAGATAGATAGATAGATAGGAAATAAAAATAAGGCGTACAATGTGGTAAGTTTCACACACTTAGAGTTCTGAGAAACCATCACACAGACAAGGTAATGAACACATTTGTCACCCTAGATAGTGTCCTCAGGTCTCTGGAATCTCCCCCTCCCTCCTTTCTCTTCCACCCCTCACCCTCATGCAGCCCAAGCACAGATCTACATTTTATTTGCGTTTTTAAAAATTTATATAAATGGAGTGATTTAGGATTTTTTGTTCCCCCACAGAACTGGGGATGGAACCCAGGGCATGCTGAGCTACTTCCCCAGCCCTTTTTACCTTTTATTTTTATCTTTTTGGTATGGGGGGAATCGAACTTGGGACCTTCTGCTTTCAAGGCAGGCATCAGAACCACTTAGCTAAATCCCTGGCCCTTTACTTTAAAAAATTTTTTAAAATTATTTTTTAAATTTTTTTTGTTTCCAGGGATCAAACTCAGGTCCTTGCGCTTACACAGCAGGCGGCGAAACCACTGAGCTAAATCCCGAGCCCCTGGATGTACTCTTTTATCTAGTTTCTTTTACTCAGCAAAATTTCTTCTTGAGGCTCACCCATGCTCCATGTATCAATAGCTTGTTCCTTTTTACTGTTGCATAGTATTTCATTTTATAGATATGCCACTTGGGTACACACTGAGGAGAAGGATCATAAGGTAAGTAAGTTTAAACAAACAAACAAAAATCCAACTTTTTTTTTTGAGACAGGATCTCCCTATGTAGTTCAGGGTGGCCTTTAACTTGCTGTGTAGCCCAGGCTGGCTTCAAAATGATGGTGATACTCCTGGCTCAGCCTTCCAAGTGCCAGGATTACAGGCCTGTACCACCAATCCTGGCTCCAACTTTTTCAAAGTGGCTACATTATTTTATATTTTTTCCACCAAAGTGTGAGACTTCCAGTTGTTCCATGTCCTTCCTCACCAACACTTGGGGTGGTCTTTCTAATTTTCAGCTTTTCTACCATGTAAACGTAGTCTTCCTTAATGACTCATAGGAGTAAGCACTTTTTCATGTGTTTGCTTACTATTTACTTACCTTCTTTGGTGATCTGTCTCTTCAATTTTTTTTTTTTTTTTTTTTGCTACTGGGGATCAAACTCAGGACCTTGCACTTGCAAGGTAGGCAGTGGAACCACTGAGCTAAATTCTCAGGCCTCTTCAAATTTTTTGAACATTTAAAAAAATAGTGTGTTTATTTTTGTTGAATGTTGAAGGTTTAAAAATTTTTTTATTTTATTTTATTTTATTTATTTTATTTTATTTTTTGGTACCAGGGATTGAACTCAGGACCTTGCCCTTGCAAGGCAGGCGCTGGAACCACTGAGCTAAATCCCCAGCCCATAAATATTTTTATTTTAATGGAATACAAGTAGATATTAATTAAGAAAATATAAAAACACTTCTATGGGAAAATAATTTTTGGTAACAAATATAGAGAATAACAATGATAAATACACTTATTATGATTTTAAAAGAATATGAAGGCTTTTTTTATATATTCGGGATACAAAGTAAATCAGATGCATGATTTGCAAATATGTGTCCCAGTCTGTGGTTTATTTTTTCTTTTTTTTTTTTTTTTTAATTTTTAAATTTTTTTTTTGTGCCAGGGATCGAACTTGGGTCCTTGCACTTGCACAGCAGGCTGCAAAACCACTGAGCTAAATCCCTGGTCCTCTTTTCATTTTTTAAAAGTTTTTATTTTTTACTTTTTTTTGAGACAGAGTCTCACTACATATTCTAGGTTGTCCTTGAATTCACTGTGTAGCCCGAGCTGGCCTTGAATTCACAGCAATATTCCTGCCTCAGTCTCCTGAATGCTGGAATTATAGTCATGTGCTACCACACCTATCTTCTTAACAGTTTTAATTTAATTTAATTTAATTTTATTTTATTTTTGAGGCAGGGTCTTGCTATGTAGTTCAGGCTGGACTTGCACTCACTATGTAGCCCAGGCCGGCCTACAACTCATGGTGATCCTCCCACCTCAGCCTCCTGAGTGCTGGAATTACAGATGTGTGCCACCATGTCCAGCTTCACAGTTTTAAAGAAGAGATATTTTACATTTTTATCAATCTATCAATTTTTAAAAAATGCTTCATGTTCCCTCTGGTACTGTGCCCTGGTAACTCTAGGAGCCTTGCCCTCCCCGGGCTGGCACTCTGTCCTCTCCGTGGGGGAGGTCCTGGATTTTGCAGTTTTCCCCTGCAGCCTTGAGGCCAGGCCATCCCCACTAAGAAGGCGGATCGCCTTTGTCTCCTGGGTCCCGAGAATCACCGAGTTTGCTGCCTGCTGTCTACCCTTACAAACCTGTTTCTTGTATTTTGTGTGTCTTAGGCGTGGTACATTTGGTTCCTGGTCCTGTATTTTGGAGCTGAGTACCATCAGGCTTTCCTCAGTAGAGGGAAAGAGCATTTTGGTAAAGTTGTGCTAGTGGAATGGTTTCCCCTCAAAATGGACATCTGAGTTCAGTTGAGAAAAATGGTCCCCTGCTGGAAACATCTGCATATGGTGGGTGGGGTTGTCTACGCACCCCTCAAGATGTTAGAAATGTGTCCTGTGCATTTTTCTAAGAGTAACTAAAGATTTCTTTAGTCTCACACTGGGCAGGTGGCATATGCCTGGAATAAAACAAGTCTGAGGAAGGTATAAAGTGCACACATAAACACATATTTGTGTATCTTTATATATATAATACACTCACAGATCATATACATGTATATAGATAGAGATATATATTCCTGGCAGGCATGGTGGCACACACCTATAATCCCAGCACCCAAGAGGCTGAGGCAGGAGGATCACCACTCATTCTTGGCCAGCCTGGGCCTTCCAATGAGTTCATGGTCAGCCTGAACTACACAGTGAGACCTTGTCTCAAAAAACCAAATGAAACCAAACCAAACCAAAAACAAAAACAACTGAACAAAAAAGAATCTGTAACGTGTTATGTGCACATACCAACTCCCCTCAATGAATGTAATCATTATGTACTGCAAAAATGTACTAATAAAATTTAAATATTAACAAAAAGAAAAGAAATAAACTGTTAACTGTATCTGAAGCTCCTGGGGACTCTTTTTTTTTTTTTTGGCACCGGGGATTGAACTAGGGTCCTTGCGCCCAAACCCCTGAGCTAAATCCCCAGCCTCTCTCCTGGGGGCTCTTAAGTTTTCAGATCACTCACCAGAGGTTACTCGCTTTCCTCAGCTTTAGTTAATCATTCCTTGCTTTTCTTTATAAAGTTTAAAAAGTCATGCACACAGGTACCCCTGAACAATACTCACTTAAATGTGAACAACTGAGTGGCTGGCGCACCCCTTGGGGTGACAGCACAGTACTGTCACAGATAGAGAGGCTCCCAAGAGGAGACAAACAGAACAGCCTGCAGGTTGCAGCCCGGATCCGCTCCTGGAGATTCTCCAGGCCTCTCCCGGGCAGTGTCCGGCCGCAACCCTGGGAACGTGCAGTGCAGCAGCCGTAGGGCATAGGGCGCTGGCAGGACGATGGCAGGAGGGTGACGTCGGGTGGGTGGCAGGAAGGTGGTCGTGGAGCATGGGGCTCTATTTTTATTTGCTTCTGTGGTCAGTGAGGACTAGAGCACAGCAGAAAACCCCTGCGGGAAGAAATAAGACTTCTAAGGGGACACACGCAGCAACACGGGTAGGGGGAGAGATTATAGCACCACATGGTCCAAGATAGGTTATGGGCGGATTAGAATCTGGTAAGTTCACTTGGATGCTTGGTCCCCAGGTGAGCAGAAGGAACAACAGGAGGGCACAGCGGGTGGCAACGGTTCTCAGCAGGTCCACCCATTGGGTGAAGCTGTGCCAGTGTGACTGGTGGGCACAGCCGCCTCGCAGGACCTTCTGCACCATCCTCTGGGATTCTGCTTGTCTCCTTTCTGCACTGCCTCTCCTCTTTCTTCTTTCGCTTGAGTCCCTTTTTCCTTGTTTAGTCCTTCATGGTATCCTTCCTGCAGTAGCTTCTCTAGAAAGCATGCATGGGAGGTAACTTTTGTGAGATCTGGCATGAAAACTATCTCCATTCTATCCTGTACTTACTAGATAATTTAGCTAGGTATAAAAAATTCTGCTGAAAATCACATTCCTGCCTTTTATTTTTATTTTTTGAGATAAAGTTTCACTTATATAGTTCAGATTGGCCTTGAACACACTGTGTAGCTCATGCTGGACTCAAACTCATGGCAATCCTCTTGCCTCAGCCTCCTGAGTGGTGGGATTATAGGCATGCGCCATTGTGCTTGGGATCTCTTGGTGTTTTAAGGGATTACTTCTCTATCTTCTTGACTGCAATGGTGGTGTTGATGAGTCTGAGTCATTTTCATTTGGTTTTGTGTATATGACTTTTCTTTTTCTCTTGAAGCTTATAGAATCAACAGAATTTTTTGTCATCTGTGTCCTGGAATTTCACAATGGTGGGCTTTGGTGTACTTGCTAACCTTTTTAACTGATCTGGCTTTTCCACCTAGAAACCATATCCCTCAATCATAGGAAAAACTTCTTGATTTATTTGAGATTCTTTTTATTGATTATTTTTCTTTTTCTTTTTTTCTAGAAGTCTGTTTTTCAGATGTTGAGCCTTCATGCTTTGTCTTTCAATTTTCTCTCCTACTATCTGTATTTTTTGCTTAATCTTCTATGAGTTTTCTCCACCTTTATCATTTCCCCTATTGAGTTTCCATTTCTGTAATATTTTTTATTTCCAGGAGCTATTTTTGGTTTTTTAAAGTATTTCTTTTCATCATATAATTCTTTTTTTTTTTGGTACTGGGGATCAAACTCAGGACCTTGAGCTTGTGAGGCAGGCAACAGAACCACTGAGCTAAATCCCCGGCCCCATCATATAATTCTTTTTTGTTTGTTTTGTTTTTTGGTTTTTTTTAGATCGAACTCAGGTCCTTGTGCTTTCAAGGCAGGTGGCATAACCACTGAGCTAAATCCCTGGCCCCTGTTTTTTTTTTTTTTTTTTTTTTGAAACAGGGTCTCACTATCTAGTTCCTGCTGGCCTTGAACTTACTACAGAGCTCAGGCTGGCCTTGAACTCAGGGCAGTCCTCCTACCTCAGCCTCTCGAGTGCTGGGATTACAGGCATGTACCACCACGCCTGGCATCATCACATCATTTTCTTGATCCATGAATACAACATCATTTCTTTTCCTTTTGAAAATTCTGATAATTTTTTGTAGCTTTTTTCCCTTTATGGTCTGCTTTTCCTACAAGCTAGCTTTTTCTTTTTTTTTTGCTTGCATTGGTCCTTGTCTTTCATATCAGAGATTTTTAAAAAGACTCTGTAAAACATGTATGATTTATTTCTTTAAAAACTTTATTGAGATATAATTGACATTTGAAGAACCACAGTTTTTTTTTGGGGGGGGGACAGGGTCTCACTATGTAATTCAGGCTGGCCTCAAACTCACAGCAATCCTCCTGGCTCAGCCTCCCGAGTGCTGGGATTACAGGCATGTGCCACCATGCCTGGCTTCCACACATACTTATTGTGTACAATTTGATGAGTTTGGACAGAAGCAAACATCCGTGATGCCATTTAGTCAAGGTAGAGGACATATTCAACACTTCTCAATGTGTCCCTTTTGAAAACAATAAAATGATATTTCATGCATTAGGTGAATAATATTCATTCTAAAAGGTATGAGGTGATATTGCGGTTTTTATTTGTGCTTCTCTGATAATTAATGATATTGTAATGATATTGAGTTTTTAAATCAGTACTGGGGATTGAACCCAGGACCTTCACATCCTTAGCCCTTTTTTATTTTGAAACAGGGTCTCGATAACTTGCCCAGGTAGCATTCAACCTTGTGATCCTCCTGCCTCAGCCTCCTTCAGGGCTGGGATTACAAACACGCATGACCATTCCCAGCAGATACTGAACATCTTTTATATATTCGTTGATCATTTATATATTTTCTTTGGAGAAGTATCTGTTCAAGCTCTTGTCCATTTGAAAAATCAGGTTACTGCTCTTCTTTCCTACTGAGTGGTAGGAGCTCCTTGTATATTTTGGAAATTAACCCCTTCTCAGATATGTAGCTTGTACATTATTAGCTCACACTACATAGGTGGCCATTGCAGGATCTTGATTCTTTCCTTTGCTGAGCAGGTTTTTAGTTTTATGTAGGCCCCCTTCTTGTTCTTTGTTTTGTTTCCTGTGTTTTTGGTGTCATATGTAAGAAATCTGGTGTGACCAATGTCAGGAGCTTTTCCCACTGTGTGTTGAGCCTAGGATTTTATAGTTTCAGGTCTTACTTTTAAGTCTGTAATCTGAGCTGGTTTGTGTGTGGGGGGTGTAAGTGGGGGTTCCGTTTCATTTTTCTACATGTGGATATGTGGCTTTCCCACTATCAGCTGTGGAAGAGACTGTCCTTCCTCTGTTGTGTATCTTGGGCCCCCACCTCAAAGATCATGACTGTATTTTGGTGGAATTTATTTCTGTCTCATTGGTCTATATGTGAGATGCTTTCTTTAGCTGTTTGGTATTAGTTGTTGCTCATGATTAAAAGCACAACCTGAAAGGCTCTTTCGAAGCTCTGAGCGAGCAGATGGAGTGGTGGAATCTGTAGTTCTAGAACTCTAAGAGGCTGAGGCAGGAGGACTGTAAGTTTGAGTCCAGCCTGGGCAACTTAGTGAGGTGCTGTCTCAAAATAAAAAATATAAAAAGTGCTGAGTGTGGTGGTGCTCACTGTATCCCAGCACTCAGGAGGTTGAGGCAGGAGGACTGCCAGAAGTTCGAGGCAAGCCTGGGCTACATAATGAGCTGGAGGCCAGCCTGAACTTGTGATATTCCTGGCTCAGGCCCTGAGGGCTTGGGATGACGGGCATGTACCATTACAGCCAGCTCATGGGACAGCCTTTGGAAGGAAACTGGGAGAAACAGAAGAAAGTGGGCTGGGGATGGCATCTCTGGGCTCAATCTTGACTCCACTCTTCTCAGCAGTATGAGCTGGAAAAGTTACTCAAACTCCTTGTACCCCAGTTTCCTAACAGGGGCAGTACACAGGGACAAGAACCCTCTCACTGGAGTGTTGTGTGACTGATGGAGTTAATACACAGTCCACAGTGTTTTTTCTTTTTTGGGAGTGTGTGCAGTATCGGGGACCCAATCCAAGGCCTTTGCACTGAGCTAAGTCCCCACTCCTTTGTCAAGTTTTTATCTTGAGACAGGGTTTTTACTAGATTGCCCAGACTGGCCTGGACCTCTGATCTACCCGCCTCAGCCTCCTGTAGTGCTGAGAGTAGAGGCATGTGGCACCATGCCTGGCTCACAGAGGGTTTAGAACAATGCCTGGTACTCAGTCAGTTAACTCTCTGCCTGGCACCCATTACTGTTTGTAATGAAGGCCTGCGCAGGCCTGTGCAGGCCCGTTTTGCGGGCCCAGAAGTCCTTGGTGATGAACCTACAAAGGCAGAATCATGGATGGATTTCAGGTAATGGTAGGAGGGGAAGAAGGGAAGGAACAGGGAGTAAACAACACGATGGCAAGAACACAGGAAAAGGAATGAGGATGGAAAGAGCTCAGGGAGCAGCCAGTCAGAGAAAAATTCTCTTGCAAGTCCATAGCATTCACTAGTCTGGTTAAGGGAATGTCTCCTGGACATTACATGGAGGAAATTTTTTACTGAAGTGCGTGTGTGTGTGTGTGTGTGTGTATGTGTGTGCCAACTTAGAGCTCCACATATATGAGTGTGGAACACGGCCAGGTTACACAGCAGGAAACCCAAGATCCAAGAACATTCAGAAAACTTGGGATCCAGTCCTAGCTGTCCTAAATGGCTGATGCCACATTGAGTCAAGACAATTAACGGACTGTCTTTTTTAAAAAATTTTGTTTTAGGCCGAGTCTTGCGATGTCACTCAGGCTGATCTTGAACTCCTAGTCTTTTTCCAGGTCTCTTGCCAAAATGGGCAAGATCTATAAATATTGGCACCAGGAGAGTGTGACCTTTTTCTTTTCTCATTCATTTCAGAAAAGCTTAGGGTTTCGTTTTTTCCTGCGTAGGTTGAACGGGAAGAAGTAATAATAAAGTGGTATTTGCTGAAAGGAAAGGAGCTTGTTTTGCCTAGGAGAAAGCTGCACAGCCAGATTGTGATTGTTCAGGTTCAAACCACCTTTTCACCAACACTGCCCTAGAGTGCGGAGCCCAGGATTAGGAGGCCTACCTGTTAAGGCTCAGCCCTTGCTGCTTGTGCACAAGGGCCACTGGCAGCTTCTAAACTCTCAGGTCAATGGCATTTCTGCTGGGACACTGGGGGAGGGGATGTGCTGGTCACAAAACCACTGGTCCTGACTCTGACCCTGCAGGAAGGTCTGGTGGTTTAGGAGAAAAATCTTGAGGATATGGCTGCTTGCCCAAGGGCTATGGGTGTGCGTCTTGCTTGTTCATCATCCTGTCAGTCATTTTTTTTTTTTTTTTTCTGTAAAGACACAACAATCTAAACTTAGAAACATCGAATTCTGAGCTTTTTTCAGAGGGGAAGCCATCAAACGTAGGTTTCTGAACTAGTACTCTGGCCTGGCCTGGCGTAGCCTGCACCAGAACCCCCCCCCCCCCAGTAAGCCCGGAAGGGTCCGCACTGCGGGGAGACAACCTACACCTCAATTGCAAACCCAAAGGTTTCATCATCTGCCAATCGAGATCCGGGACTCCTCAGGACAGCCAGAAACGCCTACGGCAGTGAATGGCACTAAGGCGAGCCTATCGGAGAGGAGGCGGTGGAAGGGGTGGGGTCAGGACTAGCCAATAGGATGGAAACAATTGGTGTTGGGCGGGAGGAAGACGCCAGCGAGCTTGCGTGAAGCCGCTCCCGGGAAGCCAAGGCAGGAAGCTCTCGGAGCCAATGGCTGGGGCGGGCGGGCGGCAGCGCGCCTGCGCGCTGCGGCTCGGGAGGGGGGGTGCGGGCGGGAGGCAGGGAGGGTGGGGGAGGGGAGCGGGTTGGAGCGTCGCGGAGCTCTTGCCGTCGCCGCAGCCGCCGCCGCAGCGAAGAGGCCATGTTGTGTGGAGTGGCGGGGGGAGGGGGAGGAGGAGGGAGTAAAGCCGAGAGAGGAGACGGCAGAGACACCACACACACGGCACAAGATGGCCGGAGAGGCAGCAGCACCTCGAGCTGTCAGGCGCTCTCCCGCGGCCCAGGGGTCCCTCGGCCGGCGGGGAGCTGCGCCCGGGCGGCTCCGAGGCCCGCGGGAGCCGGGCGGCGGCGGCTGAGGCGAGGCGGGCGGCGCGCCGGGGTCGGAGCCGCGGCGGAGCGCCGGGGAGGCCAGGCCCGCGACGCCCGAGCTCTGCTGCGGCAGCGGCCGCGGAGGCTCCCCGGGATCCCGGCGGCGGGGCCCGGCGTGGGCGGGCGGCTCGGGCGCGCGCGGACGGCCCGGCTGGAGGACGGGCCCTCGAGAGGCGCCGGCGGCCCCGCGCGGACCCGGTGAGTGGCTCCCCGGCTGCTTTTATTGTCCTTTGTCCTTGGGAGGAAAAGCAAAATGTCCTTGAGCGCGCGGGCAGGAGGAGGCGGCGGGCCGGGCCGCGGTGTTCCCCGCACAGCCCCGGGGGTCGCGAGCGCCTCGGCGGGCGAGCGCGGGGGTCGCGGGCCGGGGTCGCCGGCCGGGAGGGGACTCGGGCGGGGTCGGCCTCGCTGGGGACCCGCACCCGCCGGGAGAGGGGCGGCGGCGGGAGCCCTTGTCTGTTCTGCCGGGTGTGTGGATATTCAGGGCGAAACAAAAAATCCCCTTTCAGGGTCTCCGTCGGAGGAGCTTTTTAATCTCTTTCCGGTGAGGTGAGAACTCGTCTGGGAGGTTGAATTTTAAAAGAACAATGGAACCCTGACTACCTTGAAACAAAAATATAACTTGTCCCCCCCCCCCCCATTGGGTGTTGGCTTTTAACTCTTTCAAAGCTGATTTTAAAAACGGCTGCAGGGTTGTAGATGTGAAGATCCTTACTACTTAGCAAACCTTTATGGCGCTAAGGTGGTCTTTTAAAAATGCGAGTTGGAGAAATTCGGAAGACCCAGTCGCCAGAGGTGTTTTCATGGAAGGGGATTTGATCCTTAGGAGGCTAGGTGATGACGTTCGATTAGGATAGTTTTATTTTGCTGAGAATTATGCTACGATCGTTTGACATCCTGATCGGTGAATATGATTGAATATGCTGCTGGGTACTTTTAAAAAAGGTCGTAGGGAGCCGTTATCTAACTTCACCCACCTGAATGTGAAAACGTACTTAGGTCAGTTCCCAGTCTTTAAAAGTTGAAGTTCATAATCTTATTATTGTGTATTATCGCAAGCCGTGATGGAAAAACTTTTCCCAAGGAATATTCTGACACCAGATCTCTTGGTGAAGTTACTTTCTCGTGTAAATGTTGAAGTAGGACTGCTCTCGGTAATAGGCGATGGAGAGGAGCCATATTTGTTGCATGTATAAAAATCTAGGTGGGCTTAAAAACGGAACTGTGTTAAAAATACAGGTTTCAAGAAATCACAGAGTTTTCCGCATAGCCTGTAATTAAAAAAACGTGTTTGGAGGGGAATTTAGGTTTAAAGGTTTGGAGAAAAAACTAGAAACGCACAAACCTTTGTGTATTGTAGAATATATTTATCTTCATTTTGCAGAGCTTATGTGTTTTAACGGTGCAGATCTGTGTAAAAGTACTTTCGGGAAAACTAGCATAGTACATCTGAAATCAAAGATACTGGTTTAGTTGACCATGTTTGTAAGGGTATTTTTTTCAGTAAAGTTTTTTTTTTTAAGTAGGTTTCATATATATTACATCAGTTGCGCATATCTTGCTTTTACAGACTTGTTTGAATAACAATTTTGATTCTTCAACGTTTTTAAAATTTTTGAACACTGCAAGTAGTTTTAAATTGATACTCAGACTCTAGTTATTTAGAATTGTTTTCGGATAGTAAAATGGAAAAATAATTGCCAGTAGTTTAACATTATGAAGTGTTTTTACGTGGTAAATGGGGGAGGAAAAAGAATGAAAATGTTCAAGACTGGTTTAAAATTATGGTCACAGATACTAAAAGTTTTAGATTTACTTAAAATAAAAAGCAAATATCCCACTGGGTGAGATCAGATAACTTGTGGTTTAAAATTTAAAGTAACCAGTGGCCATTTTAACTTCACCAGTTTTTCTTGGAGGAGTTAATTTTTAATTGTTCATATCTGTAAAAGATATCTCTAGGTGGTCAAGGAAATTTGGGGATGATTACAGTCTTTAAATGGTAAACTTTTCTTTGTTTTTGTTTATTGCCTGGCATCAAAACAGGAAAAATAAAGGCAAGGTCATGATTTTAAATCTGTCCAAAGACCTGAATTTTCTGTATTTCTTTTAAATCCCAATGCGATAGTCTCCAGTATTTCCGAACACATCCAAGGGATGAAGAAAACAAAGATTGATAAAACATTAAAAGAATAATTGCGACCATAAACGTGCAGGTTGTGTTACTGTGAACCATCTCTGAAATTTACCTATAGATACTGTCTTTGGAATATTTTCTCGTCATTTCATCACACAATCTTTGGCCAACAAATTCTTTAAAATCAAAACATTGATGTCATCTTCCTTTTTTTTTTTTAAAGGTAATTTACAAGATTAAAATTAATTTGGTTGCTGGTGGTTCCGAACAAATATGTACAGCTCTTTTATCCCAGGTAAGATCTGTTATATTGTTACTTTGACATAAAAAATGAGCTTCTTGGGTTTCTGTTTTGTTTTTTGATGATTTTGTTTACAGTCATTTCAAGTAGCGGTGATTATTTGATTTTTAAGTCATCATAAAAAAGTGCTATCAAATAATTTTAAAAAGTCTGAGCCTTTTCACGATGTACATAGCCACTGTAATGCAGTGTTCCCTTGAATAGTTTAAAATACTGAAAGACTTTTAAACCTTTGTTTAATTTTGGGAATAGGAAAGCACATTGTATTTTGGGAAAAATCGTGGACTAAAGATATTTTTTCCTTTGATCACCAGAGTATACCATGCGAATGATTTTAAATTCGAAATATTCAAAGAAATACATTTGTTGAAGATAAGAACATTTAAAATTATCCACGGATTTTAGTATTTTTTCATATAATCAGATTTTAAGACATTTATTTCTATGTGGTATTTATTGGTTCACCAATAAGTTGTTTAGAATATTGTTTGTTTTCCCCAAAAGGTACATCTTTTTGAAGACTGAGAAATTAGAGTTTTATCCCTGAGGATAAAGAAAGTGTTTTGGAAAGTATTTTATATCGCAAGTAAGTACATATTTTTACTCAGCATTGGAAATTGAATAGTTAGCAACATATGTGCAAAAAAAAATCATTAAAGTTAGTTGGTGAAACAAACTGGACTTTTTAATCTCTTAAAAAGAGGATGAGAAATGACCCATCAAATTCCTTTATCTTACATCAGAAAACTTGTGTTTTAACATTGTCGATGCAATTTTTATCAGTGCAATAGTAAGACATTTAGTATTTTCCAATAAAATGGTCCTTTAAAATTGTGGTTAAATCTGTAGTAAACATCAAGATTATTGTCTTTTCAGTATGAAAGGTACGTTCTTTAGCCTTTTTAAAACTTCTGTGAGACAGATCACATTGGGAATGGTCTAAGTGTACTTACTGATCTTAGGGTTTTTGAAAGAACTACCTTTTAAAAATGCCTTTTCATATCTTGGCTTTATTAACTATGTTTAAAGTATTTATTTTACTTATCTTCATTGGTTTATTTATAAACCAGTACAAAAATGAGTTGTTTTGAGGTAACTAGAATATTAAAGAGCTCTCTAATTTATAGTTTAGTAATTGCTTCTGAAGAGTAAAAGGTAGAAATAATTTTCAAGTACAATATTTAATAGAGCTTTAGCATACTATGGGATTGATACATTAACATCTTAAAACTAGATACATGAATGAAGAAAATACTTCTGTTGATATTTTTAAGGAAAAGTGTAAGTATATTCAAAGTTAACACTGAATCTGGAAATTAATGTCGAGTTGTTACTAGTAAGTTGATTGTCCAGAGGAAATATAAACTATAATAAGAAGTAGTTTGGGAAATTTTAAGAGGAGGCAAATGACTTTAAGGGCAAGTTAACTTATCTGAAATTATGTGGGGAAAGTACCAACATTCATTGGATGGTGTTAGTTTGTTCCATTGATTCAAATAGGTGATAAGAGGAATGCTTTTATTGCCTTTCTTTGACTTAACTTTTCTTTTTAATATTTACTCCAGTTTGATCAAGTTTGTATTGTGTGCAAAAGAAAATTCAATGTTACATTTTAGTTACAGTGTTTTAAGAATAGGACATACAAAAAAAAAAGAGTAGGACATACAAAAACAAAGAATAGGACATACAAAAAATCAAAACATCTTTCATCTGAAGCTTTAACATGAATGCCAAGATTAGGGTGTTCTCTACGTAGCTGACAGGGTATTGGCATTTTTTTAATGTGAGGCATAACATAAGTTTAAATATTAATAGGTGCTATATTTATCATGGCCTATCAGGGATAATTTGATCCATTAAATTAGAAATTTTAAATAAGAATTTTAATCTTTTGTCTTAGTATCAAAAATTTTAAAGACATTTCACATGATACAGTAAGCTGTAAATTAATTCCCAGTATAATGAAATGCAGCTTTTACAACCAGCAAGATAAAGGATTATAATAAATCATTTTAGGAAGATCCACATGTACTTGGATCTTTATAATAGTGCTTATATTCACTGTTCTGTTGTTTATTGCTTGAGCCAGTCTTACCTAGTGGACAAAATTGATTGCCACATGAAGAGAAATGTTAATGTAGATACTGTCATTCATAGGTTAAAATTATATCACCTGTAAGCTATACATAGTAGATAAGTAGATACTATTGTATTGCTTTAAACTTTTATTTCATGAAAAAGGTTTACTAGTGTTTCTCAAGAACCAAAGCAGTGGATACTTGTTATTTTATTGTAGCATTTTGAAATAACTTTTGAGTCCTAAAAATCTGATCAAATAGTTACTAGGTTGGATTGTATTTAGTATTCTGATAACTTTAAAAAATTAAACTGAGATTCCACAGAAATGAAAGCTGTACTATAGCTAATCACAAGGTTTTTTGAACTCAGAACAAGGCATTTAGTCTAGATTATGTGAAATAGGTAAATTTAAATACAATTCTTATTTATTTATTTATTTATTTTTTGTTTTTTGAGGCAGGGTCTCCCTTTGTAGTTCAGGCTGGCCCTGAACTCACTATGTAGTCCAGGCTGGCTTCGAACTCGCAGTGATCCTCCTGCCTCAGCCCCCCAAGTGCTGGGATTACAGATGTGCATCACCACACCCGGTTACAATTTTTAAAGTTTGGTCTACTATTCATTTTCTTTCTTTCTTTTTTTTGAGACAGGGTGTTGCTATGTAGTTCAGGTGGGCCTTGAACTTACTATGTAGCCCATGCTGCTCTTGAACTCTTGATGATGCTCCTGCCTCAGCCTTCGGAATACTGGGCTTACAGGCGTGTACCTCTATGTCTGACTAGCTTCTGTTTTAATCAGAGATGTGTGATAGAGTAGAATTTAACTAATTCAGCAATCAGGAGATAGCTTCTAATGTAAACAAGCTCTGCAGTCTTGACATTTTATTATGTACACCTTCATCTTCAAGTTTGTACGGCTGATTTTTAAGTTTATAATCTCTTAGAGTCCCTCTTAGCTCTTAAATTGTTGGATATAAATGGTAAGTATCAAATTATCTTATATAGACTTTGTAATTTTTACATGGCAAATCATGTGTTATTTCTGTGGTGAAACTACTGGAATAATATAAGACCTGAGATAATAGTTAGTTGATTTTGTTACTGATTTTTAGGTATTCCAGAATAGTATTAAATAATATAAATACCTACAAAAAAGTAATTGGAGTGTGAGATTGGTTTTATTTTTTTGGTACCAGGGATTGAACTCTGGTCCTTGCACATGCACAGCAGGCAGTGAAACCACTGAGCTAAATCCCCGGCCCGTGAGATTGTTTTTAAACAGTGAAGATTTAGAATATTGCAATAAAAACAATTATTGATTTTTCTAATTTATTAAATATATCTAACGTAAAGTCAAGTGTATATTTTTGTAATGTTTGCAACTGGCCAAGATTATAAACAAGAGGATTTGTAGTTTGCATGTCTGATACACTCTATTGAATTCCCTTTAAGAAATTTCTATCCTTCAGAGATTTTAGCATTTTAGCAGCTACCGTCCCCTTCCAGATTGAATGCAAATTTTTCTTTTCATTTTTCTTAGTTTCATTAAGACATTGTCTTGCTGTGTAATTCAGGCTGGCCTTGAACTCACGCCAGCACAGGCTGGCCTACAACTGTTGGGATCCTCCTGCCTCAGCCTCCCCAGTGCTGGGATTACAGGCATGTCCCACCATGCCCAGCTAAATGTAAACTTTTATTTTCAAATTGCCTATGTCTAAAAGTAGTTGGCCTGTGTAATTCAAACTGAATTATATTTTGAATCTCATATTATCAATACAATATGGGCTTATATAACATTTAAGTATCATTAAAATCTGATAAATTGTGATTTATATTATATAATACTCAGTGGGTCTCTTATTTCAAAAAAATCTCCTTTACCTTTTGGAACTTAATTATTTGAAATTGAGTATTCCTATATAAGCAACTAAATCTTGAGTATGTACTGTGCAGTAGTCATAATTCTAATTTAGATTATCATGCTAGAGTTTTTTCTAACGGTTTAAAAGCACAGTTTTCTTAGAAATGTTAATGACTGTCATGACATATAATCCCCCACTTTTGTACAAGGTTCCTTATATTTTACAGAGCTCTCAAATTTCCCTTTTTTTTCTTCTTCAGTACTGGGGATTGAGCCTAGGGCCTTTGCACTGAGCTTTGTCCCCAACTCTTTCATTTATTCCTTTTTTCTTTTCTTTTTTTTGTACCAGGGATCAAACCTGGGGACCTTGTGCTTGTGAAGCAGGTGGCAGAACCACTAATTTATTACTTTTTAAAAAAGGTTTTTGCTAAGTTGCTCAACTGACTGGGTTGGAACTCGGAACCCTCCTGCCTCAGTCTCCCAGAGTGGCATGGGCAGCTACACTTGGCTTAAAATTAAATTTTTAAAGTTCTAAAAGAATTTAAAAAATGAAGTGATTAAAGCTGTCTTTGCCTTTTATTGTTAAGTCAGCAATCAAAATGGTTGTTTACATTTTACCTGTAATTTTATTAAATCACAAATCATATTTTTGCAAAATACGTAGGATAGGTAGAAATGTAAGCAGACTCATTGATTTTCATAGTCTCTATAAGCTAAACTCTGTTTTCTCATTCCCAGTTTCAAAATGTGGCCAAATGCTATTCCAGACTTGGTCAGATTTGGGAAAGGAGAGGAGAGGGTACAGTAGATTGCTATTAGAAGTATTGTTGGTGGTGCAGAGTAAGGTCCAAGCCTTCTGTTTGGGCTGTGAGAACTGGTACTGGTGGATAACAGAAGCACGCCAGACCAGTGCTAGGGAGTTCCTGGACATTTCTTTTGTGTACCCTTTAATAGCTCAGCTGGTAGAGCGGCTGACTGCAGACCACACAGACATTTCTTTTACCCAGATTACTTACCTCAGTGCTGCCCTTCTACAGATTAAATCAATTTATTTTCCTTAGTTGGTTTAAGACTTATCTGTCCACCGTATCTCTTCCCTGTAAGGTCAGATTAAATTTGGAAGTTATAAAAAGTGTTTCTCGTAAGTTCCTTTATTTTTTAGCTGGGAAGATACTTCAGTACATATTGTCCAGGTAATTTTAAAGCAGATCTCTGTTTCCTGATGATGATTTGTCAAAATGGGTGAATAAATTTAGCTTTTGTAAGATAAACAGGGTCTTGTTCTTTAATCTGAAAGCTGGTCTTGACAAAAGCATTTTCATAGCTTAACATTAAGTTAAATCCTAAAGTTAAGCTGTGGTCTTTTGCCTTCTGAAAATTTATTCATCTGGAACTTTTAGACAGCAAAAACTTTGGTATTTTTACTTTTTTTTCCCCTAACCTAGCTAGTCTCACTCATGCTAGACAAGCACTCTACCACGGAGCTACATTCCCAACCCTCTTGCTATGCATTATCGTATTGTTGTAAATGTACTTAAGAGTAGTGACTAAAAAAAGTGTATGGATAGATTGAGGTGGTGTTTAAGATACAGAATACACTTTCTCATGTTTAGTGGGTATTTGAGTCCAGTGTATAGATTGAATAGGTGTATTACTAAAGTACTCATTTCAGAGAGCACTTGTATTACCTTAGTTGAATAGATCAGTACAATTAATAGTAGTTTTGTTTTTTTTGGTAACGGGGATCGAACTTGGAACCTTGTGCTTTTGAGGCAGGCGCCAGAACTACTGCGCTAAATCCCCGGCCCAATTAATAGTAGTTTTAAATGATGCACAGTGTTTCCTTTCAAGTACTTTACCTTAGCAATATTGATTATGTGATTAAATAAATGTTATGTTGATTATAGTGCATGGTAATGTGAGGTAATATGGTAATACTGAAGGAGTGACGTCTTAGGGGAGAATAAAAACTTCCTTTTAGGAGGCTTGAAACTGGATTAGATGAAAGACAGAACATGAAATAAAATTCTGTACTGTTAGAAGTGATGTTGGCTTTTTTTTTCACAAATGTGGTTGCTCATCACTTCTACCCAGGGAGCCCAAGTATTTATGCGCTTACTCCTTTGGAGTTCCTGGGGACAAAGACGTATCATTTTCTTAGTAACTTACTCTAGACGTGAGCCTCCTGCCCTGCCAAATTTAAGATCCTTTCAGGGCTTTTTGGTCTTTTCCTTTGTTCATATATTGTTCCTAAATACATCTCTTGGTCTGTTGAGTGATCCTTACAAGATGTTGAAATTTTAGCATAAATAATGGTATTTAATCTATTTTTTTGTTATTTCTTAGGCATAAAATTATATCCTTTTTGTCTTACACAGAAGTGCAAATCCTCATACTGATAATCTGAAGGGCCTGTACAGTGTAGCAGACCTTGGAAACAGTAAGTATTGCCCAATTTACACATTTTTGTAAATGTGCCTGGAAATTTTGAGTTGGAATTGTGAAAACGTAGAGGGAGTAGTAAAGCTTAGAACAGTACAGGGACATCAGCCTCCTTAGGTACGTGTGCAATCAAAGTTTACTTATTAATTTACTTTGTCTATTTCTGTTTGCTTCACTTAAACTCAGGCAGAATTAAAATGCAAACAAACCCACACTAAGGCATGCTTCTAACATTCTTTAGATCTGGGTGTTGGAAACTTTCCCCCTTGTTTTTACAAGTAAACTTTTTTTTTTGGAGTACACCTGTATTCTGTGATACAGATGCTTTGTGGTTGCCTTCCCACCACAGTTTGAGGAGTTGAGAGTAGTTGTAGCAAAAGCCTAAATATACATAGCCTAAAAAATATACTATCTGGTTCCTGACCCTTTGTTCTAGATCTACCCTAACTTATGAACCATACCATAGCTACAGAGAACTCAGAAGCCGTTGGGTTCTCTTTTGGTAATAAAACATTTTTTGTTTTTGGGGAGGTTTTCTTGAACTGGGAACCGAACTCAGGGCCTTGCTCTTGCCAGGCAGGCACTGTTCTGAGCTATATTCCCGGCATAAAATGTATTTAAAAATTTTTTTCAATGTTAAAATTACCTCTAATTAAGTAATTCAGAACTTTCATACACTTAGAGGTCCAGCGCAGAGGTCTTTAGCCCAGTTGACCCTGACATGGTTGGATATTAGGAGAGGCTTTAACTGCAACTACTGTGTAGTAGCTTCTCTAATCCAAACCTGAGAAACGATGGGAGAGTCAGGTGGGAAGGTTGTTTATAAACTAATTCGGTGGAATTCGCAAAAGGATTTTATTATCGACAGAACTTTTTTTGGTAATTGCTTATGAGATGATTCTTAAGAGTGTCTCTTTTTGAAACATTTGGAAATCTACATTCTAAGTTATTATTTTTCTCTACTTTAGTTTCGGTTGTATAAATGGCTTCTAGGGCCTGCAAAACAGAAGTTCTTTTGCTTCTTGGTGAGGGAGAGTGAGTAGAACTGAAAACTTGCCTAATGTAGTTCAGATAATAGTCTCCTGTCTGATCATATTTAAAAGAGGTTAATTGCTTAGCACATAGTAGATGCTCAAGAAATACTTGATGATTTATTGTATAAATATTGCTTCTTTTAACAGAGTTTACCAACTAGTGTTTTGGGTTTAATAAAGAGTAAAGATGCAAGTTTTAATGTGTTAAATATTAATATTATGTCTGAAGGTCTAAATTTTTTTCAGTAAAAATTTAATATGACAAGATCTTGCAATCTTTTGTATTCTCCTTCCCTTTCTGGCAAATCTCAGTCTGTGTAGTCAAGTTTGAAACCAATAGGGACAGTTGGGAGGATTTGATTTAGTTTGTAAATCCTTAGAAAAGATGATTCCTTTTCTTGGTTAACATAATTAACCTTGGGTCGGGGATTTAGCTCAGTGGTTTCGCCACCTGCTGCACAAGCGCAAGGACCCAAGTTCGATCCCCGGTACCAAAAAAAAAAAAAAGAAACCTAAGTTAATTATGTTTGTCTTTTTTTGGTACCGGGGATCGAACTTGGGTCCTTGTGCTTGCGCAGCAGGTGGCGAAACCACTGAGCTAAATCCCCGACCCAAAGACAAACATAATTAACCTTGTGTTCTTGGTGGTGAATAACTGGCTGGTCTTTTTCAAATCATTTTATAGTTAGTTTTTATGTCTGTGCTATTTAAGACTCAAACCTGTTGACATATATTCTATTGATGATTGACACTTTTTTTTTTTTGTACTGGGGCTCGAACTCGGGACCTTGTGCTTGTGTGGCAGGCGCCAGAACCACTGAGCTAAATCCCCTGCCCTGATTCACACTTTTTTAAAGACAATTATGTTAGTTTACTTTTCAGGGATGTCTTACATAAATATTTTTCAGATATAAAGACAAATGTTCAAAAAGAACATTGAAATCAACTCATAATTACCAAGAATCTTAATTACATGATGGGAAGAATGAATTTTCATTCTAGAGTGTTTTCCATCTCCCCCTTGGTTTTAAAATAAGCTAAGTTTTAAAATAATACAAATTACATTAATACTAGCCTTTTTTTTTTTTTTTTTGAGCCAACCATTTAAAAATTTAAGAATTGTTTCTTTGCTTGTGCTCCTCTCTGCCCCTCACATTTTTCTTTGCTATTAAAAATGGGAAAGTTTGCTGAGAGACGTAAGATGATTTTAGAGGAGCATATCTTCAACCCAATCTAGATGATGAAGCAGTTGCCTACATTTCAATTTACAGTGTATTTTGTAATGTCCCAGTGTTTTTGGAACAACTTTAATGAAGTACAATTTGAAGAAAAGACTCCCATGCTTAATTTTATGTTCTTAGGAATGTGTGCAGGGTTTGGAGATTGGAGGAGATAGCAGTCACTCATTACCTTGTTACCATTGAAACTTTTACCTTTGGTATGGGATTGTTCTTAGAACAAGAGTATATTGGGCTGGGGATTTAGCCCAGTGGTTCTGTCGCCTGCCTCACAAGCGCAAGGACCCGAGTTCAATCTCTGGTACCAAAATAAAAAAAGAGTATATTACTTAGAAAGTATAAACTACTGAGTATCAAAGTGGGAAAGTTCTAACCATGTTATGAGCTTGAACCTCGTGTAAAACATGAAATCTAGATCTGTTTGGCTTTTGGGATTGTAGATCAAAGCATCATTTCATCTATTAAATATGTCTTCAGTAATGCACAAGAAGGAAGTAGAATAAAGACTTTGATATTTACGATCTACCCAATCTTTTGGGTATCCTACTCTTTCTTTTGGGGTTTTTTTTTTTTTTTGGTAGAATGGTTTCAATGCAATACTACGTTTATTAAATTGGAAAGTGTTTACTAAATAACTGACCCTGTGACTCCATGTGTTCTTCAAAGACAGCCTTACTATTGAAATTTACATCAGTTTTGATTCAGTAAGGGTTAGTGTGAGTCCCAGGCACTTTGGTCATTGTGGTATTGGAAGGATAGTCAGCATTTGTTGAGATCTTTCCATATGCCTGCTTAATACAAGCATTATGACCATACTCATTTAATGCTCTCTGCTGCCACAGGAGGTAGGTACTACGATTTTGTTTCACAGATGAAGAACTGTGGATGTTAGCAAGAAAATTTCCAGGCTCACAGAATTCATTCCCTTTTTTTTAAACAAAACTTTGCTTATTTGCAAATTTAGTTTTGATAAGAATTTGGAACTCCATGAATGCAAGTGGATTACTCCTAAATCCCTCACTGATCCTGACTGAGCACTTTTGCTTGTTAGGAGAATTTTTACCCTTGGCTTTGGATTGGCCTTGTGGGAGTCCAGAGTGACCCTGGCTTATCAGCATCCTAAGAGTCATCTGCTTTTTCTTGTAGCATTATTTTTCTATCCTATTAAAAACTATCTTAAGGGCTGGGGATTTAGCTCTGTGGTTCTGGCACCTGCCTCGCTAGTGCAAGGTCCGGAGTTTGATCCCCGGTACCAAAAAACCCCCCAAAAACCCAAAACTATCTTAAATATATGACAGCGTTGACAGATTTGGTCTTTTCTCAGCTATTGTGACACACCAGTGCATTTTTTTGAATAATTTTGGAATGATTCTAATATTATGAATTTTTTTTTGAAATAATGATTTTAGAAGGAAATTTCATATAATGTTCTAGGTCAGTGATGGCACATCTTTCAGAGCATTCAGTGATCCATTGTGACACATGTGCCATAGCTTTGCCTCCACTATGATGGGTAAAAAGTTTATCTTTTCTCTTATAGCAGACTATAAAGCACTGATGTATCATTTCATATGCCAAATTACACTTGTAGCTACCAAAGTGACTAAGTTGGTTATTAATGCATTCCTGTTGTCATTGTTTATCAAAATTATTTACACCAATTTCATTTAAAGGGCAATCCTGCATTGTAACAATAGAGATTGAGAATTTGGATTATAAGTGACAGTATTTTTAAAAAATACCATAATTTCTTTTAAGAAATGAACCAGGCCCAATGGAAGATATTTTACTGATAGAGGAAATCAGTGAGTTATTTAGTTCTCGTGTTAAGACTGGGGAGAAATTTGCAAAATCTATTAAGAAATATCATGCTTTTGATGTTCATTGATAATTGTGACACTCCTTTTCAGTTAGCGCTGTTTAATAGGGGTACAGCAGTATCTTTGGGTAACCAAATAGTTTATTAAGTAGATTTTTGTGTTGTATGTGCTAGACAATATGTGTTGATTACAATCAAGGAGACAAATTAACGTAAAAGCCAAAATACCCTTATATTTACATTTATCTCCAAGTTAGTCACTTTGACTATATCTCTACAAACTGAATTGGAGAGTCACAAAATTCATCTAGAGAAGACCAGGGTTAAAAGTTGTTTTGCAATTATGTTTGATCATGTTGAATCCAGATTGTTATTTACTTAGAGAGGTAAATCACCTGGCTTCAAACTTTGCCCTTCAATGTAGATTATTGAAAAAGATTTATTTTTTCTTTGAGGTATATGTGAAATTTGGGCAATGAGATTATTTCAGTTGTATGTAATTTCAAAAGCGGTAGCATTTTATTTTATTTTATTTTTTGGTACCGGGGACTGAACTCGGGTCCTTGGCGCTTGCAAGGCAGGCAGCATAACCACTAAGCTAAATCCCTGACCCCAGTGGTAGCATTTTATAGTAAATACCAAATAAGGCAGGCAGATATTTTGGGTTTTTCATAATTTTTTCCCTCTGGAGGTTCCATATTTTCTGCACTTCTCAGATAATACAACTAAAGGTGATGTCATCTGTACTGTGTAGGCCTTTGGGTTAGCTGGTCAGAATGAACATATTAGATGAGAAAAGTATGCTATGATCCAGTGCTTTGTTTTCTAAAAATCCTTTAAGATTCTTTCCTATATTTAGTTTTCTTTGAGCTTGAAAACTTTCTTGTATTGAGATTAAGAAACCACAGTGTTTCTGTAATTAAGCTTTCCAGGAATTTTTAATTTTAAGTTTTGTTTTTGCTTTGCATATGTGTGATTTAAAGATGCTAGAGTTAAATATTAAAAATTGACTCTTCACTGCCCCTTTTTTATGGATACGAATGTATCTGACAAGAAAACTTTGTTCCTTTTATGCAGATTTTGATTGGATCTTTGAGAGTTTGTAAATGTGTCTGCATTGCAAGCTTTAATATAGTTGAAAGCTGTTATAGGATAAAAGTTTGGTGTATGGTAGAAGATCTTCAAGGTGGGTGGATGTTCTCTGTTTGAAGGCATAAGATTATTGGCATTCCAACAGCATTTTTTTCTTTTAATTTTTTTTTTTTATCAAGAACCCAGTCAGCTTGAAGAGTCTCAAAAGGACCCTACCAGTGAGAAATCAAGATGGCAGTCCACTATGGGGAATTGAGGAAAATGGATTAATACAAGAGTGCTGTGATAAAATACCACCAAGACAGGGTTCTTTTAACATGGATTCAGTGAAATGAATGAAACCTATCTTAACCAACAAATGGACAGTGGATTTGACTTTGTAAAGACTTGTATCATTTAAACTAGTTTATTTTTGACATTTGGAGAAGATGGCACGTTAACACAGATGGTAGCGTGGATACCTGAATTTTTTTTTTGCATATTTTGATTTGTTTGAATATGACCTCATGGAATGTTAACTTTAATAAAATTTCTAACATTTAAAAAAATTTCAGTTTGGGCCTTGTTCTTTTTCAAATGGAAGTTTCATTAAATATTCAATTATCACCTTAATAACAATTTGGTTCTTACAGTTGCCCAGCAGTATATTCAGTAAAACTGGTAACATGGAAATGATGTGGTGGAATATGTTTTACTTGCTTGATAAAGATTTGTATTTTCTCACAAAGCTATGGGAATTTATCTGTGCTTTGGCATGGCTATTAGTTAAAACATGATTTTTTTCAGGTTTGTTTGAAGTTTTGAATGCATTTCCTTAAATTTCTCTTTGTATTTTCTTGAAACACCTTGCAAATCAGCTTAATCAGTGGGTAGTAATAGTTTTTAATTTAGCATGAGATTTAATGATCTTTTAAAGCAATATGTTTTGTTGCCGTCAAACTCAGGGTGATAATAGCATTTCTCTGAATTATTTTGAGTTGATGGAAATGTTCTCCTTTACTTATGCTTTTTAATGTTATAAATAAAATATTTTGCAATAGAATATTCATTTGAATATTTAGACATGTCTTTTGTTAATGTTGGGGGAAGAATGTTGGATTTATAGGGAAATGTCATTAGGGTATATATAAACTGGCTTAAATCTTTGGTGGGAATGATGGCTATAATGTATTGTATTTACATTTGAAATAGGATTTGTAGCTTGTATTTTCCTTACTGGGAATTTAGAATAATTGAATTACACAGTGCATGCCATGGATTACTACCTATGTTTGAATTTCAATTGCTACACTTTCATTTCTTGCTGATCAACTAATACCATTTTCAGTAGCTATAGTATATTAAAGATGATAGGCTTTATTTTGATAGACCAGATGAATCAATTGATTAATATTTTCCCTTTTTATTGAGAACAAAGAATAGTTCAGCTTAGTTTATTCTTACTTTGTTAGAGATAATCATACTGTGTGATAAATGAAATACACTACTATAGTGTGCACATCCATGGTCAACATATGTGTGGTAGTTTTTGTTACTGACTGATGTTTTGTGGTTGATCTTTATAAATTTAAAAGAGGAATTTTGGAGTTTGATTTGATAGAAAAGTTATCTATATGGAATTTAAACAGTTTTGATTTTATATTCACTAGATTCATCATCTTTGGTTTTGTTGGTTGCAAATCTATAATGGATTGCCTTAGCACGGGAATGACACATTTTTGACAGATTATAATGCGGAGTAAGGAAAGTTGACTGGATTTTAGGGCATGTGAATGAATCTCCATTGGTCTGCATGGGTGCTTGATGAGGACTTTTGAGTAATTGTTTTTGGCTTTATACTTTTTTTGTTTCTGTAGATCTTGAGGTCTTGATCTTTGGGAGAATTTTCCCTGTGACATTACTTTGATAATTTACCATCAGATATGACTTATTGCTAATGATATGTCATTGATGAAATGACTATATAGAGTTTGATTTGAAACATGAGGGAAGGGTTGGGATATGTGTTCTGTTGGTTTTAGAGGTTGAGTTTCTTGACTTTCTGATTTAAAGGTTACTACGGTTGGACTATATGCTTTAGTTCAAAGACCTTTGTTTTGCCTAAATCCGTGTGGAAAGTAAATATAGTATGATTATGAGATCATTTTGGTGGTTTAAGTTTCCAAGGTTACATAATGGGTTAAAGAATTTTGTAAAAGTGAAAAGAAATACTGAGTTTCTTGAAAAAATGGGTTATGTTAACTTTTGCCCTAATGCAACTGAACACTAGGGAGGCGCTCTTGAGTTGTAAAAATTTCCCTTTTCTTCCCATTGGGATGGAAGATTCCCCCCTAAACTTTGTCTTTAGATGATTTTTAGGCAACATAAAGAAAGCAAGCCTTCAATTTACTTTATGAAACAGGTTTTGCTTTTATTTAGAAACTACTTTGCCCATGGGGGGGCTAATTTTTTTAAAGGTTAGTATTTAATCGGGGCTTTAGATTTTCTAAGAATTATCCCTATTTCAAAATGGCTTGATAAAACACTACTTCCTGTCCAGGGAGGAAGTTATTTTAGCTCAAGGACTGAAATATTTAGCAGATCTTTAGACAAAAGGAACAAATTACATTTCTCTCTGGCTTAAAAAGGGTGCTTGAGCCAGAGGGGGTTAAGAAGCCCTTCCCCCTCCCTCTGATGGGGTGGTCTGGAGGGGCAGGGAGGTATGGGGGTGGGGGTCTTTAGGCTCCCTGGGATGGAGGATCTCTTTTTCTTTCTTTTTTTTTTTGGTGGAGATGAAGGGGTGGGTCTATGGTACATCACCTGAGTTGTGGGGTAAATGTAGAGAGTGTCAATCAAAGGCAGAGCTCTCAGAGCTGGGAAGGAGGCTCTAGATGGCGGCTGTGCCTTAGAGAGAGCGCGCTCTGCTCCCTGCCTTCGCCTCACTTTACGCAACTTTCCCTAACTTTCGGGCAGCCTCAGGGGGCCCCCGTAGCCCCCTGCCTCTCCTAGTGACTTACTGGGGTCGATTTGAACCTTTTTAAGGGAGAGAAGCAGCTTTTAGGAGCTTTCTTTTCGTGCCTTGTTGGAAAGAAGCAGCCGTACTGAGAGCCCAGGTCGTTGTTTTTTCCAGCTTAGAAGCCATGGCGCACCTCCATTTTTGTGCGCTCTCTTAATGAGGTTTTTTTTACCCGTCGGGACCCGTTTTAGCATTAATTATTGCTTTATTTTTTGACCAGTTAACATATTTGAGGATTATTTTATTTATTTTTCGTTTTTACCGGAGGATTTTGCCTTTATTTTTAATTATTCTGGATCTGATATTCTGCTACTAGCTAGGACTCTTTGGACATACTACATGGATCAGGTAAGTTCACGATCATTAGTGATAATTTCAAAGATTTATATGTTAACGTTTGCTTTATTTTTTTAAAATATGAGAAATTCCTGGATGACGCAATAAGATACAGATATTGTTATTTGTGTCCACTGTGTTACTTTGAGAAACTTTCCTTATTGATAGTGATGCTGCCACTGTTTGGTTTATCCTTTTTTTTTGTAATAGAAATATTTTGTTTTGCTGCTTTCCGTTGTTGCATTATATTAATTAATATCCTTAACATCGTCAGGACTTTGTTCTTGATACTAAAAATCATCCTTAGAAGCCGGGACCTTACCTTTCTTTCAACTTTTGACAGTAAATACCTGGGCACAGGACTTCAAAGCAAACAGATTCCCCCTCCCCCTTAATATTTAAGAATTAAAAGATGATGAGAAATAAGGACAAAAGCCAAGAGGAGGACAGTTCGCTACACAGCAATGTATCGAGGTATGAGCTATCAACTTTCTTCCTTTTTGTCTTTTTTTGGGGGAAACCTCAGCCTACAGTTGTGTACCTTGACAGACATAGATTGCTGTCTGTGTTATTATAAGTATTTTTCTAATTTGGGTTCGTTTTTAAAAGCATGACCTTGAGATTGCTAATATGCCACACCCTAATTTTTTGGTAGCAATTTATGAAAGTTGAGCTGTTACTTAAGGCCTCTTACAGCAGTCAAAAGGTAAGGTACCTTTATTCAGAGGGGCCTTTCCTATGAACTACAGTTTTTCTGTCAGTAAATTTCAGATTTTAGGTTTTTGTGCTGCAGAAAAATGACCTTGTCGGTTTAGCCATTGCTGCATTGCACCATTTTACATACAAGGCAAATTTTTTCTTTGAAGAATCTCAGACATCCAAACTTGTAACTGAGGGCCATAGAGGAGCCTTGTAGTAGTAAATTATAGTAAATAGACATTTCAGAAAGTTATATGAATGAAAAAATGTACATTTAAAAATGAAATCGCAAAAAAGACCCTTTGATGCCTCTCAGTTTATATTTTTATTGACTCCTTTTCTTTTGATACACTTGACATTTTAGGAAATTTTGATGATTTATCAAAATCTTTACTTGGTTACTGTTCATGAATTTATGAAATCAAAGCTGTAATCACAGAAATCCTGGAAAGCTGTTAATACACTTCTGCTTTGTGTTTTTTACTGTGATTATAAGTGTATATTTTACATTTTAAAATATTTTAAGGTTTGTATTTGTATGCTTATATTGAGATGGTACTTTGTGAATGGCAGCTGTAGTATTTTATCTTCACATTTAGTTGTTGTTCCTTTAAATTTATTGATTTATTTCGACAGAGTCCCCTGGAATGCTTTATCTTCTGAAGCTTACAAATGTACTTTGTTCAAGTCATGATATGTTTCACATTCCTTGGAGTAGTTTATTAGTGACTTAAGTAATAAAGCCTCTAAGATATTTTTGTTGTATGATTTCTGTATCTTAATCTTGAAAGTATGTAAATGCATTTCTTGATGTGTTCTTGTTATAAATCTTAATAAGCATGTGGTTGGTTATGTGATATTTCTTCAGTTTTGATTTTTTAATATTTTATGAAAATATTTGTTAGGCTAATGAATCTGGAAGTTTTGAGTGTAGTTTATTACAAGTGTTGAATTTTGTTTTTGACTAATTTTTTGAGCCTTGCTTTTAAAAATACACTTTCAAGTTCCATTGCAAATTGAGTTGTCAAACAATTTGGGTGTTTTCTGAATTGAATTGCCCAATGTTTACTAGGTTATATATACGACAAAAAACTTCTGTAAATCCTAAACTGATTTTTCTGGAAAGTAACAACAATTTCAAGAAACAGAAAACTCCAGATATATTTCACAAATTATTAAAGATTTAATATTAAAATCATTACTCCTTTGAGTATATGATTTGCATAGTCTCACAAGGGGTTTTGGCTTTCTTATGCGAGGCTTGTGGTTAACTTCATTTTTCAGACTGTGCTCTAACTTAATAGAGCAGTGCTGCTATGTTTTTAGTCTTTTTACTGTTTTAGAAAACTTGAAAGTTGTCATGAATTTGACTACTCACAGTGGAGTGAGTACAGCTGAACAAGAAGCATGTTTTTAATGCCTTTTTGCCAAGTATACTTTGAGTCATATACCTGATGAATGTCCAGGCATACTTGAGACTCCTTGAAGATGGAGTTACTTTTAAATTACTCTCACTCTGAAGTTGCTACATTGTTAATACATGTACATAATTATGACATCACTTCCTTTTAAGATTGTAAAACCTAAAGGATGTTAGTGTTTTAATGTAGTCGATTGTTAACTTCTAGTGAGCTGAAATTGAGGGCTCACACTGTATCAGGTGCTTGGTTTCTGTGTCATCAGTTTTTCTGTATGGATCTAAGTTTTAATGGCACAAAGTGTAGTGTTTAGGGAATACTAAAAATCACCTTGCAGCCTGAGCCTTGCTTTTAAAAAAGGAGTTTGTAGGTCAGGTAAACTTTGGTCTGAGGAGTATTGTAGGAAATACAGTGATGAAAGTTTTAAGAAAAATGCTTTCACGTTTTTGACCTAGTGCTATACTTAAAAGTGGTTATGTAAGTTTGTATTCTTTAGACGTTAATACTCGTCTAATGTTGTTTGTGTATCAGTTAACTATTTTAATATTAAAGTTTACTTTCAAAAGTGATTTTAAAAATTGGGTATTTCTAAATAAAACATTTTTAGTGGACAGCTACATATTATGTCTATATTTGCAGTTTGGTCATAACTTCAGGAATATCAGAGAATGGCAACTAGGGAGAAGCAAATGTGCATGGAACTGTGTACCCGGAGTTCTGTGTTCTAGAACACTGTGCTTGCAATTTAAACAGTTTAATTCATCTCCAAATTGCCTTTGAGCTAGATTTGATAACCTGAGGTGTGGGTAGAGTCCCACGCCTTTCCTGAGCCTTTTAGCCGTTATTCTCAAAGGCTGAAGAGGAGAAGTGGCTTAATGCTGTATTTGTGGATTGGCTCGGGCAGTGTAAGTGGCAGCCATTTTATGACGCTGATAATACTTTAAAAATCGGGAATTTTGAGGAGACTGAAAATAAACGAAACCTGAAATACCAAAACAGTTTTACTCTCCCTCGCTCTTTTTTTCGTGCTGTGGGTCAGAAATAAAGGGCAGTTCGATAGTCAGCACAGACAACAACTCCGTGAGCCCCTGGCATCTTGGTGCACGTCCAGCTCAGTCACAAAATGGCTGTTCCTTTGTGCCGCAGCGCTGACAGACATACTGCATTGCACTGTGTACTCGCCAAACAGCAGGAAGTTGCCGTGCGGAGTTCAAAGGCCGGCCGGCGCCGGCGCAGGCTGCTGATTGGCTGCGCGTGCGCATGGTAACAGCCGGGTCAACAGCGGCGCCTTCAGGCCTTGCCCGCCCAGTGACGTCAGTCGCTACGCCGCGGGGCGGGGGAAACGCAGTGACGCAAGGTCGTGTGCGTGCGCGCGTTGGACTCGTTGGGACTGGAGGGAGGAGCTCTCTGGGGTTTTCCGGAGGGCGCTGTTTTGCTGGATGCCGTGGTTGGCAGTACTCTGCTCTTCCTGCAGCGTCCACACCCTACAGGCTGATTTTCCTTTGCTCATTACTGGGAATAGTTTTCTTTTCAGTACCGGCGTTACTTTTGGAGAGAAAAGGCACGAATCGGAAATTCTCGAGTAGAAAGCCTGCCAGTTTTAAAAGCAGTTTTCGCTTTCCCTTCTCATACCCAGTGGGTTTTTCTTTTTCACTGTTCACTTCCTTGGTCTGTATGAAGAGATTAGTGAGTTTAATTTTTTTACTGTTGATCAAAGTGGTTCCAGTGGGAGGGGCTTACTTTGTTATGAACGTCTTTCTGGGTGTTAATAACCCATGGCTCGTAGAGCAGGGCGAGCTTATTTGAACCTGACCCTGTTTTTTCTCTTTTACGTGGTACCTTACATTTTCTCACTTGCCAGTTGATGGAGAAACTCAGGTCAGTATGTGCTTAGTGCCTAATGTGTAAGATTCTCTCGGTGTAAAAAAAGGTTCACAGTGGAACAGTTGAGTGGAAAAGAGCAATCTCCAGCTGTTCAGTAACTAAAAGGTGACAACAGAGCGTTAGGCGTCCATTCCAATGCAAACTGATGTCAGCAGACAGTTTTGAAGGTTAAATGGCCCTCGCTGGAGACCGAGTGGCCCCCGGAGCCTTGGCGGAGTGGGGAGTGGATCCCGTGGCTGAGTCAGGGGAACTTCGGCGCCGCCACCTGACCCCGCCCGCTGTGCGGGTGCCGCCTCACTGGGAGACTCTGGCCGGGTTCTAGGTTTTAAGAGTCATAGTTTACCAACGATGCCTTCGTAATTAAGCCACAAATCACGAATTTAAGGACAAAGGAAAGCCTCTGGATCTCTGTGCTGGTTACTGGCAATTGTTTTCTTGCTTGGTTCGAGAATGTTTTAGCTGTAACCTAACCAAGCTGTAGTGTAATAGGCCCTAGTTCACACTTAAGCTATTAGTAAAAGTTGAGTAAAATATCTTTAAAAGATGTGGACTTGGGCTGGGGATTTAGCTCAGTGGCTTCGCCGCCTGCCTTGCAAGCTCAAGGACCCGAGTTCGATCCCTGGTGCCAAAAAAAACCCCCAAAAAGGTGGACTTTTTGAATGTAGGCAGAGATGCTTTCTTGGACATATCTCAAATTTCTGAGTGAGTGTGTGAAAGGTAGTAGTCACTGTAATAGTGGGTTTTGTTAATTCTCACAATATAGGTTCACTGAGAAAATTTTTGGAAAATTTTGCAGAGTAGCTGAAAAGCTAGAGTTTCACTTTGTTACAGGCAAGTTTTACACCGAAGATTAAGTGATCTAAAAAAAAAAACTATGCTTAAATGTATATTCTGTATGAATTATGTAACATCCATTGAGACTTGCATTTTAAAACTTTGATGACTATTAATCGTGCTTTCTAACATTTTAGAGTTATTTTCCAGGGTTTCTAATCCTTTCTGTGTCTTAACTGAATTCTATTTTTACTTAAATTTTTAGTTTTTGCTAAATGCCCTTAAGTTCCCAAATGTGGGATAGAATTTAGTAGTCAGCTTTGCTGACTTAGAGGATATAAATTGTTCTAACCTATGGAAGATAATTTATCACAGATTTCATGACAGGAGTTAAAATGTATATCAGATCGAGCAGTTTTTATATGCACTGTTTGCAACCCATGTAGAGCCAATTAACTTTTTTTTTTTTTAAAAACACTTTTTAAAGGTTTGTTTATTGACCCTTCCCGCTTTTTTTGGAGGGGGCGTACTGGGGATCGAACTTGGGTCCTTGCGCTAGCGCCGCGAAACCACTGAGCTAAATCCCCAGCCCTTCCGCTTTTTTTTTTTTTAAGCTTTTGAGAATGGCATAAAGCAACCGAAAAAGTGTTGACTAATCTTTTTGTATGTGAATTGTTGTTTAAGTTTCCAGTTGTTACCTTGCTCTTCCATGATTAGCATCTTTTGTGAAGATTAAGGCAGCAAGGGCAGTGGGTGTAGCTCAGTGGCACCTTGCCTGTCTGGCAAGTGCAAGGTCCTGAGTTTGATTCCTGGTACAGGGGGAGGGGAGAGATGAAGTCAGCAGAGGAAGGGGGGCAAACAGTGTTAAGGAGTTTCGTTAAATGGTAAAGTTGTAGCAGTTAGTGCTTTGAGGCTTATGGAGGTTGAATTTTACTTGAAATTCAGTTGTTTTTTTTTTTGGTACCGGGGATCAAACTCGGGTCCTTGCACTTGCGCAGCAGGCGGCAAAACCACTAAGCTAAATCCCCGGCCCTGAAATTCAGTTTTTATAACTAGTTTATTGTTGTGCTCCCTTCCCTCATATAGAACTCCTGTAGCCACCTGAGATTTCTACACTTCATTTTCCCCTTCAACTACAGTACAGTGAGCACCTTTGGAAGATGAAAATCGAGTAATTGCTCTTTACGAGATCTAGTAAATTTTTTTTCTGGCTGCAAACCATTATTAAGATCTTACTAGCTTTTTCCTAACAACTTCAGAACTCAGTTGGCTTCCTTGAAAGGGATGTTACTTTAAGCAAAGGAACTATTTTTAAACAATCACCTAAGAGTTATATTTTGTATACAGGTAAAAATAACTTAGCTTGCTATCTTGGATGCTTGTCATTTTAGTTGGGTAATTCCCTCCTGCACTTTACCTTGGCTGGCACCCTCCCCAGAGTTGTCAATTACTGTTTTAGAACTATAGGGTTATTAGTGTAAAGCCAGAATAGTCTGGGTTAACCCAGTCATATGCCCAGCGTCTGTTTTATATCAGTAATTTAGCACAATGCTGGATACTCTGCTTCTGTGTCTTGTTACCACCTTTCCCTCAGCCTAGACTTTAATCGATTAGGCTAGAGGGCTGGGAAGATGGAACAGGCTTTTCTAAGTGTTATAAAGAATCTACTTGTCAAAAATAGGCTTTTGAAAGGAAAGTTTGTTTCAGTTAACAGGGACTAAAATCAGGGGATTCTAGCAACAAGCTGGGAAAAGCCCAGTTTATCACATCCATGAGTGGATGGGCTGACACTGGGAGAGAGGTAGCGGCTAACTGGGAAAGGAATTAGTCTTATATAGATATTGGGGAAGGGGCTATAATCATAAGGAATGTTTATGACTTGGATGTCCGAGGATGGTCTGCTCAGGTGTATAGACAATTACTGGACTGTTCATCGTCAGAGGGTTGCATATTTTGTTTTGAGTTCATTTGCCCTGTTTATCGAGAAGCTGCTGCTGTTTGCTGAAAGCAGCTTGTTTGCTTTGACCTATTTGTGAAGGACTCACTTAAGTCAGGCCTGACACTGAGAAGCTCTTGCTTTGGATACATTTAGGTCCAGATTATAAAGTGAGGGATAAGGCCTTTCTTTATGAAATAAATGGAGAACCTAGGGGTGTGGAAGTGAATCCTGTTCACTTTCTGAAAGTTTCAATGTAGCATTTTATTTTTAACATGTTTAGTTATGGGTCACCTTGTTTTGGTGTTCTAAATATCTTCCTGGCTTTATTTCATAGTAACTATTTCAGCTCGCTTCAGTGGAGTGCTGGTAGTTGGGCGAAAATACTGTATCTGTTTCTTAAGGGAGAGAATGTTGCAGAAGATTCACGGCTAAGGCAGCATTGTGAGGGCGGCCCTGATTTTAATACTTTGGGAGAGCTGTGTACCTAGCTGCTAGGAGTTCATTTTTTACTGCAATACTCAAACATTTTTTTTCCTTCTTGAGGCCAATGAAATACTCATTGTTGGGTTTGAAATTTTCTCAAAATTAAAATGTAAATAATGTCATGTTTGAGAATTAAAATAATGGCTCTGAAGTACTTAGCAGAAAGCTGGTGACACTGAAGGTGCTCAGTAAATGTAAGCTATTATAGTGTTTTATTTTCATTGCTTCATGTTACTTTCCTGCTTTTCCTCTTTCTCTCTCTACTTTCTTTTTTTTTTTGAGACAAGGTCTCCCTATGTAGTTCAGGATGGCCTTGAATTCACTATGTAGCTCAGGCTGGCCTCGAACTTATGATAGTCTTCCTGTCTGAGCCTCCTGAGTGCTAGGATCACAGGTGTGCACCACCTTGCAGGCTCCTGCTTTTCCTAAATGCTTCCAGAGCAGGTTGTGCCTGAGGGCTCTTGTCTGTTGGGGAGAGGTTTATGAGAATTTTAGGAAGCAAGTCTTTTTTTAGTTAGAACCTGCAGTATGTTTTATAATGAATCCTCTCCTAGAATTTTTTCTTAGAAGAGCCAGACTTTGCGAGAGCGTAGGATTTTTTCTGGACTCTTAACACCCTGTGATGAGCCACAGTGCTGCTCCTGGCAGCGACTGGTGCCCCCCCCCCCCCCATAGATACTTGATTGAGCTCAGTGCCTTACGTGCAGTTCTGTTGGAGCTGTAGTCCTCAAGCTTTACATTTTTGGTTTCCTCCACTTCCACCCTTTTTTTGTGTGTGTAGGCTTATGGGTTGAGGTCATTTTTTTGGTTTATGTTTCAGATCTTGGACAGCTTTAAAAAATAACCAATGTCCAGGCCTGTCTTCAGGGTTTAACTTTTAGAACTTAGGCATGTGTTTCAAATTTGCAGCTATTTCCATATATGTGCAGTGTGTCCATGTGTTCTGAATCTTATGATGGAGCACTTTTTGATTCGTACTCTTTTCTAATAACCCTTGGTCTTCCCAGTGGCCATCCCGTCTTTTTTGTGCCCTTTAAGGGCATTTTAATGAGTTGGGAAATAAAGGTGAAGTGGCATTCTGAGAAGGGAGTTGTAAGTGTGACAGAAGAGGAGTATTTGCATTAAATGTCATGCCAGACCAGATCCCACTGTAGGCCCACCCATAGAGTGTGTGTGCTCTTGAGATTCTAGAGTGACTTCCTTTCCAGACTTCTGTTCTGGACCCCCTTTCCCACTGCCTTCTAGAGGTAACTGTCTGAAATGGAGGCTGCAGCAGTGGCCATGGGCTATTGTGGAGGGGTTGTTTAGAAGAGGTGGTTGACCCCAGTGGTAGGCTGTGAATTGTAACCTCCACTTAACTAAGACAATAGTGCATATTAACTTCAGGATATCTCACTTGTACTGATTATTTCTCAGGCCAGTAGTGTCTTTCATTTTGGATTTTTTTAGAACATGAAGGAAAATTTTATGCTGTGAACATTTTTTAGAAAAATAACAGTAGGTTTAGATTTACTTAGTGCTTATTCTGTGTCAGGCACTGTCTGAAGAGTTAAACATGTGTTTAACTTAATGTGGGGGTCAGTGTAGCAAGAACCTTAGAAATACTTTAAGGTTGGCAAACAGCCCCCCAGATTCTCAGTTTTCTTTCTTTGGACACCTGTGAGTGCTTTTCGGTCATGCTCAGCTGTTTTGTATCCATACCATGCTTTTTCTTTTTTTTTTTTTTGGTACTGGGGATGGAGCTCGGGACCTTGCGCTTGCAGAGCAGGCAGCAGAACCACTGAGGTAAATCCCCAGCCCGTATCCATACCATTCTTGTTCTTCAGTTGTATGCTTACCAAAGATTAAAAAATACAAATATCAAGTCAATAGATGAAATGATTGCAAGAGATTGTCTGGTGAAAACTAAGTTGATGCTTGGGAAGACTCAATAGTAGGCAGCATTCATAGTTCTACTCAGAAACTAGAACGTGTGCTGAGTCCTTTACGTGCGTTAATCTGTGTAATCCTCAGCTTTACGAGGCTGTATGGTTATCATCCCTGTTTTAATAGATGAGAATGAACCGCGGAGAGGAGTAAGTGGTAGACTACAGCTCAAACCCGGGAAGTTTGATTCAAAGACTGCTCAAGCATCTTGTGAACAGTTGCTGTCATATTTGTTGGGTAAGAGGAAACTATGTAGGAGATTGGCGAAAATAGTGAAAATCTTGAATCATCTCTGCTATACTCTGCTTCTTTTAAAATAAAAAACTTGGACCGGGGATTTAGCTCAGTGGTTCCACTGCCTTCCTCGCAAGCATGACATCCCGAGTTCGATCCCCGGTACCAAAAGAAAATAAAAAACTTGTGCTTTTTTTTTTTGGTACTGGGGATTGGGGATTGAACTTGGGACCTTGCACTTTCGTGGCAGGTGGCAGAACCACTGAGCTAAATCCCTGGCCCAAAGCTTTACATTTTAAAGAAACAACAAACTCATAAGCACAGTGCTTTGTGGGTATGATTGATGCCAGAAACATAACACTACTCAAAAGGCCATGATTTTACCTCAGAAGGTTCAACTAACAATGCAGCTGCTGAAGAGATTCCTCTGGGGGTAGTTTAAGGAGTGAGGAAAGGTGGAGCTCAGAAGAAGTTGGCCCTCGGGCACTTGGACTTGTGCTGTATCCATGCACTTGGGATTTGGCCACAGTTTATGAGCATTCCACATACGTTTTGCATGAGAAAATGAGCATTTTGGAGTTAGAAAAATAGGCCTTCATGGTCGATGAGCTTTTACAAGTTGTGCATTAGATGAGGGGAAGTGTTAGAAGGTCAGGGTGGGTTCTGTAGGTCTAGCTTCTAGGGAACTAGTTGAGTGTGGTGGATGCTCAGAATCTTAAATGATCAGTGTGAGTTAGAAGAAATATGTGGCTGCTGAATGGTAATTAGGTTTTTTGAAGCAAAACCTTCCTGGTATATTTAAGATATACATGATGATGATGACAGCTGAATGGTAACTTTGAAGGAAGGGAGTGATGGGTCACATTCTTGTAGTGCTGTCTTGCTTTCAGAAATGCACACTCTCAATTTATTTAGCCTTATGTGGATACTTAAGCTTCAGATTTAATTACTAACAGGCATCACCAGGGTCATTTGCTAATCGTATTCCCACATACTTTTTGATTGGAAATTCTAAATTTCCTCCTCCTGGGGTTGTGCCCAGGATTCTTGTACTGAGACAGGTTTGGGAAAACAATCTAGTGGAAGAGTTTCTTTCAATTTTTTTTTTTTAACTGTGGGATTTTAGACGGGCCCCTTTGAGCCAGTTTCTACGTATTTTAAATACACATAAGGCCATTACTGTTGTCTCTTTGGGAAATTAGTTAGAATTATGCCAAGTAATGCTTCTTAGGCAGTGGTTTTCAGCTAGTGGCAGTTTCGTGCTCCTCTCCCAGAGGACATTTTGCATTTTCTAGAGATACGCTTGGTTGGCTCTGCTAGGGGCAAGGGTACTGGAAAAGATACTGCTGCTCATTGTCCTGCAACCGTAGGCGAGCTCCCGCTCTAGCCCAAAGCCTTAGTCACGCCACAGTTCAGAAACCTGTCTAAAACTGTAGCTCAGGCTGGCCTCGAACTTTGGCGATCCTCCTGCCTCAGCCTGCGATTACAGGTGTGTGCCACCAAACCTGACCTCATATTTAATACTGGGATTGATAGGTCTTTCCATCTCTTTTGAACTTTGAGGTTGCTGTATACACCATCTATCTTACAAAAGAACAAAAATTACAGCTTGTAAGTTAGCTAATAAGGAAGTACAACACTGATAGGGCTGAAAGAGAACGCCTGGTCATATTAGTCATTTATTCTTACTGTTCTAAATGGAAATACTTTATTGATGGTTAATTATACCTGTGTTAATGAATGCTAAGGAGAACTTTTCCTCTTGGAACTGCTTTTCACAGCTTGGTAAAAGTGGTTTTTACCCAAGTGGTATGCTTGCTTTGTCTTTAGTATATAATGTGTCAGATCCTGATTAGATATGTATTTGCAAAACAGCTTGTCCAGCCTTACCCAGGCTCCTTGATGATACATAGACCTGGGTGCCAGGCTTTGGGTGGTTCATGAACCCTTTAGTGTGACTCAGATGTTAATTGCCTGTTGGGGAGCGGAACTAGCATGATAAAGCCGAAAGTGACTTCTGCCCGGCTCCAGTTGAGAAATTTAGAAACATGCTTATTAAAGACAGGTGTTAAAAAAAAAAAAAAAAAGACAGGTTTTTCTTTTTTCTATCTAATTTCCTGATGGATTTAGCCTTTTTTTTTCTTTTGGTACTGGGGATCGAACTCGGGTCCTTGTGCTTGTGCAGCAGGTGGCGAAACCACTGAGCTAACCGCCCCCCCGTCCCCCCAAAATTTTTTTGAGACAGGGTTTCGCTGTGTAGTTCAGGCTGGCCTTGAACTCACTGTGTAGCCCAGGCTGGCTTCAAATTTGCAGCGATCCTCCTTCCTCAGCCTTCTGAGTGCTGGGGTCATAAGTGCGCACCACCACGCCTGGCTTTACTCTATGAAATTTTAAGTACAATTTGGTTTTTTTTTATATTTGTGCCTTTTTCTGGTGCCAAGAGACAAATTTCCACAAATTTAAAGATGTAATTGAATTTTTTTTTTTTTTGGTACTGGGTATTGAACTTGGGACCTTGCGCTTGCAAGGCAGGTGCCGGAACCACTGAGTTAAATCCCCGGCTGTAAATGGATTTTATTAATAAGTTGGATGGCACTCCATGTATAAAAATAGGAAGGTACTCTTTTGAGCTCGGCAGAATAGTGGTTTTTATAAGGTAACTTGAGTAGGAACAAGGAAACAACAGTAACAAAAAGTAGATTGGGTAACATCCGCTTCCAGTTGCTTTTCTTGGTAAGGGACAGAGTAGAGGGGACTTACTTATACTAGCTAAAAATCGGTTAGTTTGAGGGTTTGGGTATTATTTCTCTCCTGAAGGTGAGATAAACAATTTACAAGTTTAGCATGAATGACCCCTTTTTGCTTTAGTTTCTTGGAGCCTAATGCAGGTGCTCAATCCAGATCGATGTTCTCTGGTAAATAAACAATGAAAAGGGGGTCCATACAGAGATGCCATTTTTCAGAGTAACTTCCAGAAGAACAGTTAAATCCTAGGAAGAGACCCATTCTGTGCTGCTAAAAATACTTTCCTTTTTTGAAATCAGGGAGAATTGAGCAAAGTTCCTAGAATAAAATTAAAGGCCGGGGATTTAGCCCAGTGGTTTCCTCACCTGCTATGCAAGCGCAAAGACCCAAGTTCCATCCTCGGTACCAAAAAAAAAAAAAAGTAGAATAAAATTGAAGTTCTAGTAATAGTATTAGACATAATTACCATCCTGTCTAACCCTTCTCACTACTGTCATGTTTGTGAACTTGGCATTTAAAAATGTACAGAATTCATGTAATAATTTTGTTAAAAAATGTAGTTGTTTTGAAATTCGCATATTGATTTTTATAGATGTAACTCAGCCCTAATTAACTGCTGCGTTTGTGTAGTTGGATATTTCATGTTTTACGTTTCCATATATGGATATACAGTGGTACCTCAGTTCATGAACGCTTTTGTTTGTGAACAATTTAATTCACAAGCACAAACATTTTGCTTGGCAAATGTTTGCTTTGCTTTTGTTTGCAAACTACATTTAGTGATAAACACAATCTCGGCCATCTTTCCTACACAAGCGTGAACATCTTTTCCAAAATTTAGAACAAATTAAGTTTGAACCGAGGAACCACTGTATAGATTATTATTGTTATTATTTTGCCTTTTATGAGCAGAACTCTGAACATTCTTGTTACTGTTGACCAAACAAACAGGTTTGATTTCCCTAGATTATGTACCTACACATTGAATTTCAGGATTCATATGGATATCTTAAGGGCTACTGGTTAAAACTTTCACTCTCCAAATCCTCTACTGATTAATGATTTTTAATTGTAAAAATGGTTATTACTGGGCCCGGGGATTTAGCTCAGTGGTTCTGCCGCCTGCCTTGGAAGTGTAAGGACCTGAGTTCAATCCCCGGTACGAAAAAAAGAAACAAAAACAAAACAAAACAAACGGTATTACTACTGTTTTCCTTATTTTCTTACATCTTTTAATATTTGACTTAATTTCTGCAAAGAAAATATGTAAAATAATCTTGTAATACACATTTCCCAAACAGCAAGGCTTATCTTAAATTTATTGGCCATTTCATTTCCTTTTCTGTAGTTGCATATTCATTTTCTTTGCCTAGTTTAGATTTTCAATATGTAATTCTTAATATGTTGTTTATATATTTTTTCTTAGATATACAAATTCCTTTTCCCAATCTGTTTTTTTTTGGGGGGGGGTACCAGGGATCAGACTTGGATCCTTGCGCTTGCTGGGCAGGTGGTGGAACCACTGAGCTAAATCTCTGGTCCACAATCTGTTTCTTTTAACCTTGTTTATAATATTCAGACTCTTAGGATTTCAACTAGGGGTGAAGAGCTTAAGGACAGTTTAAGAACTACTCCAGATTTCTTTACCACTAAGAAATTTGCTATTTAATAATAGCCTTTCCATCCTCTTAAGGTATAGAAGTGGCTAGGAAGAATAGTTATGCATGGGCTTGGGTTGATTCAATAATCTGTTCAACTAGAAAATGTGTGACAAGTGCAGCAAGACCACATAGAGTATATTTCAGACTGTGTGTGGAGTAACATCTTGTGCACACACTTGGGCTTTGTCTTCTTTAGAAGGTTACTGTAAGGATTAGGAGACTTTTTGCATATGCTCAACACATAAGTGCTCCAAAATTTTTAGCTGTTCTATCATCAGTAGAAGCTTAGTCTGGAAATAAGTTCTATGGAGTTCCATTGTAGATTGGTTTCTACTAACAACCAAGCCCTGCCAAGCAGTTCAGCCATTTTGCAAGTTAAGAAAATACACACAATTTAAGCAGTGAAATGGCTGCTCTTAGGCAGAGAACCCACAAGCTTCCTCTTTTGATTGCAATGTTGCTGTGCTGCCCTCCTGTGGCTATGTGGGAAATGGCGATTAAAAATTTTAAAAGTGGAACAACAGCATTTAATGCTGCTTGCTTCAAAGTTCACTTGTAAGAAGTAATCATTCCATGTTTATAAAACTATGTCATAAAGGATGTTGAAGGTATGCCAAATCCTTTTTACCCACAAGTGAAGCAATAAGCTTTATTCTTAAAAGCATTTATTTTCTAATGGAATCTAAAATCCCAGTTTTGGCTTGAGTTCCTTTTGTGTATATGTGTGTTGCATTATCTGTGTGGTAGTTATTTGTTCAATCAAAATTATAAAACTTGTTTGCAACTTAGATTTTGAGTAATTTCAGATAAACTTGTTTATTATGAGAATTTTGTGTATGGGTTGGATAGTCATTTCTGAGGGTTTCATTTTTAATTGCCTTTCATAACTATTAAGCCATTGCAGATTGGGTAATTTTATTATTTTCTTATTCAGGTGAGAGCTTAAAGGATTTTTCACTCACAAATTGAATTTGAAACTCTTTTCAATTAGAGTCTTCAGGGCCTTTTTTTTTTTTTTCCCTGCGCCAAGGTCTCCCTGTGTAGTTCAGACTGGGCTTGAACTCACTATGTAGCTCAGGCTGGTCTAGAACTTGTGATCCTGCCTCAGCCTCTTGACTGCTGAGATCACAGGTGTGTGCCACCGTGCCCACTGTGGGTTTTTTTTTTTTTTTTTTTTTGGTACTGGGGATTGAACTTGGGACCTTGTGCTTGAGAGGCAGGTGGCAGAACCACTGAGCTAAATCCTCGGCCCCACAGCCTCCTACTTTTAAATTATCCTGAAACCCACAGTTTAGTACTAGTGGTATTTGGTATTATAATTAGGTATTGATAATATCTGTCTAATCTTTCAAGAATGTCTTATCCCTTGAAGGAATAGTGTCAGTGCCCTGAAGATAGAGGTATTGTCAATGTTTTATTTTTTAAAAATCATTTCCCATGTCACCATTTGGAAACATGTCCTTATGTATGAAAGTTAAGTAATGGCTTTATTAAGGTCAAATTTGTTTCATATTCAACTTGTATCCCAAAACAATTTTTTTTTTGGTACTGGGGATCAAACTCGGGTCCTTGAGCTTGCAGAGCAGGCAGTGGAACCACTGAGCTAAATCCCCAGCCCCAAAAACAATTTTTTAAAAATTTGTATTTGTATTACTCCATGTGTTCGGTACATAATGATTGTATTCATCATGAGGAGTTGGTCCGTGCATATAACACATCTTAATTCTTTTCATTTCCCCCTTCCCCTCCTTCCAAAAATAATGTTTAAAAGTCTTAGCCTCATTCACCTCTTTAGTTCATTTGAGTGTGTTGTTTCCCTTGCCTTGTGTTCTACTCTTTTGGATTGGTTTATTTTGAACAGTGAATGAGCTTAGTCATTAAAATATGTGAGATATGTAATGAACAGCTGTGCATTCAACACTAAGCCTCAGTCATAAAATGTCAGGAATGTCATTCATCTTGAACACCTGCTTTCCTCAGCCCCAGAGGGATTTGATGTGTATCTTTTTTTGGGTTTGATTTTCATATATTTTTCAAATTACACAAATAAATGCATGGATTCTAAAAGTGTACTTCAGATTATCCATCCAACAGTATACCACTATTTTTAGTTGGCCGATTGAGCCGCACCTAGAGTTAGGTGTAGTGATGTACACCTATAATCTCAGCAGAGGCAGGATTGAAAGTCTGGAGGCCGGCCTTGGCAGTTTAAGTCCCACCCCCATCAAAAGCTCAGTGGTTGTGCGCATTTAGATCGCAAGCTGCAAGAAAACAAGCTACCTACACATGTAAATAGGCGCTAATAGGACCAACTGCGGTTCCTACCTAAAAGCTATGCATTGCTAAATTTCTAGTAGTCCCTCCTTCACAGAACCTCAGAAACACACAGCTGCGGAAGAAGGTAGGCACACAGGTATAGTTTTGCTGGTATAATAAACAATTTGGGCCAAGGATTTAGCTCAGTGGTTCCGCCGCCTGCCTTGCAAGCACAAGGTCCCAAGTTTGATCCCCGGTACCAAAAAAAAAAAAAAAAAAAGCCGGAGTAAGCAATTTGGAAATAATCTGCTTAGAAATGTGGAAATGTGTCAGGGATCGTAGCTTATTGGTAAGGACAAGCTTATTGGTCAAGCGGACAATTTGAAAGTAACCTGAGTGTGTCCATTAGTGAGGAATGCTCATAAGATGCATGGTCTGTGGGCTGGAGATTGAGCTCAGTGGTTTCGCTGCCTGCTGCGCAAGTGCAAGGACCCGAGTTCGATCCCCGGTACCAAAAACACACAAAAAAGAAGATACATGTTTGTAGGGAACAGGGGAAGGGGATATTACCACAACTTCTGCAGTAAGTCCTAGTCTCCTGCGAGCCGAAGCAGCACAGGGCGAATTACAGGAAAGGTAGAAAACTGAGAAGAAGCTGAGCTTTAGGTCTGATCAGTGCTGTTCTGGGCAGCAAAGACAAAAGCCCCCTAGCTTGCAGCACTTTTTATTCAGTACCTGGGGAAACAGATATAACAAGTGAAAATGCAGAGTTCAGTACTTTGCATTGGGATAAACAAGGTGTAAAAAGACTGGGGGGCAGTGGAAATCTGAGAACAATGAGGAACTGTGCAGATGAAGATTTGGTTCCTTTCTGGCGACTTCCACAGGTGTGGTCTTGTCCTGGAGCATTACAGCATCCGGGGATCACTGAGGTCTCAGTTGTGACCCGGAGGCCAAAATGCAATTATGTCTGGAATGTCGTAGCTGGTCTAGGCAGGAGAACTAGGCCTACTCAAATGATTTTTCCCTAGAATTATATAGCATTGCTCCCAACACATGTTCTGCTCTGTCCCGAGGGAGTAAGGTGTGCTGCCTCCAGCCAGCGTGACTTGGGTGATTCCAGTTAGCAGTTCTAGTTAGCTGTCTTTAGTGGCTTTTGGGCTTAGTTGAAGACTTTCTCTTGTTAGAGTGTTTCTTTGTTTTGTTTTTTAAAAATTCTTTTATTGGGACATTTTAGGTATACAATACGTTTACATTTATCATTGGGTGGTTGTATCTATACATGATGTATCTTGGTTCTTATTTGTTAGAGTGTTTTTTATTCCGTGGGGTATACCCCATGGAGCCCACTGTGGTCCCATGACAATTTAGTCGGTCGTAATTGCCAAAACATGATTCTACCCTTAGACTCTTTCTGGAGTTAAGTATTATATAGTAGCTGGAAAACTAAGCAGATTGCATAGTCTAGCAAACTTAGTAAACCTCCCTTCTCTACTATACTAGGTGCAAGGAATATTGAAGAAGATGGACTTAGTGCCTGAATTTATTGGGAAGGTCACCAAGTGACCAAATTATTTTTATGGAATGGGACAGATGGGAGGCGAGGCCGTGGAGGAGATGTGGACAGTTGGGGCTGTGGAGTCGCTTTCCCAGGCCGGCTTGCATGTTCTCGGTAAAACCAAGGAGCTCTGATGGAACCTGGGAGTGAATGCGGACTCCAGATGAGGCTGCTTGTTTTCACTTCTCCGTGGAAGGAACCCTGAGCAAGGTCAGCAGATAGGCACAGAGCTGAGGATAGGAGGGCACAGAGGATATTCTCCTGGCTGTTATGGAAGGTCTCAAGAGTTAGAGATGTTTGGCCTGCTGCATAGCGGTGGGTGCAGAAGCAGGGCTTGTTCTGTGCTCAGCTCGTGGCTCCAGGTGGCTGGGGTGCAGGGTGTGAGGCGGGGGGTGGCTGGTTGAGGGCACAGCCTGGAGGAGCTGGTGGGAGGAAGCCGCTTTGACAGGGCAAGCTGAAGTGGGATTCGAGCAGGCCTTGCCTTCTTAGCCCTAAAGCCCTGTAGCGCTCTGCTGCCTTTGCTCTGTAAATGCAACTTCTGGCTGCCTTCCCTTGGAGTCCTGTACTTTATAAGAGAATTCTGCAGCTGCTTCTGTACCTTTCTGTGTCAGATGTGAGAGGCAAACTGATAAATTCTGGTGTGTGACGTGAACTTTGTGGTACTGACTGCTGAGTAGCTGGGGTGACCTTTATGTTAGAAAGACACCAGTTTGGATGTGAGATTCTCAACACTTTTGAAAGACTGGCAGTTACAGTACAGCTTTCATAGCTGTCATTTGGTGCTCTCATGAACCTACAGGTAGGTGACTAGAGGGTGACACAGGGCAAAGATGACACAGGCCTGAGCGACGCAGTATGAGGAGGAAGCTGTGGGTGCCAGAGCCTGCGCCGTACCAGTCTGATCTTTCCTCTGTCCTGGAGATTGCTTCCTGCTGGGTTACACGTGTAGAGAAAGTGGCTCATGTGGACTTCAAAGGGCCACAGACTTTGAGAGTGGTGAGTCATTGGTTGACAGGTATTCCTGTTTGGGGACATTGTATGGTAGAGGTCAGACTGATTTTCTGAGTCTCTAAGGTTCTGATCCCCTAAGGTAAAACTGAATATGGGCTTTATAGCCAGACTGGACTGGGGACGCTTTCTTCCCCCAGCCCTCACATGGACAACTTTTGTCATTGACTGAGTTACTTTTTTGTCCTTAATATGGGAATAATAATACCTAATAGGATTTTTCTGAGGAATGTTCAAAACAATACACATAAAGTACTTAGTATAAAGCCTGATACTTAGGTCATCGGGCAGCCTATGTTTTATTCCCATTTTTCTCCCCTTAAGGTAGAAATACCCTCTCCCCATTTTTTTTTATTGCTTCCCATACTATAATGTGCTTACTGTAGATGACATGGGATTATTTGGGTCAGTTCTACTTTCCAGTGTTCTCTTCACCTGTTCATTCTGTGGATATACTTGTCGAGCGATATGTCCTCGTTGCTAGGTTGGAAGGTACATTGATGGTGTATGACGTTTGCCTCTATCCTTTCAGGCTTCAGGCTTTATGCCACAGGCTGGGCTCAGAGACCTCAGTATAAGTTACTGTTACTGTAGGTTTTGGGTCATGTCTTATGTTGTGTCCCCCATATACACCCTTCTTCCCCAGTGGTGTTCAGGGAAGAGATGTGAGTGTGCTGTATCCTTCCCTTGTAGAGTCCATTCGGTTTAGGTCTTTGCACTGTGAAGTATTTCCACTTCTTCCAGCAAGCCCCTCAGCTGCTCTTGGTTCCTAGAGGAGCGATGCCTGTGGTCGCTTTTCTGCATTAGGGGTTGATTCTCTATGGTAGATCTACCTCTATGTCTATTTGTGGCTCCACTTGTCATCTTCTTACCTAAATTGCTATGCCTTGAGTGATGTTTGGAATGAGCGAGGGAGAGGAGTGTGGAGGCCAGCAGAAAGTTATAGTCTGTCTCATTAGAATCAGTGCCTCATTTGCTAGGCCAGACATCTGGTTTAGGGTTAGGGTATATATATATATATATATATATATTTTTTTTTGTGCTGGGGATTGAACTTGGGACCTTGCGTATGTGAGACAGGCGGCAGAACCACGGAGCTAAATCCCTGGCCCTCAGTTAGGGTATATATGTTTACAAAGCTCCCTAGATGAGCCCAATTGGCACCTACTATAGAGAACTACTGATTGAATACTTGCAGCCACATTGCATTCTTCCTCTTTGGGTTGGATGTTTTTTTCATTTAGTTTGTCCAAAGGGGGAAGTGATACTTAACAGGTAAGACTTAGTGGATTCAGATTGTGTCAGCAAAAGTTAGAGAGTTAAGTACTTCTGAGCTTCAGTTTTACCTCATCTGAATGAAGGGAATAGCATCCACGTGTAGCCTTTGTAAAGGAAGTAGTCTCCATGAATCAGCGGGTGTGTGGGTTGTACAAGCTCAGGAAATGGTAGCTGTTGGGGATATGAACAGTGATAGTAATGACATTGTTTGCAATATAAGAATATAAAAGTGAATTTGAAGATTCTGGTTTTAACATTACTAAAATTTTTGTCTGTTGATATTTTACCATGAAGTTTAAAAAGAAAATCATGTGTCGGTTTTTAAATCTCTGTGTTTGCCTCCTCTCTTCTAAAACAAGCCATTCAGGCTCTGAAGAAGCTTCGGGCTCAGACTCCGGCAGCCAGTCGGAAAGTGAGCAAGGAAGCGACCCAGGAAGTGGACATGGCAGCGAGTCAAATAGCACTTCTGAATCTTCCGAGAGTCAGTCAGAGTCCGAGAGCGAATCTGCAGGCTCCAAATCCCAGCCAGTCCTTCCAGAAGCCAAAGAGAAGCCAGCGTCCAAGAAGGAACGGATAGCTGATGTGAAGAAGGTATCTTCATCTTCATCTTCTTCTTTTTGCTTTTTGAAACAGGGTCTGGCTGTGTAGCCCAGGCTGGCCTTGAACACACTCTGCACCCCAGGCTGGCCTGGAACTTTTGGCAGTCCTCTGGGTTCAGCCTCCTGAGTGCTGGGACTACAGGCGTGCACCACCACACCCAGTTTGAAGAAGGGATTTTGTTTGAAGTACAATACAAATGTGCCACTAGCTAAGACCAGCCAGCACTTCCTGTGAAAACTCATTACTGTAGCTTGACGGTGAAAAGCACAGCCACGTTTACTAGTACAGTACTTGTGGGTACAAATGAGAATGGCTTTCTGCTCTGCTGATTGATACAAATGATATCAGAGCCAAAAGGGAAGACTGAGCAACATGCGTCATCCACTTGTAGGTCCAAAAAAAATTTTTTTTTTTTGGTACTGGGGATCGAACTCAGGACCTTGCGCTTCCGAGGGGTGTTGGAACCACTGAGCTAAATCCCTAGCCCTGGTTTTTAACTTAAAAAATTACAAAAATATTTATACTGTGTTAATAATACGAGCAAACAACATGGACATTTAACAGCAACTCTCCTTTTGATTATGGAATGCATTTGTAAAGCTCAGTAATATATAATCATGGTTCAAGAAAGGACAGCTTTTGATAATTGAATAGTGGAAGAGAAATAGCTTGTCAAACTACTTAATAATCGATAGGCAGGTGCAGTGGTGCATGCCTGTAGTCCCAGCACTCCGGAGGCTGAGGCAGGAGGATTGTTGCAGGTTCGAGGCCAGCCTGGCCTCTGTAGTAAGACTTGTTTTTAAAAAAATCTCCAGTACATTGTTGAATGAAGTGTGAAGAGCGCAATGTCAGGGTATAAAATCTGCCTTACACAAGGTAGTGTTTTGACTTGTGTAAGTTTAAAATTTTCCTAAACTTTTTGTTGACTCTGACTGATATATATTATCTCTCAGATCTTAAATGATTTAGAAACTTACAGAAGCTATCCCAGTAAATTAAAATGCCATAAAAACCTGCAGTGAGTCATAATTTCATGGCTTGGGCAGAGGTCCAGAAAGGCATGGCAGTGGGGGTGGTTGTGGGCATCCAGACAGGCTAAAGCTCTTTGTCCTTCCTTTGCCAGATTTGCCTGATGTGTTACACATTTACTTAAATCTTCTACTTGTATTTTCTGACACTTGTTACTCCTTACTCCTCCTGCTTGTTTTTTCTTTTTTTGGTACAGGGATCAAACTCGGGACCTTGTGCTTGCGAGGGAGGTGGTGGAACCACTGAGGGAAATCCCTGGCCTACTGCTTGTGCTTTTAAAAAATTATTTTTTGAGACAGGGTCACACTATGTAGTCCAGGCTGGCCTTGAAGTCATTGTGTAGCCCAGGCTGGCCTGGAACTTGCTGGGATCCTCCTGCCTCAGCCTCCTGAGAGCTGAGATTACAGGTGTGCACCACCGCTTTTGAGAGGTTGAGCCTTTTGTCCTTTAACTGTGAGATGACTCTTAAGCATGAGGGAATCTGAGGACACAGTTACAGTTTACATGCCCGTATTGGAGTCTAGTAACAAGGCGCCTGTTCCTGGGCCATCTTGTTTCTTTGTGAGGCCTTGCTTTTCTTCAGCTCACTGAGGCATTTTTAAGTTTTTGTTAATAATGTTGTCCTCCCTTGGGTTGGTGACATTTTGTTTTTCTGGGTCAGCTCTCATCAATTTTGTCCTTTTTAGGGTCCATTTTCCATACTTTGAAGTGCAAACATTTCACTAGTCTGAGACAGTGGTTTGTCTTGTGTGTTTACGTTTCCAAATGGTTTTATGACATCGGCTACCACTTGTATCAGACCCACATTTCTAATCTTGGCTTTCAGATGTCTCTTCTGCATGCTCAACTGATATTAAACATATTTATATCAGTTTCCCATGATCCATTCAGATTCCTTTTGCTTATTTTTGATTTCATTAAAAAACACAATGTACTTAGCATTAGTTATGTCTGGGGTGGAGAGTTAAAAAATATTTCTCCTCAACTAATCCCTCCCTAAATTTAACTTTTTAAGTCACTGGTGGGGATTGTTACTACAAATCAGGTTCTAAAAGGCAAAGGGTAATTGTTGCTGGGGAATCAAAATAGGTGTGGTAGAAAAAGGAGTGGTGGTGGTTCTCACTCTGAGAGTTTCTAGCTAAATGTTAGAAGCACCTCATCTGCATGGGCCTTGTGTGATCTGGAACATAGGGATTTAAAGAAACACAAATGGGCAGGGGATGTAGCTCAGTGCCACCGCCCGCCTGGAAAGTGCAAGGTCCTGAGTTCCATCCCCGGTACTGGAGAAATAAAAAACCAGAAACTGTTGTGTAAGAAACACTCATGCCCTGGTTGCTGTTTAGTAGACTTGATGTATCTCTGCTGCCTTTAGTTTCTGAGGTGGATTCTGCAAAGTTGAAACTTGGAGCTTCAGGGAATTGAAAATTCATCACTAAATACTTTGTCTTTAGTGGAAGCAATTACTCTCTTACCTTGCCGTATTACTCAGCTATGAGTTCATAGTTCAGTGATGGGTAAGCAGGCTACCTTATAGTGTTATAGACATTAAGTAATAAAGGGGATTTTAAACTTTGTGTCGTAGGATCATAATGCCTGTTCTTTTTTTTTGTTTTTTTGTTTTGCTTTGTTTTTTGAGACAAAGTCTTGCTATGTAGTTCAGGCGGCCTTGAATCCCAGGATGACCTTGAACTCATTGTGATCCTCCTGCCTCAGCCTTCTGAGTGCTGGGATTATAGGTGTGGATGTATGGGGTTAGGGATTACCATGCGGCTGTCTGTTCTTTGTGATGGTGCTTTGTTTTCTCATAAATGAAACTAGTAGAACAACCCTTTTCATACTGAGTTACCCCCAAAAAATGTTCTGGTAATGAAAATAGTAAATGAGGGTGAAGAACAAAAAAGACTGACGCATGGTCTATTAATTTTGCAGATGTGGGAAGAATATCCTGATGTTTATGGAGTTAGGCGGTCAAACCGAAGCAGACAAGAACCATCACGATTTAATATTAAGGAAGAGGTAAGAGAAAAGTGTTTCAAGGGAGGCACTTAAGTTCCCCGTCTTCCCTCATCCTTTTTGACCCTAGTGTGTATCACTGTTAACAAGATTGACTTCAGACATGGCGGTTATGACTAATGTAAGCTTTCTGTGAACAGACAGTAAGTCAAGAATTTAAGTAAAAGAAACTGATCAAAAATATCCTATAATAGTTCAGTAGAGCATTAGAATACTATTCATAACTGGCCTCAAATTTTTGTTTTTAATTTAAATTTCTTATAGTGAAATTGATTGTAGCTAGAAGTTGACTTTTTAAAAAATTTAGCTTCTAAATCGAGTTTTATTAAATGAGTAACTTGTTTGGTGAACAATTGGAATGGTTTTGGACTTATTCCTGAGAAAGGAAGGAGGAGAGAGTGCTGAATTTAGACAATGTGTCCTATTTTATTTAGTAAATTTGGTTTCCAAGATCATTTGTAGTGTGAGATAAAATTAAGTTTCCAACATATTTGGTCTCTGATTTAATTGTAAGGTTGATTAGATTGGTGCTTGCTTTCTTGTTTTGGTTTTTTGAGACAGGGTCTCACTATGTAGTTCAGGCTGGGCTTGAACTCACTATGTAGCCCGAGCTGTCCTCAAATTCGTGGTGATCCTCCTGCCTCAGCCTCCCAAGTGCTGAGATTACAGATGTGCACCACATGCCTGACAGATTGGTGATTTTTTTTTTTTTTTTTTTTTTTTTTTTTGGTACTGGGGATCGAACTCCGGATCTTGCATTTGCGAGGCAGGTGGTGGAACCACTGAGCTAGATCCCCGGCCCCAGATTGGTGATTTTTAAAACTGTAGTTATGTGCAGGGTTTGCTGGCCTGTAGAATCAGACCTCTTTCACCTTTCTCAGATTGTGTGGGTTGTTACCTCTACTAGGGTTACAGAATAGTCTGAGGAGGTGCTTGTGTCATGCTGAAATGCCCCCTTTCTACCTTCTTAGAAAGCACTCTGTGATTCTTAACTATAAAATATTCTTCATGTGAAAGTTAAATATTGATAGTTGAAGGTTAGTGAATTGGGTGTGGGTTTTTAGTAAATAGGCTTTAAAATTGAATTCACCCTAACAAATGCATTGTGTGATGTTTGATGTTGAGTGACCGCTGAGTTGGTTTGCCTTTGCTTTCCTTTTCAGTAGTGTCTCACCATACCGAACGGGGCTTGGTATAGCCAGTTACATAGTTGTATAAATCTTTCCCTCATTGTTACATGTTCATATTTTTGTAGTAGGGCATGAGACTTAACAGTAATAGTAGTTGACCATTTTGCTTACTTTTTGGGAAAAAGAGTTGTTCAAAGTTCTGTGGCCAAATTTCTTAGCCCAGTGCTACTAGTGAAGCACTTTTGGCTTATGATTGAGCTTGCTCTGTAATGGATGTCAGGAGCAGTTGGTGCCTGTGTGGCACACTACTAAACCTAGTGTTTTTATTTGGTAGTCTGTATGTGCAGCATGCAGTGTGGTCACTAGCAGTCACGGGTCGCTTTTAAAACTGACATGAATTAAAATGAAGTACAATTTAAAGTTCCAGGCTGGGGATGTAGCTTAGTGAGTGGCACAGCGCCTGCCTGGCAAGTGTGAGGCCCTGAGTTTGATTCCTGGTACCAAAAAAAAAAGTTTCCTTCCTCATTCACATTACCTGCATTGAAAGTGCTCAGTGCTCATACGTCGCCAGCGGCTACTGTATTCGATCAACACTGCAGACATAGAACATGTGTGTCACTGTAGAAAATTTCATTGGATGTTGCTATTCTGGAAGTTGAGCTGAGATGAATACTTACTGGCTTTAGAGATAACTCAGTGATGAAAGAAAGTCATTGATTTGGGGTTATTTTTGCCTTACTGGGGGTGAACCCAGCGCCTCCGTCATGCTGGGCAAGCGCTCTCCCACCATACTGCATCCCCAGCCCGAGAGAGTCTGATGTTCAAAGCAGAGAATGGTGACCTCCACCAGCTGGTGCTCCTCTGCTTCCTTGTGTCTGGAATCTCACACTGAATGTTGCTGTATTGAATAGATTGTTAACCAGGAGATGGCGCTGTCCCAAAGAACTGTGAATTAAAGTCTGTAACCGTTTCTCCCCTCACACACTGAAGGCCAGTAGCGGGTCTGAGAGTGGGAGCCCAAAACGAAGAGGCCAGAGGCAGCTGAAAAAACAGTAAGTCTTTCCTGGGGGAGATGATGAAATCTGGTAGGGTTTTGAATGTGCTCGCATTTCGGGGCCTTGACCATTGTCTTCAGTCTGTGCCTCGTCCCCGAGACGGCTTCTCTCTGCCACGAGCTCAGGTGACCCTATCCTGCCTGCTGCAGCAGCGGAGCCTGAGCCAGGTTCTCCATCTAAGCGTGGAGGCGCCCACGTGCTGGCCAGTCCCCAGCGTACTGGTCGGGCTTGCATGTTAGCATAGATAGTTTTTCTTAAAATGTGAATAAATACCAAATAGACATATATTTAGCATTATAGTTAAATAAGGCACAAATTTAAATTTTGCAGTTTTCATATTGTTTTTTTGTGTGGCTATGACCAAGTTATATTGGCTGAGCAGCCACTTTGGTATGAAATTACATATTATTGCAGGGTGTGGTGGCTCACGCCTGTAATCCCTGCATTTGGAAGGCTGAGGCAGGAGGGTTGCTGTGAGTTCGAGGCCACCCTGGGGTACATAGTGAGTTCAAGGCCAACCTGAATTACAGTGAGACCCTGTCTCAAAAAGATAAATAAAATAAAGAAACTTCATAGTCTTGTTTCCATATAATATTAACACTGTAGTTCATAAGCCAGAAAATTAATTCTTGCTCTTAATGTAAAATTACATCATAATATCCATAGTGAAAAAAATTTGTTTTGCAAAGTTATTTTCAGTATCTTTTTTTGGAGATGGTGCAGTCCCTGGTACTATAGGGATTTGATAGATCCTCTCAGAAAAATTTAGATACTCAAAACTTTGCATGCTAGTTCAGGGAATCTCATGTTAAACAATTGTCTTTGCCTTCCATGAAGAGCTCCCATTACATAGTCTCTGATTCTAAAATATCTAAGGCAAGTAATTTGAGTTTTAAAAACCCATTTCCTTATCTACAAAATAGAGTAATACTGATTCTGCCTATCTAGTTATTAGAAACTCTGCTAAGATTTTGTGACATGAGATGTAGATTATTAAAGAACTTTGCAGAAAAGTCAGGTATTTAATATTGTTCTGCCATGGTACATCTGGTTTCCATTCGTGCTTTAAATGTTTACGTAGAGTTGGAGAAATGGTATCTGTCAGCCGAGCTGGACCTCTGGCATTTTAGAAAGGTTTCCTTCTGCCTCATCCTGTGATCAAGTTGGAGACTCTGTTTCCACTGCTGCTGGTCTGATGGCCTTTGGGGATCTTTGTGAAGCATCCACGGTGACCAAACAGCCAGAAAAGAACACTGGAGTCTTAGCCAGGGCCCTCGTGCTTGAATCTAAGCAGCTGTCCTAGCCTCACGTGTGGGCATGTGACCTTCAGAACTGAGAGACTCACTCAAAGGAGGGACCATTTTCATCATTTTCATGCATCCGTACAAGGAAGGGCTTTTCTGAAACCTTGCAGATTTGGATTCACGGATTGTTTAAAAAAATTCTTAGGGGCTGGGGGTTTAGCTCAGTGGTTCCAGCGCCTGCCTGGAAAGCGCAACGTCTCAAGTCCAATCCCCGGTACCAAAAAAACAACAAAAAAAGAATTCTTAGAAGGGAACTAATTTTTTTTAACTGTGCCTGTGTTTTTGTTGTTGCTTCTCTGGGGTGGTGTTGCTGGTGATGGAACCTGACTCTGGTGTGTGCCAGCTCAGTAGGTTTTGTGCCACTGAGCGACACATTCGGCCAAAACTGATTTAAGAAAATTAATTTCTAACTTTTGAAAAGCAGGAATAAAACTTTAGTAGAAAGACAGCCTTGTGTACTGTTCTTATACTTAACAGTGATTTCCTTTTTTTTTGTCCCATTTGCTTTATGTTTTAAAATATTTTTTCCATTTGCTTTAGCATTGTAGACTCTCCATTCCCTTCTCTACCCACATAAGCACGCATATCTGAACCATTTGAGACTTAAGCTCCTTTTTAATTCCTATATAACGTTGTATAGTTCTTAAGAATAAGGGTAATTTCAACATGTTGAAGTATTTTTGTTTAATTCATATTCCAGCTTTGTCACTTGACCCATGTTGCTACCACCGTTACAGGAGTCAGTCTAGGGTTGGATGCTGTGCTTAATTTCCTTCCCTCCCTTCATCCCTTCTTTCCTCCTTCCCTCTTTCCCTTATTTCCTCGAGGCACTGGGACCTCCTACTGAGCTACATCCCCCACCCCTTTATATTTTATTTTGAGACATGGTCTTACTAAGTCTCTGAGTTGCCTAGGCTAGTCTTGAACTTGAAATCCTCCTACTTCAGCCTCCCAGAGCATTGGGATTATGGGTGTGCAGCACAGTACACTTTAGGTTCCTTTTATCTGGAAAACTTTCACAGCCTTTGCTTGGTTTATGACATTCCTGTTGTTGAAGAATGCAGTCTTACAGGGGATTATGTTCTTTAGAGAATTACAAAGAGATTAGTTTTCTAAAGTCCTAGTCATAGGGTTCGCCCTTTTGGCCGTCCTTGCGTCCTTGCCTAGCTCCAGTAGGTGTTTAAGATTGTAACTCCTGACTTTAAGTCACACAGACAAGTAAAACTGAATTTTATTTAACTTGCTCATGCTGTTTTAAGTATTGAATGATTTTTTTATGCAATGTCTGTTGATGTTATTTATATTGAGGCAGTGTCGTATGGGCTTTCTGCAGACTTACGGTCCTGTTAGTGCTAGAAGATACTGTGAGGGTTCCAGAACAATTTCTCCAACAAGAACGTTAAATATTTTAGTTTTAATACTGCCAGATTTTTTATGGGATTGTAGTTACTTATTCCTCTCCAGTGAGTCTCAAGAGTGGAGTCATTGATGAAAGACGCTCTTGCTTGGGGAGAGCTGCTGAAAGTTGAGCACATTCACGCAGCTACTTCCCCCCTTTTCCTGATCTGACTGCCTTCTAAAGAGACCAACAAGAAAAGGAGTCTTCTCCAGGCTCTTAGCGACATTTAACAGTGAGCCTTTAGGGGCCTGGGATATAGCTCAGTGGTGCTGCACCTGCCTGGCAAGTAAGGTCCTGAGTCTGATCCCCGGTACTGGGAAAAACAAACCTTAACAGTGAGCCTTTGCAGCTCTGGACCAAAGTTCAGGCTCATTGTACTTGAAAGTGGCCTTTGCTCATTACCTCTGCTCTGCAGTTGCTTAGATTTGATTTGCCCCTCTCAGGACTTGTGTTCTGCCAGCCATCTTCTCCCCACAAAATTTACTAGATCCAGTTAACTTGGATTTAGACTCCTTTCTTTTTCATGTTGCCCTAGAGCCTCACTGGCTAAATGTTGGTATTTTTCTCCTCAATTCTGAAAGTGGCAAAAATCCACTGATTTCCTCATAAAATTGCATGTAAAATTCAGGTTTCTTTTGGTACATGCAAACAGTGTTTATTTATAATCATCTGTCTTAGACTCCTCTTTGGGTTTTGTTGTTGTTGTTTGTTTTTTGAGACAGGGTCTCTCCATGTAGTTCAGGCTAGTCTTGTACCCACTATGTAGCCCAGGATGGCTTCAAATTTGTGTGGATCCTCCTTCCTCAGCCTCCCAAGTGCTGGGATTACAGGTGAGTGCCATCATGGCCAGCTTAGACTCCTCTTTGTAGTCAGAATTTTAAACCATGGCTTAGTTGGGGTAGTGGGAATCTTCTAAACCTCGGTGTTTTGAAGAAGCCAGCAGGGTAGGAAAGTGGACATGTTTGAGAGCCTTGTGCCTCTGTAGGATCAGGAAGTAATCTCTTCATAGGGCTAATCTTTCACTTCACCCTTTCTACAGGGTGATTTAATGTTGCTGATTCTTCTTTTCTTGTTCATGGAAATTACAACGTAAAGTAATGCAGCAGCCAGTTTCAAACACAGACAACATCCACTCAGACCTTTATACCTCCAGTTGTCTGGGAGCTCCCAGGATTGGCCGGCTGGAGGTTTGCTGTAGGGACGAACAACTTACTCTTGCTGGCTTTCAGTTTCCTTCTGGGAGGAGAGTTGAAGACCAGTTGCTTTGCCAAGGTTTGTTTTTTTCCTCTCATTCTTATGTTGGGAGATTCGGAGTCCTTCTGGTTGTCTGTAAGTTAGTGGCTCTGAGTGGAGAGCTGTACCTCAACACACATCCTGTTCAGTGTTTGGCCCCCTTTTAGTCTCCTTGTCTTGGAGAAGTGGACCTACTGGTGGCTGTGGTTTAGATTCTCACTTCCTGGAGGAGACATGTAAATTAGAACTAGTCCTTGACCTGGGGTCCGTCTCACCTGATCTGTGCTCTTGAGTCTTAATTGTTCCTATTCTTTCAAGCTGCTTTCTTGTGAAATCTCTTGTTTGTCTAGTGTGGCAACGAGCTCCATCTGAGGGGAAAACGTGGTCCAGTGGAGAAGGTAGACCCCAAGTGCCAGTCTCAGAGTTGCTGGGAACATTTTCCGTCCTGCAGATCACCTTCTGTAACTTGGATATTTTAGCAGACATTTATTTTGTTAGGCTCTAAGGAAGCAGAATAAGACAGGTACCCAGAATGGTTAGATAGCAGGTCTTTGTTTTGTTTTGTTTTTTTAAAACATTTTTATTTATTTTTTATTTTTTTTATTTTTTTGGTACCGGGGATCGAACTCGGGACCTTGTGCTTGCGAGGCAGGCGCTGGAACCACTGAGCTAAATCCCCGGCCACGGGTCTTTGTTTTAAAGAGAGACTGATGGGTATTAATTGATAACAGGTCTTACTGTCTTTGGAGTCTTCTTCCAAAAGTACCCTGCCTGTCTGACACACTGATACGGTTCATTCCTTAATTAGTGTATTTCTTAACAAAGGAGCATTTCTTGCTAAGCTCTGGTAAAGACGTGAACAAAAAAGATGTGGCATGCAAGAAGTCGTCTTCCACTAGAGAAATGGATGTGTGTACATAATACAAGTACCAATCCTATGCCAGTTCAGTTGTACATACGGTAATTCATGCAACTTTTAGGAAAAGTCTCAGGAATCTGTAGCTCAGCCCCCTTCTTGGAACAAGCTTTCACTATTGCTGTTAGTTTTTGGTACCAGGGATCAAACTCAGGACCTTGTGCTTGTGAGGCAGGCGCAGTGCTGCTGAGCTAAATCCCCGGTCCCATTCACTATTATTTTGACCTATTCTCTTATGAAGAGTATTGATTTGACTTTTCAGTTCTGTAATACTTGTCTTTAACATGACCTTATTTTCTACAAAGGGACCAGAGGCACAGTGGTTATTGTTTTGTTTACAGAGAAAATTGCAGGCATTGCCTGCCAGTTTTTTCTAGGTATTTAGTAGCTATTAAATATCCTTTTCTTACCTCCCTACAATTGAGAAATGAGCTAGGTCCCTGAGATAACTTGTTTGTTCTTTAGGAGGACACCTGTAGATTATGGCTTGCTTTTTTTTTTTGGTACTGGGGATCGAACTCAGGACCTTGCGCTTATGAGGCAGGTGCCAGAACCACTGAGCTAAATCCCCGCCCCAATTATGGCTTTTTAAGACCTTTAAAATCTCAAGGAGTGAAAAAATACTCATCTTATGTAATAATTATTAAAAACCACACCATTACCCGAACAGACTATTTAGTGGTAGGTTTGTAATTGAAAAACAATTTCAGGACTATTTCTATTTTATTTTATTTCTTTTTGAGATGGTCTCATTTTGTAGTTCAGCCTGGCCTTGAGCTCATGGCAATCCTCCTGCCTCAGGCTGCCAAGTGTATTTCTTTAAATATATTCTAAAGCCTTAAAATATTTCATATAATGGTTCTTACTCAGTTCATAACTGTTAATCAACATCTTATGTGGGTTTGTTAAAATTCACAGTTTTATTCCTCACCTGAGACCTCCTTAATCTGAAACACTATGACTGGGGCCCAGCAGTCTTTTTAAGAATCCCTTCAGGGGTTCTTATTCATGCTGAAATTTGGGGCCACTGGTTTGGTATTATAGCTTCAGTCTTGTCCAGGTCACAGTAGGAAATCAAAAAGGAATTTGAGAAACTTTAATAGCATTTTCCCCCTAGAAAAAAATGGTTTGAAAAATACATCCATAGTTTCCCTTTATATGTGCTTCATTACCAGAGATAAAACAGGAATAGACACTGTGAAATCCAATTAAACTTTGAAAATAAATCTAGCAGTTGTTAAACGTGCATGCTGTGCATTTCAGATGAACAGATTGCAGTTCGTTTTGTCAGATGGTTTAATTTGAAGAATTCTTTTAGAAGTTATTTTGTTTTGATTTTGATTGCAGAGAAAAATGGAAACGGGAGCCCTCAGAAGACGAACGGGAACAAGGCACCAGTGCGGAGAGCGAAGCTGAGCACAAAAAAGTGAAAGCCAGAAGACCTGTGCCCAAAAGGTGCACTGTTTGCCTCAGAGCCCATCTGCCGGCTGGGTGTGGCAGGGAGCTGTCAGGTTGGAGCGGGCGGATGGTAGAATGAGCTGTGCTTCTGGGTCTGGGCCTGGGCCCCGTGCTCACTTAGTGCTGGCCTGTACTGCACCGGCTGATCCCTGTCTGTGGGCGTTGGCACGGAGGGGCGCCCACGGCCGCTCTGACTGCTCCTTCTCGCACCACTTCCTCACTGCCAGTTATGGGAGTGCTGTGTGTGAGCACGCTTTAAAAATGCCCGTGTTGGCCAGGGTGTGCATGCTTTTTTGGGAGATTTTGTGTTTGGTGGTACCGGGGATTGAACACTGGGCATTCACCCTGAGCTCTGTCTCTAGCCCTTTTTAATTTTTTTAAGACAGGGGTCTCACTAAATCAAAGAGTTGCCTGGGGTGGGCTGGGCTTAAAGTTGCGATCCCCCTGCCTCAGCCTTCTAGAGTGTTGCATTACAGGTGTGCCACCACCATGCCCAGCTGGGAGTTCCGATTCCTTTTTTTTGACATAGACTTTCTTCCATTTTAACTTTCTTTACAATTTTCATTTTTTTGGTACTGGGGATCGAACGCGAGACCTTGTTTTTGCCCTTGCCAGGCAGGTGGTGGCACCACTGAGCTACATCCCTGGCCCTCATTTTTTAACTACTGTGTTTGTAGTACATAATAGTTGCTTTGTGTACATAACACATTTTAACCCTTTTTTTGCACTTGATCTTAGCCAAAAGGCCGAGAAATGATTTTAATTCTTTATTTTTACCCTCTTCCCTTCCCTCCATCTCTCGTCCCCCTTGTGCTGCTATAACATGAGCATGCGTGTATCACTGTGGCATGAAGTCTTTTAACTCTTACGGGAAGATACCTAGAAGGGGAATATCTGGGTCAAATGGAATTTCTAGTATTAGTGTTTTGAGGAATCTCCGTACTGATTTCTAGAGTGGTTGTACTAATTTACATTTCCACCAACAATGCAGAAAGGGCCCCCCAAGCCTATCCAGCATTTGTTATCCCCTTTGTTTTTCCTTTCCCCTCCCCTCTCCTCCCCTCCCCTTGGTTTTTGAACCAGGTATGTAGTACAGGCTTGCAGCAGTCCTCCTGCCTACATCGCCTCCTGAGTGCTGGAATTGCACGCGTGCAGCACCATGGCCAGCTACATTCTTGATTTCTTGATGATAGCCATTCTTGAGAGCTTGTTGGAAGGTTCTAGCAGGGCAGTGCAGCTACTTGAATGCCCTTGACTGTGGAAAGGGTCCTTCTCTATTGGAGGTGATCATCTTCTTGGACCAAGCGCAGAGCTTTGGGAGGGATGCACAGGGGGCAGTGAGGTAGGAAGGGGCCACCTGTCCAGCCAGCCAGACCAGCTGCATGGACGTCACAGCCAGTCACCCTCGCATCCGGTGGCAGCTGCTCTTTCTGGAGTGAGGTCGAGACTCAGTGTTGTTTAAATTTGCACTTCTCTAGTGGCCAGTGATATTGAACATTTTTTCATGTATTTCTTGGCTGTGTGAACAACTTCTGAGAAGTGTCGGTTCATTTCAGTTTCCCAGTTTTTGATTGTGTCTTTAACTTTTGGGACGTTTAATTCTTTTGAATTCTTCATTTTCTAGGTATGAGTCCTCTGAGGAAGCGCTGGAAAAATATTTCCAGTTCTGTATTTTGTCTCTTCACCCTTGGTGGTTCCCTGCTGTGCAGAAGCCTTTTGAATCGACAGTGATCCCATTTGTTTACTCTTCGCGTTGCTCCCTGTGACTAGGGTTCTGATTAGAACGTCCCTATGCCTGTGTGCTAGGGCTTTTTACCCGTTCTGTCTTCCAGGAGATTGTTTCCGCTTTAACATTGTTTCAGGGGGCATTTGAGACAGGGTCTCGGAATGTAGTACAGGCTGGCCTTGAACTCAGTATGAAGCCAAGGGTGTCCTCGTACTTGTGGCAATCTTCCTGCCTCAGCCTCCCAAGGGCTGAGATTATAAGCATGTGCCACCACATCTCTGGCTGTTTTAGATCTGAGCATCTAGATCTTCGATCCATTTTTAGTTATTTTAGTACATGGTGAGATATATGGGTATATCTTCAATCTTGTGCAGGTGGATAGCTAGTTTCCTCAGCACATTTATTAAAGAGGCTGTCTTTCTTCCACTGTTTGTTTTTGGCTTTTTTTTGTCAAAGATGAGATGGCTGACTGTGCCTGGGGTTGTTTCCACATCTTGTGCTCTGTTCCACTGATCGACGTGTCTTTTTTTGTGCCTTTACCATGATGTTTTGGGGAGATCTAATTCTTAAAGTTTAAAATGGTGTTTGAGCTGAATGTGGTAGTCCATGCCTATAATCCAGCACTCAGGCAACTGAGGCAGGAAGGATTGCCCCAGGTTTGAGCCCAGCCTGGGCTACGTAGTTGAGTTCAAGGCCACCCTGGACCACATAGGAAAACCCCATCTCAGAAAACTAAAAACTAAAACAATACCAAAAAACCCCAACACTGGTACTGCAAACACATCCTAATGAAAATTAAAACAAAACAAAAAAATACTGGCTGATTTAAAAGTATACTTAGCTTTATTACCTTATTCAAATTATGTAACTTTTAAGTAGAGCATCTAAATGTATAGAGAAGGAGCTAGGCTGAGGTGGCAGCAGATATTGGTAATTTTTGATCAGATGAATGATTACCTAAGGTACTGATGACTGTCAGGCCCCAGGAAGGTTTACCTCCTTGCAGTATTGATTATGGTGCCGGAGGGGGGAATCATATGTAAGCTATGTCTTTGGGCCCGATCCTACCTTCCATCTATGTATTTTTATTTTTTTGGTACTGGGACTCAAACTTAAGGACTCACACTTGCCAGGCAGACACTGCACTGCGGAGCTACATTCCCAGCCCTACCATCTATTTTTATATGGTCTGAGAGCCAGTAATAGCTTTTATTGATGAACATTTATATTTATAGTTTGATGGTGGCATTACATTTGAGAATCCCTACTAAGTGTTCTATCAAAAAATTCTTTTCTCATTAGATACCACAAAAATATGTACTCAGTTTATTTTGAATTTTGTCAGTAAAGTTTTTGTGAACTTACCTCTTTTCTTTATTATATAAATACCCATATTATGGCCAAGTTTTGCCTCTTGGTTGGCAAAGCCCAAAATATTTACTCTTTGGCTATTCCTAGAAGTTTTCAGCCCTTGGGCTAGATCAGTGATGGCGAACCTTTAGAGCCTTCAGTGGTACAGCCAGCCTGTTCTGGCACATGTGCCATAGAGTCGTCACCACTAGCCTAGGGCATTGTGTCTTCAGGGATGTGTATCAGTGAGTTTTGTTTTCCCTCTGAGTTCAAGCTTTCAAGATAGAAGTGTCACTGTGCTTCTGTCTTCTAGAGTTTTACTCATTATTTCCTGAGTCCTCGGTCATCTGTGTAGGGTTGCTTGTGGTAGCAATGAGAGACAGATTAATGTGATTGTGAATTTCTGCCTTTCCTACTACTTCATTCACCTTTTTATTAGTAGTATTTGATGATTTCCTTATGTGAACTTCTGCACTGTGGCTTTTAGTCCTGGCTGTGCATGGGAATCATGCCAGGGGCCAGTAGACTTGTGGTAACCATGGCCTCTTAAGTGACCTTCCAGGTACATTTTGTGCACATCAAGAAAATCGTAGTCCTTTGTTTCATTTCTTTTAAAACAGATGCCAGCTGGGCATGGTGGCACATACCTGTAATCCTTGCACTCATGAGGCTGAGGCAGAAAGATCATGAATTCAAGGCCAGCTACATAGTGAGATTGAGGCCAGCTGAACTACATAGTGAAACCTTGTTTCCAAAAATCCAAAGGAAAATAAAACAAAAAATACCCACCAAAAACCAATAGATGCCAGCATTCTCTGTGTTTCTTTTTTATCTTGGGAATCTTACCATTGCCCAGAAACTTCATTTTTGTTTTTTTGTGACCATACAGGAATATGTTTAGTTATCAGATGATGAATATTGAGTTTCCAGCTATAGTGAATACCTTATTATGTCTGTCTAGATATATTATCTGTGAGATTAATTTCTACAAGTAAAGTTTTTATATTTTTAAGTTAGATGAGTATTACCAGTTGCCCATCAAAGAGATACATACTCTCAGCAAGATACTGCATGAGCTTTTGCGTGTTGGGTGGCCCTGATCGACAGTGGAAAGCCACTTACTGTCTCTCCTATAAATGGTGGAGGAGTTTCAGCATAGCATCACAAATGCAGATGTCTGGTAAAGGGAAGCAGGAATATGCATTTTTAACGTTACTCAGAAGAATCTTATTTATATATCACCATTACATAGATTTTAAGTAGATACCAAATGATAAAACCTTTGCCATATTTTCTCTTATTTTAGAACAGTGCCCAAACCTCGTGTTAAAAAGCAGCCTAAGATCCAGCGTGGAAAAAGAAAAAAGCAAGATTCTTCTGATGATGACGATGAAGATGATGAAGCTCCCAAAAGGCAGACGCGTCGGAGGGCGGCTAAAAATGTCAGGTGATTTTGTGTCCCCGGAGCTCTGCATTGGTGGGAGAGTCGCAGTGGTGTCAGAATTTAGTTTTGAAAAGGTGAAGGTTATGCATTTGCTAGGTGAAAATAACAACCTATGTACTACAGTGTCTTTCAGAAATCTGGTCAGCCTTCTTGGAAGAAGAATGGTGTTGAGCCAAGTGAAATAGCCCGCTAGTAGCAGTTAGTAGTAGAAGTAGGCAAAGTAGAAGCAGCTCGTTTCAGACTGCTTCAAGTTCATGTCCTTTCTTAATGGTATTATTCTAATTTTATAATTCTTTTTTTTTTTTTTTTTTTGGTACCGGAAATTGAACTCGGGACCTTGTGCTTGCAAGGCAGGTGGCAGCATCACTAAGCTAAATCCCCAGCCCCCTAATTTTATAATTCTTTAAGGGAAAATGTTTGCATTATATTCTCACTTTAGAATTATTCTTCTGAATCCTACAGATTTTTCTGAGGTCCAGTTCATGTATTGATATTTGATTATAATAATTTTATGAAACAGTAATAGACTATGAAGCATTAACAGTGAAATAGATGTATTCAAAAATTAATATTTTACCTGATTGAAATTAAAAGACATTTAATTTTCTAATGTAGCATGTGCAGATTTCTTTTGATCTACTTGGAAATGGTGAAACTGAATTCTAGATATATTAATTACTTGTCCATTGTAGTCCGTTAAGAACTACAAACTAGGACTAGGCTTTAACCATGCTGGTGTGTTAGCACATTTTCTTATTAAATGTATATAATCCCAAATTAAGTTTTTCTTTTTTAGACTCCCAAACTTTTGTTGTTAATATATTATGAAAGGTTATAGTTTATGTTTTATTACTGGAAGTACATTTGTGAAAATTCCCAGTAGTTTGGTAATACTTAAATTTCATCATCTTGTTATTGGGAGACAAAATATAGAGTTGAAACATTTAATCTTCCCTTTTGTTGAAAGCAGCAATTTTTCCTTTCATTATTTCTTTTCTTCTTTGGAGTAGTTTCCTTGTTTACATAGTAATGAGGTGGTACTAAAAAATGATATATATATATTTTTTTGTACTGAGGATCGAACTCGGGTCCTTGCACTTGTGCAGCAGGCAGCCAAACCACTGAGCTAAATTCCCTGGCCCTCTAAAAAATGAAAGGGAAAATACAGGTGTCTTAATTTTCTATATCTTGTTTACACAAATTAGTATTAAAAACGTTTTTAGTTTGAAATATGAGTGAGCCTTCTTGCATGTATCTGTGAATGTGTATCAGTACTTTAAGTAGGGAAAAAAGTAGCACTGAGTCCACTGAATCGCAAGTCTGTAAAATAGCATGTTGGCTGATTTCGATCCCCAGTACCAAAAAAAAAAAACCAGCGTGTTGGAATCAGTAGTATCGTTCTCTGTTCCAGCAGTTATGTGTGGAAGTGTTTAATTGTGAAAGTATAGTTTCTCATTGATTCAGCATTTTTCATGCAGTTACAAAGAAGATGATGACTTTGAAACTGACTCAGATGATCTCATTGAGATGACTGGAGAAGGAATTGATGAACAGCCGGATAATAGTGAAACTATTGAAAAGGTCTTAGACTCCAGACTGGGAAAGAAAGGAGGTACGTGTGTTTGGGGAGCAAAAGACTTCTTTTATATCTGCTCAGTAAGGCTCAGATTTTATGCATTTTAATAAGCTGATGAATGTTAGTCAACATTTAATTTGTTCTGAAAAGTGGAATTCTGTCCTAATTGTCATGTTCAAGAACCGAGGACAAAGGAATGGATCTGCCTTTGAGATTTTAAGTGAAACTAGTATAGTGTTAATGTTTATAAAGCAGTGATATAGTAGAGATATTTGCTCAGTGAGCAAATCTGGGTCTAGTTCTTTCTGAATGTCCTCGTAAAAATATTGAAGTGGTTAAATACATATATGGATAATAGTTTTTAAAATGTAGTTGATGCCAGACAAGGTGGGGCACACTTATAATCCTAGCGCTCAGGAATCAGAATTGCCATGAGTTTGAGGTCAGCCTGGGCTACATAGGGAGTTCAAGGCCAGCCTGGACTGCATAGTGAGACCCTGTCTCAAAGAAAAAAAAGAAAAGAAATAGGTGTTTGAGATACTTAATAACTTAGTTGCTTTAAAGTAACCTTTTCATAAAAGAAATATCAAAATATTACTTAATAGCTTCATTTTTGGCCACTTATTCTGGTTTCATTTGAGGTAAAAGTTAACAGAACTTAGGGAGGGTGGGTAAGTGAGGGGAGGTTTTTCTTCTTTTCTTTTAGATAGGATTTCACTCTGGCCTAGAGCTCATGGTCCTCCTCCCTCAGACAGGTACTGTGTTGGGTTCATAGGTATGAACCATGTCATCTGGCAAGCTCGGAGGGCACTTTGATCGTGTATTCTCCTGCAGTCCTGGGAAAGAGGGATTTCGTTGCTGAATAATTAGGGACCAAAACATAGGCTGTTGCTGCTCTATTTTTATTATGTTTTGACAGGATTTCTTTGATTTCATCTGCAAATTTCGCACAAATGTTAAAATTGGGTTGGTAGTTTGAAAACACATGAGATTATTGATTGAATTCATACTATGTTGTGAGTTTGTGCTTATTTCAAGTCACAGTTTTTGGTGGTTCACCCAGAAAGACTCTTTACACAGTTGCTTCTTTGGGAAGCTTTTCAGTGTCTGGTTTCATAGCTGCTTCTAAAGTGTACTGAATTCTTCTGCAGCCACTGGAGCGTCCACTACAGTGTATGCTGTTGAAGCTAATGGAGACCCGAGTGGCAGCTTTGATTCTGGGAAGGATGACGGTGAAATCCAGTACCTCATCAAGTGGAAGGGGTGGTCTTACATCCACAGCACATGGGAGAGTGAAGAATCCTTACAGCAGCAGAAAGTGAAGGGCCTCAAAAAGCTAGAGAACTTCAAAAAGAAAGAGGATGAAATCAAACAATGGTACGTCTTCCATCATGAATTCCAGAGCTCTTTCTATCCTAGGGAAGGGAAGGTTCTAAAATAATGCACGGAGAATACAGCTACTTAAGGTCTTAGATTTTTTTGCCTTGATCATCTGGACATGGAGCCATGTACAGTTCTACTTGTAAAATTATGATCTGAAGACACTGTGTATTTTTGTCTGGCTACTAAGTTTTTAGAATTATCACCTAGCTCAGTGAGCACTGTTCACCCATCATCCCTTCAGTCCTCACAGCAGAGGAGTAAGAGTTGTAATGTTCTTACCCTGTTTTGTAGATGGGAAGAATGAGGCACAGAGAAACTCTGCAAGTAAACCCAGGGCCTGAATTTTGGCCCTTGAGTCAAGCCCATTCCTTAAAGTACCTTGTTATTTTCCTATGGGAAGGCTGGCATGCTTTCAGTGTAAAGAGATGATATTGTAGAACTCTGGATTATGTATACTTATAACTAATCCTAGTTTTACCAATCGACAGGAATTATGTGAGAGTGTTTTAAAGAAAATTGGCTGAATTATAAAAACTACTAAAGGGACAGATGCCTTGGGTTTTTACTCTGATATGTGTATATAGATCTCTAGAATCTAATTGATATATGCTTTTTTCTCTTTTCTGTTCAGGTTAGGGAAAGTTTCTCCTGAAGATGTGGAATATTTCAATTGCCAACAGGAGCTGGCCTCAGAATTGAATAAACAGTATCAGATAGTAGAGAGAGTAATAGGTAAGTACATGGAAACTCAGCCATGTTTAAACTCAAAAGAATAAGCACTTGCTGTTAGGAAAAAAGAAATTAAAAAATGTATTTGGAGGTCTCCTTTTTGAGACCAGACAGACAGCTAGATTTATTTTGAAGAAAAAGCTAACAAGATGCACTCATAAATTTGTGTCTGAAGGTGACAAAAAGAGGTGACAAAGTGGTGGTGGGGTTATTGGCTTGGACATAATGTATACAGGAGAGTAGAGTGCCTTTTTTTTTTTTTGGTACTGGGGCTCAAACTCGGGTCCTTGCGCTTGCGCAACAGGCGGCAAAACCACTGAGCTAAATCCCCGGTTGCCTTTTACTGAAAAGGAAAGATGAAGGGAGGATCTGATTTGAGGTGTTGTACTCAAGAACTTAGTGTGATACTTTAGTCACCTAAGGGAGAGTATTTTGAAGGCTGGAACATAGGTAAGCTGGAATTTAGAACTTTTAGTCTGGGTTAGAGGTTTAAATTTGAGTATTTGGTAGTGGGTAGGTAGTATTTCAAGCCTCAGGTTTAATAAGATTCTGCGAAATAAAATACACATGGTGAGAAGATGAAGCCGGAGAGAGAACACACCATTGTATGGGAGTTTGAGGGAAGCAAGTGGAGCAGGTAGAGAAGGATCATCTGGTGAATACAGGCACGCCGAGGGGGATGCCGGACTGGAAGCCTGGTGGCCACCTGTGCTGCGGTGGAAGGAATCTGTTAGTCAGGGCCGATGAGTATGGCCTAGTGAAACGGACCCACGTGATGGTGGGGTGCAGACCTGATTGGGGTGGGCCCAAGAGTTAATGAGGGGGTACCAAGAGAGTCATGGGGGGAATTTTACTTTAAAAGAGAACATAGAAATGGGGTGATAGCCTGAGAGGGTGGTGAGTGAGAACAAGACTATTTTGAGACAGGGTTTCATTTCATAGTCCAGGCTGGCCTTCACCTTGCTGTGTAATAGCCCAGTAGGCCAGGCTAACTTCATACTCGTGATCTTGCTGACTTAGGCATGCATAGTACCACCATGCCCCTCTGAGAATAAGACTTGACTGTTGTTTTGGTGGTACTGGGGATTGAACCCAAGGCCTTCACGTTGAGCTACATCCCCAGTCCTTTTTTATTTTATTAAATTTTGAGGCAGTGTGCTGGGGATTTAGCTCAGTGGTTTTGCCACCTGCTGCGCAAGCACAAGGACCGAGTTCGATCCCTGATGCCAAAAAAAAAAAAAAAAATTTGAGGCAGTGTCTTGCTAAATTGACCATACTTGACTTGAACTTGGAGTTCTCCTGTCTCAGCCTTCCAGAATGCTGGCATTACAAGTGTGCACCCCCACACTTGGTCAGAAAGAAGTCTTTTTTCGGTCGTACTGGGTAGCTGGCCACTCCCACCATCACCCTGCAAATCACAACTTATGCAGGAGAAAGATTGTACCCAGGGGGCTGGGGATTTAGCTCAGTGGTTCCGGTGCTTACCTTGCAAGCGCCAGGTCCTGAGTTCGATCCCCGGTACTCCCCCCCAAAAAAGATTGTATCCAGGGAGTGCTGAGCTACATATCCCTAACCCCCCACCCCCTTTTTGGTACCAGGGATCAAACTCTGGACCTTGCGCTTGCAAGGGAGGTGGGTGGCGGCACCACTGAGCTAAATCCCCAGCCCCCTAACTCTTTTTATTCTGACTTATTATCTGTACTCCAGGACCTGCAGGTTATGTAAAGAATTTTTTTTAAAATCAATACTGTACATTTTCTTTTTATTTGTCATTACTGGAGGTTGAACCCAGGGCCTTCACACTGACAGCCTCAGCCACTTTTTAATTTTTTATTTGAGGCATGGTATTATTAATGTACCCAGGCTAGTGTTGAACTTGGAAATCTTCCTGCCTCAGCCTCTCAAAGTGTTGAGATTATAGGTCTGTGGCACAGGGCTGGCCACAAGTTTTTTTTTTTTAAAGATGTGATATAGTAAATTACACTTGTGTTCTTATTGATAAAAACTTTTCCTCATTTTACTTGCTATGGTTGTAACTTTTTTGTCTTATTTTGGATTTGTTTAGCGGTGAAGACAAGCAAATCTACATTGGGCCAAACAGATTTTCCAGGTAAGCAAGAGATCTTGTTTATAAATGTTCAGCATTTAACAGCACTTCATGCTTTACCAATTACTTGCAGCCTTTGCCACCTGGTATTTCACTGGGTATGCCTTTAACAGTTGTTGATCTTTTATGTATATGGTACAGCTCACAGCCGGAAGCCAGCGCCTTCCAATGAACCTGAGTATCTATGCAAATGGATGGGACTGCCCTATTCAGAGTGCAGCTGGGAAGATGAAGCTCTGATTGGAAAGAAATTCCACAGCTGTATTGACAGCTTCCACAGTCGGAACAACTCAAAAACCATACCAACAAGAGAATGCAAGGTGCAGTGGTTGTTAGCTCTGGGTTTTCAGGGAAAGGATTAGTCACATGGATAAAGAGAGGAGAAAATATTTCAAGAGTTAGATGATGATTTCTATTTTGAAGTGAAAAAAGATTTAAATGTGACCATAAAGAAAAATAATTATAGCAGAAGGAAAGGATGAGTTGCAAGATGGCTGTCTTAGTTACCTTTTTTGTTGCTGAGCCAAACTACCCTACACCCAAAGTTAAAGGAGGAAAGGTTTATTTGGCTCAGTTGGTAGAGGTTTCAGCCCAAGTCAGGTGGCATGGCAGAGGGACATCACAGAGAAACAGTTCATGGCAGCCAGAGGCAGCGAGCAGCAAGCGACATTAGCCCTTTTTCTGTTCCTTATATTTTATCCAGGCTACCCGCCCTTAAGCACTCACATTGGTGGTTGAGCACCCCTAATCCTACCCAAAACTATGCCAAACTGGTCAGTGGGCTGAGTAATGACACACCCTTAATCCCAGCATCACACACTCTAGGTCAGCCATCTCTGAAAAGGCCCATCCATGACAGCATGAGGCCATAAGAATGACTCTGCTGATTTCTTTAATTTTGTAATTCGTAGAAGTAGGTATATTAGGGTAATATTTAAAGATTAAACACTTTAGATGAGGGGACAGGTAAAGGGATGTCTGAATTGTAAGGTAGAAACAAAATATACCATCCTTTTTGTTTGCTAAGTTGGTTGTTCAGGTGGAATTTATTTCATTTGGAGGGGGTAGGCATGGGTCCTCAGAATGGTAAATGTATATGTGATACATGCGCTCTGTTTCTGAGAAGTTGACGTTCATGTTAACAGCACCAAACTTGTGTCTGTAAAAACCAGTGTGACTGATTGCAAGTCAGGTTGAGTTCAATAGTGAGTCTGTGGCCAGAGAAGTCCTGAGGTGTGGAAGTCAGTGAGCTCTGTGCCATTGGAGGGGTTTCAGGAGAGAGTTTTCATGTTGGAACTGGCCTGAGAAGAGTGGATTGGTGTATGATGGAGAGACAAGATGGGGCCCATGGGACTGCTCTCCCATGAAAGGTTCCAAGAGAAAATTTTTATAGTAGAAAGGTACTAAGAGAAAAACTTCTGTAGTGTAGATCCCAGGCTTGAAAAGGGAGATGATACTGGTGAGTATATTTAGGTGAAAATATCTGTGCCTTGACTACCTTGAAGGAAGGGCAATTTGCTTTTGTTCTGTGGGTACTGGTGGTACCCACTGAATAGAGCAGCAGGGTGAAAGCAACATTTTATTTAGAAAGCCTCATCCAATGGCTGTGTGTAGGGGACTCGAGCCTGAAGGTCCACCCATCCAGTCAGATGTCATCGAAGGTCATGAATGAAGAGTTAGTGTGCGGGAAACGGAAGTATTGGCATGGATGGGTGAACCATTTTGTTGCAGGTTTGGCAGGAGTGGATGGATGGGTTGTGTTTGGGAGTGCGAGTGAGAAGTCAGCTTCTGTTCACTGCCGGTTCTCTTACGTAGGAAGCTGAAATTCTCCATGACCTTATCAGTTAGTGTTAGGGTCACATTTCTCATGACAGGCTCCTTAGAGTATTCCTCTTCAGAGAAATGTTCCCTGAAGAAAGACTTGTGATGGATTATTCCTGAGTAAATTTCTCTTGTACATTCACATTATAGACACACATGATTAAATTTTGAAAAGTCATAATTAAGAAATTTATATAACTTTTGATCCATTGTTTTCCAAACTGTTTTGTTCGCTAAATCCACATTATGCAAACAATGAGATTTAGTCTTACTACAGTGCTATTCTTCAAACGTTGGCAATGAAAACAGCAACTTTTCCTTCAGAAAATCAAATTCACATAATTGGGGGCCTTAAGGTAGCGGACTACCTGTCAGAATTTATAAATCCTTGGGCCGGGGATTTAGCTCAGTGGTTTCGCTGCCTGCTGCGCAAGCACAACGACCCGAGTTCGATCCCCAGTGTCAAAAAAAAAAAAAATCTAGAATTTATAAATCCTTTTGTAATTATAGGATCATAAGGTTATCCGTTTAGCTGCATTTAGGGTATGACAGACTTTCCTAGAGATACTTGATTTTTTTGAGATTTGTAGTCTAAGCTGGCTTTGGACTCACTAGTTAGCCCAGGCTATCCTCAAACTCATGGTCTTGTGCCTCAGCCTCCCAAGGTGCAGTGCCCTGCTCTGCCTGTTGTGTACTCTTTAGAATAAGACAGCATAAAGATAACTGCTGCAGTGTAGTAGGCGTGACACAGAAACCAAGGGCTCTTTAGTGTTGTCCACAAACTGATTTCAGGAAAGGAGCATTGTAACCAGAACATCTTACTTCAGTATGCACCTCAGGAACAGCGTACCAGAAAAGGGGCGCAGGTCGGAGTGGTGACTGATGTGTGTGAGCTCAATTTTTTGCTTTGACGTGGAGCATATAAATTGAGGTAGGATTTTAATTGAGGAGCAGAGAGAAAAGTTTCTCATACCTGGGCTTTGTTAATTTTTGCCTTTCAGGCCCTGAAGCAGAGGCCACGATTTGTAGCTTTAAAGAAACAGCCAGCATATTTAGGAGGAGAAAACCTGGAGCTCCGAGATTATCAGCTAGAAGGTCTCAACTGGCTTGCTCATTCCTGGTGCAAGTAGGTTAAAAATGTGTTTGGCATTGTCTTTACTGATTGTGGCCTTGGTATGGTTACCCTAATTACAAAGTACTGGGGATCCATCTAGGCCTCAAGAATTTAACAACAAACAAATATACTGTATGTATACTATAAAGAAAATTGGGTGCATTTAAGATTTATAGACATTTGTATCCTCATTCTCCCTTCAGCCACTTTGTTCTTTTCTGTATTTTTCCCCTAAAACTAGTTATTCTGTGGGAAACAATGTCGTTTTCAAATTTTTTATTTCTTCCTTTAGGGTCTATTTATTTTTTTTGGCACTGGGGATGGAACTCAGGACCTTGCGCTTTCGAGGCAGGATTAGCTAAATCCCTGGCCCTTCCTTTAGTTTTTTTTTTTTTTTAAGATTTCTTCCTGATGAATTAAATGTCTTGTTTTTCTAGTGAGTTAGTTGCCTTTAACTTGTGTTTTACTTTTAGTCCTCTCTGGTTCCCTGGTTAAGTACATAGTACATATGTGCAGACCACGGACCCCACTTATTTACTCTCAGTGGCCCTATTTTATTTATTTATTTATTTATTTGTTTGTTTATTTATTTTTTGTACCGGGGATTGAACTCGGGTCCTTGCGCTTACACAGCAGGCGGCGAAACCACTGAGCTAAATCCCCGGCCCCTCTTCAGTTTTTTTCTTACATTTGGATATTTTTTTTCTATTAATAGCCTCTTGAGATATAGCCTGTTGTTTTGGAGCAGTGTTTCTGAATCTGTGGTCAAAGAAGCACCTGCTTTTGAATCTTCAAAGGTGCTTGTTAAAAATATAGAATCCTGTGCTCTCTCCAAGATATTTACCTTCCATGGATCTCCGGTGAGGTTCTAGAAATCTGCTGTGCGGCCTGGGTCTCGTGTAGCCTGGTATATTTAGTATGAGCTCTGTGTGCCGGGCTGGGGATTTAGCTCAGTGGTTCCGGCTCCTGCCTCGAAAATGCAAGGTCCCAAGTTGGATCCCCGGTACCAAAAAAAAAACTAAACAAACAAGCTCTGTGTGCCTGCAGCACGTAGGTCTCGGGTCAGTGCAGGTGGCCTGGAAGGACCCAGTGATGTGCAGTAGAATGGGTGGGCGATTTGAACAGAGACACATGATTGGCAGGCTGCAGGAGTCAGCAGCAGTGGTGATAGCCTGTCTGCTCATGTTTTCTGTATTGATGGGCTCTAAGGTTGCACACTGTACACTTCTGTAATAAAATTTGCCTTCTCTGTTAGAGGGGATACCCTGGGGAGAAAATAGAATTCAGAGCCCTAAGTGCAAAGTGCAAAACATAGTCTGGTCAGGCTCTTACTGTAATCTGAATCTTGACTCTTACAGATGTCTTGTCATTCTGCTGTAACCCGACTTCTAGTTTCTTCCTTACATAGGAGGCTTAAATAATTGCAGATAAGGAAAATATGATTGAGACTCACACTGATGCTTTCTGTGCTGTCATTATAATTTATGTACATAGTAGTTTTTGATAAGCTAATGATTCTTTTGTTTTGACTTTTTCTGCAGAAGTAACAGTGTAATCCTTGCTGATGAAATGGGCCTAGGAAAGACCATCCAGACCATATCATTCCTCTCCTACCTGTTCCACCAACACCAGCTGTATGGACCCTTTCTTATAGTCGTCCCTTTATCCACCCTCACCTCATGGCAGAGGGAGTTTGAAATCTGGGCACCAGAGATAAACGTAGTGGTTTACATAGGTGACCTGATGAGCAGAAATACGGTGTGTAAACAAAAAGAGTTGGGGTAGAATCTGTATTATAAATGTTTCGGAAATTGATCTAAAGTCTTTGGTAGAATTATTAGTAAAGTCTTAATAAAATTATTCTGACATTATTCTGTGTCCCAAAGATTAGTAGTTTTGTATGTAATAAAAATGCCTATCAGTGATTCTTTCAAAATATGATTACTATTTATTTATTTATTTATTTTTGGGTACCAGGGATCGAACTCGGGTTCCTTGCGCTTGCAAGGCAGGTGGCAGAACCAATGAGCTGAATCCCCGGCCCAATATGATTACTATTTAAAGAAAAGTAATAGCATGGGCCGGGGATTTAGCTCAGTGGTTTTGCCGCCTGCTGTGCAAGCGCAAGGACCAGAGTTCGATCCCCGTACCAAAAAAAAAAAAAAAGAAAAAAAAAAGAAAAGGAATAGCAGGTGATGAATGGGAATCTTGCTTAGGTGGATTGCAGTATTATTTTTCCTCGCCCTCTTTGTGCTCCTAAGACCACTTTGTATAAAGATTTTAAAATGGAGTTAACACCTTGTGAAAAGTTAATATTATTGCTGTTTGAACAGAGATTAATTAAAATAATTCAGTTCTTAGAGTTTATTTCCTAGTCTCTTAAAGCAATTAAGTAGCTTAACTTACAAGAAGGAAGTAAAAGCAAAGGAAAATAATACATTTCAAGGTTGCAGAAATGAGAATTATTTGTCTTTTACTAAACTTTAATGATCATAAATTTAGTATACTGTAGTATAAATTTATCTTTGTTTAGCAAATCTTTTCTTAATGACTTTTAAAAAAGTGTTTACAATATGCCAGGCTGGTTTGTTGGGTGCTTTTATGTATGCTACCTGTAACCTTCACAATAGTCTTCAAAGATGATGGTAGTCTTGTTTGGTTTGTGATACTAGGGATTGAGCCCAGGGCCTTGCACATACTAGGCATGTGCTCTGCTGCTGAGCTACATCCCCAGTCTGTTAAAGTTGATTGCAATCTTTCCAAACCAGGATAGCTAGGATGTGGCAGAACTTGAGTTGGAGAACATAGGTATATGTGGTCCAAAGCTTTGTTCTTCTACCAATGTATATGAACATTTTTCTAGGAGATGGCTTTATAGTAAGAGCAAGCCATCAGAATCCTTAGACATTTTAGATATATGCTATAATAATAATATATTTTTATGCTTTCAAATGTATTTTTATTAAATATATTCATTAAGATTAATTCAGTTCCAAGTGTGGTGGCACATGTTTATAATGTCAGCGCTGGGAGGCTGAGGCAGTAGGATCATCCCAAGTTTGAATCCAGGATGGGCTACATAGTGAGTTTAAGGTCAACCTGGATTACAAAGACCCTGTCTCAACAACAACAACAAAAATCTAAAAGCCCTTGCCCATTTCATTACTCTAATTATGACTTTCTAGAAATATTACTAGTTAGCTTTGTTTATTCATTTATTAATCATTAAAAGATAGAAAATTTAAAAAGCCTGTAATCCCAGCACTCGGGAGGCTCAGGGCAGGAAGATTGTGAATTTGAAGCTGGCTTGAGCTGTGTAGTGAGCTCTTATCGTGAGAGAGAGACAGAGACGGAGAGAGAGAGCGAAAGAGAGAGAGAGAATTTGTTGAGTTAGAGACATTTTTGTGGTGTGCAGTACGCTTTTTCTTTGGTCTTATTTGGTCATTAACTGCAGGCACTCATTGTCTTGATCTCAGATTTTTTTTTTGTACTGGGGATCAAGATCGATGCGATCTTGATCTCTGATTTTTAACTTGAAAAACTGCAAGAACTTTGTCCTTAACTATTTTGCTTGCTTACTTTCTGGATATACTGGGATGTGTTAGTTTTTGTATTCTTTACAATGACATTTTTTAATTGTATTTTTATCTATGAGACTGTTTTTCCTTTTTCTTGGTCAGCACATCTCTCTGTTCTGTGATTAATGAAATTTCTGACCCAGCCTGAGGTTAGAACTTGTTTTTCTCCTTTAAGAAAATGTTAGGGATTTGGGAAATCTGTTTAGTTCAGGTCACCAGGGATTAATTGCTTGATAAATGCACTTTCTCAGTCAAATGTGTTTGGGGGTCAGTTTATTTGTATTTTGACAGTAAAGTTTTTACTGCTTATTCATGTTTTAGTCCTTCCTACATGTTTTGGCTACTTAAGCCATTTCAGAATGTGTAAGCTGTTCATTCAGTTCTAACCAGACTTATTTGACATGTTTCTGTTGCATTCATCACAAGACTTCTGTGATACGAGAAAATAGAAGTAGACATTGTGTCTCAGTTACATTTTCTTTTACAGATACGGGAGTATGAGTGGATTCATTCCCAAACCAAGAGGCTGAAGTTCAATGCACTTATAACCACATATGAGATTCTTTTAAAAGACAAGGTGTGTAATTTGTTAACTATACTCAATCTTAGCCAAAAAGCTGAGAAGCAATGTAATTTGTTAACTAAAAGGCCACATCTCGTCCAGTGACTTGTTTCAAACAGTAAGGGTTGTGCCTTCCACTTGCCATGTTATTTTTCTTTCTTTGTTTAAAAAGAGCACACGAACAAACAGATTCCTCAAAGAATGTTGAAATTAGAACTCGAAACAAAACCTTGCAACTACAAAGGAATTTAGGTTGCCTTGTCCAGTTGAATCTTGGGAAAGGGTATGAGGCAAGTGACCGCCCGAGATGATAGTCCCTGGAATCGGCTGGAACACCCTCTGGTGCGTTGCCCGCTACATCATTGTCGAAGCCTTACTCTACACCAGTTGATGTGCATAGTCTCTGAAAAATTCAGCTTTTTAAGTATACCCCTTCTACAGTTACTAAGAAATATATCTGGTGAATAATAAGTGCAAACAAGTTTAATTTGGTGGTTCTTGGTATTTCTGTGCTTCAGGGCATAGACAAGAAAAGAAACTTAATTAAAGGCAATGTCTTTTTTTTTGTTGTTGTTCAACTTTTCAGTGTTTGTGTTCTTTTTTGGGGCATGCAGTATGCAGTAATAGCTGGTGTAAGAGACCAGCTCTTTCGAGTAGATACCAATCTGGCAACTACTGGAATAAACAGAAGAAACCTAATATATATATTAAGTCAGTAAAGAATAAATGTGACTCTTTATACCTCTGTGATGGTATTTGTGCAAAGTTAATTAACTCTTGAAAGCACTTTGGGTTCCTTCTGACCTGGTGGCTCGTTCTGTTTTGTTTTCACTTTAGACTGTGCTGGGCAGTATTAACTGGGCCTTTCTGGGAGTGGATGAAGCCCATCGGTTGAAGAATGATGACTCTTTATTGTATAAAACTCTGATTGATTTCAAGTCCAACCATAGGCTCCTGATTACGGGCACCCCTCTTCAGAATTCCCTCAAGGAGCTCTGGTCCTTGCTGCACTTTATTATGCCGGAGAAGTAAGCTCCTTCCTGTGTATTTCAAGAGATGCTAAAATGTTTGAAATGCCAGTGATTTTTTTAAACTTTCTTAATAGACCTCAGGGAAAACAGATGGACTGGTTTGGGGAAAGAAAACATTAAACTTTGGAAGGAACAACAGAATAAAGTCATTCATAATAAGTAATAACAGGCACAGAAATCAGCCTATTAAGGAGGAAGGCATATTACTACCAAAAATTTGAGTTAGTTAAGACATTTGGGAAATAATTGCTAGATGGGAGGCATCATTTTTACTCTTGTTACAGGGTAGTCAATATAATTGAGATGAAGTGAGTAATGCAGTCTGATAACCATTTATGTATACTTTAAATCCACATTTTTGAATACAGAAACATCACCTTGTTAGGTCCTACTCAAATCACTATTAAACTGTGGAATGTCTTTTGGAAAGATTTTTGGTTTTTTTCGTACCAGTGATTGAACTCGGGACCTTATGCTTTCGAGGCAGGTGGTGGAACCACTGAGCTAAATCCCTGGCCCCTTTTGGAAAGATTTTTATAGAAGAAATAATATGCCCATTTCATAAGACTTAGAACTATCCAGTAGGGTCCAGTGATACTTAGAGTGCAATCTAAATTTACCAGTTGGGCTGACCCTGCTCAGTCTGACAGCTTGACAAGATTTTGACTTGTACCACATGTCATTACGTGTCAACCACTCCACTGTCTTTCTCTCTCTTAAACATGCTAAGTCTCTGTGTTTTGACTTGGATTTCCATAACTGCTAATGATACTGAACATACTTTCATTTTATTAGCTATTAGTCTACGGTAAAGTGTCTTTGTGATTTCAAAAATTGGATTTTTATTATGAATTGAAGAATATTACTTTTTTTTGTGTGTGTGTGTGTGGTACTGGGGATCGAACCTGGGTCCTTGTGCTTTCGAGGCAGGCGCCGGAACCACTGAGCTAAATCCCTGGCCCGAGTATTACTTTTTTTAAATAAAGCTTTCTAGGTACAAGTGTTCTTTCAGTATATGATTAGCAATTTGTTTTGGTATTTGGCTTGTTTTTCATTTTCTTTTTTTTTTTTTGGGTGGGTGGGGGGTTTTTTTTGTACCGGGAATTGAACTCTGGTTCTTGCGCTTGCGCAGCAAGTGGTGAAACCACTGAGCTAAATCCCCAGCCCTTTGATTTTCTTAATCTTGTCTTTTGAAGTCCAAGTTTTTAACTTTGATGAAGTATAATTTATCAGTTTATTTTATTGTGCTTTGGACAATAAGACAGTTTTGCTTAACCAAAGGTCACAAAGACATTTTTATTTTTTACTTATTTTTTTTTGGCTTTTGTGAGACTGGATCTCCCTATATAGTTCAGGCTGGCCTTGAACTCACTATGTAGCTCAGTCTGGCCTTGAACTCATAGTGATCCCCCTCCCTCAGCCTCCCTAGTGCTGGGATTACAGGTGTGTCCCACTGTGCCTGGCTATTTTTATTTTATGTATATATTTTTTAAATTATTTTTCTTTTGAACAAAGACATTTTTATTTGGATAAGTTGTAGCTCTTATATTAGATCTGTGTTCCATTTTTGTTGTTTCAGGGGAATTTTGGGGGAATTGCTCTTCCCTCAGTTGTTGAATTTTTTTTTTTTTTTTTAGGGGGCGGTACAGGGGATTGAACTCAGGACCTTATGCTTGCGAGGCAGGCGGCGGAACCACTAAGCTAAATCCCCGGCCCCTGTTGAATATATTTTGTCTGTTGATTGTCTTGGTATTTTGTTGATGATCAAGTGAAGCCATAAGTGTGGCGATCTGTTTCTAGACTGTTGAATTTGTTTCATTAATGCATGTTTCTGTCTTTATGTCATTACTGTACTATTGTGATTAGTTTTATTCTAAGTTTTAAAAAATTTTTTTACTGTGTTTCAGAAACTTCATAAAATTAGAAATTCTGATTATATTTTAGGAGAAATTGTTTTCTTAATCTAATTTCATACTATACTAGAGTATAGAACAGTGATGGCAAACCTCTTAGAGCTTTTAATGGTAACAAATAACTGGCTGCGGCATGTATGCTATAGGTTGGCCACGACTGGTATAGAGCTACAATTAAGTTTTGTATATTGATCTTGTATTCTGCAGACCTCATAAACATTTTATTTCTACTTTTTTGTGTGTTGTAATGTTTTCTACCTATGATCATGTCTTCCGCACATACAGTATAGGCTGCTATTACTTTTCCACTCTAGTTGCTTTTTTATATCTTCTTGGGTTATTGTATTGGCTAAACCTCCATGTTGAATAGAATTGGTGGGTGCAGGATGTTAACTATAGATTGGTTTTGTTTTTTTGAGATAGGGTCTTGCTTTATGGCCAGGCTGGCCTGTAACTTGTGATCCTCCTGCATCTGCCTCCCAGTTGCTGAACTTAGAGGGCTCTGACACCATGCCCTGCTAGCTATGGAATTTTTGTAGATACCTTTTGATACATTTTCTCCTATTCTAGTTTTTGAGAGCTTTTGTAATGAATGGGTGTAGGTTTTTGTCAGTGCTGTTTTCGAGTCTGTTATGATGACAGATGTCCTTTATTCTACCTGTATGGTAGAGACTGTATTAATTGTTATTTAGATGTTCCACCAGACTTTCATTTCTAGCATAAATCTAATTTGTTCATGATGTTCAATCCATTTTATGTATTGCAGTATTCAGGTAGTATGTTGAAAAATATTTTTACAGGTGTGTATTTGAGACCTTTTAAGTGTGTGAGTGTGTGTGTGAGTATGAATACGAATAGATAATAGTAAAAGAGATGCCTGGCTTTATCAGGATCACAGAATGGATAGGGAAATGTTCCTTTGTTTCCTAAAAGAGTTTTAAATTTGGTGTTATTTTTTCTTTAAATATTTGATTAATTCACAAGTGTAGCCATTTGAGCCTTCAGTTTTGTTTGTGGGAAAATTTTTTAATGACCTACTTCAAGTTATAGGTTATTCACATTTTCTATATCTTCTCCAGTCAGTCTTGTTAATTTATATCTTGGGTAGAGTTTGCCAATTTCATTTAATTTTCTGATTTATATACATAAAGTTACAGTATTCCATTGTAATCTTTGTTTTCCTTGTAGTCTTAAGTTTTAAAAGATCAGTAGTGACCAAAATTGTTTTTGGTTTTGGTATTTTCTGTAATTTCTTTTTCTTGGTAAGTTCTAGTTGAAGATTTAAAAATTTTATTGATGTTTTCAAAGAACCAATCTTTGGCTTTGCTGTTTGTAAAAATCTGTTTCATTTCTCATTTTTTTTTTGGTACTGGGTATCGAACTCAGGTCCCTGTCCTTGTGGGTCAGGCGGTGGAACCACTGAGCTAAGTTCTCGTCCCCTTTTGTTTCTATTCTCATCTGTTTCCTTCATTTGATGGTTTTCATTTTCTTTTTTCCTTAAGATGCAGCTTGATTATTATTATTTTTTTAAATTCTTTTATTGGTACATTTTAGGTATACAGTACGTTTACATTTACCATTGGGTGCTTGTACCTGTACATGACGTATCTTGGTTCTTATTTTTTTCCCTATTACCTGTGGGCCCTTCACCCGCTCTACCCTTCCCTATTTACATAGATTTTGTTTCCATTTTTTTTCTTTTCATTTTCATTTTCTTTTCCATTTTTTTTCTCCTCGTAATTTTTCCTTTCCCTTCTTTCCCCTTCCCCTCTCACTTCCCCTACCCATTTGGACCTTTTCCTATTTCAAATTATCAGTTATTCATTTTAATCATTTTAATCCTTATTTACACTGTCAGTTTCTCACACTAGAGAAACTATTTGGTATTTACACATGTGTGTCCTATTTCACTTAAGAGTATGGCCTCAATATGCATCCATTTAGCTATAAATGTCTCTAGTTTCTCGTTCTTTATGGCTGAGTAGTACTCCATTTTATAAAAAAAACACATCTTCTTTATCCAGTTTCTAGTTGATGGGCATTTGGGCTGTTTCCAAGCTTTAGCTATTACAAACTGTGCTACTATAAACATGGGTGCATATATATCGCTCTGGTGTGATTCTTTTAATTCTTTGGGGAAGATACCCAGCAGGGGAATAGCTGGGTCAAATGGGACATCTAGCCCTAGTTCTTTGAGGTATCTCCATACTGATTTTCATGGTGGTTGTACCAGTCTGCACTCCCACCAACAATGGAGAAGGGTTCCTTTCTCCCCACGCCACAGCATTTGTTACTGGTTGATTTCTTGATAGCAGCCATGCAGCTTGATTATTGATTTAAGACTTTTTGTCTAAACTAGATATTTAATGGTGTAAGTGTACTTTTATGCATTGCTTTCTGTGCATCTCATACATGTTGATATCTTTTCGTTTCCATTTAGTTTCATCTATTTTGTAATTTCTCTTGTGTTTTTTCCTTAATGCATGGATGTTTTGGATGTGTGTTGTTTAATTGCCAGTCATTGTAATTAAATGTTTTGTAACTCAGTTTTGTCTTCGAGAACGCACTTTTAAATGAGTTTATTATAACATTAGATATTCTGCTATATTTTCTATCCTGGAGAATGTTCCATGTGCACTTGAAATGAATAATGAGTATTTTGTTGTGTACAGTGTTTTATAAATGTCATTAACTCAACTTTGTTATTATTCAGGTCCTTGTTTTTGCTGACTTCTTGGCTAGTTCTACCAAGTATTAAGAGTGAAATATTTGAATTTTTAAATGTAATTGTTGTATGCTTCAGTTTTTAGTTTTTCCTTTGTGTATTTTGGGTTCTGTTGTTAGGTGTATATATATTTAGAACTGTTACATGCTCAGGTGTGTTTATTGACCTTTTTATCATTATGAAATATCCCACCTTAGTTCTAGTAATAGTTTTTATTCCTTTAGTTTATTTTGTGTGATTTTGTTACAGCTCTTTACTGTTCATGGTTACTGCTGGTTATTGTTTGCTGGGTACACTGTTTTCTATCATTTTACTTTCAACCTCTTTCTTTGTGTTTAAGATGTAGTTGGATATGTCTACTTTTTTTTTTTTGGTACCAGGGATCGAACTCAGGTCCTTGCGCTTGTGCAGCAGGCAGTGAAACCGCTGAGCTAAAAATCCCTGGCCCTGGATGTGCCTACTTTTATATAGACCATCAGTTTCTGCCTTTTGATTGGCATATTTATCTGTTTATATTTAATATAACTAATGATGTGGTTGGATCACTTTCTGCCATTTTCCTCTGTTTCCCATATGTCTTACATATTTTTTGTTCCCACTACTAGGTTTTCATTTTTTTCCCTTCTGAAACAGACTCTGTAGTCCAGGCTGGACTTGAACTCTTGTTCATTCTGTCTCAGCCTCTGGAGTGCCAGGATTCCAGGCATGTGCAGCCCCCAGCCTATTTCTCCTTGACTGCCTTCTTTTGTTTCAACAAATATTTTTTAGTGTGCCATTTAATTCTTCTGTTCATTAATAGTTTTATTATTTTAAAATTACTGTCTTACTGTTTTCTCTAGAGATTATGCCTCTGAATTTACCACAGTCTTTTTCATGTTAATAATGGCTCAATTCAGGTAGAATACAGCTTTGTTTTACCTTAATTCCATTTTCATTTCTTTTCTTATGTTATAAATCTAAGAATACATTGACTTAATTGTTTCATATGGGCTTGTTTTTTTAAGAAATCTTAGAAAATTGAACAGTAAATTTATGCTATCTTTTGTTATTTCCAGTGATCTTCATCTCTTCAACCTGTGGCTTCATTCGCCATTGAGTATCACTTTCATTTAGCCCAAAGGGCTTCCTTTAGTATTTCTTGTAGGGCAGACCTGTTGGGAGCAGATTGATTTCTTTGTCATGGCTCTTCTGTTTTTACCTTTATTTGTAAAGGATAGTTTAAGATTTCAGAAGATGGGTAGGGAAAGTTCACTCTTATGGCTGTGCTGCCCTCCCTATACCTCTTACTAGAACTGGTTTAAACTCCTGCCCGCCCCCCCCCCCCCCCCCCCCCGCTGTGTGTTTCTGGGAGAGGAACCCCTTCTACATCCCTTTTTCTACCACTTTCTTCTAGAGCAAGGTTTCTCACCCTTGGCACACAGTTGACATTTTGGGCTGGATAATTATTTTTTTTGTGGGACTCTGTCCTTTGTGTTATAAGGTGTTCTTTTTGCAAAGGTAATAGAATTTTCATGTATATTACTCATAGCTTACATACTACTTTTCATACTTGATCTGTTTGCTACATAGGAAGAATGTAGTTGCTATATTCCAAATAAGAACATACTGGCTTAGAGGGAAAAAAAAGTGTCTTCTACTACCTGGCTAATAAGTGGATGGAGTAAATTTAGTGTTCTTTGAACTTCAAACTTAGAGAGAAAGTATAATTTTTCATATCATAGAGGCTAAATAAAAGGCATCCTGGGTAGTAGGAATCACAAGGTATACTGGGAACATCCATGCTTGTTTGTATAGAAATACAGTGAGGTGTGTACCGCCGGCTGCAGAAGTGAATGGTAAGCATTTTGACTCTTCAATGGTCATAGTTTTTTTCTGTTATTGAGCAACTGTTGCATTCCACCCAATATCTTAGAAGAAAGTTGCATATTCTGCTTTCATAATTGTAGAGGGATTGTGACTTACTTTTTCTGTTAGACATGATTATTCAAATACTGTTTTCCAAAGTTTTCTTTATGGTCAGTTGAATTATTTACTGTATCATAGATTAGCGTTAGACATGCAGACTTTGTTTTATTTTCTTGCTTAGAGGAGATCTTTATTCCTCTGAAAATTGTGTTTTTAAAACACTGAGGTAACGTCAGTGTTTCTAAAATTCCCAAGGTCTGAAAAATTTAAAAAGTTAGAACCCTGTTTCTGCTTTTGTGTGACAAATGTGAAGTACAGAAGTTGATAACAGGGATATATCTAAAAGTAATGCATCTCTACAGTGTGTTATTGGACATTCATCACTACTACCTTATGCCTTTTATATGTGTAATTTTAGAAATTAATATCATTTGACGAGGACAGCACATTTTTCTTTTCTTTCTTTTTTTTTTTTTTTGGTACCGGGGATCGAACTCGGGTTCTTGCGCTTGCAAGGCAAGCGGCAGAACCACTGAGCTAAATCCCTGGCCCAGCACATTTTTCTTAAAGATTGTGATACAAAATATTTTTGGCTTGGTAGGCCATGAGTCTATCACAACTATTCCTCTCTGTTGTTAGACAGCAGCCACAGACATTTCATAAAACATGGATCAGTGTGTGTGTCTGAAGAAATGGTGTCTCATTAACTCCTGTAGTACAGTGAGAAGACAGTAGGCAGTGAACACATTTGTTGGCTAAAAGAGTAGGAAGTAAATCTTGTAAATAAAGTTTACATTTAAGTTTTTAAATTAGTATGGTTGTAATTATGTTAAGTAACTTAATTGGCCTCTTGAGTCTTCTAATATTCAGAAAATAGCCAGATACAATGGTAGTTCTACTGAATTTCAGTCACTTCAAACATTTCATATGTGAGGTGTCATCCCCAGTTTTGATACAGTTCACGTCACATTTTTCCTTTTAATCCTATTACTAGTTTTAACTCATTTTTTTTTTTTATGTTCTTAGAGTATTTACCTTAGGTGTATCAGGCTGTAATCCATAATGGGGATTTAGATGGTTGTTTCAGGCATTACCAGGGATCCCTAAGCCTGATGCTGATCCACATTGCTGTACCTGCTGAAGTGCTTGGTCAATTAGGAGTTCAGAAACGGCAGTGAACTGTTGAGGCCTTGTATCCATTGGCAAGTTTGGCCTGTGTTGTCACTGGCTTTTCATTTTTCCAGAACATATGTTTTGAGTCTTGTGTAGTTCTAGGCAGTGGTGGTCTTGTGAGGTTTTCTCTCCCACTTGACAGAGCTCAGCAGAGCTGTCATAGCAGCCCACTGTGCAGTTAAAGCTTCCTGGTCTTGCTTCAGTTAGTTCACAGTGTCCTTCCTGCAGAACTTCCATCTGTGCACAGAACTCAGCTAGTTCTGTCAGTGCTTCACTGTGTTTATAGCAGCAAAGACAAAGTTGTGATTCTTAATCTTCATGCATTAAAATGTCTCTCATTTTTAATTTTTGAATGTAATCTTATAATGTCCCAATCTGGATTTCTGCCATAGATCTTTTAGTGAATGGAATGTGGTTGAATTAAGATTTATATATGAGAAAGTTTTATCTGTAGAGTTGAGGTAGAATTATTATGAGTAACATGTTTATAAGTCCATTAATTAATTTCCTACCCCCGAGTTCTATAGAAGTTGGATTACTGGGCCGGGGATTTAGCTCAGTGGTTCCGCCGCCTGCTCTGCAAGCACAAGGACCTGAGTTCGATCCCCAGTACCAAAAAAAAACTTGGATTACTTAGCAATTTTTTTTGCCTGGGTTATAATCTTACTGTCATTATAATACATTAACTTTTAATGTATCAAGTGAAGGTTATTGATGGACTTTATGCTGTGTAACTTTTTAACCCTAGAGCAGTGACAGCTGAATAAAACTGCCACTAATTATCCTTTTCTGAATTTTATTTCCCCAAGCAATTAGAGCTTGTTAAGTGGTAGTTTATGGAGCTGGGTGTGGTGGCATGTGTCTGTAATTCCAGCCCTCTGGAGGCTGGGGTAGAAGTGCTTCAGGCCAGCCCGGGCTACATAGTGAGTTCAAGGCCAGCCTGAAATATGTAAGGAGACCTGTCTCAAGAAGTACAGAAGAAAAAGGGTGGTTTATGATTAATTTTTTTGTGTAACATTTTATAAGAATAACTTTCCTTACACTGATTGCATGTTGTACTGAAATACTTTATAACTAGATTCAGTCTGAGACTTGGAAACCTGTTATCTAGTGTAGACTGGTGGGGTGATTGAGTTGATCGTCCTTTTCCTTTTTGTTTTTCTTTCTCCTTTATTCAAGAGCCTAGTGATGGATAAATTTTGTCTTTCACTGTGGGAAAAAAGTCATTTTTTTTTTACACATATTTTCCCCCCATTTAATTCTCTGTAAAAGAAATTTTAGTTGTAAAAATGCTTTTTTTCTTTCTGTGTAACTAAGCAACACTGACTTGTTTTGTCCCTAGGTTTGAGTTCTGGGAAGATTTTGAAGAAGACCATGGAAAAGGGAGAGAGAATGGCTACCAGAGTCTTCATAAGGTGCTAGAGCCGTTCCTTCTCCGGAGAGTCAAAAAAGATGTTGAGAAGTCCCTTCCTGCCAAAGTGGAGCAGATTCTCAGGGTAGAGATGTCGGCCCTTCAGAAACAGTATTACAAGTGAGTTAGTTGTTTGATTAAGCCAAAAGGAATTGAGATCACTGCTATAAAGCCATTACATAATTCATAAATAATCCCCTGCCCCATACCAGGGATCGAACTCAGGACCTTACGCTTTCAAGGCAGGTGCCATGCCACTGAGCTAAATCCCCAGGCCTGCTTTTTTTTTTTAAGTGAAGCCACAACACAGATTTAAGTAGAACTTTGTAATTTAATTGGTCAAAAAAAATGAGTTTTATTCTTATTTTTTTACTGTGTGAGAAATGTCTCAGGCTTATACTTTATGGCAGAGTAGTACTCCATTGTATTAAAAAAACCACAACTTCTTTATCCATTCATCAGTTGATGGGCATTTGGGCTGTTTCTAAGATTTAGGTATTACCAACTGTGCTGCTATAAACATAGGTGTGCGTATATTGCTCTGGTGTGATGCTTTTAATTCTTTTGGGAAAATACCAAGAAGGGGAATACCTGGGTCGAATAGAACGTCTAGTTTTAGTTTAATTTTTTTTTTTTTTTGAGGAATCTCCACACTGGATTTGCACAGAGGTTGCACCATTCTACACTCCCAACAGTAGTGAAGAAGAGTTCCTTTTTTCCCCATAGTCCCACCAGCATTTTTGTTGCTGGCTGATTGCTTGATAATAGCCATTTTTTCTAGAGTGAGATAGAATTTCAGCATTGTCTTAATTTTCATCTCTTGAATGTTGAACCTTTTTTCATGTATTTATTTGCCACTTCTACTTCTTCATCTGTCTGTTCATTTCAGGTGGCCATGTTTGGATTGGGTCTTTAAATTTGGAGAGGCTGATTTTTTTTTTTTTTTTGGTACCAGGGATCGAACTTGGGACCTTGGGCTTGCGAGGCAGGTGGTGGAACCACTGAGCTAAATCCCCAGCCCTTTAATTTTTTTTTTTTTTTTTTTTTTTGGTACCAGGGATCAAACTCGGGTCCTTAGCTTGCGAGGCAGGCGGTGGAACCACTGAGCTAAATCCCCAGCCCTTGAATTCTTTTTATACTAGTCCTTTGTCTGAAGAACACCTGGCAAAAGTTTTATTCCACTCTGTGGGTTGTCTCTTCATTCTGTTGGTGGTTTCTTTTGCTGTGCAAAAGCTTTTTAATAGTATTCAATCCCAGTTGTTGATTCGTTGTGATATTTTTTGTGTGATTAGGGTTTTGTTCATAAAGTCTTTGTCTAAAATATCTTCAAGAGTTCTACCTGTTTTGCATTTTTATTCACTCTGATCAATCTTATGTCATTCTTTTTTTCATCATCTAGCAGCTGTTGGAATGATTTTTTGTAGTCCCTTGCTATTTTTTTTTTTGGTACCAGGGATCGAACTCAGGTCCTTGCGCTTTCGAGGCAGGTGGCGAAACCACTGAGCTAAATCCCCGGCCCTCCCTTGCTATTTTTAAGAAATCTTTTCATGATCACTAACTGCAGTCCTGTTTTTTTTTTTAAATCTGATATTCTGTCCTTACATTGGCTCATTGTGCTTTATATACTTTCAGTAGAATTTTTCATCTTCTGGATATTTGTTTGAATCTGTTTCATGGAGTCCATTTATTTCCTATGTTGGGTGTTCATGGTTGCCATCATTTTCCTAAGGTCGTCTATGTTTTTATCTGTTTCTGCTCTAGAGTCACTAACCAAGTCTTTCATTATGGTCACCATTTCTATAGTTACCTGAGAAATTATTTCTGGGTTTTTTGGGATTTTTTTTTTTTTGGTACTGGGGATCGAATTTGGGACCTTGCACTTGCAATGAGAAATTATTTCTGATTTGATTGTTTTCTAGAGCCTCTTTCGTCTGCTTTGTTAATTCCATTGTTACCATTTCAGAGAGTCAAGGTGGGTGGCTTTCAAATTGTTCTACCTTACTGCCCCCTGGGTTTGCCTTTTGAGAGCTGGTGGTCTGGTGTTGCATCTTGCTCAAGTGTCTTCTCATTTTTTTTTTTTTTTTTGTAGTTTAATTCCTGGGTTGAAGCTTATAAATTTCTTATGACAATTAGCTTTATTGCTGGTATTTAGAACTCTCAGGAAATAACTCCTTCTCAGAGATGTCTTCCAGGTATAGCTGGCTTTTTGGTTTTGAGTCTCTTGCAAGATCCTACCCCTTCAGTTTATTGGGGATGCCAAGTTGCTGCCTCTCTGGCCTAGATGCTGGTTCTTTGGCACTGGCCTATAGTATTGTTTGTGACTCTTAGGCAGTCTCAGCTTACCAGGAAGAACAACTGAATAGCACAATTATGTCACCTTGGCTAAAGTAGTACAATCAGCAAGAGTAGTAGCATCAAACACAGCCTAGAAAATGACAAACTGTGGTAATTATTGATTTGCTATCTTTAACCATAGAAATTACATTTGTGGTTATATAACAAAATCAAAAACAAACCACAAAATTGTATGCAGTAAATATGCTCTCAATATGGCGATTTTACCCTCAGGGGAGAAAATTTAAAAGGGGTTTGGGGGAAAAATAAAGACATAGAAGAAGAGGAAGAGATTAGAAGCAAGGGTGGAAGACAAAGGGAGATCACAGGAACTTTGAGAAACTGATGAAGAAGATAGGGAAAGAGACGGAAGAAATAACAGAACAACAACAAATACGAGAAACAATGTTTGCACTCATATAAAGGCACAAGCAATAAATCAAGAAAACAGAAAATAAAAGCAGGAAAAGAAAAGAAAACAAAACAAAACACAAAAAAGAAAATAAGGAAAAAATAATGCCCTGAACTTCAAGGTGTTCTCTGCCGTCACTGGTAAATAAGTTTGGCACACAGAGCCCAGATCTGTGTTGATTAACCTCAGCAAGCCAGCAGTAGATTTATGGCAGGGTTGTGGATAATCCCAGCAAACCTGTACCTTTAGTTCAGTGAAGTTCAGAATGGTTTCTGGCTGTGGGGCTGGAGCCCGATATGTTCAGTCTGCAACACTCTGTGTTCCTCCCTGCCAGTTTGGACTTGGCTTCTGGACCTCTTGCTGACTTTAACTCAATTCCACCTCACCATGGTGCTGTTAGCTGCTAGATGGAGCCAGCTGTTGCTCTGAGTTCCAAGCTCACTGGCGAATAGTCCTCTCCTGGGGAACATTTGAAGCCAAATAACTCACTAGCCACTGTAGTCCACTGTGTCCACTGCTCTGTTCCACTGCTGTGTTGATCTGTGGAGGCCTCTGCGTCATCAATAGTCACCATGCATCTGCAGGTTTGGGCTGCCCTTCTCACACAGTCAGGGCTTGGAGAAAGTGCCGGTTGCCAGCTCCTTCTTTGTTGAGGTCTTTCTCTTCAGTTCTCACTTTACATCCTTGCTGGTTCCCAGGGACCTACTTCCCTCCTTCTTCTCTTCCTTGTGTTGCTGTATTCCAGAGTCTGGACACCAAATCTCAGAGATGCTGTTTCTCTGCTGTTCACCACTCTGCTATCTTCCTGGAAGTACTCCCTACCAATTTTTAATGTCTAGTGAGTGTTTACATTTTCTTTGTTGTCATATAAGCACAAAAATACACATCTACACACATATGCCTGAAGACTCATGACAATGTAGTGATACTCATCATATTTTATCATTAAGTGGAATACTACCCCGATGTGGTGGTGCATATCCATAGTCTCAGCACTTGGGATGTTGAGGCAGGAGGATTGCTGTGAGTTCACGGTTATCCTGGGGCCACATAGTGAGTTCAAGGTCAGCCTGTACTACATAGAGAGACCCTGTCTCCAAAAATATAAAAAAAATGGAACAGTTTTATAAAAAGAAACTTCCCAATATTAACTGAGGAATAGTTCGTATAGGAAAGGCAGAATAATTGATTTCCTTTGAATTTTTGCTATTTTCCAAGTAAAATATCTACTTTCTTTGAAAGATTTTGACCAGTGAGATTTATTGTGATATCATTACGAACTGATTGATGAATTGTGTTTGTGTTTGACTGTGTTCAGTGGTTCACACCTGTAATCCTAGGTACTTGAGGGGAAAGATGAGTGATTACCAGTTCAAAGCCAGCCTGGGCAGTTAGGTGATGAGACTCTTGTCTGCAAATAAAAATGGCTGGGGATATAGCTCAGCACTCTGGACTCATCCTCCAGCACTGCAAAACAAAACAGAACAAAAAACAGTTTTTATATTTCATTGCCATACTCTCCATGTTCATGCTCTGAAGGTCCCATTTTAGCTAGTGGGAGCTCATTTGAGCTTATTCTCCGAGAACTTTCAACTTAACCTAATAGAGCTTGAGAATCCCTTTTCTGAAATGCTTGGGACTCAAAGCATTTCATATTTTGGATTTTTCCAGATTTTGGAATGTTTATATAATGAGGAGTGTTCATATAATGAGGTATCTTGGTGATGCTTATAGTAGTTCGTAGCTTGTTCACTGTTGAGATTGTTAGTGTTCCATATTTATCTTGTACATTTCATGCCCTGGAACTACTTGGCCATCTGTCAAAGAATTTCTGCATACTATTTTACTGGGAACTGATGTTTGGAGAGCGTGAACTGGGTCCTAGACGTACTTGATGAGACTGTACTGGGCATTATGGACAAGACATCTTCAGTGGACAGGAGTAGGAAATTTATTTTTAAAAATCAAAATATGCCTCGAGTTGTTTTTGGTTGAACAGTACAGTTGACCCCCTGTATCTGTGGGTTTGACATCGAGGTATTCAATCAGCTGCAAATCAGTATTCTGTAAACCTTTCCATCTCCACTGAACACATACAGAATTTTACCCCTAATAATGCAGTATAGCATAATACTTTATTAGATATTATAAGTAGTCTAGAGATGGGAGTATAGGGGAGGATATATGGGAAGACATGCTTAAGTCATATGCAAATACTGTGTTTTGTGCAAATACTGTGTGTGTAGTGCTGTGGGTTGAACCCCAGGTGTTGAGTATTAGCTACAGCCCCAGGCTGTCTAAGGAACTTAAGTATCTGTGGATACCAGTGGACGTCTGTGCAAAAAGAGATTTCATTTCATCTTACAGATTGTATACTTATGCCAAAAATTCCACTTCTCAACTACACCAGTATAACTCATTGTACACAAATAGCAGTGTTAGCATAAGTGTGCAAGTACTGTTCCTGACAACATATTAAAAACAGTAAAAACGGGCCGGGGATTTAGCTCAGTGGTTTCGCCGCCTGCTGTGCAAGCGCAAGGACCTGAGTTCGATCTCCGGTACCAAAAAAAAAAAACCAAACCAAAAAACAACAGTAAAAAGGTTTGTTTTTCTTTTTTTGTTATCTTTCACCAGGAACGAGTGAATCTTGAAGCACTTGAGATAGTGTTTTTTCTGTGTACCTAGGCCACCAGTGTAATATGTAGGTTTATTTCATTTTAGGATTTTTTTTAGGAATTGATTTAATTTAATATTTATTTATAATATTTGTGCAAGTCCAAAGATAAAGCTACAAATCCTGGTGGGTCCAAAGAAATGTAGCTTCCATTTCTGGACCCTGCATTATAGTTCTTCCTTTCTAATTATTTATATTTTTTTGCTTATCTTTTCTTTATACCTAAATTTTAAAATATAACTAAACGTATTTTTTTTTTTTTTGTACCGGGGGTCGAACTCGGGTCCTTGTGCCTGCACAGCAGGTGGCGAAACCACTGAGCTAAATCCCCGGCCCAACCAAATGTATTTTAATTTCCTCTTCCTCTTAGATAAATAATAGTATACTGTATATATGTTTGTCTACTTTCCTTTTTCACTTGAATCTTAATAGCTGGTAGAAGTATTCCTAGTCAATTGCATACTATGTTATTGTGGATCTGTAGGGTTTATTCAGCCATTTCTATAGTGGTAGGGTTTGGATTGTTTTAGATAGTTTGCTTTTATAAATACTGCTGTGGTGAAAATGTTGGGGTAGATTCTTGACAGTAGGATTGCTAGGAGAAATAAAACAGTACCTTTAATATTTTGGAGTTTATGCTTAAGGATTATCCATGAATATGCCTAAACATATATGTATTTCTCTTCTCATTCCAAATATAAAACATAAATAGGACCAGGGATTTAGCTCAGTGGTTCTACTGTCTGCCTCACAAGCGCAAGGTCTTGAGTTCAATTCTCTGTACCAAAAAAACAACATATGTAGTCATTTTCACATTTTATCATACATGTCAGAAGTTATCATGGGTATATAACTTATATCCTTATATGATCTATTTTAATTTATTTAACCAGTATCATATTGATAGATGGCTTAGTTCCAATTTTATATTGTAATTTTTCAGTGATAATCTTTGGATTTCAGATGTATACACATGAGTATATACAAGTTATATGAAGTTTATATAAATATACACACACACAAGTTATATATACACACAAGTTATATATACAAGTATATATGAAGTCGAATCTAGAAAACACAGTGAATGCTTAATTTAAAAAAATTATTAGGGGCTGCGGGTTTAGTTCAGTGGTGCTGCCACCTGCCTCGTAAGTGCAAGGTCCCTAGTTCAATCTCTGGTACCAAAAAAAAAAAAATTATTAAAGTGAAAGATACACTATTAGTCTTCCTCAGAACACTTCCTCTTGGGCCGGGGATTTAGTTCAGTGGTTTCGCCGCCTGCTCTGTAAGTGCAAGGACTAGAGTTCAATCCCCGGTACCAAAAAAACCCCACTCCCTCTTGCTTCAAACACAGTGTCATTCTTGTTACTTTCTGAAGCAGTTCTGGAAGTCCTCTTTGTGAGTGTCTTCATTGTGCTGTCATGGCTACCTCAAAGTCCAGAACTGATTCAAAGTGTTTCCCTTTCATGGTTATTTTGACTGGGGAAGAGCCAAAAGTCGCATGGTGCCAGGTCTGGTGAATAAGTTGGATGAGGACGCACTGTAATGTTTTTATAACCCTGACTTTGTTGGGTGATGCTAGGCAACAGCACTCACCACGTTTGATCACACCTTGTAAGGACTTTCAGAGGTCCTTAAAAGGACTAAGAGGACTTACAGAGCTGCTTCAGAAAGTAACAAGAATGATGAGATGAGTGAAGTGAGGGGGAGCATTTTGAGGTAGATTATTGGGAATGTGTCTTTCATTGTACTAAGTTTTTAAAAATTTAAACACCATTTTTTTTTTTTTTGGGTACTGGGGACCTTGAGGTTGTGAGGCAGGCAGTGGAACCACTGAGCTAAATCCCTGGCCCAAACACCATATATTTTTTTTTTTTTTGGTACTGGGGATCAAACTCAGGTCCTTGCGCTGCGAGGCAGGCGCCGGAACCACTGAGCTAAATCCCCAGCCCCATCAGCATATTATTTTTATTACTCCCTGTCTAAATATGTGTATGTATATAACATACATGTATATATATGTGTATATATATGTATATACAGAGAGAGAGAGGGAGAGGGGTGGGGAGGGAAAGAAAGAGAAAAAGAGAGACAGTGAGAATGAGGATCATTTCCTTTTAAGAGTCCTGTGTTCAGTGAGGTTGAAATACCCAGTAGCAGAAGTAAACATTCTAATTCTGACTGGAGATACGAGGATGTGAGGGATTGTGGTTAGTTGAGAGGAGATGCTTTTCAATTTTTTTTTAGATCTTCTTTGTTTAGTAATACTGTATTATGTTTTTTTGTCTTCTAGTACAGATTACTGTCTGTTTCTTTGGATCTAATGGTATCACTATCATTTTAATTTGTAGATGGATTCTGACCAGGAATTACAAAGCTCTTGCCAAAGGAACAAGAGGCAGCACATCTGGTTTCCTTAATATTGTGATGGAACTAAAAAAATGTTGCAACCACTGCTATCTTATTAAACCTCCTGAAGAAAATGAAAGGGAAAATGGACAAGAGATTCTTCTGGTGTGTACTGCTTCTTGTTCACAATTATGTACTTGAAAACAATTTTGCTTCTGTAAATGGCATTATCAAAATACTGATTTAACTCCTCTTCATGACCTTTCAAGGAGCCCCAGAGGAAACTTTAACAACAGAGTTACAAAAGTTAAAGAACTAGGAAAAAATTTAGGAAAATACAGTATCACAGATACTGATTGAAAGGAGTACTTCAGCAAGTATGTGTTTGAACATAACGATTAGTATATCTTTTAAATCTTCAGTCCCTGATCAGGAGCAGTGGGAAGCTGATTCTATTAGACAAACTGTTGACAAGACTTCGAGAAAGGGGGAACAGAGTCCTTATCTTCTCTCAGATGGTGAGAATGTTGGACATCCTGGCCGAGTACCTGACTATTAAGCACTATCCTTTCCAGGTAAGAGGTGGTTCAGTACTCAGGCTCACACAATGTCTGCCTCTCTGTCTCTGCCTCTCTCATCTCTCTCTCTCTCTCTCTCTCTCTCTCTCTCTCTCTCTCCCCCTCCCTCCCTCCCTCCCTCCCTCGCTCCCCCCTCCCTCCCCCCTCCCTCCCTCCCTCGCTCCCCCCCCCCTCCCCCCTCCCTCCCTCCCTCGCCCCCCCCTCCCTCCCCCCTCCCTCCCTCCCTCGCTCCCCCCCTCCCTCCCCCCTCCCTCCCTCCCTCCCTCCCCCCTCCGCTCCCCCCCCTCCCTCGCTCCCCCCTCCCTCGCTCCCCCCCTCCCTCGCTCCCCCCCTCCCTCCCTCGCTCTCCCTCCCTCCCTCGCTCTCCCCTCCCCCCCTCCCCCCTCCCCTCCCCTCCCCCTCTCCCCCTCCCCCCTCCCCCTCTCCCTCCCCCCTCCCCCCTCCTCCCCCTCTCCCCCCCTCCCTCTCTCTCCCTCTCTCTCCCTCTCTCCTCTCCCTCCCTCTCCCTCTCTCTCCCTCTCTCTCCCTCTCTCTCCCTCTCTCTCCCTCTCTCTCCCTCCCTCTCCCTCCCTCCCCCTCCCTCCCCCTCCCTCCCCCTCCCTTGCTCCCTTGCTCCCTTGCTCCCTCCTTCTTTCTCTTGAATTTTTAACTTAAGTATAAAAAAGTAATTTTTTCTTGCTTGAAAGAAATTGAGATTAAATTCTAGGAGGGTCTCAGTGCTTTACTCTATGCCTGTAGGCTGCTCTACAATAAAAAAGGTCATGTGAAGATCGTTTTTTTTTAGGACAGGGTGAAGAGGATTAAATGAAAGTAAAATTGGGGGTGAGAAAGTATGTCAGATGGTGTCCTCCATCTTTGAGTCTGTGCTAAAAGTAGAGAGGAGTGGAGTGTGAACCTGATTCCAGAAGCCCAAATCATAGAAAGTAAAAGAGAGGTGACGGGTTATGCAGTTACCCCAAAAGAACTTGACCCTGGTGTGAGGCTGGGAAGGAAGGGGGACGGAGTTACTGGAACCCTTGTGGGTCCCAGCAGTTGGTGGCCACCTCCTCCTGTTCAGAAGGTCTGTGTTGGTTTCTTCCTCACTCAGTTGTCTGCTGTGGGAAAGTGTTTTTCAGCAGACTTTCCTGGTATCTGGGAGAAGCTTGTCTCTGGTCTGTTTACAGGCATGCAGACACGTGTGCTATTTATTGATTCTTGACTTTTTAAAAAAATGGTACTTGGAATGGAACCTGGGGCCTTCACTGGGAGCTATGTCTTTGGGCCTTTTTTTAAAAAAAATTTTGAGACAGGGTTTCAGTAAGTCACTAACTTTCCTAGGTAGGCTAGGATCAAACTTGAGATCTTCTTCCCCAGCCTCCCATCGTGGTGGGATGAAAGGCCTGTGCCACCATGCCTGGCTTGACATAGTTTATATTGTTTTGGTTATTAAGCTTTATTTTAAGAAAAGAGAAATTTTGTTTCAAGTGCAGGAACTATTGTACCAACTGAAATCATCACAATGGTATTAAAGAAACTTGAGTGATTATCTCCCAGGAGGCCCAGTTGTAGGACTCTCGGAATACCTTGAGAGCACTGTTAACCTACAATACTGTGTGTGCCTGTTACAGCCGTCTTAGAGTGCAGTTTAATGCTCGCTGTGGCTGTTAGCAGAAAAGATGATTATCTCAGTGCATTCGACCCCCATGAGCTTTCGTTTCTAGGTAATCATGATGTCTGGTAAATCAGCAGTGCATCCTTCTCTCTAGGGAGTAACCAAGCCTAGGGAGTTTTATGTAATTGGCTTAGTGTCTTCTATTTATGAGAATATTTAAAGATGGGCATTTAGGTTTTCTGATTTTATATGTAGGTCATGAACTTGCCACATGTGTTTGATTGAAGAGTAGCACTGTAGTCACTCCACATGGGCACTGACCTGAGCTTAGGTGGCTGTGTGTCTGGTGGCCGAGCTCTGGGGAGATGAAAGTGTGCCTGTCGTCAACTGGGTACCTCTTGGGTCAGTGTTGCCTGGTGTGAAATGAAGTATTTTCGTCTCAAGTTGCGGTGATAAGGAGACAAAATGACACCGAATAGTGAAGAATGCTCTATGTACATCATACAGGAATAATTCTTCAGTAGTTGTTTGATTAAGAAATGGTTTCATGGCCTGGGGATGTAGCTCAGTGGCACCCTGTCTGCCTTGCAAGCACAAGGTCCTGAGTTCGATCCCTGGTACTGCAAAAAAAAGGGGGGTCCCTTTCACTATAGTGGCATTGTTTTGTACCCCAAATTGACATAAGCTCTGAGAAAATAAATGTATGTACTGGAGAATCTCCTGAAATGATGATATAGTTTGGTTTTGGAACACTTTATTCTGACTTTAGAGCAATTTTTGGAAAAGTTGGTGTAATGAGTTAGTTTTAACATTGCCAATGTTTCAGCAAAATATTTTCCAAATGAATTTATGTAAATTTTTCTGCTTATGCAGAACTCAGTGTGATATTTTTAGCCACACTACCTAAGAAGCATCATTTTTCTACAGGAGCTAGTTACTAGGTGACCAGTGGTGCTATTTTGTAATCTCTCCAGTACTACAAATATAGAAGTAAACCAAATCTCTAAGCACAGTCTGGGCCTTCATCTTTCTCCTTGTAGGTCCTGGCAGCCATTCTGATCCTTTGAACCACCTAGGAGCCCTCGGGATCAGAAGCTTCTGACCTTGGGTGTGTAACTGAAGAGCTCAGGGTCATGTAGGCTGTCCTGCTTACGCATAGCCCTTCACGGCACTTTGCCAGTGTGTTCCAGTTATTTTTACCCAGAGGGTGTTTGGGTGATAAAGGTTGCAACTCTAGCGTTCTATTCTGAGTGTAGCTGATCTTCCTACCTTATGATTTTCTTGTGGTTTATTTTTCCAGCGTTTAGATGGCTCCATCAAGGGAGAAATCCGAAAACAAGCACTGGATCACTTCAACGCAGATGGGTCTGAGGTACACTATGCATGGCTTTGTTATTTGGCACCTTGGATTCTGTATCAACGGGGGAAAGTCTTTCCAGCTTAGTGTATTGCATTTAAGAAACATTTTTTGTAGTGCATTTCTGCTCTCCTGAAAAGAGAATGAGAAATGTATACTATGAAAAATGCCTATTTTGTCATCACTCCTTAAAATCCACATGCGTATTTGTTTAGCTCGACTGGTCTGACAGTCGACAATGACAATGACACTTCTCTAGTGGCTTCAAGATAAATTTGTAGGCTTAGAAGAAGAGGACTGGCCAGTAGGATTTATTTCTACATGTAGAGCAGAAAATCCTGATCTGTACTTTTTGATGATCATAGCTTAAACAGCAGGTGTCAAATTTGTGGGATTTCTGGAATTAAATAGTTTAATGTTCGTCCTCTGGTTAACATTTTAAAATTACTACATGTCCCATTTGGATTTGGCAATAAAAGTATTTTGTTTGGGATGCATCTATATAGCGAAAGCAGTTACATTGTAGTTAGTGCACAACCAGTTATTAAATGACAGATTATGAGAAGAGTCGGGGGAAAAAGCCTTTGGGTAGTTAAACTACTTAGGGTAATTAAAACTATAGTAATTTGGACAGGTAAAGAAGCGTTGGAGAGAGACTAGAAGTAGAATAAAAAGTGTTTTGGAGAAACTTAAATTATGAAGCCTGGACTCCTCTTTTTCTTCTTTTTTAAAAAACAATAGATGCAGTATTCTTTCTGAAAGCTTAAAAGAAATCTTTTTTTTTTTTTTGAGACAGGGCTTCACTGTGTAGTTGAGGCTGGCCTTGAACTCACTATGTAGTGGCCTCAAACTCAGCGATCCTCCTGCCTCAGTCTCCCAAGTGCTGGAATTGCAGGCATGTGCCACCATGCCTGGCTAGTAATTCCGAATGTCTCTTGTATTACTGCAGAATGATGTGCCTTCTGCCTGTAGTTAAGCAGATAGTTCTAGTTAGACTAGTAGGTTCTCCCATGGCTGTGCATAAAGTAGAGCCTGTCTTTGGTATGAGGGTTTGTACAATTTTCCTTCTTGGTACTCTTCATTATCTTTCAGAGTTGCTAATGGGCATACAATAATTCTAATAATATTTAATATTTAATTTTAAAAAAGACTACAGAACCATTACTTCCTTATGTTTACCAAATTAGAATCATGCAACATATAGTTTTGTTATCTTTTATTCAAAAATTATTATACTTTGATCATTTTTTCCATGTCATTAAAGAATTACAAAATTTTAATTTTTGGTATTTCTTCATGTGTGTGCCTTATTTAGCCATTTTTCATTAGATGTAGTTAAAAGACAATGAGCGTTTAGAAAAGAATTTTGATAAATTTTGTTAAATTACTTTCCTGAAACAATATATATTCATATTGTTTTTGTACAAATACATTATCTTACTCTCAGCAATGTTTTCGTAATTTTTTAATCTTTGTCAGTTTGATCAAAGAAAATAATGCATTATAATTTATATCGTCTTTGACAAAATGACATTGTAAATTGCTTATATGATTATTCAGACACCAGATTTTACTTAACATTTACATATCTCATCCTAAACTGTCATCTTGTTTATTTTTCGGCTTTTCAGGAAAGTTCCCCTTAAGAGTCACTGTCTGTACCTAGTCACATCTGTTGATGATTTTTTATTGGAATTGTTTAAAGTTCTTGCAAGGCAGCTCTTTCCTTTTCTGTTTCTGTGGCCTGCTGCTGTTGAATGTGACTTGATTAGAATGTGGACACCTTTCCATGGATACAGGGTTAATTCCACCCATTTTTCAAGATGTTGTTGAGTGCTGCTTCTGTGCCCAGAAGGCATCAACTTTTGATATACATGATCAAGTTCCCTGGAAATGGAAATCTTCCTTGTTTTTTCTCCCTCGGCTCATACAGTTCAGCTTTCCTCCGTGCACATAGCTTTTGAGTGCTCAGATGTGGCAGGTACTCCATGCCTGCTCAGTTTTTGTTATCATTGCTCTGGAGACTGGAAGGTGTCAGTACTGGTCTGGGTCTTTCCCACACTCCGGTTTTCGTGCAGACCCTCTGAGGGTTTCCTTTTGCATGTTTTTTGCAGATTGAGGATCCTGTACTCCTCAGCGTTTTCAGTGTACGATCAGTTTATTGCAGTGTTTCTGTATTCCTTACCAGACTAACAAATAGATGAACATTTCTTAATACTAACTACCTTCTATGGCATAATCTACTTTTCCCCAGAAAATATATATCTGGGTAGCTTGTTGGAACAATTCCCAGTAATTGAATTTGCTTGGTTTGTTGTTTTGGATTTCTTTTATTTTTTAATTTTTTTTTGTTTTTGTTTTTGAGATAGGGTCTCACTTTGCAGTTTAAACTGGTCCTGAACTCACTGTATAGCCCACACTGGCCTTGAATTTGCAGTGATCCTCCTGCCTCAGCCTCTCGAGTGCTGGGATTACAGCTGTGCGCCACCATCCGCAGCTTGGTTTTTGGTTTACTTCTTAAATACTGTTTTTTTAGCCAGGAGATACTCCAGTTCCTCTCACTCCTGTTGTCTTACTAGCTACTACTTTACCCCGTTGTTTACTGTGCTGAGTCTTCCTCTTAATCAAATGAAAATTCCCTCTGCCGTCAAAGCCCTGACCTTCCATAGCCTTCGTAAAGTTTGTCCATCATATCTCACTTTTCTTCACACCTGCAGGGGTTTCCAGGTGTAAGGGCTAATTGGACTGTGAAACTGTTTCTGAGAAGGCCACTGCATAAAGTAGTATATTGCATTGTGTACAGGACTTCTGTTTCCTGCTCTCGACAAGGGCTGGTGGCCTGGGAATCAATTTGGCATCAGCGGACACAGTTGTCATCTTTGACTCTGACTGGAACCCCCAGAACGACTTGCAGGCACAAGCCCGGGCCCATAGAATTGGTCAGAAGAAGCAGGTTAGTAGGAAGAGGCTTTTGAATATGACTTTGCGTTTAGAGTAACGGGTTGATTCAGCCTTTCTGAATGTTTGTGAAATGCTTATCCCTGCCTCTCCCCACAGTTTTACCTCCATTTTCCCCAAGTGTTGATTTCTGTTTATTGCCTAGTACAGTACAGAGAAAATATCTTTGGGCCAAAGATGAGTCCAATAAAGACTTAAGAAAGATCTATGATCAGGCCTGGGATTTAGCTCAGTGGTGCCACCACCTGCCCTGCAAGTGCAAGGACCCGAGTTCAATCCCCAGTACCAAAAAAAAAGAGAAAGATCTATGATGAAGAGCCTTAGAGCTGAACCTTTTCTTTCTTTTAATACAGAGTAGTTGCTGAATATTCTACCACTGGTCAAAATGATCTGCTCTTATACATGACAGTATTGACTCAGGTACACCGGAAAACCGTGTACTTGCTTTTTTGTATATGAATCTCCAAAGTCTGCTGTAGAATTGGCTAACTGGTAATGATCATATATGGCCAATGGTTCAGTTTCTGTAAAACTTTACTTTAGTGAAAGTGGTTATTCTTTAGCAGGACTTTGGTTGTCAGAGCAGGCTGTAAGGGCAGATCTTTAGAAGCTGCTTTACTTAAAGCTGTAGTAGTAATGATCACACCTCAGTGACTTACACTTAGGTGTATGGCTCATCATTTATTGTAGTAGAGAGTGAGTTTCTTTTCTATTCCCCCTTGGTTTTTTTTTTTTGGTACCCAGGGACTGAACTTGGCACCTTGTGCTTGCAAGGCAGGCATGGTGCCGCTGGGCTAAATTCCTGGCCCCCTCCCCCTTGGTTTTTGACAGAGGTAATGTTTTTCTTTGATCAATCATAAGCATAACATTTCATTTTCCTATAGGTAAATATTTACCGCTTAGTTACAAAAGGAACTGTGGAAGAGGAGATCATAGAACGGGCCAAAAAGAAGATGGTATTGGACCATCTGGTTATTCAGCGCATGGATACCACTGGCCGGACTGTCCTGGAAAACAACTCTGGAAGGTCCAAGTAAGTGCTAGAAGGAAGTAAGTGCTTTGAGGAAGTAGGCAGAAGGAAACTGATTTTATGTGAATATTTGCTGTAGTAGTAGTCTGTTCATGACCTGACAAAAGCCAGGCCATATCCCAAGAAGGGTGGCACTTTCATTTTTTTCTGCTTTCCTTGTTTCCTCTTTTTTGCCCACAGCCCTCTGTTAGTGTGGTCTTCCCCTTGTTCCTTATCCCCCGCCCCTGCTCATGGCTCCTCATGTGACCTGTCACCACACAGTGGCAACAGTGGTACTGTGTGTTGAGTTTCAGCCCAGCAGAATGTTGCCTTTGACTTTGCAGCAGTGACTCCACCAGACTGAATTGGCAGACTGGGTTTTACTGCTAGTAGAAACATTTGAGTGGAGATTGTTGTGCTTTTCCTCTTGATAACAGAAGGATGTAGAAAGAAAGGGGTTATGAAAGAAGAGGGGTTTATGTTTTGATCAGATTTTTGACAGCTGTACCATGTTTAAGGCGAGGTGAAATGAGTCGTTCTTAAACAGCATGTTTTCAGATCATTTTCCATTCAGGAGGAATGTAAATGAGAAAAGCTTAGCTCTTTTTCATTTTGACTAGAGGTGAGAGGGTTGAGACTGGGGGGATGATGATTTTCTGCATCAAAGGGCAGAGGAACTGTGTTCTGTGATGTTGCTAAGCTTGTTTCTTGCTTACCCATGAAATAGATGAGCCAGCAGGACAGTAATTAAATTTCTCAGCTTCTGCTAAGTTAGCTTTACCACCACCAACTCATGTTGTGCATAAAGAATAAGACAGTAGAGGAATCACTTTTCTTGAGGCAGAATTTATCTTTTCACCAGTTATTTGACTTCTTTATGAAGGTCAGGTATTCGGAAGTACAACTCTTCAGAGCTTATGTGACATTCCTAATAGATTACAGCTACATTTCACTTCTACAGTTCAAATCCTTTTAATAAAGAAGAGCTGACAGCTATTTTGAAATTTGGAGCAGAGGATCTCTTCAAAGAACTTGAAGGGGAGGAGTCAGAGCCTCAGGTAATTAAGAATGAGGGGAAACATTTTTTTTGAAGTGTCATCTATGAGAAAAAATTTTTGTTATTTTTGGTTTTTTTGAGACAGGGTCTCTCTGTGTAGTTCAGGCTGGCCTGGAGCTCACTGTGTAGCCCAGGCTGGCCTCAGACTCACAGTCATCCCTGTGCCTCAGCCTCCCAATTGCTGATATTACAGGCATGTGCCAGCATGCCTGGCTATGAGTAATGATTTTTGGGGGAAGGTCTGTTAGAGGCTTTTATAAGGAAAAAGTAAATATTTGCAGGGACATAATTGTTTCAAAAAGTCAAAGCTCTTACTAAATTGAGAAGGAAAAAATGAATAAAGCATTTAAAAATTCTGTCTTTGTTTTTCCTCTTAATTTTTAAGTTTCACCTTATCGTTTAAATAAATGGTAGACTGAGGCAGGTGAAAAGGATATAGAACAGAAACTATAAGAATAAAGAAAATCAGAAAGTTGGTTTATTTGTATCTAACATTTTCAGTAAATGCTGAAGATTGTTGCTTTTCTATCACATCCTTGTTGTTTTTTTTCTTTTAGGAAATGGATATAGATGAAATTTTGCGCTTGGCTGAAACCAGAGAGAATGAAGTATCAACAAGTGCCACCGATGAGCTTCTGTCACAGTTTAAGGTATGAAGGTCTTTGTGAAGCACTCTCAGCCGATTCCTTATTAAGTACTCATATCTCCAAGCACATGCTTTGTGCTAGACTCTCTGTTTTTCCTTTTACATGAATTGGCTCATATCCTCAGTGGCATTCTGAGTTACAAGTACATTGTGAGTGAAGTCTGTGGTCCTTCCCAGGAAGGTAACCACTGAAGTTGGCCATCCTGGCCAGAGTCAGCATGCAAAGGAAAAGAAGTGGATAAAGAGGGCTGAAGATATGTTGTTAGAGGGCTAGGTGGAGAATGAGAAGTGTGGAGGAATGTGGGGCACATGAATGAGACGCCAAGGAGATGTCCAAGGTGTGAGAACAGTAGGTGACAACTGGGAGACTATTGACTTGGTGACCTTTTCAGTTTTACTTTAGTTTGTTTGTTTTTGTAAAAGGAGATAAAGGGTGGTCAGTGGTGACCGATAGAATGAATTGAGATCAGGGATGAGCATAGGATGTGGTACCTTTGAATATAGATATTATTAAAAGGCTTAGGGAAAGTAATTTAATGGACATAAAGGGACCAAGGCCAGATATCAGAAAGATGTTAGCACATTTCTAGGTTGACCAAAGGACTTTGAGAATAGGGAAATATTGAAGGTTTTAAGGAAAGAAGATTTGGTGGTACACTGCCCTGGGGGAGAGTGGAAGGGATACAACAAAAGCATAGAGGGAAGACTTGGCTTTGGATAAAGGAAGCAATCACTTTAGAAAAGAGAAGAGAAGATGAGGGAATTCAATTTGTGATGTTAATTACCAGTAAGGTAGTGGAAAAGATTTGGGGGAGCCATGGGTGGGGCTGGGACTTGTGGGGGGAAACTCGATAGGGAAACTCGATCTCAGCCAGATGATACTGCTTTGTTGTGCTACCAGTCAGCAAGATCGTATGACTTTCTCCAGCAATACTTGAGATCAGAGAAATTAGATCAGTTGGTGATCCTTAGGAAGGAGGTTGGCTAGGGAGATAGGGGAAGTCAAAATGGCAGAGGTCTCCAAGACTCAGGTTGATTCCATGCAGTTGAGGAGGAGGAGCAGGAGAGCCCTGGAGTTACAGTGATGGGCACGTGCAGCAGGCCCAAGAGGACTGAGGGACATGTGGCAGTGTGTTCGGAAGGAAGGAAGCATGTTGTGTGCTGTGCTCCATGGTTGGCAACAGGTCAAAGTTGTCTCGAAGAACAAAGAGGAAGTATAGAGGGTGGGGGTCCCTGAGCTCAAGGAACAGAGTTCACATGTGTAGAGGTAGAAAGGGACAAAGGTAGATTATTGGTCTTTGTCAGTTTGGGCTGCTGTAACACTGCTGTAGACTGAGTGGTTTATGTCAGTAAGAGAAATCTGTTTCATATTCTGGAAGGATTCTGAGGTCAGGGTGCCACTATGGGGAGATTCTGGTGAAGGCTGTCTTCTGGGTCACAGACTGCTGTAAATAAACGTGAAACAGTTCTGTGCAAACCGAGCTTAAGGTTTCACAAAGTCAGAGGACAAAGTCACAGACCAAAAGGAAGACGTTAGGACAGTATTTATTGGAAATAATAATAATAATTCTTGGTTTTTCCAGAAGGGGTTCCAAGTGGGTGGCCACATAGCCCCTCCATCCAGAGCTACTTATGGATAAGTGGAGCATGGGAGTCATATCTAAAGCAATTACAAACAGTGCTTGATTTGAGAGGATGGTCAGATGATTTTTTGGAACAATGTCAGAAATTTTATCTCATTTTTGTCATGGATTTTTTTTTTCTTTTTTTTTTTTTTGAGACAGTCTCTGTAGTTCAGGGTGGTTTTTTTTTTTTTTTTTAAACTTCTTTTTTTTTTGATACGGGGGATCGAACTCGGGCCCTTGTGCTTGCGGGTCAGGTGGCAGAACCATTGAGCTAAATCCCCAGCCCTGTTGAGGGTGGCTTTGAAATTACTATGTAGCCCAGGTTGGCCTCAAACTCATGAGAATCTTCCTGCCTCAGCCTCCCAAGTGCTGGGATTACAGGCATGTGCCACCATACTGGCTTTGTCATGGAATTTAAAAATCTTTCTGTAAAAATTCATGATGCGGGGCCGGGGATTTAGCTCAGTAGTTGAGCCGCTTGCCTCGCAAGCGAAAGGTTCTGAGTTCGATCTCTGGTACCAAAAAAAAAAAAATTCACGATGTGTACTTGTTAGAAGTGAAACAGTTAATTCTGGCCAAAAGCGATAAAATTCTGATTTGATTTCCCTGCTCCAAATGGCTGAAAGAATGGAACCTTCAGAAGCTCTTTTGTATTTCTTTGTAGTTTTCAAGGCTAGGAGGGAAGGAGTGAAAAGAACATGGAGCCCAGGCTTACCACTGCCCCAAGGCTGAAGCTGATCAGTCTTTCTCTGTAGCCCCAGTCTGGTTCTGTGAAATATATACATTTAGATGGTGTTTTTTCTGGGGTACATGCTATTTTAAATAGTACAAATCTGTATCAGATAGTAGATAATATTTGACATAAAATAAATGTAATATTCTTGTAGGGTTGATCGACATTGTTCCATTTTATGTTGTCGTTTTCAGGCCTAAGACCAAAGTTCTCTTTTGAACATATGCAATTGTTGCATGTGCTTAATGTTTTTATGTTTAATAGAAATGAGTACAGTGATTGGTTGACTAGATAATGAATGCTTTGAATGAATGATACCTTGTTTCAGGTATCAAATGACCTCTCTTCATAATGGATTATTAAGTACTCATCATTTTATAATTTAAGTAAATTATACAATTAGTTTTATATTCATCAGAAATATATATGACTTAGCCATTTTTCAGTAAAACTTATGGAATAGTTTATATCCTTCTGATACTGTGTTTGATGCATCCAAGAGATAGATTCCAGCTCCTTGTGTAAGGTGAGCAAAGAATTGCAAGTGTATGCCCAGTGGTAAAAGAAAAAATATCTGCATTTATTGAAGATAGCAGGAAGGTGTGTGTGGGTTCCTGCCAGCCAAAACAAAAAGGTGGCACGAATGGGAAAAGTGGTGCTGGGTTCACTGGGGAACAGGAAGAAACAAGATACATCAGGCTTTCCTATTCTAAAAGACCTGCCCCGTGCCCTTGGTACCTCTCACTGGATCTCTCTGGATAACATTGACAGAAATGATTGACAGGTGCTAGTCATCTCAGTGTGCAGGACTCTCCCAGAATGCACTGGGTTTTTTTTTGTTTTTTGGGGGTACTGGGGATTGAACTCAGGACATTGCCCTTGCGAGGCAGATGCCGGAGCCACTGAGGTAAATCCCTGGCCCCTAAGAATGCACTGTTTTAATCATGTGCATGATATGATGTCCCTTTGCATGAACCATTATTTCCAATGGGGAAAGGTCACTGAAGGTCACCACGGGATCTGACAAAGAATTAATTAATTGATTGATTAATTGATTTTTGGTACTGGGGATCGAACTCTGGACCTTGTGCTTGTGAGGCAGGCGGCAGAACCACTGAGCTAAATCCCTGGCCCCTGACAGGAAATTTAGCAGGCACACAATCTGGCCTGGAGCTTTGGAAATTTCCTGTGTCTTTGTTGCTCTTACTTCATTTCTCTAAGGATGGTGATGGCGAACCTTTTAGAAACCAGGTGCCCAAACTGCATCCCAAAACCCACTTATTCATTGTGAAGTGCCAACAATGCAATTAAACCTGAACACCGAGGTTTTAGTTTAGAAAAACAACTCATGCTTTAACATCTTTTGCCTTAAAAGAAAAACCCAATAAACACAATAACAGAGATTTCAATGAAACCAACAGCTTTTTATGGAAAGGTAAAAGTCTGCATTTGGTGTGCTTTTGCACGGTTTACATGATCTCTCCTGCTGTGGGCATGCTGATAATTTGTCAAATCTTGGCTCATACTTGGTTAGTTTGTGAGCAACACATGCAGCACTTGGGTCATCTTTGTTAGTCTGTTTCTTGTATCAGATTTGATATAACTAAAAGCTGAAAACAGCTGCTCACAAGCATAAGATGATCCAAATAAAGTAAGAAAAGCAATCTCAAGTGCTTTCATTGACTTACAGTTACTTGGCAGAGTTCCACATTTTAAGGGTTTCATTTTCAGAACTACCAACTGTGCTGACCTGTCATTCCTTCATACTCTACCTTCTCTTATCTTCTCAGCTGTTTTTCCAGATACAGCTTTCTTGAAATTCCAATAGCTCCATTTCTAAATTTCCAAAATACAACCAGTATAATCAGGAAAGATTAAGCTCTTCAAATTTGGCTTTATCTAGAGAAAGAAGAAAACACAGGATTGTCCCTATCTTACAGAACTGTAAAAATCTGTTAGTAAAATTCTTTGCAGTTGCTACAGTGCTAGAAAATTCCTTGTAAATTTCTGATGCCCTGTAGGATTGTCTGTAAGTGTAGAGTTTTCTAAATGCATTTTTAGATTGGGAAAATATTTCAGCTGCCCACTTTCAAGGTCTGGGGTGACTTGGCTCATGTGCCAACAGAGAGGGCTCTGTGTGCCATAGGTTCACCACCAGTCTTAGGGCAGTGGAAGGAGGATTAGCCCTGAGGTGTTGCCCAAATTCAAGTGGATGGAGGGGGCGTGATCTCCTAGCCCCAGTTGTACTACCTGTACTACTTCTTTTTTTTGGTACCAGGGATCAAACTTGGGACCTTGTGCTTGCGAGGCAGGTGGCAGAACCACTGAGCTAAATCCCTGGCCCTACCTGTACTACTTCTTTTTGTTTTTTTTGTACCGGGGACTGAACTCAGGACCTTGTGCTTTCGAGGCAGATGGAGCTACCTGTACTACTTCTAATTTCTCTCCTTTTCAGTACAGTTTCTGCTGAACTTATGGGTTTTACAAGTTGATTTAGGGAGATATGAGAAGGGATAGTAGAAAATGCATTATCTCATTATGTAGTATCACCGGAATCCTATGACAGTGTCTTAGATTAAAAGCACTGGTTAAGTTGATATTTTATCAGAGGGTATTTGGAAATGGAGAAATGTCAATTGGATAGCATCTTGACTGTTTGTTTTTAGGTTGCCAACTTTGCAACAATGGAAGATGAAGAAGAGCTAGAAGAGCGTCCTCATAAGGATTGGGATGAGATCATTCCAGAGGAGCAAAGGAAAAAAGTAGAGGAGGAGGAGCGGCAGAAGGAGCTGGAAGAAATATATATGCTGCCTCGAATTCGTAGTTCCACTAAAAAGGTGAGCAAGTGAGATGAAGGTCGTGGAAGTATGGTACTTGTGCTGTGAATTCTGCCTGGAATGCAGATGACTCCAGGAAGAGGCCTTATATCGTTGCCCTGACTCAGAGGCCCGCAGAATCAGAGTGTGAGAAACCAGAGAGAAAAGGAGAAAGTACATGAAATTTACAAGCATACCTGTAAGACATTTGACTTTGCAACCCAGCTTCTTAGGAAATGGCAGAAGGGGATCTGAGTTCTATAGAAGTTTATGTTTTGCCTTTGAGTTTAGAACTGCCAATCCTAAAGATTTGGTTCTAATTGCCACTGCCTTCAGCTTCACTGTACCTTTTTTTGTCTTTTACATGTTCCCAGGACTTGCTATAGATACTTATGTAACTAAATAGGTTACATAATTTAAAACAAGGAAGATTGATAGGCTTCACATCTTTAAAAAAGTACCTTCATAGGCATCATGTAATTTGACTTTTGCAACACTGAAGTAGATAAAAGAAGTTACCCATTTTTGTTGACGAGAGTAGACTTAGATTTGTCTGCCAGCATAGTAAACCAGTATTAGGTAATGCTAGTTAGCATTTATTGAGCGCTTTCTATGTGCCAGGCATAGTTCTAAGCACATTTTACTTACTGACTCATTTAATCCTCAGGAAAACCCTGAGTTATCTGAACTGTTGCTTTTTTAGTATTAAACTGATAACAGATACTACACTTGATCTTAGCCAAAAGGCTGGGAAGCAATTTTTTTTTTTATAAAGGAAAAAACAAAGACCAAAAAGTAGTAACTTATTCAAGGAGGTAAAGATGAACTTGTTTTATACTGGACATTATATACATTAGATATTATTAAAATACCCAGATATTTAATCTACTTTATTATTACATTACAGTGTCCCTGAAAGTATGTCTGTCCCAAGCAAGTTTACCCTCATTGTGTGACATCTTATTTGTTAAAAGGAAAATTGGCTTTTCTGGAAATTCTGAGTACTAAAGAATTGGAAAGCTGGAGTGATTGTAGTCCTTTTGTTTCTTGGACCTGACACTTGCTAATGTGTGACTTTACTTTATTCTTTTTCAGGCTCAGACAAATGATAGTGACTCCGACACCGAGTCAAAGAGGCAAGCCCAGAGATCCTCGGCATCTGAGAGTGAGACAGAGGACTCTGATGATGACAAGAAGCCAAAGCGCAGAGGGCGCCCCCGGAGTGTGCGCAAAGACCTGGTGGAGGGGTTCACGGATGCGGAGATCCGCAGGTCGGTGCAGGCTCTGCTGTCCTTTGAGCTTGTTTGGAAGGGCTGATTGGGTTCCTGGCATTCATGGGGGTTGGGCAGAGGTCAGTACCTACAAAAAAGGCAGAGAAGATGATTCATGTCTCACTCTTCAGGGTGGTTCCTTCTGCAGAGTTTGCCTCAGCTGAGATCTGCTTTGTTGTTCATGTCCTTTTGTTTTCCTCTTGTTCTCTGGTTATTCTGAACATTTTCATGAATAAAGTTCAACCAGGGGAAAAGGAGGGAGGGATTTGCATATGTCACATTTGTACTTACGTACATTCATAAGTAATATGAATGTGAAAAAGTACAAATAGGGCTGTCCTTACTAACTCTCCTCTTTCTCCGGGACTCTCCTCAAACCTAGTTTCCTTAGTGTAAGTACCAATGTCAGTTTGGTGTTGGTTTGGTTCCTTTGGTCATTTAATAGTATACACACATGTTGTTTGGCAGCTTGTTTTTTTTTTGTGGGTTTTTTTGCCACTTGAAATCAATTTTTTCCATTTTTCTGTGTCAGTACATATTTCTCATTTTCTGGTATCTATTTCATACCGCTGTGCCCTCCAGAAACATCTAAAATTGTATTTTCAAGTCAATTTTCTTAGTTTCCTCGTTACTGTTTTTTTTTAAACCTGAGGAAAATAGGAAGAAGTATGAATATAGCTACTTTTATGGCTCTAACTGTTTTGTGTGTCATTCTTGCACAGGGACCATGCTAATCTTTTCTGTATCATTCCAACTTTAATATATGTGCTGCTGAAGCGAGCACTGGCCCTGTTTTATAAATAGATAGTTGTTTAAGATCAGTATATTTGGGGGCTGGGGATTTAGCTCAGTGGTGCCGCCGCCTGCCTCGAAAGTACAAGGTCCTGAGTTTGATTCCCGGTACCAAAAAAAAAAAGATCAATATATTTGAAATTGTGAGGTCTTTATTTCCTCTTAAATGTTATACCTATTTTTCCTTCTTTGTTACTAGAATATAACTATACTTAACAGTTTTGAATTTGTAGCATATCTACTTCCCCTTGCTCCTTATCCTCAATATTTTGAGAAGAATGTGTTTTCTTCTGTTGGGTAGAATGTATAAGTGTACTTGGTTTAGTGTTGTTCAGATCTTCTATTACTTACTGATTTCCTGAGTAATTCTGTTATTGCAAGTAGAGTGTTGAACTTTCTGTTATTCTTGTATTACCTATTCCTTCAGTGTGGTCAATTTTTGCTTTAAGTGTTTTGGAACTTTGTTGTTAGGTACATATATTTTTCTTTTTCTTTCTTTTTTTTTTGGTACTGGGGATCAAATTCGGGACCTTGCGCTTGCGAGGCAGCCAGCAGAACCACTAAGCTAAATCCCCGGCCCAGTACATATATATTTTTATATTGATATCTCTTCTTGATAATTGGTCTTTTTTATCATTGTAAAACAGGTTTTTTTTTTGTCTCTGTTACAACTTTTGTCCTAAAGTATATTTTTTTTATCTAGTATTCATATAGCTACTCTAGCTCCCTTTTTGGATATTTGAAGTAAAATTTTTCAACTTTTTAATTCAATCTGTCTACATCTTTGAATTGTGTCTCTTATAGTATAATTGGATCTTTTTTGTTGTTGTTTTCTTTTTGACACAGGATCTTGCTTTGCAGTTCAGGCTGGCCTTGGACTCACTGTATAGCCCAGGCTGGCCTCAGACTTTGCAGTGATCCTCCTGCCTTAGCCTCCCAAGTGCTAGGATTACAGGCATGTGCCACCATGCCCAGCATGGATCATTTTTTAAAAAAATCTTTTCTGCTGATCTCTTCCGTTTTATTGGAATCTAATTCATTTACATTCAGTTTAGTTACTAATAAGTGGGATTTATTTTTGCATTTTGCTGTTTGTTTTCTTTTTTATTCCTTTAATTCTCCATTACTTTTTCTGAAAAATAGGTATACTTTAGTATATCAATTTTAATAACATTATTATTATTTTTTTTTTTTTTTACTTTTTGTTTGTGTTTTAGTTATATTCTTGGTGGTTGCCCTGGAGATTACAAGTAACATCTTGATTTACAAAACCTTAGTCCCATTGGTTTATATGAAACTTTTCTCCAATTACACCTCATTCCTCCTCTCTCCTTTGTACTGTTGTCACACAGGGTATCATTACACATTATAAGCAGGCTACCTTTACAGTCTCATAAGTATCATAAATATGGTTTCATGTCATTGTCTTTTTAAATCACATAAGTTACAACTAAAAGTACATTTGTAGTATCTTTATATTTACGTAGTTATCCTACAGGTGCTCATTTCTTCATGTGGATATAAGTTATTGTTTGATGTCCTGTGATGGTTGCCTGAAGAACTGTCTTTTTAGTATTTTGTTTTGGAATGTGTCTGTTAGTCGATGGTTTCTATATATTTATATTTCTATATCTGACAATATCTTAATTCTCCTACAATTTTGGAGGATAGTCTTCATCACCCTGTCAGGTAAAAGGGCCGAAGACCAAGACCAGACCAGGCCACAACAAGCCTTTATTAGGGGAATAGATCTGCTGGGCTGTCTCTGAACAAAGGAGAGACAAAAGCAATATGGCTGGGGCAGGGAGAGTCTTTTATAGAGACTGGGGTGGGGATTGTAGGGGCTGAGGAGGGGTTGAGTGAGGTAGTGACTAGGGAATGGAGGAGCTGGTGATGTCACTAGGTGGTAGGAGGTGAGCGAGTATTAGGTTACTTTCTAGGTGGGAACAGGGGCATGCTGGGAAGAAGGGTTTGTTCTTTGGTGGGAGCAACCATCTTGGCATGACGTCACACAGGGGAGGGGGCAAGGCACCATAGGAAGAGGGTAGCTACTATACATAATAGCTGCTGAGGTGGTGGGAGACCTATCACACCCTAGATAATCTCAGTTGGCCCACCTTTTTTTTTTTTTTTTAGAATAGGACAAATTTATTGGGAGAAAGAAAGCTTCTGTCTAAGAGAGACACAAGGGGTTCCAGAAAGTGGTTGCCCACCCACCCCACTTTTCAAGGACGTTTTATACAGCAAAGCCATGTGGTGAGGCGGTCCATCTTTATGTTTACTGATTCTTCTGCTATTGAGCATTATCTTATTATTTATTTTTTTTTAATTTCAGTAACTTTTTTCAACCGCAGAATTTCTGTTTGGGTCTTCTAATTTCTGTTTCTGTTGATATTCTCTGTTTGGTGTTAATGTTACTGTGAAACTTTATTTTTAATTCTTTGGACATGGATTTCTTTTAGTTCTTGAACATATTTATAATACCAAGTTAGCATCTTTGTCTTGTAAGTCCAAGTTCTGGACTTCTTCAGGCATAGTTCTCGACAACTTTTCCTGTTTATGTGTTCTTTGTTTTATCTGTGTTATCTATAATGTTTTGTGTTGTTATTGTTGTTGAAAACTGGACATTCGAAGAACTGTAGCAGCTCTGGAAGCCAAGTCAAGTCCCCTGCTAGGCTGTGTTGGTTGTGTTTGCTGCTCCTCCTCTTTGCTTGTTTAGTGATTTTCCTGGACTAGTTCCGTGAAGTTCATGTTCTTTGTCATTCAAAGACTCTGCTCCTTTAATTGCGTGATTACCTAGTACCTGGATAGAGCGTTCTTTAACTGCTGTGGGCTGCTAAGTCTGAGGGCCTGTGTTGAAGGGGGCGTGTGTCTTCTGGTGTGTATAGTGCTTGGGACGCTGTTTATACCTCTGCCTTAAGCTTCAGTTCCTGTATGTGCAGATCCTTAGAGTCACCCAACATCGAGAGGTGAGGACCTCTCAGATTGTGCCTGTGCCTTCACACACACCTGAAAAATGTGTGGTTTTGATTGTTAGGAATATGTCAGACCTTTTCAGAGTGCCCTGTGGACATTTCTCCACAGTTCTTCCTTTTCAGCTTTTGATTAACCTCTTCTCATCCCCAGCTGGTATTGTTTCCCTAGATGACTGGGATTGTTGTGATGCCTTTTCATCTGGTTTTTTTTTGGTGGTGGTGGGGGGATACCAGGGATCTAACTCGGGAGATGAACTCGCTTGCGAGTTCATCTGTTTTTGACCAATGAACTGTGGGCAAGGCTGTCTACAAAGAGTTCTAAATCAGGGCAAATACAGGTCAGCCTAAGAAGGGAGCTTTCCAGGGTGCCCAAATGCCAAACAGAGGCCAAATGCCTCTGTTCTCTAGGGATAGGGCTTTTGGGATGCTCCAAGGCTATTCTTTCCCCTCTACTGGCTGCTATTTTGCAGGATGGCACAGTTATTGTAGTTGTAAAGGGGATAGTTTTTAAGGCTGCCCAGAGCTAGTGAGAAGGGGGTGGGAATAGAGCAAGTTAAAATGGCATAAAACTTGATATTCTTGCCTAGACTCAGCCATTTTCTTGAACAAATGCCTTGTAGATGATTGCAAGTCTTTGCTTAATTTCCAGAGTTCTGACAGTTGATATTAGCACTTTTTTTTTTTGTATCGGGCATAGAACTCAGGACCTTGCGCTTGCAAGGCAGGCGGCGGAACCACTGAGCTAAATCCCCGGCCCGATTTTAGCAGTTTTTGCCAGTGTTCTTTTTTTTTATGGAGGAGCTTTTTTATTTTTATTTTTTGAGGTCTTCACTGCCATTCTGGAAATGCTCCTTTTGTCTATTATTATTATTGCTGCTACTACTTTCATGATGTTTTGGTTTGAACTCAGAGCCTTGTGCATGCTAATCTGTCATCTGACAGGGTCCAAGGATGTCCCCAAAGAGGAGATGGGGAACTCTGGACTCACTTCATAGTAGGGCAGGCTGCAGGTTCGCCGACTTCTACCACAGGAGAGGGATTTTCAGGTTGTGTCAGTGTCAGGACAAGGGGTTCATTAATCAGAATTTTGAAAGTGCTCACTCGAAATAGATTGCAGGCCCTCAAGAGGGAGAGAGGTACCTCGTGGCCTTGGGCTGGGTGTATTTACGGGGTTTTGGGGTATCCCTAAGATGGGTTCTCCAGGATATATATTTTGTTTTGTTTTAGTTTTTGGTACTAGGAATCGAACTCGGGACCTTCCCCTTGTGAGGCAGGGGGCGGAACCACTGAGCTAAATCCCTGGCTGGGATATATATTTTAGTGTCTGTCAGGTTTTTCCCATTTCAGCCCATTTCATGAGCAGTGTTAAAATGCAAGCTGTTAGATGTGTTTGAAGCTAAGATCTGCTGTCCTCTTGTGAGCTTCCTGGGGAGCGGGGTTGGGAGGAGGGAGCACAGTGTACAGGTGAGAGGCACAGGCAAACAGACCCTGGTTTATAGGCTAATTGTCTTTAAGGCCCTTAGAGATTTTTCCTGGAAGGCGAGGGGGGGGAAAGCTTGAATAACTTTTATGTCCTGAAGTTGCAGTTTTTCTTAAAAAGTACAATTATAATATTGTAATTTTCCTTGTCTCTTTTCTATCTTTATTTTGTCTCACCTCAAGGCCAAGGGTTGTGTCCCGCAGTCTTAGTATTATTTTAAATACATGTAAAGCTATTTTATTTCAGACATAAAACATTTCGGTGTTTTTTTGGGGGGGGTACTGGGGATTGAACTCGGGACCTCGCACTTGCAGGATAGGGGGTATAACCACTGAGCTAAATACCCCGCTTCAATGTAAATTAAGAAGGAGAAAAGTAGAGTTGAGAAGTAATCCTTGGGTTCATTTTCACACTTAACATTTCCTAGTCCTTTTACGAATGTTAGTCCTTTAATATTGTTTCTTTGCTAGTATAGCATTTTGTCCTGTTCTCTTCAGTTGTCACATCCTCTTATTTCCATTTCTTTCTTAGTATTGCTTCTTACACAGTTACTTAACCGTATTGTCGTAGTAGTTTGGCACATTGCTATAGTGATGCTCTTGATGTATTGTGGCATCTTGCTTTTTAGTGCAAACTGCAGTGACTAGCCTGCAAGGGTACGGAGAGGGTAACAGCACAGACTGTATATAGCATGGTGTAAGACAGAAAATGTAGACAGGTACATTGGGTTTTTGGTGGAGACAAAGTTGGGCAAGACTCACTGGAGTTTTCAAAATAGTTGTACCTAAAAAGTTTTAAATCATATTTTTATTTTACTGTCTCATTTCAAGAAGTATTTTGAGACAGTTTTAGAAATCTTGCAGCTATATCATTGAACAGGAAAAAAATGAAAAATAAATTACAGTATGAAATTGAAAGTAAAGCTTGTGTACCAAATAGGCCAGTAAATCATGTTGGGTTTTATCACATTAGAGTTGTGGTGATTGAATGGTTATTACATATTGAACTCCATGAACTTGCACCATCTGAAAGGAATATTAGAGTCAAGCCACAGTTATTTTCTAAGTGTATCTCTAAGCACTTTCATGATCCATCACTGAGAATGAAGTTGATCTTTAATATATCTTTAGTACTCATTATTTTCATTGGCTAATTTCAAAGGCACTCAACATATTTTACTTTAGTGATTGTTCCAGGATTGTGCTGGTATATTTTTGACAACTTGCATGGATCATATTGCATCACAGAATATGTTGGCATTAATATAACTAAAATCTCTGGTTTTAATGTATTTTCTTGATCATATTCTTAGGTTCATCAAGGCTTATAAGAAATTCGGTCTCCCTCTTGAACGGTAAGCTCAGTAATCTTTTATCCTCTTTTTCAGTCTTAATATATGGCAGGTGGTTCTTTTGGCAGTATTTTTTAATTTAGTAATAATGCTGGGAACATTTTTTTCTGGAAATATCCTTTTCTATACATTGACATGTGTGTGGGGGGTGTCCCTCTCTGGAAGTTTGCAGTAGAGACAGACCACCCAGAGGTTCCCCCTCAATGAGGGAGATGAAGCAAGTGGATGCAGAACTACATAGTGCACAAAGTGGTTTCCACGAGAGTTCGGGTGGCTCCAGTGGGAAAGAACATGTGCAGTTACTATTTGCATTCTAGTTCTTAGACTTAGTAATGTTGAAGGAGGTAGGTTGTTTGTGATTTCAAAATCTTCTACTAATTAGCAAGGTGTCGTGAAAATTAAAGAACTTGCCAACAGTAACAAAGAGCTTAGCTGTTAGCATTATTCAACAAGTATTGAAGTAATGAATTCAGAAGTCAGAGTTTAATTGATGGCTCTATTTTACATAGATAAGTATTTTGCTATGTAAAAAATCAGCAGAACGTCCTTTAAATAGTAGCACTGATGTAAAGGAAATGTTAAGTTCCTGATAAAGTTCTAGAGCTGGTGGAAATTCCAAGCCTGTGCTTTTTGTTTTGTTCTTCCATGTAGTACGGAAGTGGTGATGTGTAATAACTCACAGCACAACTGAAAAGTACTTCTTTCCAGGCTGGCTACCCAGAAGTAAAATGCTTATCTTTTCTGTTTTAAATATCTTTGACCCATAACTGTAAAAGCCCGCAGGATGTGGAAAACCGGGTTTGATGCCTTCAGACAGCCTGATTTTTAGCCATTGTGTGCATGGGCTCTGTGTGACTTGGAGACAGCTGAGTACTGTACTGCACTCCTAGGAGCACTGCAGTGAATGAAAGTGGATGCGAGAAAGGAAAGTGAACACAAAGAGGCAAAATAATGCCAAAGTCTTTAGGCACTGTACTTGCTAACAGAAGCAGATAGCCCGTTTATCTAATAAGGTTGTTTCTCTGATTTTTGGAATTACTTGTGGAATATTCCATGACACAGGTCTTGAAAATGAGTGCCTTATCTCTTAGTGACTGTCTAAGGATTGTGTTTTTAAAAACATTTCTTTTTGGTGCTGGCGATTGAACCCAGGATGTCACACGTTGTCCAGCGGTTCTTGTTGGAGTCTTTGACCTGTGAAGGAAGGCAGCAAAAGTGTCTTTGTAGAAACAAGCTTATGAGAGACTATTGGAATCTTGTGTGATGTTTTAAAATGTGGACACCATGTCTGTATTCATCATCCTCAGGCTGGAGTGCATAGCACGTGATGCTGAGCTGGTGGATAAGTCTGTGGCAGACCTGAAGCGCCTGGGTGAGCTGATTCACAACAGCTGTGTGTCAGCAATGCAGGAATACGAGGAACAGCTGAAAGAAAACGCTAGTGAGGGTAAGGCAGCAAGTCTGCTTCCATGATTCTTCAGGATCAGGTGCTGTGGGTGGGTTTTCTTTACCAAGGGCTTTTGAAAACTGTACTGTACCCGACACACAGCTCATGCTTTGAGGTATGTATTCTGAGCTGTCTTTCTTTGAGCTCAGTGTTCTGAGATGCCAAAGACCAGCTATCCACAAATGAAATGGATTTGCAGAAGTTATAGATCGATGAGCAAAATGAAATGGTTTCTTGGGGCTGGGGATTTAGCTCAGTGGTGCTGCACCTGCCTCGCAAGCAGGGTCCTGAGTTCGATCCCGGGTACCGCCCCCAAAAAAGAAATGGTTTCTTTATGTTGGTATGAAAGTGTAAAATTGGCTTGACTGAAGTACAGACCTGAGGGTCAGCACCAAGTGGATGCCTCTGTATTTAGGTTGCAAGTGAGGGGTCATACAGACATCATTCTTTGGCTATACATATAGTACTGGTAAACTGGCAAATGTAAATAATTCAGAGAAATAATTGAAATAAATTATTATATGAATATTTTAAAGATTTTTGTTAACATTGAGATTTTCATGCCACTGGAATTGGTTGTACCTGGATTGGATAAGTAATATGTTTTCTTTTAGTCCTCAGAGAGTTTTTGCCTGGCCTGTGTGGTAGCTTAAAAGGAAGAGGTATAGGGATGCTTGTAGTGAGGGAGCTCCGAAGTTACCCTTAGAGAAGTGAAGAAGGTGCCTTTTCCAGTCTATGGTTTATGTGTGCCATTTCCCCCATTCTTTGTTCCTGTTTACTCTGCTGGGTAAGGCTGCCCTTCAGAGGCTCTGTTGGGGCCCAGGCCTGGGAGGCAGCCAGCTTCCTAGAATTTTGGATTTGGTTTTTCTTAGTTACAAGATCTTCGACAAGACATATCCTTATACCTCTCTTTGTGGGCAGTGGTATGATAGTAAGCAAAGGGTTTGGATGATTAATTGAATAATATTATATAATATCTGGCTTGTAGTTTCAGCTGTTATTAAGAAATGAGTATTTGTGCTTTGGTATTTTATTTAATTTTTTTTATTTTTAATTTTTGGTCCCGGGGATTGAACTTGGGACCTTGTGCCTGCAAGGCAGGCGTCGAAACCACTGAGCTAAATCCCCGGCCTGGTATTTTATTTTTAAGGGGTTTTTTTTTGGTACTGGGGATCGAACTTGGGTTGTTGCACCTGCAGGGCAGGCAGCGGGACCACTAAGCTAAATCCCTGGCCCTTTAAGGATATTTTTAAAATTAATAGAATTAAAAAAAAATTAATAGAATTTAAGAATATTTCAGATACAGTAACAGCTTTTTTAAGGTGAAGTAAAAAAAAACCTTTTAAAACTTACTTTTTGTAAAAGAAACTTAAATAGCTTGAATAGTTTGGACAATGATATAAATATGTGCTTTATAGCATCCAGAATACACCCAAAACTAACTTTAAACTTAGAATGTTTCTTCTTTGTAATTGTTTTGAATAAATAATATTTACATGGCTCAAAATTGAAGGAACATGTATCCCATTTTTTCATCTTTTTTGAGAAATTTTAAAATACACGTTTTTTACAAAAAATAGTACTTTTCCATTTTGAACACAAATCAAAGGTAGTGTAGTACACACACTACCATGTTCCTTGCTATTTCAGTCTCATAGTTTCAGAGATAACTTCCTTATAACAGTTCTTTCTCTCTCCATCCCTTATTTTTTTAATGCATATTCACATTCTGGATCTGACTGATTGCTTCCTCTTGGCAGAGTTTGTTTCCCCTAAATTTATATTTTCTGTAAACTGGTTATTTAGCATATTTTGAATCCAGACTGAAATTTCAGTTTCCATTGGAAGATTATTGATATTGTTCCTAAAAATATTAACATAATTATGTTTTATTCTATATAATATATATTCACTTCAAAGTAGTAATACCAGTCTTACTATTATGATCCAAGCTCTCAAATGCAAAGTTTGATTTCCTTGCTTAGTTTTTTTTTATTAGAATACATCTTACTCAACATTTTGTCTCAAAATACTGTATTTTAAAATTATTTGAAGTTCTTTTCTGTGTTGGTTAAATCACCAACTTAATTTGCAGACTCCTGTTTTCATTTATTTTTAACTTTTAGGGAGTCACTTTTATTTTAACTTTTTTGATTGTATAAAACATTTACATAATCCAAAGTTAAAACTGTAAAACAGGGTTCATGTGTAACATCTTGCTCACATATTTACTTTTCACTCCTGTTCTCTTCTTCCTTCAGTCATCATTCCTAGTAGTTTTACATTTATTATTCTATTGCTTCTTTTTAAAAATTTAAGTATAATGTGTGTGTTTCTCCTGTTACTCACAAGAGAACATACTTGATTACCTTCACATCTAAGAGATCATCCCTTCTTTGACAATTGCCCAGTATTCTACCATGTAGATAGATGGTAATTCATCTTTTTTGTTCCTTAGTAATGAATATATGGTTGCCAGTCTTTTGCCATTATAGATAAAGCCACAAAGAATAAATGTGATCTAATGAATATGCTCTTTTATATCTCTACCAGCAAGTTTATGGTGTGGATTTCTAGAAGTAGGATTGCTGGATCCTGAGGGGAAACATGTATATACAGGGTGATCAAAAAATACAGGGAATGTTTACATGTTGAAAATTCATTCCAGTAAAAAAACATACGGCCATTAATCCACTTGACTTAAAACATACTTATCCCGTCATTCTTGCCACTTTCTGAAGCAGGTAGTTCTGGACGTTCTCTTTCCTGAATATCTTTATCAGATGTGATAAAAAAAATATGATGAATGCTACTCCTTACTACCACCCAGTGGAAAGGGACGCTTGTAAGAATGTCTGTCTTATTCACTGGATCTGGCACTATCCAAATTCTGGCTCTTCCTCAAAGACAAAATGACCACGAAAAGTATATGTTTGGAATTGATTCATGACCTCGAGGCAGCCATGACAATGCAGCTAAAGACACTCTACTCGCAGTATAAGACTCCTAGCACCGCTTCAGAAAGTGGCAAGAAGGATGGGATAAATGTGTTTGAAGTGAGGGTATTATTTTGAGGGGCATCAATGGCAGTGTCTTTTATTGTAATAAATGTTCAAATCTAAACATTTACTGTATTTTTTGATCACACTTCATATGTACTTTGCTTTGATATTGCCAAATTCTCCTTTATGTATCTGGTGTCATCTACATTATCACCAGTAGTGTTTGTTAGTATCTGTGTACAAGCCTCACAAATAGTATATATCGTTAAATGTTTGCATTTTTGCTAGCCTGATAGGTGAGAATGAGCAAAATCACACATTTCTTCTAAGGGACAACTGTTTTCACATATTTTGGCATTTTTCTGTTGAGAATAGTTTTAAACAGGTGACATCTTATGGATTTCAACTTGGACTCTTTAGAGTGATGGGGTTTTATTTGTATTTTTAAAAATTTTTTTGTACCGGGGATCAAACTCGGGACTTTGTGCTTGCAAGGCAGGCAGTGGCACCACTGAGCTAAATCCTTGGCCCATAATGGGGTTTTAATTTTACTTCTAGGATCATTATAATTTCAAGTATAGATTAAGGTAAACTTTTCATGCCAATCTTTGTGTCTTATTCATCTTCTTGTTGCCGAGACACAGTAGCTGACACCCACAAATGTGAGGAGAGATGTATTTGGGCTCCCAGTGTGTTAAGTTTCAGTCCATAGTTGATTGGTTCCAGGATGGCATGGCAGAGGGGCATGGGGGACAGGAAGCAGAGAATCAGGGCAGGAGCCAGGAAGGGAGATGCAGCCTTTGTTGGCATACCCACAGAGACCCCCCTCTTCTGCCGACCTCACTTCCTAACAGCAGTTATCCAAGTTCTTTGGATTTCTTATCCTTGGAAATGTTTGGAAGGTTCTACACCTTCCAAAGGTCCCGTCTATGATAGCATGAGGCTTTAGGGGGACATGTAGATATAAATCATAAAACTTTTATCATTTCATAGTGTTAGGTGGTAGTTAACACAATCCCATACATTTTCAGTAATGATGTTTTGAAGATCAAGTGTGAGTCATCTTTAAAATACTTGAGTTTTTAAAACTCTGATAATGGGAATGATAGGAATACAGAAGGAATAAACTTCAGCATTAAGATGATATCTTCAGCATCTTTTTTTTTTTTTTGAAATTGAACTTAGGACCTTGCTCTTGCAAGGCAGGCGGCGGCACCACTGAACTAAATCCCCGGGCCAGCATCTTCTTTTTTATTAATTTTATGACAGGAAGATTAAAGCACAATTATAAACATCGATGTATTAAAAAACCCTAAATGTTAAAAAATAGAATTATTTATTTTACAAATGTTAATTGAGAAAAACTTTTTGTCTTAAGGATTTAAGACAGACTTAATAGAGTTCAGGGTTTGGTGATAACATGTTTTCTGTGAAACTTCAACAAGCTTTCATCTAAGGAATATAAAATTTTATTCTTTAGGGAAAGGTCCTGGAAAAAGGAGAGGCCCGACAATCAAGATATCTGGAGTTCAGGTTAATGTGAAATCCATTATCCAACACGAAGAAGAGTTTGAAATGTTGCATAAATCTATCCCTGTGGACCCTGAAGAAAAAAAAAGGTGAGTGTTTTGTGTACATGCATGGACGATACACACTGGAGCTTACAATTGCGTGGTGTCATTGTCTCTTATAACATCAGAAAGGTCCCTTTGTAATGCCCTTCTGTTTGAAACCTCTAGATACTGCCTAACCTGTCGGGTCAAAGCTGCACACTTTGATGTAGAGTGGGGAGTGGAGGATGACTCTCGCCTGCTGCTGGGAATTTACGAACATGGCTATGGAAACTGGGAGTTAATTAAGACAGACCCAGAGCTGAAACTGACCGACAAAGTAAGTAGCTCTGCTAGCGATTTCTAAAAGATGTGTTGTATACTATTTTTACCTCAATTACTTGTTTTTAACTCTTTGAGAAGGGGAGATGAGATTGGATAGTAATACAGTAGAAGTTCCTGGGATTTATTATCCTTGGAAGTGTTACCATCTTTGGTGGACTGTTTCATGGACAATAAAAAGAGAGACAATAACCAGGTGAAATTTTGGGATAATTCTAGGAGAAATCTTAAAATTCTCATACTTATTCTAGGTCAGATCTCATTACAACAAATACCAGGGTAAATTTATTAATAACAGCATTCGTTGGCCTTCGTTTTTGGCCATTTGTTTAAAAGTGCATTTGAAACAACCATATTTCAGTTCTACACACAAAGAATGAGCATCACCTTGGTATTTTTGTAGTGGAATTAAATTGTGCTTCTCCCACAAAATCGAGCCTCCCACCCTATCTGCTGCAAGTAACAAGGCCGTGGTTAGAGCTATAAGCAAGGAAAGCTGACTGACTCAAATTTAGTTGGATTCGCTCCGTGCTGTGCTCCTAGCAGGGCTTTCCCTGGCACGTCAGAGTATGCTCATCCCATCTGGGTGTAGGAGGGTGACAGCACCCTGCCACGAGCACTGAGACCAAATGCAGTCTGGCCCGAGCAGTCCAGCTGTGGTGGCAGGGACTGGATCCTGTCCTGGCATAGCTCAGTTCTCTCCGGCAATGCTCTAAGAAGCATTTTCAATCTAAAACAAAGCTTTAACCTAGCTCCAGGGATTCCCTGCTCCTGGAAGGAGGAAATCCACGCCGGCTGGGATGCTCTAGCAGATGAAGCCACAAGCCCCTCCTACCTGAGTTGTTCTACCCTGTTAACAGCACAGGTAGGAGCCAGTGGGAGAGCTGGATTTCTCCATCCCATTTTGTAAAACGAGAAAGGCTCATGAGGGATTTTCAGTGACTGGGAGCCATGAACATGAGAATAGGATCTGAGGCTTTATCTGTGTTTTGGGTGGTAGGGGAGGGAAAGGACAGTTCTGAGCTCTTTGTTGTGTTTATTCTGATTCACTAACCAGGGTGTGGGTGGTGGCGGGTGCTTCTTTCCCTTTCCTGTCGAAGATTCTGCCCATGGAGACAGATAAAAAGCCTCAAGGGAAGCAGCTACAGAACCGAGCGGACTACTTGCTGAAGCTGCTAAGGAAGGGCCTGGAGAAGAAGGGGGCCGTGGCGGGCGGGGAAGAGGTGAGTACGCTGCAGCTGGGTGTTCTTCAGGGGCTGTGGCTCCATCACTGCAGAGCTGGGGCAGAAGAGACGCCCTCTCTGGGCACTGTGCACAGCACTGCCTGGTCATGGCTCTTACTGATTTGCAAGCTTCATGATGATGGTTTGGCTGGTAAGAGTAGAAAGACTCATTTAATAGTTAACCTCGACGCCTTGGCACCTTTCTTCCAAATCCCATTTTCTTCAGATATTGCCTCAAAATAATCCTCATTTCTCACCATTGCCACTGATCCAGATGTACCGATACTGTTTTTGGCTCCCTCAGTTTTGGAACATGATTCCAGTTAGTGTTTAAATACCTAAGGGTTTGCCTATTGTTAGATTTAAGTGGGCTGCTTGTGCTGGGGGATCCCAGCAGTATAATGGACAATTGGAATCCATAGTTTATTTCAGAAACTGGACTTAATTATGATTATCTTATTGACTCAGTGGAAAATGCTGACTGAGTTGCTAATGAATTCATCTGAACTCTATCCCCTTTTGTTTCTCCCACTTACTAGCTCAGGGCAGGCCTAGAAAGATGGGTGTTGCAGTTAGGAGATACTGTAAGCTGTGTTCCGTACTGGCAGCCTTTGTGTGTGCATGTCCCTCAAGTGCGCTCAGGCTTTGTCGCCTGTATTAGTTGCCTTGTATGAATCAAAGAAATTTTATTTAGAAAGGTCACCACAGTCCCGTTCCTTGGTGTCTTTTGAATAATAATGTCTTAAGGACTTAGTATCATTCTTCAGAGAATGTGGTGAGTATGTTACATATTAGGTCCAGGAAGACAGATTGGATCATGTTTATACTTATTTTAGATCACTTTATTATATTTGATTTAGTAGATAAACTATTTTAACCTTTTCCTTATTTTAAGATGTAGTTTGTTTCCAGGTTTTTTCAGTTTATCATCTTTAATGTTATTTTTAATTGTAACTTTATACATAAAGTATTTTCCTCCCCTTTTTTTAAATTTTAGGTCTCGGATGAGATGAATTTTAGGTTTGGGGATAAATTTCAGCCTTATTCATACCCAAACCCAGAAGCAATAGTTTCAGGGAATACAGATGTTTTTGTGTGGTTTAGGATACAGATAGGGCCTACAGGGTTTATTTTCTTTTCCTCCAGATAAATTTGGTTGCCCTCTTGATTTTGCTGAAAAAAAATTTTTTTTTTTTTGGTACCAGGGATCAAACTCACAACCTTGTGCTCGCAAGGCAGGCGTGGTGGCACTGAGCTAAATCCCTGGCCTTCTCTGAATTTTCTTGTTTTGAATTACATGGATGCTACTCCTTCACAGCGTCAAAATGTTACTTGGTTATGCTTTTGAAAAAAGTCTTCATTTGTAGTTTTATCATCCTTTTCCTTTTCTTTCCAGGCCAAATTAAAGAAGCGGAAGCCTCGAGTAAAGAAGGAAAACAAAGCACCCAGATTGAAAGATGAGCATGGAGTTGAGTTTTCCTCACCCAGACACTCAGATAATCCATCAGAAGAGGGAGAAGTGAAGGTATGAGCTGATTTCGTTGGGGGTCTTGTCCTTATATTTTAGCTCTCTTGTGCCAACAGGTATAAAGTCCCATGATGTGTTTGGTTCACATGTAGACTAGATAAAGTATACTGTGTGTATCTTTGCTCAGTCTGTCAGAGAAGAGTGTAGTGTTCATTTAAGTCAGCAATTACAAATTCATACATAATGTCAGTAAGTAATGAGAACCACGAAAATTTTAGTGATAAATGGCTATTGACACTTAGCTTCAATTTTGGGAGGGGGAGCTGTGGAGCTCATGCCTAATAGGAAGACGGTAGCTACCAAGCAGTTTAGTGGATCCAAACAAAAGTCCTCTGTGGGTCAGGTTTGGCCCAAGTCCTACCAGGGTTTTATGTATGTATGTATGTATGTATGTACTGGGGACTGAACTCAGGACCTTGTGCTTGCGAGGCAGGCGTGGTGCCACTTATTTATTTATTTTTGAGACAAGGTCTCCCTATGTAGTTCAGGCTGGTCTTGAGCTCACTGTGTAGTCCAGGCTGGCCTTGAACTTGTGGCGATCCTCCTGCCTCAGCCTCCCAAGTGCTGGGACTATAGGCAGTGCCATCACAACCAGCTCTACCAGTTTTTAGCCTCTGGTTTTGAGTTAAATGAAAAGTAAATCGGTGTCATTGAATGTGTTGTTTCAGTGAGATGCAACCTTATGGGGTTTTATTTTGTTGCTCTTAAAGTGTAGCTGTACATTTAGATTAGCTCCAAGAGGGTCAGCATGGGGGGAAGGAACTAGTATGGATTTGAGTCTACATGGACGAACTCATAGACTAATAATCTTACCAGTTACTAGCTGACTGGATAGAGATACAGTCTCTTCAGCCTCAGTTTTTTTCTGTGTATGAAATGGGAATGATAATGCCTTTTCAGGTGGGGTGCAGTGCTGGTGATCAAACTCAGGGCCTTGCACATACTAGGCAAGTGCTGTACCACTGAGCTATACTTCTAGCTTAATAATGCCATTCTTAAAGCATTGCTGTGAAAACTAACTGAGGTTACATAAATAAAGCGCATCTGCCTGTGTAGGCTTAACTGCTAGTTAATACTAGAGAGTTGAGAATTGTGCATGTGGGTGTTTATGTTCTGTGTTTGGAAACAATTTTCTAGAGACACAATGAGCCATTGGGGGCAGTGCTACTTTTTCCAGAAAGTAAATAAGTAAATATAAAGTTCATAGCAAATATTCATAGCCCTATTTGTTTCCTAGGATGATGGCTTAGAAAAAAGTCCAGTGAAAAAAAAACAGAAGAAGAAAGAGAACAAAGAGAACAAAGAGAAACAAATGAGTTCCAGGAAAGACAAAGAAGGGGACAAAGAAAGGAAGAAGTCAAAAGATAAGAAAGAGAAGGTATTGATGCCATTTTACCTACAGAGATACCCAGAGGTTAGAAGGTCCTGTTTAGATTTAGAAATAGAGTGAGGTTTGAGTACCCTGATATAATTGTTATGTGAGTTTATTCAGCAAGGAAGGGTGGAGCCTTATAGGGCTGCCTGCACCCTTCCTTGCAGAGACAGAGGGAGAATTTTGCAACTTTGTGGCGTTCTTTAGCACAAAAGGCCTTTATTTGATCTTTTATTGCCTGTTGCGGGGAGAGCTGTGGTGTTCAGAATGAGATAGGACAGGCATAAGAAGGCCCACGTACAGGTATCTACTTGGCGTACGTTGTTAGATTCGTGTTAGAGGAGCACAATCCACAAATGGATTTGGATATTTAAAGGGTTTAGGATTCCAAACAGATATTTTCCAGAGTGACTGGAATACACGTGGATAAAAAGCCTTGGTATTACATAGACTTCATGTTGGGAGTTTTATGAAGTTCATTTCCAAGCACAGAATTGGTGCAGTATTGCGTGTTTGCTTGGTGACTTCTAAAATCAAATTTTGCAATTAATCTTTGCCAAAATGAACAAATATAAATCTGCTGTAATTCTCCCATCCAATGATAATGTTTGATTTCTTATTGAGTGGCTTTGAAACGTTGCTCTTTTTTTGTTTTTTGTTTTTTTGGGTACCGGGGATTGAACTCAGGACCTTGTGGTTTCGAGGCAGGTGCTGGAACCACTGAGCTAAATCCCCAGCCCTGGAACGTTACTCTTAATGAGTTTAGGTACAAATATAAAATTAAAATAAGATGGGACCATTTGGGTACCCTTTTCTCCCCACTGAGCAGTGTATCATAAACAGCTTTCCAAGTTGATAAGTAAATGTTGAGATAATTTTTAATGGATAGGATTTTGTTTTGGTGCAACATATTGCAAACAGCATAAATCTCCTGTATTGAAATTGCTTTCCAATTTTTATTGTTGTAAACAGTACATACTGTTACACATACCTTTGCATTTTTGCTCCTGCAGAAAGACATTCTTGCCAGGCATATTGACTCACACCTGTAATCCCAGCAGTGTAGAAGGCTGAGGTAGGAGGATCCCAAGTTCACCCCAGGCTGGGCGATAGTGACCTAGTCAAGAACATAAAAAATAAAAGGGCTGGGGTTGTAGCTTAGTGCAGAGGCCTGGGTTCAATTCCTAGTATTTGCCCTACATCTTATCCCTCCGAAAAATCCTTTCTTTTTTTAAAGTGAAATATTTGAGCAATAAAGGCACAAAAACAGTTCAGCAAACATCTGTTATTTACTGCTCCGATATTACCAATGTTTGTATTTTTTTCATGGTTACGTCAGCTGGCTTTTTTGCTGAGCAATGTATTTTTGTATTTCATAAACACATTAGTAACTGCTGAAGCTCTCATCATTACTGTTCTTTTGTGACTTCATTACGCCTTCCCTCTTCTCCTATTCCACTACTCTGAAGTTGGTGTGACACTTTTCTATCCATGCTTTCATGCTTATAAAATTCATACTAGGGCCAGGGATTTAGCTCAGTGGATCTGCCACCTGCATCGCAAGCTCAAGGACCCGAGTTTGATCCCCGATACCAAAAAAAAAAAAAAAATTCATACCATATAACCACAAAGCATACAACATGCTGCATGTTTTTAAATGCTCCTACATGAAGTTGTTGTATATATACTTCTCCAACCTTTTATTGTTTAATTTTGAGATTTGTCAACGTTGATTCATGTAGATTTCAGTCACTTACAATAATTTAGTGAATACTATAAATTTCTAGATCAAGGATAAGCTGTTAATAAAAATGACTTACATGATACTTTAGAAGTTCTGCCAGTTTGCAGTCTTAACCTCTTGGTGACATTTTTGTGCATTTTCTAGATGAAAGAATAGAAGGCCCCAAGTAGTGTCGATGAAATTGAAGTTACAGTTATGTACATTTAGAGGCAGAAGTGGGGAATATGTATAAGTAAGCTGTTAATCTCATAGGTTTGTATAAAGTAAAGCTTTCATATTTACCCTCTGTAACAATGCAACAGCTAAGAAGTAGAGATTGCAAGGCAAGATTGCATAAGTGACAATGACTCCTTGTAACTTTTTTTTAAAAAAAGCCTAAAGGTGGTGATGCCAAATCTTCAAATAAATCAAAGCGATCTCAGGGTCCTGTCCATATTACAGCAGGAAGTGAACCTGTCCCTATTGGAGAGGATGAGGATGATGATCTCGACCAGGAGACCTTCAGTATTGTAAGTCTGAAGTGTGGGCATGCTGGGGTCTGCACCATTGTGCTTGCTGTACTGCTGCCCCTTGAAGATGGAGCCAGAGCTTCGGGGAATATGTGTGTTGGTATATTTTTTTGGAATCACATCATTTCGGGTGCCTAAAGACAGTTCTGAACCAGGTTGGCAGAAAGAGATTTTCTTACTTGTTCTCTAGTGAGGAAGAAGTTAGGGACCCGATTTCATGTCTTGTGTTTGCAGTTGAAATGCCTCAGAGGCATTTTGGAATCAGGAGTATTCACTGAGCTAGCACTTAATGAGTGTTTTCCATACCAGCCTCCAGCATTACCATGCTGAACAGAAGAAAACTATCTTTGTAGACTTGACATTTGCATAGGGGAGAGCGCTAACTGCATAAATCATGTTGGTGCTCCTGTGATGGGGGTGTGGAGGTGGAGGCCCTGGGAGAAGGGGATTTGACTGAGTCAGCAAGGGTCAGGAAGGCTCAAGGAAGTTGTTTGAATTGGATCTGGGAGGAAGAGTAAAAGGTAACAGGACAAGAGGGCGGGGAGAACAAGCCTAAGGCCAGACAGCAGTGTGCACAAAGGCTGTGTGGCAGGAGCACTTAGAGTCCATGCATAGATTTATTTGTGCTGCTGTCCTCCATGCCCTGCCCACCCCTGTGTTCTCTTCTGCCCAGACTTCCTAAGACCACACTTCCCTAGAACAGCACATCAGGCTGAGAGAGAAACTGTCTCCTTAAGTGGAAAATACTTCTGCCTGTGGCAGCAAGCAATAGACTGTTGACCCTGTCCTGTGGTGTAGCCTCCTCTCTCTCGGCTGCCTTCTCTGTATTCTCTAAAACCTCCATGCTATGTGTGTATATTTCTTTGTGATTATTTCAGTTTGCACAATTCTCTTCCCTATGAGGTTTCTGAGGGCAGGTATTGTGCTTTGTACGTTGTCCATTTAGGTGCTGGAAGTATATCAGTCAGTGAGTGAATTGCGTAAATGAATACATTCATTATATAGCCAGCTGTCTGATCTGTTTCCCAATTCCTCCACAGTTCATTGTTTATAGAAGAAAATAATACTTGATACTTCTATGGCACCATTTAAAAAAATGTACATATTTATAAGCCAGGCACAGTAGCATGTGTGCATAGTCCCAGCTACTCAGGAAGCTAAGGTAGGAGGATTGTTCTTGATTATTGAGCCCAGGAGTTTGAAACCACCCTGAGTAAAATAGCAAGAACTTGTCTCAGGCAATCAATATAGGGTCATTTAATCTTGTTTGTATCTTTTTATTCTTGTTTGTATATTAATGAAATCTTTAAAAATACAGATAAATTTCCAGGGATGTAATAGGCGTTGGTATAGATGTTGTGAAGTTTTGTCTCATCTGAAGTTTTTATTACTTCGTATAGGGTTGAAGCCTCTGGTATTTCTTACTCTAAACCCATTTTCTTTCTTTGTTACCTCCCCGAAGTAACCATGATTCTGAATTTGATTGTTACGCTTATGTGTCATTTTAGATATTTACTACTTACCTCTGTTTGGCTGGGCCCGCGTAAACAGCCAGGCACTGTTTGTGTGCTTTGGGTGTGTACAACAGTCTTTGAGGTGGCTTATCTTCACTTTACATATTAAAAAATAAGGTGAGGGCTGGGTATTTAGCTCAGTGTTGCCTTCGCCTGCCTCTCAAGTGCATGGTCCCAAGTTTGATCCCCTGTACCAAAAAAAAAAAAAAAAAGTGAAAGCTTGAGTCTTTAACCACTGTGCCACGTAGCCTCCCATGTCTCCATAAACAACAAAGAGCATTGCTTTCTATATTTTAAAACCATACAAGTGGTAGGGGCTGGGGATTTAGCTCAGTGGTTCCGCTGCCTGCTTTGCAAGCGCAAGGACCCGAGTTCGATCTCCGGCACCAAAAAAAACCCCCCAAAAAACCCCCATACAAATGGTACACTACTTGTACACTGTAACTTGCTTTCCCCCTCACATTTTTGTTTTTGTTTTTTTGACATAGGGTCTCACTAAGTAGCTGAGGCTGGCCTCAACTCACAGTGATCCTCCTGCCTCGGCCTCCCGAGTGCTGGGAATACATGTGTGCTCCACCATGCCTGGCTCCCCTTCTCATTTTGAGATTTATCCAAGTTATAGTATACATGGCTATGAATTAAATACTTTCTGTTACTCTTATTTTATGACTTCCATAATTCATCCTTATTTCTGTAGGTGGACATTGGGGTTTCCCCAATACTTACTAACACAGATAGGCTGCAATGAGATTATTGCAGGTGTTTTCTTGTGCTCCTGTGTGGAGGCTTCTGTATGGTATGTGGCTGGACCAGAAATGCTAGGTCACCCATAGGTGTGCACATCTAGTGTGTGGGTGGTGTGTCTTTATTTTGAGTCCTTTTTTATACTTGAAATTTAACACTGAAAAATGCATAGATCATAAGTGTGTAGCCATGGGAGTTAACCACAAAATGATAGAAATTTGTAGAATTTTCAGTGTTACAAAATTTAATGATCATGTATACTGTGATTGTGCTAGCTACTCAGTGGCTGATGACCATATCCTACAATTCTGAGAAATTTTCTTGAATTATTTTGTAATAATTATGCCTTCCCTAAGTCCTCAGTTTTGTCTTTATGCAGTTCTTTGTTTTGGGCTGTTAGACCCTGGATATTAATCTCTAATTTTGTCTTTTTAAACTTTCCATTTTGCTTTTTTACTTTCTGGGAGATTCCCTCAACTTTTATTCCCCTTATTTCTTCTGAATTTTTCATTTCTTTTGTTATGTTTCATTTCTAAGATCTTCCCCCCTTTATAGTTCTTTAAATATTTTTATGCTTCTCTTTGTTTCCTATCATTCATGTTAGAAACTTTCCTCAGATGTCTTTGGCAATCCTCAGTTGCTCCTCGTGTCTTAAGAATTTGGGACTAAACATTTATTTTGGACACACCAAGCCAGTGGGTGGGGTTTTGATTGCTTACACTCTAGGGGATCTAGCTAAGCTGCTTCATGGGAAAACTTCCATTGAACCAGAGTTGACTTTTTTGGTTCACCCTGAAGGCCTGGCCTGCTTCATTCTGCAGTCTGAGAGCTGGGTGGTGGTTCATGCAGTGAGCATTTGATCCTATAATCCTCTTTTCACCTTGGGTGTCCTTGCCCTTCACCCATGTAGGCCAGCCAGCTCAGAGCCTTTTCTTTTGCCCCCTCTAAAGAATGAGCCTTCATTATCTGTTGGTGGGTGCATTTATGGGCGGCCCGTGTCAATTCTGAATCTGGGACTTTGTTACTTCTTAAGCAGTGTTTAAACTAGTCTTTCTCTGGTAACCCTCATCCCTATTTCCAGAAACATCTGGCCTTTGGGGGAATTTTATAGCATAGATCAGGTTGCCTCTGTGGCTTAGGAATTCATTTTCTCTAGTCTATTAAGTCATCTCCCATGTTGCTAGGTACTTTGTTGCTATTGTTTTCTTTATAGGCTTAGCCCTTTCGAAGACAGTTTCTTTACTCAGCTTGTTTTAGTGGGGTTGGGAGGAGAAAGAAAAAGATTCTTGTGGTTAGTGTACTGTCTTTTATCTGCAAGCCCTTTCTTTACTGTCTTTCAAAGCTAAACGATTTGTTAATGTTTCACCCTGCATGCTGTATTTAGATAGTTCATGGCAAGAGGTTTTCAGGTTAGGCTTGTAATACCATGTCCCATTTGACCTTCATAATTGCCTTGTGAGGCATTACTTGGGCCCCCTGCAGATGAGGAACAGGGTTTCAGACTCTGAGGAGCCTGAGGAGTCGCTGTGTAATTCTAAGTGATGCCCGAAGCACTAGTGTGTCAATTTTCTAAGTCTGATACTGGACTTATTCCATCCCACAGGCCGTACCTGCTCTCCGTTGTACTGATTATGTGGCACGAGGGTGGTGGTGTTTTGTCTGAGGGTGGGTGATCAGCATGTGACTCATGTCTGTGCTCTGTTGGTCTGTTCCAGTGTAAGGAGAGGATGAGGCCAGTGAAAAAGGCACTGAAACAGCTGGACAAACCTGACAAAGGACTTAATGTACAAGAACAGCTCGAACACACACGGAACTGCCTGCTGAAAATTGGAGACCGGATAGCCGAGTGCCTTAAAGCCTACTCAGACCAGGAGCACATCAAACTGTGGAGGAGGTAAGTGACCTTGGCCTCCAGTCCTGCCCAGTTTAGTATATGTGCCGTTGGAGCGAGCAGTCTGCCCAGTTGAATTTGACAGTGTCTGGGTGGGTTTTATTTAATAAGAGGTGGCAAAGCTACCTAATGAAAATCTTTTTCCCAACAAAATTCATCTAGTATCAGCATACCTGCAGGTGTCAACTTTTTCATGAACTAGGCCATTCCACTGAAACCAGCCTTTTGAAGGAGTGGGATGATGATGTTAATGTCATCTGTAAGAGAAAGATAGGGACGCTGGATTTGTGGCTTGCTCTCAGAAGACTCTGTCTTTATATCTGTAAGGGATAGAAATGATCTCGTGTAATTACTTAACTGCCTCGAGTTGATATTCAGATGTTATTATACCTACTATACAACTCATTGGTTGGTTCTGTACCAATATATAAGGTAAAACAAAGATTAAAGCCACAAAGAACTATCCTTCTTCCTTAATGGTTAAAAAACCAGTAGTAAATTGGATCAATGTGTAGTTAATCTAGAACTTTAGTTTGTAAGGCATGGTTTTTATATATGTTTATTTTTACAGTTTGTTGTGTATCTGAGATCCTTGGGACCAGACCTTTTTCAGATTTTAGAATATTTATTCCTATTTCATAAAGTATCTTTGGGGATGGGATCCAATTCATATTTGTGTTACACACATAGCCTGAAGGTGATCTTAGCGCTATATTTTTAGTGCACCTGCATTTTGATAGTGACCCTATCACATGAGGTCAGGTGTGGAATTTTCCACTTTGCCATCAGGTCAGCACTAAGTGGCTCAAGATATTCAGATCAGAGATGCTCAACCTCACTTTTGATATTTTGAGAAGACATGACTGGCGTTTCTAAAAGACAGTTGTAACGTGAGGTTTCTTTCCATGAACCTCAGCTACTTTGCACCCGTGCACTTAATGTTCAGTGAAATTACCTTTCTTCATCCAGTTCATTTAAACTGTGGTCTCACTGTGTAGCCCGGGCTGGCCTTGAGCTCAAGATCGTGTTGCCTCAGCCTCCTGAGTGCTAGGATTACAGGTGTGGGCTACCATGCCCAGATTGGTTTACAAAATGAAAAATGGATTTAAGAAAAGTTCTCTATAGCTGTCATGAGGCTCCTGTTATGAAGCTGTCTTTAGCGTGTGTCACACCCAGAAATAAAATCGTTTTTGAAATGCTATTTCTTTTTTTTTTTTTGTATTAAATTCTTTTATTGGTACATTGTAGGTATACAACACAATTACATTTCTCATTGGGAATTGTACTTTTACATAATGCATCTTGGTTCTTATTTTTTCCCCATTCCTAGCCCTCCCTTCATGCCCTCCACCCTTCCCTATTTACAAAGACTTTATTTCCATTTTTTCCATTTCTCATCATTTTTCCTTTCCCTTCTTTCCTTTCCCCTGCCCCTCCCACTACCCCTACCCCTTTGGACCTTTTCTTCCTATTTTACATTATCGATTATTCATTCTAATCATTGGTACATTTTAGGTATACAATATAATGACATTCATCATTGGAAATTTGCACCTTTACGTAGTCTCTCTTGGTTCTTATTTTTCACCCTTGTCCGGCCCTCCCTTCAACCCTTCCAGTCCTCCCTATTTACAAAGATTTTGTTCCTGTTTTTCCAATGAAATGTTATTTCTTCTTAGCAGTGTTAGCAGCTTCTTCCTTTACCTAGAACATACGGCTTCCTTTTTACCCGAATAGAAGACAGCAAAGTATCCTCCTAGTGCATAGATTCATGAAGCCAGGCTTCCTAGTGTGCACGTGGGTCTGTCTGTGTGGCCTGCCTGGGACCTACCCCAGGCACTGTGATATTTGGCTTTGGTTGTGATACTTGATCATGGCTAGCAGTAGGTCATATGAAAGTCCTTAGGAGTCAGAAATATTATAAGGTAAGACTTCTGGGAGACTGGCCATCACAAGTGATAAATGCAAGATCAAATACACAGATTCCCAGAAGATGCCTGCAGAAGGGTAGTCAGGGAGGGAGGTCTTCTGAGAGGCAGGCAGGTCCACTTGAGCTGCTCGTGGACAACCTGGTGGAACTGCTTGGATGAGCAGGGCTCTCAGGCTTCAGGAAAGGTTTGAAAGTGGAACAGTGAGGAGCTGGATGTGTTGGCATATGCCTGTAATCCCAGCACCCAGGAGGCTGAGACAGGAGGGTTTGAAAGTTGGAAGACAGCCTAAGCTACAGAGTGAGTTCAAGGCTAGTGTAACTTACACAGTGAGACTTGGTCTCTGAAAAACATAAAACCTGCAACCCCATCCCCAAGGAAGGAAAAAGGGACAGTGACAATGGGAGGTATTTAGGACTTAAAGGGAATAATTTGTTCAAAAGACTAAAGCTCTTTATAGGAGGCCTTAGCAAAGTAAATGGCTTTCCACCTGACACAGTAGGTTTGCAGTTAGGGGACCTATACAGGTGTCGTCAAGGGCATGGCACGGAGAAACCGCTCATGGGGAAGCTTGAGGTGGTGTGAGACTCTCCCACTCACGGTACCTGCACCTGCTTAGTCCTGTACTTCCCCTGCCGTGCAGTGACGCCATCAGGGAGAACACGGTTGTGTTAGGAGGAGCCACCGAGAGCTTAAGAGAGGAGTAATAGGCCTTGGTGGTGATAACTGGGAGGAAAGAAGGGTGGCGACACAGAAATGACAAGTAAATGGAGGTCCCAGCCTATGAGATAGCACTGAAGATGGATTGTGTGGGGGAGCCCAGAAAATGGGGAAGGAGGAGGAAAACTTACAGATAGTAGCAGATGCCACTGATGTAAATGGGGGTGGGGGCCGGCGGCAGGCAGTGTTGGCTGTTGACAGAACCCGATTCTCAAGGCCTTTTAATCCAGTTCTTTTGATAGAAGTGTAAAAGGTGCATTATTGGTGCAGAAACTTGAGAATGTTCACATAACTTCAGTTTCTACCCGTGGAGCATATTCCACAGCAAAATTTAATAGCTTGGCATGCATAAAGTGAGTAAAAAATTACTGCATTAATCTCTAATTTACCAGGACTGTTAAATTTTTTTTTTTTAGAAACCTATGGATTTTTGTTTCCAAGTTTACCGAATTTGATGCTCGAAAACTACATAAGTTATACAAGATGGCTCATAAGAAAAGATCTCAAGAAGAGGAGGTAAATTCAGATTTAATCCTACTTGTTGGTTTTCCAGGAGCAGGGATTGGTCATAGGATCGTGGGTTGTCACTGCTTGCTTTACAGATAGAGGAGCAGGTCCAAGTGAGGTAATGAAAGCTACCCCCAGATCACAGTGTGTGGTCTGCAGCCTCTCTTCTCTTCTATAGTGTGCTTTGCACTTCTTTAACTGGAGAGTTTCTCAGCATAGTCCCTAGGTACTCACAGGGCAAGACTACCACCTGTTGGGTAAAGTAGGCAGTACATCAGAGCCAGTGTGTTCTTATATCCTGGATTCATTTATTCACCAGGCCTCCTCTTCCATGTGCACATGCCTTACAGTAGCTTGAAAATGTGGCTCCTAACAGGTGACAGGATTGTGAGCAGAAAGTACTTTTCCTGTTCTTTTCTGGGCTGTGTACTTGCTGTCCTCCAAATGTTTGTATTTAGAGGGGTCCCAGCTGCTCCCTTAAAGGAGCAAACATGAGAAGGTGCCAGAGGTGCTGAAGGGACCTGCTGCAGGCCATGGCGGCGTGCAGATCTGCTGACTTGCTGTGTGGACCCCGTGCAGAGCACCCGTGTAGGGCCAGTCCAGAACACTGATGTGTCAGCTCCATGGAGGCAGAGATTCTGTCTCATCCCCTGCTGTGGCCTGAGTGCCTGGAGTGGGGGCTGGGGCAAGATCAGAACTTGGATGTATTTCTTGTGTGAACTTAAGCTATGCCCAGTGCTCTGCTAGCTTAGGAAGCAATACCCTCAGGTAGTTTACAGTTTAACACAAAAGAATATGCTATAGCAGTATTATACAGGAATAATGTACTAATATTACTGTTAATGCAGAATTTATACATTGTAAAAAAGGTCTCTGAGGAGAAGCCAGAAAAGGGAACAAAAGAGTTGGGAAAGATCCTTAGACAGGAGTGAAAGTTAAGGTAAAGGTCTGAAGTTGGCAGCGTAATGGTAAAGGGGTTCATTACTATTAGACGTTAATGATTTAAAAAATAGTGATGTCCTACTATTGGGTATAAATTGTCATAAAAGTTTTGGAGGATAGTTTTAGAGATAGTTCAAAAAATAACATATAATTCAGCTTTTAACTGTTTAATTTAAGGGGATAGTTAAGGATTTAAACATGTTTATAATGGAAATGACTTAGAAGGCCAATAATAAGAAATAGGTTAGGGGCCTGGGATTTAGCTCAGCGGTTTCACCGCCTGCTGCGCAAGCACAAGGACCCGAGTTCAATCCCCGGTACCAAAAAAAAAAGGGCCAGGGATTTAGCTCAGTGGTTCTGCCTGCCTTGCAGGCACAAGGTCCCAAGTTCGATCCCTGGTACCAAAAAAAGAAAAAAAAGAAATAGGCTAAATAGATTGTGGTATACCAGATGGGAGTACTACTTAACTATTCAATGTAATATTACAGAAATAACTGCTTACATGGGATGATTTTTGCAAATATATTAAGTGAAAAAAGACAATACTAAATAATATTTTTGTATTACTATCTGTATAAACATACAAAAAGCTTAGAGAAATAGGGACCTTATTATTATTATTATTATTATTATTTATTTATTTATTTATTTTGGTACCGGGGATCGAACTCGGGTCCTTGCGCTTGCGCAGCAGTTGGCGAAACCACTGAGCTAAATCCCCGTCCCTGGAGCTAATTATTCACAGTTATTTTCATGGTGATTAGATTTTAGGGCACTTTACACTTCTGTTTTTTCATTTTTTGATGCTTTTATATTGAGCATTTTACTTGTGTGATGAAAGAGTGAAGTTACTCCAGTCTTTTGCTCTTTACCTTGATGATTTGGTGCAGGAACTAGTTTGCCCTGGGAGATCCGGGATTGCTCTAGGTGGTGGGAGACTTGGCAGTCCTGGTTTCGCATGGTCCTAGCTGGTCCTGTGAGATGCTGACAGCTTGGTCCCTGGTGCCATCATGCTCAGGGGCTCTTGCCTGTCCTGCCTGCATTCTCACCAGTACTTGCCATTGGAGACTGGTTTTCCTGCTAGGACCTAGTAGGTTAAACTCAGCTAATGGATCACTGTTAGGCTTAAGAGCTCCTTGGAAGTGACAGGCATATCTTGTTAAGGTAGTAAAGCTTAGGTCACAAGTCAGGAATGAGAGAGAAATGTTTAGAGGTGAAGGTCTTTATTCTGTACTCAGGAATTAAGCATGGGATCTTGAGATTTTTTTGGTTGTCCTTTACAGGAGCAAAGGAAGAAGGATGACATGATTGGTGGTAAGAAACCATTTCGACCTGAGGCCTCGAGTTCAAGTCGGGATTCTTTGCAATCTCAGTCTCATACCTCGCACAGCCTTCACCCTCAGAAGCCTCATTTGCCTGGCTCCCATGGCCCACAAATGCACGGACACCCAAGAGATAACTACAGTCACCCCAACAAAAGACATTTTAATGCAGGTAGGCCATTAAGTGGAGCTTTAAAAGAAGTGCCAAAAAACGCAGTCATTTCGTTTTCCAAAGACAACAGACAGACCTTTGGGCTTTATTTGTCTCCAAGACTTTATTTTCTTCTCTTTCTTGGTGACATAAAGCCTGAAATAAAGATCCAAAAGACTAACTTTCAGAAGAACATAGATCTCATAAATAAAAGACAAATAATGGTAGATGTAGGGAAAAGCATACATTCTGTGACAGGTAAATGGCTAAAATGCTAATATAAAGAAGCCTTGTTAAATTGGTAACAAAAAGACAACCAAATAGAGAAATGATCAAAGAAGAATGCCTAGAATGAAGAGATAGCCTGCGCAGTGAAACGATATAAAAACCATACATCTGACGAAGTGTATCAGGAGCTCAATAGCAAGAAAACAACCTGATTAAAAATTGGACAAAGACCTGGGTAGGCATTTCTCACAAAAAACGGTGATAAGAGAATTCTGAGATGTTCTAAGGTATAGGATAGAGGGAAGAGAGAGGTAAGAAAAGGTGATTTTTACCTCACAGCTTCACACTTAGCGACAAAGCAAAGTAAAATAGCTGCTCCCTATTCCTTTACTGTATGCTGAAGAATACCCTTCAAGGCCAATTCATATTCTGTTTTTGGAACCAGCCAACCTACCAAGAAACTGCAGAAACTTCTCTTTATGGACAGCCTCCTGTCCTAGGACTTTGCCCATTTCCTGTTGTCCTGCCCCTTTTATCTATAATCAGTGTAGGTTCAGTGTAAGTAGTTTCTCTTCTCCCCAGAATTGTATAATAAAGCATCCTGGCCCTTTAGGTCCAGGGAACTTTTCCAGCTGCTCTCTGGCCATGCTTCTGGTGGTTTAGAGAATTTCTCAGGACCAGCCCTGGGACCTTTTGCCTGGCATCTGTACAGCTCAGTTAACCCTTTCCTTCAGAGACCTCTTAGTTTCAAAAGTTTGATTTAACAGAAGGCATACCAATAGCCAAGAGGTATACAGAAAATGCTCAGCATCACAATTCAAGGAAATATAAATTAAAACCACAATGAGATGCAACCTTACACCTGCTAGAATGGCCATTATCAAAATGCTAACAAGAGTTGGCCAGGATGTGGGGAAAAAAGTAACCCTTGCGGGTCATGGGATTTAAATTAGTACAGCCATTACAGGAAAGGGCGTGGAGGTTCCTAACAACTAAAACTTGCACCAGTGTGTGACCCATGTATCTCACTGGTGTGTGTATATCCAAAGGAAATGAAATCAATGCAGGGAGAAATCAAAGAATATAGGGAATGTTTTAAAAAAATTTATTGCCATAAAGGACACAATGCCATCAGTCTTCCTCAAAATACTGCTCCTCTCTAAGAATACACTTATCCTATCATTGATGGCACTTTCTAAAGTAGTTCTGGAAGTCCTCTTTCGTGTCTTTATGAGTTGTGATAGAAATGCTGCTGGCAAGTACAATCCATAGGAAGGCAGGTTTGTAAAAATAGTATGGCGTGTCTTCATCTACCTTATTCACCAAATTTGGCACTGTATGACTTCTGGCTCTTCTCCAAAATCAAAATGATTGTGAAAGGTAAATGTTTTGAATTGATTCAGGACATCAAAGCAGCTACAAGAGTGCAACTAAAGACATGAGTATTTTGAGGGGGGGTTATCGGCAATGTGTCTTTTACTGTAATAATGTTTTTGAAAAATGTAAAGACACAGTATTTTTTGATCATACCATGTATATTGAAGAGATTTCTGTACTCCTGTGTTTATTGTAGCATGTTTATTCACAATAACTAATATATGGAATCAACCAGGAAATGAGTGGATAAAGAAAATGAGGCAAATGTACGCAATGGAATACTATGCGGCAAAAATGCAATCCTGCCATTTGTAACAAGTGGATGAACCCAGAGGACATGTTCAGTGCCATAAGAAAGGCACAGAAAGACAGATACTATAAGCTTTCACTTCTATAGAGAATCTAAAAAGTTGAGTCAGTGGTAGAACAGTGGTTATCAGGGGCTGAAGAGCCGAGCCCCAGAGTGGATTTGGAGGAAATGATGGTCGAAGGATATAAAATTTCAGTTAGATACACAGAGTAAGTTCAAGAGATTAGTTGTACAAGTGGTGGCTATAGTACAGAACAGTGCTAGGCTGGGGATTTAGCTCAGTAGTTTAGTCGCCTGCTGCGCAAGCGCAAGGACTCAAGTTCGATCCCCAGTACCCAAAAAAAAAAAAGAACGGTGCATTGTCTTCTTGCAGTACTGTTGAGAGATGTTGAATGACCTCACTACAAAAAATAAGTATATGAAATAATGTGTTGGCTAGAATTTAATCATTCCATAATTACATACATTTCAAAACCATGTACATGATAAACATATATGTAATTTTTGTCAAAAATATTTTAAAAATTGTTTTTATGAAACGGTGCTCAAAATTAATAGAGATGGAATTAAAGTTTTGAAGATTTGATTAGAAAAAGAGTAAATATAAAATTCTATAGAGCTTGAGCACTGAAGAAAACATGGACAAAGGTTAGGGATAGGGAATTCCTTTAGAAGAGAAAGTGCACACTGCCAAGACGACCAGCCTTGTTACAGTTTCAGCAGTTTTTTACCCATCCAGATGCTGGCTAGGATGTAGCTCAGTGGCGCCAAGCCTGCCTGGCAAGCACAAGGTCCTGAGTTTGATCCCTGGTACTGCAGGAAAAAAAAAGGAAAAATGCACATTGGTTGCTAGGAGTAGGAATTGTTTTGAGTAGGAAGGTTATAGTCTTTTTAGAAAGTAATCTGAAATATCTAATTGCATAGGCCTTTGACAGCAATAAGCCTTTGGGGATCTGTGAATGGGAAAACAGTTGTGAGGCACAGAAATAAGCTGGGTTTTTAAAAAATTAAAGTTGGAAAAATAAGCAGTAGCAACCATCAAAATCTGTGTGTGTATATGTGTGCACGTGTGTACTTTGATTCATTGAAGTGAAATTCACATAAATGTCTCCATTTGTAAATGAACAATTCACCGTTACTAGTGAACATTCAGAATGTCACACAGCCACCAGTATCTAGCCCCAAAGCTCTGTCACCCCAAATGGAAACCCCATACCATTAAGCAGTATCTCCCCATTTCCCCATCCCCTCCAACCTGTCAGCTGCCAATCTGTATCTGTCTCTATGGATCAGCCTGTTTTGAATACTTTTTTTTGGTACCGGGGATTGAACTCAGGACCTTGTGCTGGCGAGGCAGGCATGGTGGCCCGGAGCTACATCCCCAGCCCTGTTCTGAATATCTCATGTAGTCAGACCCGTACTGTATGTGACCTTTTGTGACCCTCTTCTTTCACTTAGCATGCTTGTAAGGTTCACCCACATTGTAGCATTTATCAGTACTCAGTTCCTTTTTATGGCAGGATAATATTCCATTGCATAGATATACCATGTTTTGTTTATTCATTGATGGACATGTGGATTGTTTGTACTTTTAACTTGTAAACATTTTTTTTTTTTTTTTTTGGTACCGGGGATCGAACTCGGGTGCTTGTGCTTGTGTAGCAGGCGGCGAAACCACTGAGCTAAATCTCTGGCCCTACTTGTAAATAATATCACTGTAGACATTTGTGTTTGTGTGAAAGTATTTTTGAGAGAGAGAGAGAGTGTGTGTGTGTTGATGTTGTGATGCTGGAGATTGAACCCAGGGCTTCATTCATGCTAGGCAAGTGCTCTACCACTGAGCTAAATCTTTAGCCCTGAGTACTTTTGTTTAAGGTACATAATATACCCTGGAGTGGAATTGCTGGTTCACACGATAATTCTGTTTAGCATTTGAGGAACCATCAAACTGGTTTCCATAATTTAAATTTGAAGAATGCATTTATCTGAGCCTCAGAAAGATGTGAAAGCACGTACATGTGACTCTTAATAACTAACCATTACCTTGGGATGCTAATGGAGGGAGATTGGTGGAGAAGTTAGTGACTTGCCCACTGCCTTTTGCTTCACAGTGTACAGTGAGCTCGAATTACTTTTTTTTTTTTTGGTACTAGGGATTGTACTCGGGCCCTTGCGCTTTTGAGGCAGGCTGTGGAACTATTGAGCTAATTTCCCGGCCCAAGCTTGAATTATTTTTAAATATAAAAATAAGAAAGGGAAAAATACAGAGTAAGACTTAAAAAGTCTGCTTCAGACATAATATAAAATTTATTTTAAAGGGATTCAAATATTCCATAATAAAGTACATTTCTTTTTGAACTTCAATTCTGGAAGTTTTTTAAAAAACTATGTTGCATTCTTATAAAATTTTCAAGGTTTTTGAAAAAAATTCATTTTCTCCATCTTTTTCCCTTTTCAAACAGTATTAATTATAGTTATTTAAAAATCTTTGATGCCCCCAAACCCCTTTAATATCTAATTATTTTGAGTTTTTCTATTGTGTGCTTTTTTTCTTCGCTTTGTTTTTGGTCATAACAGAGTTGTCCTTTGACATGCATAGTTATTTTTGCCTGAGTAGGGAAGGAGGTTTTCCACAGCTTGGAGAAGCCCAGGTGACTGCTCCTCCCCAGAGGACTCAGCCCCTCCTTTCCTGGGCCTGCGGAATGGAATGCGGCTGCTCTTAGCCTGGGCCCTCTCTGCTCACTGCTGTCGTGCCCATACCTCCTCACAGTGCTCTGCCGTCCCCTCCCGCACATCTTCACCTCTGATCCGTGGCTTCCCCAGCACCATGAGACTGTCCCCAAACTGCCCTGCTTTTCAGAGTAGCCTTTGAACCTCCTGCTCTTGCAGATTCAACAAATGCTGTAGCCAGTGTGTGTGAAGCACCACTGTCACTCACTGTAGCTTAGAAAGACCGTCGCCCCACCCCGCACCTCCCTTCCAAATCTCTGCTGTTTTTTCGTTCCTCCAGCAGTGGTCTTCCTGGGCAAGACCCAGATTTTTCTTGACCTCTGTACTCAGAATCACAGAGCTCTTATGCACTGCTGTACAGGATGATGAGAAGTAGACCTGTGTTCTTAGATCCAGTCATATTAGTTATACTTAATTTTTTTTTTTTTTTTTGGTACCAGGGATTGAACTCAGGACCTTGTGCTTGGGAGGCAGGCGGCAGCACCACTGAGCTAAATCCTCAGCCCTTAACTTTTGATATTAGGCTGGTTTGTGTTATTGTATAATGTCACTTATGTATATTCTGAATATTTAAAAGGAACTTCCTGTTTAGTTTACAGCATTCTTTTATTTAAACCTTGGACTTCTTACCTAGCCCTTTAGCGTGTTCAGGATGGGGCTGTAATTCGCATGTCTTGCTGTCGGGTGACTTGAACCACTGGTGGTACATCCATGACTGTGCCGTTTCTACCACCAATGTTACAGGCTTCCCGATGAGATAGTCATGCATGTACCACTGATGGTTCAAGCCACTGGGAACGTGTTAATAGCTCAGTACTTTCTAACCCGTGACCTACCTAAGGAGAGTTGAAGAAGAAAGAAAAAAAGTTTGATTTACTCTGGAAATAAATGACTTGTAAGCATCTATACTATACCACAGGTATTGACACCCTGAAATCTTTGCATTTGATTTGAAGCTCTCTTCAAATGATCCTTACATGTTTCAGTCTCTTTTTGTTATCTATTAAATTTTTAACAGTTGAATAATCAAAAGCTTTGTGGTCCTCTGATCTGATTCACTGGGATCAACACTAAACTTAGGCTGCTGGTTGACAGTACATTATGTTAGTGGGCCAGTGTCTGAGCTGCATGGGCTCTTTGATGCCACAGCTCGGCTGTGTAGAAAAATGCTAGAAGGCCAGCGAAATTGGGGGCATGTTTTGATCTTGACAGCTGTGGACAAAAGGTGGAATTCCCATGGCACCACATAGCTCCTTCTCGTTAATTCCCTGCATTAGTTTCCTAGAGCTACATAAAACAAAGTTCCATGAATTGCGTCGCTTCGTAGTTTGTATTTTAGGCCAGATGTCTGCAAAGAAAATCAGCAGAGTAGGTTCCTGCTGGGGCCCTGAGGGAGTCTGCTGCCTCCTTTCCTTACCTTCCGCCTCTGCAGGGCTGGGCCTTCCTTGAATGGCAGCACCTGCCTCTTCACATGGGCTGCTTCTGTGTCTCATCTCTCTCTCTCTGCCTTTCTTTCAAAGAGATACCTCATTGAAGCTAGGGCCCCGCCTAAATCCAAGGTAATCTCATCTCCAGATCCACCCTGTTGCCAAGTACTCACAGGTTCTGCTGGACACATACTTTGGGGGCTGCCGTTCAGTCTTCATCCCTAGGCTTCTGTGTTTTTACTATCTTTTCTGAGTCAAGTAAGTGTGAGTGTTTTCCTTAAAGGAAAAGGGAGTGTACAGAAGTTAAATAGGTTTTAGTTTGTTGTTTCCTTAAGGGTTAGAATGTTGATCCGAGTCCAGAGTTAAAGGAATTACTTTTCACAAGAAGGAGGAGGTCCATTGTTTTGTTGTGGTCTAGGGAAGAATAGTAGAATTAGTAAGTATGGTCGAGAGAGATTTTCACAAACCACGACAGTATCAGCAGGGGAAATAAACTTCAGATGTGTAAATGAGTTATTGTCTTGTTACTGTAAAACTGCCACATTATTTTCCAGCTACTGTTTGGGTTTGGCTTTTTTGAATAAAATCTTTCAAGGGTCTGCCACAGATGGGGAGGTAAGCAGGTACAGATAAGAGAGGAGAGAGGTGGTGAGTTTTCTTTTGCCTGAAGAGGGAAAGGGAGAATGTTAGGACTCATTACTAGTGTGTTAACCAGCAGGAGCAAAGCCAAAGAGGAAGAAATTTACCGTCTGAAACATGTGTCACCCTTTCAGTTTACACTTTACTGCAAGTCAAATTCATCCATTTCTCGTAGTCATGAGATCACTCTTTTCCTGCAGAACGAGGAGACTGGCAGAGGGAAAGAAAGTTCAGCTATGGTGCTGGCAACAGCAATCCGCCCTGGGCCAGTGACCGGCACCATCAGTACGAGCAGCACTGGTACAAGGACCACCACTATGGTGACCGGCGACACATGGATGCCCACCGTTCTGGAAGCTATCGGCCCAACAATCTGTCCAGGAAGAGACCTTATGATCAGTACAGCAGCGACCGGGACCACCGGGGCCACAGAGACTACTATGACAGGTGTGCAGAGTTCTGAGACCCAGGAGCTGGCTGTCTGTAGGAGGGAAAGATGGTGATGTACACACATGTGGTTGTCTGTCGCGTAATTAGCTGAATGTCTTCCCTTGTGTCAGCCACGGTCTGGAGTCTGATCAGATGTCACTGCTGCCCAGGCGTCTTCAGGGAGCTAGAAAGGAGCTCGATGAGAGCCCACTGCCACGCATGTGCTCTGGGTGATGCAGTGGGGATTTTTGAGATTCTCTTGGGATTGGGAGGTTTGTTGCAGGCTGAGGAAGGGGAGAGGCTAGTGATTCCTGATCTGGGCCCTAGAGTTGGGTAGGCAGAGAGGAGTGGAATAGGCTCCCCAGGCTCAGGCCAGAAATAAGCTTCCAGGGAGGTCTCCTGAAAGATAGGCAGGCCGGATGAATGCCAGGTTATAGGCTTTATGTGTTATTCTTTGGGTCATAGGAAGTCGTTTGTGTTTTATTTCACCTGAGCAAGAAAAGGTTTTTTTGCCTATCTTTAAGGAAATCTAGCCAAGTGGTAGCCATAAAATCCTGGAGCCAGCAGCAAGAGTTGTTAAGCTCTGCACTCAGCTCTCAGCTGTGTTAGGGAGCAGGGATTCTGAGATGAGTACCAGGCTGTGGTCCCTGCCTTTAGCAGCTGTGCCCTCTCCTGCTATGCAGCACCAGTAGTATGATAAGCCATGGTTCTGAAGTGTGAGACGTAGCAGGTATGGGAAGGTCTGACAAGGTTTTATGTAGTCTTCCTAAATGCAGGACTTGACTATGTATGTGTTCAATCTCCGTAGTTTTGGTTTTCTCTGGGCTGATGACATACTTTCTTTGGATTGTATGTGAATTTAAGGTGGGAATATTGTGTACACACGTGTCAGTGTCCTGGTATCGTTTGGAAGATCTGGAAACCCAGGCTGCACTGGCTGAGCAGCAGCTGCCTGCAGTCAGCTGTCTCTGCACCCCTCACTGCACCCTTCCGTATTGTTGGTCTGACTCCGGTGGGCACTTGCCCTGCCTGCCTTTGTGTTGATCTGTGTTTCTGTCTGGTATCATTTTTCTTCTGCTTGAAGGACTTATGTTTTCCTCTGAGTCTGCTACTGATAAGTTCTTTCACCTTTGAGTGTATGTCTGAAAAGGATTTTATTGTGCCTTCATTTTTGTGTGTGGTTTTTTTTTTTTTTTTTTGGTACCAGGGATCGAACTCGGGTCTTTGTGCTTGTGAGGCAAGCGGCAGAACCACTAAGCCAAATCCCTGGCCCTATGTGCCTTCATTTTTGAAAGATTTTTTTGCTGGGTGTAAAATTTCAGATTAACAATTTCTTGCAGTACTTTATGTGCCTCTACTCTGTGCATTATTTCTTTTTTTTTTCTTTTTTTGGTACCAGGGATCAAACTCAGGATCTTGCGCTTTCAAGGAAGGCTGTGGCACCACTGAGCTAAATCCCCCAGCCCTCTCTGGGTTATTTCTGATTAAAATTATTTGGAATGGGGACATGGCTCAGTGGTAGAGTGCCTACCTGGCATTCATGAAGCCCTGCTTTGGGGAGTGCTACCAAAAAAAAGAAAAAGAAAAAAAATATCCGTTTGTTCCTTATGCAGTGGCATCTTCCCCCCCGCCCCTTTTTTTTTGGTACTGGGGATAGAACTTGGGTCCTTGCGCTTGCGAGGCAAGTGGTGGAACCACTGAGCTAAATCCCCGGCCCCGCAGTGCCATCTTTTTAATCCCTATTTATGATGTATTTTTTTCTTCTGCTTGGGAATTTTTGAGCTGCTTGGATCTGTAGGTTTATTATTTCCTTAAAAGTTAGAAAAATTTTCACTATTCATATATCCTTTCTACTTCTCCTTTCCTTTGGAAATTTGTAGTTTTACTTATATTTATTTTGCTTGATGTTTTCTCACAGCTCATTCAAAATTTTTTGTTTCATTTTGGGTAGTTTCTATTGCTGTATCTTCAACCTCACTAATATTTTCTTTTTAATGTCTAATATCATGGGACCATCCAGGATATTTTATATTTCATAGATGGTAGCTTTATCTCTAAAAGTTCTAAAAGTTGTATTTGGGTCTTTTTCTTCTTCCTTCTTTCTTTCTTTTCTTCATCTTCCGTTTTTAATCTTCCATGTCTCCAACTTTCCAAAATCTGGAATATATTCAGCAAAGCTGTTTTCATGTCCCTGTCTGCTAATTGATTATATAATTTTGAGTTGGACTCGATTGATTGGTCTTCTCATAGGCCTTATTTTCCTGGTGCTTTCCATGGCTGGTAGTTTGGATTAGATGCCAGGTCAAATTTACCTTGTGGAGTGCTATTTGTATTCCCATAAATGTTCTGAAGCTTTGTTATAAGACACAGGTTACTTGGAAACATTGATTCTTCCAGGTCTTGCCCATGAGCTCTGTCAGACAGAATTGGAGCAATGCTCAGTCGAGGGCTAGTTGTTGCCCACCCTGCAGCGGGGTCCTGAGTGCCCTCTGCCTGAGGCCTCTCGAATCTGGGCTTTGGCCTGGCTGGTGAGGGCTGTTGCCTCTCTCCTGTGGGCGCTTCTCCCCGGCCTTGGCAGTTTCCTCGTGTGCTCTCAGAGCATTGTTGGGCCGTGCACTTGAAGGGGGTCTGCAGATCTTCCTGTGATGCGCTTCTGCCTGCCTTGGTCCCCTGCCAGTCTGGCCTCTCCCCACCTTTTGTGTCACAGCCTTGGAAGGTTGTTTTCAGGGGCTATTAGAAGGCTCATCTCATCACTTTCTGTCCCTCACAGAGCACTGTTCTTCATCTGTGTCTTAAAAACCATAGGTCTAGGGCCGGGGATGTAGCTCAGTTGGTGCCATCGCCTGCCTTACAAGCGCAGGGTCCCGAGTTCAATCCCCAGTACCCAAAAAAAAAAAAACTAACCCAAAACAAACCATAGGTCTTTTTGTTGTTGTTGTTGTTGTTTTTCCAATTGTTTCAGTCAGGAAAGTAAATCTTGCCCCTGTTACTCCATCTTGACTAGAACCTGAAGTTCATTCAATTTCATGTTCTCTGTCTCTGAAATTCACACTGCATAAATGAACCATTTTAAAATGAAGAATGCAGTGGCATTGGTGCATCCATAGTGTTGTGCAGTCACCTCTCCTGTCTTTTTTTTTTAATCACCTCCAAGAATACCCCATAACCACGAAGCTGCTATTTTCCATCATTTCTTCTTCCTTGGTCCCTGGCAACCACCAGTCTGTATTCTGACTCTGTAGATTTGCCTGTTTCGACATTGCATATAGAAGGAATCCTTTAACACTTTGTATCTGGCTTCTTTTAATGTTTTCAAGGTTTATACACATTGTAGCCTGTATCATTTCTTCCTTCCACTTTATGACTGAATACTCTGTTGTGTATTTACACTGTATGTACAGTTGACTCCTTTGCTGGTAGGTGTTTTGGCTGTTGTGAGTTATGATGCAGTGAATATTGGTGTACAGGTATCTGTTTACATACCCATTTCTAGTTCTTTTGGGTATTTACCCAGGAGTAGAATTACTAAGTCATATTGTAATTCTTTAATATTTTAGGAACCACCATATTCTCTTCTACAGTGGTTGAATCATTTTATATTCCTACCAGCAATATATAAAAGTTGTAATTTTTTTTTGGTATCAGGGATCGAACTCAGGACCTTGCACTTTTGAGCCAGGTCGTGGCACCACTGAGCTAAATCCCTGACCCTAAAAGTTGTAATTTTTCCATATTTCTCCAACACTTATTTTCTGTTGTCATTTTTTTTAACCATTATTTTTTAAATATAGCCATCCTAGTATATGTGAAATGGTATTTTTTTCGGGGGGGGGTGTCCTTAAAATGTAGCTTTTCTTAGTTTTTCAGTTCCAAGGGGATACTTTAGCCCTTGGTGTTTGGTTTTTGTTTTTTGGTGTTTTTTTTTTTCAGTACTGAGGATCGAACTCGGGCCCTTGTGCTTGCACAGCAGGTGGCGAAACCACTGAATGAAATCCCTAGCCCAAAGAAGTGTCTCCAAATATTTCTTTGTAACACTAATTCCTTTTTTTTTTTTTTTTTTGTGGTACTGGGGATCGAACTTGGGCCCTTGCGCTTGCGCAGCAGGCGGCTAAACCACTGAGCTAAATCCCTGACCTTTGTTTGTTTTTTTATAAAAGAATTATTGTCTCTAGATAGTTGCTAGGTAGGTGCTATTTTTGTTTTGTTTTCAGTATTTTTAATTCTTTTAATTTATAAAAAAATACAATTTTATAACAAAAGAATAACAATAGTTAGTACACAATATATCATCTTCAAAGAAGTTATTCAGAATACAAGACATAGACCAAAAAAGTTTTGACAAAGAACAAACATAGTAGCACAAGACTTTCTTTTCAGTGAACTAAGATTTGTTTCAATGAAACAAATTAGCATATATATTAAATATTTTTGAAACAATTGGAATAGGAATTTGGGGAAGTGTTTGAACCTTTCCCTGCTTCCTATTTATCTCTCTTCTGTTTTGCTATTTTTTGTGTATATAGTGTTTCTTGTATATGAGAAACTATAATATTTAACCTTGTATGTCTGCATTAACATTATGGTCTCAAGTTGCATCCATTTACCTACAAGTGCCTCAAGTTCATCTTTATTGGCAGTGCAGTACTTCACTGTGTACAAATACCACATTTTCTTTATCCATTCATCTGTTGATGGACAAATATGCTGTTTCCAAGATCTAGCTATCATAAATTGTGCTGCTATAAATTTGGGTATGCGTGTAACACGGTAATAGGATGATTTTAACTCTTCTGGTAAGATGCCTCAAAGGAGGATAGCTGGGTCAAATGAAATTTCTAGTTTTAGTGTTTGTTTGTTTTGGTACTGGGGATTGAACTCGGGTCCTTCAGCTTGCGAGGCAAGTGGCATAACCACTGAGCTAAATCCCCGGCCCCTAGTTTTAGTGTTTTGAGGAATCTTCACACTGATTTCCAAAAGTAGTTGTATTAGTTTGCATTCCTACCAACAGTGTTGAAGAGTTCCTTTTTCCCCTCATCCTTGTTATTTGATTTTTTGCATTTGTTATTAGATTTTTTTGTTATTAGATTAGATATTTTGATGATAGGCATTCTTTCTGGGGTAAGGTATCTCAGGGTAGTTTTAATTTACATTTCTCTGATGGCCAGCAATGATGAGGATTTTTTTCATTTATTTATTGGCTATTTGTACTTCTGAGAAGAATGTCTTCATTTTGGTTGCCCATTTTTTGATTGGGTCTTTTATTTTAAGTAGTCTCATTTTTTTGAGTTCTTTATATATTCTTGGTGTTAGTCTTCTATTTGAGGAATAACTGACAAAATTTTATCTTCCAGCAGATTGTTTCTGTTTTACCACTTTGATCCATTTTGATTTTAGTTTAGTACATGGTGATATATATGGATCTAGACTCAGTCTTCTGCATGTGGATATCTAATTTTCCCAGCACCACTTGTTAAAGAGACTGTCTTTGCTTAAAGAGATAAAAGCGTAACATTGTGGGTTTGATATGCATTTCCCTACTGATTATTGAAGTTGCACATCTTTTACTGTGCTTATTTGTGCGTGTGCGTGTGTGTGTTTTCGGAGCACTGTCTCCAGGTCCTTTGCTTGGTTTTTAGTTGAGTTGTTTGTCCTTCTGTTGTTGAGTTGTACAGATTCTATTTTAATGGTGTAGCAAATCTGGCTTTGGACTTTCAGCTAATCTTACATCTCTGTTTCAGACACCATCATGACTCCAAGCGGAGGCGATCCGATGAGTTTCGGCCTCAGAATTACCACCAGCAGGATTTCCGAAGAATGTCTGATCACCGCCCCGCTATGGGCTACCATGGCCAGGGACCCTCAGACCATTACCGCTCTTTCCACACAGACAAATTGGGGGAATATAAACAGCTGCTGCCCCCACTGCACCCTGCAGGCTCGGATCCTCGCTCACCCCCTTCTCAGAAATCTCCTCATGATTCCAAGTCCCCCCTGGATCACAGGTCTCCTTTGGAGAGATCACTAGAACAGAAAAACAACCCAGATTATAACTGGAACATTCGGAAAACATAAAGGACAGCTGGGGCAGGGGCGCACGGGAGCCGTCAGGCACGTGGACGCTTTGGTCTAGTGGCCGGTTTCTGGGCCGGAGGTGGGGCTTCTGGACACGCTGCTGCCGGCCCTGCCGCCCAAGGAGCACTTCAGGGAGTGGGAGGCCCGGGCAGCGGCCTGGTCTGGGCACCACTCCTGCACTCTGGCCCCACCCGACTCCAGCCAACTTGGCCTCCCGCCTGATAGGTGCTAGGAAGAGTGGTGACTTTGCATACCAGCTTCAGAGACTGTTCTCCAGGAAGGATGGTGATCTCTGAGTCACAGATGTTTGATTGCCAGGTTCAGTGAGCCCAGGACCTCGGTGCCGAGGTCAGGAAAGCACTGGTGCATGAAGGCTGCTGAGACCTGCTGGACAGTGAGCGAGTGGTTCACAGTGAAGGAACAATGCTGCTGATGGGGCGAGGGTGGGGTCCCACATTCTAGGACTTGAGGGGGAGCAGTCCGCCCCTCCAGTGTGTTCCTGGGAGAAGTGAGGCTCACGGGATGGGGCGGGGCTGGATAAAGAGGGAAGCGCCTTCCAGCGTGACCTCCCCTCTGCCAACACTAATTCCCTTGCTGTCTTTGTACATTTCAGAGCCTGGTCTCCCAGGTGGGCTCCTTTTTCCCTGTGTGCAGGGAGGGTCAGGGCCCCATCTGACTTCTGATTACTGTGAGTTAGGCAGCATTGGCGTCAGCCTGGGTCCTCTTGGTCAGGGAGTGACCCAAGGGGCTCTAGGGTAGGTTAGGGAGGGGTAATTTGGCCAGGGCACGGGAATCCCTGGTGGACTTCTGACTGCTGTGGGAGAGGGGAAGGAGAGGGGACCGTAAGGCTGTGGCGGATCCCTGCTGTGGGCTGGGTGTGTGAGGGAGCGGGGCGGGGCCTTTCAGTATTGGAGTAGGGCAACAGCTGCAGCTGCATTTTAGTCCATTTCCCTTGCGCAGCTCAGAGAAGCAGAAGGGCACATCTCTGACGGCCATGGGGTGGTCAGACAGATGAGCTACCTGCGGTGAATGAGCTTCCACCGCGAGTGCTTAGTTTAAAATCTGCAAATTATAAGCCTGTGTTCATTGTTTTCCAGACTAGGAGGCATCCCAGGGAGGGTAGCTGACTTAGAGATGGTGAGAATCACGCTGGAGTGAATTGAGTCAGCACTGGGGCTGGGTGGTCGCATCACGAAACAGGCTCCTTTCAGTGTACTGATCCTGGGACCTTTTAAACATTCATTTTCAGTATAGCTTTGCCAGTATTCTTAAAGTATCCAAAGCCTTTCTAGATGGAGACAAAAACACTGACTTAAATGGAAGGAATAGTGTGCCTCTCAGCGTCCAGGGTCAGAGCTGATGAAAGCCCTTCCCCTGGCGTGTGCAGGGTTAAACCCACTGGACGGACTCTGGGTACCCTGGCCCAAGCAACACCATGAGCGCCTCCCCCAAGGCCTGCTGCAGTGTCTCCCCAGGGAACAGAAGCGGCGGTGCTTCCCAGGCAGGGGCCCGGGCCTCAAAGCTTGTGCCGGGGCTGGGCAGCCCCAGAGCCTCTCACTCTTCACGGGGCTTGAGGTTGCTGGCTCTGGCCTATACATTCAAGTCTTGCTGCAAAGCCCCGTGACTGCTCCGAGGGTGGGAAATTCAGTCTCCACTTTGGCTACACAGTGAAAAGGAAACCAGAGGTGGAGCAGCTTGCTGATGACAATGCCACTACCTTGTGTTTTGTCCTGCCCAAGCCAAAGAGGAAGGCTAGGTTGGCTTGCTGGGTTGCCCGTGATTGCTGAACCATGGGGGCAAACGGGCACGAGCCCTGCATTTCCATACTCACCAAGGTTTTTCTCTCCAGTTGTTGATGGGAAATGGAAGTTATTCCCAAAGATGTCTCATCACGAGGAAAGAGGAACTTTTGTTCATATTCAGGACTTATAGTGCCATATATATGATGTAGCAGGAGGCAGTATCAGACAGATCAGTGTTACATTGGTTCTGAAGTTACAGTATACGCACTCCAGCAAGCCTCTGTCAGATGCTGAAGTATATCTGAAGAGTGGTTGGTAGAAAGGAAGCACTTCCTCATTGATTTAAATCAGTATGAGTAGCATATGCTTAAATCACAACAGAAGTTTGCACAGGTAGGAATTCTCTCACTGCTACGTGGGAGAAGCTGCCCCGGGACTGTGAGGACTGTATTCCACAGAGCTTGGCTTGAAGGCCTGGCATTGCTGATGGGGAGTAGAGTGGGTTGAGCAAGGAGGGAGTTGCCCTCACCAGAAGCCGAGGTAAATGAGGACGGACCTGATGCATGACAGCCCTTGGAAAGGACGAGGTGCCGCCCAGGCTGATCCCTGGGCCAGATGGCCCTTGGCCTGCTCTCCTCCTCTTAGTCATTCCTTAGCCCTTCAGAGGGATGCCTCACCGCCTGCAGACGCTCCGGCCTGGTTCGCAGGCCTCGAGGTTTGGCGGCATCTGTTAGGGTTTCACGTGATGACACAGCCCTACAGACCAAACCCACTTGTGAGCAGGAGTGTGGCCTGGGCCCAGCACAGCGCTCTTCCGGCCATGTGGCAAGGAGAGCCATGCCAAGGGTTCAGGCTGCTTTAGCCCATCTGCACCCCACTCGCTGGGGACAGGTGGTTTTCTTCATTGTAAAATTGTGGACTTTTAAACCTGTTGACTAAACAGTAATTAATTTATATTTGTGGAAAATGCCACTGTCCTAGTGATTTCTGATGTAAATAATGTTTATATAGTATGTATTAAATTTTCCTACATTGTAAAACTGCTGTACTTTTGATTCTTGTATATTAAAAAGTGTTACTAAGGATTTTTAGCACTGGGCCACCATGTTGCCTTGCTGTGACTGTTCCGGAGGTGCCTCTGCATCTCCCTGTCCTTCTGCAACGCTGGGCCCTGTCCAGGGATTTTGACAGCTTGGTCAGTGGTCCCTTTTCAAGTAGATTTTTTTCCCCCTAGCCAACACCAGTTTTGTTGCTTTTTCCAGGCCTTGACACTACAGGTTTCTAAGATTTTCTGTCCCCTGCAAGCTATTGCCGAGGGTGACAGTTCCCTGGCCCAGCAGCTCCAGGCCGAAGCCCACAGCCGTGTGTTCACCATGTGGCTCGAGTTGCTGCATCTGCCCAAGATCTCCACAGGGCTGGTCCTGGGAAGGGTTCTGGGGAGACAGCTGGGTGCACCCCACTATCCAGAAGAAAATAAAACACTGTGTCTGCCAGCCCACAGCTTTGAGGGTAATTTAACAGTTGAATTATAGATTCGGAGGGGCAAAGCCATTTTATAATGGAAATGCTAACACTCATGTTCACTGTAGCAGTTTGGCACAAGGCGGGGCAGCTTCAGCATGGCCCACACAGCAAGGGTGGCTCAGCCTGCGGGAAGAGGAGTTGCAGAAGCCTGCTCATATCTGAGGGCTTTTACTAACACTTAAGTGACTGAAACCAAACTCACATCTTTGTCATCATCTCCACCCCCCTTCCTCCTGGCCTTGAATTTGCTGTGTACCGCAGGTTGGTCTCAAATTTGCAGTCCTCCTGCCTCAGCCTCCCAAGTGCTGGGAGCACAGATGTGCAGCACTCTGCCCAGCTCCAGCAATTCCCGACACTTAAGTGGGCCTACTTGTCCGCTGAGCACAGGAATCAACTGAGTGTCCTGCAGCTCGGGGGACTTGGGCAGAAGGAAGGCTGGGATCTGCACTGCACGTAGCCCTTGGAATGATGAGCTAAGAACTCTTCCAGCCTGTAAAACTCGACTCCTAATCCTGCCGCCATTCACGACTTGGCTGGAACAACTTGGGGAAACTTTTAAGAACAAGTGCTGCAATAATCTGCTGCTTATGATTTATAATAGCAACACGGCTTCAAAACTGACCAGTGCCAAGTCGCCTGCTTTTTCCTGGAAGCAGCAGGCCCAGGGCCCCCGCCTCCTTCCTCTCTGGCATCATTGCAAGCCCTCAATTAGCGCCAACAGAAAGGTCACTTACTGAAACCCGAGGCCCTGCAGCCTGCCAGCCCGGAGTGTGGACTCCAGATTCTAGCTTGGCCAGGCAGGGTTTGTGCTAACTGAACCCCACACCAGCCGGCCCCCAGCCCTTCCTTCGAATCTTCTGGTTGGAGCCCAGGAGGCCCTGCCTCCTCAGTTTGGTTCTGTGAGGCAGGCGGGGTACAGTGGGACAGCGTAGCCTTTTCCTGCAGAATCCTGAGCACTGGTGGGACTGTCCTGAGCTCCATGACTCGGGATGTCCTGGTTGGTTCTGTGGCCACATGACATGGGACAAGTGTGGCCAAGCCACCTTGTTTTGTCCTGGCCACACTGCTCTCTGGCTTCGAGAGGGCCTGGAGACACTACAGGCTTCTCCCCTCTGAGGTGGGCAGAACCATACCCACTCCCAGGCCAGCCACCCCATGCAGCCTCCTGTCTTAGCCACGTTCCCATCCCTGGGACAGAGTACCCGACGCCACAGCTATGGGGAGCAGAGGTTTATTGTGGCTCCTGGTTTCAGTCCACAGTCGGCTGGTTCCAAGGCAGAACAGCACGGTAGAGCTGATGGAGGACAGCTGCTCACCTCACGGCAGCCAGGAGGGGAGAGGAGGCAGGAGCTGGGTGAGAACACACCTTCCAGGTCACGCCCCACGGACCCCCTCCCTGGTTCTTCCAACAGGGCGGAAGCCGCAGACTCCTCAGGGGATGGAAGGCCGCTTCTTGAGGTCCTGTGGTTCTATGTGAGTGGTGCCCAGGGCAGGGGAGAGGTTTGTAACCCCAAGGTGGTGTACAGTGCTGGGGTGGGGGGAGCTGGGGCAGCTGGTGAGCACCCCTCCCCTCCAGCTGATAAAAGCTTGCTCTGCAGGGGATGGAACCCCAGCAAGAAGGCCCAGCAGAGACCACAACCTTCTAGAGACGCTGCTGGGGCCAGACGGTTACTGGAGAGGTTTTCCTTGATGGAGCCCTCTATTCCTCACTGAGGGCCCGATCTGGGACCGAAACAGGGAGCCACAAGGATGCAGTCTAATGGGCTGGAGGTCGGGAGGCAGATGGTAGACAAGCAATTCGCAAGAGGGAACAATCTCCTAAGTGCCTGGGGAAGTGGCCGGAGCTGGAGGGCAGGGTGCTGGGAGCCGAGCCCTGGCAGATGGACGGGCCGGGGCAGGGGCAGGGCCACGGAGGTGTGGACCCCTGCTCTGTCCTCCGTCCAGCCTCAACTACGAAATGGCGCCCGAGGCAGGGACGAGGGAGTCTCTGCGGTGCCATACAAGGCTGGACGCCTGCTGTTACCACGGGGCTCGCTGGGCATCCCGGGGGCGCTGCAGCCAGGGGCCCCTCGTGCCATTTTCCCCCCACCCGCCTCTCTGAAGCCGAGGCTGAGGGCTCAGGAGCCCGTGGTTCCCGATGCTTCCTGCAGAGGGCAGCAGGGGTCCGCAGACGGCCTGCCAGGCGGCCTGCTCCTCACCCAGCCCGGGAGAGCGCCCCCCCGCCCCTCCCGCGCCCACTGCCGGCGGCTGCCTCACATTGAGGGGTCTATTCGTGTCCACAAAACATCACCTTCCATTGCTTTCAATCACTGGGTTCACACGAGTTTTACTCATTCTAAGCGTGTCTTCCTTTTCTAGTTGACAGCAGCAACCATCACAAAGAGTTTATACCTAGCTTTGTGAATAATAAAATGAACACAAATCGGCCCTGGAGAAATACTGGCTCCTGGACACGGTCTGTAGCTGGGACCCCCGGCAGCCACGACCCAGGCTTCTGAGTGATGTTGCAACGTGGTGGGCTGGAGAGCTCATCTACAATGTCACATTTATCCCTGTTTTCCATTCGAGGGTGAGGTCAGTGGGTGGAAAATCACTAAGGAAGTATGGAGAAAGGAGGATGCTGGCTAAACTGACCCCACAGGATTCCTGCTGAAGGCGGCCGGGGGCGCAGACTTCGCCTGCGGGCGCTGGAGGCGGATGAACCTGACTACACAAGGAGCGGTGTGGCGAAAGCCATGCAGCAGGATTCCTGGTCAGACCGCCTAGTGCAGAGATGCACTCGGGGGTCCAGCTATCAAGGCCCAGTTGAGAAGTTCTGGGGGCCGAGGAGAGAAGCTCTGTCAGAACCCACATTCCGGCCCAGTTCTGTCACCGGCTCAGCAATGCCTGTTCTGGGTCGTCAAGGGCTCTTCTCTTACTCGGCTCCCCCAGCTGCCCGGTGATTAGGTCCTTGTCTGCGGGTTGGTGGCAGAGGACAATGAAGCCCAGGTACAGGGTATGGCATGAGACTCAAGGTCAAGGCCAGAGGACCAGCGGGCGGGCTGCTGAGGCCCAGGCGCCAGGGTCTCTGCCGCTTTGGGAGGCAGGCCGGATGGTGCACATCTATAATTCGACAATTGTCCACCTCCCACCACTAGAGGTCACCCACGAGGTCAGGGGCGGCCATCTACCATCTGCCATCACGCTGGGTGTATCCCTAACAGGGGCACAGTGGCTGGCATGTTCAGGCCTCAGGTATTTGCTGAGTACTTGAATGTGTCTTCCAGCTCAGACCATTGCCAGCCCCACGGGCATGGCCTACAAATGTCCCTGCCAGGAAAGAGAGAAAAGGACTCATTGTTGTGTCAGATCCACGCAATAAGCTCATGGGGTACTTGCTTAAGGGTCCACCTCCAGGGCATTAGCAAACAGACAGCTGTGTCTACTCAAGAAGGTGGTGGCTGGAGATGCCCGCTGCTCCCTGGGAGGGGACCCTGTCCACACCCAGTCCCTGGTGGCTCAGGTCCCGGCCTTGACCTGAGGGCCACCCGGGGGCCCTGCTGATCAGGCCCCTCTGATGGAGCCTGCCTGGGCTCTGAGCCACGGGGATTCTGGCAAGGCGGTGGCTGGGACAAACCAGCACCTGCATGCAGCCCTTGGCAGAGTTCCTGGCACATGGCAAGAGTCCAGGACATGGAGCTGTCACGACACCAGGTGGGTGACTCCAGTCTCCATGGATATGGGAGTGGGACCACACCTGCAGCCAGATGGTGACTGGCATCACCCAGAAGATCCCCAGGCTGGACTGTGATGCCCTTGCTGTGAACCTCCTGGCACTCACATCACTCCTCCTGGGACCCTGAGCCTCTCAGGCTCAGCTCTTGGGGAAGTTGTCCAGCCCTGACCTCTCCAATCCTGTCACTCTTCTGGGTTCAGGCTTTGAGTCCCCACCTCCACCCATGCTCCAGGTGGGGCTGAGACCCCTCTCCTGCTCACCCTAGATTGACTCTGTCACCATCTGGGGGTCCCCTGGGCTCCCTCTCTGTCCTCAAGGCAGAAGCAGGTGGCTGAGGTGGGTGCAGGGGGGGGGTGACCAGACCTCACAGGGCCACCTTAAGCAGGTCACGTGGCTTCCTGCCACCTCGGTCTGCTCATCCGGAACCCAGGGCCATCTCCTCTACCTTCCCAGGTTGCGGCCCAATTTGTCAAGACCCAAGGGCCTCATTTCCATTTCTCAAGGAGGCAGAAGAGGCTGCAGGGGACAGTGAAGGTGGCCAAGCTGGGCTCTCCCCTCTGCCCGGGGTCCCTCTGCCCACATCTCTGTAACAGGGTCACTCCCCCAGGCTGGCATGGCCTCAGGGAGGAGCTGGGTGGTTCAGTGGCCCAAGCTCTTAGGCTATTCCCTTGAGCGGATGCTGGGGACTTCTACTCCCCCATTTCTGACTCTGAATCCTTTTTGAGACCTGTTTCTGACATGTTCCCATGCCCCAGGGCAGCTGGCCTCAAGAGTAAACTGTCACAGGCCCCCTTCTCTGTGGCAGCTGGCCCGTGAGACTGGATGGGGGAAGGGTCCTTGCCCAGGGTAACCCCGGGGTGGCATACCTTCTTCAGTCGGTTGCCTCATCTGTCCAGGTCATCTAGAAATGTGAAATGTGCCCAGCCACACAGTCTGGCCAGGGTACAGCAAGCTCACTCAGCAGCGGCCAGGGAGTGGCCCTCGGCCCACCCGAACCTACTCATGCAGCAAGGCCAGGAGTTGAACCAGGATCATTCTGGCCACTACATCATCTAGTGTTCTTTTAACTTTCTTTTTAAAATGTTAGCATCACTGCAATCCTAGCACTCTTGGAGGCTGAATCAGGAAGGTCATAAGTTTGAGTCTAGCTTGGGCCACTTAAGAGACTCTGTTTAAAAATAACTTTAAAAAAATGTTACCATCATCTGGCCAGCATAATTTAGCATCCGACCTTAATAAACCGAGCTGTCCTTGACCAAATGCAGGGCCTGGGACTGCCCAAGGTGTGGGCTTCCAAGTCACGGCTGGGATGTGGTCCCCGGAGTTCTTAACCCTCAGGGACAGCATGGCATGCCCTGCCCATCTTCTACCAAGCTTTAGGGAGTTTCCTCTATGGGCTCTGCGTTCCTTAAAACTTTGCCCTGGGAAGTTTGTCTCCACCACTTAAAGTTCCAAAAAGTTAAGCTGTCCGTGCTTTCTAACATGAGCAAATCTCACGGTGCCACCTTCACCCAGGGGCTCAGAACTCACCCTGGGGATGGCACAGTCTCCTCCACCCCCTCACCCCCCACCATTTCCTGCCCTCCTCTGCCCTGCAGCTGCCTGGAACCGGCCTGTGCTGTCTGTAGCCGTGACTGCTCTGTCCCTTCGTGGCACCCATCTCTGTTCTGTGCGAGGCTGGACATGCTGGAGCCTACGGTGGCTTCCTACGGCAGCTCCCCAGCCACGCTGGGACCTCACAGGGACCCTGTGTCTCCTCTGGCTGCCCGGAGTCACATGGGCCCCCCTACGACTCCCCCTTCCCTCCCACTGCCTGAAGTCCTGCTCTCTGCTCTCCCTAGCAGTTCACGAAGGCTCAGGAACCAGCAGTCACACATGGCTGCCAAGGGAGGGGTCCTTGTTTTCGGTGGTCTCCCTGCGCTGTGCTAGGCAGTGAATGAGCACAAACTCACTGGATTTCCATGGCGACCTGGGAGCAGGTGCTCGTAATTCCATTCCACAAATAAGGAATCCGAGGCTAAAAAAATCCACAGGAGACCACACGGTTAGCAACGGGCAGAGCCGGGTTTGACGCCAAGCCAGTCTGCTGCCTGAGCTGCAGCCACCCTTGCTCCGGGACACTCTCCGGCACGGCAGACTCAGCTCCTGCCTGGCTCTCAGGCCCCTGCCAAACACCCCACAGGTTCCACCCCAGGCCGTATTGAGGCTGAACCCTGGAAGCACCGGGCTACATCCTGGCCCTTTATTTTGTGACTGGGCCTTGCTAAGTTGCCGAGTCTGGCTTTGAACTTGTGGATCTTCCTGCCTCAGCCTATTAACTAGCTGAGATTACAGCTCTGCTTTTCCCTTTATAATAAAAAGAACTTGCATCCACTCGTTTTTTTTTGTTTTGTTTTTTGTGGTTTTTTTTGGTACCGGGGATTGAACTCTGGTCCTTGCGCTTGCGCAGCAGGGGGCGAACAGCCACTCGTTTTTAAGTGTTTTCTCTTTTCCCCTTACAAATTCTGATTTGTCAAACTCCAAAGGCTTTGATCCGTCCATCAATGGCTGATTGCCGTGCTGGGGGTGGCACCGGGCAGCCTGGGCCGGCACAGTACTCGCCGCCGAGCTCCACCTGCGGCCCCCAAGGGAGCGTTCTGGCCCACGAGGAAGTCAGGACCGGCGGAAAGGCGCCGCTCCACGCGCTGGGGCACCTGGCCTGGGCCTGCGGCGCGGTGTGAGCCGAAGACCATCTTGGGACTAGGTCAGCGGCCACGGCCTGCTCCATATTCATGATGAAATGCGAATTTCCATGTTCTTGAGGACAACCGGTAGCTGGTGCTTGGGAGAGAATTCCTGCTGGTTAAATCTAGGGCGGGTCTTGAAAAAATTCCAAACCAAGAATATTTGCTGGCAAGCGTCCCACAGCATTTTCACCCGATGGTGAGTGAGTGCTTTTCCTGCGCTTCCCCGTGATCCATCCCTGCTGGCTCCCGCTCCGGGCTGGAGGTACGACTTGTGGCACCCGCGTAGCCCCCAGGGTGAGGTCCCCGGCACTGTTGCGTGGGGGCATTGTAAGATGAGGCCGCGTCCCGTCCTCCCTGTGGGACTGCTCCCTCACAAACCCAGCTCCGGGTTCTCTGGAGCCCCTGTGAAGGGCAGGGCCCGGAAGCTCTCATCCTACCTCTGGTCTTCCAGTCCTGCCTGGGACTGGTACAAATCGGCTCTTTGGGTTCCTCGGGTCACCTCCCTCCCATGCCTGTCCTGCCTCCTGCCAGCACCAGACAGTCTTGTGCACCAGTGTGGGAGCAAGCCCACAGAGGTAGACTCCTTGTTTCGCAGGGAGGGACCAGGGCTCAGAGGGGTTAGATGATTTGCCCCGAGCCCCGAAGCTGGGACAGTGGAGAAGCCGGGTGCGGCCTGGCTCAGCTGCACTGCGGTTCTGCCTGGTGACATCCAGTGCTAAGGGCAGGGACTCCAGACAGATAGACCCAGTGCCCATCTTGGCTCTGCCCTTGCTGGCAAGTGGTCTCTCCTGAGTCTAATGAGCTGGGTTGCCTGCAGGGCCGAAATGCGACCACGGCCAGCTGAGGACCTGGCCCCCACGTGCACTCAGGGGCTGTGAGGGAGGGACTTGCAGGGAGGAGGCAGTGACCCGAGATAGGGTCATCCTGGACCTCAGGGCTCTCCTCCTCCCAGCCACATCCTGGGGCACTTTATGTCCCCACACCATGCAGCACCCGACATCCCGAGGGGGAAACCTGCACCCGCCAGGCCCCCACCTGCCCCAGCAAGGAAAAGCAGCGACCTTAGGGAAGCGGAGGGCTCTGCTGCTGCTTGCTTCCTCCAATGCCCCCCCAACCGAAGTCTATTCCGGAAACAGACTCTTACGCGTTGTTTAGAAGAAAGTAACAAAACAAAGAAACCAAACTTTACTTGCATTTAGCCATTAATAAATAATTTACAGTATGTACAAGTGGTGACACTCTACACGGTCGCAGATACATGGACGCGGTGAGGGGTCCCCACTTCCAAGCAGAATGTGATCAAACACAACCAAAATAAAGTGCTTCAACTTTTTACTTCCAACATAGGGATCATCTAAAAAAAAAAAAAAAACCCCAAAACTAAAAAACAGAAAAACAAGCCAGCAGGGAGAGGAAGGGATGGGCCGAGTGCTCCCCAGCCCTAGCGTGGTTTCGGTGGAGGAGCAGGACCTCTGGGGGAGACGGAGAGACGCAGGTTCCGCAGCCTCCTGGCCAGTGTATGAGAGGTCCCTGGGGATAGCAGAGGGGCTGCTGCAGATGCTGGCGAGCTGGGCCGGGCCGGCGGGACCCTGGCCAGATGACCTGCCTCGGAGAGGAGACTTTGGGAGGCCTTGCTGCTCCCTGGGGGCCACTGCAGCAGCAGCATTAGCAGTGGTGGGACAGTGCCGGGCTCCATGGACCGGAGGGGAGCCAGGGCAACTGAGGCAGGTGTCTCATTGCCACAGGGCTCCAGGGAAAGGACTAGGGGGGATCCTGCCAACAGCTCCTCCCCAGAGCCCAGACATGGGTGGGGTAAGACTCCCGGACAGCGCAGGGGAGGAGTGAGCAGAGGGCAGGGCAGGCCAGCTGGCCCTGTCCCCTGGGCTCCTGCCCACCCCCTGCAGCCCAGGCCCCCGGCCCCATGGGAGAGGGTGGAGAAGTCAAAGGGTCCCTTCTCGGTGTGGACACTTAGAACCAAGCACTTGTTTTTGGAAGCGGCACTGGGCCCAGGAGCAGCCCTCCTCGGACCCCGTGCCAACACGCATGGCCCTCCGGCCACAGGGCTCTCGGACAGTGGCAGGCACAGGGCGCTGTCCCCTCACGTCGTGGGCAGGAGGTGCCAGAAGGCATGGCGTGCTGGCTGCAAGGTGCCGAGCAGCACCCTGTGTGGTGTCCAGCTTACCGTGAGGGAGCCCTGCCCACCTGGGGATGCGGCCTCAGCCCCTAGAGCTGTCCCATGGGCTTAGTGTGTGCGAGTGTGCTGGGGCGAGTGTGTGCACACGTGCGGTGGCCCCAGGCTTGGCGTGGCCTGTTTCAGTGCATTTCCAGGGCTGCAAGGGGCAGTTCGGACCCTTCCCAGTGTTGCTCTGGTGGGGTGGGGGCTCCAGCCCAGGGGGCTGCTTTGTACATTCACACAGGGGTGGGGCGGAGGGGAGCTGGTCTCCCGCTCAGCTCTACTGTCACAAACACCACAGCACCAACCACAACCTTGTCACGTGCACTAGAGAGGGCAGGGTGGCCCCACATGGTCAGCCCCTCCCAGGAACAGCTCAAGGGAACTGTCCCCCGCGCCACCCAGCCACCTGGCCGGTAGCTACCTCTGCTCCTGAACACTGCAGAGGCCGCTGGGCCACCTGCCCGACGTCTGCACCCGGGCGGGATCTCTAGCCCTCAGACGGGTGCAGGGGCACAGTCCGGGCCTCTGTGCGAGTCCGTGGCACTGCCTAGCAGAACACAGGTAGCAGGGAGAGGAGCATGAGGAGGCTAAGGAGGGGCTGGGGGCCTAGGGGCCTCGCTGCAGCTGCCACCCCTCGAGGCAGCTCCCGAGTCCTCTCATACAGATGCAGCTTGTCCTTGTTGGAATGCAGCATCTTGACATCCTCCAGGGCGTAGTAGGCGGCCAGCGTGAAGTTCACATCGCCTGTGGTGAGAAGGTCAAAGACGCAGGCCTGGTAGTACAGGTCCTCCACAGGCAGCTTCTCCTTGCACTTGGCCACTGCCGTCTCGTAGGGAAACGTCTCGGGGGCCTCGGGTGTGGGACTGGCCGCCGCTGGCCTGCGGGCACTGGGGCCCTCGGCCTGGGCCCGGACAGCCTGGAAGTCGATCTGCTGGTTGAGCGGGCAGCCCCGCAGGCACAGGTAGAGGCCTTGGCTGTCCCTGTCCTCCACAGCATTGACCACCTCCTCCGGCATTCGGATGGCGAAGGTCAGGTAGCGGCCCACCTGGCGCACCACGATGGTGGTGCCGATGTACTTGGCCTGGATCTCCACGTGCTGACCCGATACCTTCTCCGTGATCTTCAGGCTGTTGGCTCCGTGCTTGTCCCCGCCATTCTTGGAGCCGTCGATGAAGGCGGCCGGGAGCTCGTCCATCTCGGCCTGGTATACCTTCTGGTCCACACACTCCTGGAAGTTCTTGAAGATGATGGTGAGCTGCAGGGTGGGGCAGAGAGCGGGTTAGGTGTGGGGAGAAGCCAGGCCTGCATCTAAGAGGCCCTGACTCGAGGGGAGCCCCGACAGCCACCCCTGGACACGGCCAGCCCCTCCCCATGGTGGTCAGAGCGCAGTTATAATTGCACTATGTTTTTTTTTTGTACTGGGATCAAACTCAGGTCCTTGCACTTGCACAGCAGGCGGTGAAACCACTGAGCTAAATCCCCGGCCCCTACCACTGCACTATTGGGCACTGGTATTTCTCCTTAAAACCAACTTGCCTTTTTAACTTCAAAACAAAACAAAACAAAACTACTCAGCATAACTTTAGGTCACTGCCCAAACTGGGAAATCCGGGCATCTATTCTACAGACAGATGAACCATAAAGACAGAAGCAGAGCTATGGTTTCTCTTCTATGAGAAATCCGAAGTATAAACACATTAAAGGTCCAAGTAAAAGGTAACAGGAAACAGGGAGATGGATTCTTTGCAAATGGGAAGAGGACCAAGAGATAGAGGGAGGTGAGAGGGCCAGGAGAAGACTGGGACAGGAATTGAGATGTGTGCTGTGTGTGCACCAACTGCCAAGGGGAACGGCATCGTGATGGCCTGCAAACTTGTGTGAACAGAAATAAAGACTAAAATCCAAATCAGACACAACATGATAACGACAACAACAACAAAAGGATAGAAGCAAAGCAAATTAAAAATAAAAGGTCACTTGTGGTAGGGTGAAAAATGGTGCCCAGAGATACAGGCCATGAGCCGAGGGGTACCAGCAGCCTGCAGAAGCCAGGAGAGGCAAAGGTACATCCTCCCTGGGAGGTTCCAGAAGGACCAGCCCTGGGGACACCTAGACTGCAGCCTGTGAGACTCACTGTGGACTTCTGATCCCAGAATTCTAAGAGGATAAATTCCTGTTGGTTTGAACTACTTCCTATACGGCAACTGTCACAGCAGCAGTAGGAAACAGATCTGCTCCTCAAGCTAACGCCACGCGGATGCTGCCAGGGCCACCTGCTGCAAGGGGTCACACTGGGCTGGCCCTGGAGGAAGGGAAGGGGAAGGTGCCAGTGAGCTGAAGGAACAGGGGTGTCAGCTGCATGCACTGTCCTGCCAGGGCTGGGCAAAGCTGATGGAGACAAATGGCAGAGTGGGATGAGTCCCCTGGTTTCCAGCCTTGGGCTCCTTTGGGCAGAATCATGCAGGAAAGGAGGTCAGGGAGAAGGGCCCGAGGCTAGCGTCCGGGGAGGAGAGTGTGTTTCCAGCAGCACCCTAGGTGTCATCCCGGGTGTGGTGTCTGCTGCTCTTTCCCACCAGCTAGACGACACGGATTGGGGACATGCGTGACACTGGGAGAGGAATAAGCACCTCTCTGATAGTCCTGCTCCTGGCAGCTCTGGTGCCCTCCTGGACCCAGAGCAGCAGAACCTGCACTCCCAACTCAAAGCAGAGGGAGGTGTGGTGCCTGGGGACAGGCTGGCCTCTGGGCCACTGGGCTCCCTGCTAAATCCCCACCTCATCCCATGCTGCCCATTATGGCCCATTCCCGGGACAACCCCTCATCTAAAATGCCAGGCCCCAGACCCAGCCGCTGGGGAGCTCACCCCCAGCTGCTGGGGATTCCTGAAGTGGGACTGTCACAAAGTGCTAAGGGAGGGCCGGGGATTTAGCTCAGCAGCACAGCACCCACCTGGCAAGCGGGAGGTCCTGAGTTCGATCCCCAGTACCAAAACCAACCAACCAACCAACCAACCAACCAACCAACCAAACACAAAGTTGCTAAGGGAGCCCCTGGCCTCACAGCAAGTATATGATGAGGACGGGGTCTTGGGTCCCAGAAGTGCCAGACACCAGAGGAAATGAAGTTACCGAAGAAGGACCTCAGCACAGGCAGGACAATCACAGCAGGACGGGCCATGAAGGCCCTGTATGGGGTCTGCGGCTGCCACTCCAGGTGCCTGAGGCTCAGGGGGGCACTGGAGGGTGAAGGCAGCCACAGAATGGCTCAGCGGGGTGGCCACATGGTCCTGGCCTCAGGGGCTGGTGCCTGGGGGCTGTGGGGAGACAGAGGCTGCAAACCTTCCGGAACCTTCTCGGCTGGGCAGAACCACAAGGTGCCCAGAGCACCAGGTGTCCCGGCGCTGCGCCATCGCTGAGAGCAGCTGCACCACACTGCCTGGTGCGAGGGGCGGCTGCAGTGTGACTGGGGCTGGGGCTCGGGCTCTGTGGGCCCTGGGGCCCCTTCCCCCCAGGAAGAGAACTAAAGGCGGCATTTTCTGATGAGACTGGTGGAAGGACCAATGCAGTTGCGGCTGGATCACATTAATTGTTCTCTCCTGACTTGAGAAGAAACCGAAACCTTTTCTAGGGCCCGTGTTAGTCCCTCGCCTGGACGCCGTGCCTGCTGGTCTGGCGGGGACCTGCCAGGCGCGGCGAGGGCCACATTCTGCTTGCCTGCACGGGGCCGGGCCACGTCGAGGAGTCTACACCGGGAGGCCCTGACCTCGCAGCTGTATAAGCGCTGGACTCGGTTTCCCCAGCTCCCTCACTTCCGCTCACCCCGGCTATGGGGTGGGGGTGGGGACGGCAAAGCCAGTCCAGGCCGCACACAGCCCGAGCGCCCAGGGCAACGCGCAACTCCATGCCACTCAGCCTCCCTCCTGGGGGCGGAGGAGGGCAGCCAGGGTGGTCTGGGCACTGGGTGGTCCTGCTCCTGGCAGGGGCAGGGACGTCTCAGGGCCGCCGTGTCCCCGCCTGGTGCGCAGGGCCACACAGACCCTGGGAGGGGCTCCTTTCCAAGTGGAGTCGCTGGGCTCCCTGGAACAGGAAGGGCTGGTTTCGCTCTGATCTCTCTCCCCCTCTCTTCCTCTCTCTGAGGAGGCGGCCTCCTGGAAGGCTGACAGGCTGCCTACTCTCCCTGGCACTCGTGCCAGGCTCAACCACAAGCAACGGCATGAAGGGGCCTGTCAGGAGCCGGCAGCGCACTGCCAACACGGCCCAGGCCTCTGCTCTGCGACACGCAGGCAAGCCCGGTGCGAAGGCAGCGCTGGGTCACACCCGGGGGCAGAACTGTCCGGGGTGGGGGCAGTGACCTAAGACGCAGTCTGCAGAGGGACAGGCGAATGCAGTGGGGGACTAACAGGGGAAGGAAAGGTGGCCGACACCCCAGTTCCTCTCCTCCCGTGCCTCACTTTCTTTGCCTGTAAAATGGGTGCTACCAGCACAGCTGGGAAGAGGGAGCCAGAGAGGGGCGCTGGGCACCATTATCTTGGGGATCAAAGCCCCTGCTTCCCTCGAGGCACCAGGCCACTGATGCTCTCTCTTTGCCTGGGGCCTGCCACCGTCCCGGCCAGTTCAGTGGAAGGCAGAGCCAGGGTCCCAAGGCCCTCTGCCTCCTGCTGCCCAGCACCCTCTGCTGGGCTCTGTTCTCCTTAGGCCGGGCACTGCAGGCCAGGAGAGGAGCCCTGAGCTCAGCGCTGGCAGAGGCGGCAGGGGCGCACGAGATTGGTAGAGGCCTCCGAAAGAGGTAGGGGCGGGCCAGGGCGCGAGGACTGGTGTTTCTCACCCAGGGACCACAAGGCCCCGGTCTGGCCTGAGATCTGAGACTGGCCTGGCCACAGGCACTGGTGCTGTCACCGTCTGGCCTCCACCAGAGCCCTCGGCCCATGGAGATCAAAGGCAGCTCAGGCCAGCAGCGGCGAGGGGTTGGTCGACTCTACCATGTGGTCCCATACCCTCTGGAAACCTCCAGACTGGCACAGGGAGGGGGTTCCCTCACCCCAGCTGGTCAATTCTGCATACACAGTGCCCAGCAGCAAGCCTGGATTAGAGCAGGCATTTGAAATACATGGATCGAATGAATGAATGAAACCCAAGCATGGATGAATGAATCGTCCCCTGCTTTGGTTCGTGGACAGCACTGCTGCGATCAGGGTCCCAGGGTCTCCCCTGGGAGCGGAGGGTGGCATCCAGCAGTGCGCTGCTGAAGCCTGGCTCCACCCTGCCACCCCCAAGCCCCAGCCAGCAGCCCAGCCTCCTCCATCACACACATGGGGGGCCTTTCATACCCCGAGACCTCCCCTGTGCCCCTGCCAGCCCTCAGGAGCCCGAGGCGCTGGGCAGGGAGGCTGGTCCCCTCCCGCAGGATGTTTGCTGCTGGATTTAGAAGCCACAGCCTCTGGCTCCAGCACTCATTTATCTTGGCTCGAGAAAGCCAGGTGCTGGGTGGGTGAGGGGGCCTCGGGGAAGGCGACTGGGTCCTGGAGTCTGCAGAGGGCAGGGAGGAGACAGGCGTGTGCCGAGGGCCTGGCACAGCGTCCAGCGGAGACCTGCTTGCTTCCTACCCGGCAGGAGGGCCCAGGGCCACCAGAGTAGAGGGAAGTGGCAGGGATGGACATTTTCCTGGCTGCCCGGTCACCTCGGTGTCCTCTCCTGGGGTGTGACAGGGTGGGAAGGAACAGAAACACCCTTGTGGGTCAGCCTGGCGCTGCCCAACACAGTGCCTTCCAACATGCTCTTCCTAGGAAAACAGATTCGCTGTGGCCAGGGCAGCCCAGAAGCCCCAGGGGGCTCCCGAGGGCTGGCCAGGATCGCACAGAGGCCAGGCACTGAGGAGGACAGATGTCCCCACTCCCGGCTCTGAGGGCCTGAAGTCCCCCTCCTGGTCCCGAGGCCTCTTGGCCTGTCAGGTCTGAATCTAAGGTCGCCAGAGACCCTCCCCAGGGTGGCGAGGGGAGGGAGAATCTGGGGTGAGAGCAGGGACCCCTCCCTGGGGCCATGGGCCACATCAGTGGCTGGGCAGTGGCCGTGTGAGCAGGTCTTGTCCTGCTGTCCAGACACTGAGGCCTCTTGGGTCAGAAAGTGAGTAGCCTTTAGTGGCCTTCCGGGCCACCTTGGTCCTGCTCTAATCCTTGCTGTGTTTTCCTGGTCCACTGCATTTTGGGGGAGGGTTGTGAGTCTTCCCGAGCCTCAGGCTCCAGATCAGTCCAATGGGGCCACTCCCTGGGAGGAGGAGGGAGCCCCGGAGTGTCCAGCGAGGCTGCGTCTGCTCCCTCAACCTCCTGTCTTCCTCTTTCCCGGATGCCCAGGACCCGCTCTGCTGACCATGCCCAGCAGGCTCAGCAGCTCACCACCCTGGGTTGCGACCGTCCCCAACCCTAACCGTGCATCACAATCGCTGGGGCCTCAAACTTTCTCTAGATTCACAAGCTGCATAGATTTCCACACCAAAACACACGAATATCCCCCACTCCATACTCTAATGTGCCTCTTTCGGGAGGGCCTGCACTCTTGTTTCCTTTGAGTGTGTACTTAAAATTCTGTCTAATAGACCTCTTTATGCCTCTTAAAAAAATAAAGATCATGGGCTGGGGATTTAGCTCTGCGGTTTCGCTACCTGCTGCGCAAACACAAGGACCCGAGTTCGATCCCCGGTACCAAAAAAAAAAAATAATAAAGATCACCCGGACCTTTAAAAAAAAAGCTACCTCCGACTCCACTCATGTAACACGTGGTCGAGCTGGCCCAGGAGGGGCTGCATGGGGTCCAGGGGACAGAGGGCCGCGTCACTGTCTGCTGCACCCTGTCCAGTGTATAAACGCCCGGCCCACAGGAGGACACCTGCCGGGCTGTGGCCACCAGCAGGCTGTGGGTCCACCTGTCCAGTGTAAGGCCAAGGATGGGGACATACGTTTCACAGCCATGCCTTTTCACCGGGTCTTAACACCAGAGCCTTACCGAGACACAGTTTGGAGGTAAGAAAAGACTACTCCCAAAGCCTGGAAATACAGTAAGTGCTTTGGGGAACATTTCTACTTTTATATTTGGCAGGGCTGGGGCTCAAACCCCAAGGCGTTACACACACTAGGCAAGCACTCTACCACTGATTTACATCCCCACCCCTTTTTATTTTATTTTGAGACAGGGTGCTGCCAAATTGCTCGGGCTGGCTTTAAACTTTTGACCCTCCTGGCTCAGCCTCCCCACTAGCTGGGTTTACAGGTGCATGTCACCATGCTGGGCTCTAAACTTTTTTGACTACAACCCCATAAGAAATTCATTTATATCTACCCAGTCTGTGTGCATACACACATTAGAAATTCACTTACCTTAATCACTTATCTTTACCCTGAACAACATATTCACAGGCTGCCTTTCCTAGCTATGCTGCGCTAAGCTATCTGATCAGTATTAGAAAATATCTACAGATATGCACGCTCATTTCTGAAACCAGAACACAGGCTTCACCAACCCTTAGGGAGCCGTTTCCAACAGTACCGCAGGCAGAATTCTAGGGCAGCAGTCCCCACCTTTTTGGTACCAGGCAGCCAATTTTTCCAGCGAGTGAGGAGTGTGCGTCGGGAGGTGGGTGGGAGTTTTGGGATTACTCAAAGGAGCGGAAACCTAGATCCCTCGCACTCGGAGTTCACGGCAGGATTCAAGGTCCAATGAGACTCTAGGGTGGGGCTGATGGACGGGAGGAGGGGCTCCACGGTGATGCCAGCGTCCAAGGCGGGTGTAACCTCAGATGAAACTTCCTGCGGTGTGGCCGCGTAGTTCCTAAGAGGCCACGAAGGGCACCAGTGTGTGCGGGTGGGGACCCGTGCTCTAGGGGACACTCAGAGGTGGAGCGCTGTTGGTGTCCCTCCTGGCAGAGATCTGCAGAGCTTCCTCCCCCACCACGCGCGCGCATGCGCTGGCTAACAACTCGCGGAGCCGAAGGCGCGGCGGCGCCGAGCTGCGACCCTGCAGGGCCCGCCTCCTTTCCCTTACCTTGCTGGTGGCGGTGGCGGCGGAGCCGGGCAGCACGGGCGTGTTGGTGACCTGCACGTTCAGGTAGTTATTGTCGATGAGCGGCCACGCGCCCTGCACCTTGCAGGTCTGGAAGCGGTCTGTGAAAGTCCTGAGGTGCGGGTCTCCGAAGAGCCCGCAGTGCGTGTAGTTGGGGGCGGCCGCGTGCTTGTGGAAGCTCTTCTCGTAGTGGCAGATCTCGGGGCTGTCCGAGCGCTCCTGGCTGTCCCCGGCTGGTGGGAGCGTGCGCAGGCGCGGCTGCGAGGTGGGCCCATCCTTGGAGCAGTTGTGCTGGCTCATAAGGTCCTCAATGCCATGGACCGCAGAGTGGTAGGCCAGGTCTCCCCGGCAGGTGCGCGCCGTGCGCCGTGTGCACAGTGCGTAGGTGCGCAGAGCAGCGCAGAACTCAGGCGCGTCTTCCGCGGCCGGGGCGTGGCTGCCCGAAGTGGCGCTCCAGAACTCAGAGTTGCACTTGAGGATCTTGCACGAGGAGGTAGCTGCGGGTGCAACAGACAGCTGTCAGGGCTGGGGCTCGGCGACCCCCGGCCCCTGTTCCCTCCATGGGCCGGGGGTGCCTGCCACACCTCACCTCAGACTGCACCACTCACGCTGTGTGTTCGCAGATGGTAAAAATTTCCCTTGCTGGGGATGGCGATGGGATACACCTGTAAGCCCAGCCACTAGGGAGGCTGAAGCAGGAGGACTGCAAATTCCAGGTTAGCCTGGGCAGATCTGTCTTAAGAAATAAAAAGGGGCTAGGATGCAGTTGAGTGGTAGAGCACTTGCCTAGCATGCAGAGGCCCTGGGCTCCATCCCCAGCGCCGCAGACACGAAAACAAAACCATCAAAGGGCTGGGGAATTAGCTCAGTGGCGCCGCCTCGTAAGCGTAAGGTCCTGAGTTCGATCCCCATACAAGAAAAACCAAAACCAAAACCAAAACCGTGTTCCCGCCCCTTCTGGATCTTGCGCTCAGCCTGCAGATACCCAGTGGCCAGGCACATAGACCAGCTGCTGAAAGGAACGTGAAGAGCAGGGGCGGCCCAGTTCTGTGGGTGTGGACAGCACCCTCTACCTGTTTACGTTTCATGGCTCTCCCCAGGAATTTTGGCAAAAAGCAATGGAAATTTCGCAGGGACTGAAGCTCCAGTTTTAGGCATGTGTTCTCAGCTCCCTCGGGGGACGGGATGACCTTGTACAGATGACCTAATTTCTCTGTGCCTCCTTCTCCTTATCTGGAAAGCAGGGTAACATTAGGCCTTGCCACAGGGTGGGGAGCACCGGGCACTCTCAGGATCTATCTCCCATGCAGTACGGGCAGCTCTGTGAGCCCTGGCTGCTACCAAGGCCTCAGGCTTGGTCACGGAAGGTTGGCTTCCATCCTAGTCACTGGCTGGTTCTCTCTATCCTGCAAGGGGGGAAGCTACTGAGAATGTAATCTTGGCTCTGCCCTAATTCATGTTTACTTTTGAAAATAAATATGCATATTAGAGACCTTAGTGTTAATTAGCCAAGATGATGATGCCTGAGAACCCAGGCTTGGGCATACCTGAGTCACAGACCTGGACTTTGGCACCTGCCCTTTCCTGGCCTCTGGGTCCTGCAAAGCCCACGGAGACCACAAGTCTCCCGGCACACGGCCCCGGAGCCTGTTACATTTCCATGCAGGTTCCAGGAAAAAGGGGCTGGGGGACCAGCTAGGGGTCCCCACCCAGTGCTAGTGGGAACCAGGCTACCAAGTTGGCTCCAGACCTGGGAAGTGTCATGCTCCCTGGGCCTTGGCTCCACCAGACCAGTTTCAAGAGGCCACTTCCGGCCTGCACACAATGTGGGGTCCACGTGGTGTCCTACCCCGGCCCCCCATTGTGGCCCTGCCTGGGCAACCTCACACAGCTTCTTGAGCTCTAAGGGGAAATCGTAGTGGTATTGGGGCCCTGCTGGCATCCAGACTTGAAAACGGGGCTCAGCGCAGCACCCCAGGGCCCAGGAGGAGCTCCTTATCCCCTTTATTCCCTCAGCATCATTTCTTAGCTACCTGATAGATCGCTCAAGACTGGGCAAAGAATGAGAGGTCTGCGGGGACAGTGACGTGGGACATGGGGCCCACTATGGGCACTGGAGGGGGACATCTGGCTCAAAATCCCACTCCTTTCCTTGCTGGTAGTGGTGGGAAACATACCTCTGCCTCAGTTTCCGTAACTGCCCAGTAGAGACAGCTCTTGCTTTAAGGGTAGCTGAGGTTAAGCTAGGTGTTTGTGGCACACTGGAGACCTGGCGGGCACTCAACCAACAGGGTTCCCAACCTAACCACAGTCTCAGCGGTTAGAAGTCATGGCAGGCTGGGATGGCAGGGATGGCAGGGAAGGCTTCTGCCTGCCACCCACTCAGCAGACCCTCCCCACTTCCACTCAGACCCCCACGGGTCCAGACTGTCTGGGGGCCACACATCCCATGGCCAATGGTGGCTGCAGCCCACAACCTCCCTCAACACCAGCCTCTGACCAGGGAGGTGCTGCGGGGCCGAACTGGGTCCTCCAGATTTGCAGACTGAGCTCCAACCTCCAGTGTGACAGCACCCGGCGGTGTGGGCTTTGGGAAGGCACTGGGCTCAGGCGAGGCTGCCAGGAGAAGCCACGGGCCCTGACCTCAGACTTCAGCTTCCAGAGCCAAGAGAAAGCAAAATGCAGTGTGTTTGGGCCAGGGATTTGGCTTAGTGGTTCCACCGCCTACCTTGCAAGCACAAGGACCTGAGTTCGATCCCTGGTACAAAAAAAAAGCAACGTGTTTGTTTACAGCTCCATCAGTGATGGGGTTACTGGAGCCCGGCTGGCTGATTAATACAGAGGAAGTGAGGACCAGGCTCACTCACTCTCTTGTCTCCCCACACCCCGCAGTGCCCAGCCTGGAGACACTCCCCTGGAACCTTAGAAGGATGAGATAAAGGGGTGGCAAAGTGAGCCCTAGCAGGGCAGGGAGCCCTGGCCTCCCTGTCCGTGCTGCAGACACAGGATGCTCACTTCCTGTAACCTCCCCTTCCTTCCCGAAGTTCTCAGGGTGCCCCCAAATGCCTCCTCCTCCCACTCTCGGGGAGATGGTGCCATCAGAAACCTCTGAAGCACAATTGTAGCAAGTCTGCCAACTCTGCCCTGGGTAAATGACAGATCCTGGGTTCTTCATGGCCATTTCTCTACCTCAAGAGATAGAGAACGGGGACGCTGAGCTTCAGCAGGTGACAGTTTGTGTCATGGGGCAGTGCCTGAGAGGAGAGTCTCATGGATGTGGGGGACTGCATTTTGGGAGGTGGTGGCGGGGCCAGGCAGCCAGGGTCCAATCCAGCTCTGCTGAGCCCTGGCTGTGTGGCTATGGGCAACTTCACTGACCTCTCTGATCCAGGAAAATGCACTGGGATCTGCCAGAGGAACATGGGAGAGGGACAAGAGGTGCTGTCAACAAAGCCCAGAGAACTCAGGAAGGAGGTCCATGAAAGATTCTGCATTAACTTTGTTCTATGAAATCGTAAGTTTTAATATGACTAAACTGCACAGGTGCTGCACAGTGACCCATCTGTGACTCTTGCGGTCCCCCTGTGGCCCACAACTCTGAGGGGCCTTGAGGCCTTGCACATCTTCCTGCCGTCGAAGACGGAGAGGCAGAAGGAAGCTCTGGGGACACCACTGACAGGGACAAGCTGGGCCCAGAACCCAGGGTGCCCACCGCCAACAAGTGGATGCGCTGGGGCCATCACTTTCCAGGGACCTGGGTGCCAGGGCTGGGTGGTCCATGGGTGAGGGGGCCCCAACCCCAGTCACCTCACTGCCCAGATCTACTGCCCTGCATCACTGACAGCAGAGGTCAGGGACCAGCCAGGAACTGAGCCCCACATCCAGCAGGGCTTCGGAGTCACCTGATCCCAGAGGGCCTGAATTTTATGGGTCATCTCTTAAAAAAAGGACAAGACCGTAGACTTCTGATACTAATGTCCCAGGAAAAAGGCAGGGCAGGAAAGCCTGAGGGTTTGAAGCAGATCTTCCGGTAGCTCTGGCAGGGGGAAAGAGGAAACCAGATTGCAGAGCGAGCCACCCGTGATCCGGTGGGAGCCGGCAGAAGGGACCTCGCGGTCCCACAGGGTGGTGGGTGGCAGCTGGCCATTCCTGCCTGGACACTGAGGATGAGAAAGCAGCCCCTTCTCACCCCGTGGGGCTTCAAGATGGCCTGGGTGCTTAGAGGGAGGGGACCTGATTGGAAGTTAGAAGTCTTGCTCTTGGACAGGAGCTGCACCTCACAAATGCCCCAGAAAGATGCAAAGGCGCTCACAGACCTTTATGCTGCTTAAAGGCCTATTAGGAGGCATTGCGTTCTTTGCATATTTTGTTTTGATCCAAGTCTCTGGAGACTTCCAAACTTCAAAACCAGCTATTGTGGGTCAAATGGGAGAATCCAGAGGCCTGCAAGTCACAGTGCCCAGACTCACCAACGGGAAGCCCCTGAACTTGTACCAGAGCCCCATGAGACAAAGGATGTGACTTAAAGGGTGAGCCTAGGCAATGGCTATGGACAGGGTGGGCTCCAAAACCTCATGTGGGTGGAAGGGCCCTGGAGGTCAATGTGGGACCCAGGCAATTACGCGAACCAACTGCTCCTGATGCCACTACCAGGGCCAGAGCTCGCTACTCCCCTGGGGAGCCTGCCTCCCCCGGGGAGCCTGCCTCCCCCAGGGCCCTGGGACCACTCTGTGACTAAAGGCAATGCCATTTGGAACACAGTCACCACTTTCTGGTGTCACTGAGGCGGGACATCCCCTGGGGCTGGCCTCTCCTCCCCAGGATGGCTCTGTCGGCCTTAGGGACTTCCCTAAGTGTCTACCCTACTCTAGAGCCATAAGGCTAAACTCTAACCGCCCAGTGCTTGTTATCTGAGATTTATCAAGGCTGCCCCTGGGCTTCCCTCTGCCTTCTCCACACCTGTCCAGGGGGTTCCTCCGGGAGGGCCACCAAGATGCAGGCTCCCCACTTGTCCGAGAATCCCAGGAGTACGGGCCTCTCCACCCCACCCTGGCTCCCACGAGTCCCACAGCTTCTCAGAAGTTTCGAGGCTCTTTTAACCCCTACTGCATCCCAAACCCAGGGACCAGCCCGCAGCCCACACAGGAACGCGTGCAGGTAAAGTTTCACACCCTGGCGAGTGGGCTCCAGATGGCCTTCCTTGGGGCCTGAGCCATGGCAGAGAGAAATCCCAGGCACATAGCCTGTCGGATTTAATTTTTTTCTCTCAAAAGCAAGCCAGTGCCTCTGGGAAAGAGCAGGGGGCTTGGACGCCAGCAGTACCAATCCAGGCGGGAGGAAATATTTAGGCACCACCACAACAGCATTAGCAGCTTTCAGAGTCCTCCTTTGAACTGTTAATCAAGCCCAATCTTTCAGAATAATAGCCTGATTATTACCACCCTGTTTGCATAACAAAGGAGCCCAATAAAACTTATTTTGCTGTGCACCGAGGGGGTGTGAAGGATCAACCCTGAGAAGGAGTCTGAGGAATGTGGGGAGCCGCTCCAGAGCCCGAGTCCAGGAATAAAGACAATGCAATTTGCCACCAAGAAAAGCCCAATAGACCAATAAATTACCCGCGTGCAAAGGGATTAGATCGGGTTTCAGTTGCCCGGTAGGAGGGGTGGGGCCCGCAGAGCGGGAGCCTAACCTGCCTCCTCTTAAAGCGGTAAGGCTCATTTAGACTCAGGCCTCAGGGACGAGGTGCCTTTGTCCACCTCTGGCTTGCAGAGTGACCTCCTGGGTTCACCTACTCGCCGGAAGTTCTGGACTCCGCCATGTGCTCGGAACTCTGATTGATGCCATTCCTGGAAGAAGCCCGGGGGAGTCTCTGCGCTTAGGTAGGGTCAACCGTTAACAACTCGTGGAAACGCAAAGAGAATGTTTCACCAGAACACAGTGATTTAAGAATGGAGGTGTAGGGGCCAGGGATTTAGCTTAGTGGTTCCGCCGCCGCCTGCCTCATAAGCGCAAGGACCCGAGTTCGATCCCTGGTACCAAAAAAAAAAAAAAAAAAAAAAAAAGGATGGAGGTGTAGGGTTCTAGGGGAGCATATAAAAGGAGTTTGAACTTGACAGATAGTCAACCGCAAAGGTCTCTGCAAACCCCACTTTTCTTCAGTCACCCGGCTCCCTGATCAATTCCACCACCAGGGGGCAGTCGATGGAGGAGCCCTGGAGGCAGAGAAGGGTTGACCTTTTGTCCCAAGCCCCCCCCCCCCCCCCCGCGATGTCCCCTGCCAGCCTCGGCATCTGCACGCTGAGCCATCCAGGAGGACCAAGAGTGACCGGGGAGCCCCTCTTTCAAGCTCTGGGTGCAGAGGGGGAAACTGCTTCCTGCGTTTCCCCATGACTCAGTGGTTCCCCTTTGCTGTTTTGGAGTTTTCCTGCACTTAGTTCTCTCGGTGGAAACACCCAGGTTGGATCTTGGGTTCCTGAGCAGAACTGAAAGGACACAGCCAGGAGGTGGACTGGATTTTTCTCCAGGTGTAGTAGTGCCTGCCTTACTTAACCTACAGCATCCAATGGATCCTTTCCTATGAGGCCTTTGCCCCCGGGTCCAGCCTGAGGATGCACCAGGGGACTCCTCTAGCTGGACACTCCAGTGGGACTTTCCCAGGGTGCTTCCCCTGGGACTGGGCCTACAGAGGACGAGTCAGAAGGAAGCTCTCCTGAGAACCTCTGCTGACCCAGGAAGGGAAGGAAGCAGGCTGGGGAGCGGGGTCATGGAGGGTTAACTCGCAGCTGAGGGAGCCAGGGCAAGGTGGCTGAATGCCACTCATGGGACTGAGGCAGGAGGCACTGTCCTGTCACACACATCACACTCAGCCAGAGCTGCTCTGCCTCGGCCTCCCTGCTGGCCAAATCTCTGCAAGAATGGGCACACCTCAGCTTTCCAAATGGGCCATGGGGAGCCAGGTCCTCGCAGGCAGGATGGTCTGAAGGCCCCTGTGTTCACAGCCCCACGCCACAGGCCACCCATCAGTCACAGGGCGGAGGGCTTCTCAGAGTCAGAGGGTGGTCAAGGGCACAGAATCACATGGCAGGAGCATCTGGCCTGCCTCAGGGCAGAGGCCCAAGCTACCCTGGGTGCCACAAGGAGGTTGGCAAGGGCAGCGACATCACTTTCCAGATGTCAACAACGGGTGCAGGTGTGGGGCTGTCTTCCTGCCTGAAGGCACAGGGGCCCTTTGTCCTGAGTCTATTGGGCTGGCACCAGAGACACGGTTTTCCATCCTGGCCCTGTCCCCACAACCCTGGGGCATCTGCTTAGCTGCAGGTCAAAATGTATCTGAAGTGGCTTTTCTCCTCCCCTGCCATTGCCTGGCAGGCTTCCTTCTCCACCTCCCTCGCAGGCTGGAAAGGCAAGTGCGCCCATGCAGGCTGGGCTCGGCCCAGGGACAGGGCTGGCGTGCACAAGGCATTCCCTAGCACTGGGCTCTTCTCTGCAAGACAGGGACAGAGGGGACAGCAACAGGTGTCTGTGTATTCTGATGGCTTCACTGAAGCGGAGCACAGAATGAACACTACACAAAACCTAGAGGACACAAGTCTGATTGAGAACATCTGCACAATGATAGCCCTGTCAACTCATCTTTCTGACCTGGGATGGAGTGGCTTCTTCCTCTTTGGAATGCTAAACCACAGATAGACAGGAGGCCGAGAGGGATCTTGGGAGGAGGCAAAAGCCCAGGTCTGTGGGCAGTGTGGGTGCTTCAGCCCACTATCCTATCATATCCTCCCTTCTACCACCTCAGTGCCTTCTAGGCCACACAGCAAATGTAATCCGGGGGTGTTTCCCCCGAATCTGACATATGGGTAAGGGGAGGACTCTGGGTCACCTCTAGCTCTGCTAGGTAAGCAGCTGCACGTGCAGTATCAGCCAGTCTCTGACGCTCTGTAGGCTCACAGTACAATGGCAGCGATGACCCTCACCGACACGTGCTTAACGGTTTCTAGCAGAGTGCCTGGTGCACCCTGGCTACCAATCAACAGAAGAGCTTTAAAGATTATTATCCCTTCAAATAATCATACTTAGAGAGAGTAGTAAGAGAGGTATTATATCCTAAAGGATGTTGATGGAGTGGTAATTAATAATGGTCATCTGTGAGAGGTTGGACTTGGGTTATTTTCTTATCCTGTTTGGTCTCAGGATTTAAAAATGAGTATTAGTTTTAGAATCAGGAAAAATTAATTTGGAAAATGTTGAAAAAAAAATCCTATGTTTTTTTGTTTTGAGCAAAACCCCAAATCACCAGAAACATAAAAACCCCAGATCTGTAGTTCCTGGGACTATGCTGGGATATGTCTGTGATGAGTGAGGAGGAGAGGGATTTATCAAACAAAGCGGGGTTCCTGCCCTTACCAACAGAAGTGGTGCTTCAGAAGAGAACAAAACCCAAGGTTATAAAGCTGGGGGAAAGTTAGCTCTCAGTAGCCTAGGTGACAGATGCTCAGGGTGTTGAGGCTTGCATGGACCCCGGCACTGAGCTTGGTCCTTGATCAAGTGGGTGGATGGTGGGCACTGCACCCCAAACCAGGTGGTGCCATGGCCAAGCTTGGGGCTGCCCATGGGTAAGGGTGGTGGGGAGAGGGTGGTGTATGGGGAGGCCAGGGGAGCTCGGGGATGGACTAGGCGCTATGGAAATGAGGCTCAGTAAGACTTAGGACCGGAAGTCAGAGCCCCTTCCCGCTGGATGCCTAGGTCCTAGGGGGGTTGTTCCTGCTGGAGATGTAGCAAGGTGACAATCGGAATCGCCTAACAGAGACAGGTGAGGGGATGAAGTCAAGGTGACCAGCACCAACCATCCTGGTATGCTAGGACTCTTGGCTTTCTGTTTTAAAACGAGGACAGTCTTAGGCAAAACTGAGATGAGCTGGTTACCCCAAGAGAAACAAGTCTTTAGTGTTAGGCAGGTTGCATTTTAGACCTGATGCAAGACAGCGTGGTGCCCAACTGGTGCTCAACCCAAACCTGAAGTTGGGGGTGCAGTGTCCAGGCCTAGGCTTGAGGCATTCCACACAAGATAGGATCTTTTTTTTTTTTTTTGGTACCGGGGACCTTGAGTTTGCGCAGCAGGTGGTGAAACCACTGAGCTAAATCCCTGGCCCCTCAAGATAGGATCTTTAATAGGAATGACCCCTCCACCCCTCACGTAAGCCAGTCCCCAGCCTACTGAGCTCTTCCCACCTCAGAGAGGCCTCGTTTGTGCCTTGGGTCACCTCTCCTCAGATCCCCAACTCTCTCCAGCTCCCTTCTTTTGGGTGCTGGGGTGACTAAGAGGAATTTCTCTGACTTCTCCAAAGGGGAAGACAGGAGATCCTTTCCTTTACCCCCTAATTCACTGCTGGGACTGAAGGGGTCAACCACCTACAGGATTTCCTGTCTGCGTTCGTTCTCCTTGGGAGCCAAGCTCTGGCCCGCAAGACCCTTCACACACTGGCTGCAAGGCCCTCTTCCTCTCTCCCAGGGAGGAAGCCTTTGTTCCCAACCCCTCCATTCATCAGTTAAACCCGAGCCTCCAGTATTAGGAGTAGGCGGTGGTGGGAGGGGACTCTAGGTCCTGCGGGTAGAGCCTTAAAGAAAGGGATTAGTGCTCCTATCATCAAGGGGCCTCAGAGAACCCACATTCCCTCTTGCCCCACAGAGACAAGGAAAAGACGCCATCCATGAACCAGGAAATGGGCCCAGCACCCGACTTAGACTGGCCAGCACTGTGAGCAGGGGCTCCATCGCTCACAGGCTTTTTCTGTGGTATTGTCACAGCAGTCCAGACAGACGGACACACTCTCCTGGGACACAGAGTCAACTGGGAGAGAAAGCAACGTAGTCAACAGGTGGCCTTGCACGCACACTTTTAAAACAGCACCTCGGATAGAAATAGTCTCATCTCTATAGTGACACAGGTGTGCTTGGACACTGTGTGGGACTCTGTCCTCCCCAGCCCTTTGTTTCCCCACTGGGACTAAGATTTCTAAACCTGCTACAGTTTAAAAGTGTAAGAGAAAGAAACAGGAAATAAACAAAGGCTGCAGTGCAATATATATATTTTTTGACCTGGGGTCTCACTATGTAGTGCAGGTCAGCCTCTACTTGAGGACTTCCTGCCTCAGCCTTCTGAGTGCTGGGATTACACATGGTGTGTGCCACCATGCCTGGCTGTGCAGTACTTCTGTGAACAGTGGGCCTCAGACTCGAGTGTGCATCCAAATCTCCTGCAGGGCCTGTCAGAGCACAGACTGTGGGGGCTCCTGGCCCTGAGAATCGACCTGCTTCAGGCTGGGCCCAGGTCCTGAGACCCCACTTTGAGAAGCACTGTGCTGGAACCCAGCATCCGTGTGCAGTAACAGGAAACATGTCAACAGCCCTACAATGTGCCTTGATGGATTTCCCTTAGATATTGGTCTGAGTGAGTCACATGGCCCCTGAGTTTAAGAAGTACCTATCTGCTGTGTTTGGAAGAGGATGCTATTTTCGGAAGTCTCTTCTGAAAAGCTTTGGCGGGTCTCCCGTGTAGAGTAGATCTGGCCTCTGCGTGCTCCAGGGTCCTCACAGCATTGCCCAAGCAGACGCCCTTCCAGCCGGTATGAGACACTTCAGGGGGCTTTCCTTTACCAGGCTGTGTCTGCCTGAGGGACCCAAAAGATGTCATGGAGGCAGGGACATAGTAGACTGGCTGTACATGTGACTAAGTAAATGTAAATAAAACACACAAACACTCTCAGGCTAGCAGGGCAGAGCCAAGGCATCTTTCTCTACCTACCTGTGCCCAATCTAATCTGCTCCCCTTGGCCTCTCTCCTGGCCACCTGCAAGCTGGTTGAGCTCTGCAAATCTATGCTCCCACTTTTCCTGGGATCATCAGCCAGTTCTCAGCCGTGTAGGGGACGGTTGTGATTCTAGGCCTGGACTCCTCCTCGCCAGGCTTTTTACTTTCTCTAAGTCCCACCCTGCTGTCCCACAGAACTGGGCTTCTGACTTTACTCCGAAGCATCCCTGTGCCAGCTCCTCTTTGTTGTGAAAATCCCCGTTTTATCTCTCACTTGGGGAACTGTTCTTTGACCAAGGTTTCTTGAGCACACAAGTTCCAGGTTCCAGAGGCTGCTGTGTATTTCACTGTAGGCCACGGGAAGCTCAGTTTTCATTAGGGTGGGCAGTTCTGACTCCACGCAATTGTCAGGGACTCCGAGGAGGAGGAAAAACCTTAGCCAGTTGGCTTCACAGTCCAGCAGCTATCTGCGCCATCTGCTAGGTTTTAGTTACCAGCCTTGAAGCCAAAAAGAAATGTGTTTCTTGGAAACAAAAGTGATGGAATTTGGGTTGTGAATTATATAACCCACCAGTGTTCCTCAGACTCTGCCGGAATTCTTTAACATAAAGGAAAGTTTTAAGGGCAAAAATGAATCAAGAAGCACCACAAAGACCTCTGACCTCTAAGAACTTCTGCTAGCCTTCCCTTTTCTCCACTTCTAGCCTGAGAAATTAAGTGCTGTGGCTTTAAGAGCGGGAAGGTGGTGTTTTCAGGGCCCTGGAGCCCCTCTTCTCAGTTTCAGCACTGGGCTGACATCACATCCCCCAAGGCAGCCAAAGGACAAAAGCCATTTATCAACCCATCTGATAAAACTTCCAATGGGCTGGATCTTTATCTAGACCAAACCGAGGTGAACTCAAACGGCAAACTCCTGCTTCGGCAAGAGGGGGATTTCTTTTTAAAAATGAGAGTGATTTTTATTGTTTTAATCTGGCCATCTGGTCAGATTCCTAAGTAGATGGAGAAACAACTGTCTTTCCAAACAAGGATCCCAGCAGGACGCGGTGCTACTGGACCCTCTGGGAGGTTTTGATATTCCTGGGCACGTGGGGGCGGAGGCGTTTGGGGACACTGACACCCCTGTCTTGTCCCTGGCAGGGTCCCCCTTGCAATCTAGGGCTCTGGAGCAGGCCGGGGCTCCCTGGGCCACTCCTGGGGACTTGCAATGGCTGAGGGATCTGGGAGAACTTGGCCAGGCAGGTGCTGGGGGCCTCCAGCCGGACTGGGACTAGAGGGTAAACTGAGCCCTGGTCCCACACTGCTCACGGTCTACTTGGGCCAGCCACTGGGAGCCCCAACTTGTAGTCAGGCCCAGTCGGGACTGCTCAGTTCTGCCAGTTCCTTGAAACCCAGTTGGCTGAAAAGCAAATCAAAACAATCCAATCCGAGACTAACTCAAGTCCTTTCTTGCAGATCTCGGCTGCGCACAGGGGCTGCAGATTTGCCTGGCTGCCTTGTGAAACCAGCTGGAATTTCTGCAAAGAGACGCCTCTGAACCCCGCCACACAACGAAGAGGCGGCCAGTTGCACCCTGCACGGAGGACCATTTGGTCCTGGACTGTGTTTATTTATATTTTTTAGCGCGAGAAAAATGGGTATAAAGGGTTTAACTGGTGTTTCCAGGCTGTGGGCAGCATATGGAAAAAATGAAATAAAGTTTTATGAAACATTATAAAGAAAACGCACTGGGGATTTAAGTTTCGTGCCTTTCCCTCTCCCTCCAAAAGAGGAGGAAAAAAAAAAAATGTAAAGAAACCGGAGCGTTTGGGAAGGAACAAATGCTTCTCTGTGGAGTTGGTCTCCCTTCCCCCAACAAAAACAAGAGGTCCGGGCTCCGAGGAATTTGAAAGCAGCGATCTGCCAAAAACATTGTGAAAAACTATGGGGGATTCATTGGAAACAGATGGGCTTTTTCAGCTTTAATTCTGAAATTCTCTCCCTTTCTGACACAATAAAAACAAACAGGGGGCGACACAGAATGTAATCAAACAGGGATATGAGCTCATTTGAACCGGGTCGGTGGTCTTGCCCGCGTGGGGAAGCGCGTGAGGCGGGACGGGGTCCCCGGAAAGGGGACCTTCGGGGACTCAGCGGGGACCTCCGGGGCGCCCCGACTGCACCCCGGGCACCGGGCAGGTTTGCAAACTGGTGGAGAAGAGGCTGGAGCAAAGCTCGCCTGGCTCCCCTTCTCCTCCGGAACCCCTGGAGGCGCGTCCGGGCACCCTCTTTCTCCCTTGGGAGGAGGAGAGAGGCGCCCCAGGTCCCCTCCCTCGCTGCTGCCCTTCGCAGTTCGGGCGCGTCCCCCCGGGGCTCCGCGGGCACCCATCACGCCCTCGGCGGGTCAGCAGGGAGACAAAGGCCCGTGGGCACGGGAGGCGGGGGTCCCAGGGGGCCCGGCGAGCTTGAGCCCCGACTCGCTGGCGATCCCGTGGCCCAGGGTCCCCGGGAAGCCCCGGTCGGCTGTCCTCCGGCCAGAACGCGGTGCCTTACCTGCCGGGAAGCTGCAGAGAAGGAAGGCGAGGGTCGGCCAAAATCCCAGGGCTGAACGTCCTGCCCCTCTCCCCATACCCATCCATCCAGCTCGGCCTGTTAGCACTAGCCTCTCCCTGGAAGAAGAGCTGAGAAGAAGAGAAGAAAATCAGTCGCGCTGCTGCGGAGAAAGGGCAGCCTCGCTCCGCCGGCGGGAGCAGCGAGCCCGAGGCTCGGTCCACCTCGGCCGCGGGCGCCCGGCGCAGCCCCTCCCGCCCGGCCCCGCGCCCCGCCCGGCCCCGCGCCCCGCCCTCGCCGCCTGCCCGCGCGGCCCCGCCCTCGCGCGCTCGGGTTTCGGCGCGGCCTGCAGGAGGGGGCGGGGCGGCCCAGCTGCTGCGCCCGCCGCGGGGACCGGGGACCCGGGAGTGCAGGGCACGACCCTCGCGTCCCCTCCCCGCCCGCGGCTGCCCACGCAGAAAACTCCTGGCACCCCGCCGGGAGGGCGGCGGAACCTCAACAGCAGCGCGCCCAAGTCCTCCCCACAAATGGCCCGTCCAAGGAGAAACAGCTTGGAGAGCAGCCCCAGCCTCCTCTGCAACCAGACCCCCCCCCCCCCCCTTCATGTGTCCCCAGAGCAGGAGGCTAAAAATCCGCTTCCAAGTGGCCCTGGTCGGGGCCGGGTGGGTCTCGGCCACCGACGCACCTCCAGGCTCCCGCCCGCCGGCACCGCTCCGGACGGGGCCGCCTGCCTTCTTCACCCGTCCTGGGCGCCTCGTCGCTCGCTTCCGGTCGTCCCCAGATGGGTGCCTGCGGGCCACGCGCGTCCACGCCTGGCACAGCCGCCACCTCGGGCCAGATGTGGGTGCAGAGGCCCCCGGGGCGCTCGGGAGCGCCGTGCAAGGCCGACCTTAACTCGGTCGCCTGTTCTCCGGGAGAAAAACTTGTCTCCTCCCCAGGGTTCCTCAGGGCCCGCAGCGCTTTTGCTCCAGTGGTATTTAAGGGACCGGCGACGTACCCCGAGAAACATCTTTTGGATGAAACACAAATAAGCCAGAGCAAGCGTTTTAAGTCACCTCACTCCCAAGCCTGCCCATCTAGTTCTTTTGGGGAAAAAAATCTGGGTATTTAATCCAATTTGGACGTTCCTCTAGAGCACTATCGCAGTTCTCACTTGCTGCGGGCCATATTAGCTTCAGGGCTGTTTGCATTTAGGACTCCGCTGCCCGGCAGGGGGCTCGGGCGCGCGCGGCAGGCGGTCCGGAAAGGGGAGAAGGCCCTATGCTCCCGAGGCCTCTACTTCGAAGCCCAACTTCTGAATCTGGCTTCCCCAAAACAGATGAGAAAGGGGACCGCTTTGCAACGGGGCACGGGGAAGCTGGTTTCCTTAGGTCAGGGAAGCAGCTTTTTCTCTACAGCTGGGGCGCCCCTGTATTTCCCTCAAATATTTAGGTCTCAGACCAACAGGTTCAGTCTAATTATTCTTCTCCACAACTGGTGTTCATTTTAAGCACCCGTTTGCATAGTACAGTTTGCAAAATGTTGTAGGTAGGGGGACAGAGAGCTCACCATCTCAAAATCCAGGTCTCAAACGTGTCGGCGCTCGGGCCAGTCCAGCAATTTACAGCGCGGAAACAGCCCGGCCGCTCATTCGGGTAGCCATCCTGGCAAACTGAGGCAGGCACCTCGCTGCCCCCCCCCCCCCAGCAATTAACACCCTTTGCTGGAATTTGCCTTTCCCGAGCTTGTTCTAAAGGCTTTCGATAATTAGAGAGGAGAGATCCATTAGCATTCCCAGCAGCGCCCGACTGTAATTAACCACCTTCACGCCAGCTGCATCTCCAGGTCAGAGACCAACGCCCAGGACCCAGCGAGACCGTACAGCCTTCCAAAGACCTGACAGTAGGCCCTCCCTGTAATGCCCTGTCTCTGTTGGCCAAAGCAACCAGCTTCTTGAGTTTGGCAGGAGGACTCTGAAGCTCCACACCTCATTTTCATCACCTGAAAAGGTCAGGCTAATACTGTTACCCCAAGACTGTAGATGAATGCAACTCGGGAGGGGCACTGGGCCTGGGCACTTCCCCAGCAACTTTGCTAGTGGTGGGCCGCCATTTTGGGAGAAGACCCTTGAGCAAAGAATTTGAGGAAGGAATGCAACCCTCCCGGCAACCGCGAGGAGAAATGTGAGGCTGAATTGGACATCCCAAAAGTGGGGATGTGGACACTACACACTTGACTATCAAGAGAAATCCAGCCCCAAGTTGTGTCGACTTGGAGGAATCTGTCTCTGTTGGCCAAAGTAACCGATTTATGAACAACTTTCTAACTCTGCAGAAATAAGAATTCTTAGAATGTTGGATTTGGGGACTCAGTACTCTATGTACCATAGACACTCACTTAACTCATAGTGTATCCACTTCGGACAAATAGTCCCACAGAATCTGAGCACTTCTGCTTCCTTCTGCACGTAGTGGTCTAAGCCCTGGGGCAGAGACTTTCTTTTTTTTTGGTACCGGGGATCAAACTCGGGTCCTTGAGCTTGCGCAGCAGGCGGCGAGACCACTGAGCTAAATCCCCAGCCCGAGACTTTCTTTTGGTGGCTCCTGCCTGGCCCTGGTAAAGGATTCAGCTTCAGGAAACTGGAGCCATCCTGGGGCAGTGGTGGCAGGGATTGCAAGTTTGCTGCTTCTGAGTAAGAACAGGGTGTTCCTAAAATCCAGGGTCTGGGCCATCAGTCCACAAATAGACATTCAGGACCTACAGTGTGCAAGTCCACGGGGAATAAGAAATAAATATGACAGCCCCTGCTGTAGGTTGGAGGCTAAATATCTCCCAAAGGTCCTGGGTCATGCTACTAGGAGGTGGAAGGCCCTTTAAGAGGTGGGGCCTAGTGGGCGGCCCTTAGGGTACAGAGGGCATGGCCTCCCTGGGAACTGGCACTGGCCTCTTTCTCTTGTGCTTGCAGACCATGGGTGTGCATGGGTGCCCCACCCCATGTTCCCTCCCACTGCCATCCTGCATGTCCACCAGGGCCCAAAGCCACGGGTCTACCTGATCTTGCCCTGGAATCTCGAAAACAGTGAGCTGGAAATAAACCTTTCCTCTTTGTAGGTTCACCATACCCGCTATGTTGTGATAGTGACAGAAAGCTAACAAACAGCCCCTGTGCGAGAAGTGTTGTTGGAAACAGCTAATAGAGAAAGAATGATTGGGAAAAGAGACCTCAGAATGAAAGACTTTAATCAAAATGGCGCTGCATCTTCTGAGGTGTCTTGAAGGATTTGTTTTGAGGAGCGATGGCAGATATTCTGAGCTGCTTTTATGTGAGGTGCTACAGTTCTAGACACTGAGCGCAGGAAGGTTCAATGATCACCCTGTGTGCACTGAGGAGACTTAGGCTGAGGAGCTTAGTACTGGCTGATAAATGCAAAGCCCACGGTTGGCATGCCTTCAGTGCATGGTGGGGTACAGGTCGGCCCCAGGCTTACAGTCAGGCAGGACAGATCCTCCCAGTAAGGTGTAAGGGGCAAGTAGAACAGACACAGAACCTAGGCACAGGCCGGGGGCGTGTGGTGGGGGAGCCCTCCCGAGGTGAGGTGTGCGGGTGTGTGTGTGTGTGTGGGGGGGCTGGCCTGAGGGGCTGCAGAAGCTGGAGTGAAGAGGCTGAGGGGCTGCAGAAGGAGGAGATACTGAGGCCAGGAGCCCCACCCAAGGCCTCGGTCAGCAATTTCTTCTTTTGGGAGCCCACTGTGTGTGTGTGTGGTAAAAATAATACACATGCTGCGGCCCACCCTAAGCAGCTGCATCTCAGTCTCCAGGGAAACAGCCCAGGCAGCAGCTGCATGTCCACCAGGCAGTGCTGGGGATCAAAGCCAGGGCCTTGTGTGTGTGACCCAAGGATGTTACCACTGAGCTACAGGCCATGAACACGAGCATGTTTAATGAGCGCATCTAGGGGGCTGACATGTAGAAGAGTCTCTAGGTTCCTAAATTCTAGTACGCGTGTCCCTCCAGCAACCCTGTGTGCACAGAGCATCGGGTTTAAAGTCAAGGCGAGACAGAGAGAACAGGCTGTTCGGTAAAGTAGAGGCTGGCATGTCACCCACGATCTGGCGACCCAACATGGGCAAAACAGAACCCCTGGTTCCGGTCTCTGGTTCCAACACAGGATGAGTGTGGGAGTAGTGACCTGGGGTGAAGGCGGCTGTTTATGAGTGTCGGTGGCTGAGGCTGTATTGGCAGAGCTGGCATTTAATTATTTATTTATCCCACACTGGGGACCGAAGCCAGGGCCTTCTCACTGAGCTACATATCCTCAGCCCTTAAAATTTTTTTTTTGGGGGGGGTTGGGGATTTAGCTCAGTGGTTCCGCTGCCTGTCTCAAAAGTTCAAAGTCCCGAGTTCGATCCCCTTTTTTGGTACTGGGGATTGAACTCAGAACCTTGTGCTTGGAAGGCAGGCAGTGGAACCACTGAGCTAAATCCCTGGCTCCCCAATTTTTTTTTTTTTAAACTTTGAGACAGGTTCATGCTAAGTCACTAAGTTGCTCAGGCTGGATTTGAATTTGGTTTATCTTCCTCCCTCAGCCTCCCACAGTGCTAGGATTACAGGTGTGTGCCACTGCGCCCAACTTCCCGTACTGTTTTTACTCAAGTTGCATTTTATCTTGTGAATTCTGGGGGCTGCTAGACATTTTCAGGGCTATCGCATCTCCAAGCCATGTGTTGCCCCCTGCAGGTCATCCTTGGATTCTGAGCTACCCAGGACCTCTCTAGCTATGGGAACCACAGCTTATATTGTCCTTATTTGCTTGACACTAGCCTGGATTTAGATTTCTTCCACTTGCGTCAAGAGATCCCTGCCACATAAGGAAAAAGCTCATAGTTCAGTACTGGTCCCAGGTATTTTGGCCAACCAGTGCAGCTATGGCCCCAAATTCAGTAACATCTCCCCAGCAGCCTTCTGTTCTCCACCCCCTGCCCTGAACAACTTCTGCTTGGAGCATGTCATAAGCTGCTTCACTCTCTAACTCGGGTGGGATCCAGTCTTTTCCATTTATCTAATTCTTCCCTCAAACTTCATGAGCTGCCTTAGGGCCTGGTCCTCTCAGATCTGATGACCTCATTCTTGTTCGCACCCCCCATGACCTTCACGGCTTTGGACTCTGATCAGACCCCCTTGCTGGCTTTGGCTTTTCTACGCCAAAGCTCTCAGGAGCAAAGCAGCCTTGCTATTGTGAAAGATTCTCCCTGGTCATCCTTCTACCTTCCTGCTGAGATATTTTCTGCAGAGGAAGGGAATAAAACTGCCAGGTCTCTAGAGCCTGAGTAAGACACTATTTTGGCTTGGTTTCTAGTACCATTTCTGATAGCATTTTGGCATTTTCTGAACACTTGGTCCTGTGTGGCGTTTAGCAAGCAAGCATTTTGCAAAGACCCCAAATCCTCATTGGTGGCTATAAACTGACAACAGAGACCCTTTTCCTGTAATTTGGATTATGTTCTTGTAAATGTGTTAACTGAGCCTTGCGCCCACAAAAACTTCACTTGCGTTTTCTTGTTCACTCATAAGCCTGTGCTGTAGTTAATCACCATTTGTTTGCTATTTCTGCAGAGCCTTCCTTTCATCCACAGGACTGGAACCATATGAGCTTTCTCCCCTTCAGATAATCTGTGTAAATTTACAGGAGTCTGGGAGCAGAGCAACTCCAGGGGAGGGTGATCCTCCTGTTTATAATTCATCATTCAGAAAAGGACTTGTTCATCCTATTTTTTCCCCCATCTCTAAAGCAATTTGTCCCCATATTCAGGAGTGACTTAGTATTGTAAATGACTGGGGGTAGAGCTTGGGCAGAAGGAATTCTGAAAGTCTAAACATAACACATCCCTTGTCCTCATGCCCGCTTCTACCTCCTCTATTAAATGGTCCTGTGTCATGTTCTCTTTTTGGGAACTGTGTTGTACTTTGTCCAGGAACAACTTTCAAGCTAGGGCTTTAGATAGTTCTTTTAGCATATATTCCACCGCTATGGAGGCCCACTGGTGGCCAGGGGGCACACAGGGGCCATGCGGAAGGACAGTTGCCCACTGTGGCCATAAGGACATCACTGCCCTCCTTCACTGTGACTGCTTTCTTCCCTGGAGGTGGTTCTGGGACCCGTGGCCATCCGACTTCCTTGTCATGTTTGTTTCCATGACAAGATAGGAGAAGGCCTCTCCCTACTGCTCTGCTTCCAGGGCATTTATGATCTCGCTGTCCCCGCTCTCGCATCAGAAAACTCTTCATCGTTGACTTTGGAGAATCTTAGGACATGCTCCTTGGATCCCACTTGGCATCTCATTTTCCTTTCTCTGTGCACACCATTTCCCTGGTTTTGGGGCAGGCATCTTCCTCTCCATGAGGAAGGCTTCTTCACAGTAATTAAGACAGGTACTTTTCCCCAGTATTTTAATTAAAAAACCATATTTCCTGGATATTTCTGTAGCTCTCTTTAAAGACTGAAGAAGTAGCTCACCTTCCATTTGAATTCGTTCATATGCATTTAAAATACAGTGGCAGATATTAGTTGCTCTTGGACATGTCTGAAAATGTATGTCAGCAGATCAGAACCATTTTATTCACAGAAGGCAAATTCTTTTTATTAATGGATTTTTTTCTGTACTGTACTTTGAACAAAAACTGAGTGTGGCTCTGGGAAAGCTCTGAATTGGACTTTGGGGGTCCTGGGATGAGCTGGAGGAGCCGGATACAAGGACCCCCCATTTGGCAGTGTGACCAGCACCCCGGGTGCTGCGTTTTTGTGGTGTTGCTGGAACCCAAGTTTACACCCCGTTACTGCACATTGACACAGTGGGGTTGGTGAGGCTTTTGGAGAGGGGCATTGAGAGCAGGACCACTGACTACAGAGCTCGGAGTCACATGTACAAGACGTCCAGAGTCTGGCTGGGCAATGTCTACTTGATCCACACTGCTTCTCTTCACTAGCACTGACTTCACACTGCCTGAAAAAGTCTCCATCAGCTTTCATCTCTAGGGCAGTCTGGGCCACACCGCCCCGTAGTTAGGGTCGGTGACCTTGGACCCCTTTCAGGAAGAGTCTGGAAGAGTCTGGGACCCCTCAGGGGCTGCAGGGACACGTGCACCGAGCAGTCCTCTTGAAGCTCCCCAAAGCCTGTCCCTCCCTGTGCTCTCTGTGCTGGGCAGAGAGGAAGGGGTTTGCTCAGGGAAGACAATGCCATGAGGACTACGTTTCTGGGCTTTCAGTTTCTGTCAGTCTAGTGACAAATATGTTGAAAAAAAAAAAAAAAAAAGACTGAAACAGGAATATAGGCCCATGATTAAAAAGTCAATTTCCTGTTAAATGGCTCTCCCTGGAGGCAATAGCTGTCAACAGTTTCTTGTTCATCTTTCCGGATAGTTCCATGTGCATACAAGCTCATATCAAACCCACCCACTGATCCATCAATGGATTTCTCTAATCTGTTGATAATTTCACCCAAAACTATTAGTTTTGATTTTTCCCTCCCCAGTGAGTGTTTTCTACTTTATATTATTGTTTAGTTTAATAATGCTATGAACCCCTTCATCCCACAGGGAACTAGACAGTCAGAAGCGCCATGGTCTCCAGCCAAAGGGGTGTGCACCAGTCCAGAGCAAAACACAAACTAGTCCCTTCTAGGGACGCTAAGTGTCTTCACATAGCTACTTCCTCTCCTCTTTCTGAACTTCATTTCCCATTTTAAAGTCACTTATTCTGTCCCTTCTTATTTGGGTACCAGACAACTCACACTTAGATACCAGAGATTGAATCCAGGGCCTTTTCTCTGATCCTTATCCCCAGCCTCCCTCACCTTTGTTTTTTGGTATTTTTGAGACAATGTCTCAGGAGGTCACTAAATTGCTCAGACTGGGTTAAAACTTCAGCCACCTAGAGTGCTGGGATTTCAGGCTGTGCCACCAGGCCTGCCTACTTACTTGAACTTTTGTCCCAGAAGGTAAGTAACCTGCCTGACATCACCCTGCTGGCTTGGGGACAGTGGGGCTTGGGCAGGTCTAGGTGACTCCTGCTGTCATGCCACCTCTGGTGAGCTCCCTGCTGCTTCCCTGGCACAGACTTCCTCAGTCTCCTCTCAGCCTGTTGACCCCAACACATGACACAAGCTGCCCCGTGCTCTGTCCCCAGCCTTGGCCACACCAGCTCAGAGCCTCCTGCTCTGCTAGTAGTTTCTGCAGCTGCGTTTCCAGGGCACTGTCATTTATGCCCTTTCTTCCTTCTCTGCACCTGTCCACGTCGAGTTATAAGATTCTCAAGAAACTCCCAGATCCGCTGTGCTTTTTCCTGCCGTATTTTTTCCCACTTGGAAGTGTGTGAGTATAAACCTGCGTACAGCCAGAGTCTCAGGATGAAGGTTTCTCCCCCCACTTTCCTTGTCTCAGACCCCATCTGGTTTATAAGCTTGCAGGTTCTTCCTACAGAACTCACTGAGGAAATAAGAGCACTTATGAACTGCTTAACTGTCAGTGTTGCGATGGAAACTTTCAAGATCCTGCCGTGGCTATGGGGAAAGACAGAGACCTGGGTTTTGGGATGGCTCTGCCTCCACCTGTGCGGTTCAACCATGTCCGGTCCCGGTGTCTGGATCTTTAGCTTCTTTGCCTGCAGAATCATGGCCTGGCTGCCCCTGTGTCTCCCAGCTCCATGGTCCCCTGTTCTGGGATTCACTCAACTCTCCTTGGCTCTGTAACCAGTGGGTTTGCCAAATCTGACTGTGAGGAGCCGTTCTGGTGCCTCATCTGTAATACTTCTACTTTTCTCAAGTGAAGATGTGGCCGGACAATCAGGAAATGTTATTTGAAGAGTGACATTTTATGGGGGTTTTTTTGGTACCGGGGATTGAACTCAGGACCTTGCACTTTCGAGGCAGGCATGGTGCCCCTGAGATAAATCCCTGGCCTGACATTTTAGGTTTTAATGGCAGCATGAAAGAGTTTGGTAATGATTCCCCACAATACTACAGGATAAGGGCTGATCAGAAAATACAGTGTTTAAATAAAAATTTTATTACACTAAAGACACATTGCCATGAATCCTCCTCAAAACACCACTCAATTCCAACACACCTATCCCATCATTCTTGCTACTTGCGGAAACAGTTCTGGACTTTCCCTTTTGTGAGTGTCTTTATGAGGTATGATAAAAAATACCGTGAGTGCTGCTGCCCAGGGCTACTCAATGGAAAGGCAGGCTTGTAAAACCGTTATTTGAGTCCTTGTCCACCTTATTTACTGGGTCTGGCATCAGGCAACATAAGGCTCTTCCCTGAAGTCAAAATGACCATGAAAGGTAGGTGTTTTGAATTGATTCAGGGCATCCAGGTAGCCACGAGAGTACAACTAAAGACACTCAGGAAAGAGGACTTCCAGAGCTGCTTCAGAAAGTGGCAAGAATAATGGGATAAGTGTGTTTGAAGAGAGAGGGAGTATTTTGAGGGGGATTAATGGTAACATGACTTTTACTGTAATAAATTCTAAAAAAATTTAAACATTCACCGTAATGTTTAATCATACTGTGTACACCTGAAACCACACCTTAAGTAACATCCTGTCACTTTTAAGGCAGCTTCTGGGCACGCTCACATAGGACAGACTAGGTTCCGGTAATGAAGGCCACACAGTGTTTACCTCCCCCCATTCCAGCAAGTGCCTGGGAAAAACAGCCAGCTTGGGACCATTTATCGACCAAATGGCAACTGTGTGAACCAAGAGCGCGTCCGTGTCTCCCTGAACCAGCAGAAGGCTGCAGGGTTTGGATTAATGAACGATTCAGTGCCAAGTGCAAATACCATAGGCATTTAGCAATAGGAGCAGATAACCAAGTTATTCATCAAATTCAGGACTGCTTAGAATGGAATGGAGAAGAGCCCGGGGTGATGGCGGGAGGGAAAAGGGCCAACCGGGAAAGAACCTGAGTCTATTCTTCCCGAGACCGTCTTCTCCACCACCATCGTTTTCTTTCTTAAATTTGTGCCAGGTAGAGAAAAAATTTGCTTTTATACCTGAGAGGCAATACAGCATGGCGGCTGAGATCATATGGTCGGACAGACTAAGATCTCAGTTGTTTCATCTCTCCAGTGGGACATCTCTAGTAGCCCCTTTCGAAGGTTGATGTGGGGACTGAGGTCACACAGTAGTAACCTACTCAGACAGCTGCAGAGAAAGCACTGGAAAGCAGCTGCCAGTATTGGTTGCGTATCATGGGGGAGAGCTGTTGTTTGGGTTATGGTACTGTGATTCTGATGCATGGATTCTGCTATGGCCTTTGCATGTGTGGGAACCAGGGGGGGAAATCTGCAGGGTTCCCCAAGGTCTCCTACATAACTTGCTTTTCTGGATGGGGTCTGATTGTGTTCTCAGTTATCCTCCAGGCCTGGCAAGCACTCATTATAAGAACAGCTGTCTTAACTATGCACCGGGCACAGCCATCTCTCTGAAATCGGAGGCTGTGGCTTAGGTTGGTTAAGGGACTTGTCCAAGGCCCCACGAATATAAATGGCAGGGCAAAGGCCAAATGCAGGCCCTATGAGGCCAAGTTTAGTATTTTTCTGAACAAACCACAGCTGCTTCTCATCTATACCCAGGGTTTATCTTTTTCTGTCAGACCAATAATACATCCCATATGTATAATGATGGATCACACATTAGAAATGGGAATATGTTTACAGAAATACTCTTTTCCAGACACTAACAAAAATATGAAAGTATTTTAAGGGAAGGAAAACTTCACTGAGCAGTCTCTCCTGTCCTCCCTAAAAGACTTTCCAAGTTGAAATAGAACGTAGAATTCTTTATCTGTCTTTTGGATAGCAAGTTTTTTTTTTTTTTGTCAAATATTCATAGAGTACTTTCCTTGGCTAAGTATTATGCAACAGAAAAACTTTTAAGTAAATCTATCTATTTTATCATTTTATTATAGTCTTTTTAGTTCACAAGTCACTCAGAGGATGTCTTAATGTGTGTGTGTGTGTGTGTGTGTGTGTGTACAGTTACTGGGGATTGAACCCAGAGTCTCACAATTACCACTGAACCATATGTCCAGCTCTTTTTTATTCTGAGACAGAGTCTTGCTAAGTTGCCCAAGCTGGAACTTGGGATCCTCCTGCCTCAGCCTCCTGAATAAGTGGGATTACAGGCATGTGCCACCACCCCCAAAATCAAATATTAAGCCAGATGCTTCGCTTTTCCTTGTTCTTCTGGATTCTCAACTCACGCTCTGGGGTCAGTATGTTCCCTACCAGGCTCCGAGTCAGTAGACTCTGCCAAAAGCATCCATTTGGTCATGAAGAAATCAAGAGTTTAGAGAAATCAGAGCTTGGAGTTTAGGGAGCTCCTTTCTCAAGATGCTCCCAGCAGAGAAAAAAGAAAGTGACATAAAACTCTCACAATGTGGAGGAGGTGGCCTGTAATCTGCTCTGCCACACGGTCTTGAGATCAACAGCAAGGGAAGCCTTTTGAAATCAGTAGTTTGGAACCTGAATGTCAAACTAGTTAGCTGCACTGATGGATGCATGACCAAGTCAGTTAAAGTCTTACGAAGCTCATGTGCGTGGCAACACGAGCTGCCCAAATGTAGCAGTGTGGGGTTACCAGCAGGGCTGCGCCTGTGACCAATCTCCCCGTGATTCCTGTAGCATGTGCAGGCGAGGCATTGTCCAGGCTGCATCTCTTTCTGCTTTGCCTCTCTTGTGTAAGAGGATGTCCATTTGAGAAAATTCAACTGCATTTACACATCTATTTATTATTTATACCCTACTTCCTCCCACCTCCAAGGATATTCAGTGACAGCACATCATCCACCAAAACTTCCAAATACTAATTATTCTTCTCTTCCAGGTACCAATTATTTTTGAGGAAACCCTGTAATTTTTATGCTCCTGTAAATGGAACACACATTTGTGTGTGTTCTTCTGACAATCAGATAAACCCACACATGGAAGAAGCCAGGGTCTGTTGGAGATGTTTTTGGTGGAGTGATCTGTTTTTCAGGATGGCAATGTCAGGAGCTGAAAACAGATCCTGGAAGCCAATTCCTAAGTCACTGAGATGGCATGGACTTTGCCCTAACAGGTAAAATGGTTACCCTGCAAAGGAAATTAAACCACAAGGTCAAACAGATCCGACTTTAAGAGAATCAAGCTTAGTGAAAGCAACTTACACAAACAGATCTGGAGACAATCTACAGGGATTGTGTATAAAGTCAGCTGGGAAGTGTGTAAAAGTGTAGCAGGAGAGTGAATTCCAAGTAGCTTGCACTGTGGCTGATGACTGTATAACATGTCGGAGGACGTTTAGAGGCCCATCCAAAGTGTCTCTATGTCAGTATGTTTCCATGAGATATTGTTTAAAGATATCATATATCATCAAAGAGAAAATTCTTCAAAATGCCTACAGAAGATGAAAAACTGTCTGCCTCCACCCTGAGGAAGCCAAGCCAGTGGCGGAATAAAGTAATGGTGCTGCAGTTCTCACTGAGGATTTGGGCAGAATAGCTTTATTTAGAAGGATGGATTGTCAGATGACAGGACAAATCGTTGCTGTCAGCCACAGCAAGCTGCTACAAAGATCTTGAGAAGCCACAATAGATCTGAAATACTAAAAAGCCCCAATGAGTCAGAAGTCAATACATTTTAGGGCATTTTTACTCATATCTGCAGATCTCTGCTTTGGCCGACAGGGGACACAATTCCGGGAATTGGTCTTGTTTTACCGGAAAATCAGTAGAATTCTTTGTTTTCAAGGTTTTTGCCTGCTTTTCGGACTGGTAGATGTAGTACCTCGATTGCAGAAAGTTTTGCATTTGTCAGCTTTGCTTTAAACGGACAACTGCAAAATGAGAAGTAAATCCAGCCAGCAATTTTGTAATCACTCATAAACTGTGCTGTCTGCACTTTCATTCTTTACTGTAGTAATCTGGATATCATAAATTTCATAAATTGAACAGGTTTGTGGTGCATTTTTAGGTTCGTGAATTAGCAATGACTTAAAAATGTGCCAATAAAAAGCGATTTGCATTTATCTTGTCAATTTTTGCCCAAATTTCAAAAATTTTTTCTTTCTGCCCTTAGAGTTATAAAGTTGTACACCACAGTAGACATTTTTGCCTGCTGAGCCCCGAGTTCTAACAGGATGCAGCGTTTTCTACTCATAGGACAGACCTGGCTAAGAAACTGCGCATCCTTTCTAAAGGATTCATTTGTCACCAAGGAAACTGAATGCTACGGCAAGCCAGTCCTTAATTTCCTCCACTGCCTCTACTATTCATTGTTCCTTTTCAGCTGTTGCTATAAGAAAGGAGGCTGATATCGAGTGTTTATAGAGGTCAAACAAGAAAAAAAAAAAAAAAAGGCCAGGGATGTAGCTCAGTAGTAAGTGCTCACCTAGCGTGCATGAGGCTCTAGGTGCTCCCAGCTTGGGGAGGTGGGGAACCAGCTTGGGGGAAGGGGTGAGAATATCAGAGATGTAGGGAGGCCTCTCTTCTTCAAGTTAAACTTGTGCTGTTATTTTATTGAATGACTGAATATCGTTTGAAAAGCAAAGTGGTCCCCTTAAGGACGCCCACCTCAGACACTTAGAAGTTTTGTTTTGAACAATTACCTTTAAAGGGCAGCGCTCACTTCATTTCATGGCATTACCAGATTCCAAGTAACCTGCTCGGGCTGTCTCGATTTTGTTCAATTTCACTCTCTGGATGGCAGACTCCTCGGGGAACCAGAGACCACATCTCCTTCCCAGTCTCCAAGGCTGCGCCTTAGGCACGATCAAACTTTGTAGCCACACTTGCTGAAAGCAAGGGCTTAAACTTAACTCATTCAGCAAGGCCGAAGAGGAAAAACGTCCTGCAGGCTCACAGAACCCTGGCCACCAGAACTGGAAATGCCTGTGTCCAGGGCCCTGTCCTAGGGGCAGCGAGCACGGCTCCCGGGGTGCTGAGGACGCCCCTGTCCCAGCGGAGGGTGCTCAGGGTCTGTTCCTTTTGTATTGCTCCTCTAGGAGGCCGGTGGGGCTCCCACAAGGGATCCTGCTGAACAGGAGTCTCCACCTTCCTTGGCGCTGTTACACACGCGGGTGGGGCAGCATCAGGAAGAGGCCCGCCCCACACCTATGCCCGGAGAGACAGCTGGAGACGGCATGGGGAGGGGAGACAACCAACCTCACATGTGTATTGGGAGCCTATGCACCTGTCTGTCACCCGGGAGGGAATCGATAGGAGCCGGGGTCTTGAACAAAGGAGCCTGGGCCTCCCTCATTTCCACCACAGTCCAGAGGAGCTGGGGGAGGGGGGCATCGTCTCACAAGAGAAAACCACAGTGCTCCCCGCCCTGCGGAACAGGGAGAACCCAGCTCATCGCTAACATCATCTGGCCTGGAAGGTGGCAGCACAAACCTCCCACGCAGAACACGGAGCCCGCGAAGGTGTAGGTGCCCCACCCAGCGCCTTTGTGCAGCCTGGGTGCCACCTAGCGGGGTCTACCCTAGTTCTTAATGCGAGACCTTGTCCGTGTCCGGCAAGGGGGCTTCTTGTCACCTGCCGTGGCAGCGCAGCAGCAGCACCCCTCCCCCCAATTTATATGGGCAAAAATGCGGCCTGGGACACACTGCCCGGTGCAGGAGCAGGCACAAGCCCTCTCCCGCTTCTCCTTCCCCTCACCCCAATCCCTATCCAGGGGGCCCTGGCTCAAGAGCCGCCAGAAAAGCCACCTGTGATGCACCGCAGGAAAGCAAGGTCCCGCACAGGATTTCCAGATCTCTGCGACAGATGCCAGGGGAAGGGGCATCTCCTCAAGGCAGGTAACATTTTACCTTATAAACGGGGAGCCTAAAACCAGGTGGAGAAAATGATAGAGGTCTTCGAGGTGACAGCCTGCCACTCCGTACAACCTGCACTTCCGTCTCTTGAGCTAGGCGTGCTGAGCTCAGGGAGGCGCGGCGCTCGGCTCCGGGGGACCACAAGGACACCCAGAATTAGTCTTGCCCAGACGTGAGGGTTGCTCCCGCCTCTTCACCTGGCGCAGGAATCTGAGAGCGCCCCAAGTTTGCTGCCTGAAAGGCACGGCTCACCACGTCCGCTAGATGGCGCTATCTCCCCCCCAATCCGTCCGCAAGACACCCAATTTATAAAACAAATACAATCCAACGCCTACCGAAACCGCATAATAGCAGCTCACAGGCTCCCATTAAAAATCCCAATTTGGGGAAATTGATTCTACCTCCGAGCAAATCTAATGCAATTACAATTAATAAGATGCAATCAAGAGTTGCATCCTAGAGCGCTTCACAGGCGCCTTCCCCCTAAATACACCTGTCCCCGTACCCTAGTTTATACCCCGGGATGAGCCGGGGCGTAAACCAGGAGCCGAGCTCCGGTGGTGCCCTGCACGCCGCGCCCGCCGGGGACCCCGGGGAGCCGCACCCCTAGCTCCACGCTGCCCCGAAGTCCCGCGCGTCCGCACTCGAGGCGCTTGGACCTGATCCGGTGCCGGGAACGTGCCCCGCGCCCACGCCCCCGGGCAGGCGCTCGCCTCGTGGCCCCGAAACCCCGCGCCCCGGGGAGCCAGATGCCCGGGCGACGCGGACCCAGGGGGCTTCTCGGCGGGACGCGGGGAGGCCGGCCCGGTCCGCGGCTCGGGGGGGGGGGGGGAGCGGTCGACTGTCCGCTGGGAGAGGGGCTGCGGCGCAGAGCAGTTCAGGGAGGAAAGAGCAGACAGACGCTCAGCCACCAAACTTTGCTGCCGCCAAAGGCCACGGCGACCCAGGCGCGGCTGAGCTCCGACCGGGGCAGAACGAGTCGCGGCCCGCGCTTACCTTGGCGGCTGCATGAGCCCCTGCGGCCCGCGGGGGGTGGTGCCGGCCGGGCTGCGGGCGAAGACCGGGTGCGGGGCGGCGCGCGGCGGCCCGGGGCTCGGCGGGAGGGGCTCGGCTGGCGCGGGTCCCCGAGGCCCCGCCGGCTCAGCAGCGGTCCGGGGCGCGTCGCCTGCTCCCGGGCTGCATGGCCGCGAGCGCCCGCAGAAGCCGCCGGGGCGGACGCAGTGCTCCCGGGACCAGCGGCTCCAGACGCCGCAGAGGGGGCTCCTGGCCAGCCCCGTCCTAGCCCGGCCCCCGCCGCGGCCGCCGAGCTCCGGAGGCGAGGATCGTCTGCGCGGAGGAGGGCGGGCCGGGCGCCCCGGGACCCGGCGGGGGCGAGCGCGGTCCCGGAGGCCCCGCCCCGCCGCACCCTCGCGGAGCCGCGCGGGCGGGGAGGCTCGGGCGCGGGGCGCTCGCCGGCGAGGGGACGCGGAAGAGCCCGGCTGTGCGGCTCCGCGGGAGTGCGGCGGGGGCGCGCGTCCCACCTCAGGCCCGGGGAGGTCCGGGCAAGTTGTCCAGGTGTCCCGAGAAGGCTGCTTCCATCTGGGAGGGGCGCCCTGCTGCAAAGCACCTTTGTCCGATCGAGATTTTACTTTTAAGCATCTTTCGGGGAAAAAAGACCGAATGTGTGCATGTGTATAACACCAGTAGCGCACGAATGCACCCTCGCGCCCCATTTTACACAGCTTCGGAGCGTCTGGGGAGGGACGGAGACCGCCCCTCCGCGCCCGAGCCCAGCCCCAACCCAGGTCCCACCGCGCTCCTCTCCGGGCCGGCCGCGGACGGCGCCTCACCGGCTTTTCACACGAATGACCGGCCTCAGCGAGCCCCGGGCTGCTGGAACCCAGGGCTGGACCTCTCCGAGGAACAGCAGAGTCGCCTGGCCGGGCGTGATGTCAGCCTGGGCACGGCTCACGCCCAGATTAGCTCGGCGAGGCTGGGGCTGCGGGCGCACCTCGGATGGGGCGATGACCTTCCCGTTCTTCCCGAACAAACTGTCTCGAATTTTGATTTGATGCGAAGTCTTCTGGATTTGCCAAATGAAAAGGTATCACCCGCAGTAAAACACGATCGTTATTTATGCCTATGGTCTTGAGGGATGTGGTTTTAAAAACTCAATATTCTGCGTTTTATTGGCCAACTGTATTTGGATAATCTATAACTGAGATATAAATAAAATCCATGTGATTTAGCAGAAAGGGGTTGGGTAGGGCAGGGCTGGTTTCTATAATTAGCTCTGACCTCGCACAAGTCTTCTAGCTCTGCCAGGCCTCAGTTTCCTTGTCTATAAACAGAGGAGTTGTACTACAAATTCTGTGTGTTCCGGCTCTAACATCTGGTGAATAGCCAGTTTCTTCCCTCTTCATCTTTCACTTTAGCCTTCTTTAGGGAAACCTCCCTTCAGGGTGGAATCCTGAATCTCAAGCCCCGCCTGCTGGCGCTGATCTCAGCCTGTAATTCTGCACTGGGCCTCCCTTCCCGACCTGTCCTCCGAATCACACTGTAGTCCGGGGCGGGGGGGGGGGGCTGTAGCCAGGACTCCCAGGTCATCACTGCCTCCCTCAGCCCAACGCGGTGTCTGGCACGCAGTAGGCTTGTCGCTCAGCTTCCTTACAGCTCTTCTAAATTGGAAATGCCTGGCATTTCCAAAAGATCTATAAGTAGAAACATGTCTTTTTCAAATGGAGCTTTTGGAAAGTGCCCTGCAAGGTTTTGTCGCCTTGGGGGACAAACAGTCCACTCCCTGGATGGGGACAGGCAATGCTCAGTGAAACCGTGGAGCGCTGGACACAGCCAGGAGCTATTGCCTTGATGAGCATAGATGCCCACGGACAAGACAACGAATACTAAGGCTCCCCATTAAGTACTTGATTAAGTTGGAACTATGCACAAGCCCTCGGAATACACGCACGAACACTCAGATTTAAATGAGGTCATGGGGTGTGTTTAGGGTGCAAATTAACAAGTGTATATGCCTGCAACCAACAATCTAGAAACATTCCTAATATAAAACCCTGGGGGATCCTTGTCTTTCTTCCCTGCAAAAAGCCCGAATTCCTTCAGAGTCTGAGCAGGAAACAGGCCCAGCCGGGTTCAGCAAGGCCATTAAAAAACAAGGGTGAGGAAGTAAACGTCTACAGCACCACGAGACTAATAACGTATTAGTTTCTCTCTTGGCCGGTGTGGAGAGTTGCCGAGGGGAAAATTAAAAACCGGCCCCGCGTTGATAGAGGCAAACAAACACAGCCAGGGCTTCCGCCTCTTCTTGGCCACCTGTCCCTTCCTGCCCGGTGGTGGAGAGCCTGGGCACACCTCATCCCGCTGGGTACCACTCCTGGGGGACGCTGAATGGGACGTCACTTGTTGTCTGGCTATTGCAGATGGCTGGGGCACCTGCTGGGCAAGATCGCATCTTCACAAAGTGGCCTCAAGGAGAAGCGGATGAAAGATTTCTCCCCGCTGACGAGAGAGGGTGTGCGAGGGAGCTGGCACTGGGCACTGTCCCCAGACCGGGTGCCCTGCCCGGTATATCGGATAAGTCAGGCTCACAAGTGAAAGGGCAGCTTCTAGGGGCAGCAGGCCCGGAGTTGTCTGGTGCCCGAGGGAGGAGGAGGGGCCGACTTTCACTCGAGGCTCCAGTGGGACCAGGGGCGGCTTCCTGGTGTGGAACTGGGAGGGAAGAGAACTGCGCCCTCTGTGGCTGGGGGAGGGGCAGGGGCGGCGCAGCTCCGTGTGCACACGCTCCTGTAAGCAAGTCAGTCTCCGGCTTTCCTTCCAGGAGGCTGGTGCTGGAACCCACCCTGCGAGGGAGAGGGAGCTCATCATCCGGGGACTGAGGACATGGATGGAAAGTGTTTATGGACACCTATCACTGAGATGGTCTCGGTGGGCGGGTTGGATTGGAGGGTTCAGATGAGAGGGAAGCAGCTGGAGCATCCATGCACGGAGCATAGGGGGCGTGTAAGGCAGGAGTCCAGTTGGAACTGGACGGGAGAGGGGATTAGTGATGGAGAAGAGAGGGCAGCGCGTGGTCATTCTGATTGTATGGTTTCTTTCTAATGGGGTCTTAAGGCCTCCTTATCAAGAGTGGCCAAAAAATCAGGGTGGAGACTCCTCAAAAATTACATCTAGAAATTCCACTGGCCCCAGTTAGTCCTCTTGTAGATATCTACCCCAAAGAGTTGGAGACATCATATCAAAGTGATAACATGCATATCCATGTTTGTAGCAGCACAACTCATAAAAGGTAAATATTGGAAGCAGCCTATATGTCCATCTACAGCAGAATGGATAAAGCAAATGTGGTATTTACACACAATGGAGTACTACTCTGCCATTAAGAAGGATAAACTTGAGTCATTTGTGGGAAAACAGATGTACCTTGAGACCATTATGTTAAGTGAAATAAATCAGACACACAAGCTTAAGTATGAGAAACCCAAAATATACATGTAGAGCAAAGTAAAAGGTGGATCATAGGACACAGGGAGATAGATCTTTGATGAAAGGGAATGAGATGGAGGGGTGGGAAGGGGATGGAAAAAACTAAGACATGTTTGGTACCAACTGTCCACAAGGAATGGAATCATTAGGTACTGCAAACATGGACTCATACCAATACGAATAATAATAAAAAGCAGTGCCCATGAAGCAAGACAGCCACCCTACGAGAAGCCTGACGGGGGAAAGTCAAGTTCAAATGCACTGTTCGGGTGAGATTCCATGAGGAGGTGACCCAAAAATGCTTGAGGCAGAAGAACTTGGTGACTTAAAAATCCCAGAGAAGTCAGGAGGGAGGCTGAAAGCAGTGGGGAGCTCATCCAGTGGGTGGAGGCTGAGAGAGAGAGAGAGAGAGAGAGAGAGAGAGAGAGAGAGAGAGAGAGAGAGAGAGGACTTTATCAAGGGCCCCAGTGTTCTCCGGTAGGCTTTGGGGCGGGTTGCATTTGGTAAAGGAGGACGTGTGAAGTGGCCTCTGACACTGAGCACTAGATGTAACTGTGTCCAGCAGCTGTGGGTTTGGGGTTAGGGAATGAGGAATACATGGACTACGCGGCAAAAAACCACACTGGGAGGGGAGTTTAACCAAGCCAGAGGTGGCAAGGCACACTTGGCTTTCGAACAGTTTATGTCAGATGAAAACAGATGTTGAAGCAGCAAATACATTAAACAAATTTCAGACATAGGGCCATACCGTGGAGCGCTTTGGCTGCAGAATGAGCCAGAGGGATCCACTGAAGGCTCCCAAGCAGAGGAATTACGTGGGTGGAGCGCCACTGTAAGTGGGTGAATGGAAGATGCTTTGAACAGTGAGGAGGCAGAAGCCCAGCTGGAAGTTTGTTAATCATGACATAGTATTTATTAGCAAGAGTGTGACCTGGAATGCTAAGAGCACATTGGGAAGTCGGAGGCTGTTGGAGAATCTAAATGCAGAAATGGGACAATCTGCAAACTCAGCAGGAGTATCTAATTCCCTGAAGAGCTGAGATGATCCCCCCCACCCCCGTTGATGATGCTCATTACAGAGGCTGGAAAATCAGGAGGGGAGCACAGTGAGGGAGAGGTAGATGATGATTGGACCCAGCACCATGGTCTCAGCATGAGAGGGAACCCCAAGCGAGGTGTGAAGAATCACCCAATGTTCCATATCTGGTAGTGTGTGTGTATGTCTAAGTTAAAAACCTGATGCTCATGATAATAATTAGCTTGTTATGCTTCTCTGCAGCCTCTTTTCCCACAGGCCTTCACTTTCCATCACGTGGTAAGGACTACCATCGAGGTAGGAAGCCGACTCTAGTTCTGTGGGGTTTGTTCATTAAATAAGTCAACTGTCAGCTGCAGGGATAGAAAGCAAAATCATGTCTGTTCATCTTTATCTCTTGGATTTGGGCAACAGAATAGGGTGATTGGAACATGACTTCCCTTGGGGCTTTGGCTGAGTGATTTGCTGGGTGGTTGAGACACGGGGATCGTTGCAGGGTTTGGGCAGCCACAGCTACAGAACAGCTGGGATGTGGTCAGTGAGCACGTCCTCCTGTCCCACAGCGGCACCCACAGAAGCCTGTCTCTGACAACTTAGAGAACTTGGGGCCAGCTGGCAGGCCACGCTCCCTTCATGGTGACCTGTGGGAGGGGGAGGCCTGCCCACTTCCTCATCTGGAGGCAGGCTCCGTGTGGATTTTGTTTTGCAGTTTTTACTGAGCTCCTTCCTGGCTGGTACATTCAACGTATGTTCCAATTGCTGCCTCAGTCCTCAATACCTGGATATGAGGTAGGAATAGGAATTGTATTCTCTAGGAAACCGAGTCCAAATGGGAAGTGAGTTGATAAGCAAGTGGGAGAGTCAGGATTGGAATCCATGTCCATCTGAGTCCAAAACCAGAGCATTTTCCTTAAGCTCGTGGCCTTTTTTCTTATCTGCTATTTCTCTCCTTTCCTATTAGGAAACACTTCTGCCCTGAACTTAGGGGGAGCACTGTATGCTCCACTTTCTGCAGCACTGCCTAAGCTAGTGGAGCATGAATGCAGTGCTGTGACCTTCGGGCAGATGCACCCAGAGTCCAGTGACAAGATGGGTTGGTGCATTGTTTTGCCGGGCAGCTCTGTCAAAATTGGGAACCCCAGGGAAGTTCAGGGAGTCTTTGGATTCCTGCACGTACTGCAATGAAGTCACCAGGAAGTGACCGTCACACCTGCTTCTGGGGATCTGAAGTTGGTTGCCAAAGTTTGGGCTCTTTAGAAGGCATCTCACTGGCTGGTATAAATTAATTCTTATACCTCATGCATAGAGTTCATGCTGTTTCGGTTTCCAATCCAGACTGCTTTTCCAGGTTCTCGTATCAGGCATTGAATCTAGTCCACAGATTAGGCAAGTTCAACATGGACAAGAGTGGAGAGACTCAGTGCGCTACTCATTGCCTGGGGGTATGCTGGTGGGGTTCCATTATTTTTTTTAACAGAAGACATCACTGATTTTAAAAAATATGTAATGCCAAGATGGCATATCAGTTAGGGTAAGGCTGAATTGCTGTGACAAAGAAACTCAACAATAATATGACTTCAAGAATAAAGCTTATACATCTCCTACCTAACAGTTCAGATAAACCTTTGAGCTAAGTCTCCCAACCCCAACCCTGGGTCAGGGACACATCCCCCTCAAAGGCCGCCAGACCCTGACAAACTGCTTCTGAATATGACAGGGAATTCTCCACTCAGCCCAAGGCTGAGCAGTGGCATCTATCGGAATGAGAGTGTCCATTTCTCCATTCTGCAGACATGTTCAGAGTTGGCCCAAGCTAACTGGGTGGATGGGCATTCTCGAGCATTGTGGCATTGCAGACTATGGGGGTCTTGAGAGGCCCCTAGATCTCAGGGAGTCTTTGCATTGCTTGAGGCCTTGGAAGAGGTCCAGATGCTCTTTCTTCTCCAGCAGAAGCGCTCATCATGCTTTGTGCCAAGCCTCTCCCACCCTTGAGATGGAATCACGAGTTTCAGGCTGACACTGAGCATGGAAACATATGTGGTTCATGATGGTTAAAGAGTGGTACCTCCATTTTTGTTGTTAGTCTTTTATTGTTCTGCTCTTTTAGAGGAGTTGGTTCATTTTCATGTTCATTTACTGAGAAATTCACAGCAGGAAACGGAAGTCTGAGACCCACAGACCCTTTCTGAGAGAAGCCACGGATGGCAGCTTGGTGCCATGCCAGCCCAGGGAGGGAATGATGCCAACACCCTGCCCAGAAGCTCTGCCCCTCCAACAATGGGCACCTATGTGCATTGCATTATTCTTTCTTAGAAGAAGCAATGGAAATCATGTTATCTGCAGGAGATGGGTGGGATTGGAGACCATCATGTTAGCCAAACAAGCAAGACTTAGTCAAATGTCACGTTTTCAGTCCTATGAGGACTCTAAAAAAACTCGGAGAAATAGAAAAAAAGAAAGAGATCAAAGGAAAATAGAGGGCAGATTTTCAGAGAAGGGAAAGAGGAGTGATGGAGTGAACAGAATCAAAACATGTTACACACATGTCTGGGTGTGCCAAAATGAAACCCATTGTTCTGTGTAACTAACGTAACTAATAAAATAAAAAGAAAAGTAAAAAGGTAAGTAATATTAGAAATAAAACAAAAAGAAACAGTGGTGAAAGGAGAAGGTTGTTTGCTTTCTTGGCAAAGTGAAAACCTGGCAAACGCGTACTTCTCTCCGGTTTTTCCCTCTTCTCTGTGAGACCCGTCATTAGGTCCACTGCTCTGCACGCAGGCTTTCCACGGCATGCGGCTGGGGTGAGCTGGCTTAGGGGAGTCGCTTTTGCAGAGCGCCAGCTTGCTGTGAGCTGACGCTTGCTTCAGCCTCCTCTGGCGTTGCATAGCGAGGAGCAGGTGGGTCCTGGCTGGCACCGCTGTGGATGTGGACGGCAGGTACCGCTGAGCCCCGGAGCAGCGGGCACCACACAGGGCCTGTGAGCAGGGCCGGAGACGCCTCTGGAGGGAGAGCTTGGGGCGGGGTGGGGGGACTCCTCATGTCCGGGTCCTCCTCCTCTTCCTCCCGGGTTCTTGTAGGAATCGTGGGGGCCCCGGGGAAACGATTCCTTCAGGGGCCAGTTTATTCAGCGGAAGTTAACTTGCTTGTTTTTAAATAATCAGGGTCCGGATACCAGATTTTTAATTTTAGAAAACTCAAAAATAAAGCAAAAAGATAAATAGAAGTTTCAGTAAAAAATAAAAGCAGCAACAGCAGAAGCTTCACTCTTTTGCCTCTTGTGCACAAAAATGCATGATGTGGAGCTTTTGGAGCCCAGAACTGAAAAACAGAGAATTCACGAAATGGATTTGCAGCTGTGCTGGAGGGGGGTCCCGCATCGCTTCACTGTGTCATCATCGTTCTCCATGGTTCTGGGGCAGGACGCTGCAGAGGTATTAGCAGGAGGTAAGAAACCAGAATCATATTCCTGGGAGAAAAATCTCCCTGATTTGCAGGAAGATCCTGGATCTGACTTATGGCTTCTAAGTCGCCAAGGTCAGTTCGGGAATAGAATAGGCCTCGCTGGGTTTTGCTGGCTCCTCCTGCTCCCCCTCTTCCCCACCCTCCAAGGGTAACTTCGGTTTCTTCAGAATAATATTTTGTTTTGTTTTTGTGGGGTTTTTTGGTACCGGGGATCGAACTTGGGTCCTTGTGCTTGCAAGGCAGGCGGCGGAAGCACTGAGCTAAATCCCCGGCCCCGGAGTTATAGTTAAGCAGCAGCCATCTTGCCCATTTGTCTGCAGAGTGACCCACTGGGCCACATGTACGGGGGACTCTGGGAGACTGGCTGCCCGGAGACTGGGGTATGGGTGGGTGTGAGTGGTGTACACTTGGAGACCGGAAGGTCTTGGTAAACGTAATTTAAAAATCTTAAAGGAAGGGAGGGACAAGAAAAAGAAAAAAGAGAATGGAAGGAAAAAAAATGGAAACAAAGCTTTTGTAAATAAGGAGGGGAAGAAGGGTTGAAGAGAGGGGAGGGACATGGAGAAAAAAAGAAGAATCACGATCTATCATGTACAGCTCCAAATTCCCTATGATGAGTGTGATCTTTATGTGCATCTAAAATGTACCAACCAAATAAATTTGCCATGAAAAAAATCTTAAAAGCTGCAGCCAAAGCCCACAGCTGTGTGAGAGGGTGGCGAGCAGAGGTGTGCTGTGTGCCCACCCGGGAGGGCCAGGACCCTCAGATGAGCCCTGGGGCGGCCGTCTGGGAACGAAGCAGAGGGACCATGGTTTCTGCCAGGGCGGGACTGAGGAGAGAGAGTCTCCTCAAAGGCAAGGCTCGCTGCTACCTGTCCTGTGATGGGGAGGCACCTGTGGGGAGCCCTGGGGAGCCGAGCAGGAAAGCTGGATCCTCCAAAGCACAGCAGGCCGTGCGCTTCTGCCACGTAATGCCCGGGGGACCCTACAGCCGCACTGTGGAGCTGCCAGGAGCCCTGTCCCCAGGGATCCCGGCCAGCACTGCTGCTTCTAAAGGAGTAGACAGAGCTCATGCAGCCTTCGCATCAGTTTTAGTTCTTTTATCATCTGATTGTGAAATAGTTGTAAAACTACAGCAAAGAAAAAGGATTGGAGAAACCCTAAGCGAGTTTCCATACACCTGAAAAATAGAGCTTAGGTGTATGACAAGTGTCCTGTGCTATGGAGGATGCTGGGAGGCTGAGGCGGGAGGGTGGCAAATTCAAACCAGGCCGAGCAGTCTATGTGTGTGGGAATCTAGTGGCTGTCCAGGCTCCAGGGATTGGACGTCTCCAGGTGGGAACCAGGCAACTAGATGTTCACAGAACCAGATCTCTCCCTCTACCTTTAGTGGTGGAGTTGATCTTCCAAATCCTTGTCTTCAGCCCAGACACAGTGTGGGTGTTGAAGGTTCACATCCAGGCACTCCTGAGCTCTGTGATGTCTTATTGGCAAAGCTCAACATATTTAAAGAATTCTTTTGCCGGGGATTTAGCTCAGTGGTTCCGGCACCTGCCTCGCAAGCAAAAGGTCCCGAGTTCAATTCCCGATACAAACCGCCCCCCCCAACCCCAAATTCTTTTCCAACTGAGTCAAAAACCTAGTACTTATTCTGGGTTCTTTCCTCTTCCCTTCAGTCACCATATTTGGCCAACTTCTGGAATCCCCCTCCCACAGCCCTCTCTGTCCCTTCCCTGTCATAGCCTAGCTCAGGCCCCTCAGTGGCTGTCACCAGGGCCATCCAGGTAGTGACCTTCTGGAAGTTCCCATTGGCCACACCACTCCCATGCTTTACCCGTCCCCACAACATCAGTTGTCATTAGGGAAATGCAGATGAGAGGCCGTGCACACCCATCGGAAGGGCTAAGACAAAAGTAGTGACACCACCGAATGCTGGTGAGGATGGGAAAATCTGGATCACTCATACAGTACTGGTGGGAATGTAGAATGGCATAGACTCTCTGGAAAACAGTCTGATGGTTTCTTAAAAACCTAAAACTTCGATGGCCATAGCACCTTACAGTTGTACTTACCCCGGTGATTTCCCGGGGTGGGGGTGCTGTTTCCATGAAAACCTGTACACAGATGATCCCTGTGGCTTTGTTCCTGACAGTCAGACTGTCCTTGGAGCCCGGCTGTCTTCCATAGGTGAATGGTTAAGCAAACCGTGAGACCTCTGGACCCTGCAGTCCTATTCCACAGAGGAGAGCATTGCTGATGTGTGCTATACATAAAGGGATGAATGGCCAGGAAGTGATGCTGAGCATAAGAGAAGTAAACCCACAGTATGTGTGAGTGTATGAATGTGGTCACACAACACTGTGAAAATGACAGCATGCTGTAAATGGAGACTAGTTAATGGTTTCCAGGCATTTGGGGTAGGGGGCAGGGAGGAAAGTTGTGTTTATTATTATTATTATTATTATTATTTTTTGGTACCGGGGATTGAACTCGGGACTTCCCGCTTGCAAGGCAGGCGGTGGAACCACTGAGCTAAATCCCCGGCCCCTGTGTGCTTATTATTAATGGCAGCAGGAGGGATCTTCGTGTGAGGGTGGATATAAATCCAAAAGACACCATCAAGCACAATAAAACCTGGGAATCAGAGCAAGATGTGGGAGGATTGTATATGTGTCAATATATATGTGTGTCATTGTCCCATACTTTTGCAAAATGTTACCATTCAGGGAAACTAAGTGTACAAGAGATTTCTTTACTGTTTCTCATGACTGCATGTGCATCCACAGTGATCTCCATTTGTCAGTTTAAAAACATTTACATTTATTAACAAAATTTTTATTGTAGTAAAATGTATGCAACGTAAAATTTGCCACCCTGACCATTTTTAACCTGCAGTTCTGTGGCTTTAAGGACATTCTTCTCATGGTTGAGTGACCATCATAGTCTCCCATCTCGAGGACTTTTTTGTCTTCTCCAACTGGAGCATTGTGCCATCTAAATACTTCTTATTCCTCCTGCCCCGTTAATTTTTATTTACCTGAGAAAAACCTTCACATCAGAACTCCTCCTGAGGCCCGCATCCCCCAGGACAAGCTGTCTCAGGGCCCCTCCTGTGACCTCGCTTTACTTCCTACTCCGGACACCCAGCCTCTCTCTGCCTTTCCGACTCCTACTCCGTTGCAGGGCCCCAGAAGGGGTTTTAGCAGCGCGTTCACAAGGCCACACGTTCTGTAAATTTGCAGAAGTGAGAGACACGCACTGCAATCAGCAGTCATTTCCGGTATTTTCTCCACCGGCCGGAAGTTGTTGACTATTTCGACTCTTAGCCTCTGTGGCATGGTTTCTTTTTAGGTCTGGCAAGCCTGGAGTTTTCTTTCATGAGTCTGTTGTGAGGATGTCTGCCTGCTATGGAGCTGTTCAAGCCTCACAGTATGGGACGATGTGTCAAGACCTATGAAAGGTATTTTCAAAGACTTGGAAGAGAGGAGCCTGAACGTAAATGAGAGGCAAAAAGTTTACTCAGAAAGTCAATAAAGCTTGAATATGCATTCTTCTTGGAATCGGGAAATAGGTTCTGGAATATTTCAATAACAGAAGTGAAAAATTACAGACTCTGATTTGGACGTAGATGAAAGCAACCTTAATTTGTTATCATTAAATTTATTTATTAAAGGATGGAGTGCTGGGCAGGGTAGAACATGCCTGTAGTCCCAGTTACTGTACTTAGAAGGCAGAGGATCCGCTGAGCCCAGGAATTTGAGAGCAACCTGGGCAACAGAGTGAGACCACATCTCTTAAGAAAACAAGGAAGGGAGGAAGAAGGAAGGAAAGAAAGGAAGAAAGGAAAGAAAGGGAGAAAGAAAAAGAGAAAAATAAATGCAGGTGAACTTGATTTTTATGAACAAAATATGCTCAAAATAAACACCAAAATCAGTAGAAAACATTCTGGCTTTTAAAAAAATTATAGAAAATTTAAGAAATATATTTAAAGAAAAAATTCAGTAAGAGAAAGATAGTATACTACTTCTAATAAAAGTAATGATTAAGATCTTGGGTACTTTGATAACCCAGTTAATTGTGAGGACCAAATCATGTGAACACATTGGAAAAATTTTTAAGTTTTTTGCTGATTTCCCCCAAATCAGTGACATCAGCAAGATAAACTTTTACTATTCACAGTACCAAGAAATCAGCCACAACTGGCCAATGAGTTTCATCAATTCAAAGACTTCAGAGACTATCAAGATTAGTGATTAGTCAACCCCGAAGTCTCCTGAAAAATCATAGCTCCTGTACAACCTGGGAAGCTTTTTGTTGTACAAACATGTCAGGAATTACTTGGGACGTGGAAGGATTTTTTTTTGGAAACTGTTAAGAATAAAAATAAAGTTTCGATCTACCTTGTCCTTCAACTGAATTATCTGTTTTCTGTGTAGATCAGATATTATCTCCTGCTAGGAAGAGGTGATCAAAGAGTGTGTGGGATAAATACCTGAGCATAAAATCATTATGGGTAGTCAACAAAAGGATTAAGTAGTTTTTCTGTATAGTGTAAGATTTGTGATCAACTGTTACAAAATTTGTAATTTATGGTATCTTTTTCTTATTCTAAGTCAGTATTCATTTTTGTACCAAATTTTGTATTTTGATGGAGGGTCCTCAAATTTTATTAGCTTCGGGTCCTTCAAAAATCTGAATCTCCCCATCTCCCCCACGTCTTAGCTGCATAATTCCCAGACATCCCAGAAGACTCCTGTCTAACATCACCCCTCCAAATGCCTTAGAAAAATAAAACCAAAAGCCTTTGGTTATACTTTTTCTCCCCCGAGAACCAGTCTGGTACACTGGACAAAAATCCAGACTCAGGGCCCTGGCAGTGGGGGCTTGAATTCCAGCAACCTGGCCCTGCAGAGTTGTGACCTCAGGTAAGTTATTTACACTCTCTGTGCTTCAATATTTCTCTGGTAAAACAGGTCCAAGAATTGGACCAGGGATTTAGCTCAGTGGTGCTGTGCCTGTCTTGCAAATGCAAGGTCCTGAGTTCGATTCCCAGTACCAAAAAAAAAAGAACAGTGCCTAACTCAGCACTATGGTGAGGATTAAATAGCTTTATGTGCCTGGACATGCTGGCCAGGTGTCCCCAATACTTAGCTGCAAGACTCACACATGGCTGGTACCCAATAAAGGGCAAGTTAATTTGAGTTCGTGACCTGGTTGGAAAGAAAGGCTGAGGCACATGGCTTATTTAGATATGACCTTCAGTAAATTAATTCAGCTCTCTGGTCTTGGGCTCCTTTCCCATAAATAGTGGCTTCCAAATTGGGAGCCTTCATAGTTCTCAAATTCTATGATGTAGTAAAGATAAGACTACATCTAATTTTATTACTCACTGGAGTGAACATTTAGTGAAGTTCAAAAATTGCTATTCCCTTGACCGTTTCTGGATGTTGCTCTTCATTCTGATTCCTTAAATATTTTCTGTAAGCAAGCAGAATATAAATAGTAACAGGATATCCCAGCTCTAGACCTTGTGTCCATTGTCATCTTATTACCAACACTCATTGGCCTTTAATATCTTTCTTTTCCTTCCATTTAGCAGTATCCATAGTGTTTTGCATTTTTATAAATTTTGAGATTTGGGAGCGGTGCACTTTTGATGGGCAATTTTATGTCCTCTTGGCTGGCTGCTGGTGCCAGCTGGTGAAACACTAGTCTAGATGTTGCTCTGAAGGTCAGTTTTAGATGTGACTAAGAGTGACAGTCCCTTGGCTTTCAGCAGAGCCGAGCACCCCCATAATAGGCTGAATCTCATCCCTGCAGTTAAAGGCCTCAGTGCAGAGACTGAGGTTTCCCAAAGAAGAAGAAATTCTGTTTCAAGCCTGAAACAAAATCCCAGCCCTGATGATGAGAGTAAGAACAGCTTCCATTTCTTAAAATAAATCTCTCTTTATGTACACAGCTGTCCCTCAGTACCCACGGAGGACTGGTTCTGTGACCTTCAAGGAAATCAGACTCTGAGATGCTGCAGTCCCATGTATAGAGTGGAGCAGCATTTGTGTGTAACTGATGTTCATCCTCCCAGAAGTCCTCCCTAGAGGATGGACACACCTACCATGATGGAATCACTACGGAAGAAGTTGTCATCTGCATTGCTTAGGGAGTGATGGTAAGAAAAGGTCGACATATTCAGTACGAAGGGTCTCGCTGTGTAGCCCAGGTAATCCTCCTGCCTCAGCCTCCTGAGTGCTGGGATTACAGATGTGTGCCACTATGTGCAGCTGAAAGGTTTTTGTTTTTCCCTGAAATTTGTTTTATTTTTTTGGTACTGGGGATCGAACTCGGGTCTTTGTGCTTGCGAGGCAGGTGGCGGAACCACTGAGCTAAATCCCTGGCCTAAAGTATTTGGGGTTTTTTTTGGTACCAGGGATTTCCTGAATATTTTTAAATAAGGTTGATTGAATCTACAGACATGGGCCCAACTGCATATATGGTTGTTTCTCTGGGAATCCTGGACTCACGTAGCATTAAACAGGTTGAGGCCTATCAGGCTTATGTGTCCATTTCTCCATCTGCCCAGCCGTGACTGGGATGGCTCTGGAAAAAAGGGACAGGACTTGTGTACCAGCACGGGGAACATGACGGGTTCAGCCTGTGGCTCCCTGAAAAGCCACCAGGACAGTGCTGTGGGAACTCGGACATGCGGAAGTTTGGTTAAACACAGCCGGCTTTCCTGGGAACTCGAGCCTGCCCTCCACCAGCCAGGGCAGGACTCGAGGCTCAGCAGGACGTTCCCAGGGCGTGTGACCTTCTTCTTGGGGGTGGGGGGTGGGCCCTCCATGGCACCATGTCCAAGTTGGGTTGTTTTAAGCGTTTTTGATTTGTGAGGTGTTTTGAATGAGGGAGGGCTGCAGGCCAGGGCCTGCTTTGGAGGTGGAGGTGGAGAGAGTAAAAGTGAGGGGGTTGCAGTGTTCAGCTCCCAGAGGCTGAAGAAAATCTTGACTCTGGCCTTCCAAGTGCGGAAGACCACAGACAAATTGAGGAACTTCTTTGACCTCCCTCCCTCCTTTTTTCTTTTCTTTTCCTTCCCCTCTGCCTCCTCTTTCTTCTTCTTCCTTTCTCCCCCCCCCCCCTCCTCCTCCTCCTCCTCCTCCTCCTCCTCCTCCTCCTCCTCCTCCCCCCCCCCCCCCCAGGGCCTTCTCATTGAGCTATATCCCCAGCCCTTAAAAAGAATTTTGAGGGCTGGGGATTTAGCTCAGTGGTTTCGCCGCCTGCTGTGCAAGCATAAGGACCCGAGTTTGATCCTTGGTACCAAAAAAAAAAAAAGAATTTTGAAAAATCTTTTAAAGGCAGGGTCATGATAAGTTGCCCAAGCTAGGCTTGAAGTTTTACTGTCCTGCCTCAGCCTCCCAGAGTGCTGGGACTACAAGTGTGCACCACCACACCTGCCTTCATTTCTTACCTGTCAAGTGGAGAGGATCTTTCCTTGAAAGATCGAGGTGAAGAGTGAATGAGATCGTGCAGGGCCCTGGTCAGGAGGCAGGAGTGCAGTTAATGCCAGAGAGCATTTCAGGGCGCCCTCTGTCTTTCTTGCATGTCTCCTCTTAAAGACAGTGGGGCACTGACTGCCCCTTCTAAAACCAAAATGCAGACCATTCCAATCAATGATTTCCAAGCTGTGGCTGAACCTTCCCAGGAGTGAGGAAAGAGCCCACCTCTCGGGTGCTGCCCTGTCACACCAGGGCCCCACTCTGATGTGGCCCGAGTCTCTGCTCTCACCAGGTGTCCCTGTGTCAGAGGTCACTCAGAGCCGCCAAGCTGCTGGGGCTTCATGGAGTCATAGCAGTGCTTCCTGTGAGTGAAACAGCGAGGTCTTTGTGGTCAGCGGGATCAGCTTGAACTCTGGTGCCTGAGTTGTGCTTGAGCCTCAGTTTCCTTATTGTGCACAAGGAAATCAGACCTGCCTGGTTCACACCTGGGAGCTGATGTTTACAAATGGTCTGGCCTTAGGTTCAGCCTAGGGCTCTTGTTAAAAATACAGTTTCCCTGACCTCACTCCAGAGCTACTGAGACAGAATCTTCCAAGGTATGGTTTAGGAGTATATATAGCTGCATAGCTCTGATAGATTTTGTATATCCACTTTTATAGAAACATCATTCACAGCCAAAAGGTGGAAGCAACCAGTGTCTGCCAACAGGTGAATGAATGGGAAAACATAATGTGGTATATGTATGCAATGGAATACTACTCAGCTACAAAAAGGGAAGGAAATCCTGACACATGCTATAACACAGATGATAGTGGACACATTACAGTAAGCAAAATAAGCCAGTCACAAAAAAGACAAGTATTATATGATCCCACTTCCCTGAGGTGCCTAGAGGAGTCAAATGCATAGAGGCAGAAAGAATGGTGGTTGCCAGGGCCTGGGGTGGGGATGGGGGAAATGGAGTTAGGTGGCAGAGTTTCAGTCAGGAATGATAAGAAGCTTCTGGAAATAGATGGTGGTGATGGCTGTGCACAGTACGAATGTACTCACATCATTCAGTAAGCTGAAGTGCTTGATTTTAATTTGTGTACATTTCACTGAAGACATTAAAAAAGCCACACAAGCTGTGCTAACACAGTGAGTCTGGGCACTGGGCTTGTGACTCTGCCTCCATTCCAAATCTTGTGCTGTTCTTTACAGCCCTGCTTCTCCTGCAGCCTGCCTTTCCACCCTGCCACCTTGAGGTGGGCCTGCAGCCAGTGGGGCAGCCTAGAAGTGGAGGGGCCGGTGCTCCCAGCAGGCCCTGCGGCAGCAGCTCTGCAAGGCAGAAGGGTTCCCCTGCCAGCAGCTGGCAACGCCCATCTCCTGCCTGTCCTGCTGTTGCCACCAGCCCTCAGGCCATGGAGGGCAATGACAGCCAGACTTGGGGAGAGGAGAGCCATCCCGCGCAGGTTCTGAGTCCGAGCTTTCCCTGTCCACCCGGGCTGTTAGCTTGGACAGCGGCCTGTGTGTCTCCTTCTCCCCTCCTTGGAGAGTTTGGGGAAATGTAAGCCTGCCGCTTTCCTCCGGGGAGACAAAGCACCTCGGGCCGTGGTGCCCTGGAAAGGCCAAGAAAGAAAGAAGTGCAGAACCCCAGGGACCTGCTGCTCCCCAGCCGCCATCTGCCAAGGATAGGGTCCAAGCCACGCTTTCCCCTTTCTCCCAGCTGGAGATGTTGCCCTTGAATCAAGATAGAGTTAAATACCTCTAAATAATTGATCACTCTCTCGAATTGGTGTTCCCGACCTGCTTGCGTTTTTCTGGGTGCCTTTGCTGGTCTTTTTATCTTTTTAATTTACATGTGGTATTAACAGTGTAGGAGCATGTGCGTGACCACACACACCCATGCTCACACTCAGCAGAGGGGCTGCCCTTCCTTCCCTCTTCAGGTCCCACACTGGGAAGTTAGCGCCTCTTCCCTGCTCTTCTTGGACTGGAAAGAGCGTTGGCCAATCCCAGAGTTAGGCCTGATCGGAGTGCAAGGGCCTTCTACTTTGTTCAGTGGCTTTGACAGGCACTGGGTCCCAGCAGACTTTAAATAGAGCGATGATACTTTCTGTGACAAAGAGTTCCAATGGAGAGAAATTTGGGCTGGAAAAGGGAATGCGGCAACTTTTAATTCAGCCAGGGGATTTCCACAGAAGGGGAGCAGAAAGCTCTCTTCTGTTAGTTCCAGGAGGCAAAGTTCCTGAAACAGGAGGCCCCTGGGCAATTGGAGCCCTTGTTGCGAAGTAGGTGGCCCCAGAAAAATGGGGAGCAGGGCAGGGAGAGGCCAGGTGCTAGGGTCTTTTGTGAACACTCTGAGTGGATGTATAAAGGAAAATAAGAGCAGAATGTCTCTGTCTACAAAAAGTTTGTGGAAGATCAAGGAAGGATCAATAGAATCTATCTGAGGAGGCGAGCAGAGACAAGGGAGGGGTAGATGGGAAATTCACCTGTGCTGCTTTCATTTCTGAATCAAATTTGTGGCATTTGCATGCGTTACTTATTTAGAAAAAACAATGAAGAGGTCAACCCACAAATATAGAAATTGGGGCAGATGGCATGCATTTATTGTGGTGAGCAAAAATAAATCAGATATGCTTAGATCAGGAGATGATTATTTTCTTGGGTTATAAAATTTTTATGTCTTATAAAGACAAAAAATGGCTGTATCTGTACATCAGCAATCATAGATTATTGCCATTGTCACTGGGTGTAACCCAGGGTTCCTCAACCTTGGCACTGTTGACATTTGGGTAATTCTCTGTTGTGTTGGGAGCAAGTCCCCTTGCAGGATGGCTTCAGCAGCCCCTGCCCCCAGAGTAGTACCTCCCCAGTCTTATCAAACTGAGGGTTTTATGTCTTCAGCAGGATGGGGAACATAAGTTGTGGGGCTGAGAGCAAAATAAAAATATGGGGCCACTTGGACAAACATCTATTAAGAATATCAAGATAAAGGGCTCAGTGGTAGGACGCTTGCCCAGCATGCATGAGGCCCTGGGTTCTATTCCCTGTACCTGAAGCTATTCTAAGCTCAGCACCCCACGTGACCATACAACTTCCATACCCTTAGAGATGACCCCAGTCTCCAGACATTGCCAAATGTCCTCTGGGGGACCAAATTGTCTTCACTGAGAACCACTGGTCTAAACGAATCCATTTAAGTTTATATACATTTGGTCAGAATCATAGTGCGACTTAAAAAAAAGAATAAAATTACATAAAGTGTTTAAAAACTGTAGACTGTCAACTGACAGAAGGCTTGGATGGCAGCCAAATTTGGCCCACCATCTGTTTTTATAAATAAAGCTTTATTGGAACACAGCCATGCCCATTTGTTGACATACTGGCCGGTGCTGCTTTTGTGCCACACAGCAGAGCTGAGAAGCTGCAGCAAAGACCATATAGCCCTGAAAGCCTAAAATATTTATTGTCTGGCCCTTTACAGCAAAATCTGCCAACCCTGTTCTGGGTGATTGAGTTTTCAATGGAGTTGCTGCTGGTGGTGGAGGAGTAGAGTTAGCTAGGAGCCCCTGAGGTGTGTGGTTTTCTGGTTTCCATTATCCACCCGAGAGAGAGCAGTTAGGGTTCTTGTCGGGAGGTGTAGAAAACTGCTCAGCTATTTAAGCAAAGAAGAGTTTACTAGAAGGATAGGGGGGTGCTCACAGAATCAGTGGGTGGCTTAATTAATGCCTTAATAGTGTGCAGAGCGCAAAGGGGCAGGACATTGCTCTTATTTAATATTCTGCGCCTCAGCTCAGCTGGGGCCCAGAGGGTGTTCGGGCGAAAGTCATCAGCACAGAGAGCATGTGGGTGGTAAAAGAGTTGTAAGGTGGGCAAAAGATAGAGGACAGGTTAGTTTTTATTTTATCCAGACAGGTGCACTTCATTCTTAATATGCTTTTGCATTGCACCCTCTGGTTTTTCATTTAAAAAATATTACATTTCTGGGGGAAAGTGTTTGGTGAAAGCAGTTGAAAGGATGAAGGCTTGATAAAAGCTCAAGTAGTTTTGTATGAGTAATAATAATTATTATGATGGTTTCCTGCCTAAGCCTTCTCAGTGGGTAATATTTGCAAATTAAACACACTGTAAAATATTCAGCCCCCTGCCACAATCTTGGTTGATTTGCATAATCCCCCTGTACGGGTTCTGGGGTGAACTATTCCCTAATTAATTATTAAATTCCCATCTGTACTGTGTGAACAAGCTAATGAAATTCCAGCAGCCCCTGAAGAGCCAAGTACCATCCGCTCCTGGAGAAGGCTTGTGGTTTTTCCAGCCCGGGGTCCTTCTTGCAGCCGGGAGTCCCTTCTTAAGCACCTCCCCCCAGGACAGTTGGAGATTTGGCTGGTGACAGAAATGCTCTGACCTTCCTGTGACCCAGGATTCCACGCTTCTGGTCTCAGCCCCATACCACACACAGCCTGGCCACCGAGGGATCTCCAGTGGCACATCCGATGTGGCTTTATAAGGACATTTTCAAACTCATCCTAGGTTGAGTTTATGGACAGCCCTTAAGGTTCATGGCTATTCCCCCATTACCTCATTTTGGGGTGGGTTTTTCCATATGGCAGAACATCAGTTTTATTCTCTAGTCATTTAGCTACTTTTTTTGTTTTTCCAAATTTTTGGATAAACCCACAGCATCCTCCCTGCAGCTCTGGGAGTTACAGGCCCAGAACACTTGCAGGAAGAGGGGTGGGTGACCCACCAGGCAGCAATGGTGGGGCCAGGTGCAGGGGCCTGGGGGCTCTGGGTTAAGGCAGAATCCCACCCGGAAAACATGCTTGCCTTCCTTCTTTCCTTCCTCCCTCCCTCCCTCCCTCCCTCCCTCCTCCCTTCCTTCCTTCCTTCCATCCTTCCTTCTTTCCTTCCTTCCTTTTCTTTTCCCTTGTGATACTGGGGATTGGACCCAAGACCTTTGCACAGAGCTATATCCCCAGTCCATTTAAACATTTTTCATTTTGAGACAGTCTTGCTAAGTTGCTAAGTTGCCCAGGGAGGGCTCAGACTTGCAATCCTCCTGTCTCAGCCTTCCACAGTGCCGGCACTATAGGCATGGGCCTCTGGACCTGGGAGGAAAATGGGCTTTCTGAGGCATTGCACTGTGGGCCACACAAGTGGTTCTTGTTTGAGGGTCGGTGTCTTTGGAAGAATTTTTCTATGAAAAATCCCATCATAAGGCTGGGGATTTAGCTCAGTGGTTCCACCGCCTGCCTTGCAAGTGCAAGGTCCCGAGTTTGATCCCCAGTACCAAACAAACAAACAAACAAAATCCCAGCATTTACTAGTCAGTCTTGTCTTTAGACGTAGCAAGGAAAGTTGACCTTCTAATTGCTGATAGCTAAGCTTTCTTGGGGTCCCGGCTTGTCCAGCTTCACCATGCACTCGGACTACCCAGGGGTTTTGTTGGCGCACTCAGTGGGTCTGGAGTGAGGTCCGGGTTGTACCCCTTTCAGGACCTCACCTCACAGCCAGGGCTGCCACTGCTGCTTCACGGTATGGGGAGGCTGGGAGACAGGGTGTTCCTGTGAGCAGGGAGGAAATCGGACTCACAGGTGAATGGGAAGATAAAACGTGCCGAGCTGGACTGTATGTTTAGATTTTAATTAGATTCACAATTAACAGGGATTAGAGCAAAGGTAGCATTACAACTTATTCTTCTGCGGATCATGTTTTTCATTTCACCTAAGCCTTTGTTGACATTTGGAAGGGGATCTTGGTTCTGAGCTTCTTTCGTCTGAGCCTGCTGTTAACCCCATGCAACCATGAACTTTTACACACAGGTGAGAGTGACTTCGAGGAAGTCTTCTAATCTCTTTGAGGCTCTTTTCCCACCTGTAAAGTGAGCTGAACACAGCTGGCATTCCTGGGTATGGACTCTGGAAGGACAGTGACTTGGGTTCAGATCCCAGCTTTGTTGCTCAGGGTGCCTGGCTTGTCCCGGCCTCAGCCTGTTCAGCTGTACCATGAGGCCCGGTCAGGATCTGCCTGGGAGGGCTGCTCTGAGGGTTTGGTGAGGAAGGGTGCCCGGCCTGTGGCCAGTGCTGAGTGATGGGAGGAACAGCGTGGGCGCATCTGGGTGTGGAACCCTGGGCTTGCAGCTGGTTTACGGCAGAAACGCCCAAAGAGGAACAGGAAGTAGGGAATCACAGGAGGCTTGGGAAGTCATTTGCTCTTGCATCGCACGTCTGTGCTCACTTTTGGGCAAATACCGTGTGAGGTCCTGAGGGCACCTGAAGAGGAATCTTAAAGAGACCCCATAAGAAAGTAGCCGCAAGCACAGTTTATAATAGCTAAAGCTTGGAAACAGCCCAAGTGCCCATCGACTGGAGACTGGATAAAGAAGATGTGTTTTTTTTATAAAATGGAGTACTACTCAGCCATAAAGAATGAGAAACTAGAGTCATTTATAGCTAAATGGATGCATATCGAGGCCATCCTATTAACTGATATAAATAGGACACACATGTATAAATACCGAATAGTTTCTCTAGTGTGAGAAACTGAGAGTGTAAATAAGGATAAAAAGGATTAATAACTAATAATTGATACTTTGAAATAGGAAAAGGTCCAAAGGGTAGAGGTGGTGGGAGGAGATGGGGAAAGGAAAGAATGGAAAGGAAAAATTATGAGAAAAGAAAAAAAAAAGGAAACGATGTCTGTGTAAATAGGGAAGGGTGGAGGGGTGAAGGGAGGACAGGGAATGGGGAAAAAATAAGAACCAAGATGCATCATGTACAGGTACAAGCACCCAATGATAAATGGAAACGTATTGTATACCTAAAATGTACCACTAAAAGAATTTAAGCAAAAAAAAAGAAAAAAAAGAAAGAAAGTAGCCGCAAGGGTGAGGAAAGCAAGGTAAATGCCCTGTGGACATGAATGAACGGAGCGAGGGCAGAGGAAGGTCGGGAGGTTATTCTACTGTGCAACGTGGGACCGAGAAAGAGCAAGGAGTTAAGCTGAAGCAGTGGCCTGTTGGCGAGGGCCGCATTTCTGTTTGGCGTCTCGGAAACTCTTGTCCCCAAGCGAGGCAGCAGCGGGGGGCTGATTAAAGTCCCATGGGTGATCTGAGCTTCAGGTTCCACCCAGAGGCTGCTAACTGGTGGCCTTTCCCCCATGTTTGCTTAAAGATGGATTCGGTCCTCGGTGCTTTTGCAGACTCGGGATACTTCCCTCCAGTAAAGGACACTGAAGATTTTATATCCAAGCTCAGTTCCAACTACAAACATAAAATGAGAAATTCTGGGCCTGTGTTCCCAGGTGGCAGCGATCTGTGGGCTCGGAACCCAGCCTGGGCCCTGCAGGTGGGTGCAGTTTCTCAGTGGGCCAAGGTCCCCACTGGGCCCCCTCGACCGTTCACAGCCCCCTGCCCGGCCTCGGCAGGGGTTTTAGTTGGTGACCGAGTATAGTTTTTGTAACTTTGTCCCTGATTTTTGTCATCTAATCTGTTTGGGAGCAGAACGCTGTGTTTTAGATTTTTTGTCCCCTCCTCTCTCCTGTGACAGTATCTTCATTTCTGGACAGTGAAAGGGACTCCACACTCAAAATCAGACCTGTTGTTGTCTGGGTGTTGACACTTACCCTTACACTTACACACTTGCACAATCTTTCCAGGTCACAGCTTTCCCTTGTGCAAGCTGTCAGCTCATCATCATGGCGATTAAATAAGCCGTCAGCAGATGTGTCTGCGAACTCAACAGGATAGTAGGGATAGAAGGAAGTACAGGAGGGGAGAGGGAAGTGCGACGTCTCCAGCTCAATGAGGATGGTAGAGGCCATACGGGCAGTTGTAAAAGCACACCGCTTTTACGCTGTCTGCCAGTACCCACAGGTGCTCAGGTTCCTTATGTGTAAGGTAATGGTGTAGAATTTATGCACACAATTCCTTCTGTAGGCCTTAAAGCATCTGTAGATGCCTTGTAATACCTGACACAACGTCAATACTAGGCAAATCATTGCTCTGTTATATTGTTAAGGAAATAATCAGGAGAGAAAAAAGCCTGTTGATGTTCAGGTGCCACAAGTTTCCTCTGCACACTGTATTTTCCATCTGTGTTTGCTTGAATCCTTGAATGTGGAGTCCTTGGATACAGAAGCAGACGGACGCACACGGAGATGTTCAGGGGGAAGGGAGGCTTGGTTCAGCCTCGTGTTGGGAAGGTGGTCAGACAGGGCTTTGTGGACAGGTTGCTGAGACCAGAAGAAAAATTTGTCTTTGCCAAAAGACCACAATAATATAAGGCTTAACTAAATGCACAGGCTTCTAAGAGGGTCTGTTAGGAAGTAGCTCGTGGGCAGGAGATTGTCCCACTGGCTGTGGGAGGGGAGGGAAGAGGGCCTGGCAGCCCTCTGGACACCCCTGCAATGCCCCAGGGGAAATGTGACAGTCTAGGCTGGCTTGGGATGTTCACACTGGTGGACTGAGCACTCTCCAGTAAGAAAAGCAAGCGAGGAATTGGGGAAAGGACCTTTCTGAGCACTTCCGGTCATCAGTGAGTGTGAGAGTCAGGATGGGGTTAAAAATAGGATTTTGGCCCTTTCCATCTGGAACTGTTACTGTGCATTGATGGAGAAAATAATATAATTTGATTGTTCCATTGGGTCATTTCTGGGAATACGAAGACATTTTCCCCAAAATGGAAGTCTGTGTTCATGGAGAGGGCATTTCAGGGCGTGGTCCTGTGTCTTCCCATGGTCTCTCCCACTGCCTCCCCTTTCCTGGGTCCCTGCTCCACAGCAGATGCATGTTCGCCAACGAACTTCAGTTACTGAGAGTTGACCCCGCTTTTTCCATCCTGGACTCTGTTGGGGTTGAAGATGCATTTGGCTGCTCAAGGGAACCCTAGCCAGCTGTTCCTCACTGCTTTGTAGTTGGCAAATGTCTCCTGCAGAAGGAATGCTGAGAATTTCCCTTTTCCAGCAAGTCAGATCATCTGGCATGGGCCTGGCCCTTCCCTAAGAGCCCAGTGGACACAGCTGGAGCAGGGCAGGCCCGGGCAGACTGCTGAGCTCAGCCAGGGCCTTCCTTCCAGCTTGAAGGCTTCAGTGGAGCACGGGTGACTAAGGTCAGCACATCCCGGGAGATGGGCAGTGGTGCCAAGGCTGACAAGCGTGTGGATGGTACCAGACAGAGGCAGGCTGTGCATGCACCTCTGATCTAGCTTTAATGCCAAGAGCAGGCCTTAGAACTCTGCAGGCACCTCGCTGGTGACTAGGACTTCACCAAGACAAAGGAGTTCTCTCTGCAGGTTGGACTCAGGCTTTGGGCAGCCCAAAGTTTGTAAGATTTTTTTTTGAGTCTGTTCTGAGAAGAAAAAATAATTACAAATACAGAGTTGAGTATAGGGCCTGAGAAGGCTCTTTCCAAGCTACATTAGTGTCCTGGTGAGTCTGCCATTTTAGTCTCCACTGTTTACAGGCAGAAAAACCCATATGTAAAGCTGAGAAGACATTGGGTTAGGATTGGTGAGTAACTGGTGAACTAATTACCCTGCATGAATATCTTTAGATGCCCTGCTGAGGCTGCTTCAGTGTCCTGAGGTGAAACAAAACGTTTATCTTTCATGATCCTTTTGACTTCGGGGAAGAGCCAGAAGTTGCACAGTGCCAGTAGACCAGGTCACACTGTCATATTTTATGAGCTCGCCTTTCTGTTGGGCGACACTGGGCAGCAACATTTGCTGTATTTTTGGACACACCTCATAAAGACATTCATGAAAGAGGACTTCCAGAACCACTCTAGAAAAGTGGCAAGAGTGATGGGATAAATGTGTTTGAAGTGAGGGGGAGGATTTTGAGGGGGATTAGTGGCAATGTATCTGTTACTGTAATAAAGGCTTTTATTTAAGCAGTCACTGCATATTTTGGTGACCTGTGTATGTACACAGAAGCTAATAGACAGAGGCAGTGCGAAATTCTCAGGCCTACATGGGAAATTTACGAAAAGTGGGCCACTGTTGGAGGGCTCGAGGCCTGGAATCCTAAGGATACACATCATTCACACTCCGTTCCTTGCAGGCCCTTTATTCATGGGGTAGACCTAGCAATGTACCACATAGGTCAGCATCTTGAAGCACTTGATATCAAATGAAAACATTAAGCTCCAGAATACGGTATGATACCACTTATGTCAAATGAAAGACACACAGTGTTATTTGTTTGCTCATGATAAGTACTTAGTAAAAAACATGAAGACCCAGAAGGAAGGAGTCACCTGACTGTAGGTAAGTCACTGTGATCATGTGAGGAATCTGTGCATGAAGGAGTAAAAAGTTCCGAAATCAATGTGGCAACTTTACATCTGTTAAGTGGAGTCTGTGCTTACCTACCGAGAGCTTGTCCCACCCCTCATTTGTGGTCCTGCAGGCTTGAGGTTGTCAGATGTGGAAAGGGCTCAGGGCTGGGTACTCAACGGCTGCCCGGCAGATACCTTGTGCTTCCTGGGCTTTAAAAGCGCATCTGATGTGGGGTGGGAGGTCCTAGGGCTGGGTCTGCCTGCTTCAGGAGACATGCCCTCCTTCTCTGTCTTCAGATTCTGCTCCAGTCTCACACGGGGGCCAGGCTTTCAAGATGTGACAGTGGCAGCCCAATCCCCCCACCCCAGGAGGCTCCATGAGTACCAGAATCAGCCGGGTGGCAGCAAGCCTCAGAGGCTGAGGAAACTGAACATTAGGCCAGGACGGGTCCTCACGTCCCTGCCTCCAGGGGCACTGCAAGACACTCTCCGGCCAAGCCTGAAAACACCACCACCAGGCAGGTCAGGCAGAGGTGGATGTTGTTAGCTGCCTATTCCTCCCTCTTCTTGCTGTCTTACTCATTAATAACCACCCTGATCTCCCCTTAGGCAGGGGGCTTTCTTGCCTTTTTAGAATAATTAGCAAACCTATGATGCAATAATTACAGGAGTTGGTTTCCATGGTGATTTGCATGTTCTGTGCTTTCCAAGGGGCCTATCTTAATCCTCCCCTGCTCTGCCATGGCTAGTCTCGGCCCTATCTCGTTACAGGGAAAGTTTCCTTAAGAACCCAATGCATTTCCTAGTACTTGTCTCACCAGGATAAATATTGGAATCTCAAAATCTCAACATTTGAAGAAAAATGATTTGCACTTTGAAAACAGGCTTCTTGGATTCAAATTCATTAATTTCCTCCTATTGCGGCCTGTAATTGAGAATACCTCTTTCTAATCGTTAGTTTCATTATCATCAGGAGATATTAAACACTCTTAGCATACATGTTGGTAAGCAGCTTAAAGACCCTTGGATTCGAGTCTGTGTGGCTACTTCGCGGATATGTGCATCGAAACCTTGGGTTCAGGGACCTGTATGAAGGGCCTGAGGGATTTCCACATCCTCACCTGGAGGGTGCGCAGACAGCCGCCCCCAGGGACGTCGGTTGGTGGGAAGGGAACATTTGGAGCCAGCCTTGGGGAGTTGGGGAGTGTGGGCTGCCTCTTAATGAATATAGACTTGCACCATCCTGTGTGTTATTTACCCAGCTGTGCTTATTACTATTTTAATAATTTAAAGCAATTTGTTACAGGGATAACTTGACTGATTACAATCAATAAGCAAGAAGCTGGGAATCCAATCTGAAGTGTGTGAGGGCCTGGCTTGTCTTGCCGGGGTGGAACAGCCCCTTCTACCTTAACCCTTTCTGCCCCTGGGGCATCTTGAGAATGGGCTTTGGAAATGCCTGTTGAAGAGTTCTCAGGGCAGTGTCTCTGGCACTGGAGTAAGGGTGTTTGGCAGCTTACCTTCGCTGTTGCTACTCGAAGTGTGGGCCGCAGATTATCTGATTCCTCATCAACAGGGGCTTCGGGATCACCTTCTGAGCTGGACCTTGTTAGGAATAGAAATTCTCAGCCAGAGCAGGGGGTTTAGCTCAGTGGTTCCGCTACCTGCCTCGAAAGCGCAAGGACCCGAGTTCGATCCCCGGTACCAAAAACAACAACAACAACAACAACAACAAGAAAAAAAAGAAATTCTCAGCCAGGCATGGTGGTGCACACCTGTAATTCCAGCACTCTGGGAGGCTGAGGCAGGAGGACTCCCAGGGTTGAGAGCAGGAGTGAGAGCCCAGCCTGGGCAACTTAGGGACTTAGCAAAACACTGTCTCAAAATGTGAAACAAGGGCTTGGGATGTAGTTCAGTGGGAAGGCCCTGGGTTCGATCGCTAGTCCTGGGGAGTCAGGTGGGGAGAAAGCAGAAACGCAAGCTCTCAGATCTGTCGACTCGGGAACTCTGGGGTGGGTTGCCCGGTAAGCTGTGGCCTAAATCCCGCCGGAGATTCTGATGTGCACTCCAGTATGAGGCCCACCAGGCCACCAGGGCAGGCAGGACCGGGATGCATAACTGAGTGGGAGGAAGTGGAGCCGGGTCATGCTCTCTGATGTGCGGCAGGTTTGCATCTGCTCCGTCCCATGCCGCCAGCCGGTGACACCCAGCATCCTGTCCCCTGGCGTGGGTCCTCCCTCTGGCCCGGGGCCACAGCCCTGCTGACACCTTCCCTCTGACACCCCGCAGAAAGAGTCCTGTTTGTGCCCATATTGCAACTGCCAGAGCTGACAGTGGTGACATTTATCCTAAAACATGTATTTCATTTTATCACACCTCCCAAACAACCAACGATGTCATTCTTTCCAACCCGACAACAAATCCCGAAATAGAATGAGCTCGGCGAGTCATTTTTGAGGACAACATTCCTTGGTTAGTCTCCGCTCTCGGGTGACAGAGTCCTCGGCGCTTCAACAATTGAAAGAACAGTGTTTCAGTTCTCACTGTTTGGAATTAGGCAGTGGCTAAGCAAATGCTTCAGCATAGTAAAAATATCTACATATGCAGCTCTACTGAGAATTGACCCAGGTAAAGTATACAGTTCCATGATCTTTAGTATGTCCACATCCTGTGCAGCTATGATGGTGATCAAGTTTAAAACACTTCCATCACCCCAAAAAGAAATGCTCCACCTTCAATCACCCTGGTCCAATTCCCCTTTCCCCTCCAGCCCTAGGCAGCCATGAGGCCACTTTCTGTTTTCATGCACCTGCCCCTTCCAGACATCGGATATGTTTGGTGCAAATGGAGCTATGCCAGGTGCGGTCTTCTGTCCCTCGCTCATCTCAGGTAGCATGTTTACACGGCTCATCTACGCTGTTGTGTCTGTCAGCACTTCCCTCTTCTTGATGGCCAGCTCTCACTTGCATTTACTTTCTCACTCCCTTTCCCTCACCATGGCACTTTTACTTCTAAAATCTCTCTGCGTGTTGATATTGATAGATAGTTAAGAGCTGGGGATACAGCTCAGTGGTAGAATGCTTGCCTGGCATGTGTAAAACCCCGGGCTTGATCCCCAGATCTCTCTCTCTCTCTCTCTCTCTCTCTCTCTCTCACACACACACACACACACACACACACACACGCCCCGATGATTCAGCATCAATATCGTCTCTCCTTTTGCTCTCCCTCCTTCTCTATCCTTCTTCCGCCTTCTCCTTCTCCCCCCAGCCCTGTCCCTATGTCTGTAATGGGACCCAGGGTCTGATGGAGTGCTTGAGTAGCCTGAGTCTTATCTCCAAGCTCAGAGGAAGTCAGGACCCAGCAGGTGATTTTCTTCACTCCTTCCCCTTGGACGCTCCACGGTGGCTCTGCCCACAGCTCAGACTTGGTGCTCGAGACAGTGTTCAGTGCCATCACTGCTCCACCACGAAGAGGGGAGTTCTCCCCCCCTCACCTGCCCAGGCCCCCAGCTGTCCAGATGAGGAGAGGAGAGCTCACAAGTCGGACCTTCCGAGATGTCCCCGTGTCACCTGGCCAGCGTTCCTCACTCGTGGCCGGCTCCCAGCTTTAGGGAAGGGCTTCTTGACCCACGGAGCTGAATGTGCCCAGCACCCCCTCTGACCCCCACCATAGGTAGCACTGCACCGACCTAAGGTGTGAGTCCAAGGATGACTTAGGTGAGAGCTGAAGGGGCCACAGTGACAGCCCTGATCCAGCTCAGTCACTGGCCAGCGGAGGACCCTGAGGCTGGAACAGGCACCGTGGGTTGCCCAAGGTCTCAAAAGAGTGTGGCAGCCTGGGGGTGCAGGGCTGGTTTGCCCCTGTCCCAAAGCACAGGAAATCTGCAGCTGGTTGCCAGGACGTGGTGCCTCCCTTTCGAAATTTTTCAGTTTTACCCTGAAACCAGCCTGTCTCTTAGAGCGAAACTCTGGGACCCTCCGACAGCTTGGTCCCTTCCTCCTGGGGGCTGGGATCGTAACACATTTCTGCTCTGCTGTCTCTGGGTGTCCAACTGCTTTCTGGATGTCACCTACTCGCATGTCTCAGAAATGGCACCTCTGTCCTGCTAGCTGCTCCTGTGGAGAGCCCAGGTGGGGCCATGAATGCTTTCCCCCCTTTCAGCTTCCACCCAGCATTCACTGTGCCCCGAGGACACCTGCAGTCCTTCCAACCTGGTGTCTGCTCAGCACCCACTCTAATGATAGCCCTGGTGCTGGACCGACTGCAGCCACCTGAAGTGAGCTCCTTGCTTCCACAGCTGCCCCTACAGCCCATCCCTTCCTAACTGCAGAGAGGTAAGGCAGGAGTAGAATCCACAGCCCACCACTCAGTCCAGCCACAGCTCCTCCTGCGTGCCGGCTCCTACTGGGACTACAGGTTCTGCTCCTGTCTCAGCCTCTCTGCTGCTTCTCCTGACTGCTTGTTCCCCGACCTGCCACTGGCTGTGGATTCCAGGACTGTGAGTGAAGCTGACTCTGCAGGGATATTTTTGTGCTAAATGCATTTATTTGGAAAGTATTAATACTATAACACAAGATATATGCTCTGATATATCCATATATATATATATATATATATATATATATATATATATTGTATTGGGATTGAATCCAGGGCTTTTGGACTGAGCTACATCCCCAGCCCTTTTAAATTTTTTTTTATTTTGAGACAGGATCTTGTTCATCTGCTATATTGCCCAGCAGGCTGGGCTGGAACAATCATCCTGTTTGGATACCTTATGATAAGATATTACATGTTAGACTGCAATTTGTTGAGAAGCCTTGGTGCTTCCTCTCCAACCCTTCTGTCCTTTCATCTGGAAGCTAAGCTGTCATGGGAGCTGGGGACCCTGGGGTTTGAGGCCACCTCCCTCAGAGGCCAAGCGGAGGTCCTGCAGCACCCTCCTGTCGGTTACTTCAGGGTGAAATGAGGCTCGGGAATGAAGAGGCCTTTCCAGGAAGGAGCCCCGAACATTTCCGTGTCTGAGAAGGGGAGCCAGCATTAAGCCATAAAAATGTTCCCGGCTAATGAGGTAGAGGAGAAAAGTGCACTCAAAAGCAGAGCGCTGTCTTTGGAGGTTAAATAGCCCGATAGCCATAGCCCCTGCACTTGTAAATACCAGGGGTGCTCCTAGGTGACCACAGATAATGCACGGGGCACTGGGCGCTTTTTGAGAGCTCCTGGAATTGCTGCAGAGGGAGGGGGCTTGCACTACTGCTCTTCCCCCTTAACAGACAGGTCCCCTGCATAAACTTATGAGTCACCTTCCTTTAGCCCAGGCCCTGGGACCCTGTGGGGCCTTGCACACAAGGGCCTGTGCACCAAGACCAGTGCCTTCTGAGGTCAGCCTGTCATCCTAGGAGCAAGAGAAATGCTATCGACCGGGCAGAAACTCTCTTTCTGATCTTTAGTCAGAAGGAATTTTCTGAATGCTGATTTCCTGGTGGGGATTTAGCTGGGGGTAAAATGTGGCACTCATGTTCCTGAGAAGTGACATGGAACATTCGAGTTACAGGTGACACAGATACGAGTGTTAGGCAAGGAGTCGGGGAAGGTGAGCCTTCTGGGGAGCGTGGGGCCTGAACGAGGAGGGACTGGAGGTAGCAGAAATGGCTTGGGGAATTGTGTGCAGATCTCGCTGGCTGGAACATTACATTTGGAAGTAGTTTACCCTAGAGACCAGCACTAGGCAGAGTAGATGTGCATGGTAGAGAAGATCATGGCTACGAGGGCCAGGTGGATTGGGGGACACAGGGAATGGGATAGAAGGCTGTTGTTCTAGGCCAGTGTTGTAGTCACTTTCTTGTCACTGAGACCCATACCTGACACCTGCAACTGCTTAAAGGAGGACAGGTTTATGCTGGCTCACTTTTATTGTCTACGGTCAACTCCTGGGTCCATGGCAGCGGGGCACAGGGTTAGAAAGCTGCTCATGTCATGGTGGCCAGGAAGCAGAGAGAAGGAAGGAGCTAGGAGCCCCCATACCCTGACAGCAGGTCAGCTGTAGCATCCCCATAATTCAGTCACCGGAAAAAGCCTTGCCTAGGGGTGCACAAGACCTTTGGGGAACATTCTCTATTTAAGCCACAACAGCCAGCCAGAGCTGCTGCAGGGATGGAGAGGAGGGGTGGCAAAGAGACACGGAGCATGCCATAATCAACATGACGAGTGGAGAATAATTGTCGTGGATATGGCATGAGCACATGGGTGGCTCAATAGACTGAGAGGAGATTCAGCTAGATGATCAGGTTTGGGGGACGATATTGAGTTCGATTTTGGACATATTGCCTTTAGGTGTTTGCAGAATGTCCTGAAGATAGGGAGCTCCAGTTTGCGGCTCAAAGACATAGTCACACCAGACATGCGTTCTGACCTTGGAAATAGCGTTAGAGTGGAAATGGATCCCAGAGTGGGTGCAATTGCCCAGGAGATTACACTGGGCCTGATTAGTCAACAGTTGCATTGAAATTTCTTACATCAGTATCCCAGTGAAATGGAAAGAGGAAGCTGAATCCCAGTGACTTAGTGGGAGAGGCTTGTTCTGCTGTCAGGGCCAGAGCCAAGACCCAGTGAAAGTCTGACTCCGAGCACCTTGTAGCAGGGCATGGTTTCTCGGTGGAGGGCAGGGGGTTTGTGTTTAGTGGGTTTAGCATCAGGGTGGGTAGTTGTGAGGTAAATGGATAAACCTCAGCTAGGAGATCGTGGTGACTAAGTCTTGGGCCACTGGGGCTCAGAGCATTTGAAACAAAGAAACGGATTAGGAGGGAGAAGCATATTTCTGTGACGATCTGCTGCTTGTGCTACATGGCTGAGCTCTTCTTTATTTCCCATGGCTGGAGCCGCATGTGCTCTGTCCGAGGTAGCAAAGGAGGCGAGTTATTAAACACTTGCAAGGAGGCATTGATGAGCTATTGATGTCCTGCACTGAGGAGCCAGCCGCACGCCAACAATCGATCACTCTTCTCACCACTTTAAGTGTCCCCGTTGGCTCAGACCCAGGCGCTTTGCTCTCTAATGACAGGTGTGGCTTCCAGGCAGCCCTGGGCATTAGGCACTGAAAAGCAATGTGTGAAAGAATGTTGGTATTTGCTTTTGAGTGGATTGTTTCAGCTTTTTCTTTAAGTCACCCAAGGCAAATACAACGGTGGTAAGGGCTGAAGAGGTGGCTTGCAGAGGGAGCTGTGGATACAGGAAGGCTCAGCTGCCTGTGACAGCAGCCCCTGGAGAAGGAAAGGACAGAGGAGATCCTGATGTTCTCACAGGCATGGGCCTAGGAGGCAGAGGCTGGGGGCATCAACTGCTGGAGCTGTCTGGGAGGGGATGGGCAACATATACGGTGTGATCGCAACATACAGGGAATGTTGGAATGAGACGATTTATTACAGTAAAAGATGTATCGCCGTCAACTCCCCTCAGAATACTCCCCCTTTCTTTCATTTTTAAAAAAATTTTCTTTTATTGGTACATTTTAGGTATACAACATAATCGCATTCATCATTGGAAATTTGCGCCTTTACATAATCTCTCTTGGTTCTTATTTTCTCCCCCCTTCCCCTGCCCTCCCTTCAACCCCTCCATCCCTAGCTATTTACAAAGACTTTGTTTCCATTTTTTCATTTTATCAGATTAATTCCATTTCCTTCTTTCATTTCCACCACACCTCCCAATTCCCCTTCCCCTTTGCCCCTTTTCTTCCTATTTCACATTATCTATTATACCTTTTAGTCCTTATCTACACTTTCAGTTTCTTACACTAGAGAAACTATTCAGCATTTACACATGTGTGTCTTATTTATTTCACTTAAGAGTATCACCTCAGTGTGCATCCATTAGCTATAAATGTCTTAGTTTCTTGTTCTTTATGGCTGAGTAGTACTCCATTTTATTAAAAAAACACATTTTCTTTATCCAGTCTCCAGTTGATGGGCAATTGGGCTGTTTCCAAGTTTCAGCTATCACAAACTGTGCTGCTATGAACATGGGTGCACATATATCACTGTGGTATGATTCTTTTAATTCTTTGGGGAAGATCCCCAGCAGTGGAATAGAGGGGTCAGATGGGACTTCCAGTCCTACTTCTCTGAGGTATCTCCATACTGATTTCCACAGTGGTTGCACCAGTCTACACTCCCACCAGCAGTGGAGCAGGGTTCCTCTTTCCCCACAGCCCTGCCAGCATTTGTTATTGGTTGATTTCATGATAGCAGCCATTCTTTCTGGAGTGAAGTGTCATCTCAGAATTGTTTTCATCTGCATCTCCCAAATAACCAGTGACCTTGAACATTTTTTCATGTGTTAATTTGCTATTTCTACTTCTTTGTCTGAGAAATGTCTGTTCACTTAAGATGCCCATTTTTGGATTGGGTCTTTAAATTTGGGAGGTCTGATTTTTTAAATTTCTTTATAGATTTGAGATAGTAGACCTTTGTCTGAGGGACAGCAGGTGAAATTTTTTTTTTCCCACATTGTGGGTTGTCTCTTCACGCTGTTGGTGGTTTCTCTTGCTGTGCAGAAGCTTTTTAGTAAGAAGAGATCCCACTTGTTGATTGTTTGTGCTAGTTCATGGGCAACTGAGGTTTTGTTCGTAAAATCTTTTTCTACACCAATGTCTTGAAGAGTTCTTCCTAAACTCTTTTCCAGCTGGTTTAATGTTTCTGTTTTAATGTTTAGATCTTTAATCCATTTTCAATTTTAGTTTAGTGCATGGTGAGAGATATAGGTCTAGTTTTAATCTTTGGCAAGTTGAAACCCAGTTTTTCCAGCACCATTTATTAAAGAGGCTATCTTTCCTCCAGTGAGGGTGTTTGGCTCCTTTGTCGAAGATGAGGTGGCTGAGTGTGTCTGGTGTTGTTTCTGCCTCTTCTAATCTGTTCCACTGGTCCTCAGGTCTGTTTCTTGGCCAGTACCATGCTGTTTTTAATCACAGTAGCTTTGCAGTATAGTTTCAAGTTGGGGATTGTAATACCCCCTGCCATGTATTTGTTACCTAGAATTGCTTTTGCTATTCTGGGTCTCTTCTTGTTCCAAATGAATTTTTGGATTGTTTTCTCACGGTCCATGAAGTATGCTGCTGGGATTTCAATTGGGATTGCATTGAATCTATATAGCAGTTTTGGAAGTATGACCATTTTCACTATGTTGATCCTTCCTACCCAGGAGCAAGAGATGTCTGTCCATTTTCTGATATCATCTTCAATCTCTCTTTTCAGAGTGCTATAGTTTTCAGAGAAGAGGTCTTTGATTTCTTTTGTTAGGTTGATTCCTAGGTATTTCAGTTTTTTGGATACTATTGTGAAAGGAATTATTTGCCCTATTTCTCTCTCAGTGAGTCTGTTGTGTGTGTAGAGGAAAGCTATTGATTTTTGTGTGTTGACCTTGTATCCAGCTACTTGACTGAACTTGGTTATTAAGTCTAGAAGACTTTTGGTGGAGTTCTTGGGGCCTTCTATATAGAGTATCATGTCATCTGCAAATAATGACAATTTGACTTCCTCATTTCCTATTTTTATTCCTTTTATTTCTTTCTCTTGTCTAATTGCCATGGCTAATGTTTCCAAAACTATATTGAACAAGAGTGGTGATAGTGGACATCCTTGTCTTGTTCCTGATTTTAGTGTGAAGGATTTCAGTTTTTGACCATTTAGTATGATACTGGCTGTTGGTTTTTCATTAGATGGCTTTTATCAGATTGAGGTAGAGACTGTCTATTCCAATTTTCTGTAGGGTTTTTATCATAAATACATTGTGGATTTTGTCAAATGCTTTTTCTGCATCTATGGAGATAATCATATGGTTTTTGTCCTTGGCTCTATTGATATAGTATATTACATTTATTGATTTGCGTATGTTGAACCATCCCTGCATCCCTGGGATGCATCCCATTTGGTCAGGGTGTATGATCTTCTTGATGATCTTCTGCATTCTGTTTGCCAGTATCTTATTAAGGATTTTTGCATCTATGTTCATTAGTGAGATTGGCCTATAGTTCTCTTTTTCGGTTGGGTCTTTCTCTGTTTTGGGGATCAAGGTGATGCTTGCTTCCAGGAATGAATTCTGGAGTGTTGCTTCCCTTTCAATTTCACTGAAGAGTTTAAACAGTAGTGGCAGTAGTTCCTATCTTAATGTCTTGTAGAATTCAGCAGTGAAGTCATCAGGACCTGGCCTTTTCTTAGTTGGTAAGTTTTTAATTACATTTTCAATTGCATTGATTGATACTGGGTTGTTTAGAATTTTTAGGTCTTCTTCGTTCCACTTTGGTAATTCATATGTATCTAAGAATCTGTCCATTTCTTCTGTGTCTTCCATCTTATTGGTGTATAGGTTCTGGAAGTAGGTATTGATGATCCTCTGGATTTCTGCTGGGTCTGTTGTAATTTCACCCTTTTCAATCCTAATTGCATGGATCTGGGCCTTTTCTTTCCTTTTTCTGATAAGGTTGGCTAAGGGTTTGTCAATTTTGTTTATTCTTTTGGAGAACCAATTCTTGGCTTCATTGATTTTTTTGTATCATTCTCTTAGTCTCCATTGCATTAATTTCTGCTCTTATCTTTGTAATTTCCTCCCTTGTATGAGCTTTGGGTTTGTCCTGGTCTTCTTTTTCTAGAAGCTTGAGGTTCAGCATCAGGTTGTTTAATTGGGCTCGTTCTGTTTTCCTAATATGAGTATTCACTGCAATGAATTTTCCTCACAAGACTGCTTTCATTGTGTCCCATAGATTCCGATATGTTGTATTGTCATTGTCATTTAATTGAAGGAACTGTCTGATTTCTTCTTTAATTTCCTCTGTGACCCATTGGTTAATCAGAAGTGTATTGTTCAATTTCCACATGTTTATGAAATTTTTCGAGTTTCTTTTGCTATGGATCTCCAATTTCATCACACTATGGTCTGACAATATACAGGGGATAACTTCAATTCCTTTGCATTTACCTAAATATGTTCTGTGAACGAGTATGTGGTCTATTTTGGAGAACGACTCATGTGCAGCTGACAAGAATGTGTATTCTGATTTTGTGGGGTGAAAGACTCTGTAAACATCTGTTAAGTTCATTTATTCAAGAGTTTGATTGAGTTCTAGTATTTCATTGCTTGTTTTTTGTCTAGTTGATCTATCTATTTGTGACAGTGGGGTATTGAGTTCCCCTACTACTACTGTATTAGTGCTTATATGATTTTTTCATGCCTGTTAGTATTTGTTTTATATTGTTGTGCACACTAGTGTTTGGTGTATATATGTTTATGATTGTCATCTCTTCCTGTTGGATTTTTACCTTTATGAGGATATAGTGTCCTTCTTTGTCTCTCTTAATCAGTGTTGATTTGAAAACCACTTGATCTGCAAAGAGGATAGCTACTCCTGCTTTTTTGAGGGTTCCTGTCACATGGAGTAATATTTTCCACCCTTTAACTTTCAGTCCATGAGTTTCTTTTCAAATTAAGTGTCTTTCTTGTGTGCAGCATATTGTTGGATCTTGCTTCTTGACCCATTCTGCCAGTCTGTTTCTTTTGATTGGTGAGTTGAGACCATTAACATTGATAGTTATAACTGATACGTATTGAGTTATCATTGTCATGACTTTTTCTTTTTGTTGGATTCTCCCCCTTTGCATTTCATTTCTTTCTTTGGTACTGGGGATTGAACTCGGGTCCTTGTGCTTTCAAGACAGGTGGCATAACCACTGAGCTAAGTCCCCATCCCTGCATTTAATTTCTTTTTCTTTTTTGGTACCAGGGATCGAACTCGGGACCTTCTGCTTGTGAGGCAGGCAGTGGAACCACTGAGCTAAATCTCTGGCCCTCTGCATTTAATTTCTTGACTGATGGATTCATTCTGCTGGGAGTACTGGGGTTGTGATCCTCATTGTCTTTTCCTAGGATATTGTCTAAAATTTTTTAGAGTGCTGGTTTGGTATTCATGAAGTTCCTCAGGTGCTCTTTGTCATGAAAGTATCTTATTTCACCATCAATTTTGAAAGATAGTTTTGCAGGGTACATCAATCTGGGCTGGAGGCTGTTTTTCTTTAGGGCTTGAAATACATCACTCCAAGATCTTCTTGTCTTGAGGGTTTGCATTGAGAAGTCTGCTGTGATTCTGATGGGCTTTCTTTTGTATGTGATTTGTTTCTTTTCTCTTACTGCTTGTAGAATTTTGTTCTTCTGTTGGGTTTCTGGAGTCTTAACAATTATATGCCTATGTGTAGATTATTATTATTATTATCATTATTACTATTATTATTATATATATTTTTTGGGTACCGGGGATTGAACTCAGGCCCTTAGCTTGCAAGGCAGGCAGTGGAACCACTGAGCTAAATCCCTGGCTCTATGTAGATTTTTTTTGATCAAGGCTAGTTGGAGTCCTATATGCCTCCCTTATCTGTATGCCAAGTTCCTTTCCCCTGCTTTGGAAGTTTTCTGCCATCACTTCTATGAACAGTCTTTTTATGTTGTCTGCACTGTCTCCTGTTTCTTCATTGACTTCAATCAGTTTTATGTTATTCTTCTTTGCATTGTCTAGCAGCTGCTGGATTGATTTCTTGTGGTCCCTTACAATTTTAAAGGAGTTTTTCTTTTCCTGGTCACTAATTGCAATCTTATCTTCTATATCTGAAATTCTGTCCTCACATTGGCTCATTATGCTGCGTAGACTTTCAATGGAGTTTTTAATCTCCTGGAAATGTATTTGCATCTGTTTTATGGATTCTATTTGTTTCTTATGTTGGGATTCCATCATGTTCCTCAGCTCCTCTATTTTTTTTTAATCTATGTCCTCTCTAGATTTATTAATCATGTGTTGCACTATGGGCACAATCTCTGCTGTTATCTGAGAAATTATTTCTGATTTCATTTTTTCCAGGTCCTCTTTTGTTGCTAGTTCAGGGAGCCCAGGTGTTTGAGTATCAGATTGTTCCATCTTGTTTCCCTTTGGGGTTGCTATAGATGGTCTGGAAGTCTTGTTTTGAGGTTCGTTCACATGTCTCCTCATTTTGATGGGGTGGGGAGATGTGTTGGCGTCCACATGGCTCACCCCCTCTCTGCTGGGAGCGGTGGTACATTTGCCCTGAAGCCTCCTCCTCTGCATTGGGACTTTTGGCTCATTGACCTGGAAGCCTCCTCCTCTGTGCTGGGAGCAGTGGTATGTTTGCCTGGAAGCCTCCTACTCTGCATTGGGAGCAGTGGCACATTGACCTCCTTTGCACTGGGAGTGGTGGCACATTGATCCGGAAGCCTTCTCTGCACTCACTCCCTCTTTCTTTGAACACACTTATCCCATTGTTCTCACCACCTTCTGAAGCACTTCTGTATGTCTTCTTTTTAGATTGTCTTTACCAAGTGTGATCAAAACTATGGTGAACACTGATGCTGAGTACCTTTCAGCGGAGCAGGCTCATGAAAACATTATTGTGCTGTCCTCACCCACCTTATTCACCAGACCTAGCACTGTGTGTCCTCTGGCTTTTCCCAAAAGTAAAAAATGACCCTGCAATGTAAATGCTTTGAATTGGTAAAGTATAACTTCCAGAACTGCTTCCAAAAGGGGAAAGAGTGAAAAGGTAACTTTGTTGAAAGGGAGAAAAAGTATTTTCAAGAGTGGTTTACGGCTATATGTTTTATACTATAATAAAAGTTAAAACATTCACCTTGTGTTCTGATCATACCTTATATTTTAAGGTACAAAGCTAGGTCAGGGGTAGTTCAGCTGCCTGAAGGATTATATACAAACCCAATCTCAACTGATTCAAGTGAAGGGAAGTAATGTCACTGCCTCAGGTCATTGAGAAGTCCAGGGGTAAGTTAGCACCAGGCATGAGTAGCCATGAATACATCCATGGAGGCATCAGCATTGTGTGCCTATCTCTTTCCTCTCTGTGGGTCCACTTTGGACAGGCCTTTCCCACACAGAGGCACAGTGGCTACCAGCAGCTGTGGCTTTTTTCATACAGGTTAACAATGGAAAGAAAGCCCCATCCAAAGTCCCAGGACTGAATCTCATTTGGGTTGGCTGGACCAATTGTCCACCCCTGAGCCAATCAATGTGGCCATAGGGTCTCAAAAACTCCATGGGACAAGGATACTGGGAACTCTGGAATCTCAGCAGGCAGATCGGGGACTGCTCAGGTGGGTGGCATGATTTACCTCCAAGGCGAATGGCATGGTCATGACAGCAGTAGTGTTGTCCCTGTAGGGGGGAGCATTCAGGAAAGGGAAGGGCTAGAAGACAGCAGGGCCTTCTGCCCCCTGGAGGCAGGGAGGAATGGGGAGTGGGTTTGTGTGGGGGTCAGTGCTGTGCTACCAGGGATGAATGTTGGAGAGCCGACTTCCACAGGTGACCTCTGCCAGTTGCAGGGGATTTGAGATGAACCATGGTCTCTTGCTGGAAAGGCGGAGAAGGCTTGGAATTGGACTCCATCTCTATTCCCCTAATACACAGAGGACTCGTGCCCAATAGCTGGGTTATTATTGCCACCCTTATTATATTGTTATCTTCTTTTATCTGCTAAAGGGATTGGCTGTGGCTATGAAGAAAGATCCATCCATTTACACATCTATTCAGCAAGCTATTGTTTCCCTTAAAATGTGCTTACCATGAGGTACTGTGCTATGTTTAGATCAATAGTCCCCAAACTTTTCAGCACCAAGGACTGGTTTTTGTGGAAAATATTTTTTCCATGGTTAGGAGTAGGCGGTAGTGGTGATTTCAGGATAATTCAAAGAAGACACAACCTAGGTTCCTCTTGTACACAGTTCACAGTAGGGTTTGTTCTCCTAAGAGTCTAATGCCACCAATGCTGGACAGGAGGCAGAGCTCAGGTGGTCATGTGAGCCATCGGGAGCAGCTGTAATGCAGAGGAAGCTTCTCTCACTCACCCACCGTTCACTTCCTGTAGTTAGGCCCAGTCCCTAACAGGTCATGGGTCAGTACTGGTCTGTGGCCCTGGGTTTGGGGGTCCTGATCTAGATGACGTAGCCCAGGCCTCAAACTCTGGGCTCTCCAAAACCAGAGGAGGAGGTGGATGCATTAACAACTAATTGCCATATGGTGAAGTAAAGTGAATGATAGAAGGACATAGTTGTCGTGGGACTCCACCATGAGAGCCTGCCTTACAACTTAAAGATTCACAGACCGTGCTGAGAGGGATGGGTGTTGGCAAGGGCATCCTGGGATTGAAGAACAGCAGAGCAAAGTCAGTGGGGCTCAGTAATGCACACCCCAGGCACTCAGTAATGCACACCCCAGACAGGTGTCTGGGACGTAAAGGGATAGGAAGGAAGAGGGTGAGGGCAGTTTTCAAACTGCTTGCAAGTTTAGACTTCATTTCTCAGACAGTGGGAGCCACTGAAGGCTTTGAAGCCAAGGAAAGAACTGGGTTCTGCCTTGGCCTTCATCTTGTGCTTATGTCAGTATTCTGGCAGTCTTGAGCTTGTCTATGATCAGTGATTTTGTGTTCCTGGAAATCATCATTTCTAATAAAGGTAACATGTCCACACAATGAATAAGACCTGTCACTGGGACTTGGAGCAGATACTACAAAAATAGTTACATTAAATATAGATAGGTATTTGGATGTGAGCTAGAGTGAAAATCTATATGTCTTATATATCAAACTGTTACTCAACAGCAGTATAAATGCATATTTATTTATTGCAAGTTAAATTGTTGCAATACTTGGTGATTGTGGATGATACTTCATCTGACATACAAAACTGCCATTGAAAACTTTCAAATAGTTAAATAAGAAAATGGGCTGGGGATTTGCTCAGTGGTTGTGCTGCCTGCCTCATAAGAGCAAGGTCCCAAATTCCATCTCCAGTACCAAAAAAAAAAAAAAAAAGAAAAAGAAAATGGATTGACATAGTTGAATGGTTAATTCAACTATTAAGAGAGATAGTCTAGGATAACTTTATGAAGTTATTTTTGAGCCTACAAATGTTTATCAAAGTTTAAATAATATACGGCAAAATAGTAAAAATTAAATCGTAATTCTCATTTTTCTGAAAATGTGTAGTATGTATCTGTGTTATTAGTCAACTAATGCTATAGTAATTTTGTAGAACAAACGATGCCAGGGTCTTAGTGGTTTGCACCGCCACTTGCTGGTTTTGTTCACGAATCTGCAAGGCAGCTTAGGGTTAAACTGATTTCAGCTGGGTGCACCTAGCCTTGGCTGGGTGCTGCTGGACCCCAGCCTTCAGGTTGGTTTCAGGTCTGTTCCATGTGTCTCCCTTGTTCTGGGGCAGTGGTTACGCAGGACAACTTTTCTCATAGCAAGTGGCAGTCAGCAGGACAACTTTTCTCATAGCAAGTGGCAGTCAGTGAGCACATTTAAACTTCTGCTCTGCTCTTAAGTCTGCTAACACACCATTGGCTAACGAAGGTCATGTGGTCAGGTTCAACCCTGGGGTGTCCTGTAGAGGGAGCATCCACAAAGTCATATGGGGAATGGAGGGGACAGGAAGGAGGGAATATAATCCAACCTGTCACAGGTGGAGAGGAGGAGATGTATCTTTCTAGTGGACAGTTACTACCGGGGAAGAAAGGATTCTCAGTAACTTGGTGTTCATTTTACCATCGGCAGAACTAGACAAAGATTAGTCCTCCTATTACACACACAGACACTCACACATGCATGCACCCGCACATTTATAGATAATTCTTTACCTACAGTATTTAATGTCAAACTGTTACGATTTGGTTCTTCATTTCTAATAGTACAAATTGATTTTTATAGACGGAGATTTACTTTGGAACCTCAGAAGTTCATTCTATGTGGTGATATTTTATTTTGCTCTCTATTTTAGCTGCTATGGATTAAAGAAATCTTGTGGCTCTTCAGCACATAGCTCAGTGGCTACTAGTGCACTTCCTCTCTCTCTCTATTTTCACATGCAGGTGCTCCTTGACTTAGGATGGAGTTACAACCCAACAAGCTCATAATAAGTTGAAAATATTGTTAGTAGCAAATGCAAATGTGTCTGATACACCTAGCCTGCCAAGCGCCATAGTTTATCAGTGTGCTAGGGCTGAGCAGGAGCTGCTGGTGCCCAGCATCTCAGGAGAGTTTTGTACCAAATAGCTCTGGTTTGGAAAAAGGTCAAAATTCAAAATTCCGGGTGTGATTTCCACTGAAATGGTACCACATTGGCACCATCATAGTGTTGAAACATGGCATTGGTACACTGGGGACCATTTGAATTTGGAACGTATATATTTGCCCTGCAGTTTGTCTTTTTCATTTAATGTCATTTAATGTCTTCCAACTCTTCCCCATAGCAGCACACATGTCCACTTCATTGTTGTTAACATCTACAAATTGTTCCATTGACTTACAAATAACCTCACTGTGGGCTTTATTAACACATCCCCAAGGCTGTGCAGTCAGGCCCTGCTCCTCCTCATCCAGTGCTGCCCTTACGACTGGCCCCTCCTCCTCACTGCGTCTGAGCCTGCCCGTGCCACTCTGAGACAGGTCCCACAGTGTCCAGAGACCTGTGTGGGGTGGGACACAGCAGGATTGTCCTCTCTCTCCTTTGGCTTTTGGGTCTCCCTTCCTTTGGTCCTTCTGCTCATCCCTCTTTACGGTATTGTCAGGGATCATCTGCATTTTCTTTGCTCATTTCTGTCCTCACGTGGACTTTGGTTTGCATGTGTCCACAACCTGATCGCCTCTTCTTATATGGTGGCCCTTATGACATCATTATTTTTTTATTAGTGTATGTTTGCCATACATCATAGTTGGATTCGTGTTGGGGAATGGGGTGTATGATATACGTGTGTATATCATATCTTAATAACTTTCCATCCCTGCCCTTCCCTACTTCCTCCCCCTTCACCTGGTCCCTTCCTCTGTCTCCAAGAGGTCTGCCTCACTGGTTCCTACCATCTCTCCCTTAGTTACTCTTTAGTTTAGATAAACTCGAGGCATTTGTAGGAAAGTGGACCACAATGTTAAGTGAAATCAATCAGACACAGAAGCTTCAATATCATATGGTTTCTCTTGTATGAGAAACCCAAAGTTTAAATAAAGAGAAAAATAAAAGATAGATAATAAGAAGTCAGGAGATAGACCATTTTCTAAGGGGAAGGAAATCGAGTTGGGGGGAGGGGGAGAGAAGGGAGGGGAAGGGGTGAAAACAGAATTAGGATGTGTCCTGTACACGTGTCAACTCTCCACAGGGAATGTAGTCATTATGTGTTACACTCATGTAATGATAAAACATAAAAACAAAACAGCAGAAAAAGAGAGAAACTGTGTGCTATTTAATTTCCTGCGTCTAACTTATTTCACCTAACATTGTGGTCTCAAGATCCATCCATTTTCCTGAAAATGACATGATTTCATTCTTCTTATGGCTGAATAATATTCCATTGTGTGTATAGACCACATTTTCTTATTTGATAGACTTCATTTTAACATAATTCTTTCTTTTAAAGATATAGTCCATGTGGTCATTGAGCTGCAGCATGAGGTATTAGAGGTTAGGAATTCAACTTATGAATTTTGGGGGCTAAGATCCAGCCCATAACAGTGGCCATGTGCCAGAGCTCCGAGGGTGACAGCAAGGAGGTCAGGGTGTTCTCCTGGCCCCTCCTGAGCCTTCACTGTGGATGGGGAAGGACAGGCATCTCCTTGCTAGTTGCCTTTTGGAGCACCTTCCTCCCAGGGCTGGTAACAGCTTCCTTGGTGTCCACCTCTGGGGACCTCAATACCCCTCAGTCCTGCCCACCCCTCTGAAATGCACTCTTAATAAGGGTCTCTCCACTGAACCGTCCGAGTTGGATTCTGTTTCCAGGAGTTGATGGGTATACTTTGTTCATTCATGACACTTTCAGTCCCGTCTGTCTTCTGCCTGCTTGTCCCAGACCTAGGCACATCCCATCCTTCCTGCCTAAGGAGAGGGACTGGAGTCCGTGATTATGGAATGAGCGACAAACAAAACACAGTGAGAGAGAGAGGAATGGTCTCCCTGCAATCAGGGAAGGCTTCCTGGAGGAGGAAACATGGGGCTTAGAAGGGGAGCAGAGTGGGTGGGTGAAGAGGGCACAGGCTAGAGCAGAAGCCAGGCCACGGAGCTCTCAGAGCAGGGCTGGGCCTCCTGGGTGGTGTCCATGGTGTCACTGTCCACGTGGTCATCGGGCTGGAACCTCGGCACCATTGCCAACCTTCTTTTCCCTCCCTTCCCAGCCAGGCCCGTCACTGGGTCTCAGTGTGGCGAGCTCCTGGCCTGTCTGTTCCCGGTTCTCCACCCCTTCTGCCACATGTGCATGGCAGCCCAGGGTCTTACCTGGTCATGGCACAGAGGCGAGCTTCTGAGCACATGTCTGGGATGCCTTGCACACAGAGGGCACAGCCAGATTACCTTGGGGGGAGTGTCGGCCCTGTTTGCAGAAGGGGGAACTGGGGCGCAGATGGGTAACCAGCTGTGCCAATCCCTCTGCCTGGAAGGTTTTGACCTAGGGAGGGAGGGGGTGTTGGGGACCCTCTGTGGTTCCTGTGGTCTCTGGGACCCAGCTTAGGCAAGATCCTGGGGGCGATGGACTTCTGTGTGCCATGAAACTCAGCTACTTAGACTCATCGCTTGTGCCCTGAATTTAATGAGCATGCTCTCCTGAGACAGCTGGAGGCAAAACCTTTGGAGAGATCTGGAGGGTCCATGAAGGGAGGTGTTATTTCCCTGGTGAACTGGAGGTGCACATCCACCCAGTAAGCCCCGAAGGGAGACTGGAGCAAAATATCTATCTATCTATCTATCTATCTATCTATCTATCTATCTATCTATCTATGTATATATATTTGTCCTGACTGCTTGTGGAATTGGGAATATTTTTAGCAAATTAGAAAGCTTTGGAGACAAATCCCATTACCCAGCGCCTTGCTCAAAGGAGGCACTCAATAAACCTTTGTTGAATGTTGCAGAATGTTACTCTGTGGTCCTGAGAGCCCCAGAGAATGTGCTCAGGAGGGAACTGGATGAAGATGTCAGCCAGCCTGACCATAAACGTAATCTTTATGTCTCCATAAAAAGGAACACAGACAATAGCTAGGATATCATCCATGAGCACAGTAAATATTGCTCTGAAGTTCCTCCGCCCATCAGGAAACCACATCACATGTACTTTGGAAACCATGGCCTGTTTTTACTTTAGTAAAATGCCAGCTTTTTATTGGAACTGATGGAGTTTGCAATTAACCAAAGTGCACAATAATCGTGTCCGCCGTGATTGATGTCTTTGGCTTAGAGTGTGCATCAGAGACTTACGGAAGGGACAGAGAGACCAGGATTTTAAGCTCCTTCCAAATGCAATCTAGTTGGCTTCTGAATTGGTCCATAGGTTGTAGTAAAAAGACAACACCTTTTGGGTGGTGGTTCCTTTATTCTATCATTCAGCTGGAGCTTGCTGGGTGGGTGCTGGGATGCAGGGTTGAGAAGACAGAAGTCCCACGGCAAGGTGCTGAGGGTCTAGAGGTGGGCAGCTGATGACAAAGGAAGGAATGTCTTAGGTGCAGTGACAGGGACCAGTAGGGTGTGGTCTGGCTCACAAGCAGACGTTCAGGAACATTGAGGGGTTCCAGAGGGTGATCCAAAGAGCAGGATGACAGGGGCTGGGCCCCAAGCACAGGCAGAGACTTGCTGGAGGACTGGAGTCAGGGGCTTCTGGAATGGTTGTGGGCACAGTGGCAGGGTTCCTTGTGCCTGTCAAGGAGCCTCACGCTACCCAACCACCGCCTTATAAGGGGATTAATCCATCGGTGGCTCTCTAACTTGGAGAATTCAGTGACCCAATTCTTTGTAGCACTGCCCACAACACCTCCAATACTCTGGGGATGTCTGTGTGCTAGAAACACAGGAAACTACTCATGTCAGGTGCACTCTGTGCTCACCAAACTTGCTCCTTTTATTGCAAGCAGGAAGCCCCCCTTCCTGTCAGTCCCTCTGGCTTCCTAATCTGCAATGAGCCACCCCGAATACATGGACAGTCTCAGAACCACAGTTTATGGATGATACTGATTATGGGCTGTTCCTCCTCAGCTGGATCTAGCATTAAACAGTGTTACGGTTTTGATCTTGAATGTGCCCTGAGGTCCATATGGTACAGGCTTGGTCACCAGACTATGGTGCCAACAGGAGGGGGCGGGACCTTTTGGAGGAGGAGGAGCCCAGTGGCAGGAGAAGGCATATCTCTGAAGGAGGTATTGGGACCCTGGCCCTTCTCTCTTCTCCCTCACTTCTTGGCACCACGAGCTGAGCAGCTGTGCTCTGTCTTGCGCTCTGCACTATGATGTGCTGCCTTGGTACAGACCAAATACAACAGAAACAGCCAACCATGGACCAAAACCTCTGAAACCATAAGCCGAAACAAACCTTTCCTTCTTATAGGTTGATTTTCTCAGGTGTTTGGTCACAGTGGCACAAAGCTGACCAGCACGAATAATAAGCTCTAGGCCAGCCCCGGTAGCCAGGGAATCCTGAAATGCTGTGGTTGGATGGGCCATGGAGGTCACTCCTCAGGGGTCAGTAATTCAGCCAGCGGGGAACGTGGGCAGACAGCTGATTCTGTCTCATCCTGTGATGACAGATGTGTTGTGCTCATGTGGGACAGAAATCTGTCTCCCCAAGTTTGGAAACCAGTGACTTTTTTTCTGTCATCTTGCAGGTCATAGAATCAGCCTTCTTTTCTTCCAAACATTATTATTATGATTTATAGTGCATGTGTTTGTGTTCACAGAGTTGGCGGTTACAAAGGATACAGGATACTCCTTTAGATCTGTGATGATAAATCTCCTCTAAATCTTCTCCAGGTGAGACACCACAACCTCCTTCCAGCATTCCTTAAATGGTAAACATATAGTCCACAGAGGTTGGTTTCCATCTCAATTTTTGTCCTATTTAGGTGTGCTCCTGTAAGCCCAGCACTCTGAGAAGCTGAGGCAGAAGGACTGAAAGTTCCAGCCCAGTTTGGGCAACTGAGCAAGACTGTTTCAAAATAAAAAAAAAGTTGGGGATGTAGCTCAGGACAAAAGCCCTGGCTTCAATCCCCAGTTGCATCAAAAAGTAATAGATGCTTGTGGAAAGTGAGGAAAATACTGAAAACTCAGGAAGACCAACACACCCCATTCACGGATCTTCTTGCCAGCCGTGCTGTGTCCTTCCTGTCACGTGACTGAACTGCACAGGTGTCCTGTGTTTGGAGGGTTCCGGGTACTCTGAGTTATTAAAATTCAGCCAGTGTAACATTTTGGCCTCAAATTCCCTCCAGACCTGCCCACCTGCCTTCCTCCCCAGAGGCTGGGACTGCTGGCCCTTGGCCTCTGCTGCCTCCCCTTCCCTTGACGGCAGCCCCTCCAGGTCAGGGCGGGAGACCCACTGCGTTCCTTTCCTCTCCCGGTGATGCAGCGCTGTCTTCATTCCGTGGCTGTTGGGGCCCCTTGTGGCAGCGACCTGTGAGGACAGAGGACGCTCACATCATGGCATCTGATGGTCCTCTCACTCACAGCACAGACACCTGAGCTGACGCACAAGGGACCATGATTCTGCCTCGCATTGTTCTCCAGTCCCCAAGCTCACTTACAATGACACATGGCGGTGGCCCCTGGATTCCTGCGAAAGTCCTTGCTCCTGAGAGGAGGAGACTGTTGGTTGCTGTCCCAAGGACTCAGGGTCCTCCCCTGAGAGGTGTGAGTGTCTGTCCCCAGGGAAGTGGGTGAAGGGCCAGAGGGGACACAAACTCCTTCTTCTGAGTATGGACAGGACTGCCCAGCCTGGCTTTCCAGGGTTGTCCCAGTGGGGTCTCAACACTCAGCTGCTCCTGATGTTGAATTCACTCGCCCTCCATCTCACACCAGGGAGGGGCTTCAGGACCCCTGGCTCCCAGAGGCGATGAGATGCAGAAAACAGATTCTGGTGGCAGCCAGAGCCTGTGCAGGAACTTGGAGTCCAGGAGGCAGGGAGTCCAAGAGGACTGAGGCTCCTCTTCCCCTTGCTCTCAGCAGGGAGCTGGTGGCCAGCTGCTGGCTGAGTTACCTCTGTGGCAGACCCGGCAGCGCCAGCCTGAGAGGGTTAGGGCTCTGCTCTCCCTGGACCAAGACCGCCCTTGGTGCACGGTCACACATCTGGAGCAGCTCTGCAACCCCGCACACCCGTGGAGTCTGATGGGGACAGCTCCTTGTCTCCTGGCGCTTTCACCATGGGGCTCACAGAGTCCAGCCATGTCTCAGCTGGGGGTAGTGCCAGTTCATGGGCTCCCATAAACTCCTAATTCCCCCCTCGAACCCACACTATATCTGCACCACTGTCACCGATGTGACAGGTTTGCCAGGGCTGATGTTGCTGGGCCAGCCCCTCCTACTGCCCTTCTCAGCGCCTGACCTCCAGTGGCTGACTTCTGGTCCCAAGCAGGCACACAGTCTGTCACAGCAGCAGCTAACTGCACTGGGCACTGGGCTAGGGCTTTATTTATATCAACGCATTTATGGAGATGGGCGCTATGCTCTTTTCATTTCTTTGCATTTCATTTTGTTTTCTAAGAAAGGGAAACAGTGGCTCAGAGAGGTTAATACTTTATGCAAGGTCCCATGGCGACCTATGGTGAGACCAGGATTCTGACCTAAGCAGTCGGCTTTCAGAGCCTGTGCCATTAAACCATGTGGATGATTTGCAGGTGGGTAGAGGGAGGGGTCAGGGATAAAAAGTAAAGTATTTTGGTATCTTGAAAGTCAGTGCTCTACAGTTCAAGACAGCTGCACTATTATTTGACTCTATCCCTAAATCTAGGTGCAGGAAGTGAGAAAGGGTGGAAACTTCTTACTTCCTCTTAATCCACATACATTTGCCTCTTCTACCTAACAGCCAGCGACCGTGCAAGGTTTCTATCTGGTATCATTTCCCCAAAGATTTTAGCAGGCCAGCAGTGAGTCCTAAACGCTCAGCAACGATGGGTTTTTGTTTGTCTGGTTGTCTGTATGATCCAAGATGTGAGGAATGATCAGGAAATACAGTGAATGTCTGTTTAAAAAGTTTATTATAGTAAGAGACACATTGCCATGAATCTCCCTCAAACTACCCCTCCTTACTTTGAACACACTTATCCCATCGTTCTTGCCACTTTCTGAAGCAGTTCTGGGAGTCCTCTTTCCTGAGTGAATTTGGTTATGTTCTCATGGATGCCTTGATGTCCTGAATTGATTTGAAACTTTAACTTTTACTTTTCATGGTCATTTAGATTTGGGGGAAGAGCCAGAAGTTGCATAGTGCCAGACTCAGGGAATAAGGTGGAGGAGGACACATTGCTATGTTTTTCAAGCTTTCCTTTCTAGCCATGGCATTTGGCAGCAGCCTTCACCATATTTTTGATCACATGTCATGAAGACACTCACCACAGGGGACTTCCAGAACTGCTTCAAAAGTGGTGAGAACAATAGTGCTGCTGGTGGTGGGGAAGATGTTTTGAGGGGGATTAAGGGCAATGTGTCTTTTATTGTAGTAAAATTTAAAAACGTAAACACTCATTGTATTTTCTGGGTTTTTTTTGGTACTGGGGATTGAACTTGGGACCTTTCGCTTGCGAGGCAGGTGGCGGAACCACTGAGCTAAATCCCTAGCCCCACTCACTGTATTTTTTGGCCAGCCTGTATATATGTGGGAAGTGGGGTGAGGTGGCCCTGCAGAGGGACCTTCATGGTCCTCCTGGGGGGCTGCCAAGCACGGGCTCTAGGTCTCCGACCCCTTAGCTGGGCCCTGGCCTGGGCCTGCTTCCCCCAGGCAGATGCACCATGGGATTTGGAAAGAGAGGAAGAGAGGCAGGACTGTGGAGTGTTGGGTTTTCCTGCCACAGTCTCGGCAGACACCCAGGTGTGTCTGTGGGGTGTGGGTGGAGAGGGGGTGCCACCAGCAGAAGTGACCTGTGTGGGGCCACTGAGTGACAGGTGAAGCTGCTCCCTGGAGAAGGCCCGCCCCTGAGCCGTATGGCCCCTACTGCCAAAGCCTTGTCTCGAGGCTCCACGGTGCTGTCTCCAGCTGGGCCCCTGCCAAGGATTTTCTTGGCTGTCTCTGCTCCTGGAGAGGAACAGCCTGTCCCATGAAGCTCTGTTCTCCAGGGAGCCCGGCAAGGCAGCCACCTTCCTGTCCTCGTCTCTTAGGGGATCCCAGGGGTAGTGAGCCTGAGCCTACCCCTCACCCCCGAGCACAGGCGTTCAAGCCAGTCCAGGGGCTGATGGGAGGCCTCACTCAGTGCAAGCGGAAGAACCACTGGACACAGCCTGGGTTTGCTCTCCCTCAATCATTCTCGTAAGCCCAGTGTGTTGGTGCATGCCTGTAATCCCAGCACTCTGGGAGGCTGAGGCAGGAGGATTGCCAAGTTTGAGTCCAGTTCAGGTAATTTAGGGACTTTGGGAGACCCTGTCTAAAAAAAAATCCAAAATGACGATGATGACAATAACAACAATAACAACAACAGCAGCAGCAGCAGCAGCAAAACAAGAGGTAGCACGTATTCCCATGAGTGGAAAAGCTCAGTCACCCAGAACTGCCTGACCCTGATATGTCAGGAAAGTTGGAACACAGTGTGAGTAGGACCCAGAGCGAGCTGTTTCCCTTCTGCAGTTTTATACCTCTCCTTCCACAGCCTGGCTTTCCTGAGCTGTTTTAGAAAGGAACGGCTTACTCTTAATTCCCAAGCTGCAGATACTTCTAGGTGAGGAATAGCTGACACCACGGATAAACAAAGAGCCATAAATTCTTTTTTTTTTTTTTTTTTACTAGGGATCGAACTTGGGACCTTTTGCTTGCAAGGCAGGTGGTGGAACCACTGAGCTAAATCCCCAGCCTGAAGCCATAAATTCCTAATGCATAGCATAGGAAAGCCGCGCAAGTGGGGTGTCTTCAATCGCGTGTCTTCCTGAGGAGGAGTTCACCCGAGGTGCCGGGGAGAAGATGCGAGCGGAGGCCAAGAGGAGTCGTATTTGAATGCCATGTCTTTCCTGATTTGTGTTGTTAATCCTCTTCCCCGCTCTTGGGAGGCAATCAGGCTGTGAGGACAAAGTCACCATGAATGCGGTCAGTGCCATCAGAGCGGTGAGCAGCCCCTCCCACCACGCAAGGACATAGAGAGACAAGGAAGGCACCAGGCAGTGGGGTTGAATGGCGAGTGACAGAGCTGGCGCATGAGCAGGTGGTACCTGGCCACCCGCGGTGTGCCCTATGGGCTGGGTGTTGGGAGAAACCGAGCCACACTTCCGGCTTCCGGCCGTGCCCTTGCTCTGGGGGTACCACTTGTGCCCCCAAATCAGCCTCTTGGCCTGGATGACCAGGCTTAGTTTCCCAAAGGCCCAAGAGCTGGGTAAGAATCTAATTGGGGAAGTGACATTCATTCCCAAGTTCAACAATACCTCAGTTTCCCCTGGCCGGGCAGACGGTCTGTGGCCTCAGGCTTGGTGGATGGGGTTCCTATGATGGCTCCTTGGGATTAGAAGCACTGCACCAGGATTTTTCTTCCCTGGCCTTCCAAAGTGCTCTCTTGGCTGCTGCATCTGAGTACTTATTAGACTTCGTTTCTTGACACCCCTCCCTCCGCTGTCCCAGGCCGTCCTATTTATAACTTTCAGCTGTTGGCAGGTCTGCGATGCTGGCCTTTGGGGAGACGAGCGTAGCCCGGGATGCCTGGGAACTGTCTGGGAACACAGGCTGGGGCAGCAGAGACACCCAGGCGAGACCTTTCTCTCAGAATTTATGATAAAAAGTTGGATTGTGATGGACAGCAGCCCTGTGTTTGTGATCTGCAGAAAGATGGGGAGGGCACGTTCCCCGGAAGCAGGAGCTGGCGAGAATCAGCTTTTTGACTCACAAGTTAGTCAATAACTCTCTAGCAAGAATGAGAAATCATAGTTTCAGTTAAATTGCCTCTGTTAAAGAAACTCTAAAACAAACACACACACACACACACACACACACACACACACACACGGTGGAATATTTGAGGAAAAACTTAAATAAGAGTTGTGAGCAGAGTGTTCTCCTGACAGAGCTCACAATGTATGTGGGGTTGTTTCATGGTGAGTAAATCAATGGCTTTGGGAGAACTGTTTGAGAGGAGGTAGAGGTGGATGGAGGCACCGGGCCAGCTTTAGGGGTAAAATCATCCACGCTGCACCCACCCTGACAAGAAGACAGAATCCAGGTTGACCTCTGATTTGTTCTCAGGCGTTCAGCAAGCTGTGCCCTGCAGAGATTCTGCTTGGGTGTCGTTAAGGCCTGAGAGAGATGATTCCAGAACTCTCGCCTCCATGTGCTTGATTGTCCTCCTTTTGAAAAGCCATGGGGGAAGCCCCTCCTTTAACTATTTTCTCCCCAAATTTATCAGCTAAGTTTGCATCAGGATTCTTTTTTGGACCACGAATGAGAAAACCCTGCTGGGATATCATCATCCAGACATCTCTGATTGCCTGGGCCTGGATTTTTTTTCTGCCTCCCTCTCTTTGCTGTTTTTGAGATTTCCGCCTCTCATTTCCTTGAGACTCTGATGAAAACATCTGTTTCTGGTGCTCAGTAGCTTGGCCCTGAGAGCCCGAGGGGAGACCGTCCTCCTCCAGATTTGTCTCAGGCTCTAGCATGTCACAGCTCATTGCAGCCAGAGTCCAAGAGTCCAGAGTCACTGTGCCTGATGAGCCCTTGAGCTTCAGAGTGGTCTGGATTCGGGGTGAATCAAGTGAGGTGGTTGGTTAAATGGCTGTGTGGCAGGGGTCAAAATACTGCAGCCAAAATCCTGTTAACCAGAAGAGACACAGTGGTAAACTGTCACCACATAAGTAGAGCTTTTAAAAAAATTGTAACAATTTCTGTCTTTTCCTTCTTTTGCTGGTTTTTGTCATGTGGAGTTTGACACTGGCAGGAAAACAATTGTCGCTCTGTCTTCGGTGCTCATTGTTCCCCGAAGCCTTTATGCCCTTGGCCTAGAAGCATGGTTAGCTGAGCACTGATTTCTGTCTTCTGCCAGCTCCTGTTGGCTCCAGGACAGCAGGTCTGTGTCTTGAGTCTATCCTGGCTCCTGGCAAGGAGTTGGCATCATAGGCGGTTGTTGAATGACTGAATGAATTACCCATCACTGGCCCAGGGGCCAAGGCCATTGGTATGCAGCTCACTTCACTTGAGATCCATCTGAAACCACGTGGTAGTGACAGTGACAGCCAGTGATCCAGGACAGTGCAAGCCAACCTCACCAGATCCACCTCTGCTTTCTCTGGCTTTGTATTGAAACACCTGTTTATACTCCAGCTGGGATTACAAGTGTGTGCCACTTGTAATCCTGGCTCACTGTTATCTAAAGAAGAAATAATAGGAAATATTTTGTCAGAAAGTATTTTGAATTTCACAACAAAGTGCAAGAGTTTTGGTGCATGAATTTGGATTTGTGACCAGTAAGACAATATTAAATTGAATAATTTCAAAACTCTAACCTCTTAGGATCTTTTGAAATAAAGGTCACATATGTCCATTTGTGGATATTCATAGGGTTATTGAAGGTACAGTGACTTCAGATATGGACCTGTTCACAAGCAGCTGAGCTACACCGAGAGGCATTGCTGAAGGTGAAAGGATTTTTTTCCAAATGGTGAAAGACATTTGGAAAGTTTTAGACCAAACAAAGAGTAATTCTTTGAGGCAGCTACATTCTTGGAAAGAGGATTCTCTACAACATCATCACCTTAGTTACATATCTAAGCTGGTGTTCGGTTTTCAGCGTAAATATTATAAGGAGATGTTTCACCTACAGGAGTCTGTGAGTACATCTCAAGGTCATGCAGGGTATGGGACACTTTATTGAGAGGTGTAAGGAGAAAAGTCCCCTCTTATCTCCTGGGGATAAGTTCCAAGACCCCCAGAAGATGTGTGAAACCTGGAATACTACTGAACCCTACATAGATTACATTTCTCTCTATATATTATTTTGTCTTATTTTTGGTACCAGGGATCAAACTTGGGACCTTGCACTTGCGAGGCAGGTGGTGGAACCATTAAGCTAAATCCCCGGCCCCTCTCTGTATTATTGACACCTATTTTCTTAGTTACTTTTCTTGTTGCTAGGACAAAATACCCAACACCCACAAGGTAAAGGAGGAAAGGCTTATTTTCTCTCACAGTTTGTAGAGGTTTTCATCCATAGCCAGCAGTCTCCAAGGCAGAGTGGCATGGCAGAGGAGAAACAGTCCATGGCAGGGTAGGCAGGAAGCTCCAAGCAGCAGCCTCTCTTTCTGTTTTATTCCATTCAGGTGGTTGGTGCTCCCCACACCCAGGGTGGGGCTTCCCATTATCCATATCCAGAACTATGCTAAACAAATCAGTGGACTAATTTAGCTATCACACACCCTTAATCCATATTCATACACCCTAATCCAGCATCACACACTTATGATCCAACCACTTCCCAAAAGCCCCACCTATGAGCACATGAGGCTTTGAGGGGACATGTAGATAAGAGCCATAACACCTATGATAAAGTTTAATTTATAAATTAGACAAGAGAGTAACAGTGTAAAATAATAATAAAATAGAATAATTGTAACAATTTACTATAATTAAAAGATACATGAATCTCTCTCTTGCTCTCAAAATATCTTGTACTATGTTTACTTTCTTGGTGATGTTGAGAAATGCTATTTAACAAAGCATTTTATGGCTTCTCTTTGGTTATTCAAATTGCCAGGGTCACTACTCCTATATTCCAGGGCCACTGTTCTCTAAAATGAGGGTACTAAACACAAGTACTGCGTTACTGCAACACTTGATTTGATCATCCGGCCGGCTACTAGATGACTTACACATGGGTAGCGCAGCCTGGATACTCTGGATAAAGGGATGATTTGTGACTCTGCAGGATGGAGATAGATGTTATTCTGCTCAGAGCAGCGTGCAATGTAGAACTTATGAATTGTTTATTTCTGGAATTTTCCATTTAATATTTTTGGATAGTGGTCAACTGCAGACAACTGAACGCATTGCAGAGGATGGGACTGGCGTTACCATGGTTTGTTACATAATATTGAGTTTTAAGATGAAGCAAATGAAATATACTTTACAGGAAAACATTTGGCAGTGAAGATATTAGATGAAAAATTGTCAAACATTGAAGTCTCGGCCCATCCACATCCCCCTTGTGGGCCACTTGCTAAGCATCTACAGTACGCACAAACCCCAATGAAATCTGAATCCTTGGATTCAGTGGAATTGAAGTTGTTTAGGAAAGTCTGACAGTGGGCTGCCTGGGGGAGGTGAGGAAAGGGAGGAATCCCAGTCCTGGCTTTGGCTCTGTGGAGTTCTCAGGCACTTCAGGGACATCAAGGTGAAAGAACTCTGGGCAGTTTGAAAAGAATGAACTTGGCAATGACGTGATAGACTCAGGCTTCCTTTGGGACTCTCTTCTAAATACTCTTCCCATGTGGCGTTTCTAGCAGGCAGGCACGAGACTTCCAGGCTGGGTGGAGACTGTGTTCCCCATCAGTGAGGTTGAATAACAGCAGATGTGGTGGATCAGCTTGGAATGCCCAGCTGAACTGAGCATGGTTTGGGCATGGAAGATCCACCTGAGAATTGTTGCCAAAGACATAAAAGAACTGGAGTGGGGTAGGGGGAGAGTGTATGCTGTTCATTTTCCTGGAGAAGCTCGCTGCAGCTGGTTTTCCTGATACAAACTCAGCCATTCTCATTGACCGAGGAGTTTGGATCTTTGCTGTCACCAGGAATGGCTGCTGCTCTCTTTGGGGGAGCTCTGATCTTCACTGTGAGCATAGCTTCCTGGCTCCAGTGCAGATCCCTCAGCCTGGTGGCACAGAGCCTTCACCCTGCTGGTATAGACTTTTTGGCTTCCAACACTGGCCTTTGGGTCTTCCAGGAGCAGACCCTTCATATGGACTTGCACGAGACATTGCTGTGGGCTCTAGGCGTCTGGCTGGACTCATGGAGGACATTGCCTTGGGCTCTAGGCCTTTAGCTGGACTTGTGTGGGACATTGCCATGGGATCTAGGCCCAAGGCAGGATTCTTCGGGTCTCTAATGTGTGCACAGATCTCTTGCTCTCCTCTGCATTTGACTTTTTGGGTGACTATTATAAAATAATCCTATAAATTATTTGTCCTGTATTAAATCTACTCCCTTGCAAACCCTGACTACAACAGCAGATTTAAAACAGCTTTGTGAATTTACCCAGAATAAGGTATCCAATAATTCTACAACTAACATTTTCTTTATTTCATATCTGCCCTTAGTTTCATGAGCCAGTATTTTGTGTCTCACTGAGAACAGACTTCATTTTTAATGGGGCAGCACAAAATCGATGTGTCTTGGGAAAGACTGATGGGACCTGGAGTGAATTGTACCCTGTATCTATCAGGGTCCCAGGAGGGCACATGACATTTAGGAAGGTAGTGGGGAGGATCTAGGGGGAGGCCCGGTGGACTGTGAGTGGTGCTGGTGTATCAAATGGGAATCAAGAAGCAGCCTGGGGCAAGTAGCAGGGGGCTGTTAACAGCCAGAGCTAGAGTGAGCTGTAGGGGATGGCGCAGCACCACCTGGCTGTGGCCTGGCGGGGAGGGGTTAATGCCAGGCCCTCCTGCCCTCTAACATCCTTTCGAGGGTATTCAGAGTGATGCATCTGTGCAAGGCAGCATGGGGGATATCTGGAATTGGCAACTGGAGATGACCCAGCCCAGATGAAGCAAACACACGTGTGCCTAACCTCCTTGATTTTTTTTGACACAGAAAGACATTTAGGGTGGGCCTGTCTACCTATCTGTCTATCTATCCATCCGTCTAATCTTTTAAAGACAGCTTCATGGAGATATAATTCACAGGCCATAAAGTCACCCCTTTAAAGTGTATAATTCTGCTCAGTCTTTCTTATTTCTAAAGCAGCAGGTAGGTCCCTTTCAATGGAAATAGGAGGAATCAGTTCAAAGATATTTTTCATATTTTGGTAAAATATGCATAACACAGGCTTCTCATTTTAACCATTTCTAGATATGCGTAAAGAATGTGTTTCAAGTCCTGTCTTCCAAAGTGTGCACATGGGGTAGGAAGATCACGAGGTGAGGGCGACGGTGCTAAAGCGGTCTCAGTGTCTCAGCGTCGGAGCTGGGAGACTGTGTTTTACTGTGCAGTCTTTGGTGGACAGATGTGTGGTCCTGACACGCACGGCGGGCTGCAGCCTGGGCCGCAGGTGTCTCCACACATGGGCTGCAAGATGCCCTCTCCAGTCCACCCTCCTTCAGTGAGCCAGCTCAGTCCATCTGTGCTTCTGGCAATTCCACATTGCTCTTCAGGTCCTGAACTTCTCATTCTTAGTTTGCAAATCAGTTAGAATGCATTTCAGGCTTGCATGGGTCTATGACTCACACTACAAGTACCATAATGTTAGAGGATATTTCTAGGGAATTAGAGCCCTTGTGGTTTTCTTCCGGATTCTCTTTCTTGTATACTGACTTCGCCTAGAAGAATCGCAGATGTCTTAGTCACCTCTTGGGCCCAGCTGTGACTTCTGAGCTTCCCGACAAAGCCACACTGCCCTCGGGAGACACATGTGTCCGGAAGGCAGCTTGGCCTGCAGCCATGAGCTATGCACCTGTGGGCTCAATGCTACCTTCCCGATCGCCATGGATACTCACGGATACGCAGACATTGGCCAAGAAGCCAGTGGACGGAGGGAACGAGCAGAGCTGGAAACCGCCAGACTGTCAGGCAGTAGTTATAGAGAGGGCAGCAGTAGATAAGGACACTCACCAAGTACAAAATCATCATAATAGGCGGGTACTGGAAAGCCTTTATTGAAATGTAACAGTCAAGCCGCATAGTTGTTAAACGACCATAACTGTGTTTTAAATAATCAGTTCAGCTGGTCTCTATTTAACATAATAGCTGCCTATTGAACCTAAATTAAGTACAGAGTTAAGTGTGTCTGGGATACAAAACCCCCAAACCACTGCCAAGCCCAGAATGAAAGCTGGGCTGGAATGAGCTCAGCGCCGCGGCTGGGCTGGGTGTGCTCTGGTCTGGGTCAGGCAGGAGCCCCTTCCTACTGCCCAGCCCTCTGCGCTGTTTCCCAGACGTGGGTGGGGCAGAGGCCAAGCTTGGGAATGCATTTCAATTCCGATTATATCTCACGGAGTTTTTAGTTTCGGAGACATTTCTGAAGATGCCAGAAATATAGAAAAGCTTCCAAGAAGCACTGCAAGGCCTGTCTGGCCCCGAACATGCCAGGATGACTGTGGGCTCCACAAGCCCCGCATCCCTCCTGCCCCACCACAGAGCTGGGCCTCATCCTAGGCTCAGATGACAGGAAGAGCCTTCAGCTCCCAACCTGCTTCCAGCCCATCTGCTTCCCTGCCACATCCATCCATCCATCCATCCATCCATCCATCCATCCATCCATCCATGGAACACTTCTGTGGACCTACCATGTGCTAAGCATGCAGGGAGCAACAGAGTAGCAGCAAATCCAGACCCCCAGGCTTGTCCTTTGGTGGGAGAAGCAGCCATTGCCCAGGGTGGTCTTTCCAAAACCAACACGTCCCCTGCTCTCCCAGCCTCCAGGAACACAGGCTGCAGTTTCTCCATCCTTGTCTTCTGCATCTGTCTCCTCCCTCCAGAAAGGCAGCCATGTGCACCACTGCCCAGTGCACCTCTGTTCCCTCTGGGGACCCCTGCACAGTTATTACCAGGGATGACAGCTGGACATGTGGATTTCCAGGCCCTCCCTACACCTACAGGATTGGACTCTTTTTGTTGGTTGGGCTGGAGAATCAGCTGTTTAATTTTTAATCGGGTTCCCTAGTGACTTGCCTGCACATCGGCAAGTCACTGTGTTAGTGTCTCCCCAGAGTTTGCTATGTCCAGTGTCTGCCCTGAGCCTCCCTCCACTTGGATGTGGCTTGGTCCTCATGATCTGTGGGATGAAACCTCAGTGTCATGTCAAGACTCAGCTCCTTGTCACAACCTCAGTGGCTTTTCCTGGCACCCCTCCCTTGCAGCACAGTTGATAGCTCCCTTCCCAGCAGTGTCCTGTCCCCTATTTCAATGCTCATACCATACAGACTTCTGCCAAAGCCTCTCTTGGGCCTTAAAGCACCTTGTGTAGCAGTGCCCCCCACAGCCAGAGTCCCCATGGGCCTGCTTCTCCATCCCCATAACCCTGGGTGGGATTGGTCCAGCTCTGCCAAGCTTGCCTCAGAGTAGAGCAAAGAGTAGAGCATAGGAGAGCAGCTCCTCCATGTCCCCAAATCTGCACACTTCACCATCATCACAACCTCAGCAGGGCTGTGCTTGTTAGGGCTGGCTTTGAGCCTCACCTGACTTTTCCTCTACTTCAGGAGATTGGCAAAGCCAAGTATCCTTCAAAGTCTAGAATAAACAATGGATTGCAGTTTTCCTATAAGGATCCTTTCATTGGATGTGGTGGGAAACCATTCTTGTGGAATGGCTTGGACCCATAAGGCTGGGCTTGGTTTTCTTTTGTGGGGTGGAGTTGGAGCTCATCTCTTGCTGCCTGCCAGGAAATTGTTCCTAAGAGTGGGGGAATCGCTGCTTCAAGTGGATGAGCAGACTGCCCAGGAGAAAGGTGAGAATTACCAAGTGTCAGAGACACAATTGATGCTTGGCTTTCCTCATTTCAATATCCAATTCATTTGCTCCATGTAATAGCCTGGACACATGTTTTCTTTGTTGATCCATTTACTTATTTGTCTGGGAAGTTCTATTTTGGGGAGCAATTTTTTCCATTAAGTTTATTGGTACATTTTAGGTATAAAATACAGTTACATTCATCATTGGGATCTTGTACCCTTACATGATGCATCTTGGTTCTTATTTTTTCCCCATTCCCTGCCCTCCCTTCACCCCCTCCACCCTTTCCTATTTGCAAAGACTTTGTTTCCATTTTTTCCTTTTCTCATATTTTTTCTTTTCCTTTCTTTCCTTTCTCCTACCCTTCCCACTTTTCCTACTCCTTTAGACCTTTTATTCCTATTACACAATATCAATTATACATTTTAAAAAATTACAATATCATGATTTAGAGGACATTACCACAGATTTTATAGAATTTAAAAGGATATAGAAAGCATGTTACAAAAATCTTTTTTGAAATAAATTTGACAACTTCTGAGAAGTACCTTGGAAGACAAGTTCATGAAACTGACTCTGGAGGAAATATAAAATTTGAATAGCACCTATTAAAGAAAGTATATTCCTAGCTTGAAAACCTACCTATATGACAACAACAGACTCATATACAGTTTTTAAATTTATTTTTTATTTTCATTATTTTGGTACTGGGGATTGAACTCAGGACCTTGCACTTGCAAGGCAGACAGCAGAACCACTGAGCTAAATCCTCGGCCCTCACATACATTTTAACTGATAAATTATATCAAACACTTAAAGCAGAAAAAAGAAGGAGCAATTCTCCCCTCATTTTAGGAAATTAACATTGTGCTAATACTAAAATATGAATAGAAAAGTATGAACATAAATAAAAATTTGTTTAACAAAACAAATTATTAGAAGTCAGATCTAGCAGTATGTAGTAAGTGGTTTTATTATAGGGATCGAAGTGTTGGTTCAGCATTGGAAGATCCACCCCCATAAATCTTCATTTTAACAAAGGAAAGGAAAAAGTCATATGATCCTATCAGTAGTTGCAGGAAAAATATTGGATTAAATTCTACAGCTGTTCATGGTAAAAGCTATCAGGAGACTAGAAGTAGAACAGAACCTTCTCAACAGATAAAAGTCATGTACTGTATAATTCCAGCAAAAACACCTTATATAAATGGAAGATACAATGCTTCCTCCTTAAAGTGGGGAACAAGGGCAGATATGCCTACTCTTCATCTGTCCATTAAACTTTGAAACATAGGCCCAAATCAAAATGGTCTGGCAATAAAAATAAACCAATAGCATAGGATTGGCAAGGTAGAAGTAAAATCTTTATATGTAGATGAAATGATCATCTACAGAGAAAATATTAAGAAATCTCTAGGAGCCCCTAGAAGTTGTATTTGAATTTAGCAGGATTAGAAAACACAAGGTATATATAAAAATCCAGGTCTATGTATACTTGCTATAAATGAAGAATTGGATATTGAAATTTAAAACTTATGTAGGAATACAAGGGACCTGGAAAAGTAAAAGGAAAAAAAAATAACAGTGTTTTAAGACATTTATTACCTAATTTTAAGACTTCTTCTAAAGCACAGTAATCAAGGCAGTGTTGGTGTAAGGAAAGACATATAGATCATTGGAATAAAACAGTGAATCTAGAAATAGAACCACACATATATGATCCACTGAGTTTTGAAAGATAATTTAACATCAACATTTTATAGAACATAAACTCAACTCAAGAGCAGAAGAAAAGATAATGTTTTCAACAAATGGTACTAGAATACCTGGTATCCACGTGTAAAAAATTAACCTCAACCCTTTATTTCCATACATAAAAATAACTTGAAAGGAACTATGAACCTAAATGTGAAAGACTAAAACTACAAAACTTTAAGAAGAAATTATAAGGGAAAATGTTCACGAATTTAGGGTAGGCAAGAATTTCCTAGGATACAAAAAACATGATGTGTAAAAGAAAAAAATTGATGAATGAGGTTCCATCAAAAATTTAGAACTTTAAAAGACATCGTTAAGAAAATGACAAGTAGTTCTTAACCAGAACATATTTATAATACATATAACCTATGACCAGAATATATAAAGAACTCTTACAGTTCATTAATAGACAACCCAATTAAAAAGTAGACACAAGAAGATGATAAATAGCCAGTACAGCACAAGGAAAGGTGTGCAACACTAGAATCAGAAAAATACTAATCAGTACAATAACAAGATCATATTATATACTCATTAGGGAGATTAAGTTAAAAGTTTTAAAAGAACAAATGTCAGCTTAGGTGTGAACAAGTTAGAACTTTCTAATACTGTTAATGTGAATATAAAATGATAAAACCATTTTGGAAAACAATATGGAAATTTCTTGTATTACTGTTAAGAAGCAACAGTTGTGTTCTTAAGTTTTTACTTAAGAGAAATGAAAACACATGTTCACACTAGATTTATATATACAGGTTGACGGTCCCTTATCTGAAACTCTTAGGACCAGAAGTGTTTCAAATTTTGGTTTGAAATCCACTTGATCTGCAAAGAGGATAGCTACTCCTGTTTTTTTGGGGGTTCCTATTGCATGGAGTATTGTTTTCCACACTTTAACTTTCAGTCTATGAGCTTCTTTTGAAATTAAGTGTGTTTCTTGTATGCAGCATATTGTTGGATCTTGCTTCTTGACCCATTCTGCCAGTCTATTTCTTTTGATTGGTGAATTGAGACCATTAACGTTGATAGTTATAACTGATACATATTGATTTATCATCGTCATGACTTTTTCTTTTTGTTGGATTCTCCCTCTTTGTGTTTAATTTCTTGTTGTGCCCAATGGATTCATTCTGCTGTGCTTCCTGGGGTTGTGATCCTCGTTGTCTTTTCCTAGGATATTGTCTAAAATTTTTTTACTGCTGGTTTGGTATTCATGAAGTTCCTCAGGTGCTCTTTGTCATGAAAGTATTTTATTTCTCCATCAATTTTGAAAGATAGTTTTGCAGGGTACATCAATCTAGGTTGGAGGCTGTTTTCCTTTAGGGCTTGAAATACATCTCTGCAAGCTCTTCTTGCCTTAAGGGTTTGTGTTGAGAAGTCTGCTGTGATTCTGATGGGCTTTCCTTTGTATGTGATTTGTTTCTTTTCTTTAACTGCTTGTAGAATTTTGTTCTTCTGTTGTGTTTCTGGAATCTTAGCTATTATATGCCAATGTGTAGTTTTTTTTTTGATCATGGCTAGTTGGAGTCCTATATGCCTCGCTTATCTGTATGTCAAGTTCTTTTCCCCTCTTGGGAAGTTTTCTGCCATCACTTCTGTGAAGTTTTTTTTTTTAATGTCATCTGCACTCTCTCCTGTTTCTTCATTGAGTCTGATCAGTCTTTTTTTTTTCTTAAATTTTTTATTGGTATATTTTAGGTGTACAGTACATTTACATTTATCATTGGGTGCTTGTACCTGTACATGATGTATCTTGGTTCTTACTTTTTTCCTCATTACCTGTGTGCCCTTCATCCCCTCTGCCCTTCCCTATTTACACAGAGTTTGTTTCCATTTTTTTTCTTTTCTCATAATTTTTCCTTTCCCCTTCCCTTCCCATCACCCCTATCCCTTTGGACCTTTTCTTCCTATTTCAAATTATCAATTATTTGATTTAATCATTTTAATTGTTATTTACACTTTCAGTTTCTCACACTAGAGAAACTATCACTATTTACACATGTGTGTCCTATTTACTTCACTTAAGAGTATGACCTCTATATGCATCCATTTAGCTATAAATGTCTCTAGTTTCTCGTTCTTTATGGCTGAGTAGTACTCCATTTTATAAAAAAACCCACATCATCCAGTTTCCAGTTGATGGGCACTTGGGCTGTTTCCAAGCTTTAGCTATTACAAATTGTGCCGCTATAAACATGGGTGTACATATATCGCTGTGGTATGATTCTTTTTATTCTTTGGTAAAGATACCCAGCAGGGGAATAGCTGGGTCAAATGGGACCTCTAGCCCTAGTTCTTTGAGGTATCTCCATACTGATTTCCACAGTGGTTGGACCAGTCTGCACTCCCACCAACAATGGAGAAGGGTTCCTTTGTCCCCACACCCCCACCAGCATTTGTTATTGGCTGATTTCTTGATAGCAGCCATTCTTTCTGGGGTAAGGTGGAATCTCAGTGTTGTTTTCATCTGGATCTCTGGAATGACTGACTCTGATCAGTCTTATGTTATTCTTCTTTGCATCATCTCGTAGCTGCTGGATTGATTTCTTGTGGTCCCTTTCTATTTTAAAGAAATTTTTCTTGTCCTGGTCACTAATTGCAATTTTATCTTCTATATCTGAAATTCTGTCCTCACATTGGCTCATTCTGCAGCGTAGACTTTCAGTGGAGTTTTTAATCTCCTGGAAATCTGTTTGCACCTGTTTTATGGATTCCATTTGTTTCCTATGTTGGGATTCCATCATGTTCCTCAGCTCCTCTATTTTTTTTAATCTTTGTCCACTCTAGATTTATTAATCATGTGTTGCACTATGGGCACAATCTCTGCTGTTATATGAGAAATTATTTCTGATTTCATTTTTTCCAGGTCCTCTTTTGTTGCCAGTTCAGGGAGTCCAGGTGTTTGCGTATCAGATTATTCCATCTTGTTTCCCTTTGGGGTTGCCTTAGGTGATCTGGAAGTGTGGTTTTGAGACTTGTTTATGTGTCTTCTCATTTCAACAGGTGCAGCCTGTTGTGCCTTTGTTGAGGCAACTTTTTGCTCACCCAGTGTTCTTCAATTCTCAGCAAGCCACAGAACTGCCTTTTTCTGCTGCACACCAGTACACTAATTTCTGAGTTCAGAAAAGTGGCCTTCTCTATCCGAGTTGACTTGTTGTCTGGGCAGGCTTCTGGCTGGGGCCTGTGCACACTTGGGATGGTATCTAGGTGTGCCACTGGCTAGGGCCCCTATGTAGCTGTTGTCTGGGAGGGCCTTTGGCTGGGGGCTGTGCACCACAGTTCCTGTTGTGTGAGCAAGCTTCTGGCTAGGGTCTTGTGCACTTATTGATGGTACTGGGGTGAACCTTGTGTGCCTGTGTAGCTCTTTTCCAGGCAGACCCTTGGCTTGGGCTAGTGTGCCCTAGCCTCTGTGGTTGGGGGAGAGCCCTGGCTGGGATCTCCTTGCAGCCTCACTGCTCTGGTCTACATTGCTGCTCTCCCAACTAAGGTGGTCTGGTGTGCCTTTATTGCAGAGATTTACTTCACTTTTCTGGTAGGCTTTAATTTTCATCAAGCAGCCTCTGAGAGGCCCTCTTTCTGTTGTTCACTTCTACTCTATCTTCTCAAGCTCAGAACAATGTCCTTTATGGCCCCTGCAACTCAGTGGTGTGGATCCAGGTAATGGCTCGGCACAGCTGGGGGGAGGTGGTGCTGGTGCCATGCAGCTCACCTCCTCGGTGCTCTGGGGCAGTGGTATGGGGGCCCGAGAGGCCTACCTTCTTGGTGCTCGAGGAGCAATTTTTGTTTTACTGAGAAGACAATGTAAGGCATAATGAGAAATTTTCCATCTTCACACTTGTGCCAGCAGGAGGGTGGTGATGGTGGGTGAAGGACATGGAGCTTGCTCTATTCTGATCTGCCCTTCTCTGAGAGCTTTCAGGGGCAGGAGTTGTAGCCCCCAGTTCAACATGGGAGTTGAAGCCCAAAATTTTTCTTAGGATTTTGTTATGAATACTACAGGCACAGCACAACTTTTGGTCCTTGGTTTTCTGTAATTTTGTTTCTTTTCTCTCACTGCTTGTAGAACTTTTTTTTCTGTTGAGTTTCTGGAATCTTAACAATTATATGCCTATGTGTAGATTTTTTTTTTTGATCAAGGCTATTTGGAGTCCTATATGCCTCACTTATCTGTATGTCAAGTTCTTTTCCCCTGCTTGGGAAGTTTTCTGCCATTACTTCTGTGAAGAGTTTTTTTATGTCAGTTGCACTCTCTCCTGTTTCTTCATTGACTCCAATCAGTCTTATGTTATTCTTCTTTGCATTGTCTAGCAGCTGCTGGATTGATTTCTCATGTTCCCTTATAATTTTGAAGCAATTTTTCTTTTCCTGGTCATTAATTGCAATCTTATCTTCTATATCTGAAATTTTGTCCTCACATTGGCTCATTCTGCTGTGTAGACTTTCAATGGAGTTTTTCATCTCTGGAAATCTATTTGCATCTGTTTTATGGATTCCATTTGTTTCCTATGTTGGGATTCCATCATGTTCCTCAGCTCCTCTCTAGATTAATTAATCATGTCTTGCACTAGGAACATAATTTCTCCTGTTATCTGAGAAATTATTTCTGATTTCATTTTTTCCAGATCCCCTTTTGTTGCCAGTTTAGTGGGTCCAGGTGGTTGAGTGTCAGAGTGTTCTATCTCATTTCCCTTTGGGTTTGCTGTAGGTGCTCTGGAAGTCTAGTTTTGAGACTTATTTACGTGTTTTCTCATTTTTGACTGGGGGGGCAGGGGGGGTGCTGTTGGCACCTGCCCGGCTTACCTCCTCTGAGCTGGGAGAGGTGGGACAGGGGCCGGGAGTGGCGGTAGGGATGGTGACCCAGAAGCCCCTTCCTCTGGGCCGGGAGCAGTGGGACAGAAGGCAGCCCAAAAGCCCTTTCCTCTGGGCTGGGAGCGACGAGAGGGATGGTGGCCAGGAAGCCCCTTCCTCTGGACCAGGAGTAGGGGGATGGTGGCTCAGAGGCCCCTACCTCTGGGCCAGGAGCGGCAGGACAGAAGGCAGCCCAAAAGCCCTTTCCTCTGGGCTGGGAGCAGTGGGAGGGATGGTGGCTGGGAAACCCCTTCCTCTTGGTTTTCTGTAATTTTGCAGAAGGTTAAAGGGCAATCTTTGTTGGCAATACTTGGCTTCAAATTCTAGTTCTGCACCTTCTTAAGGTAACGTGTGTTCTTGGATGCTTAACCTTATCTAACCTTCCTTTGCTGTGGTTTCCGAAGTATGGACTGGGGAAGTCATAGTTGACCCCCCCTTAGGGTGGGTGAAGAACAAAGGAGATGATGAGGGTCAAAAAGCTCTTAGTGCAGGCCTATCTTTGTGGCTAGTCAGCTTGTTTTTTTGTGGTACTGGGGGTTGTACCCAGAGGTGCTCTACACTGAGCTACAGCCGGAGCCCCCTCCATTTAAAAATTTTATTTTGAGGAAGGTCTTGCTAAATTAGCTGGGATTACAGGTGTGTGCCACAATACCTGGCAGTAGGTATCCTTTATGACAGTACTTTCTTCATTTGCCCTGTTACTTCTCAGCATCCTTCCTTAGCATCTTGCCTTTGAGTGATGCCCAAACATGGACTTACCTGAGGGTTCTGTCCTGCTGGCTTGCTGGGCTGGTCTGGGCTGGTCAGGTGACCTCCAGGTCTGACCTCATTTTCTACCTTGGCCCTCTCTTCCCAATCAATAGATGCCTTTTTCAATAATAATGATAACATGAAAATTTTTATAAAGTAAGTTAGATGATAAAATTCTTGTCCTTAAACTCTTTCCTTCACATGTAGTACAGTGAGTCAAAGCTGTTCATGGTGCCCTCACACCCGGTCTGTATTCTCTGTGGCCTCCTGGTTAGGCATCAGATTCTATTATTGAGCTCCTCCAACTGAGATAAGCATGAAGGTGGAGAAACTGCACTTTTCTCCAAAAGGCAATGTCCTTCTACTAAAAGCAGAGCTTCAGAATAGCACAATTTAGTCTGTGACCAGAAAGTATGGACCATTGGAAAGCAAGGTTGATCTAAAAGAGGAGATGATAAATACGTTCTGAATAGCATCAGTATATTGTCATAGCTTGGTATTTACACATCCAGGAAGTGGCAGGAGTCACAAAATCTTAGTGAAATGTTCTAATCCCTGATCCGGACGCTTGAAGGCTGGATTTCACTGGGCTCCCCTTGTACCAGCCACTTTGCCCCTCAGATTCTCACTTTATCCACTTTTGTCATGGGGAGATTGGACCCGATCACTGATACTCCTTGGGGACATTCTGGAAATCCATGGAAACATTTTTGGTGGTCACAGTGATGGGTCAGGGTGCTGCTGGCTTTCAGTGGGTGGGGACCAGAGTGTCATGGTGTCCTAGAGTGCACAAGGCATCCTTGGCCAATGATTCTCTTCCTGCTGGCCATCCAAGGAATGAATGAGTTGTGTGTAATTATCCAGGCCTCAGACTCAACGCTATTTTACATAGGAACCCAAACCTTTCTTCATGGTCCTAATGCATACTGCACTCTCTGGGAAGGTTAGTACTGTATAATGTTCACTTTTTTTTTTTTTTTTTGTGCCGGGGATCGAACTCGGGACCTTGCTCTTGCAAGGCAGGCACCGGAACCACTGAGCTAAATCCCTGGGCCAGGTTAGTACTGTATAAATGAAGAAAGTATGTGCTTTGCTTTGTTTGTACCTTTATGGGGAGTCAACTCCCCATTTGACAAACTGCAACCCTGGGGATGGTACCCTTCCTGGCGCTTGAGGTATCAGTGTCCTCTTGTTCTGTATCTGTTGGCATTGAGCTCTAGGTGAGTCTATGCCATTAATGCACCAATGTAGCCCTTATTTCCAAATGTTAACTGAGGAAAAAACTGTGAATCATATAAACAGGTATAAGTGTCTTACGTATTTACTATGTTTTCTAGGTATATTGTTCACAAGCATTTGTATATTGGAAATGAATCTTATTTTATTATATATTATTTCTCAATTATATTATAGGACATTATGTTTAAAAATATGTACTTTGATTATATGTCTGTAATTTCATTTAAGAATAGCAAAGGGAATATGGCAAAGTATTTCCTATAAAATGTGATATTGGATCTGGTAGGACTAAGAAACTTTGAGCTGAATAATTTCAGCTCTTACTTTTGAATTTTTTTTTTTTTTTTTTGTACCAGAGATCGAACTTGGGTCCTTGCGCTTGCACAGCAGGTGCCAAAACCACTGAGCTAAATCCCCTGCAAAAACACTTTTTTTTTTTTTGGTACCGGGGATTGAACTCAGGACCTTGCACTTGAGAGGCAGGTGCTGGAACCACTGAGCTAAATCCCTGGCCCTCAGTTCTTACTTGTAGATGTACACATACATGTACGGATACAGATTCACACATATGTGTACTGGGGATCGAACCCAGGGCTTTTGTACTGAGCTATAGCCCCAGCTCTTTTTAATTTTTAAATTTTGAGACAGGATCTTGCTTAGTGGCCCAGGCTGGGCTCAAATTTGTGATCCTCTCGCCTCAGCTTCCCAAAATGCTGTGCGAGGAGAGCTGTGCACCACCACAGTCAGCTCTTATTTTTGAGGAAAACAAAATGACACAAAATAAAACACAAAGTCCAGCCAGACCGCCTAACAAAGGGAGCGACCCACAGGCTAGCTGGGGAGGTTGTCCATACCCTTCACGGCAGCAAGCCCAGCCTCCTCAGCAATAAACGCCAATTATTTAGCTCTCCAGATCCTCACATCCCCCGGGAGGTGAGTCCACCCTCATAATCTCCCCTGGCAACTGTTGCTAGGAAGACACTGCCTCTTGAGCTGACCTTCCAAAGGCTTGAGGTCACAGTGCCCTGTCTGCCTCCAGCTGATTCGGGGATCAATTTTCCCAGGAGAGCGGTGGAGAAATAAGCAAACAGGGCACCAATAGCATGGATGCTGAGCCTGATACTGTCATTGTCTTCCTTTCTGGGAGGCATCAGAGGAAAAAGGGGCATTACAATGGACCATCCAGGCACTCTCTCCTTATAACAGCAGCTGAGACACTGCGAGGGAACTTACTAATTCCGTCCCTCTCACTAAGCCTGTCCTGTCCACAGTCTGGGGGTTCCAGGCCAACGGCTCCCACTTTGCTGCTTCAACTCTTGCTGCTCCTTTCTCTCAATACATCTGCACAGTGACGATGATTATGACATTGATAATGCTACGCCTGCTTTGTTCCTGCCTTGCCCTGAGTGCTTCTCACAATTACTTCCTTTAACCCCCATGGCCATGATGGAAGGGGCTGGGCCTCACAAATCCCCATGTTGAACTAGTGAAGCAACTGAGCATTCAGAGTCAGTCCAGCCGCAGATAGCCAGCAAGTGGCTGGGTGGGGTCTGTGGTCCCCATGTGGCTGGGGCAGCCCTCAATAGTGCTTACCTGAGTTCTAGGCTTTCTGGTGCTCACTGAGCTTGATCATTTGCTTGTGGTTTGAGCCTGGTGACAGTGCACACAGTCATTGACTGATTTTTTTAAAAAAAATTCTTTCATTGGTACATTTTAGGTATCCAACACATTTACATTTCTCATTGGGAACTTGTACCTTTACATGATGCATCTTGGTTCTTCTTTTCTTCCCCCTTCCCCTGCCCTCCCTTCAACCCCTCCATCCCTCCATATTTACAAAGACTTTGTTTCCTTTTTTTCTTTTTCTCATATTAATTCCATTCCCTTTTTTCCTTTCCCCTACCCCTCCCACTTCCTTCCCCTTTGGCCCTTTGCTTCCTATTTCACATTACCTATTATACCTTTTAGACCTCATTTACACTTTCAGTTTCTCACACCCCAGAAACTATTCGGTATTTATACATGTGTGTCCTATTTATTTCACTTAAGAGTATGGCCTCAATGTGCATCCACTTAGCTATAAATGTCTCTAGTTTCTCAGTCATTGACGGATTGATTCATTCATTCTTTTTTTTTTTTACTAAATTCTTTTATTGGTACATTGTAGGTATACAACACAATTACATTTCTCATTGGGAATTGTACCTGTACATAATGCATCTTGGTTCTTGTTTTTTCCCCATTCCTAGCCCTCCTTTCCCCTCCTCCACCCTTCCCTATTTACAAAGATTATATTTCCATTTTTTCCATTTCTCATCATTTTTCCTTTCCCTTCTTTCCTTTCCCCTGCCCCTCCCACTACCCCTACCCCTTTGGACCTTTTCTTCCTATTTTACATTATTGATTATTCATTCTAATCATTGGTTCATTTTAGGTATACAATATAATGACATTCATCATTGGAAATTTGCACCTTTACATAATCTCTCTTGGTTCTTATTTTTCACCCTTGCCCAGCCCTCCCTTCAACCCCTCCATTCCTCCCTATTTACAAAGATTTTGTCCCTATTTTTCCATTTTCTCATATTAATCCCATTCCCTTCTATCCTTTCCCCAGCCATCCCACTTCCTTTCCCTTTGCCCCTTTTCTTCCTATTTCACATTACCTATTATACATTATAGTCCTTATTTACACTTTCAGTTTCTCACACCAGAGAAACTATTCAGTATTTATACATGTGTGTCCTATTTATTTCACTTAAGAGTATTGCCTCAATGTGCATCCATTAGCTATAAATGTCTCTAATTTCTCATTTTTTATGGCTGAGTAGTACTCCATTTTATAAAAAAACCACATTTTCTTCATCCAGTCTCCAGTTGATGGGCATTTGGGCTGTTTCCAAGTTTTAGCTATCACAAACTGTGCTGCTATGAACATGGGTGCACATATATCACTGTGGTATGATTCTTTTAATTCTTTGGGGAAGATCCCCAGCAGTGGAATAGCAGGGTCAAATGGGACTTCCAGTCCTAGTTCTTTGAGGTATCTCCATACTGATTTCCACAGTGCTTGCACCGGTCTACACTCCCACCAGCAGTGGAGCAGAGTTCCTCTTTCCCCACAGCCCCGCCAGCATTTGTTATTGGTTGATTTCTTGATAGCAGCCATTCTTTCTGGAGTGAAGTGGAATCTCAGCATTGTTTTCATTTGCATCTCTCGAATGACCAGTGATGTTGAACAATTTTTCATATATTTATTTGCTATTTGTACTTCTTTGTGTGAGAAATGTCTGTTCATTTCAGATGCCCATTTTCAGATCGGGTCTTTAAATTTGGGAGGTCTGATCTTTTTAAGTTCTTTATAGATTCGAGATAGTAGAGCTTTGTCTGAGGAAGAGCAGGTGAAGATTTTTTCCCACGTTGTGGGTTGTCTCTTCACACTGCTGGTGGTTTCTCTTGCTGTGCAGAAGCCTTTTAATAAGAAGAGATCCCACTTGTTGATTGTTTGTGCTAGTTCCCGGGCAACTGAGGTTTTGTTCATAAAATCTTTTCCTACACTGATGTCTTCAAGGGTTCTACCTAACCTCTGTTCCAACTGGTTCAGAATTTCTATTTTAATATTTAGATCTTTAATCCATTTTGATTTTAGTTTAGTGCATGGTGAGAGATATAGGTCTAGTTTTAATCTTTGACAAGTTGAACCTCAATTTTTCCAGCACCATTTATTAAAGAGGCTATCTTTCCTCCAGTGAGGGTGTTTGGCTCCTGTATCAAAGATTAGGTAGTTGAGTATGACTGGTGTTGTTTCTGCATCTTCTAATGTGTTCCACTGGTCCTCAGGTCTGTTTCTTGGCCAGTACCATGCTGTTTTTATCACAGTAGCTTTGTAGTATAGTTGCAGGTTGAGGATTGTGATACCCCCTGCCATGTCTCTGTTACCTAGAATTGCTTTTTCTGTTCTGGGTCTCTTCTTGTTCCAAATGAATTTTTGGATTGTTTTCTCAAGGTCCATGAAGTATGCTGCTGGGATCTCAACTGGAATTGCATTAACTCTATATAGCAGTTTTGGAACTATGGCCATTTTCACTATATTAATCCTTCCTACCCAGAAGCAGGGGATGTCTGTCCATTTTCTGATATCATCTTCAATCTCTTTTCAGAGTGCCATAGTTTTCAGAGAAGAGGTCTTTGATTTCTTTTGTTAGGTTGATTCTTAGGTATTTCAGTTTTTTGGATGCTATTGTGAAAGGAATTATTTGCCCTATTTCTCTCTCAGTGAGTCTGTCATTTGTGTAGAGGAAAGCTATTGATTTTTGTGTGTTGACCTTGTAACCTGCTACTTGACTGAATTTGGTTATTAAATCTAGAAGACTTTTGGTGGAGTTCTTGGGGTCTTCTACATAGAGTATCATGTCATCTGCAAATAAGGACAATTTGGCTTCTTCATTTCCTATTTTTATTCCTTTTATTTCTTTTTCTTGTCTAATTGCCGTGGCTAATGTTTCCAGAACTATATTGAACAAGAGTGGTGATAGTGGACATCCTTGTCTTGTTCCTGATTTTAGTGTGAAGGATTTCAGTTTTTGACCATTTAGTATGATATTGGCTGTTGGTTTTTCATAGATGGCTTCTATCAGTTTGAGGTAGAGACCATCTATTTCAATTTTTTGTAGGGTTTTTATCATAAATGCATGTTCTATTTTGTCAAATGCTTTTTCTGCATCTATGGAGATGATCATATGGTTTTTGTCCTTGGCTCAAATGATATAGTGTATTACATTGATTGATTTGTGTATATTGAACCATCCCTGCATCCCTGGGATGAATCCCACTTGATCAGGGTGTATGATCTTCTTGATGATCTTCTGCATTCCATTTGCCAGTATCTTATTAAGGATTTTTGCATCTATGTTCACTAGTGAGATTGGCCTATAGTTCTCTTTTTCAGTTGGGTCTTTCTCTGCTTTGGGGATCAAGGTGATGCTTGCTTCCAGGAATGAATTTGGGAGTATTGCTTCCCTTTCAATTTCATTGAAGAGTTTCAACAGTAGTGGCAGCAGTTCCTCTCTAAATGTCTTGTAGAATTCAGCAGTGAAGCCATCAGGGCCTGGGCTTTTCTTAGTTGATAAGTTTTTAATTACATTTTCAATTTCATTGGTTGATATTGGGTTGTTCAGAATTTTTAGGTCTTCTTTGTTCAACTTTGGTAATTCATATGTATCTAGGAATCTGTCCATTTCTTCTGTGTTGTCCATCTTATTGGCGTATAGGTTCTGGAAGTAGGTATTGATGATCCTCTGGATTTCTGCTGGGTCTGTTGTCATTTCACCCTTTTCATTCCTAATTGCATGGATTTGGGTCTTTTCTTTCCTTTTTCTGATAAGGTTGGCTAAAGGTTTGTCAATTTTGTTTATTCTTTTGGAGAACCAACTCTTGGCTTCATTGATTTTTTGTATTGTTCTCTTAGTCTCCATTGCATTGATTTCTCCTCTGATCTTTATAATTTCCTCCCTTGGATGAGCTTTGGTTTTGTCCTGCTCTTCTTTTTCTAGAAGCTTGAGGTTCAGCATCAGGTTGTTTAATTGGGCTCGTTCTGTTTTCGTAATATGCGTATTCACTGCTATGAGTTTCCCTCAAAAGACTGCTTTCATTGTGTCCCATAGATTCCGATATGTTGTATTGTCATTGTCATTTAATTGAAGGAACTGTCTGATTTCTTCTTTAATTTCCTCTGTGACCCATTAGTTATTCAGAAGTGTATTGTTCAATTTCCATGTGTTTATGAAATGTTTTGAGTTTCTTTTGCTATGAATCTCCAATTTCACCACACTATGGTCTGGTAATATACAGGGGATAACTTCAATTCCTTTGCACTTACTTAAACATGTTCTATATGTATGTGGTCTATTTTTGAGAATGACCCATGTGCAGCTGAGAAGAATGTGTATTCTGATTTTGTGGGGTGGAAGACTCTCTAAACATCTGTTAAGTTCAGTTGTTCAAGAGTTTGATTGAGTTCTAGTATTTCATTACTTACTTTTAGTCTAGTTGATCTATCTATTTGTGACAGTGGGGTGTTGAGGTCCCCCACTACAATTATATTAGTGCATATATGACTTTTCATGTCCATTAGTATTTGTTTTATATAGTTGGGTGCACTAGAGTTTGGTGCATAGATATTTATGATTGTCACCTCTTCCTCTTGGATTCTTCCCTTTACAAGGATGTAGTGTCCTTCTTCATCTCTCTTGATCAGTGTTGGTTTGAAATCTACTTGATCTGCAAAGAGGATAGGTACTCCTACTTTTTTTCGGGTTCCTGTTGCATGGTGTATTGTTTTCCACTCTTTAACTTTCAGTCTATGAGTTTCCTTTTGAATGAAGTGTGTTTCTTGTATGCAGCATATTGTTGGATTTTGCTTCTTGACCCATTCTGCCAGTCTATTTCTTTTGATTGGTGAATTGAGACCATTAACATTAATGGTTATAACTGAAACATATTGACTTGTCCTTGCCATGACGTTTTCTTTTTGTTGGGTTCTCCCCCTTTCCATTTAATTTCTTGTCATGCCAGATGGGTTCATTCTGCTTTGCTTCCTGGGGTTGTGATCCTCAATGTCTGTTCCTAGGCTATTGTGTAAAATTCTTTGGAGTGCTGGTTTGGTATTCACGAAGTTCCTGAGGTGCTCTTTGTCATGAAAGTATCTTATTTCTGCATCCATTTTGAAAGATAGTTTTGCAGGGTACATCAATCTGGGTTGGAGGCTGTTTTCTTTTAGGGCTTGGAATATGTCACTCCAAGGTCTTTTTGCCTTGATGGTTTGTGTTGAGAAGTCTGCTGTGATTCTGATGGGCTTTCCTTTGTATGTGATTTGTTTCTTTTCTCTGACTGCTTGGAGAACTTTGTTCTTCTGTTGTGTTTCTGGAATCTTAACAATTATATGCCTATGTGTAGATATTTTTTGATCAAGGCTATTTGGAGTCCTATATGCCTCACTTATCTGTATGTCAAGCTCTTTTCCCCTGCTTGGGAAGTTTTCTGCCATTATTTCTGTGAAGAGATTTTTTATGTCATGTGCACTCTCTCCTGTTTCTTCATTGAGCCCAATCAATCTTATGCTATTCTTTTTTGCATCATCTAGCAGCTGCTGGATTGATTTCTCATGGTCCCTTATAATTTTGAAGCAATTTTTCTTTTCCTGGTCACTAATTGCAACCTTATCTTCTATATCTGAAATTCTGTCCTCACATTGGCTCATTCTGTTGTGTAGACTTTCAGTGGAGTTTTTCATGTCCTGGAAATCTATTTGCATCTGTTTTATGGATTCCATTTGTTTCTTATGTTGGGATTCCATCGTGTTCCTCAGCTCCTCTCTAGATTTATTCATCATGTCTTGCACTAGGGGCACAATTTCTCCTATTATCTGAGAAATTATTTCTGATTTCATTTTTTCCAGATCCCCTTTGTTGTCAGTTCAGTGGGTCCAGGTGGTTGAGTGTCAGAGTCTTCCATCTCATTTCCCTTTGGGGTTGCTGTAGGTGATCTGAAAGTCTGGTTTTGAGACTTATTTACTTGTTTTCTAATTTCGACTGGGGCGGGGGGCTCTTAGCGCCTGCACAGATTATCTCCTCTGAGTTGGGTGAGGTGGCACAGGGGCCGGGAGCAGCCGTAGGGCTGGTGACCCAAAAGTCCTTTCCTGTGGTCTGGGAGCAGCCGGAAGGATGGTGGCCGGGAAACCCCTTCCTCTGGACCAGGAGCAGTGGGATGGTGGCTCAGAAGCCCCTCCCTCTGGGCCGGAATGGTGGGAGGGATGGTGGCCCGGAAGTCCCCTCCTCTGGGCCAGGAGCAGTGGGACAGAAGGTGGCCCAAAAGCCCTTTCCTCTGGGCTGGGAGCAGCCGGAGGGATGGTGACCGGGAAGCCCCTTCCTCTGGACCAGGAGCAGTGGGAGGATGGCTCAGAAGCCCCTACCTCTGGGCCGGGAACAGTGGGACTCAGTACCTTGGTCTGGTGGTCTGGTGTCTTGTGTGTCTTTGTAGTGTGGAATCAGTTGGGGCCTGTCTTCAGAGGGGTGATTAGGCATCTTCCGAGCGACTCAGGACCTCGGTAGGGGGTGCACAGACCTGCCTCTCTGCTGCGGGCTGATTCAGCGTGTTCTGTGCAACTCAGGACCTGTCTTCAGCGGGCTGATTTGGCGTGTGTTCCGCGCGACTGGGGACCTCGGTAGGGTGTGGGCAGACCTGCCTTTCTGCAGCGGGGTCCATTCATTCATTTTTCAGCAGATGTGACAACACCTGTGCTGGTTGCCAAGTTCCCTGGGAGCCTGGGACTGAGGCTTGCAGCTTGCTGAGGGTCTGGCTGTGTGCACAAGGCTGGTCCTTGAGAGCACGCAGCCTCGAGTGCTGTGGGGTGTGAGGGGTAAGGGGTGAGGAAGCAGCTGGGACATAGGGGCCTCAGACCCACTGGTGGATTATTTTACTTTCCACCTGCAACCAGGGCTCAGGCTGGGACGTGGACCTCTGAGTCAGGGGCAGGAGGAAAGCTGACATCAGCAGCCATTCACCTGGGGCTTCTTGGTGGCAGATGTTGGCTGGTCTCATTTAATGTGCAGAGCACAGAGCTGGCCCTGCAGGCTGCACATGCTGGCAGGGAGGACGGCCGCTGGGTGAAAGGGCTGGCAGGACACCTGTGTCACCTCCATGCAGCCCACCTGGGCTCAGCAATCCATTCAACTTGGGGTGCTGAGCCTGCTGTGAGCACCATCTTTTCCCCACTCCTCCTGCCTCAGCCTCCTGGTTGCTGGGATTACAGGCATGCAGCACCACACCTGGCTGGTGTAGTTTTATGAGTTTTGGCAAATGCATGGACTCATGCGACCACACCATGATCAAGATAAAAACAGTCCTATCACCCCCGCACCCCAACTCCCTCCTGCTGCCCTCTTGTATATAGCCACCTACTCCTCCCATACCTACACCCTAGAAGTACCTGGGATATTTAACTTTATAAGAAATGGCCATACTTTCCCAAAGTGCCTGTCCTATAACTTGGATCTGGGATGTGTCCCAAAGGTTTCAGTGTTCAAGGCTTGGTCCGTACAGTGGCGGGGTCTGCAGGTCACTGGGGGGCCTTTGATCGGTGTCCAGCTCCATCTTCCTCTCTTTTGCATCCTGGCTCAACCAACCATGGACTGACACTTCCAAAACCAACCTTTTCTTTTCCTAAATTGATCATTTCAGGTATTTGTTACAGGGCTGGGAAGCTGACTAAGGCAGCCTGTGGCCTCAGAGTGGAGCATTATTTCCACTTGAGACCCACTGAGCAGGACTGGTGACATGGACCCATGAAATCACCAGGAGCTGGGAAGTGCAGTGCCTGAAAAGTCAGAAATCTGGAAATATTTGGTGAATTACAGTAAGGATCGCCATGCACCCTGCTCATCCTATTTTAGTATCTGCAAAACAGTATCTCATGAATATTCTTCCATGTTAGCAAGTGTTCTTTTATTGTAGGCATCTGTAAACTACAGGAACAAGCTGGCCTGTTGTCTCCTTTTACTGGAGCTGTGACTTTTTTTTTTACAGGTAAACATTTGAAATCAATTTGATGATAAGGAAAACTGACTTTGAACATCAATTAATAAAAATGTTATTAGTCTAAAAAGAATGAAATTCTTCTCCCTTGTTGATCTGTATTACAAAAAATACTGTATCCAACCTTTTTTGCATTTTGTCCAAAAATATTTTTTTAATCCAAGAAAAGTTATGGCAATTTGTTTTCTCTCAGAGCTGCATTCTATTCATATGTATAATTTTTAGTATACGTGCTGCCGAAGCAAGCACTAATATGTATAATTTTTAATCATATGTACATATTGTTACAATCTTATGCTTATATTGTTCAACTCTATTGTTTCTAGATTTTTCCCATTTAAACAATGCAGCTATATAGACGCTTGCATGTATATATATATATATCACAAAATAATCATTGATCATTTCCTTAGATAGTGGGATAATAGGGGAATTGCTGAATCAAAGAACGGGTATGTTTGTAGATTTTCTTTGGTACCAGGAATTGAACTCAGGGCCTTGCACTTGCCAAGCAGACAGTGTGCTGCTGAGCTATGTCCCTGGCCTATGTTTTGCAGATTTTTTTGGTACTGGGGATCAAACTCAGGACCTTGTGCTTTCGAGGCAGGCATGGTGCCACTGAGCTAAATCCCCAGCCCTGTGTTTTGCAGATTTTGACTCAAAATTTTTAGTAATTTTTCAGAAAGTTACCATTTTACATTCCCCCATGCAGTAGACAAATGTGCTCACTTATTTGTATATTTTCCAAAACTGATGAAATATATTATCAGTTACAATTTTATTGGGAGAAAATGTCTCCTTATTTTAATTTGCTTTTAAAATGATCATGGAAACAGTGCATCCTTTTATATATGCTTACACCATTTGCATCTCTTCATTTGCAACTGGCTTCTCCAATGCCTTTGCAGTGTTTTCAGAAATGATGAACTGCAGATGGGGTGATGGAGGAGTGGCCCATTACACTGTTGTGGATTCTGCAGCTCTCTCCATGTCAGAAGTCATCCCTGAGTCCAAGAAGAAAACCGAGTGTCTTGTAGCCAGGCTGGCTCCACAGCATCTGGGCCTACCTTTTCTGGGGAAAGTCACTGCCACTCTGAGCCCCTGTGTCAGCTGCAATCCTTAGGAGACCCTGAAGCGTTCTTTTTGAAGCTCACTTTTCTGACCTATAACTTTCTTACCACTGATTTCTCAAATTCTCATCTAAAATAATTCCAAGAAAAATGTTCACCTTTGTTTTGGGATATTTCTCCATTGCTATAATTGTCACCTGGGATGCTAGAACTCAGAGAGAATAAATACCAAATGAGCATTTGATATCAATTAGTTGGTTCATACCAATGTCCCTGGGTTTGGATTGGAGATGTGAATAAGAAGAGAAAGTACAACCTTTGCTACCAAGTAGCTTATCATTCAACTTGTGATTCCAGTACAGGGTAAGAGTCATCTCCAGACTTTTCCCCATATTACTTTGGGGCATTTAGAGGGGTTGGAGTAGAGATAGTATTAGGGAAAGGCTGCCTGGAAAAGGGAAACTCAGTTGAATTTTGGGATGGGGAAAGTAATCATCCTATCCTGTTAAAATTCCCAGGCTGGTGGGAATGGGATTACTAGAAGAGGCCAAGTAGATAAAACGTCCCTGGTGTGTTGGGAAGTTCTCCAAGAAGATTGCTAAGAGTAGGGACACACCCACAGTGGTGATCAAAATGTACAGTGTTATGGCTTGTGTTTAGAAGACTCCCCAAAGCCTCATGTGGTCATAGGTGGGGCTTTTTCAGAGGTGGCTGGATCTAGAGTGTGTGATGTTGGAATTGATTCATAGTATAATGCTAGGATCAAGGGCACTAGGATTATGGGTGTGAGTGCTACCTGCCCTAAGTAGCCTGGATGAGATATAAGGAATAGAAAGAGCTGTGGTCGTCTCTTGTTGCTTTGCTACCTCCTGCCTGCCATGAACAGTTTCTCCTCTGCAATGCCTGTCTGCTGTCCACCCTGCCTTGGAGCCAGCTGATTATGGACTGAAACATCCATAAACTGTGAGCTAAATGAACCTTTCCTCCCTTAACTTGTGGGTGTTGGGTATTTTGTCTCAGCTATGAGAAAAGTAACTAAAATATATGGTAAATGTTTAAATTAAAAAAAATTATTATAGTAAACAACACTTCACTACGAATCCCCTTAATATACTTATCCCTTCATTCTTTCCACTTTCTGAAGCAGTTCTGGAAGTCCTCTTTCATTGAGTGTCTTTAGTTGTGCTGTTGTGGCTACCTTGACATCTTGAATCATTTAAAGCATTTACCTTTTGCTATCATCTTGACTTTGAGGAAAAGCCACAAGTCACATGGTGCCAGATCTGATGAATAAAGTGTATGAGGACACACAATAATGATTGTACAAGCCTACATTTCCATTGGATGGCACTTGACAACAGCATTCACTGTATTTTTGGTCATAGGTAAAGACACTTATGAAAGAAGACTTCCAGAGCTGCTTCAGAAAGGCCCAAGAATGATGGGATAAGTGTGTTCAAAACAAGAAGGAATATTTTGAAGGGAATTTTGACAACATGTCTGCTACTGTAATCATATTTTAAAAATGTAAACATTTACTATATAGTTTGATCACCCCCTTGTACGTACATACAAATTACACTGAAAAGGTTTTCTGGCCTCAATACACCATGGGCTTTGGTTAATGGCATGGATCACAGGCCAAAACTCAGTGCAACACTTTGGGTTCTTTGGACCCTTTTTCAAGGCTTTATTGCAACTCAGGTGTTCAGGAAGGGGGTTAAGAAAATGCCAAAAGAGGAACATAGACATACCACAGGGACATCTGGGAGCCACAACCTTGCTTGAAAGATGAAAGCTTGGTTGTTTTGCAAAGATGTTCAAATGGACTAGAAAAGTTAAAAAGCTCCTATCTGCAGAGCTTCTCACCATTTCAAAATCAACTCCTTCACCCTGCTGGGGTAATGATCCCCAATTTGCTAGTGTGCAAACTGAGGTGTGAAGACTTGGAATGAGTTATGTAAAGGATCTGGACCTGAACCCAGGGCTCTGGTCCAGCTCCCATGTTCCCTCCACTTACAGCTGCATACTAAAACCTTCCCAGACAATGTGTTTTCTGCAGAACTCAAAGGGAACATCCTTCTACTTCTGTAGAACCTTCTATTACTTAAAGATGAAATGAGTTCTAGGTCAATGTTGTCTTAAATTTTGTTGTTCAATTCTTCATACTTCCATTCCAAGTCCAATTTGAAATCACAATTATGTAGTTCACCTTGTTTTAGAGTTTGTTCTCTGAATATTGAGGAACTCATCATGATAATAGGGGGAAGGTGGGAGGAAGATCTTGGCTTGTGTTAAGGAGAAAATTTGTATTTTGCTTGTTCACTTTGGGATGCTCTAATGTGAGATCTCAACCATGAAATCAGGACTTTTTGGAGTCAGGAAGGGGAAGAGACAAGAGAAAGGTGAGAGAATGTATGTGTCTGGTCCCCCAGGACACTCCCAGGCCCAAGCTCCACCTGGCTCCACGTTGGCTGAGTGGAAGCAACTATGTCTCAGTCACTTTCTTGTCACTGGGACACAATATCCAACACCCACAGCTTACAGGAGGAGAGGCTTACTTTGGCTCACGTTTTTAGTCTCTAGTGGAGTCCACTGGCTCCATGGCAGGCCAGTGTGGCAGAGGGGCATAGTGCAGAAAAGCTGCTCCCTTCATGGTGGCCAGGAAGCAAAGAGTGAAAGGAGGAGCCAGGGAGAAAGATACACTCTTCCAGTCATGCCCCAGTGACCTGTCTCCCCTGACCAGGCTCCACCTCCTAACAGCAAGTCAGCTATAGCATCCTCATGGATCAGTCCTCTTCTGAAAGCCCCACCTATGCATGCATGAAGCCTTTGAGGGACATTCTTGATATAAACTATGACAAACTCATACCCAGCTACTATCTGAATTAGGCTGAAGAAATTAGGATGCACAGTGGTGACTCTGAAAGTCCTGTAGGGAGAAATGCAAGAATACTTTGTCACTGATAGGGATGGTTTTCCAAAAGTATAAGAAAACTGTAGAAATAAAAGGAATGAACAATGTATTAGTCAGCTTTCTCATTGCTCAACACAATCCTCAACACTCACAATATGCAGTAGAGGTTTTATTTGGGTCATGATTTTGGGGGATTCAGTCTATGGTCAACTGACTCTAAGGCAGAAATATCATGGAAGAAGGGTGCGGCAGAGCAAATTTGCATAGTTTATATCAGCCTAGAAGCAGAGCAGGGGAACAACACCAGAGCAAGGGGCAAGGAGCCAGACATAGATGCCACGCCCATGCCTCCATGACCCACCCAGGCACACCTAGAAAGATGCTCCAACAACCTTCTGGGTGAATCCCAAGGCATTCAAATAGACACTCTACATTAATCGCCGAAAACAAGCCACTGTTTATGGCCACTGCCACTTCCACCAGCACTATCTTAACCACCTCTTCTATTGTTCCTAGCACCGCCAGGATCATTAGCACAATGACACATCCAACTGCCACCACCACCTCGAAGCCCATTGCCACCACTGCCCTCATTGCTGCTGTCTCCACCACCACTACCAGCACCACTTCCAAAACCTTCCTCTTTACCACCACCACCATCTGTATCATTGCCACTGGGTGCTTGTAAGGCAGGGACCATGCTAAAGGCTTTAGGTGGATTCGGTCCCTACCTTGTGCCTATGCAGTAGAATTATTAGTCCTGATGAACAGTGGAGGGGATTAACAGAGAAGTTAAGCAATGTGCCCTAGCTCACACAGAAGAAAGCTGGAGAGCCAGGGTTCCCACCCAGGTCTCTGTAAAGTACGGTTTTTCAGAAAGCCGCATTGCTGGGGGAGAGGCATATGCTCAGGCTTGTTTACACACAACTGGACCATGCTGTTTGGCTGTGAGGGGCTCCTTGTGGACTATAACTAGGGCCGACAATCTGTTCCCCTTTCTTTTTTTGACTTTCTTTCACACATTCTGGATCATATGGCTTTTCTGGTCAGGAGAAATAAAAATGTTTTATGTTCTTGGTTTTCTGAGTGGTGGATGTTACTGTTTGCACACAGTTCTGGAAGCAGATGGAGCCTGCTAGGAATCCCAGATTCAAACTTGAAAGTTCTGTGAAAACACTGCAAACATAATTCTTTCCTCTGTGCCTATGAGAGACAAAGAAGGGGAGGGGGGAGAGAGAGAGAGAGAGGGAGAGTCCAGAGACACCGTTGCTCTGTTTTTGGGGTCTGCTTGTGTCAGGACCTCCCACCTCTTTGGGCCTTTTGGGGTCTCTGTGTTTTCTAATTCATGAGTGAGGGGTGCTGCCTCCTTCCTGGTGCTACCAGCAAATGCTTGCTGAGCACTTCCACGTGGGTGGCCTTCTCTGTGATTGAACAGGACATGTTTCTCTCCTTGCAGAGTCCCCTTTTGATGACGGAATCAGGTGTGTCCATGAAGCCACAATTCATTGCCAGGTGTGCCATGTAAACTTCAGCTACCGCTCAGTGTGGGTAGAGAATACCCTAAAACTGTTATTTCTGAAGTCAATTCCCCTGCATTTAAATGGCAGCTCAGAGCACTGCTGAAATCACCCATGGTTAAATTGAATTGCAGCTTGATTAGGGTCCCGACCCATGATAAATCAGCAGAGAAATGGCTTTGGAGTGGCATGTTTGGCCCAAGGCGGACTGCCTTGTATTCTGGATGCGTGTGGCTCAGGATCCACAGAGAATGTTGCTGTGGAGACCTCAGAGTCGACATTGTACCAGAGGCGGAATTGGAAGAGGCATTTTCCATAGTCCTGGTTTTCAGTTTTGAGAACTGTTCTCTTGGCTACTGTGTGCACCATCTTCCATCCTTGTCCCTTATTCTTTGTCTTGTCTAAGCTCTTCGGGTGCACATGACAACCCGAGAAGGTGGTGGTGGAGTTCAAGGGGGAAGCCTGTGTTTGCTTTGCCCCTGCCTCTATCTCTTTTGGTTGAGTCATTAGTTTCTGGAGCCTTGTTGGTAAAATAGGAATACCGCAACCATCTCACTTATCAAGCAGGGGTGTTTGAAGGACTGGAAGAAATAACAATCATCAAAGCTCTTCTCGTGGAATAAAGCACTGTTTAAGGTGTGCTGGTCAATCTTGACTGTCAGCCTGACTGGAGTTTAGGACACTCCTGGGGAGGTGCAGATTGTGAGGGCACCACTGTATCAGTGGGTTAACTCATGCTGTGTTCATAGCCCAGTGGCCTAAGAGCAGGTGGGGCCTCATTGGAGGAAGTGGATCCTGGGAGCTGTGGCCTTGGGCACTATTTCTAGTCCTTGTTCCCTTGTTCTCGGTCTCTTCCCTGATCTCTGCTTCATGGATGCCACGACCTGAGCAGCTTTCCTCTGCCATACCTTCCACAATGGTATTTCTGCCTTAGACCCAGACAACCGTGCACTAAAACTTCTGAAACTGAGAGCCAAAAACAAACCTTTCCTCCTTTAAGTTATAGGTGTCGGATATTTTGTCTCAGCAATGGAAAGGTGACTAGTACAGACATCTGAGCATTAATATTTCTATTATTATTATTATTTTGTGGTTGCTTTTCAGAGGCAGATGTCACCTTCACAAGCTGGTGGATATAATGTTAGTGGTTCTTGACCTCTATAACCTTGGCTAAATATTTAGAGCCCAAGTAGTTTCATCAGTAGAATTGAGGAATGTCAGTACCACTTCCTTGGGCTTATGACCTTATATGTTAGGCTCCAGAGTCAGTATGCAAAGCTGGTGTACAACAGGACACACCCACTGGTGAACAAAAGTCAGAGGTGGAAGAGGGAGGAGAGGGTTCAATCATTCACCATGGTCGCTCTTAGTGTGTGATCATAGCTTTTACAAATGTTCTTGATTTTCTACTCTGTAGATTTTTCACAATGGAAACCTAAATTTTGTGTAAAGCATTACCTTTAAAATTCAGAGGATTTAATGAAAAAAATCAAACTCATACCTGTACCTTATCTCTGACCCACTTCCTCCCCAGCAGCTGCCCCTGGAGCTCGCCTGGCCAGCTCTGCTGTAGGCTTGCTGGAGGGAGGCCCAGCACAGCTGCTCAGTGACATTCTCCAGGAGAATGTGGGGGCCTCACTCCTGTCTGGAGCTCTGTGCTGCTGGAGAGGCCAGGCTGGGCTGTCTCTGTCGATCTGGGGTGGCTTGGGGGTTTAGCTCCGAGGCCCACCAGGGAGAAGCAGCTTTCTTCCTTGCCATGGTTAGATCCTCATTTGGTCCTGAGCAGGACTGGGGATGGAGGGGCTGTGGGAGATGGGGATACTGTACGCATGCACCTGTCTACCTTGATCTCAGGCCAGCAGCCACAATGACACAAGTGTCCTTCACCTGGTGACGTAAGAGGGAAATTAGCCCAGTTTTCCTCAAGAGCGTGAGGACCCCGGTGACTCTACAGGTCCTTCAAATCCTTGCAGTAGAAATTTCTTAGCATCGGCACAGAATTTTCTCTTTCACATAAATCCATGTTTTTGTTAATCAGAAGATCTTATTTTTCAACCTGATATATGACAATATGATTTAGAAAAAAAAGAAATAGAAATTCAGGGTATAAAAGGCTGATGTGGACCAGCATGGCGCTTCCTTTCCTTTTCTGTTTGGGAATGGCAGGTCACGCGTGGGCACATGTGACAGGCTTCCTGGTACTTTTCCTTGTGGTCACAGCATGGGCTGTAGGTCTGGGAAGGCACTGGCATTCCGGGGTGCCCACCAGGCGCCAGACCTGTCCACAGGCTCTGCCACCTCAGCCCACAACAGCCGTGCCAGGCTGGGTGGCTGTCCTGCCCTGTCTTCCCTTATGTAGTGTCCCCTTTTCCCAGAGGAGGGAAATTAACACAAGTAAGCAATCACCGTGCAGGACCTGAACCCAGGACTGACTCCCCAGGTGCAAGATTTTGTGGATCCCATACCTCCTAGCTGCCCCAGGCCCCGCAGGAGCCCTGACGGCAGAGAGCCTTCCGGAAGTCAGATGTTGAGAGATGGAGGGAGAGCTCTGGCCCGGGGGCACACAGCCATGAAGGAGGCTGGTTTTCCTCTGGCCACACCCTGAGGACATGTCCTCTCTGCTGGCTGGGACAGACACACCGCAGGCATCTGCCCGGCAGAGACAGGAAACATACCTGTGGTTCAGAACCTCTCTCCTTGCTCTGTAAATGCCATTTACAGCTGGGTATGAAGGAGAAAATGCAAGAAGACAGGAAGAAGAAAAATCAACAGACACACGGCAGCATCTTGGGAGGTAGGGTCACAGGCTGGGGAGAGAAGGCAGGCCCTGGCCACGGGTCAGGGCACAAACACAGAGGCCCCCAGGAGGCCTGGGCTGCTGGAAGGAAGTACGCCTAGCTGGCCTGGGGGAGAGGAGGTCACCCCGTGTCTCTGCCATGCTTGGAGACAGCTTTCAATGTAGAGCGAGGATTCCAGGCTGCAGGAGGACAGGGGTGTTTTGCAGAATAGTCCGAGGCTCCAGCATGGCGCTTCTGGCTCTGGCCTCTCGCTGGGCCTAATGCAAAGCTCAAGGCTAGGCAGCAGTGACCTGTAGGCCAGGAGGGACCCTAGGTTCAGATTCAGGGGTGCCTGCAAGGGCTGGGGAGTGGGGCCCTCAGACCCACCCTCTTTCCTCTCGCCTTCGGTAGTTACAGCTGGTGCTGTTGTCTCAGGTGTGTTGGGCAGTCTGTTGGGTGTGGAGGAAGCTTCCCACGCTGGGATGGGCTAATTGTCCCCAGGCTGAGCGAGGCTGCTGAGTTACAGGGGAGTAGTTCCAGTGTATGGGAAAGAGAAGGAGAGTCCCCACTTGGGGCAGGCAGGGGGCCCGACCGTGTACTGTCACCTCCTGGAGTCCTCAGGTCACCCTCTCCTCAGGTGTTTGCACACACAGGTGAGGAAACCCCCCACCCCTGAGCTGGGTCTCAGAACAGCCACATGACTGTGAGGGCTGCTTCGGCATCCCTGCAGGGTTCCCATGTGGATACTGGCCCAGAAGTGAGGACGTTCTGGGGCCTGCTTACTAACTTGTAGGATTTGGGAGCTCCAGTGACACCATTCTGTCACTGTGCCTCACAAAGAGGAGAGAATGGGAGGTCAGAAGGCCCTGGGCTGCAGCCCTGGCTTCCTGGATTCCCTGGGCAAAGCTGTAAGCTTTCTAAGCCAGGCCATCAGAAGATAATTATAACAACAACGATGGTGATGATGTCGACTTTTCTTACTGCTATGTTTATTGTAGAGCTAGAGGAGGAGGCACCGATGCGAATGTGACTCTGTCCTGTGGACTGTGAACCATGAGTCACAGGTGAGATGGGCTGAATGGTGTCTCCCCAGAATTCAAGTCCTAGCAATCAGTGCCTCAGAATGCAACTGTACTTGGAGAGAAGGTCTTTAAGGTGGTGATTCAGTCAATCTGAGATCCTTAGAGCCAGCACTGATCTCTGATGGGAGAGGAGATTAGGAAGCAGATCCACACAGGGATGACCAAGTGGAGACTGGGGGAGGAAGTGGCAGAGAGGCCGCCCTGCTGAAGGCCTGACCTCAGACTCCAGCCTTCAGAATGATGAGAAGATCCATTTCTATTGTTCAAGCCACGCTGTCTGTGTGACTTTGCTATGGCGGACCTAGGAAACCAAGAGCATGTGTTAGGCATGACTGTCACCAGACAGATGGAGAGACACCAGCAGCTGGAGCTGTGGCGATGTGGGCAGTGACAGGAGGGGCTAAACTGTCAGCTGGGTTCAGTTGAGGCTTCATGGAGGAACAGACTCAGCCCTTATTTTCTAATCTGTGAAATGGGGATGATAATAGTTCCTCACTCAGAACTGTCAAGAAGGCGAGATAAAGAAATTCCTGTGAAGTCCTGGGCACAGCACAGGGTCTCCCCATACTGGTTTTAAATGCTCTTCTCTGATCCATTTCCCTAGCACCAAAGTCACTCATAAAGTCTCAAAACCAAACCAAACCAAACCAGCAGAGACTTCAAGTCAGGTCCCTCAGTTGGCACAGTTATGTGTGGCCACATCCTCAAAGTCTCCTGCTGCAGGTGACAGCCCTCATTGGGGGCTTGTTAGTCGTTCTACACAAGGGTTGGGGGCCAGGCCTATTTCGGCCTGTTTTCCATTTGTCACATTGACTGTCAGGCCTGTCTTTCCTTCTCCAGTTATTAGTTCATGCCTTTTATCTTTTATGCATCTGGCCTTCAGCTGGCTGTTGGGGATGGGGCAGGCAGCAGTGCACAAGATAGATGAAGACACAGCTCCTGCTTCACATGGCATTTATCTTCTGGCAGTCTGTGAGGGCTTTGCCTACCTCTTGTTTAGGTCCTCTGGCTGGGGTCATTCTCATCTAGGGGCAAAGTGGAGCAGAAAGGCTGTTCTGGCTACCTGCACAGCCCAGGCCCTGTGATACACTGCTGAATGTGACGGTTGATCTAATTGTCATCTTGACTGACCTGAGAGCCACCTAGGGGATCATAGCCACACATCTGGGTGTGTTGTCATGGGTCATGGAGGAGTGACCCACTAGGTGTGTCTAAGTCTGGTCCCTCACCCCTTCCTCTCTGGTACTTTTCTTTGCCTTATTCTTTTTCCTGACTGCCATGAGCTAAGCAGCTTTGTTTTACCATGGTCCTTCTGCCATGATGTTCCTGCCTTGGAGCCAGCTGACCATGGACTGAATCTCCTGAACTGTGAGCCAAATCAAACCGCTCCTCCTTTAAGTTTGAAGTGTTGGGTATTTTGTCCCAGTGATAGGAAAGCCGACTAATACACTGAACATGTGCTCAGTAGGAGGATGACATTTGCCATGGGCACCAGTGGGAAGCTGGAGAAGGAGGCCCTGAAAATATAACAGCAGGTCTGGGATGGCTGCCATCAATAAAACATGTTTTTAGTCTTGCTTTTATCTTAATACCCACTGTAAGGAAAATTGCACAGTGCACACTAATCATAGCCAGTGCCTAACAAAAGGAGTGTAGCTTTTAAATTAAGGCTTCTTGCCTGAAGCTTTGGAAGGCTGATATTGTGCAGTCTGGATTGGCTCTGGAGCTGATGTTGGCTCTTGATCTAGGACAACAGCATCTCCTTAACCTCGTTCCTGCACCACCATGAGGCAGTACTAATCAACCATCCAACTCTGCTGATCTCAAGCTCTGACTCAGGGAACCGGTACCAGCTGGAGTGAGCACAGGGATGGAAGCTATTTAATGTCTCACTTGAGTCCTAGAGGCTTTTATGGTGGCCTTGGCCCAGCTCCCAGGACTACATTTCCGGAGGGGGTGCCTTGAGCTGCCTCATCAGATCCATCAGAACTGGACAGCGTTTTGCAGTGTAGATTCCTGCATTCTTCCTGGGAGCAGGAAGCAGCATCCCCAGGGAGTTCGTAGTTCATAGAAGTTGCTCAGGTGATTCTTCTAAAGATGTTGCTAACCACTGTCCCAGGGATGGCCTCGAGTGTTGGTGTCTTCTTTTTGGGCTGTGTGCTAGAAGAAGGGCTCTGGGTGCTGTCAGAACACAGACTTTTTAAGCCCGCCCTGTGCAGGACTAATTCTGGCAAAGACCACTGTTTTGGAACAGAAGGTCTTGTTTGTGCCACCTAGGGTAATAAATTGTTGGCTTTTGGGTGTCAGGGGCAGGATCAGCTAGGAACTGAGAGTACAGGCTTCAACAGTCCTCTGTACAGGTCCAATCTCAAACCTGCTGCTTTCTGGCTGTGCAACCTTAGTCCTTTCTGCCTTAGTTTTCTTAGCTTAGTAAAATGGGAATAATCATAGTGCCCACTTTGTTACCCTTGGTTACCAGGAAATTCCCTCCCCTCTTTCTTGCCTCCTTTCCCTTCTCTTCTCCCTTGCTTCTCTTTCCTGATCCCTGATCCAAGAATCCCTGCCTGATCAGCACATGCCCTAAATATGCTCGATTTACGTCATGATGGTCAGCTTCTGTGAATAACAAGACGTTAGACCAGCAGAGCCAGGCCGGTTCAAACTAACTTGGCTGCCCTCTTGACTGCTGATTGCTCTCCAGTTTTAGTAACACTTCTTCATATAAATTTCCCACCTGCCAGTGCCATGAAAGTTTGTAGTTTCCATGACAACCCCTGGAACTGGCCAAACATGGTCAAGGGAGAAAGGACAAACAAAATTCTTAGAGACACAGTGATGGCTTCCTTGAAAAGCCTCACATATTCTGCCCCTCCCATCCTGTGAAAGCACATGAACTCACCTCTTTCACTTGCTTGTGTGTGTGTGTGCGTGTGTGGGGGAGTGGGAAAATGATCTGAGAGTTTGACTCCTGGGTCTTGTCCTTCTTTGGCCACTAAATAAAGTTCTATTCTTGGCTGGAACCACCTTTGTGGTGATTGGATCTGTTCTGAAGGGTTAAAGAACTGATATTCGACTTGGCAAAAATTGGTTTAACAGTCTCATAACCACTGTGAGGATTAAATGCATTAATAATATTAAGCCCTTAGAATGATACTCAGTCTGAACTAATAGCTTACCAAATGTTTGCTTTTTTATTTTGAGACAGGGTCTTGCTATGTAGTTCAGGCTGGCCTTGAACTCACTATGTAGGTTCTGGAACTCATGGTGATCCTCCTGCCTCAACCTCCCAAGTACTGGGATCACAGGTGTGCACCACCCCACCCGACTTATTCTCCAACTTTTGGGAAGCCCATAATATGGTAAAATGAGCCAAAGTTTATAGCATATGTGGTCAGTACATTTTTATGTAATTCCTGACCAATTAGAAATAACTAAAAGAAATCCTTTAATGAAATGGAGACCAGATGGGTAGTAGATATGATACAAACCTCTGCTTCTTAATTACAAGGGATTTGTCCCTGGAGGACATTTGGCCATGTCCAGAGACACTTTTGGTTGTCATGGCTGGTGAAGGTTACAGATGCTACTTGCATCTGGAGGGTGGAGGCCAAGGATGCTGTTAAATATCCTAGTGTGCAGGACAGTTCCCAAAGAATTATCTGACCCCAAATATCAATGGTGCCATGGTATGAAACCGTTGCCTTGGTAGGAAGTGGATCTTACGGAGGAAGAGGTGTGGGCTTAGAGCTCTGTGGGACAGGAATTTGCTTTGTGACTCCAGAAGGTCTGCAACAAGGGGCCAAACCTGTGGATGTTATGGTGCTGTCTGACAGTGCAGAGACTAATAAGGCCTTCTTAGAAGGGCTGCTGCAAGTTATTTAAGATAATGTAGATAATAAAGTGGCAAATGCAGGACCCAGCAACTACCAAAGGAAGATTAGTTCCTCATTCCTGACTTTGGAGAGCTATTTTTTAAAAAAATTACTGGAATTTTATTTGCCTCAGGCTTATGACTTGCAAGCAAAGACAATGTCCAAAGAAAGCAAAGATTAAGTACATGTTAGGGAGGAGACAATACACATTGGTAACACAGGAAATCAGGTGGACAAAAGAAGCTATCCAGTACACTATATAGATTGCAATATTCAATAGCATTTTCAACAAAACTTTTAAAAAACCAAGATCAAAAACATTAAGCAATGTTTACTGTAGACATAAATCTTCTACAATTCAAAAAGTTTTTCAGATCATAGAGCATAATGTGGAAAAATGTATATGTAGGTGAAATCTAACTACTATACATTTATCACTTATTCAAGTTGCTTATATGTACCACAGTGTAAAAAAAAAAAACGGAGCAAATAAAAATCTCGAAAATTGCCTGATGAAAATTAAAATAGCCAGTGGCTTTTAATGGCTTCTCCTGATTACCAGTGCTACAAAATACAAACATCTCATCTGAAAAGGTGATGAAACCACGTACAAACAGTTACCAAATTAGACTCGCCCAATAGAAATATATTATTCACCCTCATTTTCCATCAAAAGCTTTTGTTTTAATCTTTGAATCTTTGGGGCCCATTAGGTCACATAATGTCACAAATATTTGCATATGGTTTTTACTCCATGATATCATATGTTTGTCTGGCACTATTCTAGAGCTAGTTTATAAGATGATGAGGAGGGCACAGAAAGAACCCTGGGCCCAAGTGACAGGTAAACTTACTGGGTAGAAATGAGAGAGGAGAGGAAAGTATTCAATTCTACCATGGATAAAATGTCCACACGATCACTCATCATCGGCCCCACTTGCTTCTGACTGTTTTCATCCTGTTCTTTGTCACTGTCACAATCATTCACTACAGGCTTTGATTTTCCTTGATTTGGCCTTTTCTTGCCTTTCCCTTTGTCCTGGCCTTTCTCATCGTTTTATTGAGTTTGATTTTCACCTTAACAGATTTTGCCTCAGACTCAGACTCCTGTTCTTCTTCCTCTTCTTCATTTCTTTCCTCCTCACTTTCTTACTTTTTGCTGCACACTCTTTTTTTTTTTTTTATACCAGGGATTGAACTTGGGCCCTTGTGCTTGCAGGTAGGTAGTGGAACCACTGAGCTAAATCCCTGGCCCTCTGCTGTGCACTCTTAAACACTAACTATAAGACAATGGAGTCTTCATAGCTGTAGGATCCCTTCAAGCTGAACGTCTGAGCGTTGTGGCAGAGAAGCACAACATCTTTCTCCAGGTCGCCCAGGCTCCAGGACTTATGATTATAAATTCTTTCCATTATTTTTTTTTTTTGAAATCCACTGGCTTCCTAATTAATTCATAGTATTCTGGTAACTCTTCCTTGGAAGGTAATTGAACGAAGACTTCACTGAGCTGCCACCCTGAACTATCTTTGTAGTTGATCACAGTATCAGTGATGGCGTTCATGTTTTGTCAGTTTGAAGGGATTTGAGGACAGATTCTCAGCTGGAGGGCGGCCTCTCCTCTTCTTACCTTTTTCTACATCTTCCTTCGCAGGACTTTCATTCACATTTCTTTGTCTTTTTCTTTTCTACAGCCGTACTTCCTCTTCCATTTCTTCCAAATTGCTGTCTTCGATGGCCTTTCCTGGAGAAGAGCTCCTTGGTAGACTCTGGAGCAGCCTGGAGATGATGGCTCCTCCACTTGATGAATACCTTCTCCCTCAGCAGCCCCTACTATTCAAGTACTGCGTCTTGAGAGGAACCAGGCCCCTCATTCCGAGTTCAAGTCTTCCATGGAGATACAATTTGCCCTTAGTGCTTCAAAATCTCTATTTCCTGTACTTCTCTTTGGAGTTATCAATTGGGATTTCTGCTATCTTAGTGGAGGCCCCAAATTAAGCTTAACATTTTTCTTCCAACCAAGAAAATATATCTTTTTGTGGCTCCTTCTGTCTCATCTAAGGGTGGCATCATTTTCCCCCAATGATCCGGGCTGGAGACTGTCAAAATCATCATTTTCCTTTATCACATCCCACAGTTTTAGCAGTCACCTCATAGTTTACTTCTAACATAGTACTTGAACAGGTCTCCTCTCTTTGACCAAGTCTCTCTGGCAGGATAAGATGTCAAGAGTTATTTTTTTATTCTCCCTTCTGTATCCATAGGAAGATTCTCGGGGTGTTAACTTTCCATTGCTGGTCTCATTTTTCAATTTTAAAATCATTTTTATGGTGTTCTGCTGAGTTCTGTCCAATTTTCTCAAGTCCTCCTGTTGTGGAACTAGATTCAGGCATCTCAGGGCCAAGGAAGGGGAGAATTAGCACAAAATTCCTCCACCAACACTTCCATTGCAGTCATGTGTGTGCCTGCAGAACAGCAGCTCATCCTGGGGACACAGCCTAGCCTGGCCGGCCTGGGCCTCTCCCTGCTGCTTCACATAGATCCCCTCCTTCCAGCTTTACAGCTCCCTTCCCTCCCGTTTCCATCATGAAGGATCATGAATGATAATGAACATGGAGAAAAGTGAAAACAAGATTTGGGAAAAAATTATTTAAAAAATAGGCATAAGAAAGCTATAGTTACAAATAAAATCAAATAAAAAAGACAAGGAGGATTTTGGTAGGAAAGAGGAGAAAATAAATGGACCGTTATATAGAATTCAAGGGGCAACTTTGGGTATCCTGGAGGAGGGGAGTGTATGGTAGGAGAGCTGTGTGGTCACACGGCTCACAGGAGCTCACATCTGCCTCCCTGGACGCCTGACTGGATCACCCTCGGAATCCACTGCACAAGCCCTGAGGCCCCGCTTTCTGCCAGGAATGAGGGGGAGGGGGCAGTTGTCAGATCCTGGGCTCTGCAATCAGGTGGCTTTATCATTTACTGCACCGAATAACAGAGGGACAATGACCTCCCTCTCCCAGATTCCAGCTTTGCAAAAGTAAGATTGTAAGATAATGGTACTGATGATACCTCTTCCTAGGAGTGTGTGGTGAAATAGTACATTGAACTCAGCCCTGGACACATGGTAATGCTCAGTAAATACTACTACTGATGATGATGATGACAACATGACTCACTGATCCTAAATATCTGCTCCTATCTGTCTGTCTGTCTGTCTGTCTGACTGAATGTACCTGAAAAGCTAGAATAAATAGCTATTTATGGACACATGTGTATATGCACACACATACACACATATGTGTATTTTAGCTTTTCACATGCATACAGCTATGTAGTTGTGACCTGAAGCCAGTTTCTGTGCCTTTATCCCACTCTTGGCTGGGTGACACCATGTTGGTCCTGGCCATGGTGGGAATATTTTACAGCATGGAAATTGGCCAAGTTATACATCAAAGATTTTTCCCTCTCCGAGAGCCAATTTACCAGCATGCTGTGTGTGTGAGTACCTTGAGTTTCCAATGAGATTCTGAGTTCCTCCAGGACTTGATGTGCTGCTTTTGCCCTTTGATGCCCGCAGGGCCATACATGTGTCTTTTATACAGTAAGCTTCAAAGGATGGTGTGGGGCAATAGGACAAAGGGTGAGTGGGTGAAAGCAGAGAGAGGTGCAGCAGAAGTGGGTTTAATGAAAGGGAAAGGAGAAGCTGTTATGGAAAGACTGGTAGGTGAGCAACCAGGAGGGAGGAAAAGGCCAAGGAGAGGGATTGTTTGGGTGAGTAAAATGGTTTGGTGACAGGCATGAAGGATTTAGAAGTAAAAATTCCAGACAGAAAACAAAATTCAGGCTGAGAAATGATGCCACAATGATTTCTGACCAGTGCCGATAGCATGTTTTTTGAGTTCCATCTTTTAGATGAATGGCATTTTTCAAAATGTTGAGACAATTAAAGAGTGGTACTGATCCTCTAAATTTGCATAAATACATTATATGATAGAAAAATGTCCAGGTGTATATATTAAATCACTTTTTTGAACAGGGTGATTTTTTTCTTCCCTTTTGGCTTATGGGCACTTTCCATCTTTTTCTATTAAAATGCTTCTTTAATTAAAAAATGTAGAACATTTGTCCACATTAATCTTTCCAAATATATATACACACATATGTACTACATCTATGCAGTAGTCTTTACTGATAGCGCTGGTTTTAGGGTCGTGCTTTTCTTTTTTTTGTATTAAATTCTTTTATTGGTACATTGTAGGTATACAACACAATTACATTTCTCATTGGGAATTGTACCTTTACATAATGCATCTTGGTTCTTGTTTTTCCCCCATTCCTAGCCCTCTCTTCACGCCCTCCACCCTTCCCTATTTACAAAGACTTTATTTCCATTTTTTCCATTTCTCATCATTTTTCCTTTCCCTTCTTTCCTTTCCCCTGCCCCTCCCACTACCCCTACCCTTTTGGACCTTTTCTCCCTATTTTACATGATCGATTATTCATTCTAATCATTGGTACATTTTAGGTATACAATATAATGACATTCATCATTGGAAATTTGCACCTTTACATAATCTCTCTTAGTTCTTATTTTTCACCCCTGCCCAGCCCTCCCTTCAACCCCTCCATTCCTCCCTATTTACAAAGATTTTGTCCCTATTTTTCCATTTTCTCATATTAATCCCATTCTCTTCTATCCTTTCCCCAACCATCCCACTTCCTTTCCCTTTGCCCCTTTTCTTCCTATTTCACATTACCTATTATACATTTTAGTCCTTATTTACACTTTCAGTTTCTCACACCAGAGAAACTATTCGGTATTTATACATGTGTGTCCTATTTATTTCACTTAAGAGTATTGCCTCAATGTGCATCCATTAGCTATAAATGTCTCTAATTTCTCATTTTTTATGGCTGAGTAGTACTCCATTTTATAAAAAAACCACATTTTCTTCATCCAGTCTCCAGTTGATGGGCATTTGGGCTGTTTCCAAGTTTTAGCTATCACAAACTGTGCTGCTATGAACATGGGTGCACATATATCACTGTGGTATGATTCTTTGAATTCTTTGGGGAAGATCCCCAGCAGTGGAATAGCAGGGTCAAATGGGACTTCCAGTCCTAGTTCTTTGAGGTATCTCCATACTGATTTCCACAGTGCTTGCACCAGTCTACACTCCCACCAGCAGTGGAGCAGAGTTCCTCTTTCCCCACAGCCCCGCCAGCATTTGTTATTGGTTGATTTCTTGATAGCAGCCATTCTTTCTGGAGTGAAGTGGAATCTCAGCATTGTTTTCATTTGCATCTCTCGAATGACCAGTGATGTTGAACATTTTTTCATGTATTTATTTGCTATTTGTACTTCTTTGTGTGAGAAATGTCTGTTCATTTCAGATGCCCATTTTCAGATTGGGTCTTTAAATTTGGGAGGTCTGATCTTTTTAAATTCTTTATAGATTCGAGATAGTAGACCTTTGTTTGAAGAAGAGCAGGTGAAGAATTTTTTCCCACATTGTGGGTTGTCTCTTCACGCTGCGGGTGGTTTCTCTTGCTGTGCAGAAGCCTTTTAATAAGAAGAGATCCCACTTGTTGATTGTTTGTGCTAGTTCACAGGCAACTGAGGTTTTGTTCATAAAATATTTTCCTACACTGATGTCTTCAAGGGTTCTACCTAACCTCTGTTCCAACTGGTTCAGAATTTCTATTTTAATATTTAGATCTTTAATCCATATTGATTTCAGTTTAGTGCATGGTGAGAGATATAGGTCTAGTTTTAATCTTTGACAAGTTGAACCTCAATTTTTCCAGCACCATTTATTAAAGAGGCTATCTTTCCTCCAGTGAGGGTGTTTGGCTCCTGTATCAAAGATTAGGTAGCTGAGTATGACTGGTGTTGTTTCTGCATCTTCTAATGTGTTCCACTGGTCCTCAGGTCTGTTTCTTGGCCAGTACCATGCTGTTTTTATCACAGTAGCTTTGTAGTATAGTTGCAGGTTGAGGATTGTGATGCCCCCTGCCATGTCTCTGTTACCTAGAATTGCTTTTTCTATTTTGGGTCTCTTCTTGTTCCAAATGAATTTTTGGATTGTTTTCTCAAGGTCCATGAAGTATGCTGCTGGGATCTCAACTGGAATTGCATTAACTCTATATAGCAGTTTTGGAACTATGGCCATTTTCACTATATTAATCCTTCCTACCCAGGAGCACGGGATGTCTGTCCATTTTCTGATATCATCTTCAATCTCTCTTTTCAGAGTGCCATAGTTTTCAGAGAAGAGGTCTTTGATTTCTTTCATTAGGTTGATTCCTAGGTTTTCCAGTTTTTTGGATGCTATTGTGAAAGGAATTATTTGCCCTATTTCTCTCTCAGTGAGTCTGTTGTGTGTGTAGAGGAAAGCTATTGATTTTTGTGTATTGACCTTGTAACCCGCTACTTGACTGAATTTGGTTATTAAGTCTAGAAGACTTTTGGTGGAGTTCTTGGGGTCTTCTATATAGAGTATCATGTCATCTGCAAATAATGACAATTTGGCTTCTTCATTTCCTATTTTTATTCCTTTTATTTCTTTTTCTTGTCTAATTGCCGTGGCTAATGTTTCCAGAACTATATTGAACAAGAGTGGTGATAGTGGACATCCTTGTCTTGTTCCTGAGTTTAGTGTGAAGGATTTCAGTTTTTGACCATTTAGTATGATATTGGCTGTTGGTTTTTCATAGATGGCTTCTATCAGTTTGAGGTAGAGACCATCTATTCCAATTTTTTGTAGGGTTTTTATCATAAATGCACGTTCTATTTTGTCAAATGCTTTTTCTGCATCTATGGAGATGATCATATGGTTTTTGTCCTTGGCTCAAATGATATAGTGTATTACATTGATTGATTTGTGTATATTGAAGCACCCCTGTATCCCTGGGAGGAATCCCACTTGATCAGAGTATATGATCTTCTTGATGATCTTCTGCATTCCATTTGCCAGTATCTTATTAAGGATTTTTGCATCTATGTTCATTAGTGAGATTGGCCGATAGCTCTCCTTTTCAGTTGGGTCTTTCTCTGCTTTTGGGATCAAGGTGATGCTTGCTTCCAGGAATGAATTTGGGAGTATTGCTTCCCTTTCAATTTCATTGAAGAGTTTAAACAGTAGTGGCAGCAGTTCCTCTCTAAATGTCTTGTAGAATTCAGCAGTGAAGCCATCAGGGCCCGGGCTTTTCTTAGTTGATAAGTTTTTAATTACATTTTCAATTTCATTGGTTGATATTGGGTTGTTTAGAATTTTTAGGTCTCCTTCTTTCAACTTGGGTAATTCATATGTATCTAGGAATCTGTTCATTTCTTCTGTGTTGTCCATCTTATTGGCATACAGGTTCTGGAAACAGGTATTGATGATCCTCTGGATTTCTGCTGGGTCTGTTGTAATTTCACCTTTTTCATTCCTAATTGCATGGATTTGGGTCTTTTCTTTCCTTTTTCTGACAAGGTTGCTTAAGGGTTTGCCAATTTTGTTTATTCTTTCGAAGAACCAACTCATGGCTTCATTGAATTTTTTGGTATCATTCTGTTAGTCTCCATTGCATTGATATCTTCTCTGATCTTTATAATTTCCTCCCTTGTATGAGGTTTGGGGTTGTCCTGCTCTTCTTTTTCTAGAAGCTTGAGGTTCAGCATCAGGTTGTTTAATTGGGCTTGTTCTGCTTTCCTAATATGCGTATTCACTGCTATGAATTTCCCTCTTAAGGCTGCTTTTGTGTCCTATAGATTCTGTTATGTTGTATTGTCATTGTCATTTAATTGAAGGAACTGTCTGATTTCTTGTTTAATTTCCTCTGAGACCCATTGGTTATTCAGAAGTGTGTTGTTCAATTTCCATATGTTTATGAAATTTTTTGAATTTCTTTTGCTATGGATCTCCAATTTCATCTCACTATGGTCTGATAATATACAGGGGATAACTTCAATTCCTTTGGACTTACTTAAACATGTTCTATGTGTGAGTATGTGGTCTATTTTTGAGAATGACCCATGTGCAGCTGAGAAGAATGTGTATTCTGATTTTGTGGGGTGGAAGACTCTCTAAACATCTGTTAAGTTCATTTGTTCAAGAGTTCAATTGAGTTCTAGTATTTTATCACTTATTTTTAGTCTAGTTGATCTATCTATTTGTGACAGTGGGGTGTTGAGGTCCCCCACTACAATTATATTAGTGCATATATGACTTTTCATGTCTGTTAATATTTGTTTTATATAGTTGGGCGCACTAGTGTTTGGTGCATAGATATTTATGATTGTCATCTCTTCCTCTTGGATACTTCCCTTTACAAGGATGTAGTGTCCTTCTTCATCTCTCTTAATCAGTGTTGGTTTGAAATCTACTTGATCTTCCAAGAGGATAGTTACTCCTGGTTTTTTTCGGGTTCCTGTCGCATGGAGTATTGTTTTCCACCCTTTAACTTTCAGTCTATGAGTTTCCTTTTGAATGAAGTGTGTTTCTTGTATGCAGCATATTGTTGGATTTTGCTTCTTGACCCATTCTGCCAGTCTATTTCTTTTGATTGGTGAATTGAGACCATTAACATTGATGGTTATAACTGAAACGTATTGACTTGTCCTTGCCATGACTTTTTCTTTTTGTTGGGTTCTCCCCCTTTCCATTTAATTTCTTGTCCTGCCACATGGGTTCATTCTGCTTTGCTTCCTGGGGTTGTGATCCTCAATGTCTGTTCCTAGGCTATTGTGTAAAATTCTTTGGAGTGCTGGTTTGGTATTCATGAAGTTCCTAAGGTGCTCTTTGTCATGAAAGTATCTTATTTCTGCATCCATTTTGAAAGATAGTTTTTCAGGGTACATCAATCTAGGTTAGAGGCTGTTTTCTTTTAGGGCTTGGAATATGTCACTCCAAGGTCTTTTTGCCTTGATGGTTTGTGTTGAGAAGTCTGCTGTGATTGTGATGGGCTTTCCTTTGTATGCGATTTGTTTCTTTTCTCTGACTGCTTGTAGAACTTTGTTCTTCTGTTGAGTTTCTGGAATCTTAACAATTATATGCCTATGTGTAGATTTTTTTTTTGATCAAGGCTACTTGGAGTCCTATATCCTCCCTTACCTGTATGCCAAGTTCTTTCCCCCTGCTTGGGAGGTTTTCTGCCAGTACTTCTGTGAAGAGTTTTTTTTATGTCATCTCTCCTGTTTCTTCATTGACTCCAATCAGTCTTATGTTATTCTTCTTTGCATCGTCTAGAAACTGCTGGATTGATTTCTCGTGTTCTCTTATAATTTTGAAGCAATTTTTCTTTTCCTGGTCATTAATTGCAATCTTATCTTCTGTATCTGAAATTCTGTCCTCACATTGGCTCATTCTGCTGTGTAGACTTTTAATGGAGTTTTTCATGTCCTGGAAATCTATTTGCATCTGTTTTATGGATTCCATTTGTTTCCTATGTTGGGATTCCATTATGTTCCTCAGCTCCTCTCTAGATTTATTAATCATTTCTTGCACTAGGAGCACAATTTCTCCTGTTATCTGAGAAATTATTTCTGATTTCATTTTTTCCAGATCCCCTTTTGTTGCCAGTTCAGTGGGTCCAGGTGGTTGAGTATTAGAGTGTTCCATCTCATTTCCCTTTGGGGTTGCTGTAGGTGATCTGGAAGTCTGGTTTTGGGACTCATTTATGTGTTTTCTGATTTCGACTCGGGGGGTCTGTTGGTGCCTGCACGGATTACCTCCTCTGAGCTGGGAGAGGTGGGACAGGGGCTGGGAGCAGCAGTAGGGATGGTTGCCCAAAAGCCCTTTCTTGTGGGCTGGGAGCAGTGGTAGGGATGGTGGCTGGGAAGCCCCTTCCTCTGGTCCAGGAGTGGTGAGAGGGATGGTGGCCCAGAAGCCCCTTCCTCTGGGCCAGGAGCAGTGGGCGGGCAGCTCAGAAGCCCCTACCTCTGGGCCAGGAGCAGTGGTACTCAGTACCGTGGTCTGATGGTCCAGTGTCCTCTGCGTCTTTATAGTGTGGAACCAGGTGGCTGTACAGAGGAGTGGGGGTGGGGGTGGTCCAGTAGATTGTTGCTGGGGCGTGGGCTGATTCAGCATGTTCCATGCAACTGGGGACCTCGGTAGGGTGTGTGCCGACCTGTCTGTCTGCAGCGGGCTGATTCCCTTTCTTAAGATTGTTAGCAAAGTAGTTAAGAAAAGACTTGTGGGCTAATAAAGTATTTCTGTTGATTTGCAAATTTACCTATACAGAAAGTCTTGAATCAATGCAACAAATCACAGTTATAATACTTGAATGTTTTGCAAATTGCTTTAGGTTGCTCTGTGAACTGAGGCTGCCCTGAAAGATGAAGTTGTTGGCATCAGTGTTGGAGCAGGTGTTATGTTATTGAATGGTGACTCTGCAGAGCAGCTGGGAAAGTTGAGGGTTCCATGAGAATGACAGGACAATTCCACACATACCAACCTCCCGGTAATGGGACAGTGGCCATCTAAAGGTCCCCAGGTCCCAGGACAGCTCTCCCTATGCAGTGTCTAATGAGTGGCAGGTGCTAGGACACAGGCAGGTGTTCTGGTGGCAAATCCTAATTCCCAGATGGCAGATGCATTTCTGCCCTCAGGGAGGAGCTTAGTGGGAGGTGGAGGAAGTGAATGACATTACCCGTGAAGTTCGGGTAGAGCCCAGAGTGAGCAGGCATGGGAGAGAGAGCTAGGAGCCTCAGCCAGTGGCTGAGGTCATCTCCTAGAAGAAGGAATTTTGGAAGTTGGGAATTTTTTCCATTTTCCATTTTCCTGGGTGGCAAGACGGTGGATTGATGAAGAGCCTGGACTTGAGCTAGAGCAAAGGGGTTTAGGCTCAGGCTCTCCATGGGTTTTGGCTGGGTTACCTTTTACTCTGCACTGCTATTCACCCACCTGTGAAGTAGACACAGGAAGAGTCCCTACCTCAGAGATAGAGCTGGGGATTAAATGATCTAAGAGATGTGAGGCATTTAGAGCCATGCCAGGTGCTCAGAGGTGCTGTGGAAATGATCTGTGTATTGTTCCCTGGTGTTTCTTTCTTCTTCTTCCAGGGCTTACACCCTGGCTGTATATGGGGACTGATTTGGGACACAGGGATCAAATGTTTCAGATGAAGTTAGTAATAATTATTTTTGGGTGGTGGTAGGAGGTAGCCTTGGAAAAGGGACACATCCTAAAGCTGCAGCCTTCCTTGTCTCCCCCTCCCCTCCTCTTCCCTCCTTTCTCTGCCCACATTCAGGTTGCCAAAGCTTTCTTCTACCCCAATAGTCTCTCTTTCTGCAAGGATTCTTTCACTAGCAGATATGAAAAAATTACACGAAAAGGACTAATTGTTGTTGGCTTATAAATATAAAAATTATTTTTGCCTTTATTACCTTAATCAACTGTCAGAACAGATTTTTTTCAAAGGATGAAAAAATCCAAATCCCACATTCAAATGAAGGTCTTGCTGAAGGTCATGTTCTCACGCTTGTCCCGAGTACACGTGTATGGACAGGTCTCTGGAACAGCTTTGTTGGGTCAAAAAGCATGTGTATTTTGAATTTTGATGGAGACACCCAAAATGCCCTCCTTGAAGCCTGCACCAGTTTTCACTCCCACATCCAGCACACAGTGATCCTCATTTCTTATACTTTGGCAGCAGTCTTCAAATTTTGCTAATTTGGTGGATTGAAGCTACCGCATCATTTAAAATAACATGTCCTTATTTAGTAGTAGGGTTGATCATCTTTTCATGTTTCTTTTCCATTTGTATTTATTTTTGAATATAATTTGTAGTTTTTCTCCTACTGATATGTTAAATCCATATACCCTGCTGAATCATTTGAATTTCCCTTTTGTTTCTTTTATTATATGTATATTTTGAATTATTTCCTTAGTGGTTGGTCCAAGCTTACCATTAGCATCTTAATTTATAAAAATGTAGTTCGGGGGCCGGGGATTTAGCTCAGTGGTTTCGCCACCTGCTGTGCAAAAGCAAGGACCCAAGTTTGATCCCTGGTACCAAACACACACAAAAAAACCAAAAGTGTAGTTCAGGTTAATACCAATTTAATCTTAGTAGTGTATAAAAACATTGTAAAGTAGATATCTCTGTTCGTCTTCTCATCTTTGTGCCTTTATTATCACCATTTGCACATCCTATGTTCCCATCAGCATTAAGCATTTATAATCACCCTTTTTAGTTCTATTGAGGTACAACTGACAAATAAAAATTGTATATATTTAAGATGCAGAATATGACATTTTGATGTACACATTGTGAAATTATTCCACAATCAAGCTAATTGATATTTCCATCATCTCATATAGTTACTTTTTATTTCATGTGTATAGTGTACTCTTAGGAGATTTCTGGATAGCATTATGTAAGTGAAATAAGCCAGACACAGAAAGACAAATACTGCATGATCTTGTTTGTGTGCAGAATCTAGAAAAGTTGAATTTATAGACAGATGGAGGAGAAAAGTGCTTACTAGAAGCAAGGGGTAAGAGAAATGGGGAGATGTCAGTCCAAGGGCACAAACCTTCAGTTACAAGATGAACAAGTTCTGGAAATCCAATGTACACCATGGTGACTATAGTTAATAATGTATTACATAATTGCTTTTTAAATCCTTTAAAATATTTTGTAACTTATAGACTTTTTGTTGTGGCCTGAATGTGCATCCCTCTTTGCCCAAATTCATGTAGATGCCTGTATGCATCAGCTTTCCTATTGGTGGGACAAAATATCTGACACCCACAAGTTCAAGGAGGAGAAGTTTATTGTGGTTCATCCTTTCAGAGGGTTCAGTCCATCTTTACTGGTTCCAAGGCAAAAACATCACAGAGGAAGAGCCTGGTGGTGTAAAGCAGCTCACTTCATGGTGGTTGGGAAGTAGGGCCCAGGGGAAGAGTGTCAACAAGAGATATACCCTCTAAGGTCATGCTGCAGTGACCCACCTCCCCTAAAAGGTCACATTCAGCTGTGAATCCACCGATGAATACAGAACCCCATGAACTGATCACCTCTTCAGAAGTGTCTTAACCCTGGGTGTCCAGCTGACAACTGAGATTATTTGGCAGACAGCTCTGATCCTCGGTGTGAGTGTATTTAGAGGCAGAGCCTTTTGGGGGTACGAAGGGTAAACGGGGTCAGAAATATGGGGATGTAAGCCAACAGGGCTGGTACCCTTGGAAAAGGAAGAAGCCCCAGCATTCTCTCTTGGGCATGCTCAGCATAGCAGAATATGGTGGCCATTTACAAGCAAGGAAGAGCACCCTTTCTAGGAATGAAATAGTTGGCACCTTTATCTTGGACATGGTAGTCCAAGTGATAAACTTCGACTGTAATAAATTGTACTCAATCTGTGGCATCTTGTTATGGTAGCCCGAGCAGGCTAACATACTTTTTAAATATACTTTTATAAATTTTTGCATAATTTCCTACTTTATAAAAATGTTTAAAATCACTTTTTTTTTTTAACCCAGTTGTGTTTTAAATCAGATAAAATTAAGGACCTACAAGCATACAAAAACTAAATTTGCCTGTCTTTTCTATTCACTTGTGCAATGACCTTTACTGTTCTATCTCTTCATGTAGGTTTGAGTTACTCACTCATGCCTTTTCATTTCTGCCCAGAGGACCCTGCTATTTCTTTCAGGGTGGTCTGTTAGTGGTATGTATTGGGAGCATTCTCCAGTTCTCAGGTAGGTAGATTACACCTCCTGCCCCTCCTGCTGTACAGTGCCTCAGGGTTGGGGAGACATAAGAGCCCAGAGCCTTCTCAGACCCGTACTGCATAGTACTGATGTGTGCATAGCCCTCCACATGTGTGTGGCCCTCCAGACTCCCAGTAATGTGCCATGGACGTCTCACTCCTCTGCTTTTCCTTCTACCATCCCCCATTATTGTTTGCAACAAACTGTATCATTGCCTAGGGGGGCAGCTGCAAGGTTGAACAATTTCCGCTGAGTATTTTGGTCAAAAGCTCAGGGACATGCTGTTTGTACCAAACAAGCTCTGATTCAGGTGAGATAAAGACAAACTTGGAGAATGGGATCGTCCAGAGAAATACTAGATGGGATAGATTATTACAGTTCTTCAGGAATGGCGCTTTGGAAGACCCTAGGCTCATTTGTGTCTTCTAGCAGCTGCAAATCTGCTGTTTTTCACCAGGGTTTCAGGGCTCTAGATTTTTAAGGGCAATGTAGGCCTAGAAAGAGGGGCTTGGAATAGGGCAACTAAAAATGCTGCAAAGCTTGCTCTTCTTTCTGAGATTCAACCATTTTTCTGGAGAAAATTCTCCATGGATTGCTGTAAACCTGTGGTTTATTTCCACAGTTCTGAAAAAAGTTGAATTTGACAATTTCTGCCAGAGTTTCATTTCTTTAATAGAGGAGAGGAATTTCAGGGGTCCTTATTCTGTTTCCACTCATGTCACTCCTTATTAATTAGCTCTCCACTGTGTGTGATGTTTGAACGGGTCACACACACATATACGTACACATACATGCACAGAGCTATAGTTTCTCCTCAACTGCCTCAGCTGTCCTCCTGCATATTTTTGATACATATTGTCTTCATTCTCATTTATTTATATTTTATAATTTTCTTGTTTTCCTGTTTGACCTTAACATCCTGTCCTTTCTTCCCTACCATTATCTCTTCCTCTATTATAATTATCAAGAGGTTTATTTCTTCTTCCTTCTCCTTCTATATAATTTAGACTAAATTTTAAGATTTATTTACTTATTTGCTAATGGTTATTTCTTAAGTCCCACCTGTTTTCTGTTTCTGAACTAATTTTTCATTTTTCTTCCATAATTCTTGACTAATTCTCCATGAGAGTCTGGATGTAAACATTTCATGTCTTCAATAATTAAAAAACTCTATTTTATGGTTGTTAGTTTTACTGCAAATAGGATTCAAGGTTCAAGACAATTTCTCTATGACTTGGTGCTCTTGTCTTCTAAAATCCAGTGTTGTTGAAACAGTTTTGTGTACATTTCTTTAAAAGTGAGGCACTTTGTTTTCTAGATGTGCTTTAGAATATTCCTTTCATCAGGTACCTGGCTCCATTAATGGCCGGTGGCACAGGCTTGGGCAAATGATTTCAGTCTTTCTTATCATGTGCATCATCTGTAACACAGGGAAATTATGAGTTTGGATCTCACAGGGTATCACCAAGATTAAAATACATTCTCTATGTAAACAATTTAGCTCAGCGCATTTCTCTAAAGAAATGCAGTTTTTAAATTATTATATTATTTATTTTGTACTTAGTAAGACATTTTAATCTGAATGCTTTTGCTTTTATTGCTTTAATTTCCCTCTATTAGCTCTTTGATTTTCCCTATTTTTTTCTTTTCTCCTTCTATGGAATAGATGTTGGACCTCTTGGATAGGTTCTTCAAATATCCTCTTTTTCTTTTATTTAAAGTCTATCTCTTCTCCCTACAAATTAAGAGATCTTAATTTTGATTCTCATCCTTCATATTACCAATTTTCCTTAAATATGCAGGATCCCAGTTGCTTCTAATTTGACAGGAATTTCTTAGCTCATCTATGGATGGCAGGCTTTCCTGTTTCCAGAGTGTTTATGAATTTATACTAAAAACAGTAAGGACAAAACAGCAGAACTCTTCTTTATCATTTTAAGTGAAATGGATAAGATTATAAACAGTAATATATCTCAAACCATCATCAACTCGATCCCATCATTTGCCCTTTTTTCTCCTTCCAAAGATTGTTTTAAGGTTTTATTTTTTCATAGGTTTCTGTAGAAATATTATAAGGTTAAAAAAGCAAAAACATAAACAATATTGTTAATTCCACTACCATCCGAGGGATGACTTTAATACTATTTTGTTTATCCTTGCAGTTTTTTATGCATTTGAAAAATGGGATCCTACTGTTCATTTGTTCTCTGCAAGCTGTGTTTATGTTCTATACATTGTGCACATATGTTATTAATCTTATAAACTTTTTTAGGTAAATGTATAATATTACATACATATAGCAAAATTTACTGGCTCAATCCCCTCATTGGTGAACATTTCTGTTTTCTTAGCCCAGCAATGAGCAGCCTCACAGATAAATCTTTGCTCATGTCTATGGCTATTTCTTCAGAATACATGAAGGAAAGGACTTGCAGGGACTACTTCCCTCCATAATTCTGAAAGGGTGTCCAGAGAAGTTATATCAAATTATAACCCTATGAGCAACAAAGGATGTGATTTAACCTAAGAATTTCTTAGCTTTGCTTGATGGATAGGGATGAAGACACAATTTCATTGAATAGAATGCTTTCCAAAGCTGCAAATCATCAACATGATCTTGGGGGTACTTATTTAAATAATAGATTCTTGGACCTGCCCTTGGAAATTCTGATTCATTAAGTCTAGTGCTGAGCCCAGGAATCTCTATGTTTAACAAGCTGCCAGGTGATTTTAATAATTAGCCAATTTAGGAAGTGAGACCTAGCAAGGGGGCACCTGGGGCCTGGGGACTGTTAGTGGAAAGAAGGCCATGGCAGGTGTTTCCTGGTGGGGGAGGTGGCGATGAGAACAGAACAAGAACATTCTGAAAACAGGACTGACCACTTTGGAGTCTGTGGTGGGAAAAGCAAGGTTACCAGCTGTCAGTGAGGTTGTAAGACTTGGGAGCCTAAGGGATGGAGTGATGGTGTTATCATCCATTGTTTGGAGGGGGAAGACGTTGTTGCCCGGGATTAAAACCTGAATTTCAGTTGGCTTGTAGCACAAAGCATGTGAAGCTGGGTGGCTCCCTTTCCTTCTCTGGGTCCTTGGCATTGTGTAAACTAAAGGGGTTGGACCATATCGGGGAGCTTTAAAGGGTGGGAACTCAGACCCACAATGGTAGAGCAGGTGGCTGAGCAAGTGAGAATCCCCTCTGTCCCCACCCCATGCACCTCTCTCCAATGACTCCAGCCTTATTGGTCTTATATTGGGGTCCTCTGTCATATTCTGCTTGCAACCATTTTTTTTCTGTTGCCAAGTTTGAAATCCCAGAGACTATATGGCTTTAAGTTCAGGGGGAGACAGAACAATCTAGAACATAGGGCTGAATGGATCAGAGGAATGATCCAGAATGGACGTTTAAGGCCACATTTTAATTTGAAGACTGGCCTTTGGGTTGTGAGCTCCCAGCTTCCGTCTCAGAATCGGTGCATTGCCTGAGTCAACTCAGAGTGAGCTCCGAGGAAACATGTGGCTGGTTTCCCATCAGATCTTACACCTGACTTGCTGGGGATCCTGAAGCCCAGAGCAGTGATGGTGTATCCTCTGTTAATGTGGGCTTGTCTCACCATTTTCAAGCTCTCCAACAACAGAGCGTGTTTCACCTTTTTTTGGCCATGCTGCAGGCTGAGATTTGAAGGTGTTTTGTGGGACTGCTAAGCAAACAAGGCTCCGGATCTCTGGTGCTTTGATCTCTGAGAATTCATAGGAAGAAGAAGTGAGGAGATGAACTGGGGGCCTGGAGGAATTAGCTGTGAAAACCTGGCCAGGCTTTGTGGGACCAGGACACCGAGGTGGAGTGTTGGTGTCTGGGGAACAGATGTGCGCCTGACTTGATCTTCTGCAGCTGCAGATAGAGGTTTGCCAGAGGTGAATGTGATTCCCTGAAGTGGCCGTGAGTCCTTTCTGGTGTTTGTGGCCCAGTGGTGGTCTCCTCTCTGACCAGAGCTGGAGGTTGTGTGGGGTTTTGAAATTGGTTTCCAGCAGCCATGTAACAGGTTGGATGGAGAAAGGATTTCTTTTGAGAAGCCAGGGATTTGGGCGGTTTTATCTCTGTGTTATTCTATTCATAGCTAAACATTCCAGAGAGGTGATGGCAGGACAGACCCAGCTTTCCTCGGGAACCTTTTATTGCTTTGTGATCTCAGTTAAAATGATGGTTAGGGCAGGGTGGGGCTGGGTTGGAAAATGAGCTGGTTGCTCTACAGAACATGGTCCCTGAGTTTGTTCCTGAGAATGTGAGACCGAAGAGATGCTACAAATGATTCATAGTCACACAGGTTGGGGAATTCTGCATGCTATGTTTTCCTCTGTAGATACCCAGCACATGGCTGAATATTAAGGGCTCTGAAATGTCCTAGTTGAGAATTCTCTGACTTTATTAGACTGAAAATTTCCCAGACTTAACTAACCAGAGAAATGTAATCTTTTTTTTTTTTTTGTGGGAGAGAGGCACTGACTGATACCACAAAGGACCTTCAGAAAGGCTGATCTGCAGGTTGGGGATATAAGGGTTCCATTATGTGCCCACAGAGTGGTGATTCCTGATGTTGCTCCTTTTGCCCTTGATGGCATTGATAACCTTGGAATTGTCCTTAGGAACCCACCCCCTCCCTTGTTCTAGTAGAAATTGCCATTCTGCTTGCAATTTCATTTGGAGAAAAATTCTATCAACTGCAGCCAATTCCCACACAAGAAGAGGCTGTTTTTAACATCCAGCTCCACACTTCTCTCTGCATGTTATTCAGAGGGAACCAGAAGTGGCTGAAATGTGGTGGCCACAGTAAATATTTCAGGAACGGGCACTGACCCATAAACCCATCAGTCCCAAAGAGAGCTTATCTCAGACTTTGGGTGGAGCAATTTGTAAGAAGATGTCTTTCCACAGGGCTTGAGCTGTGAGGACAGGAGCCTTTGACTCCCCTCTTGCCATGAGAGAGAGGCTGTATCAGTCAGCCTTTGTTACTGTAACAAATACCTGATGATCACCTTATAGAGAGAGAGAAAAGTTTTATTTGGCTCATAGTTTTGGAGGTCCCAGTCCATAATTCATTGGCCCTACTGTTTAAGGCCAGTAGGGAGGCAGCACATCATGGCAGGATCAAAGCTGTGAAGATGAAATGACCAGAAAATTAAAGAGGAAGAAGATGGTGCTAGGCTCCCCCTGTATCCTTTGAGGACACACTTCTGTCTCTTGGGCCTCCCCTTAGGCCCCACCACTTCAAGTTCCTCCAGTTCCCAATGGTGCCATGCTGGGGACCCAACCTCTAACACATGAGCGTTTGAGGGTACATTTCAGATCCAAACCAGCAGAGCTTGATAAAGGAATGAATCAAGGGAGGAGAAAGAAGGTGCCCCAGTAGTGAGGCTGATGTCCAGCAAAGTCCAAAATCTCTGCTACTTGGTTATGCCAATTTGAGTAGAGCTTCTAGCCATTCAAAAGTCCAAGTGTCGGGCCAGGGATTTAGCTCAGTGGTTTCGCCGCTTGCTGCGCAAGCGCAAGGACCCGAGTTCAATCCCCGGCACCAAAAAAACCCCAAAACAAACCAAAAAACAAAAGTCCAAGTGTCTTTACCAACTCATTACTCTTCAAAGACTGTCTCATGGAATTAAATGCCTGCACTGAGAAAATGTATTTAAACACCTCTTTCCATAATGCTGTACCCCTAAAACCAGAGCAAGGACTATTAAATAAAGTGATGATAATCATCATTGCTTTGTAATTGATACAATCATTTACGCCTTTTCCCTAGAAGATATTTGAGAGTTTGTCTGGTCCAAAGCTCCAGTTGGTCCTCCATCTTGGTGCACCAAGATGTTTTCTGGCTTCTGCTCAAATACTGTCAGGTGTTTCTTGAGGAACCTCCTGGCCTTCTCAGGTAGCCCTTATCAGGCCAGCTTGGAATCTGTCACCTTTAGGTCCCTGGCTGACTGCAGACCAAGTGAAATCCCTCCTCCATGGGCCAGGCTTCCAGGTTGTTGGACAGAGCTGACCCTCTTTCTCACACATGGAAGACAGCCCAGTCTTTCCCTAGAGGAGCTTCCTTGGGTTTTCCTTGTTGGCCCACCATGAGTATATTCTGGGTGGGCTGGGAATGTCTTGGTCTTCAGTTAGATTGTTTCCATCGTGATTCCTAAAGTACCATGTGTCCACTGTAAAGTCTTCTGGACAGAAAGAAGAAAATGAAAATTCCTTAGTAAGTGAGCTGCCAGGAGATGGCTGCTGTTTCTCGGCTGGTGACTGTTCCTTTTAGGCATGTAGATGGCACATGCATGGCCATGCAGGGTCTTTTCCCCTTCTTCCTCCTCTCTGCCTGGGAGGTGGTCTGAGGCAGGGTCTTTGGTCCCCTGGCTTCCTGCTGGTTTTGGCAGCAAAGACTGCGGATGTTTATGTCCATGATTCCTCCTGGGGAAGCTGCCCCAGGGCTGAGGTGTTTTGTGGTCCCTTCCCCTCCCCGGGCTTCCTGTGGCCTGCCCAGCCCCTTGTTTCCTACCTCCAAAGCCAGTAGGGCTTCTGTCCTGGTTCCTGTGCTGCTGGATCTGGGCTCCTGGCTGTCCTGTGGTTCCCTACTTACCCCCTTGCCAGCAAGCAAACCATCTCCTGGTTGTCCTAGTCGAATGTGTTCCTGTTAAAGAAGGGACACAGACTGATAGATGATCAAACCTTACAAATATACAGCGTCCTGCACATATTGATTGTTTCCTGCTGCACCATTGCTTGGCATATTGAAAACCTCTTTTCATATTGTCAACAGGTCTGCTACAGCATTTTATTAATGGCCAAATGAGTTTTATACACAGTGAAAACAAACATACCATAGTTCATGTGAAGCTCAAGGAAGAAAAAATTAGTTCTACCCCAATCTATTTTTTTCCTTTTCCTTTGAAAGTATTTTAATGACTCCCTGTAGATGCAGTAAATCTTTGTACATGTTTATGACTATTTCCTTGAGATCAATTTGCAGAAGCAAAATTTCTGGATCAATTGCAATGAATATCTGAAAACATTTTGGTGTGTGCTGCCAGGTTGCCCTCTAAAACATTTATAACAATTTACAGTGTTTCCAGCTAGGTGTAAAAAGATCTGTTTCCTCACATTCTTTCCAATATTTAATATCACATAAAATAATACTTGGGTTTGCAATGTACCGGGTGGTCTATGTCCCTTTTAACTTGAAGTCCTCGAAGTGAACGCAGACCCCAGACAGAAAGGAGCAGACTCAGCACCTTCTTCTTTCTGAGCACAATGCCTTCATTGTTATAGCCTAAAATGACGGTCGCTGTAGCAGGCTGAATAATTCCCCCACCTTCTGAGTGTACATATTCTAATCTCTGGAAGCTGACTATTATGCTTTTCATATGGTAACAGAAACTGCCTATGGGATGAAATTACAGATCTCAAAATGGGGAGATTATGCCAGGTACTTAGGTGTGCCCAATGTCACCACAAAGGTCTTTACAAGGACTTAAAAGTGATGTGACAACAGGGATGGGGAGGGAGGCAGAGAGAGAGAGAGAGAGAGAGAGGTGCTGTGTTGCTGACTTTGAAGACAGAGGGAGGGGCCACAAGCTGAGGGCTGTCAGCATCCGCTAAAAATCGGAAAAGCAAAGGGACAGATTTTCTTCTGGAGCATCCAGAAGGAACATAGCCCTGGTGACATCTGATTTCCATAACAATGAGAAAAAACTTGGGTTTTCATCCATAAAACTAGCAATACAGCAGCTGCAGCAAAACAGTGTGGTCCCTCTCCTGTCTCCCATTGGCCCAGGTGGACAGTGGTGGCTGCCGGGTCTAAGGCCATTGCTTTTGGCAGCTCTCCTGCTAAACCATCGAGAAGCTCTGTTCAGCTTCGCAGGCCCGTGGCTCCCTGGGCCTCACTGGAGCAAGCTTTGCCTCTGTGCTTGAGGTCGGGGACATCAGAGCAGTGTCACAGGCAGGCTGCTGTAGGAGTAGCTGCAGGGACCTGGGCAGAGCAGATTTAGGGAAAAGGCCCCAGCTCCCTCTTCTCCTGAAGGGACCCTTTCTTACCTATAGAAGTTAGCCTTATGTAGAGTGTACTGTGTTTGTTCTTCAATAAACAGACTTGCAAAAACCTACTACTTTCTGACTCTGAGGCCTGTGTGTGGACCTTCCCAGAAATCTTCTGGGTGAGGATCCAAGAGCCAAGACTTCCACATTCCACAGAGCGTCATCCAGTCCAGGCTGACCCTGACTTTCTGGTAACAGGACACCTTGTTCTATGCTAGTATGAGATCCAACTCAGTAAGCACCAAGTGCCAGGAAAATTCTGGATTCATGCAAAACTGGTTAGGAGCTGCTAATTTGCCTTTTAAAACATTATACTTCAGTGTTCATTTTGATACCCAATTCTCTATTTTTTTGTGTGTACCGGGAATTGAACTTGGGTCCTTGTGCTTGTGCAGCGGGTGGCAAAACCACTGAGCGAAATGCCTGGCCCCTGTACCCAATTCTCTTAATGATCACTGAGCAATAGAAAGATAATTCTGACCACATATGTAATTTTTTTTTTTTTTTTTTTGAACCGGGGATTGAACTTGGGTCCTTGCGCTTGCGCAGCAGGCAGCGAAACCACTGAGCTAAATCCCTGGCCCCTACATATGTAATTTTTAAGCTCCTAGTAGATGTGTTAAAAGAGCAATCAGGAACAAGTAAAATTATTTGATAATATAATTTTACTTAACCCAATATATAAAAATATTAAGCTTTCAACATGGAATCAATATAATATTATTGAGAGATATTTACTTTGCTATGGTATCAAGTCTTTGAAATCTATTCTGTATTATATTACTACAGTTCATCTCAATTCAGACAAAAAAATTTTGTCAGACACACTGGTTCCGTTTTTCAAGGTCACAAAATTTATGACTGAAAAAAGTAGATGGAGATACCCAGGTTTTTTCAAAAATGCCAAAAAGTTTTCTAATAATTAAATCATTAGTCTTTGTGATTGTTGACCCTGATATGTCAACTTCACTGGATTAAGGAACGCCTAGCAGATTAGTAGAGCACACTCCTGTGTGTCTGGGTGGTCATGAAGTGTGACCTCGGGACTTTATCTGATCCCTTGCCCACTCCTCTCTGCCACTGCTGGCCTGCTCTTCTCCCCTGCCCCATGAACTAAGCAGCTTGCTCCACCCAGCCCTCTGCCCTAATGCTCCTGCCTTAGAGTCAGGCTACTATGGACTGCATCCTCCAAAACCGTGAGCCAAACTGAACTTCTCCTTCCTTAAATTGTGGGTGTCAAGTACAGTATCTCAGCAATGCAGAAATTTACTTGGTCTTTAAACCTAAATTTTTACAATATGATAAGATAAAAATTCAACTCCTTAAGGGCACCGGCTGAATCTCAAGCCCTCAAATGCCACGTATGGCTAGTGGCTACTGTATGGGACAGAACAGCCTTAGAGAAAGTCAGATTTGCAGCTAATATTCAAATTTAGACCTACTTTCTAAGGTCTTGCCTCTAGTAGAACTTAGGGTACAATTATACAAATTAGATCTGTGGTTCTCAGATCTGGGGATCTCTTAAAAGTACCAATATGTGTCCTCTTGGATTAACAGAAATTGAATTTCAGGGAGTGTGCATTAAAAATGGGTACTTCAAAAAATCTTTCCTGATGATTATATTCTAATATGTAAAAGATGAATTTGGGGCTAATTCACCGCAATGTGATACTCCCTAGTGGCTGAGCAGCCTATGGGAATGTTATCGGATGGGGGTCTCTGGAGAGTCGTTCTTGGTATCCTGAACGAAGACCTGAGCAGGACACTCAAAAGCAGGAACAAAAATAAGATTTACTGAAAGCAAAAGAAGCAAAAGTACACTCCACAGGCTTGAGTGGGCCAAGGGAAAAGAGCTCACAGCCTTGATGGGGAAAGGTACTAGATCTCTTAAGGTCCTGGGATTTTAGGAGGGTCTAAAATTGGGGATCAGAAGGAGTCTTGGATCAATAGGGTATCTGACTTGGCCCACCCATTGGATGGGGGAGTTTTTATGCACAATTTTTAGAGGCAGTGTCATGGTGTTTAAAGCCTACAGGGTGTGTGGGTCCAAATCACAATTCAAATTAGGTTGGACAATGGCCCGGGTCACGTACTCTTGAGTTTGTGCATGTCTAAGTGTCTTGGGGGGATAGGGTTACCTATCTCTGTTGTTTTTCTGAGTTTTTGACATAATTGTCCTTGCTGCTTCTGGTTTCTCCATTCTTTACCCAGCGGCTTTCTGTTGTTTATTGTTCTTGTTTTACCTCCTACCTCAGAAATGCAGAAAGGAATGAATTGAAATAGAAGCCTTCTGGGATTTAAAAAACAAAAACAAAAACTCCAGTTTCAAAGCTACAAAATTTTTAAATTAAGATTTTTACATATTGGGCAACTCTAATCTGAAAAATCTGAAATCTGAATTGCTCTGAAATCCAAAAATTTTAAGTGCTGACATAGTGTCACAAGTGGAAAATTCCACACCAGGAACTTTATTTCATGCACAAAATGACTTGTAATGCTATGTGGAATTGTCTTTGGGCTACACGCATAAGGTATATGAAACATAAATGAATTTATGAATTGTGTTTAGACTTGGATCCTACTTTCAAGATATCTCATTATGCACACATATACAAATATTCCCAAATCTAAAAAAACCCCAAATCTAAAATACTTCTAGTCCCTGTATCCAACTGTTTTGGGAAAGGATACTCCATCCATATTAATATGCTTACCAAATATGAGAATATACCAATACATTTTCAGTGGCTTTACTACTTCATAGATCAAAACAAATTAACTTGGTCAGTATTAACTTGATGTATTCTTACCTTTTCCCAGAACATGCTGCTGCCCATTTATTTGAAGATGAGTAGAAAACTTTCAGTAATGTTTTAATGCTTTTTACCTGTACTTATTTATGAACCATAAGATCTTAGTGAGATCATGCACACCAATATTACAGTGTAGCTCCTTCTTCCCAACATATATTGACATAATGGCTATCACTAGGTCGTGACTCACCATAGTAGATTAAATCTAATTGGTTTTGGCACCATGTGCAATCTAACTGTATTTACATCATCGTGATTGAGCTAATTTGGGTAAATTTCATGAAGATCTTTTCATTCTGTGCCTGAATTTGTCAATTGTTTGTTTATATACCTGTCCTGGTTTTCATAGTGTGGGCATTTGTATTTCTTTGTTACCTTACTATCAGTATTTCCAGAAACTTAACAATATCCATTCCACCTATTCAATCAACAAAAGTTTATGGTGCATCTGCCTGGCTCCAGGCACTATACTTCGCCTGATGGCGATTAGGCTCCATCCTACTCGCCAACTCCAGTTGTTGGTTTCACTATGTTGAAAAATATACTAAATTCATGCTTAGACTCAGTAGAAAAGAAAGTCGTGATTGATTAGTCATGTCTGGTACAGCATGGGAGGAGAGAATGGCAAAATGTTTGCCACCTTGCACCAGGAGCGGGGGGATGTGAAGATAATTAGCTCTTATTCCAACAGAGAAGACAGAACATTAGGAATCATGTGATAAGTTCTACGATACTGGTTTATAGAAAGTTCTATAGAAATGCAGAGGAGAAAGCAACTTCTCTCCTTCTCTTTTTCTCTCTGTGTCCCTCCCTCTCCTGAGAGAGTAGACATTTCTGCCCCTCCCCTGGGTGTCCTGAAAGCCCATAAGGACGAGGGTGTGGGTTGTGGGGAGGGCAGCAGGCCCACCAGCATCTGCAAGGCCAACTCAGGGAATACAGGTGAAAGTGGCCAATTGACCTCCCAGGGGGTCAGTGGGGCCACAAAGCCAGGAGACTTGTTGATTAAACTGGAAAACTGCTATTCTTAGTGGCAAGCTGTCACCCAGCCGTTTTGAAAAAGGAGAGGAGTATCTAAAAATACTTAGATTGAAAACTAGCTCTGGGTAGAGATTGGACCTGGAGCCTGGCTGGAGAAGTGAGGTGGGGATAGGCACAATATACCAGGGGGACAACATGAGAGCACAGAGCCACAAACATGACTCTTTAATTATTATTCTTTATGATAATTAAAATAAAAATGTGAAAATATTTTTTAGTAGGAATAATAAGAACTGCTTTAGAATATTTCCAATATGGTGGACCTTGTTCTAAGCCATTGTGTCCATTATACACTCGGACCCACCATGTCTCTGTGGGCTGGGTAATGTCGTTATCGCCATTTAGGGATGTGAAAACTCTTATGGCTGAGGAATTTGGGTCACTCTAGGCAGTCTGAAGACAAAGCTAATTATGTGAAATGATTTGCAATTGACCTTTGAAGTCCTCTCCAGTCCTCTCCAGTCCTCTCCAGTCCTCTCCAGCAGTGTGGTTTGTTTGGTGTTGTTTTCCTAGATGTTAATAAGCTGCCCTCTTTCAGCTTCTCCAGGGAAAATCTTGATTGCTGGACCTCTCAGGAAAAACTCTCAGGGGTGACTTGACTTTGGGTTCCTTTGTGAAATTTATGCCTCATGTGTGATTGAACACAATGAGGCCTATTTACATGTTCATGGAGATGGTGAGCTCTGTCATTGGCCAGGAAAAAAAGAGGCGAATGTCACTCTATTGATTATGAATTGGGTTGGCACCAGAAGCCACTGTGCCTTGGGAGTCATTAGCACAGGTGCCTGGATATGCATATTTTAAATCTTAAAACCATATTAAACATGTTTATAGGATTTATCTTTATTTGGGCCAGTTAGTTTTCCTCTCCTGTACAGTGAGCACCTTGCCTGGTGGAAGGCTATAAGGCTTTAAGACTGTACTCAATGTGACTTTAGTTCTGGCTCATTGGAGGGCCCAGGTGATACCATTACTATTTGGGCATATCCTCTTCTGTAATTTTATTTCCAAGGATCTTGGGAGCAACAGACAATGATGGTTGGATGGATCTCATACCATCTTGAACTGGAAGCCCATACCTCCCAATCCAACTTGTATTTCTTTGGTTCTGATATTTTTTATTTATAGTTCCTGTTTTTTTGCTTTCAGGCTTGGGGACAAGTTAATAAATAAACACTCCATGCAAACAAACAGGAGCAAACATGATGACAGTGGTTTCTTGGTGAGAAAGAGCTGCCTGCCAGTTCGGAGAACTTTTTTTAGCAGATGAAAAGAGGGAGGGAGAAAAGGAAGGAAAAATGCTTCTCTAAGGCTGGTGACAGCAGTTAGTCACAGTCTCTGCCCTTACTCTCTTGAGGAGTCGAAGTGTGACTAAGAGCTGAAGAGGTAAGTCACATGCAAGATGGAGCACGAGGTGGCACAGAGCATTGCCTTGGACACTTCCTGCCCTAAGACCTTTCTGTCTCATGCTGTGTGTTGGACAGAGGTGTTGTTGACAGTGGCTCCAGCTGGTTCACCATGTCCTTTTCTGGAGTACATTTGTCAGAGAACGTGACTTAACCAGCCCAAATTAATTGATAATTGTTCTCTGCAAATAGCCCAGGAGAGTTCTGCATGAGCTCCCTTACCTAGTTAGCAGTAACCCTGACCCACTGGGGTCAGATAGAAATGACTTCTGTCAGGGAGGGGTTGGAGGTGTGACAAGAGGACATGTAGTCCTGGTGTCTGGATGCAAAAGCTAACACAGCACTGTCCCTTTGTTTTGTTTTGTTTTTTTGGTACCGGGGATCGAACTCGGGACCTTGTGCTTGCGAGGCAGCCGGCGGAACCACTGAGCTAAATCCCCAGCCTGCACTGTCCCTTTGGAATGTATGTTTCTCCCTGAGACTGGTCATTTGTAGTTGCCTCCTGCAGCTCCTGCTCATCTGCTTTGATCCCTCACCTCTCAGAAGTCTTTCCAAACTAACTTCTCCGAGGTGGGCTCTGGGTGTGGCTCAGCCGAGAACAGAGATGAGGCCAGCCTGGTTCTGGAAGGAGAACACAGACACGACTCCAAAAGCGAGCTCTGAAGGTTGGCTACAGAGGAGCAAGGATGCAGACAGCATTCATAACCCAGATGTGTGATTGTCAGTGGCCATAAAAAAAAAAAATCTGTCTCTGGGTTGACTTGTAAGCTTTCTTTACCAAGAAGTAGGAGAAAACCTAATCTTAAATAGTTTATACATCAACTGACCTCTTTCATGTAAGAACCTACAGGGCCAAAACCATGAAATTCACTGATTAATCCAGGACACTGAAGTGACGTACAAATAAAAAATGTTGGAAGCATCCATAAAGCAGCAGTCCATCCCTCAGCTCGGCATATCTGTTCTCTTGCCATCTCCAAGTGAGTTTACCTAGAAGATGCGTTTCCTGAGGAGAGACATCAGTTAAAGCCAACGAGGGTACTGATTTGGCCAGGTGTCAATGACTCTGGTACGTCTCGTTGCATTCTCAGTTTGTGTTGCTTTCTTCATTATGCTTTCTCCTCCTTCTTCATCTCATTTTTTCTCTCTTACCTCCATCCTAACACAAATATAAAATCAGATCCAAACAGAGTTTGTTTATATTTGTCAGTTTGTCTGTTCCTATGTCTAAGAGAAAAGAGAAGGAGGCTAAAAAATGTCACCAAATGTCCAGGTAGGGCTTTCGGGATGTCGAGTCACCATTTCCTCTCACCATGTGAATGAGTTAAGTGTAGAAGAATCAGAAACATACAGATTAAATTTCACTTAAAACCCACACATGGTTTGAAAGTGTTGGGAAAATATGCCCGGGGCCAAATCTGATTTGGGTTTAAAAAGGAATTTAGATATGTTGAGTGAAGTTGGGAAAGTCTGGGACAACTGGGTGCAAGGCTCATTTTTCCCTGGGACTGAGGGTCTGAGGTCCCTCCTGGGAAGACAGAAAGACCCTGCTCCACAGGAAGCGCCCAGAAACACTGGCCAGGAGGACCCGGACACACGGCGCTCTCCAGCCTTGTATGAGGGCAGAGGGCCCATGTCTGGGAACATTCTGGTCACCCTGGCAGTCAGCTCTCAGGCAGACATAGTCTTCTAATCATCAAGTCTGGTGCCAGTAAATAGCCGAGAAACAGAGCCAGGCCCCATTGTTGTTATTCTGGGATCTCAGAATCCTTCTGGTGGCCCAGCCGTCTTCATGGAGCCCAAGCCACGGGCCAGGAAATCGGCCTCCCTGCCCTGCCCCTTCTCGTCCCACCTGTCCCCTTCCTTTAGCTATTCACTGCCCAGCTCACTCATCTTGCTGAGGGCCCCTGGAGTGACCCTGGCCGCTCATCCCCATTGCCTCTCGCTGGTGGTTGGACTCCCACCTCTAACCTGGCTTGTCTTCAATTCATCTTCCACAATCCACATGTCGAGAGCTTTCTGGAGCCCATATCAACTCAGGGAGGGGGTCGCCTCCCGAACCCCATCAGGGTTTGTTGGCAGGGTGGCAGATTCCTCACATGATGTGTGTGGACCTTCTCAATCTGGCTTCTTCCTGCTTTTATGTTTCTCGACCACCATTTCCACCCCTCCCCCAACAGCCCCAAATCCCCATCCTTCCAAAGTGGTCCCACCACTTGGAATACTTCCAGCCAGGTTCTAGCTGGGGGTCCTGAGGAAGCTGAATAGCCTCCTGCGCCTCATTTTCTTCGTTTGTAAAATGAGAGTGGTAGTGGCACCTGTATAAGGCTGTCGAGGATGAGACAGTACATGCACAGTGCTTTGAGCACAGCCAGGTGTCGCTGCTTCTACCTTCTCTCGCCTTTATATACCCAGTAACTCTGCACCTTGAACTCCCTCCCACTTTCTCTGGCTCACCTTGAAGTCATAGCTACATTGTACAGGCCACAGTGGCTAACTCTCACCCTGACAACCCCATCTTCACGGGGCCCAGCATTCCCTACAACGTGCTTTGGTGACATGGTGATCACCGCTCTGCAGCCTGAGCCCCAGTGCAGTCCAGGCTGTGCTGTAACCATGTGCATCCTGGCCTTTCCCTGACCGACTGTGAGGGAAAGGACTGTCTCTCAGGTCCCTGGACACACTGTAGCCAGTAAATACTTGCCAGTAGAAAGCAAGAGCAAGTAACTCACAGGGACAGACTAGGCCAGCCTCCGGGTAGACGCTTGTAGACCCTTGCAGGGTCATCTCTCCCCTCTCCTCTTCACTCTTCTTTTCCTTTTCTCACCCTTCTTCCCTTTCTCCCTTCCTCCTTTCCTCTCTTCCCCCCTTCCTCCCTTCCTTTGTTGAGATGGCATTTTGCTATGTTCATAGGCTCGGTTAGAACTCCTGGGCTCAAGCCATCCTCCTGCCTCAACCTCCCTAGTGGCTGGCACTATAAGTGCATGCTACCACACTTGGCTCATATTTCTTTTCACAAATGCACAAATGGTTGTTCTTTTTTTTTTTTAATGAACCAAAGGAAAAATAAGCTCACCACATTAGCATTTGGCAAAAGCCATTTTAACATTAAAGATCTTCCTTCTGGAACTCAGAGTGACTTGGCACTTCTGAATGTCATTGCAACTTTGCTGGGCCAGCTGAGTTTGCCTTTGGCTCATCCAGCCTCTTGACCCCCTTTCTACCTGTTTCCTGCTCCAGCTGTGGGTCCTCCAACCCACTCCAACTGGCTGGAGTGCCGGCAGCCTTTGCTCTCCACACAGCCTGCATTTCTCCTGGTGCCCACAAGTGGCTGGACAGTAGAGCAGGGTATTTAGGTCTCAGGAGGTTGTATTTGGATTCAGGGAAGAGGTGGTTTCTCCCACCCTGGGCCAGCTGGGGCAGCATTTGACATGGCTGGAGGAGTGGTCACTTCAGCAGGCCATGGCTTATTAAAATTGCTGAGCTCCCTGGGGACTGGTTTATCCACATCTGTGCTGCTCACAGGGCCATGGAGAGAGATTAGGGTGTCTGATTGGTCCATGGACACTCGAGCTGGAGAGGGGAGGTGCATGTACAAGGCAGAGAGGCACTTCCTAAAAGTTTACAGAAGCCTCTTGCTGTGGACAATTTCTTACCTTTTCCCACCCCTTAGGAAAAAATTCCTAAAAAACGAATTTGTCATGTTTTGTTACCTGTCATGAAAAATGGAAGAATTTTAAAACATTTTCCATCTAATACTTGATGCATGCTGTTTACTTTTAATTATATAAGAAAAGCATGATTTGTCAATAAGTATATAAAAAATGACATAGTTTATCACTTGTGGTTGGGAAACAATTTTAAAGTACAGATGGAAATTTGGTTATATATTTGCATAGACAATAGGCAAAACCTACCATGGGGCCTACTGCTTAAAATGCCTGCATTTAAAAATCAAATGGTAAATTGGTGGGAATTTTGAGTTATATTTCTAAGTGTTAACATCAGGAGATTTAAGCCACCTGCCATTATTTCACCAAAGTATTCCATTGCAAGAGGAGATAGCTTCATTCCCAGTAATGGAAGAAGAAAACTGGGTAGAATTCTCATGGTTTTCTTCCTTTAGCACTGGCTTTTGAGATAGCTTAAAACACTAAGAGTTTTGATGAGAAAAATGGAATTCAGACATTAGGCTTAGAAAATCTAGGCATGAAGTAGCAGAATCATCATTTTTAGGCTGCTTAGGTAGAAGGCAGCTTCTGAGATGGTCCCTCTTTTCCCTTATTTGTAGGCTGGACTTAGTGACTTGCTTCTGATGAAGAAAGAGATGGGATGTCACTCTCAGGATTCAGTTATCAAAGACTGACCTCCATTTTGCCCTGTTTCTTCTTTTTCCTTACCTGCTCAAACTGAAAAAGCTAGCTGCCTTGTTGAAAGGACCCTCCGGGGCAGCCTCCAGCCAACATTTGATGAGGAGCTGAGGTTCTAAATCCAACATGCAGTGAGGAGCTGAGACCTTAAGTCCAACATCTGGTGAGGAATTGAAGTCCAGAGTCCAACATTTGGGGAAGAGCTGAGCCCTGCCAACAACCATAGAGTAAACTTAGAAGTGAATCCTTCCCCTTGATGGGCCTTCAAGGGACCATACCTCTGGTTGACATCTTGATTGCAGCCTATGAGGCACCTTGAACCAGAATTCAAGCTGTGCCCAAATGCTTGACCCACAAAAATAATGTGAAATAACAAACGTTTTAATCCACTATGGTTTGGAGTGATTGTCGGCTGCGATAATCAATATACCTCATTACTTCACTCATTGTCATAATCCTTGCCTTTAACTAATGCTGTGTACATTAAGGGATGCATGGGTATCAATGGAATAATATTAGAAATACAACAACTTCATTGGAAACAGCCTGCCAGCTAGCACATGCAACTGAGCAGCAAGTCACCCAATGGCCAGAAACACAAATGTGTTCATATGTTCTCCCAATTACTTTAAACACACACGACGAAGCTCTCAAAAGACTTGTTTGGTGATTTAAAAAGATGTCATTACCACCTTTTCTGATGTGAACCTGGGTGATGGAGGATGAAATGAAAGAGCACTCTGCTGGCAGGGAAAAAGAGTGTGGAGGTTCCTGGGGAAGGTGTTGATGGGACAGGACTGGAGACAGAAAATATCCCTTTGCTCACATTTTATTGGCCAGGATTCAGTCACATGACCAGAGCACACTGCAAAGGAAGCTGGGAAATACAGTCTAGCTTTAGATTCAGAAGGAGGATGAGGCAGATTTTGGCAACACAGCATTGTCTGCCAAAGTGATGACCTCTTAATTCCATTGCAAAAGTTTAATTGTGCATTTATGATATGGAGGGATTACATTAAGAATTAAAGGTACAAATGAGGGGGGAAAGTGTGGTCTGTGTCTTCAGAACCATCACAATGTAGCTGAAAGAGCCTGTTTGATAAAAGATACTTTGGGTAAAATCTGAGGCCAGCTTCCACTGACCCATGTGAAAAATAGCTACCATACACAGTTCTGTTCATCTAATCCCGGGGAGATTAGCCAGGGGCCGGAAAACTGCTCACTTTCAACCTCTGTTTATCAGACATTATGGAGAGGGCAAAACCTTTCCATTCCCTGGTGGAAAGTCTGACGTCTAGGTGGCCTATGTGGGAACAAATTGAGCCAGCATTCCAAAACTCCAGCAACCTCTACTTACAGGAATAAGATCGTCCAGGGTTGTTTTCAACACTTTTGCCCAGAATTCAGGGAACAGAGTGTAAATTGGAACAAACTAAGGAAAAATGATTTGACACTATAATCAAAAAGTCAAAATAGACTAAAGCCCAAAAGATCCAAGAATATTCCTCTTTTGCACATGTACACTGCATATGAATGTTCATCATAGCGCTGTTTGTCATAGAAAAACCTGGAAACATCACAAATGGATAAATTATTGTCTAATCATGTGATAGAATATTATACAGTCATGAATGTAAATAAATTTTAACCTGTGTATTAATGTGACCAAATCTCAGAAATATGTTAAGTCCAAAATGCAAATCACATAGGAAGATATAGGACTATCTAAGGAGGAATAAATTTATACAGTTTAATTTATATAGATTTAAAAAACATACAACAGTAAACAACATAGTGTTTTGGGATTTGTGGGTGACAGGTATGTCAGTGTGTGGGTAGTAGATTCATCATAGTACTGACGTGTGCCCTAGAGGAGAGAGAGTGATGCGGACAGAGGTGGGTAAAGCCTCCGTTCTTCCATCTCTGTCTGTTTGTGATCCTTGACCTTCAGGAAAATGAACTGGCTTGGCCTTCCTGCCTCTCATATCAACCCTGGCATTGTAGTACAGACCCATCCAATGTGTAAAATTTTTAGGTCTTCTTCATTCAACTTTGGTAATTCATACTTATCTAGGAATCTGTCCATTTCTTCTGTGTTTTCCATTTTATTAGAGTACAGGTTCTAAAAGTAGGTATTGATGATCCTCTGGATTTCTGCTGGATCTGTTGTGACTTCACCTTTTTCATTCTTAATCGCATGGATTTGAGCCTTTTCTTTCCTTTTTTTGATAAGGTTGGCTAAAGGTTTATTGATTTTATTTATGCTTTCAAAAAACCAACTCTTTGATTCATTGATTTTTTTTTTGTATTGTTCTCTTAGTCTCCATTGCATTGATTTCTGCTCTAATCTTTATAATTTCCTCTCTTGTATGAGCTTTGGGTTTGTTATGCTCTTTTTTTTTGTAGGAGGTTGAGGTTCTGCATTAGGTTGTTAATTTGAGTTCTCTCTGTTTTCCTAATATGGTCATTCACTGCTATGAATTTCCCTTGTAGAACTGCTTTCATTGTGTCCCATAGATTCCTGTATGTTGTACTGGCATTATCATTTACTTGGAGAAACTGTCTAATTTTTTCTTTAATTTACTCTGTGACCCATTGGTTGTTCAGGAGGGTTTTATGCAGTTTCCATGTGTTTATGAAATTCTTGCAGTTTCTTTTGCTATTGATCTCCAATTTCATCACATTATGGTCTGAAAATATACAGGGGATAACTTTAATGCCTTTGCTCTTACTTAAACATGTTCTATGAGTGAGTATGTGGTCTATTTTGGAGAATGACCCATGTGCAGCTGAAAAGAATGTGTATTCTGATTTTGTGGGGTGGAACACTGTAAACATCTGTTAAGTTTATTTATTCAAGAGTTTGATTGAGTTCTAGTATTTCATTGCTTATTTTTTGTCTAGTTGATCTATCTATTTGTGACAGTGGGGTACTGAGGTGCCCCACTACTATTGTATTAGTGCTTATTCAATTTTTCATGTCCATTAGTATTTGTTTTATATAGTTGGGTGCATTAGTGTTTGGTGCATATATGTTTATGATTGTCATCTCTTCCTCTTGGATTGTTCCCTTTACAAGGATGTAGTGTCCTTCCTTGTCTCTCTTAATCAGTGTTGGTTTGAAACCCACTTAATCTGCAAAGAGGGTAGGTACTCCTGCTTTTTGGGGGGTTCCCATCGCATGCAGTATTGTTTTCCACCCTTTAACTTTCAGTCTATGAGTTTCTTTTTGAATTAAGTGTATTTCTTGTATGCAGCATATTGTTGGATCTTGCTTCTTGACCCATTCTGCCAGTCTATTTCTTTTGATTGGTGAATTGAGACCATTAACATTAACGGTTATAACTGATATGTATTGACTTATCACTGTCATGACTTTTTGTTGGATTCTCCCCCTTGCATTTAATTTCTTGTTGTGCTCTATGAATTCATTCTGCTGTGCTTCCTGGGGTTGTGATCCTCATTGTCTTTTCCTAAGATATTGTCTAAAATGTTTTGGAGTGCCGGTTTGGTATTCACGAAGTTCCTAAGGTGCTCTTTGTCGTGAAAGTATCTTATTTCTCCATCAATTTTGAAAGATAGTTTTGCAGGGTACATCAATCTGGGTTGGAGGCTGTTTTCCTTTAGGGCTTGAAATACATCACTCCAAGCTCTTCTTGCCTTGAGGATTTGTGTTTGAGAAGTCTGCTGTGATTCTGATGGGCTTTCCTTTGTATGTGATTTGTTTCTTTTCTCTAACTGCTTGTAGAACTTTGTTCTTCTGTTGGGTTTATGGAATCTTAACAATTATATGCCTATGTGTAGTTTTTTTTGATCAAGGCTAGTTGGAGTCCTATATCCTCCCTTATCTGTATGCCAAGTTCTTTTCCCCTGCTTGGGAAGTTTTCTGCCATCACTTCTGTGAACAGTTTTTTTTAATGTCGTCTGCACCCTCTCCTGTTTCTTCATTGACTCTGATCAGAATCATGTTATTCTTCTTTGCATCATCTAGTAGCTGCTGGATTGATTTCTCATGGTCCCTTACAATTTTAAAGCAATTTTTCTTTTCCTGGTCACTAATTACAATCTTATCTTCTATGTCTGAAATTCTGTCCTCAACTGGCTCATTCTGCTGTGTAGACTTTCAGTGGAGTTTTTAATCTCCTGGAAATCTGTTTGCATCTGTTTTATGGATTCCATTTGTTTCTTATGTTGGGTTTCCATCATGTTCCTCTGCTCCTCTATTTTTTTTTAATCTGTGCCTCTCTAGATTTATTAATCATGCCTTGCACTATGGGCACAATCTCTGCTGTTATTTGAGAAATTATTTCTGATACCATTTTTTCCAGAGCCTCTTTTGTTGCTAGTTCAGGGAGTCCAGGTGGTAGAGTATCAGAGTGTTCCATGTTGTTCCCCTTTGAGGTTGCCTTAGGTGATCTGGAAGTCTAGTTTTGAGACTTTTTTACATGTCTGCTCATTTCATCAGGGGGATGGGGGGATATGTGCTGCTGGTGCCCACATGGCTTACCTTCTCAGCACTGGGGGTTGTGGTAAGGTGGCCCGGAAGGTTCACCTCCTCAGCACTGGGGGCAGCTCTGCTCCTTGGTGCTGACCCACCCAATGTTGAGAGAAGATGTTGAATCTGTTGAAGGCCTGAGAGGTCAGGCTCCCTGACCCTCCCTACATGACAAAAGTTGTATACATGGACCAGGCAACCCGTGTTCAGCAATGTAAAGCTGTTCCTTGTGTTCCTCTTATTTCATCCTCATGGCCCTGCAAATTCATGTGGTTGTTCCCATTTTACAGATAAGAAATGTGATGTTCAGGAAGGCTAAGGATTTACCCAAGGTCACTGTGATGGGGATGAGAACTTCAGTTTCAACCTCTAAATACAAAGTGTGATAAAAATATGGTGAATTTTTACATTTAAAAAAATATTATAGTAGAGCTAAGGATTTAGCTCAGTGGTTCCACCACCTGTGCAAGGTCCCAAGTTCAATCCACAGTACCAAAAATGAAAGACACATTGCTGTTAACTCCCCACAAAATACTCCCCTCTTTCTTCATGCTTTCTGAAGCAGTTCTGGGAGTCCTCTTTTTTTTTTGATACTGGGGATCGAACTTGGTTCCTTGCGCTTGTGAGGCAGGTGGCAGAACCACTGAGCTAAATCCCTGGCCCTAGGAGTCATCTTTTGTGAGTGTCTTCTCATGGCTGCTTCAGTGTCCTGAATTGACTAAAAATGTTTATGGCAATTTCTGTCCAATAAAAGCACTATAGTGTTCCCTCCTTATTCACCATCCACCTTATTCACCAGATCTAGAACCATGTCACTTCTGGTTCTTCCCCAAAGTCAAAATGACCGTGAAAGGTAAATGTTTGGAATCAATTCAGGACATCAGGAGAGCATTGTCAGTGCAGCTGATGACACTCAGGAAAGAGGACTCCCAGAACTGCTTCAGAAAGTGGCAAGAATGATGAGATAAGTGTATTTGAAGTGAGGGGGAACACTTTGAAAGTGATTAGTGTCAATGTGTCTTTTACTACTTTAAAAAAAATTTAAACATCAGCCATATCTTTTAGTCACACCTCATTCATGGATGTAGGAGCCCATGAAACATACCTCAAAAAAATTTAGTGGGACATGACTTCCTCTAAAGCACTGCCCCTGTTAAAACCTCACTTCAGCAGTTTTTTTGAAATACGCTTTCTATATCCTTTTAAATTATGTAAAATCTGTGGTAGTGTCTCCTAGATCTTGATATTGTAATTTAAAAAATGTATAATTGATATTGTGTAACAGAAAGAAAAGGTCTAAAGGAGCAGGGGAAGTGGGAGGGGTAGGGGAAAGGAAAAAAGGGAAAAGAAAAAATATGAGGAAAGGAAAAAACTGGAAACAAAGTCTTTGCAAATAGGGAAGGGTGGAGGGGTTGAAGGGAGGGCAAGGGAAGGGGGAAAAAAAAGAACCAAGAAACCCATGTAAAGGTACAAGATCCCAATGATGAATGTAACTGTATTTTATACCTAAAATGTACCAATGAAAGAATTTAAAAAAAACCCCACTTCAGCCTGGCAATCTCTTCTCCATTTTAATTTAATCCTTTGCTCCAGGGTATATCAAGGTGAGGACAAATAGAATGCTCACAGAGTTCTCCCTGCACTGGCTGTGAAGGCCCTCGCCTCTGAGCAGGTGGCTTAGTGCTTGCAGATGTGCTTGCATTTGTACATGTGGCACAGATTAGTCCATGGGCAGGACATGCTATTACACAGTTCCAGTGAAATTTGGGTTTGCTGCAATGGTTATCCAAGGGAGCCAGATTCCTGGCATTTTGTTGGCAGTAAGGGCCTGGAAGATATAGAAAAATTCCTATCATCATGATGGATTAGGTTATTTTCATCTTGTACAAAGTTACTTGCAGTTGAAAGGTTGGACAAGATAGCTCTTGATTAAATGAAAATTGTGTCTGACGAGTACATAAATTATGTAGCGGAGTGGCAGAAAAATTGGAATGTGCTTTTATTAGCTCAGTCCTCTTGATGGTTTAACAGAGTGAGAACCTTTTCCTACCTTGGAAGTGTATCAGCAGCAGCACTGTGGAGGCACTTCTTTGAAGGAATACTCGGGTTGGGGACTGAGTTTTGGAAATGGGTGTTTCCTGCTTTGGTTATTGCCATGTTCATCCTTGTCGTTGTATCTCTTTGTTTTGTGCTTGTTCAGCCCTATGGATTTTCCCTGCCACATCCACACCCTAGAGTCCCATTTCTGTATCTTATAGGGTATTTTCTTGGCCTGCCAGCTTGTGAATTGCCCTTCCCATCCTCATCCACCCACCCTGTATTCCCGGACTGGAGCCCTTGACTCAAATATTTGGAATAAATGCTTAATACTTGCAAGACTGCAGAACTGGCAAAAAATTTTCAGATGAAGCTTTAAGACTCTGGGAACATTTAGGCCTGGAGCGAGTTGCTTTGATAGGAATTTAGTCTCCTGTCTAGAAGACGCTGGAGGAGCAGCGCCTGGGGTTTAGGACACAGGGTTAACAGAGGCTCCTGCTCACTGCAGGTTGACTGGGGCCCTGGCAGGACTCTTCAGCCTTCTTTCTTCATACTTCTCTTGAGAGATTCTCTGCTCTTGTCTTTCCCCTGACAGCTGGATCTCTCAGAAATTTTGCTCTGACTTACTGATTTTGGAAACAAGAGAAAATACCCCCAGGTGCTAGCACTGAAGTCTGGGGGAACCATTTCCTTCTCCCAGCACAGTTACCATTAGGCATAGTCCTCAGTGGGTATCGCTGTCTCCCTGACCTTTGACCCTGGAAGGAAGTGACTCACTGGGATGCAGTTTCCTAGGTAAAATGGCATCTTGTTTTATACATGCTTCTTGATGAAGATAGGGAAGAGGGGAAAGATATTCAGGGCTGAGAATGATGTGTTAAGGGCTCTAGAATGAAATCAGGAATGATGAGGCCTGGCCAGCCAGTGAGACAACAGAGCGGCCTAGTGAGGAGAGGGAAAGGAAAAGACAGAGCAGAGGAGTCTTGGGAGATGAAGCCTACACAAGCCTGAGAGAGGCGGACTCCTTCGGGAACAAGTGAAAAACAAAATCAAAAGCAACAACAAAAACACATCCTGTGGCTTTGGGGTCTGCCTGTGTCTGTGAGGAGTATTATACCACAGGCTGGCCATTTGTAATCCGAAAATCTGAAACCAGGAATGCTCCAAAATTTGAATATTTTTGAAGAGTCAACATGATGCCACAAGTAAGAAATTCCATACCATGAAACCTTGTTCCATACATAAAATTATTTCAAATAAAGCATAGAGTTACCTTCAGACTCTATGTATAATGGGTATATGAAACATAAATGCATTTTGAATTTAGACTTGGGTTGCATCCCCAGGATATCTCATTCTATACATGTGAATATTCCAAAAAAAAAAAAATCCCAAATCAGAGTTACATCTGGTCCCAAACATTGTAGATAAAAGACACCCAGACTCGCCAAATGGCCTTCATAACCAACTGTGGACCTTGACACAGAGTTGTTTTTTTCAGGTATTTAGATTTTCCCAGTTTTCATTCTCTTTTTATTAGATTTTGCAGGAAAGATGGGCTCATTCTCAGCGTCCAAATTTATAGGAAAATCTCAAGTTTTAAAAATTGTTATGCTCCTTCACTCTCAGTTCTAGGCTCAGAGAGATTGCTGTCTCTACGACCCGCTCTGGTGACACTGCTCTGAGAGGCGATGACACCCGTGTGGATCTAGACTGCGGTGGGCGTGTTGTGCCATGGCTCTTCCTTCTCACTGCAATTTGCCCTTGGACAATCTTGGGAGCCTGGACTGTCTTTCATTGTTTGAGTCATTTTGTGAAATCTTCTGAATTCCATTGCCACGTTTCTGTCACCTGCTTGCCTAACTGGGCTCAGAGTTGCTGTGTGAGTGGCTGCTGTGGCTCTCATCTTCAGTTGTCAACCGTGTGTCTCCACTGCTCTCATTTCTGAGTCTTCCCCTTCCATCTCTTTACTGTTCCTTTTCCTACATGTGCGTTCTGCAGAAAGCTGTGAGCAGAGGAGGAGCTGGGTTTGTGCAAACAAGAAAAAAGCCTGCCCTTCTTCCGGGCAATGTTGAGTTTTCTTTTCTTTTACTGTTTCTTTTTTATATTGGGGATTGAACCCAGGGCCTTCACACTGAGCTACATCCCCAGTCCTTTTTTTTTTTTCTGAACTGGGGATCCAACTCGGGGACCTTCTGCTTGCGAGGCAGGCGGTGGAACCACTGAGCCAAATCCCGGGCCCCATCCCCAGTCCTTTTGATTTTTTATTTTGAGATAGGTTCTTGCTAAGTTGCTTGGTGGGGCTTGAATTTGCAATCCTCCTGGCTCAGGCTTCCAGAGTTCTGGCATTATAGTCATGCACCACTGTACCTGCTGGTCAATATTCCTTACTGTGGAAACCACACACAGCAGGACGAGAAGAAGGGAGGTGAGAAGGAGGCACACCCTAAAGACTAGGTAAGAAGTGCAGCTGTAGAGAAAGAAGAGAATCCAAAATTCCTGGGGTGGGGAGGAGAGGGGTGACCGGCCTAGACACCGAGGGTGAGATAAACCTCAGGAGGCAGGGCTGGGGCTGAGAGGGTTTCCCACCATCTACGGTGCCTCCTCTTGTCATGTCCAGAGTAGGATTACCTGGGTCTGTTGCCCAGGACTCCTGGCCTAACTGTGATTGTAGGAAGAAGGACAAATGCTGGCATTTAAGTGAGGGGTCCTTAGCCTTGGCTGGCTGTTAGAATAACTTGAGGCATTAAAAAATAAACCAAACCAAACCACCATTCATAGGCTCAACCCTTGACCAGTGCTTCTCTAAGAATTTTGTTGAGATACACGATCAATCTCAATAACAGTTGGATGAGTTAGGTGCCAGGTAAAATTCTACCCAGAATAATTCAGTCATAATCTCTTGAAACTGGATCCGAGTCATTCATGTTGCAAAAATCTCCCTGGGGTTTTGGGGTTGAGAACACTGCCTTGTAGACCAACAAAGGATGGGGGTGCAGGAACTTGAAGGAGCCACCATGATGAAAGTTCACCCATGGATGGGTGTGACTGCTGTTCTGGGAGGGGTCACTTTTTTATGGAATCGGCAGAAAAATCTCTACCTGTGCTTGGAGGCATCAGAGGATAGTCCCTTGTGGCAGGTGACATTGGCCTCTCTCTGTAACTCCAGAATACTCTCAGCTCCATCCGAATCCAGGACTTCTGAGGTCAGTGAGCCCCCTGCAGAGGACAGATGGGATCACCAAGCTCTCCTCTCTGTGGGTCTTTTACTCTGGTTCTCTTTTGCAGGTTATCCTAGGGGATATATTTTGGGCTTCAAAGACTTCTCTTGAACCCTAAAAATGGTCCAGGTAGGTCTGGGTCAAATGTGTGGGATAGTCTCTAGCTAATGGGAGAAGAAATGGCAGCTGGAACTTTTAGCCTAGAACTCCAGAAACTCAAACTAAATAGAATTGAAATGGCAAGCCTTTGGAAGGAGGAGTAAGTAAATACACTGGAGAAAACAGCCCATGTTGTTGGGTAGGAGTTAGTTTGTGGTCCATCAAATGTCCACCTAACTTCTTTTGTGCAGCACCCATATCTAATTTTCTAGTGTCCTCACATTTGCCTCAGGAGCCTATCATTTGTAGTCGTCAAGCCGTGTAAAGCATTGGCTTGAATAGTTTGCCCTTAATTGGCTGCCTAGGCCTAACTGGTCTTCTCTAGGAACCAGAATTCAGTCCTCCCTTTTCATCAGTTTCCTTGGACCCTATAACTCATTCTCATTTTGATTGCTCTGTCGTTCTGTGACTTTGGATAATAGGACATTATTCTAGGAGTTACTATTATATTTTATTAATAAGAGCCAGGAGTATTTATCACAGTGAAGCTCTGGGAGATTTGCGAGTGGAGCCCTTGTGTCTGGTGTGAAATGTGACTCCACTGGCCACCACGTGCAACAGATGAAACACCTGCTGTCTCCTTGCCCTGCAGGTAGCTGAGCCCCTTCTGGATTCTGGCTCAGCGGGCAATGGATGCAGAGTAAAATCTCACCACTTTGGCTAAACAAGGAAGGCAACGGTGAAGTACAGCACATTTCAAGGTAATGAGCCCTAGTATTTACCATGCTACAGGAAATGCAATAAATGCAGATTTGAATTAAGCTGAACTTAATCACCTTAAATACACACTGTGGTTGAAACTGGGTTAACAAGTGTTATCTAATAAAGAGATCTTCAGGTGAGAATCAGTTAAGAATGACTATAATTAGCAATTGTTGATCATTGTCAATCCTCTGGTATTCCTAAAGTATTTAGAGGTGCTTAAAATGTGTTTGTTCTCTTAAGAGGCTTGAAAAATATTCTGTCTACAATCTTGTTGACATAGTTAATTAACAGTTAGAACAACAGACACAAAGCTTTCTTCCCAAATTGCACTGAGGTAAACCCCAGTCACAACACAATTATTTCCCGAATTCCACCCTTGAAAGGCAGGTGAACAGGTGAGGTGCATGACAGAGCCGAGAAAACATTCACTCCACACATCTCCCCACCCTCCAGCCCTGCTCCATCAATGGTTTTTGTTCAAAAATGTTTCGGATTTTTTCATTTCCCCCATGGAATCATTTTTACTTTATACTATCTCTGACATGGCCGTCTGGATCCCAAATGAGCCGTTAAATGGAGACTGTATTTTTCTCCTGGCCACTGCACCCCACAAGGGGCGTAAATATGAAGATCCTCTCTGTGGCTGGGGACTTCAAAATATAAACAAACCTCACAGGCCGAGTGTGTTCATTACCCAGAAGGAACCAGCTGTAAAGGAGGGACTGTCTGGGCCTTTTCACACATCCAAGTGTATGTTAAAGGTATGTGAAGGTTTATTGGTGACAGTTGTTGTAATTCACAGAAGGGAGGAAGGAAGAGTTGAGAAAGGGAACTTTAGGTAGACTGTGGAGTAACCGGAAGTATGGCTCTGCCGAATCTTCTAGAAATTCCATGGCTGTGGTGAGGGCTGAGGCCTGCCTGTTCCTCTCCAGGCAGAATTTCCTGCCTATCCCTTTCTCGGACATGAGTCAGGTGTGCTGTGATGCGATGGGCTGCCTGGCCTCTGCCACTTGGGTGCCAAACATTTGAGGCCTTCACTAACCCTTTGGGGAAACACTGAGCTTTGCCACAGTGGGGTTCTCTCTGTCCATGGAGCAGTGGGGAGGAAGGAGGCCTTACTACAGCAGGACTGACACAGATTCTAAAGATGTGACTGTAGTCCTGTGTAAAAACGCTGAAGAAAAAAGAAAGGAGAAGAGAAAAGCCAGTTGTAAGATTAAAGGTGAATTTCAAGCCACCTTGACTTTTCTTCACCACCAAATGCATCAGTTCCAAGGAAGGTGCTCAAAGCCTTGAATTTGTGATCTTCCTGCCTCAGCCTCCTATGTAGCTGAGATTATAGGCATGCACCACAGTGCCTGGCAGGATCTTAGATTTTGAATCTCAGTGTCCACATGTATAAGGTGGAGACAATATATATCATTCATTCATGCAACAGGTATGTGTGTCTGCCTCTGGGGACATAATACAAGCGGAAGTAGAAAGGACTGGACTTCAGAGAGCTTATAGCTCTGTAGGGGAAACACACACTGAGGAAATCATTTCAAAAATAAAAATATAATGTTCAGCTGTAGTCTGTGTTCTGGGGGCAGGGATCATAGACTGAGAGGGAGGGAAGGGGAAGTAAAAAATTAAAATGTGTTATGTACATGTACCAATTTCCCACATGTGCTACAAACATGTACTAAGAAAAATTTTTTAAAAATTAAAAAATGAAAGGAGTCTGGAGTAGGAGCAACTGGCCTCGCTTGGGGGCTAAGCCCTCTGAGCTGGAGCTGTTAGTGCAAGGATGAGAAGGTGGGGAGGGTGAGTGGTGGGTGCGGTAGCCCCAAGGGGCAGGTGGCAAGAAAGCGGGGTGTGAAGGTTCACCTTCCCGGGCCCAGGTGGGGACAGCACCACAGGGTTGGGCCGACAGTGTCCAAATTTCACTGCTCACTTGGGCTCCTGGGAGCCTCGAAGAAATACAGTGGACCTTTGACTTAGGAGCTCAATTTGTTCCTGAGGCCTGGTTGTGACTCATGCTGGTCAGTGAAGGCTCAGGCTCCTCTACACAGCCTTCAGAGTCTCTCTCCTGTGTACAGGCTGATCTCAGTGTCCTTTGAGAGACACTGGCCCAGCATTTCTCAGTTAACCCCACACAGGAAAGGATGTTGTCGGGTTCCCTCCAGAACTCTTTAAGGGTTAGATCTATATTTGAGACCATCTGTAAGCACAAGCGGGTGACATTTGGGTTGTAACTCAAGACTTAGTTCATAAGTTGCAACTAAAATTCCGGGCGTAACTTAAGTCGTTTGTATGTCAGGCCAGTCGTAACTCAAGGGTCCATTGTACTAACGTCTGGGCCACACCCAATTGTGAGATTATGATTCAGTTAAATTATAAAAGATCCTAGGTGATTCTGGCCTGAGACAAGTTAGGGAACCACTTAACACGATGAAGGCCAGAGGCCTGGAGGCCAGAGTGAGGAGTAGCATGGAGCGGGGAGGCAAGGCCACCCCATGAGGCTGTGTGGTTGGCTTGAATCTGATAGTAGAGCAATCACGGGCAATAAACACCTTCAATGTCTGTGTGCTGGGTGCCGCATTACACGTCTGAGGCACTGTGTGAGGGTGTGTGTGGATACTCTCACTCATGGGTGTATGTGGTAGGCATACAAAAATGGCCCTGAATTCCTCCCACGTGGACTTGGCATCTGTTTATGACATGACTTTCCAGATCTTCCCATCAAGAAGATAGTCTGTTTTTCCACCTCTATGGAATCTGGTCTTGATTGTGTGATGTTGTATTAGTGATAACAAGGAGAGGGCTATGAAAACACATGTGAGTGAGGCCTGCCCTCTTGTTGGACTTGGGAAATCTAGGGACACACACAGCCTGGCCTGCTGGACACTGAGCTCACTCCCATTTCCTCAGGTGCTGTCAAGTGAGCATCAGATGCAGAAGGCCATCTCGGGCCACCATCCAGTCCCAACTGAGCCCACCTAGTCCAGAAACATCATCCATCTTACAGAGTCCTTAGGAAAAATTAGTCTTGTTTATTTATTAAGCTGTGGGCGTGCTTGTTGCATAGCAAAAGCTAACTGATACATGAATATCTCCTAAGCTTTTTCTTGTATAATTTTTACCAGGTGACAGTATTGGGTAGAAGCTATTGGGTGATAGAGTCTTAACTTCAGGGTTCCAAGTCTGCCTTACACACTTCCTAGCTGTGAGGCTTCTTGGCTCCAGCTAAGTCCTGACCTCAGAGGGATGGGAGCAAGGGGTTAAAAACTCTTGGCGTGGTAGCTGGCCCATGGCAGACACTCGGCAGTGTTCTGTGTGGTTGTGGTTGTGATATTTGTGAGTGGTGCTGGTTTTCCTTACTTAGGAAATACTCATGATGGTGCGGCTTTTGGTGAGACAGGGTTGGTTGTAAGGCAAATTCCATTGTGCTCTCTCAAAATTCACATCTTTGCTTAGGGAAATGTGGATAATCATGGAAGTGAGCAAAGAGGGGTTATAAGCGGGGAAAATTATAGAAGAGAAAGGAGGACCTGATCAGAAGGACCCACAGAATTCTTTCTTTCCATCTAGCCAGAAGTCTAGCCAGAAGTCAAAGACAGAATAACAAGGGCAAGGAAGCGAGGCTCATGGCTGCCTGTGGGTGCTTGGAATGGCAAGGTTGGCTTCCAGATGTCCCTTCTCCCAGCCTAGCCCACTGTGTCACCTTCCCTTTCTCCCTTGCTGGGCCATTATCCCTCTAGCAGGGCCCAGGAACAGCAAATTGCAATGTGTTCCCCCTAAATCACTAACACCTACAAACTCCATCAGCCGGTGAAGCATTATACCAGAGCCTGAATGCAAGGCTGTGTTGTAGAGTGGGGCTTGTCAATCAATGCTGCCATTTTGAACGTTTTTCTTCCAAAGTGACTCTTAGAAGAAGTTTCTAGCAGGCCAAGGCCATGAGCTTGTCTCATTATTCTGCCCCATTTGGCTGGATGTGGCTTGCTCAGTGCCCCAGCCTTGGACTTTCACCATTTTGAATGATATCGTCATTGGAATGCGGAAGTGGCTGCTCAGCGAGGCCTTCAAACTCCTGGAGTCCTGACTCCCTGGCCTGCCTCCTGACGGCCCACAATCTGTCAGCTTAGTGAGAAATGTGACTACCTGTCAACATCTCTTAGCCGTGTCCCTCCGTCTCCTGTTTCTCTGCCTGGGCCTGGCTAGTCTCCCACTGCCCACACTCTCTACAGAGCCTCCCTCTCTTACAGGCATGTGCTCCAGTACCTGGTGGGGCAAAGGCTGTACCATTTTGTTTCAGATCTGACCCATGGATGGGGGCCATCTGGGCTGTGAGCTACCAGCAGTCCCTGGAGTCTTCTTGGGTTGCCACACATCCCGCTGGAGGATTGTCTGCAGGATTTTCATCACCAGACTTTGCTGTCATCAGGAAGGACATTAAATCAGGCTGGCTGATTGCCACAGAGATCTTGGTTCTTTCAGCTGGAGAGGAGCGGACCATTCTCTCTTCGAGTTGTCAGTCTTATTCTTTTCTTGGAGTGTAGAACCATCTTTAAAAACTAGAACCAAACCCAAACAGATGAAAACAACTGACTCATAAGTGGAGCTGACCAATGACGCCCAGAGGAAAGGAGGGAGGGGAGGTCAGGCTCATAAATAGGGCTCTTGTATGTTTGGGACTTTGGCACTTTAGAATTTCACAAAAGAAGAGCTTTCTCTCTAAGGATCAAGCTTGAAATGGGCCCTGAGAATTAGATAGGAATTTCTCTGGGTGTAATGGGTCTGCTGTCCTCAGACTCAGTGGTGCTAGGGCCCTGAAGAATTTCAGGCTGATGTGTCAGACACGTTTTGGGGCAGGAGACAAAGCAGAGCATACTGGGAAGTTCCCTAGGAACTCTGTCCTAGGACTGTTACTTGGGCTTGCTGCTCCAGGCTTATTCTGTGGAGCCTGAGGCCAGCACGTGTGTGGTGGTCTTCCAAGGTCTCCAGTCCCCACCTACGGCTATGGTCAGTCTGTCTACACGTTTAGGTATCCTCCTTTTTCTCCTTCTTCCTCCATTGCTTGGTAAGAATGCTGACAAGTAGGCCACATCTTATTTGTCCCTTACTTGAGGGTTGGATCTAGTTTTCTCTCTCCTCCATAGAATTATGGCTTGGCTTCTCTTTCAGGTTTGACAGGCTTCTCAGACTGACTGCGGGGCCCAAAGATGGACCCAGGTTGAAGCCCTTAGGTTGGTGGTTCTCTGTCTTGGCTGCACAGAAGAGCCAGTGGGGGAAAATTTAAAAATACAAGGGCCTGGTCCCACTTAGAGCATTTAAAACAAACTCCCTGGAGTTAGGAGCTGGACTTCAGTACCTTTTGAATGCTTTCCTGTTGATATAACACACTACCATGTTTGAGAACCATTACCTTAGATAAATGGCAAACAATCCTATTTACTTAAGGGCCATTCAGATCAAATACAAATATTTATAGGCAGGTTTTTTAAAAAAAACCTAAAAAATATGAAGATAGTTTTAATCCCAATGGAGTTATTCATTCAGACATCATTGCTTAGTATGTATTGAGCCACACTCTAAGGATACAAAGGTGAGCAAAGAATTGTAGGTATGGCTCCAGTGGCTTTCTGTAGGATAGCGGAGAACTAGCAGGACTACCCAGATCTAGCATTTAAAGCTGATAGGTGTCCAAGATGAAGGAAGGAAAGTGCTAAAAGAGTGGTTAGTCTTCAGGGCTTGGGTAAGTAGGGAATGGAGTCAGGGAAAGATTCTCCAGGGAAGACATGCTCATGGAAGTGAGAGATAAATGGGACTTGCTTGGTGGAGGAGGGAGGACCATAGCACAGGCAGAGAACAGAGGAGCCTGCCATCTTTGAAGATCTGACAAAGGGCCTGTTCCATCTGAGTCAGGAGACTCAAAGGGGAGAGTGTCTGGAGACGAGAACCCAGAGGAAGCCAGGGGCCCAGTTACACCATTCTGAGCTTTCTTGACGCCATCCTGAGCTGCAGATGGACCCTGAAAGAGTGACAGGGTCAGATATGTTGGCTAGAGGGAGAGTGACACTCTGGGGCAGGAGCAGAAGCGGGGCTGCTTGGAGGCAGCTGGAACTGTCCAGGCAACAGGATGGTGTCTTAGGTCAGGGTGGGAGAAGAGTTTGAAAGTTTTCTATGGGCAGGATGGACTCAGGATTTTGAATAGAGTCTGGGTGTGAAATGTCGTGTCAGTCGTAACTTCCTAGGTGCTAAGTTATGGGGCTGAATGCTAAGTCATGAATTCTGAGTGCTAAGTCATAACTACTGGGTGCTAAATTGTGCAGGGCCTTGCCATTTGCAGAGTTGAGGTGGCAAAGTGTATGTGTGTGTGTGTATGTGTGTGTATGTGCTTGTGTGTCTGAGAGGTGTGGATGTTAATTATGAGCCTACCTTGTCATTGCAATAGATGAAAATCAGGAAAAGAAGATATTTTTGGTTATAAAATATTAATATTTGGACATTTTTGAGAGGAATGGGGAAGTAGATATCTTTAAAAATCTCTTCATAAAAATTGCACACACATATTTATCATGTACAACATGTTGTTTTGAAGTATGCATACACTGCAGAATGGCACAATCAAGCTAATGTATGAATGACCTCACAGACTTTTTTTTGGTGGGACACTTACAATCTATTCTTACCAGTTCTCAAGAATACAATACAGGAGCTGGTCCAAGCACCCAGAAGGAAGCTCCCCCACCACCATCCCAAGCTCCTAGGGCAGAAAAGCTGAGCCAGTCCCAGCACCCAAAAGGAAACTCCCCTGCCGCCATCCCTAGCCACGAGGGCGCCAGAAGCACCCCCCCCCACACACCATAGAAATGAGAAGACACGTAAGCAAGCCTCAAAAACAGATTTCTGGATCACTTACAGTAACCCCAAAGGGAAACAAGATGGAACAATCTGATACTCGACTACCTGGACTCCCTGAACTGGCAACAAAAGGGGATCTGGGAAAAATGAAATCAGAAATTATTACTCAGATAACAGCAAAGATTGCGCTCATGGTGCAAGACATGATTAATAAATTTAAAGAGGACACAGTTAAAAAAATAGAGGATCTGAGGAACATGATGTAATCCCAACATAGGAAACAAATGGAATCCATAAAGCAGATACAAACAGATTTCCAGGAGATTAAAAACTCCATCAAAAGTCTGCGCAGGAGAATGAACCAATGTGAGGATAGAATTTCAGATATAGAAGAAAAGATTGCAATTAGTGACCAGGAAAAGAAAAATTGCTTTCAAATTGTAAAGGAACATGAGAAATCAATCCAGCAGCTGCTAGACTATGCAAAGAAGAATAACATAAGACTGATTGGAGTCAATGAAGAAACAGGAGAGAGTGCAGATGACATAAAAAACTGTTCACAGAAGTGATGGCAGAAAACTTCCCAAGCAGGGGAAAAGAACTTGACATACAGATAAGTGAGGCATATAGGACTCCAGCTAGCCTTGATCAAAAAAAAAAAAAAAATCTACACATAGGCATGTAATAGTTAGGATTCCAGAAATCCAACAGAAGAACAAAACTCTACAAGCAGTGAGAGAAAAGAAACAAATCACATACAAAGGAAAGCCCATCAGAATCACAGCAGACTTCTCAATGCAAACCCTCAAGGCAAGAAGAGCTTGGAGTGATATATTTCAAGCCCTAAAGGAAAACAGCCTCCAACCCAGATTGACGTACCCTGCAAAACTATCTTTCAAAATTGATGGAGAAATAAGATACTTTCATGATAAAGAGCACCTCAGGAACTTCATGAATATCAAACCGGCACTCCAAAAAATTTTAGACAACACCCTAGGAAAAGGCAACGAGGATCACAACCCCAGGAAACCCAGAAGAATCTATCCCTTGGGCGTGACAAATTAAATGCAAAGGGGGAGAATCCAACAAAAAGAAAAAGTCATGACAAGGTTTTTAAAACTTTTAACTTTATCTCCCTAGTGAGTGTATAATTCAATCTTGTTATTGTACTGATTAGAATTTTTCTGATTCTAGAGTTGCACACCTTTCTTTGTGCTATACTGGCTATTTATCATCTTCTTATGTCTACTTTTTAATTGGGTTGTCTATTAATGAGCTCTAAGAATTCTTTATATATTCTGCTCATAGGTTATATGCATTGTAAATATGGTCTGTTTAAGGACTACTTTTCATTTTAATGATGTCATTTAAAGTTCTAAATTTTGATGGAATCTCATCAATTTTTTTTTCTTTTATACATCATGTCTTTTGTATCCTAGGTAGTTCTTGCCTACCCTGAATTCAAAAATATTTTCCTTTATAATTTCTTCTTAAAGTTTTATACTTTTAGGCTTTCTTATTTAGGTTCATAGATCCCTTCAAGTTATTTTCATGTATGGAAAAAAAGGGTTGAGGTTAATTTTTTATATACGGATACCAGGTGTTCTAGTGCCATTTGCTGAAAACACTCTCTTCCTTGGCTCTTGAATTGAGTTTATATTCTATAAAATGCTAATGTTAAATAATCTTTCAAAACTCAGTAGACCATATATGTGTGGTTCTATTTCTAGATTCTCTGTTTTATTCCAATGATCTATATGTCTTTCCTTACACCAACACTGCCTTGATTACTGTAGCTTTAGAAGAAGTCTTAAAATTAGGTACTAAATGTCTTCCAACACTTTTTTTTTAAACTTTTCTAGGTCCTTTGTATTCCTACATAACTTTTAAATTTCAATATCCAATTCTTCATTTATAGCAAGTATACACAGACCTGAATTTTTATATATACCTTGTGTTTTCTAATCCTGCTAAATTTAAATACAAGTTCTAGGGGCTCCTAGAGATTTCTTAGTATTTTCTCTGTAGATGATCATTTCATCTACATATAAAGATTTTGCTTCTACCTTGCCAATCCTATCCTAATTGTGTCATTTTATTGCCAGACTGTTTTGTTTGGGCCTAGATTTCAAAGTTTAATGGACAGATAAAGAGTAAGCATATCTGCCCTTGTTCCCCACCTTAACGAGAAAGCATTGTATCTTCTCCATTCATATAAGGCATTCTTGCTGGAAGTATGGAGTACATGTCTTTAATCTGTTGAGAAAGTTCTGTTCTACTTCTAGCCTCCTGATAGCTTTTACCATGAACAGCTGTAGAATTTAGTCCAATACTTTTTCTCCGACTAGTGACAGGATCATATGGCTTTTTCCTTTTCTCTGTTAAAATGATGGCTTCATAGGGTGGATCTTCCAATGCTGAACCAACACTGCCATCCCTATAACAAAACCACTTCCTACATACTGCTAGATTTGACTTCTAATAGTTTGTTTTCTTAAACAAATTTCTATCCATGTTCGTACTTTTTTCTTCTATTATCTTTATCCAGTTTTAGGATTAGCACAATATTGATTTCCTAAAATGAGGGGAGAAGTGTTCCTTCTTTTTTCTGCTTTAATTGTTTGATATAACTTATCAGTTAAAACATATATGAGCCTGATGTTGTCATATAGGTAGGTTTTCAAGCTAGGAATATACTTTCTTTAATAGGTGCTATTCAAATTTTATATTTCTTCCAGAGTTAGTTTCATTAATTTGTCTTCCAAGGTACTTCTTAGAAGTTGTCAAATTTATTTCAAAAAAGATTTTTGAAATATGCTTTCTATATCCTTTTAAATCTTGTAAAATCTGTGGTAATGTCTCCTAGATCTTGATATTGTAATTTAAAAAATGTATAATTGATATTGTGTAACAGGAAGAAAAGATCTAAAGGAGCAGGGGAAGTGGGAGGGGTAGGGGAAAGGAAAAAAGGGAAAAGAAAAAATATGAGAAGAGGAAAAAAATGGAAACAAAGTCTTTGCAAATAGGAAAGGGTGGAGGGGGTGAAGGGAGGGCAAGGGAAGGGGAAAAAAATAAGAACCATGATACTCATGTAAAGGTACAAGATCCCAATGATGAATGTAACTGTACTGTATACCTAAAATGTACCAATAAACTTAATAGGGGGGAAAAAAGAATACAATACAGTGTTATTAGCAGTAGCTACCATGTTGGACAATAGATCTCTTGAACTTATTCCTTGTGTCTAAATAAACTTTGCATCCTCTGACCAACACCTCCTCTCTGTCCGACCTCTCTGTCCCTGGTAACCACTATTCTAACTCTCTTGCTGGGAATTCAACTCTTTTGGATTCCAAATATGAGAGAGTCCACGTGGGGCTTGTCTTTCAGTGCCTGGCTTATTTTACTCAACGTAAGGTCTTCCACGTTTGTCCATGTGGAGGAGAGTTTTCTAATCTTCTATCCCTTGCCTTTGTGTAGAGTTTCCAGTCAACTGGCTGGTTTCCATCACTATTTCATCAATCCCTCTTATGGGGATGGGCATCCATGTTATCATAGTTATCAGAGGGGGAACCAAGACTCAGAAAGGTAAAGGCTCTTGACTAACACCTCACAGAGGGCCCGGGTGTCTATTGGAGTTGGTCCCTTCCTTGGGTTCCATTTGCTGAGTGCCTGCTGTATGGAGTACCTTCATGCCGGAGGGCACTGAGCTGAACCTGATGTATGGGTGGAAGGAGGGTGAAGCCTACCTCCACTGACATCTATGGGCTCTGTCTTCACTCAGGGTGGGACTGAGCAGGCCCAGCTGAGCTACAACACTGGCACGGCCCCGATTCTGCCAACAGAGGTAGGGAAGATGGTTCTGATGGCTTCTGGTTGTGCAGGTCTTGATGACTCTTGCCCTCAGTGGACAGTGGGGACACAGAGCTGCCTATTCCCATTCTCTTTTCTCTCTGGAGAGTCCCGCCTGGAGATGTTTGTCTTGAGCCCTCTGCTTTTCATCTTGGAATCTGGACAGCCTGGGACATTGCCTGTGAGCTCAAGGTCCCATTTCTTAGCCTATTTAGGCCCTGTGTCAAATCCTGATGTTGGCCTTGGTTTTCTCTACTCCAGTTCATTCTTCTTGGCTGTCAGGCCGCAACCCCCATCCAAGGAAAGCTGGGCAGAGTCCAGTAGTGAGTAGGTTCCACTGGTTGTTAGAAGAATTGTCTAAATTGGTTGTCATAGAGCGCCAGAAGAGACAACACCATCGAGGTTTCCAACGCTGAGGCCAAATAAGTCAGCAAATGCTCCTGGTGGCTCCTCAGCCAGTCCTCCAAAGGGCAACAGGCTTGGGGTTTTGCAGCCATCTGGGGGTTATGGTAGTAATGGTGTCAGGTCCCCAAGGGAATCTCTGAATGTCCCCCTCTCCTTTGACTGTTGAAATGGCTCCTGTCAAAGGCTCTTTCTCTCTCCATCTTTCACCAGACAACTCAAGGAATCAACTTCCTCTCCCTATCAGTCTCCAATCACAACGCTGCTCCTAATGGTTGGCACAGTGGGTGTCTCAGGATCCCTTTTCTGGATTTCACCTTTTAGTCTTTATTACGGGCATTTTGTTTACAGTATGCATGTAAAAACCACAGTGACGATGATTGTGCAGTCTGATGTGGCAAGAGTATTTTGGCCAGGTCCAGGTAGTGGTTGGGAGTCTTAGGAGAGAAGTATGAGAATTACATGACAGATTCCACCAGTCAAGTTTTTCAGAGGGGGAAATTGTGCTACGGAAAGGAGAGCTGTGTGCTCCAAGACCCCAGCGTAGGCAGAGACCATGCTGGGCCCTGCAGCTCAGGTTCCACACCCCCAAACCTGCTTCATAATATGCCATCTGCTCACAGCAACCTATTTGCACTAAGGGTTCTTGTCAGCTTCAGCATCCCATCACTGAAATGCTTGGGACTGGAAGTGTTTCAGATTTCAGAGTTGGAATATTTGCACATGCATAATGAGATATCGTGTATGCTGGGATCTAAGTGTAAACACAATATTTATTTATGTTTCACATACAACTTGTACTCGGGATGTAAAGATAATTTGATGCAATATTTTTATGGTGCCTTCATTTTCACTGTGACCTGTCCCATAAAGCTTTAGATATGGCATTTTTCATTTGTTTGGCCAGGTTGGTGCTCAGAGTTTCAGATTTTGGAGCATTTTGGATTTTAGATTTTTGGGTTAGGGATGCTCAACGTGTACAATGGCCTCCAGTTATCCAAAGGGAATAAATACATACCCAGGCGCACAGCAACTGCAGATCATACTGAATCCTGAGTACAAGCACGGTGACATTTCACAGTTGACTTGATAAGTGAGTCGCCTACCGAATGACGAGCACACCTCCAGGCTGAACAAAGGGAGGAGTCACATCCAGGCTGAGACTGACGGAGTGGGATAGTGTGGGATTTCCTCATGCTACTCCGAGTGGCTTAGAATTTAAAATTTATGATTTTCTTTTTTCAGGACTGGGGATTGAACTCAGAGCCTTTACACTGAACTACATCCCCAACCCTTCTTAAAAATTCTTTTTTAAAATTCTGAGACAGGGTCTCACAAAGTTGCTGAGTTGCCCAGGCTGAGCTGAAACTTGTGGTCCTCCTGCCTCAGCCTCCCAGAGTGCTAGGATCACAGGTGTGCGCCACAACACCTGGATTCATATTGCTTACTTCTGGAATTTCCTATTGTGGTGAGTAAAAGTGTGGAATAACAGGGGAGCAGCTGTGACTGCTCCGCCCTGGCTGCCTTCCAGCTGGAGAGCTGCAGCTGACCCTGGGTAGATTGGTGACAGCTGATGCAGCTGAACTCATCCTGGGGTTGGTCACACACGGCTCTGGGTGTGCAGATGGGAATGAAGTCGCTCCTCATGACTGCCGTGAAGAGAGCATTTCCATCACCCGGGTGACAGACAGGGACCCAGGCACACAGGGGAGAAGAGGCACCCTCATCCCACCCCTGGGGGTGGCAGAAGCAGGATTCAGAGCCCTGCCAGGCGCTCTTAGCCTCTGCCCCTGTGTGGTGTTGCTTCTGCCACAGGACCACTGGGATGCTCAGAGGAGAATTTGGGGTTCCAGCTTGGGCAAGAAGTCTGTCCCATTTTGGGAAAGCTGCCCAGGAAAGATACTTGCCCGCTTTTTCAATTGTGTTACACCAGAGGCGGGTGCACTGATGGAGAATCCACCATTCCTTTCCCCAGGAGGCTAAGCCTTGTCATTCTGCCCTGCCCAGTAATTTAGAAGAATAGCAGTAATGAAGACAACCAAAGCCAGTTGGATCCTCAGGGAGAGTCCTGGGAGGCAAACTATAATTATCTAAATTAGACTCTGAGGGGGATGTAAGTTTTACAACCTGCCACAGAAGTTCTCTGCCGAAGAAGGGAGCATGGCTAATGTCTCTTTCTGCTGAAGGTGTGGCTTATGAGGGAGGGAGTGCCTCCTGGCTGCTTTCCATGTGAAAGAAATGGCATTCTTTGCCAAAACCTGCTCAGGGAGTTCGCTGTACTTCAGGATGGTGATGACTGAGAGGGATGCTTCTAGAAATTTCTGAGGATTCTCTTCAGTGAAGGAAGTGTCTGGGCTTTTTCCTAAATTACATTCCCATTAAGAACCAAGTAGTTTTTGCATATTTTTAATCCTCTCATGAATCCCACTTCTCAAGTGGTGGCAATTTTCTAGTGATTTTCTTCACCCAAGTTTTTGCGACCAAAAACCAGGGGCGTCCATGAGGCTGAGGGCCTTTGGGCAGTTTTTCTAGTTGAGTGACACCTTTCCACTCAAGTCTCCTGTAGATTTTCTCTCAATTGGCACCCAGCAAAATTACAAATGCCTTAAGCAGGGGATGAATTTGGGCTTTGTGGTCAGGCAGCTTGAGTTTAAATCCAGGCTCAGCCATTGGTTTACTCCATAGCAGTGTGTGTCCCATGTGACACCAGCCCATTGTATTCCATGTGGCACCCAGGACTTGCCCAAGCTGTGTGCCGAGAGACTCAGCCATGCTTTAGCTTGGCTTCCACCTGTGCTACTTGTGTCCCTGAGGGAGACTCCAGGCCCTGTATGGAGTTTTTGCTCAAGATAATCCTAGGCTGCCAAACCACAAAATGTATAGTGTCCCCACCTGCCTTGCCAAACCACTCCAGTAGTTTTCCACTCACTCCTCCTTCTGTGATTTTCCAGTTCTCTGGATCCCTCTAGTCTCTTTATTTATTCCTCCCTTTCACTTCCCCATAACCTTCTTTTGTTCCCATTCTGCTCTCTCTTTAAAGGCCTCAGTCATCTGTCCTAACAGGAGTTGAGCTCAGTCCATATTGGAGTTTCTTCTCTATGGTAATAGTTGGAACAGATTCTGTCTCATCATCTTCACATGATCTTCACCTGACCGGCACTGTTTTCCATTTTCAAAGGCTCAGCTTTGCAACCTGTAAATGGAGATACAACTGTTCTTTCTTCTAGCTATATGACAGGACTGTAATAATAGTAACATGTCATGGGCCATTAGGATTTGTCTCCCAAAGTGCAAGCCACTTTTGTAACGTGTGCAAACATCAGTGGTGTAGTGAGTGGGAAAAATGCCCGAAATACTCAAATGCAAAAGCAACAGGTGAAAGAGCCCTGGCATTTGTCAGCTAAAGAAGATGGACAAGGTATCGTAAAACAGTGCATGGTTTGTGCTCATTGGAGTTGTGGATGGAGTTGGGGGCTTAAGTAGCAGGAAAGACTTGGGGCAATTGAGACTAAGTTGTAAAGGGTCCTGCCATGTCCTTTGCTTTCATGTATAGGTCAACAGGAGAATTCAAGTGCAGGTGGGTTTTACTGGGATGGGATTCTTGCTGTGGTGGGAAGGGCCTGCTGTATGTAGCTACAGGTGGAGTTGTGGCTAAGAGGAGTCCCGTGGGAAGCACAAACCAGAAGGCAGAAAAGAGATGATTATGAGTCCATCAAAATTAATGATTTCTAGTCCAATCACAATGGGCAAAACTTTTGACAGAATGAAGTGGGAGAAGACCTTCCTAGCCTGGTCAAGAAAATCCTCAAATCCACAGGAACAAAGATAGCAAGTCCTAATGAAACGGGCAAAGAATATGAACAGGCAGTTAAAAAAAAATCTACCCCAAGTAAGAAACACAAAGAGGTGTTTAATATCATTTATCAGTTAGTTTCAACAATGAGATGTCACTCTAGGACTCTATGTTTCCATCTAATTCGAAGGCTGGACCAGGCCAAGTGTGGTGGGAATGGGTGATATAGGAGGCTACAAGCAGATGAGACTGGAGAGAGCATCGACTGAGCACAGACGTTTCCTGACAAACCTACTGTAAATTCAAAATTGCATTTAATATACCTAACCTTCATAATCACCAGAGATTAGCCTAGTCTACCTTAAATTGCCCAGAACACCACCTGTGTTAGCCTACAGTTGGATAAAAATCATCTAACACAAAGCCTATTTTATAATAAAAATGGTGAATATCTCACTTAATGTATCAAAAACTGCCCTGAAAGTGAAGAGCAGAATGGTCATGTGTGTACACTGCTGAACCCTCATAAATTTGAGAACTTGTAAGTCAAGAGCTGCTTATGTAAATGTATCGGAGCTGCCGACACACACCTGGGTACTTGGACAGAGACATCTATCGTAGTGTTAATTGTGAAGGGTGGAGGTGGGCAGCCAGCCATCCACCAGGAGCTGAGGCTCCTCAAGACCATGGATGCCCAGAATTAGAGGAAATGGGTCAGGTCGCCAGCTGCCACATAGCGGATCCTCAGGACCAAGTGAAAACTCTGGGAAGCAAAATGAATCATTAATGCCACACATGTTAATTAAAAATGGGTCCACACAAACACATAAGCTTTAAAGGAAAATATCCACAAAGCTATATATTTAGCAGAATAAAACAGTTGTTCATAGGCCAGAGGGAGGAGAAAGGGAGTTGGATGAATGGAGCTAAAAGGGAATAAATAAATAATAAGAGTAGAACTTCACATGGGTCCATTTCACTGGTTAAGGAGTGTGACAATTTTAGCCCTTGGCCCTGGGGGTTAAAATAAATGTGTGAAAAAGCCCATCTTTTTAAGGACAAAGATTATTTCTCATTTCTGTACCCACTGTTTCGGGGTCTGGCAGGATGATACATATGCTTAAATATTTTTAATTGCTAAGCAATCTTGATTCATACTCCCTCATAATGTCTGTCGTGTTCTTAAAGCTCACTCCCATAGGGTTGGCCCTTTTGAATATCCTGACAACTGTGATAGTGGGGATATTTTTAGACAATGAGGAAACTGAGGTCCGGATAGCTAAAGTGACTGGGTTAGAGACACCCAGCTGGGAGGTGACAACGTTGTGACTCAGACCTGAAACTCCTGACTCTGTCCAGGGTCTCAGGTCCCCGAGGAGGATCCCGACAGGGTAAGTCATGGTTTTTAAAAAGAAATTGGAGTGGGCTGGGGATTTAGCTCAGTGGTTTTGGTGCCTGCCTTGCAAGTGCAAGGTCCCAAGTTCAATCACTGGTACAAAAAAAAAAAAAAAAGCAAAAAAGAAAAAGAAATTGGAGTGAAGATGTCATTGGAGATTTTTCTTTTTATGTGCACTTTTTTGTTTTCACAGTCATTGCTTAGATTTTATTTTTGTTGTTGTTGAGATAAATTTTGCTGTTTGATCTAGCTCATGAGTCAGTGGTTTTTAGTCCCACAACAGGGTATAATGGCTTTAACAGAACTTCTAGGATTTATTTTTAACTTAAAGGTGTCTTTCTATATTTTTCTTATTTTAAGAATAACTTACGCCCCACGAGATTCTTCTAGATTTTTGTTTTACACCCATAGAACTGAAAGTTGAATTTCCTTTTGCAGGGGGGAAAAGGAGTAAAATCTGTAACTGGGGAAGAGTCTGGGTGATAGGAAACCCGGGAAAATGGGTCGAGGTTAGTCAGCGTGGACCTCCTGAGGCTGGAGATTCAGAAATAGTTGACTTGACTGTCACAGAATAACTTCACATTTTTAAATGCAGCTGGATTCTGTTGGCTGGAAATTCATTTCCCAGGAGGAAAAGGGAGCTTGATATTTTAGACATATGTGAAGTCAGAGTAGTAGGGCAGGCGGTACTCTTGCTTGAGGAGAATTCATTACAAATTTAGCTCAGCTTCTAAGAAACTTTCCCATCAAAGAGAGATTCCTGGTTGCTGAAGATCTAGTGTCCCTGTGGGATTTCCCTCAGAGATTTTACCAGGGCAGGTTCTGTCTAGGTAGAGGGACGACAGATTGGCTCACAGCATCGCCTTTTTTTTGAAGTCAAGGGAAAACTGGAATAAACCACTCACTCTTGGTTCATGAATGAGCTCTTTGCACCTCACTGCTCTTGGTTTTTTGCTTTTCTAAACTCAGCCCATGTCACCTATTCCTAGTGACTGGCTTCTAGTAGACTGCAGATAACACCTCTGGCATGGGGGGATGGTGGGAAAGGTGGATGAAGTTGGATTCAGTCTTCCTTCCCAGCCTAAACCTTGTCTTCCAGGAAGTGGGCCTTGCTTTACTGTGTCCACATGTGGCCACCTCATGAGCAAGCTCTTTTTCTCTTGCTGTTCCGGTGACTGGCATACTATGTGGCAGCCAAAATGGGCCTGGGTGGCTAACATCTTGATGATTTGAAGATTGGTGACTTAGCTGGTATTTACAGGCACCTGAGGGTTTGGGATGTTGCCTGCATCCACGATCTATTTTTTTCTGGTATCCACACTCAAAATTAATACCTGTTTGAAAGCTTGGGGTAAGCTCAGAATGTGACTTCTTTAACATAGGATATTTGCAGGTATAATTAACTGGCATGAGTTCCTCTGGATTGGGGTGGGTCCTATCCCAGAAGACTGGTATTGTTACAAGGACATATGATGACATAAACACATGAGAGAAGACAATGGAGACAGACATCTGAGTGACACAGGTATGAGGAAAAGGAATATCCAGGATTGTCAGTATTGCTAGAAGCTGGGAGAGAGACTTGGAATGGGTTCTCTCTCAGAACCTCCAGAAGGAACCAACTCTTCTGACACCTTGATCTTAGACTTCCACCCTCTGGAATTGTTAGAATACTGATTTCTGTTGTCTGAACTTCCCAGTCTCTGGCACTTTGTGTGGCAGTGATAACACACTAACAGAGCTCCCTTCAACCTGGTGAAAGTGATGCAGTGGCTGAGGTTTGTCCCCACCTCCAGGGTGGGCATGTCACACGGGCTGAGCAGGTCCCAGGGATAGGGCAACACTCAACCTAACACTTTGTGTTAGAGCTTGCTCCCTTCTTTTCCTTCTTTTTTCTTTTTGGATTGTTTCATGAAGAGGTCAGAAAGACATGGAGTCATCTTTGTCACCACACAGAGAGCCTGCCCAAGAATGAAGCTAATGCAGAAGAAAAAAAATAAGTAAATCAATAGATACATTCCCAATCACCTCATCTAAGTTCGTCTTAAATCCAGCCCTGCTCCAACCCCAGGGGACTTTTCAGTAAATATCCTCTTAGTACAGTTGGAGTGGAGCTTTCTATCGCTTGTAACCAAAGGATCCTGACTAGGTGTGATTTACAGACATGGATTCACTCTCATGGTCTTTGAATGATTTTCATAGGAAGCTCACAGTTTATCCCATTGGATTATTGTCTGCACTTTTCTGAGGAAATATGGGAAAATGGAAAACTAGCAAAAAGAAAAGGAAACTGACATAGGAAAAAGGAAACAAACATTTGCGTGTCTCCTATATGCCAAATCTTGTGCTAAGCACTTTAAAGCCTACCTGCCCTCCCTCCCCCTCTCTCCTACCTCCCTTCCTTCAATTCTTCTTCCTTTACTATCTTCCTTCCTCTTCCCAGGCGCAAAACCCTCCTAAGTCTGGCTCTCTATAAGTAACAGAGGAATTGTTTGAGCCGGAGAGAACCAAGGACATTGTGCCATCAGCCCTTGGAAGTAGAAATGTCACCAGGGAGGCCTCAGCCTCCCTGGACATCCCGGTGGGGTCTCTCGCTTCTCAGCAGGCACAGCCTGGGCTCTAGCATCACTGGGGGCCTGCTTCCTGCCTTAGAGAGGAGGAGCTGATTACAACCCCATCTTGCAGATGAGCAAACAGGCTCAGAGAGTTAAATGCCCTTCTCAGTGCCGTGCAGTCTGGACAGGTCTGGGGAAGCCTTCCAGCCTGAGCCCTCCTGTTCAGGGCATGGACACGGCCCAGCAGCCCTGGCACCAGAAGCCAGCAGCCCTGGCACCAGAAACCAGCAGCCCTGGCACCAGAAGCTTGTTAGGAGCATAGAATCTGAGTGCCCCACACCCTAGCCCCGCCAAACCCCACTGTGGCTTAGAACGAGACCCACTGAGGCAGGGGTGCAGAGAAGCTTGGGAAATACTGGCATTGCCACTGTAATCCACAGCACTGAGCTTGCCAGTGCTCTACAAAGGATAACCCAGTACCATGTGCCTATTGGGCCCACTCCCCACAGCAGCTGCCTGCCTGGGAAAGGAAGTAGAATGCCCTCACTCCCTCTCCTGGGGCTGGGAGAGCTGAGGTTTCCAGCACTGGGTGGCTGTACCGAGGACTCTCGAGCCCCTCTCAGCCGGCCTTGGCCATGTTCTCGCCACCCGGGCCCAGCTGGAGGGCCAGCTGCTGTCCTCACCAGGGATTATGCCCAGAGAGCTTCCCAAGCAGCCCACGGATTCCTCACTAAGCCACTCTGGGAACAAAGGCCTTGCAGAAGGCCCACCGTACTTTTCTGGAAGGAGGGATCAAAGCAAGAGCCACATCTGCCACAGGAAACATGGGAACAGCCTTCTTCCAGGAGAGATGGGGAATTCCCCGTCCCTAGCCACGTTTGATTCTCTGGCTGAAGTACTTTCCATGGCTGTTGGGTCAGTGGCTGTTGATGTTTACAGACATGGCTGGGTGCCGGGCTCTGACCTTCCTGTATTCACGTGCCCCTGGCCACCTGAGAAGCATGGATGCTATAGCTGTTCATGTGGGACGGACTGGAGAAGGCAGCTCTGCAAGAAAGGGCAAACATCCCCATCCCTTTCCGAAGTGCGACCCACAGACCATTGCTTTGGGGCAACTGTTTGTCATAGGTGGGCACAGGTGGGAGAGGGACAGAGAGTGTCCTGGGACCTCCACAGCCTCTCAGCCGTGCCAGGCCTCTGCACACGTGGTCAGGGTTCATCTGGCTGAAAAGGCACAGAGCAATTCTGGGGCCACCAACCCCAACAGGGAGGTGCAGAAGGAGCACATATCACAGTGCCAAGGACTGGAAACAGGGCAGGGCTTCATCTCTGCTTCTCTGTTCCCACCCGGCCTGGCTCTCTGGGCCATGGTTTGCAGGGCTTCACACGGGTGACCCAGGGGAGTCACATTGGACCTTGTGCTCAGGGCCTAACGCTCTGGGGCTGCCATCTTGCAATCCTTAGTGATTTTATTTTTACGTCCGTGTCAGTGCTGACCTATGGTGCAAGGAAAACGTGCTGCTAACGTGGAGCCTTGACTAATGCACGGTCCCCTCCCTGATCCCCAGTCCAAGTCCTTGCTCCTGCTTTCTCTTGGTCACCACTGCTGCCCTGGGGGATGCAGGACAGTGGTGGTGGGGAGCAGCAGGCATGTCCTGTGTGCTGGGTCAGGAGGTGACCCGGCACTGTGAGGGGCTGCATTCCCACGCCCTGGGGGCACACTGAATAGCAAATAAAAATACCATGACAGTTTAAGAGAGAGGCCCCAGAGAAAGGAAAACAAACTTTTTCCTTCCTTCTTCTTCCTTCCCCCCTGCAGTACTGGGGATTGAACCTAGGCCCTTTGCACTGAGCTACATCTCCAGCCCTTTAACAAGTTTTGAGACAGGGTCTCCATAAGTTGCTAAGTTGTCCAGGCTGGACTCAAATTTGCAATCCTCTTGTCTCAGCCTCCCAGAGTGTTGGGATTGCAGGCCTGCACCACCACACGGGGCTTTTTCTGGTTTTTGCACAAGGTTGACTTGCATCATCATTTGCACCGGATCCTGCACATCACGTAGTTGGCTCTTCAAGTGGTCAGGATTTGCATGCAGTGAGGGATGACTCCACAAACCCCTTTCCCCCAGGCCACAGTCCTCTCCCTCTCTCTGTGTGCAGTTGCTTAGTTGTCTAAAAACTGCACTACCACTGCGATACAAGAGGGCAGTGACAGCTGCCTCAGGCCCAAAACGACAGATAAAAGGGAACTTGGACTGAAACCTATGGAACTGTGAGGAGAAATAAACCTTTCCTCCTTATAAACTGATCAGCTCAGGTATCTTGTCGCAGTGATGGAAAGCTGACCAACACAGATTGCATCACACCAGCTAGGGTCTCCTCGGTGCTCTCATTTAGGGGGACTAGAGGCTTGTTCTCTGTAAAGAAAACTGAGCTTGAGACCCTGTGGCTGTGAGCCTAGCAGGCCTGAGCTTCAATTCCAGCCCTGCCTCTTATTCTTAGCTGTGTCTTCTGGAACAAATGAGTTTGCCTCACTGAGACTCATTTTTTAGAAGCTGTCAAATATGTCTCCCCAGTGGGGATGTCATGAGTCTGTGAAGCAGCTGGAGAACCTCCGCTTAGGCCTCACTACTCAAAATGCATCAGAGTCAGCATTCCTGAGAGCTTATTAGAAATGCAAATTCCTAGGTCATAGCCCGAGCTTTCTGAACTAGAATCATTCAGCCTCATCACCATCCAGGTGATACGTGTGATGTCTGGAGAGTGGTCTTCTGAGGACTCTCTGAAGAATCAATTCAAATATTGGGGTTCAGCCTACAGATCCATATGTAAAGACTTGTGTGGACAAAGAAATTTTCATTTTTTTACCTTCCAAGGCCATACCTTTCCCGATCTCCACATGGAGTCGATCAATCTTGCCTCTTTACTACTTCACTGCATAAGAACTTGTAACACTTCACTTGCCACCGTGCCTTACAAGGACTTTGGACAGGTCAGGCTTAATTCGGAGGCCGTGATTTTTCTGAGAATAGCAGCCCCAGCACTGAGGATGGTGGCAATGGCAACAGCAAAGACCATAAACGACAGTGTCAGCTCCTGTCCACTGGACCTGATAATAGGACGGAGAGTTGGTGTGTGATCACCCTAGACTCCCAGTGCCCAGCTCTGCCTTTGGTGCTAGAAAAGTGTGTCGAGCTGCGTGGACAGGAAGACATCTCCCTCTTCTTACTTCTCTCATGCCCCTGAAGAGAAGGTGTCGACGTGTCTTACTTTTTTTCAGACTCTCAAGATCTGGTCCCAGCTTTGCTGAATTCCTTTGCAGAGAGGAACATTCAGTGCTGGCTTTGACGTGTTCCTGAGGGGCAAGCCAGGTCTCATCACTGCTTCTGCAGTCTGAGTACCTCTCATCACCCCGTTCCCTCCCTGATTATTCTCTCTGCTCCTCTCCTTTGTAGAAAACCCGGGGTCTTCTGGGCTGCTCACCCGACATGAAAGCCATGTTGGGGTGGAACCAGTCCTGAGGCAGGTAAACCCCAGCTTTCAGTGTTTATGGAACATTCCAGCAAGTATGAGAATGTTGGCATTTCCCTCAGCCCTCAGACATGCTTTCTTTTGCCTTTGGTTTCTTGCTATTTTTAATTTTTGTCCCTTGTGGAAGTCACGCCAGCCAGAATCCCTGCTGTGAGTTAGGGGGTCTTTCTCCCTTGGGAGCTTTGGATCAGAGAAGTCCCTCAAAGACGTGGTGCGGAGGAAAGCGGGCAAACAGCCAGAGGCCCCCCAGAATTGAGTGTCTATGTCCGTGGTGCCGAGCTTGTGGGACACGTGCTGCAGCAGGCACCAGAGCCCTTACCGTCAGCACACGAGCCGAGTAGCCCCAGCATCGCCTCAGCAGCCCAGCAGCAGACACCAGGTTTAACTGCAGTGTTGTTACTTTGCGGTAAATAAGTGGGTTTTGGGTTGTAGTTTGGGCACGCGGTCTCTGAAAGGTTTGCCATCACTGGTCTATGCTATTTTGATGTCATCCATTCACTTGTCCAGGGTTTCTTAGCAGTTTCCATTCCCTCCCTGCTATTTAATTCTTCAAGTATTTATTAAACAATTACTATGTACTCCCAATCCCAGAGCTGCTGATAGAGCTAGTTGGCGGTGGACCCTTCTCCTCCTGAGGGGAACTCAGAAGTTCTCAAACTGCAAGTGCTCCGGCACTTCCTGGGGAGCTTGTTGCACATGGGCCTTGAGGGGCTTCTGTCCTGGCGCTTCTAACTCAGGAGATCTGTGGTGGGGGGTTCCAGCACTGCTGCGCCGGGGCCTACTTCCAGAACCTGTAGTGTAAACTACCACAAGACAATAAGAAGTGCGTTAATCCAGCATAGCAGGAGGTGTAGTTCAGGAGGCGGTGCCAGCCCTGCTTGGGGTGTCAGCTCCAAGAAGCTCCATGCAGGGAGGGATGCTTCAGGGCAGGTGTCAGGTGACTAGAAGCTCACAAGGAGGAGTGGAAGGGGCCCCTACAGGAGAGAGTGGCTGTGCAGAGGGCCAGCGGCGGGAGACTACATGGCTGTTGGACTGGATTTTGGCTTAGCTGACTTAAAATGAAAAGCAAATAAACAGCTTAAATTAAAGCTTCCTTTTCTTTCATAAAAAAGTCCCAAAGCAAGCAGCTCAACCCCATTAGGAGTTCTCTCTCTCTCTCTCTCTCTCTCTCTCTCTCTCTCTCTCTCTGCTTTGTCATTCTCTGCATGTGATTTCCATTCTCAAAGTCACAAGATGGCTGCTGGAGCTCCAGCCAGGTGTCTATATTTTAGGCAGAATGAAAGGGAAGTAGCAGAGGCAAAAGGCCATTCCTTCCATTTGAATCAGTGCTGTTGAGAGACACTTCACAGCAGCCTTAGCCAGTGACTTCTGCCTAGTTTCAAGAGAGGTGGCAAAATACAGTCTTTTAGCAGATCAAATTGCAGCCTTGAATAAATCCCCGGGTTGGTTATTAAGGCAGGAAAGGAGAGTGGACATTGGGTAGACTGCCACAGTACAGTTGGAGGAACATCAAGTTCTTGGCATTGCCAGAGCCTAGGGTGCCAGAGGACACGTGGTAGGAGGATCTCGGTGCTTACTGGCTGGGCAGCAGCAGTTCAGGGAAGGGAAAGACACATCCGGGTCCTTGTGATGGAAGAAGGACGCCTGGGACAGAGTCTTGAACATGCACCTGCCCAGCCTTGGCGAGTGGGAGGGTCCTCCTTCTCTCACAGCTCCTCTCCTCCTTCTCTTTTCCCTCCTTCCTGCTCCACTTTTCTCTCCCTCTTCCTTCACATTCTTCAGGAAGCACAGGATTTGGGTGCACAGAGGGAGAGGGGGAGGCGCTCTGGGGAGAGGCAGGCAGAGAGGTGGGGAAGAGCCTCCCTCTTGGGAGCTCCCAGGAGAACACAGCAGGGGGTGGTGGGGAGGGAGTTTCTATGGGGAGTGAGGCCAGAGAGAACTGGGGAGAAAGACGTCAGCTGCTCTAAGCAATGGCATAACATAGTAACTAGATTTGAGGACCCATGCCTCCCCTACCTGCACCATATAGAATCTGTGCTGCACGGGTAGTGATTCTGTCGAAGACTTTGTTCCTGGGATCTCTTGCCCTCTGTGTGAGATCCCACAGGAGCCATTTCTGTACTTGGCAGTCAGGAAAAGCTGCCTTCCTTCAGGAGTTCATGGCTCTCTTTTCCGTGAATGAACTCTGCACAATCCGTCTGCCTCCCTTTTCTGTCACAGCTTCCACAAAACGTGGAGGCAAACAGTCAAACTCTGGGAGCTTCCTTGGTCCCAATTCTCTTCCTATGAGTATGTGAATTGCTGCATTCAATGTGTTTCTGCCTGTGAATCATGGCAGGGGGCACAGTTATGTCCAAAAGGCAGGAAGCGATGCATATGTGGTGTAGGGGTGCTGCTGCGTGCTAAGGCAGGACTCCGCCGTGTGGCCCATGTGGGGATGGTGGGAGGGAAGTGTGCGTGACTTCTGGAGGAGCTTCGGAGCATGCAGTGTGACACCTAACCATGGCAGCTTCACAGGGGAAAGGTGTGTGCATGGGCCAGCTGGGAAGCAGACCTGCTAGATGGCCTTCACTTGCGTCCTTGGTGCTTCCCTGAAACACACAGTTGGCCACCACTTCCTGGCTCAGCTATTAACTCGGGACCAGGACGGAGACTTGAAGTCCACCTATGCTAGTTGTTTCCGGAATTCTTTTGATTTCTACCACTGTTTTTATATCTATAACTATACTCTTTAAAATGAGACCGACTTGTGTTCTAAAATAGTCCAAACATTGGTTGATGGTACATGCTGTTCACTGTGTCACCCTTTAAGGGACACATTAACTTACAAAGAGGCTTTGGTGGGGACAATTCATTGACCTAAAAAAGTGAGTTCAATAGTGGGGATTTTGGTACCATTCAAATGTCCTTGTTGGGGTGATGAGTATAGGTAGAGAGAGAGTTTGGGCTGGAAGTTTCATGACCCCAGGACTTACCTCACTGCCTAGAGTGTGATCAACTCTGCCAACCCCACCCATATCTCCTGCTTCATCTCGTGCCCCTCTGCCCCACTCATTGACCAACCAACCAATCACCTGGTCATGCAATAGCTTCAGTGTACCTTTGTTTCAAGTTTTTTTACATTTCAGCTCAATATTCATTGCTAAGAAATACAGTGAAAAAGACGGTTTAATGTCCTTTAAAATTGTTTTTTAGTTTAATTTTTTTTCCTTGTTTGTAATAAGACTTGGCTTAAAACACAAGCACGTTGTAGGTGCTAGGTATTGTTCAGCTCCATCAAAATCTCATGGGACCACTGTTGCTGATGTCATTGCTTGCAGTCCCTCTAAGGCACGTGACTGAATAATTTAATGTGGTGAGCTCTAGGTAGAGTTATTCATGGGATTTTATGGAAACTCAGAAAGGACTAACCTGTGGTTATCTGCATTCATCACCTGTTTCCTGGTACTGCCTCCCACAACTTGAGTGGTATTGCCTTTTCTGTTGAGAAGCTTCTTTGCTGGGGGTCCCTAGTAATCCATGTATCTAGTGATGCACGCCAATTTAGTCACCTGGTAACCTAAAATGATGCATCAGCTCATCCAAGAGTAACTGCATGTGCTTGTACAGAGAAGTGGGTCTTGTGATTGGCATCTGGGATTTCCAACATTAGATATCTGGCCTTGTTTCTGCCTCTCTCTGTCTCACCTCCAGCTGGTCATTGTGTCTTACTTTCCTTAATGGTTAAATAAGAATCAAATGACCCAAGCGCAAGGTCCCAAGTTCGATCCCCGGTACCAAAAAAAAAAAAAAAAAAAAAGAATCAAATGACCCCTGAGGACCCTGTCAGAATGGCTGTGCTATATGACATGGTGGTTCTGCAGCGGATGCCAAGGCAGGTGATAAGACTGTGGGAATGAGGGACAGACTCCTGCAGAGTGTCCCCGATCACAGGTGTGGATGTGAATTCATCATTTTAGACACATCTGGAGACTGCTCTGGCTCATACCAAGAAAGAATGATAAGAGGTGAGGCTACAAGAAAAAAGGGTTTTCCAAAGGGTGTTCTGCAGTGCAGTGACCATCCGGGATTTTGCTCCAAAGAGGGTTCCTCAGTGAACCAACTTTGGGAAACGCTGCATACACTGTTGCCTTCTTGGATATTTACAGTGAACATTAGGAGGCTGAGGGCTCCAAGAAGGCCCCCAGTGGAGAACTCTGTTTCTTAAGCCTTTTCTAAAGTATATTTGACCTCTCAACCCTTTGTTTTTCATGTAGCACCTTGCTCGAATGCCATGCAATGCCCATTTTGGGGAATACTGAACTACAGTAGACTCAGAGTCTGCCAGAGTAAGCAGAGATCTCGAGGAACCCCATCTGAGATGGTGGCTCTTGTCTGTGGCTTCTGACTCACCAGGTCCCTCCGAGTATTCCCAGCTACAGGAGGCAAGTCCTGAAGTCTACATGCGTCGCAGCCACATGGGGTCCTTGCAGCTATCCGTGGTGAGTCATACGGGGTGGCATTTGGTACATGAGTACTAGACATGAGTCATGGGCATATGGGAACCTTATTCATCTCTACCTTCCTTTGGTCTCTAATCCTTTGTAATGCCTCAGACTCATGATGTCACTTGAGGAGAATTAAGTTCGGACAGCAAAGTGATGTCATTTATTTAACTCAATTTCAAAGTCTTCTGCTAGAGTGACAGCTGACCATGTTGGTTTCAAGGGGGAGATGGTAGCAGGTGGCTGGGCACCTCCAGCTGGAGATATTTGCTAGATGGCCTCCATTCCAGTTTTATTCCCCTCCCTGGTACTGAGCACCTTGGACCCTCCTGAAACATACACTTTATCAACATTTCCTGGCTCAGGACCAGGATGGTTGTTGTTGGTAGTTAGACTACACTGTTACTTGAATCCTTATGAATTCACCTCTGGTTCTTCCTGCCCAACTCCTTCAAAAAGAAACTTCCTTTTATTCATTTAAAATGAATTCCAAATCCTGCTTGATGGGCAGCTATGGGAGGGTCACTGGGTCGTCTGGTGTCAGAGGTGGCAGGTGAATCAACTGGGTGGGGGTGATGCTGTGACCTGGAGGAGTGACACAAACAGTGGAGATGTTGCCTCTGCCACTGTGAAATGACAAAGAGAGTATAAGAAAGCAGCATAGACCCCCACACCCCTGCTTGCTAATCATGTGGCCTGGGTAAGGCCCCCAACTTGTCCGAATTCCTTTGTCATCTATCAAATGGGGGTAAGATTGGTGCTTCTTCATAGGTGGTGGTATGAGAAAGAAAATAAGCGATGTTCAAAAGCGTCCAATTACATGGCAGGAAAGTGACACTCAGAAGGGCTGGGGGCTTGGACCCAACTTCAGATTAAGTCGATGGAAGAGACTGAACTAATTCACAAGGGGAGGTGGGGTGTGGGCCCTGTGTTGGGAACCACAAAGCCAGTGGTGAGCAGCCAGGCTCTGTGGTCCTCATCCTCCGCCATCCTTGCTCCTCCTCCTCATTCCCTTGTTATTGATAGTTGACCCATTTACCAAGAGGGGAGACAGAGAGAGAAAGAGAGAGAACTGGAGGTAACCAACAATAAAAGGTAGAAAGAAAATAAAATGCTAAAGAAACAAAGATAACAGAACAAGAACCAAAATGGTAGGGTAACTATCAATTCTTAACCAAGGACAGAGGAAGCAGCTAGTAGTCACATAAAACTGAAGTCTACATGAAAGGGCTGCCCCTCAGGGTCTTCTGGTGTGGGTATTCATGGCATTTTGGCTGCCTACCATCTGAAACCTTCTTCCCCCTGGAAATTCTCCACCCCATGGGTCCTGCCTGCTGCTATAGGATCCCGAGTGGCTGATGCCTGTCTCGGTCTCTCTTTGCCTCAGAGAGCAGAAACCCAGTAGGCACACCCACCTCAGAGCCTAAACTGGGGTTGGGGTGGTCTGTGAGGAGCACTCCCTGGGGTGGGTGTGATCAAATCATAGTCATGGGGACTGGTGGTCCTGACAGACAGGTGACCAGTGCTGGGAGGGTTGGGGCCGAAGCTGGGCTGCACCGGCTGTGAGGTTGTGCCCTCTCACCACTGTTCTGCCTTAGGGCCAGGGGCATCAATCTATCCAGTCAATATACATTATGTTGTCCCCCCAACTTTTACTATTCATTTGAAAAAAATTCATGTCTACAATGAAGCTGAAAGAATAGTACAATGAACATCTGTGAAGTGTGATCAAATTATACAATGAATGTTTAAACTTTAAAAATTATTATGGTAAAAGATGCATTGCTATTAATTCCCCTTAAAACCCTCCTCCTTGCTTTAGACACACCCATCTCATTGTTCTTGCCACTTTCCAGAGCAATTCTGGAGATCCTCTCCTGAGTGTCTTTATGGGCTGTGATCAATCGTATGATGAATCTGCTGCCAGGGCCATCCAGTGGAAAGACAGGCTTCTAAAAGTATTACAGTGTGTCCTCATTCACCTTACTCACTGGATGTGGCACCGTGTGACTTCTGGGTCTTTCTCAATGTCAAAATGACCATGAAAGGTAAATGTTTGGAATCAATGTAGGACATCGAGGAAGTCATGACAGTGGAACTAAAGACAATAATGAAAGAAGACTTCAGATCTTCTTCAGAAAGTGGCAAGGACAATGGGATAGTGTGTGGAGCAAGGGGGAGTATTTTGAGGCTGATTGATGGTGTCTTTTACCGTAATAAAATTTTAGTATTTAAACATTAACTATTTTTCCATTACACCTCATATATACCTTTACTGATACTGAAAAAATGTGTCAACATCTCACATTTGTGAGTGTTCTCCCCTCCTCCACATTTGCCAAACCATTTAAGACTAAGTTGCCCACCTCATGAGCCTTTCCCCTTACAGGAAAAAGGGTATTTTCTATCTCTAGAATTCCCTTTTCAGTTTAAGAAAATGAAGAATTCTATATCATCTAACATCTAATTCTTATTCAGATTTCTACAGATCATCAACATGTCTGATTCTTTAAGTCTAGAACAACCCCTCTTCTTCCCAGACATTATCTATATTTGATGGGCTTTTAAAATACTTTCTGTTTTTGATACTTTAAATAAATTTCCTTTCTTCCAACTCAATTTGAGTCTCTTTCTGTCCCCTGCAATTCTGGCCTGGTACACACCTCTGCTCATAGAAGGAACACTTCCATGAGCCCAGGAAGATGATCTTCCCGCTCCCTGCAGGGAGTTAGAGGAATTGTGAAACTGGGCTCTTCAGTGAAACTGCCTGGATTGGAGTAGAACCCCACTGCCAACCAGCTGGCCCAGGGGCAGTTTCTTAGCCATAATGTGGGACATGTAATAACGATAGTCTCTATGGCATAGGGTGGTTGAGAAGATCACACGAGTACATGGGCATAAAATGCTGAGAACTGTTGTTCAGATTCACCCTGACTGTGGGGTAAGGAAGGCTTTGCTTCAGTGGTGCCATCTCTTCTTGGTACCTTCTTCCAATTCCTTGCTCCCTAGGTCACTTGTTCCCTTGGAAAGTGGATGACTTCATGAAGACATGCCTCCCATGATCCATTTTCTGTGGAAGAGTGCTGGAACCAGCTGTTTCTTTTGTAAGGGGAGCTTTAGGGCTTTTATGAAGAGAGAAAAGCGAGTTCTGTAGATGAAACTTAGAAATCACTTTCCCAACCTTTCAACGTATCAGTAGCTCTCATCCACTTGCATTGGGCATTGTGCATGTCACCTACTGTTCTGCACAGTGGCTGTGGGAGGTGGGCATGGCTATCGCCATCTGCACATGTGAAAACTCAGACTAGGAGGTAAAGTCCTTTGCTCAAGTTCATGCAATCAGTAAGTAACAGCACTGCAGTTAAAACTTCAATCTGGCTGCCAACAAAAGCCCTTTCCAGTGCACCATGTTGACTCTCTTTCCCTTAGGAATCAGTGGGTTCTAGTGTATTTGGCTGGTTGCCTCCCAAATCATCTATTAAAAAGCATTAATAAAGAAGGGTCTTTTCTCTGTAGATAGAAAAGCTGGGATTCAGCCAGCTGTCATTGTGGCAACATCTGTTCTCCTTTCAGAAAGAGAAAGAAGAGGTAATTCTCAAGGAAGCATTTATCTGGCTTCCTCAGCTCAAAGCCAGTACTTCTGAAAATTATGCTGAATAGTAATATGGTGGGATTACTGTTGCCTGGTGATCTGAGCACCTCAAACACACACGTGAGTTTGCATGGAGACGTCTGATTAAGAAGAGAAGTGGGGTATTTACATTTTGTGCAGTTAGATCTTCAGACCATTCATGTCACCTGATTCAGTAGCAAACAGAATGGGACAGCTGGAGGATGGCTCTTCAAATTCACATCACCTATAACTGTTGACCTGGACCTGCAGATTTCGTACTTGAAGATGATTTTCTTTTGGACCCAATTTTTTTTGCAAGGAAAATGGGAAACAAACAAACAAAAAATTCCCACGAAATATTTTTGTTTCCCTCTTTTAAAATGATGTCTGAATAATCTGTAAGGTTGTTAGAAGGTAATAGAGGCATTCACAGTCAATCAAGGCCTTCTCTTTCAGTGTTTTAAGCTTCTTCTTTTTTATAAAAAATTATTCTCACTATGTGTTTTATTGGATACTCAAAATAGAAACTGATAATATTGGGCCTCCCTGAATGCTTTGACACCAGAGATTGCAGCCCTGTTTGTTAAGAGAAAAAATTAAAATGAATTTAGTTTAAAGATCTTAATTGGATTGTCTTCATGACTTCAGAATCAAGCAGTCTTCAAAACCAGAATGCATTAAAAAAACTATGTTCAAAGAACTCTTATGGACAGAAACCAGAAGTGAGGTACAGAGAGAGGCAGCTGATTGGTTACAGCTCTGCATTTCATTTGCTGTATTTGGACGTGGTTTGAAGAGCTGGCCACCTGCAATTGGCTGAAGCTTGGCTGCCATTATTGGATGAGATTCAGTTATTTGTTACATAAGGGCACTTCGGAGTTAGGCCTTTAGTGGTCAGCTACTAAGTTAGGTTACTGTCCCTTTCATAAGGAGTTCTGATCTTCAGAGCAAATTTAGTTTAACATTCCAAAGCCCTTATAGTTCTTTCCTGGAACCCTGCAGCATTATGGAGCATAATTTGGGAACCCCTGTCATACTCCAAAACCCATATTTTAAAAATGCAGTTGCTAAACGAGTAATTTGAGCCTAGATTTAAAAGGTGGTCTCTTCCAAACCTTCCAAACAGAATTCCAAATAATTTGTGCAGACACTACACTTTCAAGGAGGTGAAACCTCTCTTCCCACTCCCATAGTGTGGGCTGTACATAATGGTTTCCTTCCAAATTGTACAGGATGGAGAGGGGAGGGAAGTAATCCCATATAGAGAAACCCGACCAACAGTACCTTAGACAGGTGATCAAGGTTCACAGCAATAGCAACAAGCCGTGTTGATTGTATGTACCCTGGATACAACATGATAGGAATAGCATTTTATTTTGTGGTCTTCCTCCCTCCAAGCCTATAGCCCTAGTTTAATCATTAAAAAAAAAAATCAGACTAACCCCAATAGAGGGACTGTCTACAGAATACCTGATCAATCCCTTTCAAATCTGTTAAAGTCATCAAAAACGAGGGAAGTGTGGGAGACCATTAGAGCCAGAGGAGGCTCTGGAGACATGACCTCTAAATGCGATCAGGTTTTCTGGATTAGATTCAGCGGCAGCAGGAAGAGGGCTTTTGAGGGCGAAATCCCCACAAAGGCAGTAAGAACCAAGTATGGACTTTTGTTAATAATTGTACATTGATAATTGGTGCATTAACTGTAACTGTAACAAATGTGCCTTATTAATGAAGGATGTTATTAACAGGGGAAACTGGGTTTGGGGTGGATATATGGGAACTTTCTGTACTGTTACTGCAATTTTTCTGTCAATCCCAAATGACTTTACAATTAAAACTTTATTTTTTCCAAAAAATGGTCTGCTCCATTACATAATATTTTTTAGTTTAAGAAAAGGGTTTTTAAAAATGCAGTCTAGTCCTTTCTGGTCATACATGGAGCCTGAAGGGATTTAAAATACTGTAGCAAAGGTCTAGACATGAATTTATGTAATCCATATGTCTCATGCCACCAGCCTGGGGTACAGAATAGAGGCTGCCCCTTCTCCTTAGGCTAACTGGCAATGGGCTTCTGTGACCTTGGCTTAGCTTGGCTCCATCCTCTGGAGTCAGTGGGGCATGACCTAAGGCGTCCTCACCTGGGCTGGGGGAGCCACAGCTGCGGCCTCCTGGGGCCGCCTGCTCATCTCAGCTCCGGGTTGGTCCCTGTGGGCCCAGGCTCCTTCAGTTCCCAGCTCTCCAGGCTAGGAACACAGGGCTCTTCCTCTAGGTGTCTTCAGGGTCAGGGTCAGTGCTAGCCATCTGAAGTCCCTGAATTCAGAGGGAAAAGTGTCCCTTGCCTTCCATTTCAAGCCCATCCGTTTCCGGCCCAATATAAGTGTCATTCCTCCTCCTTCCCTGCCCCAGGGGCCCTTCACTTGATTTCCCAGCTATTTCTGTCTGCTGTGGGTGGGGAAAGCCAGTGTCACTGGGTGACTGTGTGACAGACGGGGACATGTGGATCATTGGCCCGTGAAAGAGGTCTTGTGTTCTGGGTCTGGTTCGGCCAGCTCCGTGACTCTAAGTATCGCATTTAATCTCCCTGGACCTAAGTCTTCTCCCCTGTACATTGGAGCGAGAACCGGAAGACAAGCCCGATACATTCTTTCCTCTGTGCAGCTGTGTGTCCAGGAGCCAAAGCGGGAGGGTTTAGTCTGTGGAGAGGTGGGAGAGAAAAGTCTCGCGCTGACCCTCTCTTAACCAAAGCGCACAGGGCGCGTTGCTAGCGCGGTCTGAGGTTGGATTCCCGGCCAGGCCCCTGAGCTCCAAACTCCTTCCCAGGACAGCAGTTCTTCCCTCCTCCGCCGCCGCCGCGGAGCGCCTTCACTAGCCGGGGAGACTTCACGTTTTTGTTTTCAAAGGTCGTCCTTTCGCTTTTCCTCTCCAAAGTGATGAAAAGGAATCTGGCTGCCAGGACGCGTCCCCAGGAAGATGAAAGCGGCTTTCTAGAGGCCCGATTCTCCCAGAAACAATCTTCCTCTCCCCTCCCCAACTTCCGATGCACCCAAGTGTGTATTGTTTTTAAATGTCAAAGGAAAGGGGAAAGAGGGAGAGAAAACCCCTTTTGCTTCTGAATGTCACATTCTGGTGAGGGGAGAAAAGGGAGAAAGAACAAGTGGCAGAATTAAAGAGATGCGGATTTTTTTTTTTTTTTTTTGTCTCCCTCGCCTCGCTCAGGCCGCGGGGCCGCCACTCTTTGCTCTCTTCTCTCCCGCCCGGGGTTGCATTGAAATGTCAAATACAGCACTTTGCAGCTGAAAGCGGTCCCCGGTGGGAACCGACTGCCCTTCTCACCTGCAGGCCAGGGTTTGCTCTCCCGGTCTCTCCAGCTGTTTCCCCAGCAGATGTTGCTCGGGATGAGGGAAGCCAGGGGCATGAAATGCTTCCCACCTGGGCGGGAGGAGGAGGCGCCCCCACCCCCACCCCGACCCCTGCTTTCCCTCGAGTTTCTCCAACCTGCAGTCAACACAGAAAGAGGTTGTTCCCCGGGGCCTTTTCATTCTCCTCCCGGGACGGGAAGGGAGCTCGGGTCCCCAGAGCCCCTGGCTGTGCCTGGCATCTCCCGGGGCGGCGGGGCTTCGGTCTAGCCGGGCTGGGGCAGAAGAAGCAGAACAATCTGGTGCTTTGAGAATGTGCAAATGGAGCTCAAAACGTTATACTATAGCCAGGGCTGGCGAGGGGGTGGGGAATGAATGTTTTCTTAAGTTGCTGGGGGCGGGGGTAAATTGGCCCAGAATTTCCTTGGGGCTTTTCTGAAATAGGGATCAACACCTATAGAGAAAGTGCAAATGCCCAGCAATTCCACTTCTGGGAATTAATTTTCCTTAGAAAATTATTAGGCAAGAGAGTGAAGAGTTATACACAGGGGTGTTTGCCCCAGGAATGTTTGCAATACAGCTTGATTGGAATCACCCTAATTTTCTCCCAGTAGAGGGTTTAAGAAATGATGGCGCGTCTCCTCCTACTGGAATAGTACAGAGTCATTGAAAATGATAATGTGGATTTATATTTACCGATGTGGAAAGATATTTACGAAACACTGGGGAAACAGCAAGCTATAAAATATTATGAATAGTTCTTTCTTAGTTTTTTCTTTTTTCTTTTTTGGTACCAGGGATCAAACTCGGGTCCTTGCACTTTCAAGGCAGGCGGCAGCACCACTGAGCTAAATCCCCAGGCCTATTTTTTTCTTTTTAAACCTTAAATGGTATATATGAATAGAAAAAAGCATGGAAGCATAGGTACCCAGTTGTTTGTGTCTGGGTGCTAGAACTATGAGTACTATCTTCTTTATAATTTTCAGTGGTTTCTGACTTTTTGACATTCTTGCTATAATTGGAAAAAAGCTCAACAGTTATTATTTTTTTAAGCGTGTACACTAACTTCTGCTTTAACCCTATATATGTTTTGTTTGATTTCCTTTGCACCTTCCTTCTTTCCTCCCCCCTTCTTCTTGCTGTGCTGGGGATTAAATCCAGGTTCTCATGCATGTGAGGCTAGGATTCTATCACTGAGCTACTCCCCAGCCCTACCTTTTCTTTATGTTGTACAATTACAATTTTCCTAGTGATTAAAACCAGAGAATGATTGTTTTGGCACCTGAGAAACAAAACATCTAATCCCCAGTAAATTGCAAAATACCATGAAGTGTTGCAACTTTTGTTCTAGTCACACATTATTTAAACTTGGTCCTTGTAATAAAGAATAATTGTCATCACTCCTCTGCTTCAAGCTGGTCCAGTGACACTGTCTGCTCAACTTTCCAGAGAGTAGAGCTGACTTTTCCACCTTCCCGAGTTCTCCCAGCCTGCAGCTGGCCTTTGTGCTGGTTTGTTTTGTACAACAGCTCCAACCCCAGAGAAGGATGTGTAAAGGGACACAGAAAAGGCTGAGTCCTGGACAACCCAGAACATATGGATACTGCTATAAAATATACCTGTCTCTAATATTGATAGGTTTTTGAAAGCCCCTCAGCTTCCTCTTCTTCAAATTACTTCCAGAGTTATGATTGGAAATTTATGTGATTCTGTCTTCACACTCAAAACTGAGTTCCTTTTCTTACATGGTGAGTAAGGCATTGGCTTTAGATATAACACATGATAAAGGCTGCAGTCCTGACTCTCCTCCAAGTATAAGCTGGTGTTCCTGTATAGCATGCTACAGGGTAAGCTGGCATTTCCAATTTGTGCTTTGGTGGGAGTGGCTGGGGAAGTACAGGGAAGAGACTCAATCTAGGCCCTTAAGATGTGAGCCGCCATATTGGAAAGTTGGAGGCAAGGTTTGAATGAGTGGGTTTGATTCTTGGAGCACACGTTCCCATCAGCCTTTCTCCTCTGACAGTCTAAAGATTGATTTCTCGTATTTGGTAATAGGGGAGAGGGAGAATGTAGAAAAAAGGCAGCCTTTATTTGTGCTTATTGTTCAGCTGGGATGAATGTACTGCAGGTCGGATGGCTTCAGATGGCTGCTGTTGGCATGCTGCTCTGCCCAGGTGCTGGCAATTACTTGCATAGACCAGCGTGTGTACGTGTCACTATCTTCTGGCCATCTTTTCCTTGCTGGGAAATGTTCCCCAAGGGCTACGGAGTGAAAAGATTAACCAAGAAAACTCTCTTGATCTCTTGCAAGGATTCTTGTAGCCATGAGCTCTCAGGGGTCAAGGACGGCTAAAGGTTGAAGGGCCTTGAGGGTATCTCCCCTCTCCCAGCCCTGATGGCTGCCTGGTAACACAGATCCAGTTCAGTGCGGGAAGAGTGCTGCAGAGAAAGAGTGAGTGGCTACTGCTTCCCTGGTGGAGAAAAGCTTTGGGGAAATAAAAGACAGCTGGGTAGAAAGAAGGAAGGCACTTCCATGGATTCTTTTATTTATTAACAGAGGCCATGCTAAGCAACAATTAGAAGGAGCTTGGGCATCTGTGACTGGCCAGAGAACAATTCTTTGTTTTCCCCATAAATAAGAACATTTTCTCTGGGACTGAGATGTATTGTAGAAATTTGTTTCTTATTAAGTCTTTCTTTGGCTGTATTTTCTGAATCTTTGCTTCTTAGGTCTTTACAAGACTACCTACTTAGGAAAAGCATAGGTTTGTGAAAATCCAGCGTTAGTGATCATAAGATACACAATTTTAGATACACGTACTTCTTGGGTATTAAATCTCCTTCATCTGTAGAATATAGTGGGGACCATTAAACCAATGCTAAGGGGTAACAGGACTCAAAAGGCTGGTTATGATGCAATCCTGGGGTACCTGTGTTGGTCAGTTTTCCATCACTGTGACAAAATATCCTTGCATAACAATTTCAAGGGAGAAAGGTTTATTTTAACTCATAATTGCAGGGGTTTCAGTCCATGGTCAGTGAGTTCCATTGCTTTAAGGCCTTTGTTGAGGAATAAACATCACAGTGGAAGGGCAAAGTGGAGGAAATTTGCTTGCCTCATAGCAGCCAGGAAGTCAAGAGAGATGGGAAATGTCAGAGAGCAGGGAGCTGGAGATAAGATATATCCTTTGAAGCCACACTCCCAGTGACTGACTTCCTCTAACTGGGCCTTGCCTCCTGTTCTGTCATTTCTGAATAATGAGTAATGGCCTCTCACAATGATCTGATCAATGCATTAATCCACTGATGAAGTTAGGGTCCTTAGAATTCAGTCACTGTCCCAAAGCCTCGTGTCTGAACACACGAGACAATTTAAATGCAAACCATAACACTGCCTTTCTAGCTCTGTGTGATTCTTTCCTAATATTTCAAGCCAGATTGATGCCCTTGCTCTTTCCTCCATCAGCAGCTCTTTCATACCTCTGTCTTTGCACTGACTCTTCCCTCTGTCTGAAATATCATTCCCTTACTTGTCACCTCTACAGCTCACTGTATCCTTCAAGAACCATTGTATGTGACATCTCTCTGGTGAAGTCTGGTTGGCCTTTACATCTCTGCCTGTTTAACTTTCTTCATTGATTGTCCCTCTCCTTCACTAGACTATGAACTTCTTGAGTTGTTGCTGAGTAAATACACAGATTATTCAACTGCTGTATGAATGGCAGCTGCTGTTTCTTCTTTTTTTTTTTTTTTTTGCTTTTCTCTAAGCGGTCCCCACTCTGAAGATTCCTTGATTCAGTGAACTAGAATGACTTGTTCACACACTTATAAAATATTCCCATCAGGAGTAGTGACTCGGATACCCATCTCCTGCTTCTAGGGAGCCCCCTGTGTCAGTGGTCTTCAAGTTTGTCCAGGTGCTTAGAATTCCTTGTATTGTTTGAGAGACGTGATGAAATGTTGATACAGTTGTCCATATCTTATGAACTATTAATAATTTATTAGTGAAATATATGTTGATATAAAATTGCCATCACAATCATGCATGTGTCCATTAAAAGTAAACAAAAAACAAACCCAAGCTTTCAAATGGATTATAACTATATTCCTGCAATTTTAAAAGTTAATATTTATTTGCTGTGACTTGTTTATCTGCTTGATATGTGAGTGCTCACAAGTAGAATAGCAATAATGAGTGATAAATATTTAGGAAAAATTGTATTTATTATTAGGACACTGTATTTATTAATCATTGCTTAATTTAGGACAGCTTAATTGATTTGTTTTGCAAAGTTAGCTGGGTACTTAGGATAAGGCAGACATCATGGAAGAATCCTGTGTGGATATTTTACTTAGCCTCACAACCACTCTGTGACTTGGATATTTTTATGGATTTCATCACACAGATGACAAAAATGAAAGCTTACTGGTGAAGATTAAATGTTTTCCAGCAGTAAAATCTTGACTGTCATACTAACAAAAAATAAACACAGGTCAGAGATTTTATTTCACAGATTGATTAATGAAGGGACCACTAAGATGTTACAACCTGTGGAAAGGAGACTCCAAGACCAGAGCTTATCCAGGCAATCAAGAACCCACAGTGTGGTGCAGTAAACAACTGTCTCCCTGCAGGACACATCTGCATTTCCATGGACAAGAAGGACTTGCATTACTGCAGGTTTCCTTGGAAAATAACTAAGTAAATGCAAGGTGGCAGTCACCCAGAGGGTTTACCAAAAAGCACACCCAGTTATCTTTTCTACTTATTTCAGCGTTTTCCCTGGTTTTTCACGGAGTTAGAAGCTAGCACAGGGTCACTTAGCCAGGCTGTAAATACCAGCAATCGAGAGCCAGTGCCCATAACAACTGCTCTTTTACTAGAAAAGTTTAATTACTAACAGAAAGATTATCCTCTCTCTTTTCGCGCTTGTTATTCCTCTTACTATTTGATTTCTTGACATACACATCTCCCTTCCATGTAGGAACAATGAACTGTTTATGTTTTAGGTTTAGGAAATGAAAAGAACTCTTATTTATTAAGTTCTTAATAATTTTCAAGGTATTATACTAAATGCTTAAAATTTAAGATCTCACTGTATATTAGCAACCACCACTGAAGGGGGTTATCAGTAATCCCCAATCGTACAGATGAGCACATAGGTTTAGAGACAAAGTTGCAAGGCTGCTGTAGTGAAGCTGTGACTGAACATGGTTCCTTCCAGGCAGCACTGTGATTATCCAGTGGTGAGCATCACTATTTTAACGAAAAGAACTGGTATGGTTTCCACCTTCTGGAGGCTCTGTCCTTTGCTGTGGGGATGAGGTATTGTGCTGAAGCCCTGGGATGTGATAGCATTAAAAATGAGTTGTTTTTTCCCCTCTGGGCTCAGTGAACTCAAATTTGTCTGCTCGTGGCAGCCCTGAAGTGACACCCCAAGACTGACATTCACGAACCCCTACATGGAACTTCCTGTAGGTTCTTCAGGCACAGCCCCCGGACTGCTGTATTGGGGGTGACTAGAATGCTCGTATAAACTGAATTCCTGTCAACAGCACGCCAGACTTACAGAGTCAGAAACTCAGGGAAGGCAGGGCTGACCACGTATGTTTTCAAGATTCAGCCTAGGTCATTTTGGGACCTGAGAGTGTAAAGCTCGGACTATAGATTTAGACAGGTCTGGCTGTGTATCCTGGTCACACTGTGATATCGGGCAACTTCACTCGGCGCTGGAAGACCTGCTTTCCTCATTTGAAAAATGAGGATAATTATAGTTGTGGGGAGTGAATGAGATAATCCAGGGGAAGCGTTTGGCACACTGCCTGGCACCGGCTGTGTTCCCAGTAAATGTCAGCTATTCATGTATTTCGTTGATTCTAAGATGCTCTTTTTTTTTCACATTAACATCTCTGAAATCAGCCTGCTTCTAAAAATTGATGGGATGTCAAGGTCTCAATGGTAGCATTTTTTTTCTTCTTAGTGGTCTCTAAAACAGTAATGCATGTTATAACAGGTGCTGTCTAGACTTGGTGAAATACAGGTGTGTCGGGAGCTGAGGTACAGGGTTGTTGGTCAGAGGGCATGCTGGAAGTTGGAGAATCACAGGTCTAAGCTGTGTCCATCTCCCCAATGGCTTCTGTGCAGGCGGAAGTCTAAGGAAAGGTGGCTAAGCAAGGTGGGTGGGCTCAGCCCTCTCCAGGATGTGCTCCATGGTACCAGGCACCTGCTCAGTCTGCCATTCTTGGCTCTGCTGCATTTCCTGTTGGACACTTCAAGCCAGGCAGTTTGATTTGGGTGGGGAGGGCCGAGAGGGAGCTTGGTGTGTCTTGTTCTGTCTTCCTCTATCAGCTGATCTCCCAACTTGTCCTGTTGGTTTTCTACAGGCCTTTTGGTTCCGTTTTCCATTTCCTTTGGGTCCCCTTTCAGGGAAGGATTTTCAGACAGAACCTAGGAATAGTCTTACTACCAGCCTGACCCCAAATAGCCAGTCAGGAAGAAATCTGCCCCCCTCATTCCAAGGACCCCTGCCTTGGTCTTTTTCTGTTCAGCTATATGGTCAAACTGGGATCTGGCAGAGAAGGGTGGGGGAAAGTTTGCTTCTTGTTGTTGTTTTTAAGGTGATCCTATAGGAACAGAATAGCTTAATGAGTGGTTTGCTTCCTTTGAAAAAGAACCATCTGGGTTTAGATTTCATATTTACTATTTTAAACCCTTTCAATTAGGCCCTTGGGGTTTCCCAGGCCTGCCTGGGGGAGTCTCTCTCCAAGCTTCCTTTCCTTTCTTTCCCAAACCCAGGGACAAATGTTTGTTTTTCTCACATATTCATCAAGGCCAGGCCTTCAGAAAGTAGGAGGCCTCGCATTGACATGGGAAGCTGAGTCCTGCCTGGGGAGCCTGAGCTGGGAACAGTCCTTGGCAGCCCCTCTTCCTGCCCCCTGCTGCCATTCACCATGGAGCGCTTGGGGGTGGCAGATGGGGGGGTTGGCACATTTGCTGAGCTCAATGGAAACCCTTAATTTTGAGAGGGAAAGGGACTTTCTCATGCATTTCCTGATCCAAGAGTACCAGTCCGTTCCAGAGACACAGTAGTGCCAAAAAGAAATTGTTTATAGCAGGAAAAGTGATTATAAAAGCCACCAGCTTGCTTTGTGTCCTTTGTTTCTGCTGGTGCCTTGGTGAGGATTCTGGGGCGGTCTAAGTGTGGCTTCCCCTGCCTGGGTCTGCAGATCCTGGATGGAGTTCCTGGCAGGAGTGAGAAAGAAGGCACTGGTGGGAGTAGAAAGCCCTGGCTTAGGAATCTTTACGGGGGCCCATTTTCCTCTTTCTGTGGGACGATGGATAATTTTCTCCAAATCTCTGTGCTTCTGCAGGGAGTGGTCAGACCCATCTCATGGGGTGTAGCACTGAGGGAAGTGTTGTAATTCCCCTTCCCTCTTTCCTTGGAGGGTGGAATCTGTATCTAATATCTTCTTTTTTCTTTTTTGCAGTATTGGGGATTGAACTCATGGCCTTTGCTCTGAGCTATATCCCCAGGCCTCTTTTTACTTCTTAATTTCGAGATGAGGCCTCTCTAGGTCACTAAGTTGTCCAGGCTGAGGTCGGACTTGTGACCCTCCTGCCTCAGCCTCTCAGAGGGCTGGGCCTATTATGATTGCAGTGTGAGTTTTAAAATGGTAGTTGAAGCAGGGGGATGAGGGAGGAAAACGAGGTAAAAGAAGGTAACTTCATTTCCTCCACAGTTACTAACTCCCTTGTCCCCAAGCTTGTACACAGTCTGGTGACATTCCTGGGCAGAAGCTACTTGTCTGTGCCTGGACCCTGCATTTGCATCCTGCTGGCTGCCATTTTGCTCTGCTGAGCTGTGGGGTGTGGGATTAAAGGCCCTTTGCCTAAGTGAACAGTTTCTCTGCCTTCCTGACAGCTGTGAGAAATTCTGATTGACAAGAGGGCAGATTCTAAGCTGGGAGCAGGGCAGAGGGGACAATGTGACAGTCCCTGGCGAGAAAGACATGTCCCCACGTGCGTGCTGCGAGGCCCCACTGGTGTCAGATGGATCACAAAGCTCCTCTTTGGTAAGGAATTAAGGACATCAGAGGCTGTAGTGAGGAACAGTAGCCCAGGGGCAGGAAAAAAGTCTGTATAAAAATGCTGGCCAACTACATGTCCCTGACCCTAAGCAGAGTAATTGAATTTATAGGAATAGTGCTGTGCTACAAGTGGCTCTGGGAAGCTGCTGGGCAAGAAATGCAAAGAGCTCCTAATATACAAAAGAAGCTAGGTAAGAAGGCCTTGGACTTTCATCCATCATTTTATTAACAGGTAGATTCCCAGGGCAATTTTGAGATTTATCAGTGAGCAAATTAATTAAGCTCTTAAAAGGTGATGCAGAAGCATCTACAGCCATATTTGGCCTCTTTGACAAGGAGCACGTGGCTGTAGGACTAACTGTCAGAATAATTATTCTTCCCCTGAAAATCACTGGCAGCAAATACATCTCTGTGCATTGGTGTGCTTTTTAATTATCTATGGGATCTGAGCATGAGGCTATGTGGGGTATGTTTTTATGAAATATTTCAGCTTGTGTATGTGTAAACATACCTACGAATCCTTCCTGGCTGTATTAATTTATTTTAAATAAATCATGGTGCCTGCATGTAGGTTTAGGGCTTGGGGAATCCAATGAGGGCTATTTATTTTCATAATATGTGGGCTTTGTCTTTATTGGTCTGAGTGATATTAACACAAATTCTCAGCCTTTCTCAAACTGCACTTGCTGCTTGCAAGCTGGGTTTCTGTGGGCATTGCTGTAATAATTGGTATTAGCCAGACATTTCAAAACAAGGGCTAAGGGCCAAAACAAAGCAATGGAAATGAATTAATCTGTTCTAAGGAAACAAAAACCACTTGGGTTCAAATGAAGGCAATGTGTTATACAGAAAACAGAGCACGTAGCAAAATTAGTCTGTTTAATTTATTAAGCATTTCATCCATTTAGAATTGTGGCACCAAACATGTGGCAAGCTGTGAGCTTGGTGCTGGGGACATATAGTAAAGTATTTTCGTGGAAACAGATCTATAAGGCTGGCTGTACAAATGGCTCAGAAGCTCAAGTGCAAGGTGCAAAGAAAGAGGAATACAGACATGTGGCAGTGGTCACAAAAGGGGTCCCTTGCTGGGCAGGAATTAGGGGAAGTGTCTGAGCATGTGTGTGTGTGTATATGTGTGTGTGTATGTGTGTGTGTGTGTGTATGTGTGTGTGTGTATGTGTGCATGCCCATGTTGGTAGTACTGCTGGTGCTGAAGATGGAAGAGTGCATTTCAGGTTCTGCAGCAGAAGTGCAGTTCGTGTAAGTGCTCTTGTGTTACAGATACTATCACAAAGAACCACAGACTGGGTGCCTTAAAGAGAAATTACCTCACAGCTCTGGAGGCTGGAAGTCAAGACCATGAGGTCAGCAGTGTTGGTTTCTTCTGAGGCCTCTCTCCTTAGCTGGTAGACAGCCTTCTTCTTCATTTGTGTTCACAGGTCTTCCCTCTGGGTGTCTCTGTGTCCAGATTAGCTCTTCCTGTAAGAACACCTGTCATATTGGTTTAGGACCCACCCTAAAGATTCATTTTAATTCAGCTATTTCTTGTTTCTTTAACTTGGTTATACAGATTCATGGGTTTTATTTTGGTAGATTTGTTCTTGCACATGATATGAACAAAATATACACATTGAACCTCACCCACATGAGAATGGGGGTGGGTGGGAGAAGGGGGTGTATGGGGGAGGTGTGTGTGTGTGTGTGTGTGTGTGTGTGTGAGAAAGTGATCAGCTACCTCTTCAGGCCCCGTCTCCGAGTACAGCCCCATTCTGAGGTCCTGAGGTTAGGACTTCAATATACGAAGGGGAAGGGGGCAAAACTCAATCCCTAATGCTCTATAAAATAACTGAATGCAGATTTTCAAGTTTCAAAATTGTGTGCTAATCATAAGCATAATTCTTGAAAGAAGTTCGAGTTTAAAGAAACTTAATCCTTCCCACAGGTAATTTTTTCCCCCATTAATTTTATTGGTACATTTTAGGTATGAAACACAGTTACATTCATCATTGGGATCTTGTACCTTTACATGAGTCTCTTGGTTCTTATTTTTTTCCCCTTCCCCTGCCCTCCCTTCACCCCCTCCACCCTTCCCTATTTGAAAAGACCTTGTTTCCATTTTTTCCTATTCTCATATTTTTTCCTTTCCCTTTCTTCCCTTCCCCTACCCCTCCCAATTCCCCTGCTCCTTTAGACCTTTTCTTCCTATTACACAATATCAATTATACATTTTTAAAATTACAATATTAAGATCTAGGAGACATTACCACAGCTTTTACAGAATTTAAAAGGATATAGAAAGCATATTACAAAAATCTGTTTTGAAATAAATTTGACAACTTCTAAGAAGTAACTTAGAAGACAAATTAATGAAACTAACTCTGGAGGAAATATAAAATTTGAATAGCACCTATTAAAGAAAGTATATTCCTATCTTGAAAACCTACCTATATGACAACAGCAGGCTCATATACATTTTAACTGATAAATTATATCAAACAATTAAAGCAGAAAAAAGAAGGAACACTTCTCCCCTCATTTTAGGAAATCAACATTGTGCTAACCCTAAAACTGGATAAAGATAATAGAAGAAAAAAGTATGAACATAGATAGAAATTTGTTTAACAAAACAAACTATTAGAAGTCAGATCTGGCAGGATGTAGAAAGTGGTTTTGTTATAGGGATGGCAGTGTTGGTTCAGCATTGGAAGATCCACCCCCAAAAGTCATCATTTTAACAGAGAAAAGGCAAAAGCCATAGGATCCTGTCAGTAGTTGGAGAAAAAGTATTGGACTAAATTCCACAGCCCACAGGTAATTTTTATGAATGGGTTGCAAACCATAACTGTAGTAGAGAAATGATAGAAAATAAAGGGCCCAAGGAGGTCCTCATCTTACTCAGGGAAAAGTAAACTTTAATAAGATTAATAAAGTGATAATCTTCACAATAAAGATTCAAGGAATAGAGGCGGTGAGTGCAAAAGATTGTGAATGTGCTAAATGTTGTTGAGCTGTTCACTTTAAAATGGATAATTTTATGTGAATTTCACCTTAATAAAACAAACAACTCTTCAAACATAAAGTAGTAGAATTTTAAAAATGATAAATATAAAGGCCATAACATCAGCATAGATAAAAAAATACTGTATAAAAGTAAATAAGAAATATGGCACCAAAGTCTTATAGCAAAAATGCACAAAATATACAACAGGCATGAGACAGTGTATTAGCTAAGACAATAAAAATAACTGCTTTAAGCTCTTATTCAAAGGCTTTTGAGTTGTATTTAAAAAGCAGTGAACTTATTCTCTTAATAAGGAATATATCTAAAATAAATTGCATCAGGGTTAAAAATAAAGTAAACCAAGTTTGAGTAGACAAACACAGATTCAAAGAAAGCAGGGTTGGCAGTGTTATTTTCCAAAAAATGATCTTCAAGGAGAAACAAAAACCAAACCAAACCAAATCAAACCGAAACAAGCGAAAAAACCCCCACCAAATGGAGAACAGTGATTCATGCATGTTTTACTGAGCGGCGCATTTCACAAAATGTGTACTTTTGGATGCATAGAAGGTCCCAGTGACTCTGCTGGACACTTGTCCTAATTTATATCTCAAGAACTGTTATCGCCATTTCCTAGGAAGTGAGACTGAGGCTCAGAGAGTTTTATAACTGCTGGGGGACAGATTTAGACTGTGCCCAGAGCCTGGAGCTTGACCAGCACAATTCCCTTTGCTTACTCAACAGCCTGACAAAATATATATTAATCAAACCATGTTTAAAATGCGAGGAGAAGTTGCTGATAAAATAATCTGATGACTTTAACAACCTTTATCAGAAATGATTAGAAGATGCATCGGTGCAAAAAAATAAGCTGATTCAAAATGCAGAAACTAAACAGATTGTGATCTCTGACTCCAATGTATCCAAACTAAGAATAAAAATTAAGTAGGAAATCCAATCACTTAAGAAATAGAACAATAAAGCTGTAAAGCCTTCCAAAACCCAAAACCATTTCACTTATAGTTTATTTGAAAAACAATAAAAAGAGAAGACATATAAAATGCATGTGAAATGTAGCTAAATGGAATGTACTTAAAGGGAAGATGGGCAAAGCAAATGATTTTTTTAAACAAAGAATGAAAATAAATACATGAGGTAGTCATACCAAGAAAACAAGGAAAAGCACAAATGTACAAGTCAAACAGTGGAAAAGAAATTAAAATTGAAGTATAAATTCTGATTTAGAATACAGAGAAAAATCACAGTGTAACTGAGAGTTGGTTTTCTGGTTTCATTTCTGGAAAACAACAGAGAAAGAGAAAACAAAACTTGAGAAAAATAAAAAATGAAAACCTCAGCTATGGAGTGTGTTTTAAAACTTTTATAAAAGAATAAACTCTACGGAAGAAATGGAAATGGATGTTCTACTGGAAAGCTTTGAAATTGTTCTAAGGGAGACTGAAACCCCCAAAGAAACCAATGTATTTGGGAAAAAAAGTAAAAATAATTAAAGAATTTAGTCTTAAATTTATTTCAGGCCAGATAAATTTCTAGTGAGTTATTTTAAACTTTTAAGGAAAAGCTTATTTTCATGCTGAAAAAAATCATGGAAAAAACTCCAATTTTATAAAGCTAGCTTAGTCCTGATCTTAAATCTTTCACTGTAGTGCAAATAGGAAAGTTATAAATATGCTGCCTGGGTATGTATGCAAAATTTAAAACCATGAAGACTTATTTCAAAACCGGGATACATGAAAAGAATTTAAGGACAGTTTTGTGTGAGGAGATTTTTCTCACCAGTCGTAACATTAGAGCTCAGAGCAACTTAATATCAGTCAATGCTGAAATACAATTGCTAAAACTCAACACACACATATAAACTTAATACTCTGATCCTGTATAACACCCTAAAATTAATAGCTTTGCCATATATGAGCAAAAAGATTATATTAAACTAGCAAGAAAAAAAAGCACAATACCTAAAAGTAATGCTAGCAAGACATGTGTGCAATCTGTATTATGACAAAACTCCCGAATTTTATTGAGCCACATAAAGAAGATTCAAATGGGATACATATCATACATCATTGTATGGGACTAATGATATAAAAATTCTGATTCACCCTAAGTTACTTACGGGCTTCATAAATTTCAGTCAAAGTTTCCAATGTATTTTTTTTTTGGTGAAAACTTGATAAAATGAGTCTATAGTCCATGGGCTATGGATGAGATGGGACTAAAAGAAGAATGATAGTCAGATATGTAAACTTGTAAAGCTACAATAACCAAACTAGAAGCCCCAAAAGTGACAAGGCAGTGAGTCCTTAAACTTCAGGCTATGTAGGAGTATAAGCCAGAGGTAGAATGGATGCAATCTTTTACAAATGGTGTTGGCTGGGGAGGAGGGATCAGAGCCTTTTCTGACTTGAAACCCCAAAATAAATTCCAGATGGAGTCAAGATTTAAATGCAAAAATATTCTGCTGCATTTGTAATCAAGCAAATGCAAATTAAAATATCACTTTTCCCCTGTTACATTGGCAAAAGTTTTTAAAAGCCATTTGATTTTAGGAGAATGTGGTGAAGAAAGCCGTTCATAGACTTGTGGTAGAGACTCATAAGGATTCTGCTCATCTAAAAGTATTCAAACTTTTCAGCCTACAAGTTCCACGTCTTGGCATCTAACCCAGGAAAAGATAGAAAGCCAGATACATAGATACATAGATAGATAGATAGATATGGAGTCAAAATTTTACTAACAAATCTTTTTTTTCAGTCATATTTATGTTAGGTTCAATAGTTGGGAATTTGTTAAATATCCTGTAATCCCCATAATGAAATGTTATGTAGTCAATAAATAAAAGCTTTTTTCTTTTTTGGTACCAGGGATCGAACTCGGGACCTTGCGCTTGCGAGGCAGGCGCCGGAACCACTGAGCTAAATCCCTGGCCCAAATAAAAGCTTTAAAGACTAATGACATCTAAGATACTTACGATATAATGCTAAGCTGCTGGTGCAGTGGTGCACACCTGTAATCCCAGCTACTGGGAAGGTTGAAGCAGGAGGATGGTGTTGTGGTTTATATGTAGATGTTCTACCAAAGCCTCCTGTGCTCACGAGTGGGGCTATTGAAAGGTGATTGAATCATGGGTACTAACCCTAAAGGTCCTGTTTGGAGGTGGGGCCTGGTGAGAAGATGTGTGGCTTGGAAGGATGTATTCCTCTTCTTGGCTCCTCTGCTCACTCTCTATTTCCTGTCTGTCATGAGGTGTGCAGCTTTCTTCCAGCCAGGTCCTTCCACCAGGCCTCTGACCATGCAAAGATTAAAACTTCTAAAACATGAGTCAAAATGAATCTTTCTTCCTTTAAATTACAGGTGTTGGGTATTTAAAGCCAGCGACAAGGAAAGTGACTAAGACAGATGACAAACTTGAGGCCAGCCTAGGCTACTTAGTGACACCATGTCCAAACAAACAAACAAACAAACACCAACAAGGTGAGTATATAGCTCAACGTTAGAGTGCTTGCCTAGTAGGCATGAGGGACTTGGAGCAATCCTCAGTACTCACCCTCTACACAAACAAATGATGATACATTGTGGCAGATCCCTTGGTCAGGCTTAGAGCAGGCTGTAATATGGAGCAGGCATTCTTTCCTTAAAATTGGCCACATTGCCCTTGGAGGCTGACCAAAGCCTGCGTAACTCCTAAGAGCATGAAGGATGGTGCCTTGGGCTAGTGTAGCTTCCATGTCAATGTCTGCCTCGGAGAGCAAAGTCCTGATCTGTGAAGCTGCAGTGCTTTTAAGTGACATGACTGAGGCCAAGGACCACATAGCTCCAGACTACATTCCATTCATAGAGCTACCCCTCCCTTAATTGTTTCAGTAACATAGTAGTTAACAACAACTGACCAAGGTCTGTTCTGCTCCTTTTGCAAGAATGACTCACCCTCCTTTCTATAAATCTTGCCTGTGTCAGCTGATATCACACGGTGCCACAAGTGTCCTCCTACCCTATTCTTACTCACACCTGTGTAATCAATAAATGATGATGGTCCTAGTTGCTTGGAGTCCTCACCACATGCTCAGTGTCCTTGCCACATATTTGGCGTGACCCATGCCAGTTCCCCACTTTTTGTTTTTAAGTCTTATCTTGGTGTCTTTCTGTCGCCTTGTATCATATTGCCTTATGGGAAATCGAGACTCTTGGCTGGGGCCCTCGATAATACATAACTCAGTTTTACTACAAATATATTAAAGTACAAAAATCATAAATAAAATACAAAAAATACTAAGTACCATCCCTATATGATGAGGTTTTAATTATGTTTATATTTTTCTTTATTTCTCAAATTTTCTATGTTAAAAATGAAGTACTTTTGTGAATGGAAAAGGAATTATTTTAAAAAAGAGTACCATCAAATGAAATACTGAAAAAGAATTAATGGTAAAAACCGGAGCAAAAAAAGAGAAAGAAATATAAATGCTTAACTTTTTAGGAATGGAGAAGAACTTTGAAGATATGCAAGAAATGGAAAAATCATAAATGTAGTTGTTCATACATGTGATGCTGATTATCTCAAAGCAAAATCCAATTAAAAAGCTATCAGAAACCTGAAAAAAATACTTGCAATAAAATTGACAAGGCTATAATCAGAAAAACAACTCCTCTCTAAATATAAAAATGGGTCAAGTATGTTAACAGGTAATTTAATAGAAGAAGGAATAAAAATATTTAGTAAATATAAGAAGGAAATATTCCTAAGAAATCAAAGAAATACACAGAATTATGATATTTTCAAAACACACACATACACCACAAATGTTCACAACAATATTAAGTGAGAATGAAAAGGTGAATGCGTTTGTACCCGATTTTATGAAAAATAATGAAAAGGCAAAATGGACAGAAGAACCTATACCAGATATATCAGCAATAGCTATTTCTAGGTAGGTAGATTAGAGCTCCTTTTAGAGTCCTCTATAGATCAGTTTCAACTAGGGCTGTCTATGTATGGAGATATATATATGGAGGGGCTATGCCCATCTTTTTATCCCTGCAGATAGAGTAACTTTAGAGTAATCCTGGAAATCCAAACACATGCCCACTGAATAGAAGGCCCTCTATTACATTCTATAGACTTTGCCCCAGCAAATTCTACTTTTTGAAAGCAATTATGGTGCCTACTGAATAAGGAGTGCCTCTGGTAAGGGAGGAGGAAGGCAAGGAGAACTTGCCCTACTGGTGTGCATCTGAGGTTTTGTGGGTTTGGAGCCTCTCTTGCAAAGCCCTGCTGTGACATTCAGTTAGACAGTCAGGACAGGCAAGAACCAGAGCCTCACTGGCTGGCAGGAAAGCAAGGTTCCCATGGGCTTGTATAACACCAGCAATAAACAATGCTGGCAGGCACCCGGCTCCTGGAGCAACACGCTCATTGTGTAAGCTGTGTGGGTGGTGGTGGTGGCTATGTGAAGCCACAGCTGCCATGGCATGCACGCTCTGCTCTGCACTGCCAAGTCTGAGTCACCCTTAAAACCGTCCTAGGTGACCAGGGGGACAAAAGGCACAGAGCATGACCCACGCCCTCCTAAGTCATTCCCACCAGTTTAGATCCTACAAACTGAAGAATAAGGGAGAATCTATGGGAGGAGCCAGCTGGGGCCCAGCCTGGTGGACACTCATTACTGAGTATTAGAGACTGTGCATTCTCCTGGGTCAATGCTTTGGGTAGACTTTAACTTGATTTTCAAGGTGAAGATTGCAAACCCAAGGTGGGACTTTGAGACAGAGACTCATCTCGGTAGCTCTGGTTGGTTCCCCACATTGGATGTATTGTGTCTACCTGGCTTCAGGGCTTGGTTTAAAGAGAGATGGTGCCCTGTCCTGTGGCTGGATGAGGCCCCAAGCTGCCATCCAGTGCATCCACTGGTCCCTGGCGGCAGATTTGCAGAGAAGCTCTGCCTGGTTGTGATGTCTACCACTCAGGGGCCATTAGAACAGAGCTGAAGCTGAAGGCTGCTGAGGGCACAGAGCATGCAAGCATGTACACATGCTTATAATGAAAGTCACCACCTCATATGGTTGTTGTGAAGTTTAAATGAGATAACATGTGGAGAATGCTTAGGATAGTGACCTCAGTGCTGTCAACATTCAGTATTCCAGTGTCTGGTGCCAGCATCGATACGAGGGAGTGCCAGAGTTAGGGCATTCTGAAGGTAATCAAAGCTGAGACGTGGCATTATGCTTTGACTTAAAGGCAAATATCCTGTAAGTGCTTGAATCAAAATTTAAATCCAGTCTGACACCATGTGAACCTTAAGCCACGATACTCTGTTGCCTAACTGAATCAAATTGGTTTAAATTTTGACCTTCTATCCATTGCGATTGATGTTACAACTCAGTGTTTCCTACTACCATTTAAGACTTTCGCTACTCATCTTACTCTTAGTGGATTATGAAAAGATGTCTCTCTGGGATTATTTTCCCATATTTTATTCTCTTGGAGAGCTTAATGAAGTTTGACCTCAGTGTCTCCTACCCGATGGAGAGAGGTTTAATTCTTTGCCTCCTATCTTGGACAAGGTCACCATCCTCCACTCCCAGCTGCCTCACCTCCTTCCCATTGTCACTTTCAGAGAAAGAAAAGTGTCTGCCAGGGGCAAATCTTGCTTTGTATCCAGGGTACAAAACCCTGAGAAAACATACCAGGGAGGCACTGCAGGGGCAAGAGAGAATTGATTTGGCTTACTGCCTGATTGTCATCTGGTCCAACCTGATTTCCTTCAGGCAGGGAAGAGGGCTAGTTTGCGTTTATTTTATTGCAGTTCCATTCTTTTTCCTCAGGGTGTTTCTCTCTAGTCCCAAGGCTCATGACTGTGCTTCTCTGCACACCTGGGCTCTCATGCCACACCCCAACTTAGCACCCTGCAGGGCCAAGGGGCACACCAGGCAGATTCCTCTCTGCGCTGCCACAAGGCCTCTGCCACTCAAGCCTTCCCTCCAGCAGCACGCTGAGGGCCTTCTATTCAGTGACTGTATGTTTGGATGTCCAGGGGTTACTTTGAAGTTACTCTATCTGCAGGGACAAAAAGATGGACATTTCTGTACATGCGATCTTACAGATAGTCAAACTTGATCTATAGAGACTTCTGTGGTTGTAAGTTTGATATTTGTACAGTATCCGATTGAATTTACTAAGATGCTAGCCACCCTGCTATTTTCAGCTTGGCTAGTTCCAGGTCTCTGGGTGCTCCTCAGAGTTCATTACATCTGCCTGTCCAGCATGGATTGGTCTGGTCAGTAGTCAGAGGGGTGGCCCTTGGGAAGTCCAGGGCAACAATGGGTGAGACAGATGAGAAATAGCTTTCAATTCTGGGGCCTGGAGCCTGGGTCAGTCCCAGGTAACCTGTCAGATGTGTGCTTGGTCAATTTCTCTTGCTGCTTTGGGTTGGGGCTGAGCAAGATGATCTCTAGAAATGTTCCTTCTAGCTATAAAATGCCATGATTCTAGGTTCTGGGAAATGCTACACTTCATATTTTATTCTGGAAATAGGGGCCATGACTTATGAGCTCAGTCTGGGTTACAATCTGGTTTAGACTTTTTCTGGTTTTATGGCTTTGGGATTTTGGCCTTTTGACTTTCAACTGGGGATAATGATGTGGATTTTGCAGAGTTGCTGTAGGAACAGCATCGGGCACAAAGAGGCTCTTGAGCAGCCTTGGCATGTGGATGGCACCCAGGGCATGCAAGCCTTGCTCCAGCTAGGTGTCCGTGTGGCATCTCACCTCATGTCCAGCAGGGCAGCGACCGGGGACAGAGAGAAGGGCAACTCAAGAGAGAAAACGAAGAGATCATGCTCAACACCCTCCCGTGGGGCTCCTCAATCGGAGCTGGCCACTTTCTCCTGCATGCACGTCCAGTGCAGTGACTGCTGTTGTTGGGTAATTAGTGTTTCCAAGCCAAGACCAGCACACACTGAGAGCCTTTGTTCGGGCCTGTAAATTTCAACACAGGTCGGAAGAAACAAAACTCCAACTGATCTGAGTTACACTCGCATCTGATTCTGTGCACTGAGCCAAGGGACAGCCTGCCTGGCGGCTGAGATGAGGAGGGCAGTCAGGCAGTGTTAGGGCCCAGAGGCTGCTGAGACCCATAGGAGGCAGATGCTGGCCAGTTCAGCGCGGCTGATGTGGGATCAGCCTTTCTCCTTGCTAGTGTGACCTTTCCGGAGAAATGCCCAGGAAGCCTGTCCTCGAATAGACCCAAGGGAAGCGCCTTCAGGGTTCCCCTCGACTCTTGGCTGTCCAATGTCTTCCAGTTTGAAGGCTTTGAGAACTACTGAATGCAATTTTGTGAACACTGAAAATTTATTTATCATATTAATCTTGGGAGGTGCAGAGCTGAGCATTGATGGACACCCAAGCATTTGCAAAGTAGAGAAACTGGGCAGCAGAGGAGAGTTCTGTTAAAGATAGCAGCATATGAGAAAGTCAGAGGAGTGGACAAGATGGGTTGTACGGAGTCGGTGTTCCAACATGACTGGATCAGAGACCACAGAGGGAAGAGGGAATAGATCATTGTCAGACAACACTCCGGGCCACATAGATGCAGAAGATACAAAGATGTAGCATCCTTCTTTTCTGCCAAGGACAGAATATGTCAGTGTCTAAGAGGGTTTCATCTGGTGACTTTTTATGCAGCCCCTGGTACATTTATATGGTAGAGGAAAAGAAATCTGTTAATTTAATCACTTTGCCCTAGGTGGTCCCCAACCCAATCCTCCCAATCCACTCTAAATGAAGACAAGTGTAGACAAGTGTGTCTTCAAAATCTGCACATGTAATATATATTATTATACATATAAACATGCAATATATATTATTATGCATATAACGTTATACATTTTGCCTATTTTTTGAAGGGGGAAAGTAATCATATGAAGGAAAGTAGCACTTATTAGTGCTTTTCTCACTGTGTAGTTCAGGCTGGCCTTGAACTCATGCAGCCCAGGCTAGCCTCGAAATCATGGCAGTCCTTCTGCCTCAGCCTCATGAATGCTGGGATTATGGGACTGTACCATCACACCCGGATTATTGGTGCTTTTTTTAATGTGTAAAGAACTATATATATATATATATATATATATATATATATATTTTTTTTTTTTTACTACTTCAATGGGGAAAAAACTACTGCTACTGCTTCTGTCTTCTAGGGGGAGGTGGTAGTGACACAATTCCTGTCCGTGGGATTCTTAGAGATTTCTGGAGCAAGCAGAAAGCATGACTGAAGCTCTGTCAATCTGAGTTGCTAACGGTTGAGGGATAGAATAAGGGGCCTTTTGTTTAGCAAAAATATTAAGTCTTTGGCCATGGAAGTATAGGCAGCAGTGTGGAAAGCTACTTTGTCCGGTGTCCGCTTTGCATGAAAGTAACTATCAAGCCCGAGGTGGGGAGATCCTGAGCCCAGTGGAGCCCACAGAGAAGTGGAAAGTAGCCATGGGGATCTCCAGGAGGGGTGGGTACGAAGGAGGGCCTTGTGTGTGTGGCAGAAGGCTGGGCCCACAGTGAAGGCACAGTGGGAAGCTGCTGTGGTAGCCTGGCCTTGAGGCTACTGCAAGGAGGGAAGCTCAACACCTAGTTTGTAATTGTCTGGTATTTAGCCTTTTCATTCCTTTTTCTGTGCCTGAAACACTCAGTATGAACTTCTTCCTACAAAACCCCTCCTGCGGTGGTTTTCAAGGATGGCTGCCTGAATTGCAGTGTCTGTGTTGGTACAGAGCTGAAGAAGGGGGCAGATGGGTGAGATCAAAGAGTGAGCGGAACTGAGATTCGCAGCCAAAGTGACCAGGAGGACAGATATAAGGAAGGTCAGGGTGGACATGAGACTTTGCCAGGCCTTGAGCTTGTGCTTGAGCCAATTTTATTTAGACCTCAGAGGGCAGGGTGACCTCAGCTGACATCCAGTTAGGTTTCAGTCATTCTGTTTCAGTTAACATGATCTCCATTTTACAGAGGAGGGAAACAAAATGTAGAGACACTCATAAATGTGTCCAGTGACGCAGCCTTTTAGTGGTGGCTGGGGGCCGGGTTTCCCTGTGTTTGTGCTGGTGAGGAGAGGGCCCTGAGGGGATGCAAACAGCCTATCAAAGCCTTTTCTACCTAGCAAAGCACCAGGGGTCGGGAAGTTTGCTAGTAAGCATCTTCAGCATTGCTGCCACTTTCTCTGTCGCAGCTCCGTTACTTATCAGTGTTTGTAAGTGAGCAGAAGGGCCACACAGAGCGTTTTGGAGAGGATGGAGTAGTATTAAGCACTGATGAGACAAAGGAAGGTCATCCTGGCCTTTCCCCCTAGGAGACTTTTGCTGAAATTTACATAAAACTCTTCCCAGACAAATTCCCATGCATGGTCTTGGCTCCTTTTAATCTGGTAGGGCCTAAATGACGCATCTGTTTCCTTGAACAAATCACAGCACTGCCCTAATCTTTCACGGTGTGTGTGTGCACCTGCGCATGTGTGTGTGTGTGTGTGTGTGTGTGTGCATTTGTTAATGAAAAGTCATCTTCAAGGCTTCATGTGGCTCTGAAATGCTCAGATTCCTCAGCAATCTACCCAGTTTTTTTTTTGGTACCGGGTATCGAACTCGGGGCCTTGCGCTTTCGAGGCAAGCAGTGGAACCACTGAGGTAAATCCCCAGCCCTCTACCCAGTTTTTAGGGCAAGTGTTTCCTTGTCCTTGGTCTCTTCCCCTCTCTCAAACCCGATGAACATCCTCTCCTTTTCTTCTGCTGCTTTATTTTAAGGCTGGCAGGATTATTGCACCCACAATCTTCCCAGGAAAAAGAAAAAAAAGCAGTTGGAATATCCAGGGTGAGAAGCCAAGCCAGCAAGAGGTGAAGGGGTGTGTAATGGCTGGTCTTTGCGTTGAGCTGTAAAAGGTGCATGTGTCACCCATCTCATGATAGCTGGGATCTCTCTCTCTCTCTCTCTCTCAGTTTGAGAGGCAAATGTAATACGCTTGTGTTTCCTTTATTTTGCTTTCCAGGAAAACATAAGAATTCATTTTCTTTGGGATTAAGGAAATCTCTTCTTTTCTGTTGGCAACATGAGGTTTTAGCAGATCTCTGATCCTGCACTGAATAAAAATACGGCACTACAATGGCGCATGGAGCGGGGGCTTGAACCTAATTTGGATTACCAGGCGCAGCCGTGGGCCTTCTGACACAGATGGGCCCAATCTTCAGAGCCGGTGCTGAGAGACAGCCCCCTGGGGCTCAGGTTATTGTTCCCCTAATCTAAGGCTGGTTACCAGGAGGCTGAGCCTCATAATATGATGCTCAAGTGACAGGTCCGGTCTGCACCAAGCTGTCAGCCCAGTGGCCACTGTGTGTTATTGTGGAAAAACCAGGAGTGATCCCAGCCCAGGAAGCTCAGGAGAACTGGGGTGTTGGCTAAGCCATCCACCCCCCGGGAGCCTCAGCTCCTCCTGTAAACTCCTCGCTCACATTTGTGTCTCAGGCCTTACCAGCCTCCAGGTACAGACCCGGAGGAAGGTGAGACAGCAGGAGCTTGCTAGCCTGTCCCTGGCTCATTGCAGGACTCAGCAGTTCTCTCTCCCCTGGGCTTCACCACGCTCCTTTCCTTGTCTTTATTTCTTAGGGCTTCCCAGTGGTGACTTACGTGTCTGCTGACACGTCTACTTGTGTTATCCCACTCCCACCCTCCTGCCACATTTTGTCACCTTGTGTGAAGCAGCCCTGCTGCTTCCCAGGGTCCCACAGAGTCATGCATATAAAAGCTGGACAAGCTCCACTAGGACTCCAACCTGGGCACTGGGGACAGAGTCCTGCCATGCTTTGTATTTCCCTGGGCGCCCCCAGACACTGTGCTGACCTTCACCATTTTTAATCAGACAGAAAAGCACCTGTCTCCTCACACCAAGATGCTCGGGTCCCTGCTGGTCCTACACTCGCCACTTCAGCCCAAAGCCCTCTCTGCTTCTCTCTGCTTATGCGCTGTGTCTCCATCACAGGTCTTGTGTGAATGACACAAAGTGGGATTTGATAGTGAGGGAGCTCACAGCTCTTGAGTGCATGCTACTTGCCCGGTGTGTGCTGATCACGTTTTGTGCCTCATCTCCGGGACTCTGCAGAGTAATCTGTTTTCAGAATGAGAGTCTAAGGGAAGAGAAGGAGCGTAGAGTGGGAGTGTGCCAGACAGCCTGATTCCGGGCCTGCATTCTTAGTGACTCCCCACAGACTGGCATGTGTAGCTCTGCAGCTGTCAGTCCTACCTGACATTTGATGTTGTCACCTCAAGCTGCTCCCAGCTGCCCTGGAGGTGGTCATGGGGACCGGGAGAGAGGTGCTAGAGAGTCTAACAAAAGCACAGAAGGGCAGCCCAGGCACACGGTCCCGACATACAACTCCTTCCATTTCCGACTTGCATGTTCAGCTTCACAGTGGTGCCAGACTGGTCGAATAAGCAGAATTTGTACTTCGAATGCTGAATGTTGAGCTCTTCCTGGGCTGGGCTATGCGATCTGATGCATATTTCAAGCTGCAGCTCCACTTCATGCCATCGGGGGGGATGCAGGCCAGGCTCTACAGTGAGCTGTCAGGAGGTAGGATTTTGGCAGGGTAGGCGTGGTCAATTCATTCTCTCTCTCTTTCTTTTCACAAACAGGATTTTATTTATCACTATTAAAAATCTGAATTTTAAACAGACTCTTGGACTGGTGGTTCATATCCATCTGTTCATTCAACGTTAGCTCCCATCTCATCTGCAGTAGGGTTTCCAGAGCTGCTGCCTTCACCACGAATCTCCATGGGTTTCCCCAGTTCCGCCTTGGGCTTCTTCAGCATTTTCGCTTTTCTGATGAGGACATTGTGAAGAGGATAAGAACACTGGCAAGCCTCTTCTGTGTCTTTCCCATGCTGTCTGGAATCGATTTATTGACCACTTCCTTCTGGTCATTTGTCTGCACCTCTTGGGTTGTGATTTCCATCATCTTCTTCTGGATGGGGCCGACCTGTTGGTGCTGAGCATAAGAGGTCTTCCGTATCTGATTGTTTTTTGTTTTTTGTTTTATAAAACCAACATGGAACAAACAAAGCAAATAACCATTGGTAGTCTTGAGACCAACATGAGCTTCCATCATGGGCTGCCATTTTTTGACCTTGGAACAGATTTTGTCATGGGTGAGATCCATGCTGTGGAAATTAGTCAGCAGTTTTGCCTTGAACATCTTCAGTGATCAGCTTGAATTTCTTAAAGGCAACTTCATCTCTGCAGATCAGTGAGGCGCTCATCAGACACGTGACCTTTGAGCCCATCAGATGCAATTGTGGTTCCTTGATATTTCTTCCGATATTTCTTATGTTGAACACAGCTGGTGCCTTCATACCATACCAGTCTTTTTTAGAAAATGGGTCAACCATTTTCTTCTTGGCTCCCTTTTGCCACCTTTCATAAGGTGCTGGTTCTTGCCTACCGCCATGGTGCTGCTCAGAGAGCCAGAAGGGGTCAATGCACTTTCAACCTGCAGTATTTTCAGCTTACAATAAGTGTATCAGGATGGGACATCATTGGAAGTCTAGGAGCATCTCTTCTGTAGTTTCCAGGAGAAGCACTGTGGTCAGCTGGAGTTTCAGATGGAGACTTTGAGGCCAGAGGGAGTTTAATAAGAAGAGGTGAAGAACGGGGACATAACAGTTGTTGTCTCTGAAAGCCAACATTTCTCAGATGTTGGAATTTCCTTGTGTCACAATTATTTAGCAAACAGTGCTACTTTATAAAAATATCCAGCTAACACTTAGGAGGATTGCCATGAGTTCGAGGCCAGCCTGGACTACATAGCAAGAGCCTGTCTCAAAAAACAAAAATCCCCACAAAACCTGCTATCAGATCGTAATGATCAAATGGAGACAGTGATTCCTGCCCTTCGGGGACATTGTGAGGATCAGAGGTCAGCAATGATGATACTGGCAAGACCAGTTCTTTCCCTAGCATCCTGTTGAAAATGCCCCTAGCTTCTTCATTTCTAGTGCTTAAACTCTTAGTGAAATCTTAGAGTATTGCTTTGCTCACTTGCCCTGAGACCTGGATAACTCCCTACAGAATACCAAACTCCCTTGGGTGACAACCAGGAGGACCCAGACTACCCTGGCAGCTCCAGTTTCTATTTCTCTTCCACACAATCACTACTGGGCAATGAATCTAATCAGTGCCCTCACAATACTCCCTTAACATTTTCTCTTTTGTCTCTATGCGTCTCACATCCCTCATCTATAGAACATGATGATCGAATGTGATAAGCCATGGAAGTGATCAGAGAGCAGCTGGCTCGTGGTGAATGCTCCCTAGGAGGCAAAGGGGAGTGCCACAACTCTCTCTTGCTTAAAGAGGATGTGGTTATGGTTGATACTAAGAATGTCCTCCAAAGGCCTCATGCACTCATAGGTGGGGCTTTGGAAGAGGACTGGACCATGGGGATGCTATAGCTGCCTTGCTGTTAAGAGTTGGGATCAGGGTGGAAGAGGTGGCTCACTGGGGACGTGACCTGGAAGGGTGTATCTGCCTCTCCAGCTCCCTTTTTCTCTCTCTGCTTCCCTCCTCCCAGGTCATTGCTGCATCTAATCGTGCTGCACATGGACTGAAGCCTCTGAACCGTGAGCCGAAATAAACCTCTCCTCTCTCAAGTTGTGGGTGGCAGATTCTTTGCTCCGCCAAGAGGAAAAGTGACTGACAGTGCACCTCTGACTTCTGTGTCTATCAGTTAGCAGATACAAGTCTGTTTCTCTAAATCGGTTACTGAGGGCTTCAGAAATCCCAGGGAAGGCACCAGTCACTCGGTTCGTTTCAGCAGTATTTATTTGTGACGTCCTGCTCAGTGCAGCAGTCATCTTTTCTGCCATCCACATGATCTTTATGTGCCATGGCCACCTGGCAGGCTCCGTTCAGGACCTAGTGAGCCTTATAGGTGGGATGATTTCCAGGTTTATGAATGACTTTTCCATTATTATGGAATTAATCCTTTTGATTTGGGGTTCTGGATGGGTTTCTGATGTTGTTCAAGATCGAGCTGTAGAAGCAGCAGTTGCCTCCACCTTTGTATTCTTTTAGGAGAAATTAATCCGGTATATTATGCAAACAAATAGAATAATGGTAAGTTAAATATTCTCTTTATGTGTGTCCTGTTAATTAGTCTCCTGATATCACATTTATAATTTTAATTTTTATGTTTTGGAAATACTGTAACGATGTTAAAATGAAAAAAAAAAAAATGTCCCATCCCACTACTTTAAACAAATTGACAGCTTTCAATCTTTTTTGGGTCATTTCAGTTCCTTTTAATATGTGTATATGATTTTTGCATAGCAGAATAGAGCTGATAGTAATAATTCTAATAAAAAGTAAAGCCATTATTTATGAGCCCTAGATACGTGCTAGGGAAAAGTGCTTCCTATGAATTTGGACTCCCCATCAATCCTTTTGTGGTAAATGCGTTAATATTCCCATTTTAAAGGTGAGAAAGTTAAGTATAGACAGTTCCTAAATTATGATGGTTCAATTTATAATTTTTCAACTGTATGACAGTCTGAAAGCGAACCTACACAGCCATTCTGTTTTTTGCTTTCAGTACAATATTTAAGAATTTACATGAGATGTCCAACACCTCATCATAAAATAGGGCTTGTTTTAGATGATTTTGTACAACTGCAGGTTCTAGTAGGTGTTCTGAGTGTGTATGAGGTAGGAGAGGCTAAGCCGGGGTGTTCCACAGGTTTCGTATATTATGTGCATTTTGAAGATCTCTTCAACTTTTGATAGGTTTATTAAGATGTCCTTCATCATAAGCTGAGGGGCATCCTATTAGGGATGTTGACACACTCCGAGTCACACATTTGACGAGTAGTGGAGCCATATTTGTGCCTTCTTCTTCGCTGTATTCAACAGGGTGGGCAGGGTCGGAAGCAGCACTGAAGAGACTGATGGCTCAGACCTGACCTGGGCGAGTGGTACTGGGACCCTTAAGTGACCTCCTGCCACCTGCTGGGCTGACTTCCTGTCTGCCGGGCTAACTTCCTGTTTGCTGACCCCACACTGTGAAGGATGGGCTGCACTGGAGCGGAGTCTTGGAACTCTTGTGCTGCCCAAACCAGAAAAAACAGTCCTTGGAGGTCAGATCATCTCCTATAAAGATTTACAGGCATCTGTTCCAAATGTTTGCAAGATGCTGTTATCAGTTTGACCTACAGGGCTCTGGCAGAGAGACGGAGTGCTTCGGGGCCGTTGGAAGCACACATGTAGCCAGCATAACAGTGTGAGCCTGTCCTTGCCCCGGTCATCCAAACAGAAGCCATCCACGTGTGCAGATGGGGATTCAGGCTGCATGGCTGGGAGTCAGGAAATGAAGGCACACAGAGGCCCAGGGAATGAGGTTTCAGGGCCACCCTGGGTGTCCAGGAGCAGAGCGAGGCTGGAACTCAGCAGCTGGGCAGATGGGAGCCAACAGCTGGCCACTGCCCAGTGGGTCCTTAGGACTTACGTGTGTGGCATTTTTTAGGCCTTCAGCAAATGCTTGCTGGTCGGATGGATGAATGGAATTGCTTATATCAAGCAGCTGGAAAGGACTAAAATAAGACATCCCGGCATCTTTCAGGTTCCAAATGGAGAGTTAAGTGCGTGCAAATGAGTGTGCAGAGAGTGTAAGGATGTGTGTGAGAAAGTGTGCGATGTATATACCTGTATGCTTATATGTGAGCATGTGAGAGTGTATCTGAGTGTGTGCATGTGAGTTCGTGTTGGTGTGTAAATGTGGAGGGAGTGAATACTGACAAGAAGGGAAAGCTACGATTACTTTTGTAGCATCCGCTAGACGACAAAGGACAATGATCATTTCTCACTTAATACTCTCAGCAATGCTACCAGGTTGGTACAATGGTGTGATTTATCAAGTGTGGGCAGAAGATTCAGAGGGATTAAGTTCCCTGCCCAAGTTGGTCCTGGTAGGTGGCAGAGCTGAGCCTTGCTTGGTTCCCAAACCTGGTGACCATGCCGTGCTGACCAGCTCAGCAACACACTGTCAGGACCTGGTGCTGCCTCAGGCTGAAAAGGTGGGAGACAAAGTCGGAGGAGGAAGCTGAGCCTTGGAAGGCCCTGGAAGAGGATGCTACTTAGGGGTCAGCAGGGGGTCGGCAGGGGACAGAGCTGAGACCTTAACTCCATACTTGAGTGTTCCTGAGAGAATCCGAGTGATGGGAGGGAAGAGCCCGAGGAGGAGGACAGCCTTCCTGCCTACAGGAACGCTTCAGAGGATGGACATTTCCTGCAGTGTGAGGCCTCCGGACCCGGCTTTGCACAGGAACAGAGGCAGAGCTGGTGGGCAGAAGGTCACCTTTACAGAACGAATCCCATCCGCAGACTCCTTCCAGCAAGGCTCAGCAGAAGGTTCCCAACCCAGAGAAAGGATCCAGACCAAGGGAGTGAAAAAGGCACTGTTTCCAAAGCATAAAGAAAACCCTTTACTTTTAAAATCCCAGTATCCATGACAACTGGATGGAGTGAAGAAAATGGCTGTCCCTCCCCTCTGCATTGTTTAACTTTTCAGTTGCGGCACAGCTGAATATATTGGGCCCAGCCAGATTCTAGGGGTGCTTTCTTCTTTCTCTATCCCCCTTTATTGCAGGCCCTCCTTGGTGCCAACCCGGCTTTGTCTTTTGCTGGAGACATCTGTGAGAAAGAGGATGGGCAAAGTGTCAGACTCTTGGTGCTATTGAAAAGCCTTTGAGATGGGAGAAACTAGAACAAAGGGACAGGGGAACAAAAAGCCTTGGATGGCTGCTCCTGGCTCTGAGGGTCTTTATCATCTCAAACTTGGGATTTAGAGGGTCTGACTTGGCCTTTCCCAGGGAGGGTTTGGCAGGGATACAGAAAGAGCGGTCTAGGAGGCTGGTCCGCAGCAATCTCAGCAGAGAAGACTTCGTAGGGGGCCACAGCCTGGTCAGCCTAGGTGGGGGTCCTTCCCTCCCTTCTTTCCTTTCTTCCTTCCCTCCCCTCTCCTTCCCTCCCTCCCTCCTTTCTTTCATTCTTTCCTCTCTTGTGTATTTCTTCCCACCTAAAAGAAACCTAATTAGGCTGAGCTTCAAAAGTGTTAAGCAATCAGTTCCTTTCAAGAATTTCTTAAGGAAATAATCAGATATTTGCACAAAGCTTTATTTCCTGGGTGATTTATCACAGTATTACAAAATAACAGAAAGCACTTAAATGGCTGCAAGTAAGATTGGCCCGGTACATTATGCCTTGTTTGGCAGAGAGATGATTTTTATTCATTCCTTCTATAGCCTCCTGTTGGACCCATACAGGGTCTTGGAGATCAGTGGGTACTGGAGATGTGGTCCCTGCCCTGGTGAAGTGCAGGGCTATGGTTAGATGATGCCGAGTGAGTGCACATCACAGCTCATGGCAAGTGTGGCAATGGACTAGGGTGCGCGGGCCTATCAGTGGCACTTAGCCGCTTCTGGGGATGGGAGAAGATTTCTCTACAATCAGTAACCTCAAGGTGTGGTCTGAACAACAAGCTGGGGACCTAGGGCGAATAGATGGTGTGGGGAAAAGGACAGGTGAGGTAGAGGAGCTGCCGTGGTCCTAGTGAAGGCTCAGCTTGGAGATAACCATGGGCTGTCCAGGAAGAAGAAAGGGATGAGGCAGCTGGCACACAGGAGGGAGCTCTGGGGTGGGGGCTGGAGAGGAAGCCAGGCCCATCTGGCTGTCTGGTTCGAGTGGAGAGAGGGGTCTTCATTCAAAGAACAGTGGGCAGCTCCAGTGTGGCCAGAGCTGGCGCAGGGGCTGAGGGTGGTGAGCGTGTGTGACAGAGTCAGATCTGCAGAAAGAGCTCGGTGATCACAGTGAGGATAAAGGTTCCTGGGGGCCCAGGAGGTGTGGCGGCAGCCAGGACGCCATTGCAAGAGCTCCAGGGAGACAAGGGGCCGAGCCCCAGGGAGGAGGTGGAGACAGGGAGGAGGTGGAGACAGTGAGAAGGGTGTGGACAGGAGAAGATTTAGGAGCTGAAGCTGATGGGATGTGGCGGGGGGGGGGGGGGGCTGGGTACTGCAGGAGGTGGGTGGAAGAGGGCAGGGTGGTCAGGGCTTGTGGGCCAGCCTCCTAGGCTCCCATGACACACCACAAACTGGGTGTCTTAAATCACCTGAAATTTATTCTCTCACAGTTCCGGTCCTGGTGTTGGTGAGATTAGTTTGTCCCGAGGGCTGTGAGGGAGAATCGGCTCCATGCCCCTTTCCTAGTTTCTAGTGCTTTGCTGGCAATTTTGGGGTTCCTTGGCTTGTTTGAGGCATCACCCCATCTCCGCCTACACATTCACACAGTGTTTTCCCTGTTGTGTGGGTCTGTGTTCAAATCTTCCTGCTTTTCATGAAGACACCTTCCATATTGGATCAGCATAACCCGCTCCCGTGTGACCGCCTCTTAACTTCTGAGTGCTGGGAGTTAGGACATCAGCGTATCTTTTTTGAGTAGGCCAAACCCAACACATAACAAACCATGTCTGCCGAGTCCACCGGATGGCTGGTGGATCTCTCCTGTGCGTGGACATGTTGGGTGACAGCCATGTTTTAGGGAGAAGATTTTGAATTCACCCCAGATCTGTTGAGTTCAGTGTACTGTTACTTATTCATCGATTCTCAAATGTTTATTAAGCGGCACCACATGGCAGACACCGCTAAGTGCTGGGGATATGAATGTGAGCCAGTCAGACCTGATTCTTGCCCTTCAGGAGCTCAGAATCTGCTGGGGATAGACCTCAAACACATACACTGGCACCATGGTGCAGATGTGATGTGCTATGAGTGACAGGTAATTTGAGAGCTTACCATAGTGGGGCTCAATCCTGTAAGAGGTTAAGAAAGGGTTCCTTGAGGATGTGATACTTAGATAATTAGGAGAGGGAGGGAAGAGAGAAAAAACAGTCTGAACAAGGGGAACAGTCTATGCAAAGGTCCTGTGGTGATGGTGAGCAGAAAGAGCATGAGGAATGGGAGCATGGCTGGGTTGCAGACAGCATGAAGCATCTCACAAGATGAGCTTGAGGAGGTGGCACCAACCAGGATGTACAAGCGCAAGGGGAAGCACTGGAAGATTTTGAGCCAGGGAGCAGCATGATTTAGAATATGAAAAGGATCTCTCTGCCTGTAGTTTGTAGACTAAACAGGAAGAGGGCAGAGTGGATGGAGTGGATGAGAGTGAACAGGAGGAGACTGAACAGCCTCTGTGGTCGACTGGACATGGTGTGGTAGGGAGGGCAGAGGGAAGCGTGACTCTGGGTCTTTTACACCCACTCCTGCATGGCAGAGACTGAGTGAGCGCCGGCTTGGGGAGAAAGTTTCAGTTTGTTCGGAAGTGGAGGAGGCTGGGAGGCTGCTGCTGTTCTTGCCCACGCTTAGGGGAGGCACTGGCCAGTCCAGCGGCTGCAGCAAGACAGGTTTGGGAGAGCTGTGCCGAGCTGGTGTGGATCTAGGCGCACCGAGGTTTGCAGTCCCAGGGACAGGGAAAAGGAAGTTATTGCTCCCTGATGATTCTCTCTTTGTCTCTCTGTCTCGCTCTGTCTGCTTTCAGCGAAAAGTGAGAAAAATGTGTGAATTCGTGGGAGGCTGGCCGGGTGAATTTGTTGTGTTTTTTTTTGGTACCAGGGATCAAACTCCGGTCCTTGCGCTTGTGCAGCAGGCGGCGAAACCACTGAGCTAAATCTCCAGCCCTGGCTGGGTGAATTTGGAAGTGATGTAGGAGTATAAACAAAAGGGAAAAATTTGTGATATGTGAAGTGAAAAACAAAGTTACAAAATAAGAATGTCTGTATGACTTCAATTTTGGGCAGAAAGATAAAAAGGTAACGCATTTGTATGGATATACACAGACATGGTGTACACACACAGCCCTATACACTTCCTGACTACTTGGCCTCTGAGCAATTGAAATGCTTTTGCTTTGCGAATTTTTGGTATTTTCCAAGTGTACTAAAATAAGCACATACTGCTTCTGCAGTCAGAAAAATTAGATTTTTTTCTTTGTTAACCTCTTTAATACTTCATTTACTAACCTGCTGCCTTATTTTTTTTTCCCATTAAGTTTATTGGTACATTTTAGGTATAAAATACAGTTATATTCATCATTGGGATCTTGTACCATTACATGAGTATCTTGGTTCTTTTTTTTTCCCCCTTCCCCTGCCTTCCCTTCACCCCCTCCACCCTTCCCTATTTGCAAAGACTTTGTTTCCATTTTTTTCCTTTTCTTATATTTTTTCTTTTCCCTTTTTTCCTTTCCTTTACCCTTCCCACTTCCCCTGCTCCTTTAGACCTTTTCTTCCTATTACACAATATCAATTATATGTTTTTAAAATTACAATATCAAGATCTAGGAGACATTACCACAGATTTTACATAATTTAAAAGGATATAGAAAGCATATTTCAAAAATCTGTTTTGAAATAAATTTGACAACTTCTAAGAAGTACCTTGGAAGACAAATTAATGAAGCTAACTCTGGAGGAAATATAAAATTTGAATAGCACCTATTAAAGAAAGTATATTCCTATCTTGAAAACCTACCTATATGACAACAGCAGGCTCATATACATTTTAACTGATAAATTATATCAAACAATTAAAGCAGAAAAAAAGAAGGAACACTTCTCCCTTCATTTTAGGAACTCAACATTGTGCTAATCCTAAAACTGGGTAAAGATAATAGAAGAAAAAAGTATGAATATAGATAGAAATTTGTTTAACAAAACAGACTATTAGAAGGGCTGGGGATTTAGCTCAGTGGTTCTGGTGCCTGCCTCACAAGCACAAGGTCCTGAGTTTGATCCCAGGTACCAAAAAAAAAAAAAAAGTTGCAGTTTATAGCAAAACAAACTATTAGAAGTCAGATCTGGCAGTATGTAAAAAGTGGCGAAAAATTAGATTTTTAAAAAAAAAATATATATTTATGGGTACATTTTAGGTATAAAATACATTTACATTTGTCATTGGGTGTTTGTACCAGAACATGATGCTTCTTAGTTTTTATTTTTTCTCCCATTACCTGTGCACCCTTTACCCTCTCCACTCTTCCCTGTTTACACAGAGTTTGATTCCACTTTTTTTTCTCATGATTTTTTCTTTCCCTTCTTCCCTTTCCCCTTTCCCTTCTTCCCTTTCCCCTTTCCCTCCCACCATCCCCAAACCCTTGGACCTTTTCTTATTTCAAATTATCAATTATTCATTTTAATCATTTTCATCCTTATTTACACTTTCAATTTCTCACACTAGAGAAACTATTCGGTATTTACACGTGTGTCCTATTTATTTCACTTAAGAGTATGGCCTCAATATGCATCCATTTAGCTATAAATGTCTCTAGTTTCTCATTCTTTATGGCTGAGTAGTATTCCATTTTATAAAAAATCCACATCTTCTTTATCCAGTTTCCAGTTGATGGGCACTTGGGTTGTTTCCAAGTTTTAGCTATTACAAACTGTGCCGCTATAAACATAGGTGCACATATATCGCTGTGGTGTGATTCTTTTAATTCTTTTGGGAAGATACCCAGTAGGGGAATAGCTGGGTCAAATGGGACCTCTAGTTCTAGTTCTTTGAGGTATCTCCATACTGATTTCCACAGTGGTTGCACCAATCTACACTCCCACCAACAATGGAGAAGGGTTCCTTTCTCTCCACACCCCCACCAGCATTTGTTATTGGTTGGTTTCTTGATAGCCGCCATTCTTTGCGGGGTGAGGTGGAATCTCAGTGCTGTTTTCATCTGGATCTCTCGAATGACCAGTGATGTTAAACATTTTTCATATATTTATTTGCTGTGAAAAATTAGATTTTTTAAAAAAAGGTTATACAGCATTTTGCTTTCATTCTTTTTCTTGAAGATAGACTTATATATTATTATACCAAAAAATTATTATTAAGCATTTTCTAGCATGAAACAGCAAAATAACTATTTGTAGATAAGAACAGTCTTTGGCTCCAAGTCATATAGTAGCGATGATGGCCTCACGCTCTGAACTCACGGCTTTCCCGTGACTCAACTCTGCTCCCTGGGAGAGGTCTGATTGATGGCAGCAGAGCCAACATGGCGGCACCGTGCCTCCCGGAGGAGCTAAATGCCAGGCATGCAGGTGATATCTTTGCTAACTATGATGATCTTGATTAGTGAGATAATTCTTCTAAAATTGTGCAGGCTTGAACACATGGTCATTTTATTCCTGGCAATAATAATGAGGCTATTAAATGTGGATAGATGCCTTTAGTTTTGATAAGTTTGTACCTTTTGAAGTGACTAAGTTCCCAGAAAAGAAAGAATTCTTTCCTGTGGCTTGGCCTCTTGGGTTTGTGAGGATAACGTTAGCTGCAGTAAAAATAGACCCAATAAATGCCAGTGGCTCAACATCTTAGGACTACAGGGAGGTTTAGTAACGTGCCAAGGTCAGCTAGGAGAAGAAATGGCCAGCATTGCCCGCTGAGGCACTAAGACTTTGGAATACTTGTTCTTCCCCTATTTCCTTTGTAGATGGTCCCTGACTTACAGTGGTTTCTATTATGATTTTATGGTGGTGGTAAAGCAATATTCACTCAGTAGAAGTCATACTTCAAAATTCTGAGTTTTGACCTTTTCCTGGGCTGGCACCATGCCGTAAGGAGACGTTCTTGTGATGCTGGGCCTTGGTGGTGGCAGCTCTAGCCTTTTACATAATCTCGAGAAGAAGCATTCAGGGTAACTGTGGCCAGGCTGATGCTCAGAAGGGTAGATGTGTTAAATTCATTTTTGTCTTATGATATTTTCAATTCACAGTGGTTAATCAGGACAACCCCATTGTAAGTTGAAAATTATCTGTATCACCATCATGCAAAGGCATCTTTAAAATGTTTCTTTCCCCTTTCCATACCCTGAGCGCAATATGTATAATATATATAATATGTATATAATATATAATATATTGTATATATGGCTGCAGCATGCAGCTAATTTGGGACAGGGAGGCAGCTGATCGCTAGCACAGCACATGTTACAGATATAGATCTATAAAATTAGCCCTAAGCAACATCCATGAATATCCATGAAATCACTGGTTAGCTGAGCTATGTATAGCAAAAATGCATTAAAATACAGATACTCCTTGTTTAATGATCAAGTTTCCTTCTAGCAACTAGGTCATTAAGTGAATTGGTTGCTAAATGAGGAACTGCATATAATATGTACATTACAATATTCAGAACAAAGAAATGGTAAAGGAAATTCCAACTTGATGCTTTGCTTTTATCTGCTTACTCTTACATGCAGTGCTGTAATGTGTAACAGAACATAAAACTATAGTACTGCTGTACAGGACAATCAGCAAATATTACAGTACTATATAAACAAGGCATAGTATAGGAAAAAAAGATACTAAGGCTCTGTCCACAAGATGTACAGAGCTGTACCAAAGAATGACAGGTCATAAGTCTGAGTGGTGGCTCATAATTCCGAACAGCATGCCTCCGTCGTGTGTGAACAGTGGTTAAAGAGGTAGGTTGTTTAACGAGAAATATCTGTGAGTAACTATCAAAAACTAGTTTCCATTTGTACTACCCCAAATCTTCCACATATCACACATTTGGGGAATGGAGGCTTCCAAACGAGAGCCTGAGCGTTTGCGTGGATATCGTGCTCTGGAGCCCTGCATGGAGCAGAGGACTCAGGCCATTATTCCAAGCACCCCTGCCTTTCTTAAGGACAGCACAGGTGACTTTCACAGACCTTGCTCATAACAATGCTGGGAGCCAGACAGTGACTTCTAGGGTGCAAACCTGGGTCGGCAGGGCCTGAGCAGATGCTGGAGCAGAACCTGAATCTGTCTGCTAACCCAGCCTTCCCCTGGGCCCTCCCTCCATCAGTTTCTCTAATTGTGCCTTTCATGAAGCTGCTGGGCCAGGCAGACAGTGGTGAAAATAGGGGAAGATCCATCACTTTCCAGGATGTTGCTGGTTATCACCACCACAAGAAATCCTGACAGGAGGGAAAAAGAGGCCAACTGTGCGACTTCTAAAGCAAAGCTCAGTGTTTTGTCAATAGCATGCCTGACAGGAAGGGGTCCTGGTTGAGTTAAAATTTAGGATCTGACTTGATCTCTAAATCTGGTGACATGAAGTATAGACACCCAGGCCAGCCCTGACTGGACCTTCTTCCAGAGTGTTCTACCGTCCTCAGGTAGAGGCAGCCCTGCTGTGAGGCTGCACATCCATTTTGGGGTCAGTGTCCTTGGCTACAAATTTCTGCAATCCCAATTTCCTAGTCTATAAAATGAGGCTAACACACCAAATGCACGTGGTTCTCTTTCCACATTTCTGGCCTTCAGACCCAATATTTATTTAAAAGCAATGAAAAGCGAGATAGGTCAAATCACTCCACCAACCTGTGATTTTCATCTAATGTTCTATTTCCAAGTTTAAAAATAAATATATAGATAACAGGAAGGAGTGAGACAGATGTTTGTCAAATGGGAAGGGAGTCAAGAGATGAAGGGAGGGAAAGGGGATGGAAACGCAGACTGAGATGTGTTGTGTGCATGTACCAGCTCCACACAAGGAACGCAAACATCACAGACCGCAAACACGTGCTAGTAAAACACAAAAGATTAAGTATAACAAAAAATAAAATTAAAACAAACAAATCAAAAATAAATATATGAGCCTGACTTTGGAAAGCTTACTAACTGTGCTCCCATTTTAAGCAGCACATTTCCATCTCAAGGTTCTTTTAAATGACCTCGAAAACCCTACAAGTTTATCCTGATAGAATTTTCCTGTTACTCGTAAGTTTTCTCCCAGCCACAAAGTAACAAATATCCTCTGCCCGGCAAACGCACCACACACACCTCATATCCAGAGGCCAATAAACCCGATTTACACTGCGGCCGCCATCTTCCTTTCTCTGGCTGAACTGCAGTGGGAGGCAGCGAGGGTGGAAGGTGTGTGTGTGTGTGAAGGAGGCTGCTTGTCAGGGGAAGCAGGTAAGAGAATGAACTAGTGTTCCTCAATTGTGAGTCTCACGTGGAGAGTAACGTCGGTCACAGCATCTGAGAGTGATGAGCTGATCTACTCTGTCTGCTCAGCCCCTGGGGTTGCTGAGGCTGATATTGTTGGCAAATAAGGGGACGTTCCCACCCTGCAGAACCCCATCGGTTGAGAAGCCCTTTGAAGGATGCACTGAACTACTCCACTTTGTTTCTGGACATAATATATGGACAGATGGAGGGGTTGAAGGGAGGGCAGGGGAGGGGGGAAAAATAAGAACCAAGAGAGTATGTAAAGGTGCATATCTCCAAGGATGAATGTCATTATATTGTATACCTAAAATGCACCAATAAAAGGATAAGAAAATAATATATGGAGAAAATATAATTACTCGCCTGCATTTAGTTTCTAACGGAACTAGACAATTTGTAATTAGAAATACTTTAAATGGATCCAATAAATTATTAAAAGTAATGGCTGGTGAATCAGTATCATGATCACTGCAACTGGAATAGTTTAATTGGAAGCAGGGCCACTTTTTGCGGGGAGAGGGTGTGGAGTGTGGAATTGAAAGAAATCTTATTTTCTACAAGGCAGAAATTCCCTTGACTCATTTGGCTAAGGGAAACCCAGAAGACAGATATGACACTAGGGAACTGAGGCTCCCTTGATAAGGGATGGAACTTGCTGAGGCTCTGAGTGTGCTCGGCTGTTCGCACCGGGCTACCTCACTTGTTCTCAGTGCAACTGTATGTAGCATGTACCCAATTTGCAGATGAGGAAACTGAGCCACATAAAAGTGGTCAAGCCAAGATGGACCCCAGGCAACCTGGCTCTGTCTACCAAGCCACTGCAAGCTTTGCCCCCTAGAATCTAATAGCTGGAAGGCAAGGAACAGAGGGGACTCAGGATGTAAGTGAAATGGCCATAGAATTTGGAATGGTCCCTGAGAACCAGGGTGCCCAAGCTTCTAGATTGGAGAATACAGTGCCTGGTGCCTGGCATGGGATAGATTCTTGGTAATCGTTAAACTGAAATGGAGCATAATTACACGGACTGTTAGCCTGGTCTCCCGAGTTCACCAAAATTTGTCTTCTTTGATTTTCTTGAACTGGGTAAACCGCAGAAAATGTGTTTTCCTTAAAAAAGCCTGTCTGGTTCATGGAAAACTACAGCTGGACACGGGAGAAGAAATCTTCCTACTCACGATCCCGAGAGGTTTGGTCCAAGGCCGGAGCCCAGCGGGCACTGCTGATCCACAGAGCTCACCGTGGGAGCGCTGCCCTGTCCCATCCGGCTGTCCCTCCAGCCCCCTGCCCCCGCGGTGCAGCATGCCTGTTTGCACAGTGAAGAGCAGGCCTGCCTGTGACACTCACTGCCTACAAAATACACAAGATTCCAGGGGGCACACAGCCTTGCGGGGAGCCCAGCCAGCACCGGCCACAGGTATGCGGCAGGACCTTGGGGTCTGGCTCGGCTGGCAGCCATCAGAGGGGGCTGCAGCTAGCGAGGGTCCAGTCATCTGTTCTCTCAGTGCCAGCCTGTCCCTGCCCTCTGGGCTGTGGTCCAGGTGTGGTCAGGGCAGCCTAAATGTAGGACGCAGCCACCTCCCCCCTTGCCTGTCCCGAGCTACTGTGGTGCTGCTCCCCTTCCCCTTCCTGACAGATTGCCTGTGTGCCCTGCCCCTGTGTTTGGGGACTATGGCCAGCTCTCTTCCTGGAGGCTACTGCAGAGTGCTCGAGTTCCTTCCAACAGTCGGTCAACTACTTATGACTCTGCATGATTGTTGCTTGCCTTCTCTTTGTGTAAGAAACACCTTCTTCTTGATCTGGCTTGTCTGGGAGTTGGGTTAGCTTCTGAGCCTCTAGACAAAGGGGACACACGTGACACAGTGGAGCTGGGGCTTGAACACTGGGGCCCACAAGTGGTACCTATTTTGCCTGTTCTCATACCTGCTGGCTTTGAGTAGGGTAGGCAGGGTTGGGAAGCTGGTAGCAGGAGCTGGGTAACCTCCACAGTGGGCAGTGTGCTCCACTGTCTAGTGCTGCCCACTCCTGCTAGCCTGGTTTACGTTTATGCACCATATAACCATGTTGAGTGGCTCCCTACAGCCTGTAAGAGCAAGGGCAGCCTCCTTCCCGTGGAATCAAAAGCCATCTGTGCTCCAGCCCTGCTGGGCTGTCCATCTCTGGGGCTCACTTATCTCCCTTGCACCCCACACACCAGCCACACTGAACAGCGTGCTGTTCCTTGGCATGTTCCCCGGCCATGGTGCCTCCTCTGCTTGCATGTACTTCCTTGGCTTTAACTTCTGGTTTGGTATCCTCACCCATTGGGCCAGACTTTTCTCCCCCTCCATCTGAGAACCCATCCCTGACCTCACAGGCTGGCCTGGTTGGAAGTTAGTGTTTCCAACCGATGTAGGATTTGTGGATGGTGAGAGGGCGTAGAAAGTAGCATTGAGCATTAGAGATATCAGAGTTCAAGTCCTGGCTCTCACATCATTTATCTTGCTGTCTTGGGTAAGCTACTAACTTCTCTGGGTTAAATATCTTTTGTGTTCTCCAGTTTGCCAACTCTCCACTGTCCCTCACTTACACCTCTATTATACCTGTCTGGGTACACATGTTGGGGTTCCCTTCCTGGTCCCTACAGACATTTGACTTAGTCAATCTTACATCTTTTGGCATTAGACCAGAAATGGTTACCGAGAGAAAACTGAGTGGGACACATTTGCCTTCCCGATTTGCCAAGCACAAGCCCCATCTTCTCCAGAATGAAGTAGTCACCTTTACTCTTTGGCCTGGTGCCAGTCTGCTTCTTAGCTTTACCTGTCAATGGCCCCCTACTGTACTGATCAGCTTTCCTGTTGCTGGGACACAATACTCGACACTTGCAATTTAAAGGAGGATGTGTTTATTTTAGCTCACAGAATCAGAGGTTTCAGTCCCTGGTTGGCTGGCTTCAAGGCAGAGACATCATGGTGGAAGGGCATGGCGGAAGAAACTTGCTCAACTCATGGCATCTGGCAAGCAGAAAGCAGGGAAAGAGACAGAGAGGAGGGTGACAGGGAACAAATATAGCCCCCAACATCACATGCCCACGACCACTTCCTTCAATGAGCCGCCACCTCCTGAGTCCACTGAGCCATGAATTCATCAATGGATGAACTCATCAGTGAAGTTAGTGACATAATCCATTTGTATCTCCAAATCCAGTCAGGTTGACAATCAAGATTAACAGTAGCACCTGTCCTGCAGCCTTGGCTCTGGTTGGACACAAACACTTGAGGCTCCCTTGCCTGTCCCTTGTCATCTTGACAGAATGGCATTTCAAGCTGCTCTGCTACAGCACGACTTGACTGAGTGCTGGGAAGTGGCCTGATACAGAGTAATGAGGCCACCACTAACCTCTCTCCCTCCCCTGGGGAGATTCTATTTCACACATCTCTCTCATTTGCCCCACAGGATATTTGAAAATTACTTGCCCATATCTAAAAACGTAAGAGTTTTCACATGAAATTCTGGATTTCCAGCTTCTCTTAGAAAGATGACAAACCCGGCAACACTGGTCCGCTTTCTCCCGGGGCTCCCGGGGTGGGGGACTGGGGCACTCACTGCTCTCTCTTCCCATCTTCACCTCCACCACCCAGGGGGCACACCAAGCACAGGCTGAACTGGCCTTGCTAGTGGGGAATTTGCCCCTGTGTTGGAGGAAGAGAAAAGCAAAGCAAGGAAAGCATAACTGATTTTTGTCTCTGAAGTGTCAGGGAAGGAAGGTAATTAACAAGAAGACATTTGATCTGGATGTTGGGAGACGGTGCTTGGGAAGAATTACACAGACCATGAGTTCAGCCAGATTTTGGCGTCCCTTGGGATGTTCTGGTGGTCCAGGGGGGACTGAGGCCAGCATGCTAGTGAGGTTGCTCTTGCCTTTCTCACCCCCACAGCCATATCAAAAGCCAGAACCCACGGAATAACTGCTAAGAACCTCCGAAACCCACTCCCTATTCCTGTCCCTTTTACCGTCATCCTAGTTCAGGACCACATCATTTGGACGGGAAGGACTTGTGCTCGCTCTTTAAGGACTTGCTGATCTTGAGCTCATGAGACCAATTGTGGCTGTAAGACAAGCAGGATTAGCACTTTGGGTCTCCTCTAGACAGGTAGCCTCTCAGGCCCGTCCCCAGACCTAGTGAATAGGAATCTGCACATTAACAAGGTCTCCAGGTCACTGGGGCACATTCGATTTTCCTCTAAGGCTCTGGTTCTTGACCTTGCCTGCACATTACAATCACTTAGGGAGCATTAAAAAATTCTGGCCATACCCAGACCAATTAAATCAAATCTGTAGGGCTGGGACCCAGGGATTGGAGGCCATGAAAGCTCTCCAGGTGATTCCAATTTGCGGACAATCAGTGCTTTAGGATGGAGGTATAGAAAACTGCCTGCTCATTAGATGCACCTAGCGATATTTTGCAACTTTCTAAAACCAAGCCACACTCAAGACCAATTAGGTCCCAGTGCCTGGGAGTCAGTGGGACCTGGCAGCTACATTTGTGGAGCTTTGCCAGATGACGGTTGTGTGTAGCCAGGATTGAGAGCTGGTGCTTTGGTGCTCAGCTTGGGGACCTGTTTTCTGATAGCCCTTGATGATAGGTCCTTATCCCCGTGATGGATCAGGTGCCCATCCTTTGTTTTCCTGTGATGCCATGGCTACTGTGCCGTCTTTCCATTTAATTACCCCTTATATGTTTGTATGTCGCATCCCAATAGATCGGGAGCATCTGGAGAGTCAAAATTGTGTTTTATTTTTGTGGCTCCCACAATGGTTGGCATATACAATATGCTCATCAAGACAGTATTGTTATTCTTATTGCTTTTACTATCATTCTGATCATCATCACCTATGGTGAGTGAAGCTCACTGTGGGGCATGGGCATTTGAGCAGGGCCAAATTGGGCAGCAGGCTCCAGGTGGGAGGTGGCAAATGACATGGGGACACAGGAGAGGAGGCCAAGGGTAGGTGCATCAGGAGGTGGAATTAATGAGGATTATTTTCGCACAGTTTTGGAGGCTTGAGGTCAAGGTCAAGGAGGGTCAGCAGGGCCGGTTCTGCAGACAGCTGTTGGGAAGTCTGTTCCGTGCCTCTCTCCTCCTCCTGCTAGTTTGCTAGTGACCTGTGAACTTCTTTGGTTTGTCGCACATCGCTTGATCTCTGTCTTCATCTGCCCATGGTGTTCTCTGTGTGTTTGTGTGTGTCCAAATTTCCCTCTTTTATAAGAACTTTGATGATAGATATTGGATTGCACCCTACCCAGTACAACACTCAGCTAATTACATTTGCAATGACTCTATTTCCAAATAAGGTCATGTTCTGAAGTATTGGGGATTAAAACTTCAACCTATGAAGGGGAAAGGATACAGTTCAGCCCATAGCAATACTTGTGGACATTTTTTGTGTCATTGTGTCATGTGCCAGCACTTGACTACAGAAATTTTAGTATAGTCATTATAGATTAAAGCCAAGTTTCTTCTATGAAGTCAGCACACTAGTTTCTAACTTTTGTCAAAATCGTAACTTCTGTAAAGGAACTCCTGGGGATGTTGACAAAACCGAAAAGACAGACATTAATGGCCAGTGGGTCATGCATTGCTAGCATCTAGGATGGCTAGCATGCGGAGATGGCTGGAGAGATTCAGGGGGATAATATATAAGTCACTGATCTTGCTTGGGTGTTCACTGGCCATCTGCTTTCATGGGTTTGAGTTGGTGCTTTTGGTCAACTCAGTGCCCTGAGATTTCACCTGTGAACTTTTGCAGGAAGACTTAGAGACACCAAGACTCTGAAATAACAGTGTCTGCACTCATAACAAGCTACAGAATTTAGACCCTTCCTCTCTTCCTCCTCCTTCCCTTTTTTACTTCCTTTCTTTTCTTTCTTCCTAGGCTCAATTGTCAAGCTAGCTTTACTTGTTAATTGTTCTTTTGTGATTTTGTTTGTGGCAATTAAATGCAAAAAATGCTTGGTAATTAGATGCTGTAATCCGAAACACCTTCAGGTCAGGAGGGCATTTCCTGTGCGGGGCTTTAAGAGCTGCTTGCTGCCTATTTCCTTCATACCTGCACTGGTGTGTTCATGCTTCCATGCAGCATGCGTGTGTCAGAGGTGGCCTTCTGCTCACAATGGTACCTTGCATCCTGCCTTCACAATTGTCCCTTGCAGCTGCAAGCTGAATTGGAGAACTTCAAGGGTGCCCTTGCTGTCCTGTGGGGCCCCGGGGTACACACTTCCCTCTGGAATCTAGACAGTCCAAAAAGGTATTGTCTTCCCAGAAGTTGTCTGTCTGCTGTATCTCTTGTAAAAATTAAAAAAGAAAAGAGAAAAAACTCATGATTGCACTGTCTATAAAATTCTTCCTCCCTCCTCAAAAACAAAAGCAAAAAAACCCAAACCAAACTACAACAAAACAAAACAAGCAAGCAAACAAACACCACAACTGTCATGGACTTGAAATAAAACCCCGGTGAAGACCTGATTTGAGTTACTGGCTGATTTCATCGCTGGGGAAAGGGCCAGCTGTACTTGGAATCCATTGTTGCCAGAAGTCGAGCTTCTGGGAAGAAATAAAAGGGTCTTCAGTTGTGATTTGCCTGGTCTGCTTTTTCAGTTTTGACTCCTTTTTCTCCTGCATCTTTAATTTGGGAGCTTTGGACTTCAGAGGCCAAATGGACTTGGGTCCTCTTTCTGGGTGTGGATCTGTAAAAATTGACTAGACTTTGACACTCCACAAACAGAGAGAAGAGACAGATTCTCAGCCCGGCCCTTGGGAGAGCCTCTGCCCCCAGCCCTGCCTTACACCAATGTGGACCCCAAGTCCAGGCTCACTCGTGGGGATTCGTAAGTCCCCCAGAAGTACTCTGAACTCCTGGTCACCCTGTGCTGGCCTCCCCCTCCCCTAGGCCTGAGAGGGGGAGTCTTTGAACTGGTTCATCAGAAGTTTGACATCTATTCACAATCCCCCCTCCAAATTCTTGTGAGTGTGATATTCTGCTTCGTAATAGATCTGTTTTGATTTGAGGGGAAAGATTTTTCTCCCCAGATTCATAATTGGAATTGATGCTCCCCCATCCATGGAGCACATCTATGCTGACCTGGAGCCAGGCAGGTGGGTGAAGCTGATCGAGCTGCCGACAGGCCTCAACTGGAGGAATTATCAGCCAACGGGGCTGCTTTCTGTTCCTGTCGCTGCTGTCCCTTTTTCAGAGGGCAGTCTGTGTTGAGGCCCCCAAATCTTTGAGCACCATGGACCCTGCTTTCCTGAGATACAGGGCTGTGGTTCTGCAATGAACAACCTGCCTTCATAGCAAGGACCCAGGCATTCTTGAACATCACTGAGCCTCCAGGCCACACACAGGCTGGCCCCTGACATTAGCTTGTCAAGGAAACCTAAATGTCATGTGATATAAGTTCCCAGGGGCAATGGAGGGTGGCCGTGGATTGGAGTGACGTGTCCACAGAGTGCACTCCCCAACTCTCACAGTTCAGGAAGCTTGAGTGAAGGGACAGTTGCCATTGACTCTTCGCTCTGCTTTCCTCCAAGGTGTCTTGTACACAGTGATGTGATGGAGGGGCACAGCCATCATGGACACGTGGACAACGGGTTGACTCACCTTGGTCACCAGGGAGCCAGAGGGAGGAAAGCACCCTTTCAACTCTTGAGAAAGCAGGTTCAATGAAATCCTCTCTATCCACAGGTGAGACCTTCCTCATAGGAAGATGTGCTGAACTGGGAAAGCTACTTCCTAAACTCAATTCCTCCCTCCTGTCTCCTCTATAATCCTACTTCCTCATGAAGATATATCTGATTTGCTGATTGACTTATGCTCTTCAAACTCCTCTCTTTCTCTCAAGCCTATTTTATTTCTATCAAAGATATCACCTACAAGATATTTCTGGACACACATGTCCACCCATAATGCCACATAGAAGATATCCTCAAATACAATGGAACCTTGACTTTCGAATTTGATTTGTTCCTGAGGGTTGGTTGTAAGTCAAGTTGGTTGTAAGTCAATACAGCTGAGATCTGGATGTTTACTTGGGTACATGTTATAGATAACAAGAGGCAGAGGAATCTTGCATTAACCTAAATAATCCAAGTTGTTCATACGTTAGGCTAGTTGTAAATGAAGGTTCATTGTACCTCACTGAGCTGAAATTTCCCTCGTATTTCGTTGGATGCATTTTTACTCACGGTGTGGTCCAGAACTCTGGGAAAAGTGCTAAAAAGCCAAAAGTACTGTCTGGTCATTACACAGAACTGAGCTTAAATCTATCTCTCTGAGCCTCAGTTGCCATCTCAGAAAACTTGAGGTGCTGAAGTGAGTGGTTAAAGATGATACGTGCTATTTCAAGTGCATTATCTGCCATATAGGAAGTCCTGAGCAGTGTAAGTTGCTCTATTTTCTTTGAAGGAGCTAAATGCATAAAGTCCCCAAGAGTCTGAGTTTGTAATAGAAATATCAGTTGAAATCAGTAATTTAGGGACTTGGCCCATTTTATGTAAATAAATGGGCTCGGAGTTCATTCTTATTAGCTAAAAACCTAGCTGACTTTGCTGTTGTTAGGTCTTAGTCTTTATAAAGTAAACAAAGAATATTATGTTGACTACTGGAGAAAATAGGTAATCTGAGTGTTAAAGGAACATATAAAACTTGAATTAAATATCAATTTTGACATGTAACATTTACCTTGTTTCACTCAGAAGTCTGATGGAGCAAAACTTTGGCTAACTTTAGCCACTATTTCTGTAGGTCTGTAATAATCCACCCTTCTCCCATTCAGTGTTGACTTCTTATCAGAGGTCTTATTGATGATCTGTTACCCAGGTTAGAAAACTGTTGTGAGGATCAAGAGATAAGGCAAGCTTTTAGCCAGCATGTAGACGTCGTCAGCAAGTATAGCCGTAGTTACTTCTGGAATGTATTACAGAGAGGAGAAGAAAGCAGATGTAGAGTATATTAAATATATTTTATCCTCTGATTGAGCTTGTTTTTTTTTTTGAACAGTGGCTTTTCAATTAAGGATAACTTTTGCTCCCCTCTCAAGAGACGTTTGGGAAAGCCTGGACATTTTTCATGGTCATCACTGGGATGGTGGGAGGAGGGGAGGTGTGGATGCGCTGGCTGCTGGTGTCCTGGGAGAAAACAGGGACACTGCTCAACCTCCTGCAGTGCTCAGGGTAGCACTCCCACCCTAAGCGTTCTCTGGCCCCAGGGTCAGAAGCATTAAATGGCGAAGCCCTGCCTTAGACAGGTCTTGACTTCGTCAGGCTCCGCGAATGAAGGGTAAATCTTGTTTTCTTCAGTAAATTAGACCAGTGATCACAAGTCCTATGTTTTTCAAGTATACCTACTCATGACCTCTCAAGGAAATAATATAGGATTTAATGAAACTACTTTGATCTCAGCATCTTGGCATTTTCATTACAATGGTGACAGAGTGGTCATGTTTTGAGGCTTTCAAAAAACAGTTACTTCTGAAGAGTATAATGTGCTTGCTATGAACCTAAATCTGCTCTAAAAATAGTATTCTTAAAAAATGAATGTAAGCAGAAAAGTGACTCTGATTAATGGAGTTTTGTGATTTGGCTGTGACTCTTTTGAGTGAAAAGTTAGGGTGAAATGAGTTCCAAGAATAAAACTTATTTTAAGTAAGATTATATAAATTTTCATGTCATTTTAAATTATTGAATTAAACAACAAGAAAACTTTCTTTTTTATTTAATCAGATATGGGAATGAAACCCACAGGTATCATACTTGTTCAAGGATGGCAAATCTTTAACATTGAGGCCAAATTAAGATTCTATGTATGTTCCTAATCATTTTGTTACACGCTGTCATGGTTTTGTACTTATTAATTTTTTTGGTCACTTGACCACATTAGGTCTCAGTTTACTCATCAGAAAAATGAGAAATCAGACAAGTCACCTTCCTAGGTGCTCACCAAGATTCTATACTCTTAGGAAGAATGTGTCTGGGTAGCTGAATTGAGGGAGAGATGTTTTGGATATTGTTGGGACATGAACATATTGGGTCTTATTGTTCCCCCTGGAATTGAGTGGGATCTCAAGGCCACCATATTCTCCTCTTGTTTCTCCAAATATTTTCCAGATCCTCGAGGATCTGTGTTAGCTTTCCTTTCCTTTAACAAAATACCCAAGACAGTCAGTTTAAAGGAGGGAAGATTTATTTTGGCTCACAGTTTCAGAGGTTTAAGTCCATGGCCACCTGGCTCTGTTGCTTCTAGGTCCATAGTGAATAAGAACATCATGGTGGGAGCACATGGTGGAGGAAATCTGCTCATCTCATGGTGGGCAGAAGGGTGAGCAAGGGACAGGAGAAGGAGGAAGGGGAAGGAGGGAGGGATTAATGGGGGGAAGAATATGTCCTTCATAGCACACCCTCAGTGACCTTCTTCCTCCAACTAGGCTCCACCCACTGGTGTCTGAGCCTTCAACACAACCTTTGGGGGACATTCTCAGATCCAAATTATAGCAACCAGAGCCTTTTCTTTTCCTTTGTTCTCTTGGTGTCTGGGTTGCAACTGATTGATCTTGGCCTCAGGTCTTTGCTTTCTGTGACTCCGACCACGCAGGGTGTACAGGGCCTCAGGGCCAGTTCTCATCCCTTGAACTGGGGTAGGTTTGGAGACATTGGCTGTTAACAAAGGTGACCCTGCCAAGATCCCTGACTGAGCTTGGTTCCTCTATGAAGGAAGGGACAGGTGGAGGGCTCTTCAGCAGCACCTGTGTCAGATCTGGGAAAATTCAGAAAGAAGAGCCATTACAGAGTGTTACAATAATATCCCTGTGAGACACACTTCCTGGGACCCAGCTATTGTGTAGTTTCTTTCCACAGTGCTCTGGGCTTCACAAATAACTTACATCAGTCAAATTGACATCAATAAACTTGATACAAGCAGAAGCCAATAAGCCCACATGCTTGGGACTTACCCCCTGGGTTCCTGAGGCCATGAAAAGAGAGGAACTCAGAAATAGAGAGCATCAGCAGTTAGGTAGGTAAGTCTACCCACCTGTGCCAGCTGAGCTGTCTGATGACTGCAGACATGGGAGAACCCAGACAAGACAGCAGAACAGCTCTGCCAAGACAGTTCCAGGTCGCCAACATTGGAAGCAATGATGTCTTGGGTAGTTTGTTATAAAGAATTGATAACCTCTGTGAGATCATCACTACTCAGTCATTTGCTTACAAGGTCTGGAGGTTGAGAAAGCCAGCTCAGGCCCCTGTCACCCTCTCCCATGTCAGCTCCCCCTTTGTTTGCTGTGGTTTACATGCTTCTCCTCTGTACTCCCAGAGGGCTTGATGCCCATTGTGGATTATTCTGCCTCAGCTTGCTCCTTCTTGTCTGTCTTTGACCTGAGCAGCATTATAGCTTTGTATTTCCATGGCTTGGAGCAAAACCTTGCAAAATTTGATGTTCAATGGCTAAATGGAAAAACAGGTTAAAAAGCATGGTGGTTTGTTCATGTTACAGAAAACCTTGAAGTGACAAACATCTCCTTGACCCTTGAATCTTCCTCGATGTACTAACTTGCTCTGTAGCTGGCAGCTCAGCAAGAAAAGCTGTGGGTGCACTGGAGCCAGTCAACCAAGACCTATTTAAGTCTGCTTCTCACCCAGATTCCACCAATGCCTGACTTTAGGTTCTTTGACATCTTTTTCCTATCTGGTGCTGCTGGCTTGGGCACATCTTTCTAATGACTTGCCATCCATGTCCCCCTCACATGAGACCCCCCCCGCAGCAGGAACCTGGCTTCATCCTCTGCCCCCCAAACTCCTTCCAATTCCCATTCTCCTCTCTCTTCTGACCTTTGAGATTTGGTGGGGGACTGGCTAGAGGAAAAGTTAAATGATGGCTACTTGAAGTGGCTTAATCACGGGAAGAGGAGTGATGTAGAGATGGGAAACACAGACAGATTAGTTTATACTTCAGACTCAGTCCTTTTCAATTTCTTCCTCATTTTTCTTTTCTCTATCTTAACAAAAAACTTATTCTTGGTAAGTTTCCTTTTCTTTTGAATGAGAGCCTAAAATAAAAGTATCATTACAGAAAAAGATTCCAAAAAAAGCTTAAAACAAATGAATGACCATAGATTTGTTCTGTCTGTTATATTGGAGCACTGTGGCATTTTTCTTTGAAGGAGACAACAGTTTTGCATTTAGCCAGGTTGAATGTCCATGAGTTAATAGACTCTGGAACATCAAAGAATGGGAATTTGGCCCATTTATACTAATACCATCTATTATCATTTCTTTCTTTTTTTAAAAAATTACCTTTATTGGTACATTTTAGGTATACATTATGATCACATTCATCATGGAGAATTTGTACCTGTATATGATATGTCTTAGTTCTTTTTTTTTTTTTCCATTCCCCTTCCCTCCCTCCTACCCCTTGTGCCCTCCCTATTTATAAAAGCTTTGTTCCCATTTTTTCCTTCTTTTCTCTCTTTTTTTTCTTTTTTTGTGGTACCGGGGATCGAACTCAGGATCTAGCTCTTTCAAGGCAGCTGCAGCGCCACTGAGCTAAATCCTCAGCCCTCTTGTGTTTTTCTTTCCCTTCTTTCCTTTCCCCCAGCCCCTATTTCCCCTTCCCCTTTGAACCTCTTCTTCCTCTTAGACATTATCTATTATATCATTTTTTTGTAATTTATAAAATAATGGCATGCACTGCTGCTCTTGCGTACATTGCAAGTATGCATGTACAACTAAGCATAAGAAGGAAGTACTTTACACACTATTATAGTTTGGATGCTGAGTGTTGCCCAGGGGTCCATGTGTTCAAGCTTTATTCTCCATGGTGACACTAGTGGGGGAGGGGTGGAAACTTTAAGAGATGAGGCCTAGCAAGAGGTCTCTGAGGCATTCCTATGAAGGGCACACTGGAACTCCAGCCTTTTCTTCTTTCTCTCTTTTGCTCCCTGGCCATGAGGGAAACAGTTTTCCTCCACATGTGCTCCTGCCATGTTGTGCTGTCTCACACAGGACCAAAACAATGGGACCAAGTGACCATAGACTGAAACTTCCAAAATTGTGAGCCAAAAAACCCCATTTCTCCTTATAAGTTGATATTCTAGGTATTATTATAGTTATGGAAAGCTAATGTGCATGCACGCACACACACATACACAAATATACACACCCCAAGACATACATAAAAAATGAATAATGAGGGGTTGAAGGGAGGGCAGGGGTTTGGGGAAGAAATAAGAACCAAGAGAGATTATGTAAAGGTGCAAATTTCCAATGATGAATGCCATTATATTGTATACCTAAAATATACCAATAAAAGGATATACAGTTTAAAAAACCAAATAATGACAACAAATCAGACAAGTGTCATCCACACCTTGAAGTTCTCTAGATGTGAATTTTGTAGAACTTAGTGGAAGACCAAATGTTTAAAATGTGTGCTTTGAAAAAAAATCTCTGGGGCCGGGGATTTAGCTCAGTGGTTTCGCTGCCTGCTGCGCAAGCGCAAGGACCCAAGTTCGATTCCCAGTACCCCCGCCCCCCCAAATCTGTTTTGAATTGAAATTAATTTTAATTTAAAGCATGTTTCAAAGTTCATTGTTCCATGATCTTTAGGGAGATTGGGATCACTTATGTATTTGAACTATGGTTCAAAGAATTCTACTCATCAAAATGACAAGTTCCATCACATAAGCTAAAACTCCAACTAGCAATCTCTGTCATTAATGAGCATTGCTATGTGGATAGCACTTGCTAAGCCATATTGATGTCTGATCACTTTGACCAGACAAGGTACATGCATTCTTCTGTTTTCAGAATCTTAGATCTTCTTCTGAATATGCATGGTTTCATTTAATAATCCCAATAATTTGAATAAGTAGCTATGGATATCCTCTTTGTAGAGATAAGGAAGCAATCTGAGAGGTTAAGAATTTGCTCAAGGTCTTTTAAAAAGCAGGAGTAGACTTAGGGTTTCAAACCAGCTTGTATGGTGGACCAAAGTCCTTCTTTTAACTCTTAATGCCTTCTAAAATGACTGTTAACCATCTTTGAAAAACATCTTATCTGTATCCTATTTCAAAGGGTAAATGAGTAGTTTAAGGAATAGGCACCAGTAGGGTTTTTTATTTATTTTTTATTCTTAAGTTCTTTTATTGGTACGTTTTAGGTATACAATACGTTTCCCTTTATCATTGGTTGCTTGTACCTGTACATGATGAATCTTGGTTCTTATTTTTTCCCCATTACCTGTACGCCCTTCACCCCCTCCACCCTTCCCAATTTACATAGATTTTGTTTCCATTTTTTTTCTTTTCTCATAATTTTTCCTTTCCCTTCTTTCTTTTCCCCTTCACCTCCCACCACCCCTACCTCTTTGGACTTTTTTCCTATTTCAAATTATCAATTATTCATTTTAATCATTTTAACCCTTATTTACACTTTCAGTTTCTCATATTAGAGAAACTATTTGGTATTTACACACGTGTGTCCTATTTATTTCACTTATACGGCCTCGATATGCATCCATTTAGCTATAAATGTCTCTAGTTTCTCATTCTTTATGGCTGTTGTACTCCATTTTATAAAAAAAACACATCTTCTTTATCCAGTCTCCAGTTGATGGGCACTTGGGCTGTTTCCAAGCTTTAACTATTACAAACTGTGCCGCTATAAACATGAGTGCACATATATATCACTGTGGTATGATTCTTCTAATTCTTTTGGAAAGATCCCCAGCAGGGGAAGAGCTGGGTCAAATGGGACCTCTAGTAGGCACCAGTAGTTTTAGACTTGCACTTCTTTGTCCTTGTGTGCAGCCCATGAAATAATGCTGCTTTGACGTTAGTGGCAGAGAATGCTAAATGTGCACCCCAAATTCATGAGACCTTCATGGTACAGGCAGCTCTCTGGGAAGCAGATACCTAGCCAGGGACATTACTTTCCTTCACCTACAAATGGAGATGACATGGGTGGTTCCCACACAGAGGTGGTTAAGCAGTGTTTTTTCCACCTCCTTGGTGGGAAGTAACACCAAGGTGACCTTGAAAACTACCCACTCCACCAAGTTCCCTGCAGGTTGAACTTTTCCACACAACCAGAGCAGACACAGGGGAAGTTCAGTGAGTGGAGCTTACACCTCACTTGTGACATTATTGCAATGGGGGTTTCTTGGCTGCAGGGGTTAGTGTTACTCTACTACGCCAAATGAAAGAAACTAAATGAGACATCTTTGAGTTTAGGAAAAGTAGATCAGTGGTCCCTGAAGCGATGTTGCTGGAACATCTGGAAAGAGGGGCACCTCCATGCTTCACTGAAGAGCACCTCCAGCTATGTAGTTAATAAGAGCTGTGACTATGCTTGGACTTATTTAAATAAGGGCCTAGGGTGAGCAGATGAGGAAGGGGGCTTGAGGTGAGGCTGGGGAAGAACTGAGTTCTCTGTAGCCCAGTCAGTCCCTTTGCGATAAGAAGGGATCCGAAGGAGACAGGGAAGAGAGGGTATTAGATTAAAAAAAAAAAAGGGAGTGGAAGTGAGTGTCTTTAAAATGAGTGAGTGGAAGAACTCGGATGTGTGATTTTCTAAGAAGTGTTAACTTGATGCCTGACTAGACAGAGCGCGTGAGCTTTTCAGTTTTCAAAATCTTGGGTCCTGTGCAAGAAAAAGGATTAAAAGCATATTTCCTCCACAGAATAAATCTTACATTGTTTTTCTTATTCACAGGGATGTACTTTCCTGAGCACAAAGGTGATTGGATATTGATTTGGTTAGAAATGAAGACCTTCCTCTGTGGTTCATCCTCCCTCCTGTCCTGTGCATCATTTATATTGTATTTTCTGAAAATCAATTTAATTAAAAATGTCATGTATGGTTTATTGAATTTCATCTGAAAAATAAATGATAACAAGAAAAATGGTTTGGCCTTGTAACCAAACAGACGGATATTTTGGATAGTGCTAGGTTTGGGGAGAAATAAAACTAATGCTTTAAATATCAGTTAATGACAACACTGTTTTACCAGTTCTGTGTGGGAGAAAAAGATGTTTTTATTTGATAATGGAAAATAGAATACTTAAAGCAGTCTCTTGCAGTAGTTATGAAATGTTCATGTTTGTTTCTTATGGGATGTTATCACTCTGCAACCAAAGAGTTCTGATTCCAGATCTATTTCAGAGAATAATAACCAAAATATACCTTCTATTATGTACTTTGTTAATGGAAACTATACTTTTTCTGTTGCTCATGGAAAGAAATCCCTGAAATTTTGACTCAGGCTGTGGGAGAAAATTCTCCTTTGTCTTAAAAGAGAAGCAAGGAAAGCTGGACTTTCTCCCTCTGGAGAAGAGCATGGAAAATAGCAGCAGGAAACCAACCATCTTTGCACCAGGAGGGAAACCAGTTTCAGGAAGAAGCCAGCGCTGTGTCTATAGCGGCTCCTCTCTATCAGGGCCTTTCAGCTTCTGCACTGCCGACATTTTTGGCCGGGCAGTTCTTTCTGGTGGGAGCTGCCTTGTGTATTATGGGATATCAATAGTATCATGGGACCTGTCCCATAGATGACAGTTGCAACCAAAATTGTCTTCAGATATAGCCAAATACTTCTCAAGGGGACACAGTTGCTCTAAAGTCATGCAACAGAAATACAAGGTGACCTACGTATGGAATTTTAAATTTTTCTTGGAGCTACATGAAAAATAAAAAGAAGCAAATGAAATTAATTCAAATAATACATTCTATTTAATCTAAAGATTCAAAATAAAATCTCAATTATAATTACTATAAACCAATTGAGATATTGTATGTTCACTTTTTTTGGTATAAATTCTGACGTTTAGTGGTATTGTATACTTAGAGGATATCTCAGATCTCACTAGCTGTGTTTCAAGTATGCAACACCTACGAGTGGTTAGTGGCCACCATGTTGGACTGTACAGTTCTGAAGCCACTAATCTCTACTTTTGATTGCCAGCTAATTGACCCTATAAATATATAAATGTCCTTTTTTAAAAAAAAGGTCAGTTTGGGTGGGGTTTTCTGTTTCTTCTGTCTGAAATACCCTAGCACAAGCCTAGTTGACTATCTTGTTAGCACAGGTAATGGACATCCAAGGAGATATCTTTGCTAGCATTTCCTCCTTGTTTGCAAACCTGGGCCAATATGCCTGGCTGTGTGGCCCTAAGGGGCCGCTTCTGCTCTGACACCAGGAGCGTCTTCCTGTCAGCCCTGCGCTGGCCAATTACCTTCCTCTCTAGGGCCTTTCTTCTATGAGCCCTGCTTGCTTCTCTTTGCGTTTCCTTGGCTCCTTTGTCTGGCTACTAATCTGGCATGTCCCTTCCCCCATGCAGGAATCCCTTCCTTGTGAGCTGCTGCCATGGGCTCAGTGTGTTTCTGGTGGCAGAAAGAGTAGAGACAAAAGTGAGAATGGAATCAAGGCAGCTCTCTTGACTACATCTGGGAACTGCAGTGAAACAAAGGCTGGAATTCTTGTAGAATTGTCAACATTAGAAACCAACGGAGGTTCACGAGGGAACTGTTTTAGGAGTTTCCTCCCCATGCAGTAGGCTTGCATAATTGAAATCATTTGGATCATAAAACCCAGACTTTTACCCTGAGATCTAGAAAAGTTAGAAAAATCAAATGGCCTGATCCCTCTCCCTGTTTTACAGGTGAGAAAACTAACTCTAGAGAGGTTAAATAACGTGCCAAGTCTGCAGTGCTGGCACCAGATTCAGGACTGAAACCTGTTCTCCTGGCTTACTAAATGTTTCCATCTCAAACTGATGCCTCCTCTGTTTGCTTAGAGTTTATTGAAATAAATCCCACAGCCCTTTTTCCCCAGGTATTTAAAAAACGTAAACATTTTCTTCTGAAATAATTTTAGTATAGATAGAAACTGCAATGCTAGCACAGAGGAATCCCATGTGCCTGTCACACAGCTTCCCTAATGATGACATCTTACACAATATAATGATCAGAACCAGGGAACTGCCGTGGTACAGTACCAGCTACACATCTTATTCAGATTTTTTTTCGGTTATTACATATGCTCTTATTTTTGGCATATGTCATATGAAATTTCATCATATACATATGATCACCCCTGTAATCAGGATGCAGAACTGTCTGATCAACCCAAAGAAATTTTCTTGCTGGATGTGGCGGCATATACCTGTAATCCCAGCACTCTGGGAGGCTGAGGCAGGAGGGTCTCATGTTCTAGCCCAATATATGCAATTTACCAACTAGTGAGGTTTTGTCTCAAAAAAAAAAGAGAAAAAATATGTATATGGGGCTGGCTGGGATGTAGCTGAGTATAAAAGTCTTGGGTTCAGTCCCTAGTACCACAAAACACACACACACACACACACACAAAACTTTCTTTGACCCCTTTATAGTCATAACCTCCCTCTAACTTTAATTCTTAACACCGATCTCGTCTTTGTCACTATAACTTTGCCATTTTGAGAATATTACAAAGGGAGAATATACACCATGCAATCTCTCAAGACATGCTTCTTTCCTTTAGCATAGTTCTCCAGCAAGTCACTGAAGTTGTCACCCGTGTCAAGCACTCCTCCCTTCTTGTTCCTGAGTAGTGCTGCACCATGGCAAGGGTGCACCAGGGTTTGTTTACCCATCATCCATGAAAATGCGTCCGGTTTATTTTCTATTGTGGACTATTAAAGCAAAACAAAACAATAAGCAACTAAAAACAAAAAAGAAAACAAAAAGAAAAAAAAACCTGCTATGAACATTAAAATTTTATTGTCACTTTCCAGTGCTGTAGGCTAGGATGATGATGATGATGATGATGATGATGATGATGATGATGATGATGATGATGATCCCAGGCTCCCAGAGTGCTGGAATTACAGGTGTGTGACGCCACATCCAGTAAGAAAGTTTCTTTGGGTTGATCAGACAGTTCTACATCCTCATTACGGTGATGATCATATGTATTATTATTATTATTTACCATGACTCTTAGTTTGTAAGGATCTTTACCTGGCTGGCAGGGACAGAAAAGAAAGAAAGAAAGAAATACAAGCTGCGGATACATAGTTGATTCCCAACTTGGGACTCATTCGTGATAAACCTGACAGAAGCCTTGGTCCAGGCATATCATCACCAGGGAAGAAAATTATCATTTAGACCAGTGGTTCTCCCAGGACCACACTCTTAAATGTATCTGGGCACTGGGCACACCCAACCTGCTGAGTCTGCACCTCTCTGGGAGGGCCCGACAATCTGTGCCTTCACTTTTTTTTTTACTTTGAAAATATTTTTATTTTATTTTATTTTTAATCCTTTTATTGGTACATTTTAGGTATATAATATAATGACATTCATCATTGGAAATTTGCACCTTTACATAATCTCTCTTGGTTCTTATTTTTTCCCCAACCCATTGCCCTCCCTTCAACCCCTCCACCCCTCCCTATTTACAAAGACTTTGTTTCCACTTTTTCATTTTCTCACATTAATTCCATTCCCTTCTTTCCTTTCCCCTACCCCTCCCACTTCCCCTTCCCCTTTGCCCCTTTTCTTCCTATTTCACATTATCTATTATACCTTTTAGTCTTTATTTACACTTTCAGTTTCTCACATTAGAGAAACTTTGGTATTTACACATGTGTGTCCTATTTATTTCACTTATGATTATCACCTCAATGTGCATCCATTTAGCTATAAATATCTCTAATTTCTCATTCTTGATGCCTGAGTATTACTCCATTTTATAAAACAACCACATTTTCTTTATCCAGTCTCCAGTTGATGGGCATTTGGGCTGTTTCCAAGTTTTAGCTATTACAAACTGTGCTGCTATGAACATGGGTGCACATATATCACTGTGGTATAATTCTCTTAATTCTTTGGGGAAGATAGGCAGGAGGGGAATAGCTGGGTCAAATGGGATTTCCAGTCCTAGTTCTTTGAGGTATCTCCATACTGTTTTCCACAGTGGTTGCACCACTCTACACTCCCAACAGCAGTGGAGCAGGGTTCCTCTTTCCCCACAGCCCTACCAGCATTTGTTATTGGTTGATTTCTTGATAGAAGCCATTCTTTCTGGGGTAAGGTGGAATCTCAGCATTGTTTTCATTTGCATCTCTCTAATAACCAGTGATGTTGAACATCTTTTCATGTATTTATTTGCCATTTCTACTTCTTTGTCTGAGAAATGTCTGTTCACTTCAGATGCCCATTTTTGGATTGGGTCTTTAAATTTGGGAGGTCTGATTTTTTTAAAGTTCTTTATAGATGCAACATAGGAGACCTTTGTCTGAGGGACCGCTGGTGAAAATATTTTCCCACACTGTGGGTTGTCTCTTCACACTGCTGGTGGTTTCTCTTGCTGTGCAGAAGCTTTTTAGTAAAAAGAGATCCCACTTGTTGTTTCTGCTAGTTCATGGGCAACTGAGGTTTTGTTGATAAAATCTTTTCCTACACCAATGTCTTCAAGAGTTCTACCTAATTTCTCTTCCAGGTGGATCAGCATTTCTGTTTTAATATTTAGACCTTTAATCCATTTCAATTTTAGTTTAGTGCATAGTGAGAGATATAGGTCTAGTTTTAGTCTTTGGAAAGTTGGAACCCAATTTCTCCAGCACTATTTATTAAAGAGGCTATCTTTCCTCCAGTGAGGGTGTTTGGCTCCTTTGTCAAAGATGAGGTGGCTGAGTGTGTCTGGAGTTGGTTCTGCATCTTCTGATCTGTTCCACTGGTCCTCTGAGCTCTTTCTTTGCCAGTACCATGCTGTTTTTATCACAGTAGTTTTGTAGTATGGTTTGAAGTTGGGGGTTGTAATACCCCTGCCATGTATTTGTTACCTAGAATTGCTTTTGCTATTCTGTGTCTCTTCTTGTTCCAAATGAACTTTTGGATTGTTTTCTCAAGGTCCATGAAGTATGCTGCTGGGATTTCAATTGGATTGCATTGAATCTATATAGCAGTTTTGGAAGTATGGCCTTTTTCACTATGTTGATCCTTCCTATCCAGGAGCAAGGGATGTCTTTCCATTTTCTCATATCGTCTTCAATCTCTCTTTTCAAAGTGCTATATTTTGCAGAGAAGAGGTCTTTGATTTCTTTTTCTAGGTTGATTCCTAGGTATTTCAGTTTTTTGGATGCTATTGTGAAAGGAATTATTTTCCCTATTTCTCTCTCAGTGAGTCTGTCATTGGTGTAGAGGAAAGCTATTGATTTTTGTGTGTTGACCTTGTATCCAGCTACTCTACTGAATTTGGTTATTAGGTCTAGAAGACTTTTGGTGGAGTTCTTGGGGTCTTCTATATAGAGTATCATGTCATCTGAAAATAATGACAATTTGACTTCTTCATTTCCTATTTTTATTCCTTTTATTTCTTTCTCTTGTCTAATTGCCATGGCTAATGTTTCCAAAACTATATTGAACAAGAGTGGTGATAGTGGACATCCTTGTCATGTTCCTGATTTTAGTGTGAAGGATTTCAGTTTTTGACCATTTAATATGATATTGGCTGTTGGCGTTTCATAGATGGCTTTTATCAGATTGAGGTAGAGACTGTCTATTCCAATTTTCTGTAGGGTTTTATCATAAATGCATGTTGGATTTTGTCAAATGCTTTCTCTGCATCTATGGAAATGATTGTATGGTTTTTCTTTTCAGCTTTATTGATATAGTGTATTACATTTTCTGATTTGCATATGTTGAATCATCCCTGCATTCCTGGGATGAATCCCACTTGGTCAGTGGGTATGATCTTCTTGATGATCTTCTGCATTGTATTTGCCAGTATCTTATTAAGGATTTTTGCATGTATGTTCATTAGGGAGATTGGCCTATAGTTCTTCTTTTTTCAGTTGGGTCTTTCTCTGCTTTGGGGATCAAGGTGACACTTGCTTCCAGGAATGAATTCTGGAGTATTGCTTCCCTTTCAATTTCACTGAAGAGTTTAAACAGTAGTGGCAGTAGTTCCTATCTTAATGTCTTGTAGAATTCAGCAGTGAAGTCATCAGGACCTGGCCTTTTCTTAGTTGGTCAGATTTTAATTACATTTTCTATTTCATTGATTGATATTGGGTTGTTTAGAATTTTTAGGTCTTCTTTGTTCAACTTTGGTAATTCATACGTGTCTAGGAATCTGTCCATTTCTTCTGTGTTTTCCATCTTATTGACATATAGGTTCTTGAAGTAGGTATTGATGATCCTCTGGATTTCTGCTGGGTCTGTTGTAATCACACCCTTTTCATTCCCAATTGGATGGATTTGGTCTTTTCTTTCTTTTTTTCTGATAAGGTTGGCTAAGGGTTTGTAAATTTTGTTTATTCTTTTGAAGAACCAATTCTTGGCTTCATTAACTTTTTTGTATCATTCTCTTAGTCTCCATTGCATTGATTTCTGCCCTGATCTTTACAATTTCCTCCTTTCTATGGGCTTTGGGTTTGTTCTGTTCTTCTTTTTCTAAAAGCTTGAGGTTCAGCATCAGTTTGTTTAATTGGGCTTGCTCTGTTTTCCTAATATGTGTATTCACTCTTATGAATTTCCCTCATAAGACTGTTTTCATTGTGTCCTATAGATCCCAATATGTTGTATTGTCATTGTCATTAAATTGAAGGAACTGTCTGATTTCTTCTTTAGTTTCCTCTGTGACCCATTGATTATTCAGAAGTGTGTTGTTCAATTTTCATGGTTTATGAAATTCTTGCGTTTTCTTTTGCTATTGATCTCCAATTTCATCACACTATGGTCTGATAATATACAATGAATAACTTCAGTTCCTTTGTACTTACCTAAATATGTTCTAAGAGTGAGTATATGTTTATTTTGGAGAACGATCCACTTGCAGCTGCAAAGAATGTGTATTTTGATTTTGTGGGGTGGTACACTCTGTAAACATCTGTTAAGTTCAGTTGTTCAAGAGGTTGACTGAGTTCTAGTATTTCGTTGCTTGATTTTTGTGTAGCTGATCTACCTATTTGTGACAGTGGGGTATTGAGGTCCCTCACTACTATTGTATCAGTGCTTATATAATTTTTCATGACCATTAATATTTGTTTTATATAGTTGGGTGCACTAGTGTTTGGTGCATAGATATTTATGATTGTCATCTCTTCCTCTTGGGTTGTTCCCTTTACAAGGATATAGTGTTCTTCTTTGTCTATCTTAATCAGTGTGGGTTTGAAATTCACTTGGTCTGAAAAGAGGATAGCTACTCCTGCTTTTTTTGGTGTTCCTGTCACATGGAGTATTGTTTTCCACCCTTTAACTTTCAGTCTATGAGTTTCTTTTTGAATTAAGTGTGTTTCTTGTATGCAGCATATTGTTGAATCTTGCTTCTTGACCCATTCTGCCAGTCTATTTCTTTTGATTGGTGAGTTGAGACCATTAACATTGATCGTTATAACTGATATGTATTGAGTTATTATTGTCACGACTTTTTCTTTTTGTTGGATTCTCCTCCTTTACATTTAATTTCTTGTCATGCACAATGGATTCATTTTGCTGGGCTTCCTGGGGTTGTGATCCTCGTTCTCTTTTCCTAGGAAATTGTCTAAAATTTTTTGGAGTGCTGGTTTGGTATTCAAGAAATTCTTAAGGAGCTCTTTGTCATGAAAGTATCTTATTTCACCATCAATTTTGAAAGGTAGTTTTGCAGGGTACATCAATCTGGGTTGGAGGTTGTTTTCCTTTAGGGCTTGAAATACATCACTCCAAGCTCTTCTTGACTTGAGAGTTTGCATTGAGAAGTCTGCTGTAATTCTGATGGGCTTTCCTTTGTATGTGATTTGTTTCTTTTCTTGAACTGCATGTAGAACTTTGTTCTTCTGTTGGGTTTCTGGAATCTTAACAATTATATGCCTATGTGTAGTTTTTTTGGATCAAGGCTAAATGGAGTCCTATGTGCCTCACTTATCTCTATATCAAATTCTTTTCTCCTACTTGGACGTTTTCTGCCATCACTTGTGTGAACAATATTTTTTTATGTCACCTGCAATCTCTCCTGTTTCTTCATTGACTCCAATCAGTCTTATGTTATTCTTCTTTGCATCGTCTAGCAGCTGTTGGATTGATTTCTCATGGTCCCTTACAATTTTAAAGAAATTTTTCTTTTCCTGGTCACTAATTGCAATCTTATCTTCTATATCTGAAATTCTGTCTTCACATTGGGTCATTCTGCTGGGTAAACTTTCAATGGATATTTTAATCTCCTGGAAATCTGTTTGCATCTTTTTTATGGATTCCATTTGTTTCCTATGCTGGGATTCCATCATGTTCCTCAGCTCCTCTATTTTTTTCAATCTGTGTCCTCTCTAGATTTATTAATCATGTATTGCACTATGGGCACAATCTTTGCTGTTATGTGAGAAATTATTTCTGATTTCATTTTTTCCAGATCCTTTTTGTTGCTAGTTCAGGGAGTCCAGGTGGTTGAGTATCAGAGTGTTCCATGTTGTTTCCCTTTGGGGTTGCTGTAGGTGATCTAGAAGTCTGGTTCTGAGGCTTTTTTTATGTGTCTTCTCATTTCAACAGGGGTGGGGGTGGTGGTAGTGCTGCTGGTGCCTGAGCGGCTCATCTCCTCTGTGCTGGGAGTGGTAGTAGGCTGGCCTGGAAGCCTCCTACTCTGCACTGGGTGCTGTGGCATGCCAACCCAGAAGACTCCTCTGTCTGTGCCTTCACTTTTGCAGAGCAACTGGGTAAGGTTGTAGCCAATGACTTCCTGTTTGCACCAGAAGGAGGCTTGGAGGCACCCAGAGGCTGATTCACTCTGTACTGTGAGACCACTGGCTGAGTCCATGCTTCTGCTTGTTTGCTAATCATTTCGACAGAGAATGCCTGCTGTGTCCACATAACCTCGTACATTTTAGCACAACTTGTGTTTCAAATAGTTTCCTTGCCCTACTTACACATGGAGGAAACGTGGAAGTTTAATGAACTCAGAGGCACCAGGGGGATGTTGTGTTGGTCCAGGGAAGGTTTCTTTAGATCAGTGGCTATTTCTCATTTGAGTATATAAACTTGGAAAACAGCAAAGGCTCTTATGCAGATGAGTTTTAGGGCAGTAAGTATACCAGGGTTAGGAGATTAAATAGAATAAGATCTAGTCTGGCCTTAGGTGACATTGAGAAGCAGGAAAAGGCTGTCTGTGTCCAGCTTGTTTCTGTATTTTAGTTTTCCCTTTCTACCCTGACTCTTTGTAGTTCTTTGTTTTTGTTAGTTTTCCTCTTTCCTCTTTCCTTGCCTTACTTCTCCAGGAGCATCAATCAAAATGTGCTGTTGTCTGTTGAGATCATTTAACACAGACCCTTTCCTCTGCTGGATGACACCAGATTCATTAGACAAGAGAATCCCTCAATTTTGTAATAAACTTAGCAGGTTATGCCAAAGACGTACTGTCTCTCCTTACTGACTCCTTGCTTTGCTGTAGGAAAAGTACTGCAGTCCAGCCTGACAGTGAATGTAGGTATTTCAGGCACACTGCAGGAAGCACAGGGATGATAATCTTCCTATCTGCATTATTTACAATAGCTCCGATTTTTAGAGGGTGCCAGCCAGTCACATTCCTCTCCTGCTGATGATTCATTTGGATGTGTAGGATGTGTGTACACGTGTGTGTACATGTGCATGTGCATGCGCATGCATGAACACTTAGTGGGGAGGTGCTGCCTGGTAGGGAGGCCACTAGATGCTCTGCAGAAGCAGAAGGAGACTGTCCATCGGCGGGTTCCATGTCAGCAGTAGTGGCGAACCTATGGCATGTGTGTGCTGCAGGGAGTGGCCCGTTTGTATCATTGAAAGCTCTGAAAGGTTGCCCATCACTCATCTAGGGGAACTTATCTATTTCAAGTGAAGAGATAAAAGCATAGATCAGGCTAATCTCAATCATTTCTTTTCCTCTTTTTCTGTGCGTTCGGTTATGCTTTCACCATTTGACTTTTGAATTCGTTTTGCTTTGTTTAAAAGCCACAGCTGGCATGTAGGTAGTGCTCACAACTCTCAGTCCGTACTGGTGAGCTTCTCTCCGCACAGGAGGTGGGTTTCGGGAGGGGGTGAGCGTGAAGACCAGCACCATCTCACAGCCCAGAAGGATCACGGGAAGAGGACAGTCTCGCTGGCTTTATCCTAACTCCTCAGTAAACTTTTCTTTTAAGAGTCCTTGTGTGCTTGTGTGCTTGGGATTCTAGCTCCACTGCCCCCCCTCCCCCAGAGCGCAGAGAGAATGGATGATGACCCAGTGGCTTCTTAGGGCAGATTCTAATTTCTTTCTGCGAAGGCTGCCCTGAAATCCAAAGCATTATTATTTCCTCCAATTTAAAACCCTGCCTGATGCTGAATGGGTAAGCACCTAATTTCACCTTCCGAGGCAATTGGGAAGCGTTTTGTGCTAAAAGAAAGAAGAAAAGAGGATTCTGGAGGATAATTGAATGAAAATCCCTTTAAGGTGCCAGAAAAACGGCTTCTTTCCAGAAGGGATGAAACGAGGTCAAAATATATTTGTTAAAAATGCGGGGCATGAAAGCCCTAATTATTTCTTTGGAAAGTCGAGTCTTTTAAAGACTTAAACAAAAGCTTCAAGAAGGTAAAAGCTGGGAGAAATTGCCCCATGGCTTTAGAAAAGGTGAACCCCAAAGGAAAGCAATTACTGGTTGACAATGGTCTATTAACAGGAATTATTCTCTAGCCCAGCCCGGCCCTGGATTTGGGATGAGACCTAGAAAGACCCCCTGGTGGTCCTGCCTGGGTCTTCACAGGTGAAGAGGTGGGAGGGACAGGGGACATGGCCAGATGTGACAGACAGAACTGGGTTTGCTGACCGCGGGAGCTGAGAAATTATCCTTATTCCTTATATTCTAAGGAAAATGTCATTCCTCTTGGAGCAGAATGGTGGGCTGCTGGATAGAGTTAGATGTGTACTGTCATCACCAGCCCTTTATTTACTAGTCTCATGATCTTAGGCACATTTCTTTATGCTCATCTCCCTTGTTTGTGAAGCAGGGAAAATATTGCCTGCCCCAGATGGTAAAAATGAAGTCAGGTGGTGCTGGGGCTGATATAGGACAGATGCTCCACAGGAGTTGGTTCTGTGGATCTTTGGTCCCCTCCCTGCGTGGTTTGGATGTTGGCGGGCAGCACACTGAGCCCTTGCTCTTGGCTTTGTAGTGAGTCATAGAAGTTTGCTCCAGGTGCTTATCTCATACTTTGATCGCCTGCTGCTAAGTGCCAGTGACAGTCAGCTTCTCTTCCCTCTCCCTCCAGCCCTAGGGCTACCAATACACTGATCTTCCCAACTATCCACATCCAGAATCAGTGCCAAGACTGGCAGAGTCTTGGAAGGAGTTTGCCTTCTTGCTCCTTTCATATTCAGCGGGTGGCAGGGCAGTATTTTTTTCCAGGAGGAGTTGCTGTGGCTGAAACAATCCACTGTATATCTTAGGAACGTCACACGTCTTGCAGAACACCCGGGATCATCTCAGTTTGGACAGTTGGCATCTCAGCTGTTCTGAGATTCAGCTGGGTGCTCTTCCTGGTTCTCCATCAATCACTTTCATGGCAGGAACTGATAAGCCAGCAGGAACCCTCAGTGCTTCTCCCGTCCCTTCCTGATTGACTAGATGCTCTCAGAGCTGGGGCCGGGACAGTGCGTGGGCTTCCTGGCCAACTGAGCTGCAGATTAGCTGTGGGCAGTGGGTGGAAAGAGGTTGAGGAGCCCCTCCCCAAGTGGCTGAGAGACTGCTTTGAAAAGATTATGAAGTCTTGTTAAAAATAGACACCCACAGAGCTGTCAAATTGGTGGAAACAAAGGTTTCTTGAAGGTTTCAAAGACTGGATGTCCTCCACAGCTTTTAAAGAGACCATTAATTCAGAGCCAAGGGCTCTCATGTGGTTAGCCAGTTGGGGAATAGCCTCCATAGTACATGTAGACTTTGCAGGCATTGGTCCTCTTTGTCTTACCCTAGGAAGTCTTCTCCTTGCAAGCACTGGCAAGAAATAGCAACTCCTTTCTACTTTCCCACTTGATCCAGTAGGAGGGGTCTTCTGGGTGATGTGAGACTATATACATGCAGGTTATAAAAATATGAACACAGACTTTGTCCTTGTAGAGAGGTCCTGGATTTTTACAGTACTTATGTTGGGGCATATTTGTAACTAAATGCAATGGGTTGCAATCTTGGTGAGTGGGAATCCAAACAGCACAACCAGGAGATAAAAGAGTGGAGAAAGATTCATTCCCTTCGGTAATTAAGGAGAGCACTGGAGTTACATGGAAAACCATGAGCTCCCTGAACAAAGGAAGCATGGGGATTTTACTCCAGAAGTTTATACATATTCACATAGGAAAGGACAGAGGGATGGACACATATCTGAGCATGCTCAGTTTAAGGTTATGGAACACACATTCAAAGGAGAAAAATGGAGGACAAGAGTGTTTCTGGGCATGTTCAGTTCAATATTATAATGAGTCAAATTTGCTCTAAGTCACCTAAAAGAATGAGTCATAGTGGCTAGTTTTCTGTAAGTTTCTGCAAAGAGTTTTAGCTGAAACATACAAACAAATAACAACTCTGAAGCTGTGTTAATGTAGGGATTTGATCCTGCTTCATTTAGTGGTTAACTTCTTGACAGAGAGCATGAAGAATATTAGACAAGCAGCAGCAGCAGCAGCTTGCTTTTTAATTATGTCCCCCCTTGGGTCCCCCGGGGATATACCTCTTGAACTTTCTGCCCTATCCTTTTTTCCTAAGTTGGTAGAACTCAGTGCCAGAGACAAATTTGAGCACTGTGTAATAGAACAGAATTTTCTAACAACCAGAGCTACGCCAGAAGTCATGGCGCTGGAAATGTGTAAGCTCGAGAGTTGGAGTGGTCTCTGAGCTGTGCACCCAGAGTTCCTCTCCAAGCCAGAGAGATAGAAGGGTTGGCTTCTTGCTTTCAGGAGTTACTTTAAACCCAAGTTCATCATGTGCCTGAAAAACTGCAATGAGAAATTCCCTGCATAATATTTCCCTGATAACCTTAAATTCAGGTTTGTTTGGCCACAAATTTCAGTAGTTAAAGGAACATGCAGAAACTGATGTGGATAAACTGAGTGCAGATCTGGTGCAGGAAGTTGGGATATTTCACTTTCTCACTGGAAACAAATACAATCATGTCCTTTCCATTACCTAATTGCTTACTGATTAACTTTGTGTTTTCATCCCACACTTATTGAGTGCCTGCTATATGCCAAGTACTATATTGAGGACAAGGAGGTGAGAAGTGAGTAACATATTTACCTTCAAAGATGTGAACCTAGCAAAGGGAACATAACTGGTAAGCAGTTTTAAGATACAGGGAATGTGAAAATTTTGTTACTGACTTCAAAAGATAAAAGCCCTTACCAGCTGAGGTGTGAGGTGGTGAGGACCATCTTCTATTTGAAAATCCATTTTCAGAGCTTGGTGGTACATGGAACTGTATGAGCTCCTACTTGCATGAAGCACACAGAACTCGATAAGGTCTCATCCTAAACAACAACACCAGCAGCATCACAGTAATCTTATTAATGCTTTCTCTCCAACATTATACACATCCATCATTCAGAGTCCATAGACCACTGGTTCCAAGACCCGCCCCTGTTCCCCAAACACTCATACATATTCCTTTATGCAGAAGGCATTGAGTCCATCTCTGAGAGTTGCCAAAGGCCTAACAGTCTCAGCATTGCTGCAAAGTCCAAGTCCCAAGCGTCCTTTGAGTAATAAGACAAGCTCTTACCCGGAAGCCCCTGTAAATTGAAAAGAAAGTTAAACACTTCCAACATTCAATGGCACAAGATAGACATTTCCATTCTAAAAGGTACAAGTGGGGGGATACAAAGGAATGGGACCAAAGCAAGATCAAAGTCCAGCAGGACAAACAATAAGTCCTTTAGTTCTATGTCCAACATCTGGAGGAATCTGTGGCAAAACGTAAACTTCAAAGGGCTTAGGTGGCTCTGCCCCTATGGCACTGCTGGTGGTTGTAGCTCAGATGACTTCTCTCTTTGGCCAGCGCTGATCCCTCCTTGCAGTTTTCCTCAGATGACCCATGTACCTGGTGTCTCTAAACTTCTGGGGTCTCCACTGCACCTTCCACTCACACTCACAGCTTCACACATTGCCCTCTCAGGAGCACACTGGCTGGCCTCCCAGGCAGGCCTTCTTCTGAAATTTGGGTGGAAGCCTTCCTGACCTCACAACCCCCGGCTTCTGCATTTACCTAAAATCAGCACCACATGGATAATGCCATGATCTGCCACAGGCTGGAGCAGTAGCCAGGCTTCATTCTCTCTTGGATGTACAGGTTGAGTGCCTATGAACCAAAGTCCTGAGGAACAACTTCCCTAGGCTGCCACCATTCTAGAACGTGTTGCTCTGGGGCTCTCTTTTCAAAGCGAAGTCTTTCATTTTTGCAATTTTGAGGCTGGGAAGGGTAGAATCCTGCTGGTTCTTGTGATGTCCTCAGGCCATCTTTTCTGTTGTCTTCTGAGATACTTGGGTTTTTCTTGCTAGTTTTTTCAGCGACCATTTTCTCCTCTGTCCATCTTTGCAGGCCACAACTTTACTGGAGCTTACTTTCTGACCAAACTCAAAATGCTTTAAATTAGTCTGCTGGGCTCCTGCTCTTGATTCTCAACGTAAAACTGGCTAAAAACCCCCAACAGTAGCCATGCCACTACCTCAACATTAGACTGCCTTAAAATTTCTTTTGGCAGGTTAATTAGTCCACTCTCCTTAATTTCAGCCATAGACAAAGTCGCTGGACATGAGAAAAATGCAGAACAACTTTCTGCCAAGGCATAACACACATGTTCTGAAGTCCAATAGCCAATGCATTTTTTCTTCCCAACAGAAACTTCCTGAGCTGGCCTTTACAGGCAGCATTTCTATCAGCACTCTGGTCTTCTGAGCTTCGACCAGAATCTCCCATCAAGAACAGGGTAAGGCATTCCAGCTCTACTTTTTCAGCTGGCATCTCCAAACTTTTCATAACTCTTCCCCTTCCCATGAGACAGCTCCAAAGGCTCCTAAACCTCATGGTCAGGGACAGTGACAGAAACAGCCCCACTCCAGGTACCAAAATCTGTATCCATCAGTGTTTATTAGAAACAGATATAATACAAGGCATACAAATATATAAGAATTTACAGATTGGCTTATGATGGCTTCCCACACAGTTGGGTGTGCAAGAATGAAAAGTCAGTCTGTGTATTGAGGATCTGAAGGATCCAGTTGAAGGCCTGGAGTTCTGTGTAGTGTCCTGTGTGAGTCCATATCAGGAGGCCAAGGATTTATGCTGGAAGGCTGAAGGGTCCGTTCTGGAGGCTAAAGAGTCTATGCTGAAAGCCAGGAGATGATGTCCAAGGAGAAAGTGAAGACTAGAGCTCCTCTGAAGGAACGGAAGCAAGCCTTCCTTCTTCATTTCTCTTTTATGGCATTCTGGTGATAATCTTCCCTTGGGTGGGCCTTTCCACACCCGGAACTATGGTGAGCCAATTCAGTTGGATGTAATTTATTCAAGTTGATACAATCAGTCAACCATCACAGAAGTAACCTGAATGCTATTGGTTGAAATTGGCAGAACCATCCACAAGAAATGCCTGCTCTTCTTTTTCTATCAATTTACTCACTAAGAATTTAGAAGATGCTAAGTAAAGGAACTTGACCAACTGAGTCATAATTGTGACCAGGCCAAAAATGGACCAGGTTGGTAAAGGGCATGGCTATACAATGTCCATATTATTTTATGGTTTTTCAAGGTGAAGCTAATATGGGTTTTGGTAGTTTGTCTAGGAATCACAAAGACTTACACTAGCTATTATTGTATGGTTTCTGCATGGCTGGACTAATAGCACCTGTGGGATGGAGGGACATAGGTGAGCAATTCACTGGTTACTAAACTAAACTCTATAGCACAATGGTAAACTCACCAGTTGTCTGCTGTGGACCCAAGACTGCAGGAGAAGACAAATGGGCAGAGATGACCTGCTAACCCATGGTAATGAGGAGAGAGGCCTGAGGCTCCTGGTCTCACTAAGATGGCCACATGAAGGACTCAGCTGCTGAATTTACCTTCTCATCTGTAGCCAGTGGATTAACTAGAGCTAGTGCATTTTGGGGTACAGGGCCAAAGGAAAAGGATGGCTCTAGGGGTACTGAATACATACAGTGCTGGGCCTCAGAAACACTGCTCACATCCAAGATAAAGGTTTGTTTTCTACTTCAGCTCTAATAATTTCTCATCAACACGTCCTTATTTACATAGTGGGACAAAGTGGCAGACTCAAGGTCCTAGAGTTACAGAAAGGAAGAAGAATAATAGCACAGTGATTCTGCTGTGCAAATTACCCCAGAATAGGCAGCCTAGACAATTTGCTTTCTCACAGTTCTGGAGGCAAGAAGTCCAAGACCAAGGTGTTGGGAGGCTTGTTTCCCCCCAGGCATCTCTCCTTGAGTTCCAGATGGTTGCCTCCTCCCCTTGTCGTTACACAGCCTTTGGTCTGTGCATACAAACATCCTTGGCATCTCGTTTCTCTTCTTTATGGGCATGGTTCTATTGGATTGGGAACCCACACTAACGACCTCATTAAGCCTAAATTACCTCTTTAAAGACTCTGTCTTCACTTCAGTCACTGTGGGCACCAGAGATTCAACATATGAATCTTGGAAGCATAAAATTCAGGCTGTAAGAGAGCCCCAAAGGGGGAGCACATAAAGACATCTCCAGTGTGTGATATTTTCTTTAGTTTGTGATAAAATGAGCAGAATAATTGGCTTGTCCTTTACCTAGCTAAGCTTGACTAACCCTAGAGTCTTCCTACACTTTCATTTCTAACGACGCACTTCTTTTGTGGCATTTCTTTGTGCCAAAATTAAAATCTCCTGCACACCCCACAATTCAAATCATCTGGGCTCACATGAACTCTCCTCATGGCTCCTTCAAACCTATCTTCATGTGTCTTTCTTTAAATGCTGGTGATTACCAATGGTAATGTCTGAGTGCTTAGCAGAGTGCTCTTAGGAGGTCATTAATGAAACATTTTCAAGTTTCAGACAAAAGGGCTTTTCTCAGGGAACAAGGGAAAGGCAAGATGAACGTAGCATCTCTACCAAGCTCCAACCACCAGGATAAGGCCAAAAAATCATGCTTGGACTAATGACCTTCACTTGTGTTTGTCTCTATTCTAGGACCCAGGGTTTCTAGAAATGGGGCCACGACTAAAGATTGAAATAACCATGCTCCTTAAAATCCTGAATGAGCTTTGACATATACACAACCAGGAGCATTTAGCACACAAAAGGGACCTGCATTTTCTTCCAATTTTCCAACTATGTGAAGACATCTGATAGAGATGGTTCTACCCAGGGCAGGTGGCAGTGATGGCTGGCAGGCCTGGTGGTCCCCAGCAGGGACAGCATCCCAGGTGGTGATGCAGGAAGCAACAGACAGGCAGAAGAGCTCGTCTGTGGCCAGTGATGCAGAGTAAAACCCATAGAGGTGCCCTGACAGGCAGGGTGGCCTCCTCTTGGACCTCCTAGAAATGTAAGGACCTGGTCAGTCATGTACTTTTTGGGGAGAGCACATGCAATATACCTTTTGGGTCTCCCTAAAATAGTTAGGCTAGGCTTGGAGCCCTGGCCTATTGGGTTTGAGTAGGAAAGAAATGATAGTTAAATATGGCCTATTCTTTCATCCTGAGGTGGACATTTTTAAAGCAAAGCTTCTGTAGTCTTCGGAATGTGACTGAGACAAACGAATGGCCTGCCATCATTGTCACTAACCTGGAGTTTTTGGAGGATTGAGATTTTAGGAGTGTTTTGGAAGATGGTAAACCTGCACAGGTAGCAGAAGAAAGGCATTTCTGGATCCTAGGCATGTCTTAAAGGGAGCTGCCTTTTCAGCCATGCCCCTGTACTCTGAAGCCACATGTGGATCCAGACTCGATTTTTCTGTATTGTTCATTTGGGAGCCCCTCAGAGTCTACTTTGTTGCTATAATTAAATATCAGAAGCAGGCTATCATATAAGAGAAAGAGGTTCATTTTTGCTCACCGTTTTTGGAGCTACAAAGTCCAAGGGCCTCATCTGGTGATGGCCTTGCTGGCAGAGTCCTGAGGTGGCACAAAACATCACATGGCAAGGAGTGTGTGTGTGTGGTCTTCACTGTTCTTACAAAGCCACCAGGATTCAACTGTGGGGCTCAACATTAATGACTTCATCTAATCCTAATCACTTTCCAGAGGTCCGTCTCTAAACAGCACAATTGGATTAAATTTGCTTCCTCTAAATAATTCTCAGGGGGTGGTAAATCTCAACACATAAAGCCTTGGGGACACCGAAGCCATAGAAGCATCAGGTATGGGGACCTCGTTAGTGTTATCTTGGCCCATGGGTCAGTTTGTGGGTGATATCATGTTCTTGTATTTCCAGTTGCCTCATAAAGTGAATCACGAAGGTGTTCATACTGCAAGGTTTTCTGGGAAGCTGTGTTGCATGTTAATAGCTGCTGTTTGTCCCAGTATGGTCAATTTCCCAGTGGCCTTCACCAAGCCAGCCACCAAAGGTCTTTCTTGTGGAATGAGGTTGAAGTCTAAGATTTGGACTATTTCTCTATTAAGAATCATTTCCTTTTGCTGCTGGTCCAATATTTGGAAAGACTTTCATCCACTGTATCCATATGCTAGTTTGCTGGGAAATCGTTGTTTTTCCCACTTTTCTTTTGTAATAAATGATACAATTGTCCTTTCCAGGCTCTGACCTTGATGAGCTTGCCAGTTTTGCCAGATTTTGTCAGGACCGTGCAGAACCAAAGCAGGGATGTGACAATGACGTCAGGCTGGGCCCATGCATGGCTTTTATTAGCACTTTTGAAATGCTGAAAGGAGCTGTGAACATTCTTCTCTTTGAGGAGCTCTAAGGTCTCAGGCGCTCGGGATGGGCACAGCCCTTTAATTTTTTCAAAGTTGTTCTGCTGTGTGGTCTGAGTGAGGGAAATGGCAAAGAGTGGAGAGGCATCTGGGTGTCCCATCTGGCGGCCGTCCTGGCGGGGGTGCATTCCTGGCATACACGTGGCATGCCGCAAAACGTGGAGGGAGGGTTAGAATGTTTGCAGATCCTGGCCTTGAACTCACTTGTGTGTGTGAGGGTACAGTGAGGGTACACACAGGCACTGGGGATCCTGTCCCTTCTCTTTCAGGGACAGTGGAGCCAAGGGAGGGGTGGGGCAGAGGGAGGAAGAGGTGGCAGCGCATGAGAAGCAAAGCTTTGGGCACTGCTGGGGAGAAAAGAAGGCATTCATGCTGATATTGTTTTCCAATAATTGCAGTTATCAGGAGAGAAACCAGGACTGGTGACAGCAAATTACGGAGTGACTGAGAGACAGAAATATGTGTAGTGAGTGAAGAAAACATTGAAGGTAAGAGGGGAGGTGGGGGAGGAGTGGAAGTGGAGAGAGAAGATAGGAGAGGAGAGGACAGGAGAAGCGAGGAGAGAGGAGGGAGGAGAGCAGAGGGGCTGTGGGGACGGAGTGGGCCAGTAGTGTCCATTTTCCCCCATGTTGGACCAAAGTGCAATGCCTTTTCTTTGCTTTCAGAAAAACTTTAAAAAATTTACACAATTATAGAACAATAGCAACAGACCTCCATGGCATATATTTCATAATGTAGACAGGTGATTTCTCACAGTTTTGACAATTCTGGGTAGGAATTTCATTTCCCTCAGTGGCAGGTGGGGTGGTGGGGAGTTTGCTCTCCCCATGAGGCCTCCCTGCCCATGCCTGGGTCCTGGGCACAGAGGAGCAGGATGCTTGTTGCCCACTCTGGGGCCCTTCCCCAGCATGTGTTGCTGCCACATTGCTCTTCCCTGGCGATCTGTTCCTCATCTGAGAGCAATGGATACTTGAGGAATGCTTGTTTGGCCACAGGAGGAAAAGGCCCAGAATGAAGCCATGCGATCGATGCTTTCCTCTGGGCTCCAGGAGAGCCTGGGGCCCAAGAAGAGGGAAGAGCTCATGTATTGTACCATAAAATTCTAGGAACGCTCCATCTGCTCTGCAGGCCTGAGAATATTCACAGTGATAGTGTATAACAATTTCCTGGTGTATGCTTCTTAATACCAGTCTGTGAAAATAACAGTCCAACCGCATGAGGTCATGAGGACCAAGTGCAGGGCCATATGCTGTGGGCCAGGCTGGTGCTGACTGTTGTGTTCTGGTGCTTGCTAGTCTGAGAAAAAGAAGAAATCTGAGGGTAGGAATGGGCCTCAGGAGTAGGAGGAAGGGAAGGAGGATGAGGATGCATGAGTCCATCTTAGCCAAAGCCATGCCCACCAATCAGAACATAATAGGGAAGGGGCGTAATTGTTGGGGATTCAGTGTGCCAGGAAATGTTTATATTTTGTCTCAATCCTCTCTAAATATCAAGTGGGTGTTGTAAGCTCCATTTTCTAGTGGAGGAAAGCATGTCTCAGATACAGTAAGTCATTTGAAGGTTGTAAGGGGATGGGGGGAGTAGTCAACTCCAGGTCTTTCCAGTTCCAAAGCCACGGTCACTGTTATTATGCTGTAGGTGTTTCACATTTGGAGAAAGTTGTCTTCATCATGAGTGAAAATCTCCAACTGGAGTTTATGGGATGGTGGGAGCTGGCTTAGTGGATGTCATCTGAAGGAACCAGACATTGTTTTGGGAGCCCTGGGAGGAACTTGTCTTTCTCCTTTCCAGGCGTGGGTGATTTGGGATGTGTTGTATGGGGACAAGTGTGATTGGGGACGAGTGGCCAGTGACTATGAACAATGGTTGGCCTCTTGGAAGACTCATTGTCCTTAGGTCAACTTCAGGCTGACCCACCTCTGAGGGACACAACATGCCCAACACCTCCTGGCCCCTCATAGGAAGATGAGCTCTGTGTGTGTGTGTGTGTGTGTGTGTGTGTGTGTGTATGTATGTGTGTATTCCCTAAACATAATTCAAAATAACTTGAAATTTTGGTTCTGTCGTATCTCTATTTTTCAATAAAAATATAGCTAACTAAATATCTTCTATGTCTTAGATTACATGCCCAATGCATTTTAATGTTCACAACAATCCTATCAGGAACGTGGAATTTGCTATATGGCATAGAATTAAAAATAGGCCCAGGCTGGGTAGATCAGCTTGCTGGAACAGTACTATGAAGAAGTTTGTTAATTTGAGATTTAGACTCCATCTCTCTGATTTTAGAACTGTCTCCTACTAATGACCAGCCATCTCAAGAAGGACCAGGAAAGCTTTGGTTCCCTTGAGCATACCAGGTGTGCTTTGGATAAAACAGTGCAAGGTGGTATTTGTGACCAACTAAATAACTTGTGTTGGGAATTTAGTTAAAAGCCTGCATAGTCCAGCTGCTGAATAGCACCATTCCTTAAATTGGAAACATGGATCTTTCTGTCTTCACTGAAAGTGGCTCATATTTTTTTAAAAATTACTTGTTTTATAATAGCATTGTTGAGCTATGACTCACCTACCACCCAATTCATCCACTGAACATGTGCGATTCAACAGTTTTTTCGTGCATTGATAATAGTGTGGAATCCTTACCACAGTTCATGAACATTTTCATTTCACCAACAAAATTACATTTTTAATCAAGGAAAAGAAATTAACATCACAAAATTGAGAAAGGGAAGAGGCTCTTCCATAATTCCTCTGGCTGGATTTAACATTTACTGTTATCGCCACACTTCCGAATCTTTATTTACCAAAGGTACAGAGTAACCTTGGTTGTGGTTATCTGTGCATATTGCTTTATGTCTTCTTTTTTAAATTGACATTTTCCATGTTGTTCCTTTGCACTTTTAATGGCCCACAATATGCTCTCACACTGATGGGAAGTAATTTACTAACCCAGCCCCTTTGCTGAGCCATTGGGTTTTTTGAAAATCATAAATAATGTTGCAGTGAACATCTTTGCATATAGAGTTTATTTCCCCTGTTGAAGATATTTCTTTAGTCTGCATTCCCAAGAGTGGGATAACTGGGTGAAAGAGTGTGAACCTTTTATGTCCCTCTCCTTCCTTACCATGTTTATTTCCAAACAGGTGACATTATTCCACATACTCAGAAATATATATGCCCTAAAAAGTCATTTAAGGTTGCTAAGGTTTTAGGTTCATTATGTAAATCAGACACAGGCAAAATCTATGAGGTCAAATGACATCCATTTCTTGAGAGCCAGGGAAGATTGTCCTTTATGTGTCCCACCTGGAGAGTTAAATAACTTTACCATTTCCCTTAGAAAATTATTCCCATGGAAAATAATTCCCTCAACCCCCTGACCTTTTATTGGTAGCTGTCAGCCTGGGGCAGCACTTTGTTTCCAGCTGTTCTTAAAAGTTACTGCTTTACCATTAACCCTTTGAAGGCTCCCAAGGGGCAAGAGGGCTGGGGGAGGGGAGGGGTCAGGAAGGGGTGGCAGGGAAGAAGTAGGAGAAAGACTTTCACATTTGTACCTGCAAGGAGCTGTGATATCCTTTTACTGAAGCCAAACCTGACAGATGCACTAGGTGACAGAGAAAATTAGAATATCCTCAACTTGCTCTGTTTTAAGCAGCAACAATTTGGGAAGTTCTGATGTCATTAATGTCCACATAAGAAGGCCTGTGAGTGTGAGAGCAATGCTAAATTCTTGAGAGGGGGGGCTTTTAAGGGATTGGGTATATTTGCCCTGATGCCTCTGCTCCCCAGAAACAACCTAAGAATTTCAAGATTTGTGACACCCTTAGAGGCCATCTAAAACCATCCAGGAGCCCTTCTGTATTTGTTAAATGTTGTTATCATTAAGATGCTTTTGGCTATAAGCAGCAGAAAGTTCAAATAAAATTAGCTTAAAATATAAGTGCTTGCACGCATGCACATCCTTGAGAAGTCCAGAGGTAGGGCTGACACCCAGCAAGGCTTGATTCAGAAGCTCAGCATGATACCAATGGCTGCATATTTCTCTTTCTCTCCTTCCCATTCTCCCTGGTACCAGCTCCATCCCAAGGCTTTGCCACATGTGATCTCAAGATGGTTGCCAGGAACAAGTGGAAGGGGACTAGGCGCCATCTCATTCTCCTCCAACAGGAGAGAGGGGCTCTTTCTTTCTCCCAATTCTAGAAACCAAGTCCTAGTCTTCACTGTGACTGAACAAATAAATGTAGGTCTCACGCCACTTTCTGAATCAATCCTTGTAGTAGAAGGGTGAGATTACATTGGTGTGCAAATCTTGGTTTAGACCAATCAGGACCTGCTCGTAGAGCTGGGGCTGGGGTCCACCCCACCCAATATGTGGGGTGCTAGGAGGGCAGCTGGCACTGCTCCTTATAATTGTGGCAACTTCCCGGGCAAGGGATCATCCCATCTTTTCTTAGACTGCTTAATGATGAACTTACATGATAAATCATTCTCTTCCCCCCGAATTTGTAAATATTTGGAGAATATGCCCCTGATTCCTAAGATTTATAAAGAACAATGGGTTCTACAGATGCAAACTTTTGTAACAAGACAGGATCCAGTCTTGGTTTTAGAAACTTCCAAAGGAGCTATTCTGCAGGAAGGTCTGAGTCAAGGTCTGCTCCTTGCACACTCATCCCTCCCTCCCTTGTTTTATAGGTGTCTCTTTACATCTTTTTTTCTCTCTTACCACTCAATTGTGACATATCCTGAGTGCTATGTGAGGTGCATTTGTGATAATGAAGTCTACTTTCTGGACACAAAAGGACCTTTAAAGTTGGGCCTGAGCAGAAGAGATCAGGGCAGGCCAGGTGTGGGCCACACATGGTAGGTAGAAGGTGCTCTGAAAGGTAGCACTGAGGGGCAGCCAGGGAAGGAGCCAGAGGGAAGCCTGAGAGGGCTGGGCATGGAGGTGTTGGCCAGGTGGAGGCCATGCATGGAGCTGGAGACCCAGCTCTAAGTGGACTTGATTCAGGTTCTAGAACATTCCCAGGGCTGCTGGACATGGTGTAGGGCATCTTCAGTCTGGCTGGGGAGTCTTTCCATCCAGGAGCTACTCTTGAGCTCCTTTGGAAGTCTTTGATAATGTCCAAAGGACCAGGAGCTCTTAGAAGCCTGGAGAGGACTCAGGGATCAACTTCTCTGCCAGCTTTCCCGCCATGGGCTGTGTGATCAATGGGGAAGATACTTCCCCTTTCAAGTTTCTTCACCACATGTTGGGATGCATTAGCTGAGTGAGAGTTAGAAGTTGATTTCTGGGGTCAGTTCTGCAAGCTGTATGCCTCTCTTTGTGAAGAGTTAATTGTTAGCTCAAGAGTGAACTGTTGATAGCATTAGGTGTGACCTCCTACCGAGTTATTTGCATTTTATAGTGCACTCCTAGGAGACCAGAATTCCTAGAGGGCCCTTAAAGAACAGAGCCTTAATGGTCTTGGTGGTGATGAGGGTGGGGCGTAGGCTTGTGAGTGGGTTGGGGGGTGGGGTGGGGGAAGAGAAGGAGGGCAAGAGATAGTTCTGTTTCAAACTCCTCAAATCTGTGCCTGCCGGGCTGAGGGTGAGGATTTTAATGAATCATTTAGGATGGTTGGCCCTAGGCATACTCAACGGGAGGTGCAGCGATCCCTGTTAACATTTTATTAGCTACAGTAGTGCTGAGCTAACTGTCAGATATCTAGTCAGTGTGGCTGTCATTTGATGAAGTGAGGTTCTGGATTTTGGGTTGGAAAATAATCAGATAGACGGGGGCAGTAGATTAGGTGATGCCCTATATCATCAGAAATGAGAGGTTACTGTGTTCACGCTTTTCTACCCCTTATCCTCACTGCAGGGTCCAGCCTGGGCTCAGCCTTCTTCCAGCTGACCTTTGCCTGGCTGCTGGTATCCAAAACGTGGAAGAAACAAGAGCTCACTAAACTGGCCAAAGTTTGCTCTTAGTAGCTTTGTTTTGTCGATGAGACAATTGAGACATAGCGAAGTCCACCCAGCTGCTAGTTCAGGCAGCTCTGGGTCTGTGAGGCTGAAAGCCAGGTCTCCTCTCTGGCCTCTGAGGTGGGTGGTCAGGACAGGCTGAGCTTGCCCTCTGCTGCCGAGCAGGCCTCTCATCAGGCTGGATTCCTCCTGCAGCTTTCAGATTGCTGGCCAGGATAGTTTGCAAGAGTGAAGACATTCCCTCTCGTCCTAGTGCCTCTTGCTTTTGCTTTTTCAGAAGGGAATAGAGTGAGGTTGTCACCTCACTCTAGGAAATTACTGACAGCATTTGTTGACAACCAAGGCATTCTAGCTTTCCAGTATAAATGAGAATATTGGAAAACATATCCACCATTGTGAACTTGATGAGCACAAATATTTATGTAGAAAATCCAAATGATCTACAGGCAAATTATTAAAATTGTGAATAACATATATTGTTATGAAGTGAGTACAAAAATAAAATTGCATTTCTGTGCAATCATTAAGACACATGATTTTAAAACATAACATTCAACATAACAAAAAGGTGAAGTATCTGGGAGATAAATCTAAAAACAACTGTCCAAGATCTTCGCTGAAATATATATAAAACTTCATTTAGGTCTTTTTTTCTCCCAGATTTTTTTATGCATTAAGTGTATTGGTACATTTTAGGTATAGAATATGACATTCATCATTGGGATCTTGTACCTGTACATGATATATCTTGGTTCTTATTTTTTCCCCCATTCCCCTGCCCTCCCTTAAACCCATCCACACACCCTATTTACAAAAACTTTGTTTCCCTTCTTTCCTTTCCTCTACCCCTCTCACTTCCCCTTCCCCTTCCCCTTTGAACCTTTTCTTCCTAGTTTACATTACCTATTATTATACATTTTGGTTCTCATTTACTCTTGCATTTTCTCACACTGGAGAAACTGTTCGGTATTTACACGTGTGTCCTATTTATTTCACTTCAGAGTATGGCCTCAATATGCATCCACTTAGCTATAAATGTCTCTAGTTTCTTGTTCTTTATGGCTGAGTAGTACTCCATTTTATAAAAAAACCACATCTTCTTTATTCAGTACCCAATTGATGGGCACTTGGGCTGTTTCTAAGATTTAGCTATTGCAAAATGTGCTGCTATAAACATGGGTGTGCATATAACCTCATTTAGGTCCTTAAGAATGATTTAAATAAATGAAAAGACATGCAATGTTTATAGATAGGATGATTGAATATCATAATTTGAATTCCTCAAATTGATCTTTAAAAATTTGAATTGGGTTTTCCTTTGGGCTACCTCAAGGTAGTTAAAATTTTTTTTGAAAAAACAAGGACCCAAGCACAACCAAGACATCCAAAAGAGGACTCATCTTGGAGGAGGCTTGCCAGATGCCATGATTTAGGTGAAGCCAGAGCAGCCCATGTATGCAGGGTCCTTTTGCATGGCACCCTTGACCAGGTCTTACCTTTTCTTGGCCACCTGTGGCAATGAAACTCACTTCCACTGCTCTGCCACCAACCACAGCACCAACCACAGGTCACTGCCCCTCATCTTTCCCAGGAGGCAGTGAGGATGCCAAATCCATTCATGCCAATGGCCCTCAAACTCTCCATGTTGGTTGGGGGTGCAGGTCAGGGTAGCGCCGTGGCCTAGCGCATGAGAGGCCCTGGAGTTGATTCCCAGCACCACACACAAACATGCGCAAGTAAATTCTGTTAATGCTTTTGAAGTCCCCCACTCAGCTTGAGGGAAAGGGACAGACATTGTAGGCCCATCCCCTGGAGGAGGGTGGATGCCTCCATAGCCCTGATCCGTTCCCCCAGAGAAACTTTCTCTCTCTTGCTGCTTTCCAAAGCGATGGAGGTGCTGTCCAGCTTATGATAGCAGAAGGCATGGGGACTCCCCTGCATGTATAGTCCACCGCATGCCTTTATAAGGGGGCACATGGCACCTTCTGTTGGTCTGTCTGTAGGACTTCTGCCAAAACTGAAATGCTGAGACACAAGGAAGAGTTGCATTTAATATCCTGTTACAGTGATCTCTAAAATGTTTGGTTTGCGACAAATGCGACCTGATCAAATCCTACTGACTCTGTGCTCATCTGTGTTTCTGTTTCCTCTGTGTGTGTTGCTCAGTCAGAATGATTACTTTTTATTTATTAGGCATAACATTGAAGTATACAATCATGGGCATGTGCTGGGCTCACTCTCCCAGGGCGTGGGTGATTTGCCACTCCTGTGAGCGGGGAGTGGAAGGGGGACAGGCCTGGGCCTGCAGTCCAGCAGACATCCATTTGAACTTTGGTCTTCAGTACCTCAGCCAAGGAACTTGTGTTTCTTCACTTACCTGAGCCTCGATTTCTTCATTTGTGAAAATAAGAACAATGATTTCTCCATACAGAGGCTAAGTCTTGAAAAGGGCAAAGTGTTTGTGTGTGTGTGTGTGGTGTGTGTGCGTGTGTGCACATGCATGCATGCAGTTGTGTCTGTGAGCCTGTGTAACTCTTTCTCTTCCATGCCTGGTAGTCTGCAAATGAGTGGGATCAGATAACAATTGTTGTAACCGGAGGGGCGCTGCTCAGGTAGAGTTAGACAGCAAGTTCCCCCCATCCGTGTTTCACCATTCCTGCCCAAGCTCACCTTCTCCTTCCTGTTTGCTGGCAGCTGCTCTTCTTGGCAGCAGCTTGGAATCTGGGTCCTAGATGGCTGAAGTGATTGACTCCACTTTCTCCCTATGAGAGCAAGAGTTGTAGATGGAAGGAGGGAGAGAGGGTGGGCAGCAGGGGAAACACTGCCAATGCATCCTGCCTGGTGTGTCATGTTGTTTTCTTGGGACCATGAGCACCCGAACTCTGGGGTGTTCGCTCTTCTTAGCACAAGATACTGCCATTGATCCCCCCACCTTTTAAAAAAATAAATAAACCTACTATTTCAAAGCTCCTTTGGTGGATGTAACACCTTATCATCTTGGGGTATTTGAATCTTAAAATCACCTGCTTCTACTCCTTCCCAGTCTTGCATGATGCAGACACCTCAGGCCGTCCCTGGGCTCAGACCTCTGATCCGGTAGCACGAGAGACTGAGGGCCATGGTGCTGGGGAGGCATAAAATAGTCCCTGGGGTTCACAGTGCCTTTGATGATCTCTGGCCCTGTTCTTCCTCTCCTCTCCCACTTAGGAGTGTGTGCAGCTTCCGTGGGAAGCAAGGCTATAACCACATGTAATGGAAGAAAAGGAAATCATCTAGTGGCTGACAAAGGAGGGTTGTGGCCAGGCAGAACATGAGGGGCAGTCTCACAGAAGGTTCCAGAACCTAGTGTGAGCCCAAAGACAGCTGCTCTAAGTTACACTGAGATATTTGCAGGGGATCTAGAATGCAGGGACAAGCTGCCTTTTTTTGTAGTACTAGGGATTGAACCTATGGCCTTTGCACTGTGCTACAACCCAAGCCCTTTAAAAAGATGTTTTATTTTGAGACAGAGTCTTGCTGGGCTTGAGCTTGGGGTTGTCCTCTGGAGTGCTGGGATGACAGGTGTGTGTGTCAGACACCTGGCTACTGGGACATTTAGAAACAGTTATATGAGACCAGAAGTTGAATGTTTGTGTATATAGTGCCTTCATCCTAACTCCCTTCTTTAATTACTTTCCTTCCATTCACAGAGGCTTTGTGTGAGGTGTGTGTAAAAACAGATCAAATTTTAAGCCAACAAATGATATAGGAATATTGTGCTCTCAAAGGTGCTTTCCAATAATTTATTTATTTATTTTTTTCCCCATTAACGTTATTGTTACATTTTAGGGATACAATACAGTTACATTCATCATTGGGATCTTGTACCATTACATGGGTCTCTTGGTTCTTATTTTTTTTCCCCTTCCCTTGCCCTCCCTTCACCCCCCCACCCTTCCCTATTTGCAAAGACCTTGTTTCCATTTTTTTCCTCTTCTCATATTTTTTCCTTTCCCTTTTTTCCCTTTCCCTACCCCTCCCAATTCCCCTGCTCTTTTAGACCTTTTCTTCCTGTTACACAATATCAGTTATACATTTTTAAAATTACAATATTAAGATCTAGGAGACATTACCACAGATTTTACAGAATTTAAAAGGATATAGAAAGCATATTACAAAAACCCTTTTGAAATAAATTTGACAACTTCTAAGAAGTAATTTAGAAGACAAATTAATGAAACTAACTCTGGAGGAAATGTAAAACTTGAATAGCACCTATTAAAGAAAGTATATTCCTAGCTTGAAAACCTACCTATATGACAATAGCAGACTCAAAAACATTTTAACTGATAAATTATATCAAACATTTAAAGCAGAAAAAAAAGGAACACTTCTCCCCTCATTTTAGGCAATCAACATTGTGCTAATCCTAAAACTGGATAAAGATAATAGAAGAAAAAAGTATGAACATAGATACAAATTTGTTTAACAAAACAAACTCTTAGAAGTCAGATCTGGCAGGATGTAGAAAGTGGTTTTGTTATAGGGATGGCAGTGTTGGTTCAGCATTGGAAGATCCACTCCCAAAAGTAATCATTTTAACAGAGGAAAGCAGAAAGCCATATGATCCTTTCACTAGTTGGCGAAAGAATATTGGACTAAATTCCACAGCTGTCCATGGTAAAAGCTATCAGGAGACTAGAAGTAGAACAGAACCTTCTCAACAGATCAAAGACATGTACTCCATACTTCCAACAAAAACTCCTTCTATGAATGGAGACGATACAATGCTTTCTCCCTAAAGTGGGGAACAAGGGCAGATATGTCTACTCTTCATCTGTCCATTAGACTTTGAAACATAGGTCTAAACCAAAATAGTCTGGCAATAAAATGACACAACTAGGATAGGATTGGCAAGGCAGAAGCAAAATCTTTATATGTAGATGAAATGATCATCTACAGAGAAAATATTAAGAAATCTCTAGGAGCCCCTAGAACTTGAACTTGAATTTAGCAGGATTAGAAAACACAAGGTATATATAAAAATTCAGGTCTGTGTATAATTGCTATAAATGAAGAAATGGATATTGAAATTTAAAAGTTATGTAGGAGTACAAAGGGCACAGAAAAGCCAAAAACAAAAACAAAAACAGTGTTGGAAGACGTTTAGCATCCAATTTTAAGACTTCTTCTAAAGCTACAGTAATCAAGGCAGTGTTGGTGTAAGGAAAGACATATAGATCATTGGAATAAAACAGAGAATCTAGAAATAGAACCACACATATATGGTCTACTGAGTTTTGAAAGATTATTTAACATTAGCATTTTATAGAATATAAACTTGATTCAAGAGCCGAGGAAGAGATAGTGTCTTCAGCAAATGGCACTAGAACACCTGATATCCGTATATAAAAAATTAACCTCAACCCTTTTTTTCCATACATGAAAATAACTTGAAGGTATCTATGAACCTAAATAAGAAAGCCTAAAAGTATAAAACTTTAAGGAGAAATTAGAAGGGAAAATATTTATGAATTCAGGGTAGGCAAGAACTACCTAGGATACAAAAGACATGATGTATAAAAGAAAAAAAAATTGATGAGATTCCATCAAAATTTAGAACTTTAAATGACATCATTAAAATGAAAAGTAGGCCTTAAACAGACCATATTTACAATCCATATAACCTATGAGCAGAATATATAAAGAATTCTTAGAGCTCATTAATAGACAACCCAATTAAAATGTAGGCATAAGAAGATGATAAATAGCCAGTATAGCACAATGAATGGTGTGCAACTCTAGAATCAGAAAAATACTAATCAGTACAATAATAAAATTGAATTATACACTCATTAGGGAGATGAAGTTAAAAGTTATAAAAGTCTTGTCATGACTTTTTCTTTTTGTTGGATTCTCCCCCTTTGCATTTAATTTGTCACGACCAATGGATTCATTCTTCTGGGTTTCCTGGGGTTGTGATCCTCATTGTCTTTTCCTAGGGTATTGTCTAAAATTTTTTGGAGTGCCGGTTTGGTATTCATGAAGTTCCTGGGGTGCTCTTTATCATGAAAGCATCTTATTTCACCATCAATTTTGAAAGATAGTTTTTCAGGGTACATCAATCTGGGTTGGAGGCTGTTTTCCTTTAGGGCTTGAAATATATCACTCCAAGCTCTTCTTGCCTTGAGGGTTTGCATTGAGAAGTCTGCTGTGATTCTGATAGGATTTCCTTTGTATGTGATTTGTTTCTTTTCTCTCACTGCTTGTAGAATTTTATTCTTCTGTTGGATTTCTGGAATCCTAACTATTATATGCCTATGTGTAGATTTTTTTTTTTTGATCAAGGCTAGCTGGAGTCCTATATGCCTCACTTATCTGTATGTCAAGTTCTTTCCCCCTGCTTGGGAAGTTTTCTGCCATCACTTCTGTGAAGAGTTTTTTTTAATGTCATCTGCACTCTCTCCTGTTTCTTCATTGACTCCAGTCAGTCTTATGTTATTTTTCTTTGCATCATCTAGCAGCTGCTGGATTGATTTCTCATGTTCCCTTACAATTTTAAAGCAATTTTTCTTTTCCTCCTCACTAATTGCAATCTTATCTTCTACATGTGAAATTCTATCCTCACATTGGTTCATTCTGCTGTGCAGACTTTCAATGGAGTTTTTAATCTCTTGGAAATCTGTTTGTATCTGTTTTATGGATTCCATTTGTTTCCTATGTTGGGATTCCATCATGTTCCTCAGATCCTCTATTTTTTTATCTGTGTCCTCTCTAGATTTATTAATCATGTCTTGCACCATGAGCAAAATCTTTGCTGTTATCTGAATAATTATTTCTGATTTCATTTTTCCCAGATCCTCTTTTGTTGCCAGTTCAGAGAGTCCAGGTGGTTGAGTATCAGAGTGTTCCATCTCGTTTCCCTTTGGGGTTGCTGTAGGTGATCTGGAAGTCTGTTTTTGAGGCTTGTTTATGTGTCTTCTCATTTTCACGGGGGCGGGGTGCTTCTGGCACCCATGCGGCTTACCTTCTGTGCCTAGGAGCTTGGGATGGCAGCAGGGTAGCTTCCTTCCAGGTGCTGGCACCGGCTGAGCTTCACTGCCCTAGGAGCCTGGGATGGAGGCGGGGAGCTTCCTTCTGGGTGCTGGGACCGGCTAACCTTCTTGGCCCTAGGAGCCTGGGATGGCAGTGGTGGAGCTTCCTTCCGGGTGCTGGAACTGGCTGAGCTTCACTGCCCTTAAGAGCCTGGGATGGAGGAGGGGAGCTTCCTTCCAGGTGCTGGAACCCGCTGAGCTTCTCTGCCCTAGGAGAATAATTCATTTATTGAACAAAGGTTTATAAACATTTATTTTGTGCCTAAGGATATAGTAGTGAAAATAATGGATGTATCTCCTGCCTACTGGGGGCTTATTAATCAAATGATTACACAGATAAACATATAATTTAAAACTTTGGTCTATGCTGGAAAGGAGAAACAGAATGCAAAACAGGATATTATTGTAGATGAGGGGCTTTCCTGAGAAAGTGATATTTGAGCTGTGAACTGAAAGAAGAAAAGGGGATGAAGAGGCAAAGCAACATGGAGCTGAGGGGAGGGGGAAACCAGCCCAGATGGAGGGTAGGACTAAATGCTTTTGTCAGGGCATCCTGGTGGAGGTAGATGTGATTTTCTGGGGCACTTCCATGAAACTCCTACATCACAGACATCAGAAGCTGAGGTTGGGTGGGTTCACACCTGAAATCAGTCAGGAAGGATCTCATTATTGCATTCCCCCCAAGACTGAGGTCAGAGGAAACAGAGCCATGTAATTTGGGAAGTTAAACTTCACAGTTCATTGTCAAGCTGCTCACATACACTCACTGGAATCAGTGAGTACCTCAGTTTCCTCAGGTTTTGTAAGGGGCATTAGTTTCTCTACTCTTTTGAGCTGGCTCTGCATGTTATGATGGCAAAAGTCCTTTGAAATGGAGGAAGAGATGAGAAGACATACCCATGGGTAAAGGACATGGTGTCCATGTGAAGAACTTGACATGCCAAAGGGGACTTTGTCTCCCAGACGGATCCATTAGGATCTCTTCTTCCAACAAATTAGTTACATAGAGGAGGGGCTCAGAGAAATGGTCTGAGGATGAGATTTGCAATACTTAGAGCTGTCTAAATGTGGAATAACTATCAGGGATAGGTAAAAAGCCCCTAATTATTGAATTTGATTAAAAAATACCATGGGTATCACCTGGGAGAGCTGTGGTGGAAAGGTCCCAATCATCAGATTAGATGGTAGGCCAGCTAATTTTCTCTTTCCTATCAACTCAGAGAGGCACAGCTTCTAGAATCTGGTATTTGAATGCTGTCTCTCCTTTCTGGACTCTCCACTCTGACCTTCAGTCTTTGCAGGATGGTTTGATCCCATCTGGGGAGGGGAATGGGAGGTAGGTTGGGATATGATATCCTGAATGAGGCTGGAAAAAACTTTTTCCTGGTAGAGCTGGAATTAGTATCATCTAAGTGCTGAATGCAAGTCCTTCATAGGAAAGGAGAACAAAAGGTCAGAAGTTACAAAGGAAGAGCCAGGAAACAGTTGCTACAGCAAAATGCTAACACCAGGTAATGAATAGAGTTTTATTTTGCACAAAACAAAACTGGAGGTCCTAGAACATGGTGCTGATATCTGCTCTGCCCTGGTGAGGGCCTCCATGTCCACATGGCAGATGGCAATATGGCAGAAGGGTTTGTGAGAGGAGGGATCTTGCAGCAAGGCTGGATGTTAGAGAACTTCAGGGATCAGGCTTGCTTTTATATAACAACCCATCCTAAAAGCTAATTTACTCTCTGAGATCAGCATAGATTCCCTCCAAGAGCAGTGCCCCCCAGGAACCTAATTACCTTGCACTCAAGTTTCCATCTTCTAAAGGTTCCGCTAGCTCTAACACTGCCACAGGGAGGATCAAGCTTCCAACACAGGAAGTCTTGGGGATGCACTCAAACCCAACCCAAACTATAGCTGTGGATAAAAGTGAAGCATCTGGGAAAATGGAGGGAGGGGCCTGGGTTGGGGAACAGAGAAACAGACACAGAGGCATGCTGTGGCCAGGGGCCGATGCAGGCAGAGCCTCTGAACACCAGCAGAGGCCCTTGGAGGTGTGTGCCTCACCCGCAGCTGCTCTGGACAGCAGGTTCACCCAGGATGCCGTGCATCCGGACCTGGCTCATCAGGGGCACAGGGCCTGCTTGGATGGTTTCCTGTCCTGGCTAGCAGTTACTTAAGAACAACCCAGAGTATTTCTGATGCTCCAGAGGTGAACATCCGAAGGCAGCACGCGGACCACGAATTCAGTGAGAAAGGCAGAGGACCAGGCCTCAGCCCCACTTGTCAGCCTCAGAGCCAACCTTCCAGGGGATGTTGCTTACCTAACTCACTGAGCTGGGCTCTGCATGGAGCCTCTCCTCACATCCACAAGTGAGTGGCAGCAAAAACTCTGAGGTGTCGGCTGCTTTTTGTTTTTGTCTGAATTTTACCATTGGTGAAGCCGAGATGCTATGAGGATGACATAGATGGTGAAAGCCATTTGGCTTCGCAGGGGCTGAGGTGGGCACCAAGCTCAGGCCAGCCTGATGCTGAGGCTGCCACTCCAACCATGTTGGACCTGCACTGTTCGGACCTTAGGGTGTCAGTGCTGAAAAACGCTTGAGATGCTCTCTCTCCAAACTGCATTTTTCGGAGAGCAATGTGGACTGCAGAGGGAAATACATGACTTTTCTCAAAGTTTTAGATTTGGAGCAAGCATCTGAGCTGGAGTTGGGAAGATGGGTCTCTCTTTCTCCCTCTCTCCTTCTCTCCCTCTCTCCCTCTCTCTTGGTTTCGGAGAGATTCTGGCTCCCTGCCCTTGTTCCATCCGTAAAAGCTGAGTAACCTTCAGTTCTCCATTTCCTCAGCATACATTGGAGTCCTTGAGCTTGGCTTGCTCCTGGGCTCAGGTGGTATGATTATCAGTATTAATTACATGGCTGGGAAGAGGGCTGGGCCAAAAGACCACTTAAAATACATGTTTAACATTATTATTTTTAACTGTCTCTATCTATTTGTACCTGGGCCCCTTAGAATGATATTAAAAAAGAAATAGAGAAATGATCCAGAATTTAGACTGCAATTCTTCTTGCCATTTCCTGATCAGCATAAAGCATATTGAGTTTTCTAAGTGCTCATACACCTGGGTAATGGGAGCAATTTGTGACTTAAATTGGAACCTTGCAAATCAATTATCAGGAACTGGAGTGTGCATTTTCTCCTAGGCCAAAAAAAATTATTCTTCAGAAAGACACTCAGCTGCTCACTGTATGCCATCATCAAACCAGAATTGAGCTCCAGTACTGGCTGAAAAAGGGAAGAAAAAACCTTGTGATCCCAAAAGCTGTAAATCTTTGAAGATACGTGATCCTGTATTTTCAAGATTGAAACAAGCCTTCAGAATTTAAAGAGTTTAGGAAAGCAAAATTCAAATTCACTGCTTTACTGAACAAATCATGGGAAGTAAAAATCCTACTTCACTGAGTGACACTTTATTGCCTAGCTTGGTAAGTCTAGAGTCTTGGGGTACAGGTGGGGATATTTCATAATAGAATAGTGAAAAAGGAATTTAGAAGTTTTCAGGTACAGTGAATCTCAAATCCTGACTGCTCACTGAAATTGCTTGGGACAATTACAAAAGTCACAGATGCCCAGGTCCTACTCCTAGAGATTCTGATTCAAGATCTGGGTCGAAGTTCAACACCTGTATGATTTAAATGAACCCCAAGTAATGCTATGTGGTATGATGTGAGGATTGAATGGAATTAATAAGGACAAGCTCTCAGGACAGGACTCGGAACCTAGCATGGTGTCTTCTCCCCCCTCCACTCGTCTGGCCCCCCTGTACCTTCCATATCTCTGTATCCCATATTCCTACTCCCTTCTGTCTCCCTGAGGTTCCTGATGAGCAAATATAAACAAAAACCTTTCCAAATCCATGCAAGTGCCCGTTACATTATCCTGTGCATGTGACCTGTACATGTGTGCATATGAACTGTACAAATGTGTATGGGTTTCCATACAGTCTCCAGAGGCAGGCAGCTGGAGGACAAGAATGGCCCATGAATTTTGACTGAGTGCAGAGTGTTTGTCCTTTGCCCATGAGGGTGCTTTCTTAGTGCATTCACTGATAGTACTTCGGCTGCTCAGTCTGCAAGTGCAGTCTGTCCTAGGGTGGTGACAGATGGTTGAGTAGGGGAAGAGAGGCTTGTGAGCTCCTGGGGGTGAAGTAGGAAAGTGACTGCAGGTTTAAGCCCAGTATATAGGTTGGGTTCCAGGTGCTCTGTGAGGGCGTGGTGGGCAGCCTGAGTCAAGTTTGTTGGAGCCAAGGCAGAGTGGGCGCAGTTTGTGGTCCTCACAGGCCTTCTCCTGCTACACTTGGGCCTTTGGGTCTTATAGCTACTGTGCTTTGGGTATATGGAGAGTCAGGGGGCTCACACTGCAGACTTTTCTTCTGTGGTTTCAAGGCCTTATATTAAGCTACATTTGTAGCCCTTTTAAATATTTTTATTTTTGTTGTTTGATTGTGAAACAGTGTCTTGGTAAGTGCTAAACTGTCCAGGCTGGGATGGAGTTTGCAATCCTCCTGCCTCAGGCTCCCAGAGTGCCAATACTACAAGTGTGCTCTACCACTCCTGGCCTGGAGGTTTCTTTTCCAGCATGTGCTTGGGCTTCATCTCTGAAAGGGCAATAAGGGAAGTCCACCTGGGCCAGAGTGTGAGAAGGTCTTGTTTTATCACAGCTGTTTTTAAGAGCAGAGGTGTACAAAGCAAGGTGGCCCGTTCTTGGATTTAAAACCCTATTGCAATTGGGTATGTTTATTTTCAGGATTGTTATGAGAATTAATGTCTCAGCTGCGCAGCTGCAGGGGCCCAAAGAGACATTACCTGGCCTCTTGAAACAGCTGAAGAACTTCCTTGAGTAGTTGGATGACCTTGAAACAGCCCTCAAATGCCCTTCTTCTTTTGGTATCAGCATACGGACCCTTCTTGGAATTGCTTTGTTACAACTCTCACACTTTGGTGATTTGCTTGCCTTTGTGGTTAAAGAGTGGGTTTGATTCTACCTTGAGTTTTTTTTTGAACTGAGAAATGAAGGAACCTTGGAAATCTATCCAAACATGTTTGACTTTTTACTTAAGATGAGCTTTAATTGACCATAGAAATAAAAAGTTCTTACCAAGGATGACTATTGGAAAGGCATACATCAATGATTTTATTTCCTTATTACTGTTAGGATTGGAATTAAACTCTTTCAAATGAAGAGTCTGGGCATTGAAGAAAAATTATGGGCCACTTCTGAGATTAACACCCCTAATATGGTACATCTCAAGGCCTCGAGGGCTTTCCATCAATACTCTGCCAATAGAAGTCCATGGCCCTTCAGGGTGAAATTGCCTGGGCTGGGAGAGTAATCTGATGTTGGAGTGACTTTAATCAATGTGCTTCTGTTAGGCAAATATTTCCAATTTTTCAGCAGATTTGTTTGCTGTGTAAATTTCTTTTCTCTGCCAATACACTGAGCTTGCCCCATTTCCACAGGTGAGATGGGGCTCTTGGCTTCCTTGGGTCACCTTTCAGTGTGTTGGGAACTAGAAGCATGGAATTTCATGAGCCTTTGCAGCTGGCTGCTGAGCACCTGAGGCAACATTTGCAATGACTTGTGGTGACCACCCTCTAACACCCAGTGCCCCTCATGTTTCTAAGGAAGGCTCAGTTGTCTGAGGTTTACTTTGGATGCATTTTTTTTTGTATTAAATTCTTTTATTGGTACATTGTAGGTATACAACATAATTACATTTCTCACTGGGAATTGTACCTTTACATAATGCATCTTGGTTCTTATTATTTCCCCATTCCTAGCCCTCCCTTCACGCCCTCCACCCTTCCCTATTTACAAAGACTTTATTTCCATTTTTTCCATTTCTCATCATTTTTTCCTTTCCCTTCTTTCCTTTCCCCTGTGCCTCCCACTACCCCTACCCCTTTGGACCTTTTCTTCCTATTTTGCATTATCGATTATTCATTCTAATCATTGGTACATTTTAGGTATACAATATAATGACATTCATCATTGGAAATTTGCACCTTTACACAGTCTCTCTTGGTTCTTGTTTTTCACCCTTGCCCAGCCCTCCCTTCAACCCCTCCAGCCCTCCCTATTTACAAAAATTTTGTTCTTATTTTTCCATTTTCTCATATTAATCCCATTCCCTTCTATCCTTTCCCCTAGCCCTCCCACTTCCTTCCCCTTTGCCCCTTTTCTTCCTATTTCACATTACCTATTATACATTTAGTCCTTATTTACACTTTCAGTTTCTCACACCAGAGAAACTATTCAGTATTTATACATCTGTGAAAACAATGCTGAGATTCCACTTCACTCCAGAAAGAATGGCTGCTATCATGAAATCAACCAATAACAAATGCTGGTGGGGCTGTGGGGAAAGAGGAACCCTGCTCCACTGCTGGTGGGAGTGTAGACTGGTGCAAGCACTGTGGAAATCAGTATGGAGATACCTCAAAGAACTAGGACTGGAAATCCCATTTGACCCCGCTACTCCACTGCTGGGGATCTTCCCCAAAGAATTCAAAGAATCATACCACAGTCATATATGTGCGCCCATGTTCGTAGCAGCACAGTTTGTAATAGCTAAAACTTGGAAACAGCCCAAATGCCCATCAACTGGAGACTGGATAAAGAAAATGTGTTTTTTTTTTAATAAAATGGAGTACTACTCAGCCATAAAAAATGAGAAATTAGAAACATTTATAGCTAAGTGGATGCACATTGAGGCGATACTCTTAAGTGAAATAAATAGGACACTTTGGATGCATTTTTAATCACAGTGGTTGGCACAGACAGGAAAGGCTGAATAAGGAATGAAATATCCGAGAGCCGAAGATGTTCCACGTGGGGAAATTCTCTGGAATGCACTCTGCTGAAGACACTGCTGGCAGCAGTGGCGATGATCTGTGCTTGATCCCTACATCAGAGGCTGGCGAGCGAGCAGATTCACATTCTGAGCCTTGTGTTTCTTTCTGGGTCACTCAAAAATATCTGGGGTCTCTTTTCAAGTTACAGAAACAGATTGCATAAAATTTGCTCAAGGGGAAGCATTGATATTAGTGCATTTTTAGCCACTCAACTTTTAGACCTTAGCAGAGTCAAATTCCCTTCGAATATATCTTTTGATTTATATTGCAAAGAGACAAGTGAGAAGCCAAATGCATAGGGAAAACAACACACAGGGCCACTTGTGCACACACGCTCCCATGTAGCTCATGGACACAGTCACGCCTAGCCCTGGAAGCCAGCCTGATGGGTGGGCTCTGCTTAGCCAGCTCTGTCTTTTTCTGATAATTCTGCTGATGACAGGCAATGTTCTCCCACCTACCCCTCACCCCCACTTACTCTTTCAGATTTTTCACCATTAAGTTTATTGGTACATTTTAGGTATAAAATACAGTTACATTCATCATTGGGATCTTGTACCTTTACATGAGTATCTTGGTTCCTATTTTTTCCCCTTCCCCTGCCCTCCCTTCACTCCCTCCACCCTTTCCTATTTGCAAAGACTTTGTTTCCATTTTTTCCTTTTCTCATATTTTTTCATTTCCCTTCTTTCCTTTCCCCTCCCCCTCCCAATTCTCCTGCTCCTTTAGACCTTTACTTCCTATTACACAGTATCAATTATACATTTTTAAAATTACAATATCAAGATCTAGTAGACATTACCACAGATTTTACAGAATTTAAAAGGATATAGAAAGCATATTACAAAAATCTTTTTTGAAATAAATTTGACAACTTCTGAGAAGTACCTTGAAAGACAAATTAATGAAACTAACTCTGGAGGAAATATAAAATTTGAATAGCACCTATTAAAGAAAGTATATTCCTATCTTGAAAACCTACCTATATGACAACAGCAGGCTCATATACATTTTTAAAAGTTATTTTATTGGTACATTTTAGGGACACAATATGATTACATTTATCATTGGGTGCTTGTATCTGTACATGATGTATCTTGCTTCTTATATTTTTCCCCATTAACTGTGCACCCTTCACCCCCTCTGCCCTTCCCTATTTACATAGATTTCACTTCCATTTTTCTTCTTTTCTCATAATTTTTCCTTTCCCTTTCCTTTCCCCTTCCCCTCCCACCACCCCTACACCTTTGGACCATTTCCTATTTCAAATTATCAATTATTCATTTTAATCCTTATTTACACTTTCAGTTTCTCACACTAGAGAAACTATTCAGTATTTACACATGTGTGTCCTATTTATTCCACTTAAGAGTATGGCCTCAGTATGCATCCATTTAGCTATAAATGTCTCTAGTTTCTCATTCTTTATGGCTGAGTAATACTCCATTTTATAAAAACACCCGCATCTTCTTTATTCAGTCTATGGGCACTTGGGCTGTTTCCAAGCTTTAGCTATTACACGCTGTGCTGCTATAAACATGGGTGCACATGTATCTCTGTGGTATGATTCTTTTAATTCTTCCCTGGGTAGGAAAGAGCCAATACAGTTCCTGCGTAGGAAGAACCAATATAGTGAAAATGGCCATACTTCCAAAACTACTATATAGATTCAATGCAATGCCAATTGAAATTCCAACAATATACTTCACAGAACTACAGAAAACAGTACAAAAATTCATTTGGAACCATAAGAGACCTAGAATAGCTAAAGCATTTCTAGGCAACAGAGACATGGCTGGGGGTATCACAATCCCCAACTTGAAACTATACTACAAAGCTACTTTGATAAAATCAGCATGGTATTGGCCAAAGAAGAGACCTGAGGATCAGTGGAATAGATTAGAAGATGCAGAAACAACTCCAGACATACCCAGCCATCTCATTTTTAACAAAGGAGCCAACCACCATCATTGGAGGAAAGATAGCCTATTTAATAAATGGTGTTGGAAAAACTGGATTTCAACCTGCCAAAGATTGAAACTAGACCCATACCTATCACCATGCACTAAACTAAGATCGAAGTGGATTAAAGACATAAATATTAAGACAGAAACACTAAACTTGCTGGAAGGTAAGTTAGGTAGAACTCTTGAAGACATTGGCATAGGAAAAGACTTCATGAACAAAACCTCAGCATCATGGGAACTAGCAGAAAGAATCAACAACTGGGATCTCATCTTATTAAAAAGCTTTTGCACTGCAAAAGAAACCACCAACAGAGCTAACAGAAAACCTACAATATAGGAAAAAAATTTTAGCAGCTGTACCTCAGACAAAGGGCTACTATCTAGAATATATAAAGAGCTGAAAAAAATCAGAGCCCCCAAATTAAAAGACCCAATTCAAAAATTGGGCATCTGAAATAAATAGACATTTCTCAGACAAGGAAGTAAAAGCAGCAAACAAATATATGAAAAAATGTTCGACATCACTTGTCATTTGAGAGATGCAGATGAAAACAACACCGAGATTCCACCTCACCCCAGAAAGAATGGCTGCTAGCGAGAAATCAACAAATAACAAATGCTGGCCGGGGTTTGGGGAGAAAGGAACCCTTCTCCATTGTTGGTGGGAGTGCAGAGTGGTGCAATCACTGGGGAAATCAGTATGGAGATACCTCAAAGAACTAGGGCTAGAGGTCCCATTTGACCAAGCTATTCCCCTGCTGGGTATCTTCCTACAGATTGGTCTGTAGTTCTCTTTTTGGGTTGGGTCTTTCCCTGGTTTTGGAATCAAAGTAATACTTGCTTTCAGGAATGAATTTGGAAGCCTTGCTTCCCTTTCAATTTCCTTGATGAGTTTAAAGAGTAATGGCAATAGTTTTTCTTTAAATGTCTTGTAGAATTCAGCAGAGAAGCCATCAGGACCTGGGCTTTTCTTTGTTGGTAAATTTTTTATTACATTTTCAATTTTACTCACTGTAATCTGGGTGTGTAGAATTTCTATATCTTCTTCATTTAACTTTGGCAATTCATATATATCTAGGATTCTGTCCATTTCTTCTGTGTTTTCCATTTTATTAGAGTACAGCTTCTCAAAGTATTGATGTTCCCCTGGATTTCTGCTGGTTTTGTTGTGACTTCACCTTTCTCATTTCTAATTGCATGGGTTTGAGCCTTTTCTTTCCTTTTTTTTTTTGGATAAGGTTGGCTAAAGGTATATCAATTTTATTTATTCTTTCAAAAAACAAACTCTTTGATTCATTAATTATTTATATCATTCTCTTATTCTCCATTGCATTGATTTCTGCTCTGATCTTTATAATTTCCTTTTCTGTATGAGCTTTGGGTTTGTTATGCTCTTCTTTTTCTAGGAGCTTGAGGTTCTGCATTAGGTTATTTATCTTAATTCTCTCTGTTTTCCTAACATGAGCATTCACTGCTATGAATTTCCTGCATAGAACTACTTTCATTGTGTCCCATAGATTCCTGTTTGTTGTATGTTGTTTGATTTTTCATGTCCATTAATATTTGTTTTGTATAGTTGGGGGCATTCGAATTTGGTGCATATATATTTAAGATGGTCATCTCTTCTTGGATTGTTCCCTTCACAAGGATGTAGTGACCATCTTCGTCTCTCTTAATTAGTTTTGGTTTGAAATCTACTTTATCTGCAAATAAAGTTGCTACCCCTGCTTTTTTCTGGGTTCCTGTTGCATGGAGAACTGTTTTCCATCCTTTTACTTTCAGTCTATGAATTTCTTTTCGAGTTATGTGTATTTCTTGTATGCAGCATATTGCTGGATTTTGCTTCTTAATCCATTCTGCCAGTCTATTTCTTTTGATTGGTGAATTGAGGCCATTAAAATTGAGAGTTATAATAGATAGATATTGACTCATCCTTGTCATGATGTTTTACTGTTGTTGGCTCTTTTTTTTCTTATTTTTTCCCCTTTTCCCTTTAGTTTCTTACTTTGCTTGATGGGTTCCCTCTGTTGGGCCTCACGGAGTTGTGACCTTCATTGTCTTTTTTTGGAATATTGCTTAGAATTGTTTGCAGTACTGGTTTGGTGTTCATGAAATTTCTCAGGTGTTCTTTGTCATGGAAGTATCTAATTTCCCCATTGATTTTGAAAGATAATTTTCCAGGATATAACAGTCTAGGTTGGAAGTTATTTTATTTTAGGGCTTGAAATACTTCACTCCAGGCTCTCCTTGATTTGAGGGTTTGTGTTGAGAAGTCTACCATGATCCTGATGGGCTTTCCTTTGTAGGTGATTTGCTTCTTTTCTCTAACTGCCTGTAGGATTTTGTTCTTCTGTTGGGTTTCTGGGATCTTGACTATTATATGTCTAGGTGTAGATTTTTTTTTTTTGATCATGGCTAGTTGGAGTTCTATATGCCTCACTTATCTGTATGTTCGATTCTCCACCTCTGTCTGGGAAGTTTTCTACTATTACTTCTGTGAACAGTTTTTATGTGAATTGTACTTTCTCCTGTTTTTTTGTGGACTCCTATCAGTCTTATATTATTCTTCTTTGCATCATCTAGCAGCTGCTAGATTGATTTCTCATAGTCCCTTACTATTTTGAAGAGATCTGTGTTTTCATGGTCCTTCACTGCAATCCTGTCTTCTATATCTGATATTCTATCTTCAGATTCCCTTAATCTGCTCTGCATGCTTTCAATGGAGTTTTTAATTTCCTGAATATCTGTTTGAATCTGTTTCATGGCTTCCATTTCTTTCTTATGCTAGGCATTCATGGCTTCCAGCATTTTTCTGAGCTCATCGATTTTTTAAAAATCTGTTTCTGTTCTAGAGCCTCTAATCATGTCTTTCACTCTGCTCACCATCTCTGTAGTTAACTGGGAAATTATTTCTGTTTTGAATTTTTCTAGTGCCTCGTTGATCTGTTTTGTTACTTTCTGTGCTATCAGTTCAGGGTGTCTGGCTGGTTCATTATCAGACTTTTCCACCTCATTTCCCCCAGAATTTGCCTTTTGTGGGATGGAAGTCTGAGTTTGTGCCTTACTTAAATGTCTTCTCATTTTTGTTTTTGGTACTGTCCTTGTTTTAGTTCCTGGGTTGATACTTTAAAGTTGTTTATTGTAGGTATCTTTGTTGATGTATTTAGAACACTTATGGAATCGTTGCTTCTCAGAGGTGTCTTCCAGATATAGCTGGTCTTTAGGTTTTGAGTCTCTAATGGCTCTGAGGCTGTCTCATTTTCATTATACCAAGAAGGACAACTGATTAGATCAATCACAACCCCTTAGCCCAAGTGATACATTCAGCAACACAGTAGCATCAAGTACCTCTTACAAAATGACAATTTGTGGTAGTTATTAATCTATCACCTCTAACTGTGTGAATTAAATCAAAATCAAGGACCACACAACATATGTTTATAGTGAATAAACTTCAATATAGCAACTTTACCCCTCAGGATGGGGAGTTAGAAGGATTTGGGGAGGGAGGAATAGGCAAGCAGAAGGATAGGGGAACGCAGTGAGGCCAGAGGGCACAGGGAAGAGAAGAAAAGAAAGATAAAGAAGAAATACAAATTAGGGCCAGAATAGGAACACAAAGGGAGATGAAGAACAATGTGGGACAGCAAGGGAGTGAGGCAGAGAGAGAGAGAGAGAGAGAGAGAGAGAGAGAGAGAGAGAGAGAGAGAGAGAGAGAGAGAGAGAGAGAGAGAGAGAGAGAGAGAGAGAGAGAGAGAGAGGAGAAAAGAAAAGAAAGAAAAAAGAGAAAAATAAAAAATTTAAAAGTAGCAAAAAAGAAAAAAAATTAAAAGTAAGAGCAAAAAAAGTAGTAATTTTGAAAATAACAAATAAAAGATAAAAATGAAGGGCCTCCTTCAGTGTATGTCTCTGCTGTCACAATAGACAACGTGGGCAGCAGTGTGCAGTTATAAGTCAATGAGTCTCAGTAAGCCAGTCACAGACTCGTGAGATTCAGGCAGATTTCTTGCTGCAAGTTCCAAGTTGAGCTCCCTGTCCTCCTGCAGGGTTGAATTCTGCAAGGTTCTATTGCAGGTTCCTGCTGCTTTTCCCCTGGAGATAGTCCAGGTTCTGATGGGAGGTGATGATCCCTCCAACTTACCAAGCACAGTGGTCTGGTGTGCCTTCATTGTAGAGATTCTCTTCACTTTTCCAGTGGGCTTCAGTTTTCATCAGAGAGCCTGAGAAAGGCCCTCTGTCTCTTGTTCACTTCTGCAGCTTAGGACAATGGTCTTTATGCTCACCTGTGCCTCTGTAGTGTGGATCCAAGTAGCTGTACAGCCAAGAGGTGGGGGGGCAGGGGGGCTGTTGTTGCAGGCGTCCACGCAGCCAAGCTGGAGGCTGGTGGGCAAGCCCAGGGGTCCTCACCAGCTCAGTCTCTGGCTGTGTCCTCATATACATTTTAACTGATAAATTATATCAAACATTTAAAGCAGAAAAAAGAAGGAACACTTCTCCCCTCATTTTAGGCAATCAACATTGTGCTAATCCTAAAACTGGATAAAGATAATAGAAGAAAAAAGTATGAACATAGATAGAAATTTGTTTAATAAAACAAACTATTAGAAGTCAGATCTGGCAGTATGTAGAAAGTGGTTTTATTATAGGAATGGCAGTGTTGGTTCAGCATTGGAAGATCCACCCCCAAAAGTCATCGTTTTAACAGAGGAAAGGAAAAACCCATATGATCCTATCAGTAGTTGGAGAAAAAGTGTTGGACCAAATTTTACAGCTATTCATGGTAAAAGCTATCAGGAGACTAGAAGTAGAACAGAACTTTCTCAACAGATCAAAGACATGTACTCCATACTTCCAGCAAAAATGCCTTATATGAATGGAAAAGATACAATGGTTTCTTCCTAAGGTGTGGAACAAGGGCAGATATTCTACTCTTCATCTGTCCATTAAACTTTGAAATATAGGGCCAAATCAAAATAGTCTGGCAATAAAAATAAACAAATAGCATAGGACTGGCAAAGTAGAAGTAAAATCTTTATATGTAGATGAAATGATCATCTACAGAGAAAATACTAAGAAATCTCTAGGAGCCTCTCTCTGGAACTTGTATTTGAATTTAGCAGGATTAGAAAACACAAGGTACATATAAAAATTCAGGTCTATGTATACTTCCTATAAATGAAGAATTAGATATTGAAATTTAAAAGTTATGTAGGAGTACAAAGGACCTAGAAAAGTAAAAAGAAAAAGAAGAAAAACCCCAGGGTTGGAAGACATTTATTACCTAATTTTAAGGTTTCTTCTAAAACTACAGTAATCAAGGCAATGTTGTTGTAAAGAAACACATATAATCATTGAAATAAAACAGAGAATCTAGAAATAGAGCCAGGCATATATGTTCCACTGAGTGTTGAAAGATTATTTAACATTAACATTTTATAGAACATAAACTCAATTCAAGAGCAGAGGAAAAGATAGTGTTTTCAGCAAATGGCACTAGAACACCTGGTATCCATATATAAAAAATTAACCTCAACCCTTTATTTCCATATATAAAAATAACTATGAAGCTAAATATGAAAGACTACAACTATAAAACTTTAAGAAGAAATTATAAAGGAAAATGTTTATGAATTTAATGTAGGCAAGAATTTCCTAGGATATAAAAACATGATGTATAAAAGAAAAAAATTGATAAATGAGATTCCATCAAAATTTAGAACTTTAAATGACATCATTAAGAAAATGAAAAGTTGTCCTTAAACAGACCATATTTATAATACATATCACCTATGACCATAATATATAAATAAGTCTTACAGCTCATTAATAGACAACCCAATTAAAAAGTAGACACAAGAAGCTGATAAATAGCCAGTACAGTACATGGAAATGTGTGTAACACTAGAATCAGAAAAATACTAATCAGCACAATACCAAGATTGAATTATACAGTCATTAGGGAGATGAAGTTGAAAGTTTTAAAAGAACAAATGTCAGCTTAGGTGTGAAGCAGTTAGAACTTTCTAATACTGCTAATGTGAATGTAAAATGATAAAACCATTTTGGGAAACAATATAGAAATTTCTTGTATTACTGTTAAGAACCAGCAGTCCTGTTCTTAAGTTTTTACTTGAGAGGAATGAAAATACATGTTCACAATAGATTTGTACATACAAGTTGAGTATCCCTTATCTGAAATTCTTGGGACCAGAGTGTTTCAGATTTTCGTTTGAAATCCACTTGATCTTCAAAGAGGATAGCTACTCCTTCTTTTTCGTGTTCTTGTCACATGGAGTATTGTTTTCCATCCTTTAACTTTCAGACTATGAGTTTCTTTTTGAATTAAATGTGTTTCTTGTATGCAGTATATTGTTGGATAATGCTTCTTGACCCATTCTGCCAGTCCATTTCTTTTGAATGGTGAATTGAGACCATTAACATTGATGGTTATAACTCATACATTTTTTGAAATTAAATTCTTTTATTGGTACATTTTAGGCATACAACACAATTACATTTCTCATTGGGAATTGTACCTTTACATAATGCATCTTGGTTCTTATTTTTTCCCCATTCCTAGACCTCCCTTCACCCCCTCCACCTTTCCCTATTTACAAAGACTTTATTTCCATTTTTCCATTTCTCATCATTTTTCCTTTCCCTTCTTTCCTTTCCCCTGCCCCTCCCACTACCCCTACCCCTTTGAACCTTTTCTTCCTATTTTACATTATCGATTATTCATTCTAATCATTGGTACATTTTAGATATACAATATAATGACATTCATCATTGGAAATTTGCACCTTTACATAATCTCTCTTAGTTCTTATTTTTCACCCTTGCCCAGCCCTCTCTTCAACCCCTCCATTCCTCCCTATTTACAAAGATTTTGTTCCTATTTTTCCATTTTCTCATATTAATCCCATTCCCTTCTATCCTTTCCCCTAGCCCTCCCACTTCCTTCCCCTTTGCCCCTTTTCTTCCTATTTCACATTACCTATTATACATTTAGTCCTTATTTACACTTTCAGTTTCTCACACCAGAGAAACTATTCAGTATTTATACATATGTGTCCTATTTATTTCACTTAAGAGTATTGCCTCAATGTGCATCCACTTAGCTATAAATGTCTCTAATTGCTGATTTTTTATGGCTGAGTAATACTCCATTTTATAAAAAAACCACATTTTCTCCAGTCTCCAGTTGATGGGCATTTGGGCTGTTTCCATGTTTTAGCTATCACAAACTGTGCTGGTATGAACATGGGCACACATATATCACTGTGGTATGATTCTTTCAATTCTTTGGGGAAGATCCCCAGCAGTGGAATAGCAGGGTGAAATGGGACTTCCAGTCCTAGTTCTTTGAGGTATCTCCATACTGATTTCGACAGTGGTTGCACCAGTTTACACTGGTGCAGGGTTCCTCTTTCACCACAGCCCTGCCAGCATTTGTTATTGGTTGATTTCCTGATAGCAGCCATTCTTTCTGGAGTAAGGTGAAATCTTAGCTTTGTTTTCATTTGCATCTCTCGAATGACCAGTGATGTTGAACGTTTTTTCATGTATTTATTTGCTATTTCTACTTCTTTGTCTGAGAAATGTCTGTTCACTTCAGATGCTCATTTTTGGATTGGGTCTTTAAATTTGGGAGGTCTGATCTTTTTAAGTTCTTTATAGGTTCAAGATAGTAGACCTTTGTCTGAGGAAAAGCAGGTGAAGATTTTTTCCCACATTGTGGGTTGTCTCTTCACACTGCTGGTGGTTTCTCTTGCTGTGCAGAAGCTTTTTAATAAGAAGAGATCCCACTTGCTGATTGTTTGTGCTAGTTCACAGGCAACTGAGGTTTTGTTGATAAAATCTTTTCCTACACCGATGTCTTCAAGGGTTCTACCTAACCTCTGTTCCAACTGGTTCAGAGTTTCTATTTTAATATTTAGATCTTTAATCCATTTTGATTTTAGTTTAGTGCATGGTGAGAGATATAGGTCTAGTTTTAATCTTTGGCAAGTTGAAACCCAATTTTTCCAGCACCATTTATTAAAGAGGCTATCTTTCTTCCAGTGAGGGTGTGTGGCTCCTTTATCAAAGATGAGATGACTGAGTGTGTCTGGCGTTGTTTCTGCATCTTCTAATCTGTTCCACTGGTCCTCAGGTCTGTTTCTTTGCCAGTGCCATGCTGTTTTTATCACAGTAGCTTTGTAGTATAGTTGCAGGTTGGGGATTGTGATACCCCCTGCCATGTCTCTGTTACCTAGAATTGCTTTTGCTATTCTGGGTCTCTTCTTGTTCCAAATGAATTTTTGGATTGTTTTCTCAAGGCCTGTGAAGTATGCTGCTGGGATCTCAATTGGAATTGCATTAAATCTATATAGCAGTTTTGGAAGTGTGGCCATTTTCACTATATTAATCCTTCCTACCCAGGAGCAGGGGATGTCTGTCCATTTTCTGATATCATCTTCAATCTCTCTTTTCAGAGTGCTATAGTTTTCAGAGAAGAGGTCTTTGATTTCTTTCATTAGGTTGATTCCTAGGCATTTCAGTTTTTTGGATGCTATTGTGAAAGGAATTATTTGCTCTATTTCTCTCTCAGTGAGTCTGTCATTGGTGTAGAGGAAAGCTATTGATTGTTGTGTGTTGACCTTGTAACCAGCTACTTGACTGAATTTGGTTATTACGTCTAGAAGACTTTTGGTGGAGTTCTTGGGGACTTCTATATAGAGTATCATGTCATCTGCAAATAAGGACAATTTGGCTTCTTCATTTCCTATCTTTATTCCTTTTATTTCTTTCTCTTGTCTAATTACCTTGGCTAATGTTTCCAGAACTATATTGAACAAGAGTGGTGATAGTGGACATCTTTGTCTTGTTCCTGATTTGAGTGCGAAGGATTTCAGTTTTTGACCATTTAGTATGATACTGGCTGTTGGTTTTTCAATGATGGCTTCTATCAGTTTGAGGTAGAGACCATCTATTCCAATTTTTTGTAGGGTTTTTATCATAAATGCATGTTGGATTTTGTCAAATGCTTTTTCTGCATCTATGGAGATAATCATATGTTTTTTGTCCTTGGCTCTATTGATATAGTGTATTACATTGATTGATTTGCATATATTGAACCATCCCTGCATCCCTGGGATAAATCCCACTTGATCAGGTTGTATGATCTTCTTGATCTTCTGCATTCCATTTGCCATTATCTTATTAAAGAGTTTTGCATCTATGTTCATTAGTGAGATTGGCCTATAGTTCTCCTTTTTGGTTGAGTCTTTCTCTGCTTTTGGGATCAAGGTGATGCTTGCTTCCAGGAATGAATTTGGGAGTATTGCTTCCCTTTCAATTTCATTGAAGAGTTTAAACAGTAGTGGCAGCAGTTCCTCTCTAAATGTCTTGTAGAATTCAGCAGTGAACCCATCAGGGCCCAGGCTTTTCTTAGGTGATAAGTTTTTAATTACATTTTCAATTTCATTGGTTGATATTGGGTTGTTTAGAATTTTTAGGTCTTCTTCATTCAAGTTTGGTAATTCATATGTATCTAGGAACCTGTCCATTTCTTCTGTGTTGTCCATCGTATTGGTGTATAGGTTCTGGAAGTAGGTATTGATGATCTTCTGGATTTCTGCTGGGTCTGTTGTAATTTCACCCTTTTCATTCCTAACTGCATGGATTTGGGCCTCTTCTTTCCTTTTTCTGACAAGGTTGGCTAAAGGTTTGTCAATTTTGTTGATTCTTTTGGAGAACCAACTCTTGGCTTCATTGATTTTTTTGTATTGTTCTCTTAGTCTCCATTGTATTGATTTCTCCTCTGATCTTTATAATTTCTTCCCTTGTGTGAGCTCTGGGGTTTTTCTGTTCTTTTTCTAGAAGCTTGAGGCTCAGGATAAGGTTGTTTAATTGGCCTTGTTCTGTTTTCCTAATATGCGTATTCAGTGCTATGAATTTCCCTCATAAGACAGCTTTCATTGTGTCCCATAGATTCAGATATGTTGTATTGCCATTCTCATTTAATTGAAGGAACTGTCTGGTTTCTTCTTTAATTTCCTCTGTGACCCATTGGTTATTCAGAAGTGTGTTGTTCAATTTACATGTGTTTATGAAAATTTTCTGGTTTCTTTTGCTATGGATCTCCAATTTCATTGCACTATGGTCTGATAATATACAGGGGATAACTTTAATTCCTTTGCACTTACTTAAACATGTTGTGTATGTGAGTATGTGGTCTATTTTTGAGAATGACCCATGTGCAGCTGAGAAGAATGTGTATTCTGATTTTGTGAGGTGGAAGACTCTGTAAACATCTGTTAAGTTCATTTGTTCGAGAGTTTGATTGAGTTCTAGTATTTCATTACTCATTTTTTGTCTAGTTGATCTATCTATTTGTGACCGTGGGGTGTTGAGATCCCTCACTACAATTGTAGTAGTGCATATATGACTTTTCATGTCCATTAGTATTTGTTTTATATAGTTGGGCTCACTAGTGTTTGGTGCATAGATATTTATGATTGTCATCTCTTCCTCTTGGATTCTTCCCTTTACAAGGATGTAGTGTCCTTCTTCATCTCTCTTAATCAGTGTTGGTTTGAAATCTACCTGATCTGCAAAGAAGATAGCTACTTGTGATTTTTTGGGGGTTCCTATTGCATGGAATATTGTTTTCCACACTTTAACTTTCAGTCTATGAGTTTCTTTTGAAATTAAGTGTGTTTCTTGTATGCAGCATATTGTTGGATCTTGCTTCTTGACCCATTCTGCCAGTCTATTTCTTTTGATTGGTGAATTGAGACCATTAACATTGATAGTTATAACTGATACATATTGATTTATCATTGTCATGACTTTTTCTTTTTGTTGGATTCTCCCCCTTTGTGTTTAATTTCTTGTTGTGCCCAATGGATTCATTCTGCTGTACTTCCTGGGGTTGTGATCCTCAATGTCTTTTCCTAGGATATTGTCTAAAATTTTTTTATTGCTGGTTTGGTATTCATGAAGTTCCTCAGGTGCTCTTTGTCATTAAAGTATCTTATTTCTCCATGAATTTTGAAAGATAGTTTTGCAGGGTACATAAATCTGGGTTAGGGGTTGTTTTCCTTTAGGGCTTGAAATACATCACTGCAAGCTCTTCTTGCCTTAAGGGTTTTCATTGAGAAGTCTGCTGTGATTTTGATGGGCTTTCCTTTGTATGTGATTTATTTCTTTTCTCTAACTGCTTATAGATCTTCTGTTGAGTTTATGGAATCTTATCATATGCCTACATGTAGATTTTTTTTGGTCAAGGCTTTTTGGAGTCCTATATGCCTATTTCCTTTCCCCTGCTTGGGAAGTTTTCTGCCATCACTTCTGTGAAGAGTTTTTTTATGTCATCTGCACTCTCTCCTCTTTCTTCATTGACTACAATCCGTCTTATGTTATTCTTCTTTGCATCATCTAGCAGCTGCTGGATTGATTTCTCATTTTCCCTCATAATTTTGAAGCAATTTTTCTTTTCCTGGTCATTAGTTGCAATCTTATCTTCTATATCTGAAATTCTACCCTCACTTTGGCTCATTCTGCTGTGTAGACTTTCAATGGAGTTTTTCATGTCCTGGAAATCTATTTGCATCTGTTTTATGGCTTCCATTTGTTTTCTATGTTGGGATTCCATCATGTTCCTCAGTGCCTCTCTAGATTTATTAATCATGTCTTGCACTAGGAGCACAATTTCTCCTGTTATCTGAGAAATTATTTCTGATTTCATTTTTTCCAGATCCCCTTTTGTTGCCAGTTCAGAGGGTCCAGGTGGTTGAGTATCAGAGTGTTCCATCTCATTTCCCTTTGGGATTGCTGTAGGTGATCTGGAAGTCTGGTTTTGAGACTTATTTACATGTTTTCTCATTTCAACGGCGGGGAGAGTGCTGTTGGTGCCTGCACGGATTACCTCCTCTGAGCTGGGAGAGGTGGGACAGGGGCTGGGAGCAGCGGTAGGGATGGTGGCCCAAAACCCTTTCCTCTGGGCTGGGAGCGGTGGTAGGGATGGTGGCCCAGAAGCCCCTTCCTCTGGGCCAGGAGGGGAGGGGCAGGATGTGGCCCAAAAGCCCTTTCCTCTGGGCTAGGAGCAGTGGGAGTGATGGTGGCTGGGAAGCCCCTTCCTCTGGACCAGGAGCGGTCAGACGGTGGCTCAGAAGCCCCTACCTCTGGGCTGGGAGAGGCAGGACCCAGTACCATGGTCTGGTGGTCCAGTGTCCTCTGTGTCTTTGTAGTGTGGAACCAGGTGGCTGTACAGAGGAGCTGGGGGGGGCGTGTCCAGTGGATTGCTGCTGGGGCGCAGGTTGATTCGGCATTTTCCACAAGACTGGTGACCTAGGTAGGGCATCTGCAGACCTGGCTGTCTGCAGCGGGCTGGTTTGGCATGTTCTTCATGACTCACGACCCCAGTAGGGCATCTGCAGACCTGACTGTCTGCAGCGGGCTGGTTCCATGTGTTCTATGTGACTTGTGACCTTGGTAGGGCATCCGCAGACCTCACATACATATTGACTTATCATTGTCATCACTTTTTCTTTTTGTTGGATTCTCCCTGTTTGTTTAATTTCTTGTTGTGCCCAGTGGATTAATTCTACTGTGCTTCCTGGAGTTGTGATCCTCATTGTCTTTTCCTAAGGTATTGTCTAAAATTTTTTAGAGTGCTGGTTTGGTATTCATGAAGTTCCTCAGGTGCTCTTTGTCATTAAAGTATCTTATTTCTCCATCAATTTTGAAAGATAATTTTGCAGGGTACATCAATCTGGGTTGGAAGCTGTTTTCTTTTAGGGCTTGAAATACATCACTCGAAACACTTCTTGCCTTGAGTGTTTGCATTAGAAGTGTGTTGTGATTCTTATGGGCTTTCCTTTGTATGTGATTTGTTTCTTTTCTCTAACTGCTTGTAGAGCTTTGTTCTTCTGTTGGGTTTCTGGAATCTTAACAATTATATGCCTATGTGTAGATTTGTTTTTGATCATGGCTAGTTGGAATCCTACGTGCCTCACTTATCTGCATGTCAAGTTCTTTTCCCCTGCTTGGGAAGTTTTCTGCCATTACTACTGTGAACAGTTTTTTTATGTTACCTGCACTCTCTCCTGTTTCATCATTGACTCTGATCAGTCTTATGTCATTCTTCTTTGCATTGTCCAGCAGCTGCTGGATTGATTTCTTGTGGTCCCTTACAATTTTGAAGCAATTTTTCTTTTCCTGGTCATTAATTGCAATCTTATCTTCTATATCTGAAATTCTACCCTCACATTGACTCATTCTGCTGTGTAGACTTTCAGTGGAGTTTTTAATCTCTTGGAAATGTGTTTGCTTCTGTTTTATGGATTCTGTTTGTTGCCTATGTTGGGATTCCATCATGTTCCTCAGCTCCTCTCTAAATTTATTAATCATGTCTTGCAGTATGAGCACATTCTCTGCTGTTATCTGAGAAATTATTTCTGATTTCATTTTTTCCAGATCCTCTTTTGTTGCCAGTTCAGGGAGTCCAGGTGGTTGAGTATCAGAGTGTTCCATCTCGTTTCCCTTTGGGGTTGCTGTAGGTGATCTGGAAGTCTGGTTTTGAGACTTGTTTACGTGCCTTCTCATTTTGACAGGGTGTGGGTGGGAATGCTGCTTGCACCTGCGTGGCTCACCTGTGTGCTGGTGGGGGTGGTACAGTGGCCCAGGAGCCTTCTCTTGTGAGCTGGGAGTGGCTCACCTCCTGTGTGCTCACATGGATGGTAAGGAGGCCCTGGATGCCCCTTCTTGTGCATTGGGAATGGCTCACCTCCTGTGTGCTGGTGGGGTGGTACAGCAGCCCACGATTTTCCCCATTTTTAAGGCTTGGCCCAAATGCTGTTCTAGGTGTACTCAAGGTGATCATTTTTGGATTTCTCTTGTAGTTCTTGAGTCTTGGAGTGGTTTCCTCATTCCACTGCCTCATCCCACTGGCTCACCCCACTGCCTTTTCTGAGCACAAGGACACTATGTAAATTAATCCTCAGCTCCCAGCTCTGTGTTGGGCACATGGATGGAGTGGCCTAGACCCATGGCTTTGGACAATGAGCTGTAGCCATGTCTGGATATTTTGGCATCACTCAAAAATATTTAGTGGCTGCCTTTCAACTGATTGCATGAAATTTGTTCTACAGAAAGCATTGTGTAGCAAGGAACATCCTACAGGTTGATGGATTATTTGGCACTGTTAGTCTGGAAGCTGTGTTCCCAAACAGTTGCTACAGAAAATGTTGCAGACTGGAGGACGAAATGCCTATCCTGACCTCTCACAAGTAGTAATTGCAATACCTAGGCTGAGAATATTTCCCTCCTGATGATGTTAACAGTCTCTGTATCAGTTCTGTATCAAGTATGGTGCTCAGTGCTTTCAAGAATGTTTTTGTATTTAATTTTCACATCAAACCAGTAGGTTAGATGGTCAGTGATGAGCAATCAGATTCTTAGAGATGAAATAAATTTGTAAAACTGGATCTAGAACTGGTGAGTTGAGGGCTAACTGGCATCAAAGACCTTGCTATCCTGGGTTGTGGTCTTAAAACTCTTCTTTGTCCATAATTTGGGTTGCAAGTGAAGTGAAAGCTTGAGATAAAAGTTGAAGTCTCACTGATGGTCTGCTGATTTTTCATGTGTAAGATGTGGTTAGTTTCAGTGTAGGTTGGGGTTCATTCTAGCCTGGTTTCTTGGCCACTTCTTGTCTGAGTTGCTTTTCTTGTTGCTGAGACAAAATACCCACACCCAAAGTGAAAAGAGGAAAGGCTTATTTGGCTCATAGTTTATAGAGGTTTCAGTTCATAGCTACAACTATGCTAATAGAAGAAGCTATAACTTTAGGACAGGGACTAGAAGTCCTGACTCCCCATCAGTTCAGGGCTCTTCTGGAGACAAAAGGTTACTTGTGGTTAACAGGGGAATGGCTTACCAAGTACCAGGCCTTCCCCTAGACACCCCTGAGATTATTATAAAAAGTTGCAATACTTTTAATCCTTCTTATCTGATGCCTGCAGGCCCAGAATTTAGTCACTCTTGTGAACAAGTGAGCCTCTAGGGCTATGCAAGTGATCCTCTAGGGCTAGGCAGGACATCAATGATCTGCCCTTCCATGACCTTGAAGAGGTGTGGTTCACTGATGGAAGTATACAGTTGTCAGTTCACAATAGGTCATTTAGGCCAAATCCATTCCCCTAGGGACTTCTGCTCAAAGAGAAGTGCTCATAGCTCTTACTTGGGCATTGATATTAGGAAAAGGCCAAAAAAAAAAAAAAAGTTGATTATGTATACAGATTCCAATTATGCCTTTCTGTTGCTACATTTATGCTACATTCTGGAAAGGAGCTTTCTGACTAATAATCTGTAAAATACAAGCAGGAAATTCTACAACTCTTAGAGGTAGACTATCTTCTGAAGCAAGTTGCTGTCATTCATTGGAGGGATCCCAAAGAGACATATCTAAAGTCTCTTTGGGAAATCAAAGGCTAATAGGGAGGCAAGAAGGGCCACCCTATAGCCCCTCAAAACCCTAGCTTTATTTCCATTTCCTGAGGAACCATTCTGATCCTTCTCTAGGGATGTAGTGACAAGCTATAAAAATCCTATATGGCAGGGGCTGGGGATTTAGCTCAGTGGTGCCACCACCTGCCTCACAAGTGCAAGGTCCTGAGTTTGATCCCTAGAACCAAAAAAAAATCCTATATGGGAAATTGTCACTGGAATTTTCACAGGACTAAGAGGAAAGCTATCCCTGAGAACCTCTGGAAGACCTGAGGCTCTTCTTCAGAAAGCAAGAGTCCAGAATTGCTCTGGGTGCAGATAATTAGAATCACTACTGACCCTAATTCACCACAGCTTAAATGGGCACCTGTATTGAGGCTCTTGTTTTTTATTAGATATATTATGTGGGTAATCTTGGTAAGGCTTTGGCTTTTCAGGGTTTCTCTTTGCCATGCTTTGTCCTCCACAAGAAACATGGTAATCTCATCTGCTCCTCATATTTGGGCTCTTCATCCCCAGCATTATAGTAGTTACTTTCTTTCTCCCATCAAACAGACAGCTCAACAGATGCTATCTCATTTCTGATTGTCTTCTGACAAGTCTTTCTGTTCAATCCAACCAGTGAGCCACAACATGGTAAAGTAGTTGGAGAGCACACAATCCCTAGGAGGTAGAGCCTATGGCCTCTTTCAGCAGGAAGTAGCAATATTAAGATGGATAACTCCACTCCCTCAGAACCCCATAAAATTATGGGATTATGTTTCTCTCAGGGGGAAAGCAGACAAGAGATTTGGGCATGGCCAAGCTGGCTGGGGAAGTAGGTGTGACATGTTAATTACAAGACCTCAGGACACATATGCAGAACAGTTCCCAAAGCCCTGCATGTGGACTTCTTATGAGAACCTGAGCAGGTTTTTGATAGGATGGCCTAGACCTGATGACAGCCTGAGGACCGGATAAGATGGTCAATTGATTGTGTCACCTTGAGTAAGAAAACCCCAAGTAAATTGGCTCAGCATAGTTCTGGATGTGGAAGACCCACCCTAGAGAGGATTATCACCAAAATGGTATAAAAAAGAAACAAAGAAGGAAGGATTGCTTCTGTTTCCTTGATTGACTTTGGATTCCATCTTCTGGCTTCCAGTGCAGACTCTTCAGGCTCCAGCACAGATCCCTTGGCCTTCCATTACAGTCCCTTTGTTCTCCTGATTTGGTCTCATAGGGAAAACTACAATGATCTTCAGGCCTTCAACTGGATCCTTCAGATTCCCAGTGCACAGACTGACATTTTGCTCTCTTCCACACTTGACTCTGTGAGCAGCCATTGTAAGTCAGTCTTGTAACTTTTTATATATTTGTTTACCTTGTATTAAATCTGTTTCTCTAGTAAGCACTGACTGATACAGTGGGTAATCCAAAAAGTTCAGTCCACATTGAGTTTTTTGCCACCATTCTGTCTTGCATGATGGCTCATTCTCATGCTGTAGAGTGTACTTCTTATCCTACTTTTGCTTGGCCCAATCTCATTCTGAAGAGCCTATTTCTTTTCCTACCTTTAATCAAACTTTGCTATCATTTGCACTTGAGTTGACCAATTCTTTGTTCAAGACAGAAAGAACCTAGCTACTACTTCCACAAGGAGACTCTAGCATCCTCAAACCCATTTTCCTTTAGGGAAGCAACAGCTGTATGGCCTGTCTGGCCTGCTGTTTTGTTCTGTGGCCTGAGTACTTGATATTAGCCTAATGAGCAATGTATCCAGGCACATGAGTTAATGTGACAGGCAAATTTTTCCTGTTGCCTTCATTGACCTTTGTTATGCTTAATATTATCTCAGGAGAGATGACTCTGGCTGTGTTTCATGTGCTAGTACACATCAGTATTAACAAGGAGTGGATCCTTGTGGTTGAACTTTATGAGAAGGATCTAATGGTGTTGGCCAATTTTATGCAGATAGCAACCCTGATTTTCAGCACAGTGGCCTTTCTGGCCAGCAGGTTGAATCTCACCTACCGAGATTTTCTGTGACTTTATTAAAAAAGCTCAACCTTCCTTCTTTTCATCAGCTGTGGTTGTGTAGCTCTGGCTGTGAGGTAAAGCTATGCCAGATTTCTGGCCAAAGCACCCTTGACTTTCCATTTGACATTTCCATTGATAAAGAGGCCATGACAAAGAAACATTTCTTCCATGTGTTCCCAATAGGGATCATCACTGCCACTCTGTCCCTCCTCAGTGGCATCCTGTGTTTTGGGGGCATGAGCTGCACAAAGCCCAAGTCAGTGGCACTAGCAAGTGTACCCTAAGGCTCACAGGAAAGCTCATAATTGAGGGCTGGGATTCATAGGAAGGCCAGATCACAGGTTGCTTGAAGAAATTGCCACCTAGGTGGCACACTGGAGCAATTATGTCCTCAATGAAAATGAAATCTATGCTCTTGGTTTCTTAAAAAAAAGGAATCAAATAGAAATACTGGAGCTTTAAAGTACAATAACTGAACTGAAAATTCACCTAGGGGGTCCCCAGACTCACCCTAGCTTGCTTCTCTCTCTCTCTGATGTAGAAAGGAAGAGGAGTCAGAACAGAAGACCAGTGCAAAATGAAAGCAATTTTATTGTAGGTTTTACATGACAAAGTGGTAAAGAGCTACTCCAGAGGAGTGGTGGGGCCCAGACCTGGGACATCACTTACTCTGGGGCTGTGGTCCTGTTTTGTGGGGCAGGGACACCACCTGTTTTGTGGGGCATCTTCCCGAGGGCCAACACTTGATTGCTTGGATATTGAGCTTGTTTCCATGGAGCCAGGTTCAGTGGGCTAATAGGAGAATTTTAAGGGGAGAAGTAACATTTTTTTTTTTTTAGAAGTAACATTCTTAAAAAGGGGCTTGGGGGGACAGCAAAACTCCACAGAAGCAGGGTCGAAACCAGAGGCTGTTATATTGGCTGCTTTCTGTGATGCAGAGGCTCGTTCCTTTCCACCTCTTACAGAGGCCCAGTGTAACCCTACCTACGGTTGAGAATGGTTCAATTAAAGAATAAAGAAAAATAAACAAAACCTAAGGGAAACGGCAGGGCATCATCAAACATAGAGTCATGTGTGCTATTGAAATTCTTGAGGGAGAAGATAAAAAGGATCAGAAAGAATGTGTGAAAAGAGTGGCTGAAACTTCCCTTAATTTGATGAAAGAGACAAAGCTACAGTTCTAAGAAGCTCAATGAATTCCAGACAGAATACGTACATAGAGATCCACAGATACGTAATGAATAACACTGTGATTTGTGACAACAGCCACCTAATGGGGATGAGGAGAGCACAGAGCCGTGTAAGAGCAGAGCTTTTGTACATTATTGAAACTAGGTTGGAATTAATTCAAACCTGAGTGCTATAAATTTTGGATGTTAACTGTAAGCTTCAGGGGAAGCAACAAGAAAATAACTAAAAAAATATATAATTAGACAGAAATGGAGGAATTCACAAACATGTAGAATATATAGAAAACAAAGTAGCTAAATGACAGAAGTAAACCTTTATTAGCAATTACTTTAAATATAAGTGGGTTAAATGCATTAAAATGCAAAACATGGAAGAATGCATTAAAAACACAATTCAGCTATATGCGGGCTATAATAGACTCACTTTAGAACTGAAAGGACACACAGATTAAAAGTAAAAGAATGAAAAAGATATTTCCATTCATGAAAATAGTAACCAAGAAAATGGCCGGGGCTACTATACTAAGATAACTATACTAAGATATACTATACTAAGATACTATACTAAGATATACTATACTAAGATACTATACTAAGATATACTATACTAAGATAACGCAAAGTAGTTATTTTGGTACAGGGACTGAACCCAGAGCTTTTCCAGTGAGCTACATCTCCAGCCTCCCTCATGTTTTAAAATTTACTTATTTCTTTTATTTTAAGACAGGATCTTGCTAAGTTGCCAGGTTGGGGTGGACTCACACTTGGAATCCTTCTGACCCAGACTCCCACAGTGCTGAAATTATAGGGATGTGTCATCACACCCAGCTCAGACAAAATAGATTTTAAATAAAAACCATTGTATGAGTCAAGGGAATCTGTTGGAGGATCACTGTCTTGTTTTGGTAATATTCAGTTTTTTAAAAATTGGAGTATTAGTACATCAAAATGCAAAATTTGATGAATTTTGCCAAATGTGTTTGACATCCACATAAACAATCAAGATATAAAAGATTCCATCATCCTATTCCAAGATATCACAACTTATGCCCTTCCTCTTCATTCTTTGTTGTGACTCCCATCTTGTGTATTAGTGGCCAGTTACATCATCCTTGACCTGCCCATTAGATCAATCAAAATGTCTCTAGTCATTGACACACTTTTCCTTGGGGATGAAAATCACCCTCAGCTGAGAGCCAGTACCATAGAATATTTTTTTCAGGCCCTTTCTGGTTTTTATCTCTATGGCCTGATTTTGCCAGTCCCTGAATGAAGGCACACAGCCTGCACCCTTCTGTGACTGGCTTCTTATGCACAACATAATGTCCATGAGTTCCCTTTGTTGCTGTATGAATTTCATTTTATCAGTGTGTCATGTTCTCCTGTGGATAGACAAATTTCCAATGTTTGGCCATTGTGTACAGAGCAGATGCGGACATTCTTGTACAACTCTTTGTGTAAACATATGGTTTCATTTTCCTTGGGCCAATACCCAAGGCATATGATAGGTGAATGTTTCTATAAGAACTCACCAAAATAGTCATATCATTTTACATTCCTATCATCAATGCATGAAAGATGCAGTTGCCCCACTCTTTCTTCTATTTGGTGTCATGTCTTTAATTTTAGCCATTCCAGTAGGCATATAAATGTCACCTCATTATGGTTCTAATTTGCATTTCCCTAATTATATATCTGTTCATTTCAAAGACATATATCTGACAAGAGGCTTACTGTTAGCATATATAAACAGCTCCTTGAAATCAATAGGGAACAATCCAAAATAAATGGGCAAAATACTTGAACAGATAATTCATAAAAGATGGTGATACAAATGTCATATCTTCATTTTTGTATATTTTCTGGATTCATAGTCAATCCAGTACTTCTACATTGGATGCTGTTCTTTAACAACAGTACTTAGAAATGTGTCAAGTGTATTTTGAAGCAGTTGACAATGTTTACTTATTTCTCAGTAGTGATACATTGAACTTTTAAAACAAGAAGGTAGTATTATCCCCATATTACAGAGGAGGAAACTGAAGCACAGCAAAGCTAAATTACTTACTAGAAATCACTTTTAATCAGTGGAGGACTCAGGATTTCACTTGGGGAAGCTGGATTCTGGGTTCTTAACCATTCCTTGTAATTCTAGTTACAAGGCAACTGGTATAGGGGTTCTCAATCTCACTGCTGCATTGTTTCACAATTTTATTCAGTATGGAAGTGGTGGATTTCAGACACTCAGAATGCAGAATCAATATTTTTATTTTCACAACTATTTCTGTTTGTTGTTATGCAAGTTTTCACACTATTGGTATCATAGGAGCTGTGACCTTGATTCTCCAACTACCTGTAACTATGGGTCTTCTTGTGGTACTAAGAAAATCTCTCTAGTCCTCTTATTTTGGGGGGGCAGGGGGAAGAACCCTTAGTTTGAGAGTTGCCAGAAAAGATTTGTCTATTCTATTCTAACTCAAGACCTTTTTATACTCTGTGGCCATTCCCAATATCTCTGTAAATTCCTTACCTTTCTCCTCCCATTTTTCCCTGTTCCTATGGAAAGTGGCTAGGCTCAATGTTATCTGTGAGCAACAAAATTCTGAATCACCTGGGTTTACAGCCTTCCTCCCACTGGATAGCTTTTAAGCACTGCTGTTGATAGAGAAGTGTTATACAATAAGACAGGCCCTTGCCTTGCCTCCATTTTTTTTCCCAAAGAATGTTTTGTTTTGGAAATGTAAGTTTGAGCCAAGCCAGAACCATAGCTCAGATGCCAGCCGCAGCCCCACTGGTGCCACAACCCTCTGGACCATGTTGTATGGGCCCCTGCGGTATCTGAATCCACACAGCAGAGGCTCTGGGGGGACCATAAAGGCCATGGTTATGAGCCCCAGAAGATAGAGCAGAAGTGAACAACAGAGAAGGCCCCTCTGAAGCTCCTCAATGAAAACTGAAGCCCACTGGGAAAGTGAAGAAAATCTCTTCAATAAAAGCACAGTGGACCATCGTAGTTGGTAAGTTGGTGGGATCAGCACCTCCCATAGAAACCTGGACTCGCTTAGTGGGGAGGACAGTTGGAACGTGCAGTAGAACCTTGCAGATTTTAATCCTGCAGGAGGTCAGGGACCTCAACTTGGGCCTTGCAGCCAGAAATCAGCCTGAATCTCAGTATACTACAGCTGGCTTGCTGAGACTAATCAACTTAGACCTACACACTGTTCCCCACATTGTCTTCCAAAAAATGTAAATTCATGTTGCTGGACTCCTGCCCAATGTATCAAAATGGTCTGTGACTGTTTGAACTGTGTGACCTTTCAGGAATGTGCTGTTAAGCTCTCCCCCCTCACAGGAAGGTTTGTTAGCTCCACAGCCTCTCAGGAATGTTCTGTAACTCTGCCCCTTTACTTCAGGAATGTTCTGTAATTCTGCCCTCCTGTTTCACTGAGCATGCTCACACAGCATATGTTTCAGGAATGTTCTGTAATCCTGCCCCCCCGCTTCATGGAGCATGCTTGCCTACCCTATAGATCCCTATATAAGGAGGTTCTCATTTCTGGTAGAGCACTCAGACTCCTCTTGCCAATGTAATAAAAGGTTTTTCTCCATTACTTCAACTGACCATCAGATTCTTCAAAGAATGAGAGCTGCAACCCAGAGCTGCCACACTGAGCTGTAAAACTCAGCTGCACCTTCTGAGCTATGGCACTTGGCTATAGCATAGAGCTGTTCTGCTCTGCCAAAACATTTGGTTCCCTGATCAGGAAACAGATCAAGCTGGCCCTTTGAGCCAGAGTCAGAGTGATCACTGGGAGCCCTCTCTGAAGAATGAGACAGTACACCTTCACCCAGTTTGGCAGTTCCGTCTTCATTGGGTTAGAGTGACTGAAGACTTCACTTGCTTCTCCTGATTGGACTTTGGAAAAGAGGTGGACTAAATATACCCCTATAGGACCTAAGGATCTGGTAAAGCTCCCTGGTGCCTTGTTTGAATCCAGTCAGGCCTGTCCCAGTGGATAGAAGGAGAGTTTGATCACCTCTCATGGTCTTGAGTCAAGAGACTTCAGTCAATGATCTCCCTAAGGTGGTAAGAAATGTTTTAACCTCTGAGTAACTGGTGAATGTGTGAGTGAGTGTAACCAGGCATGGTCTTCCATAACTGGTTTGTGAAGCTCCATGGCTTTAGCTATAGAGTCTGATTGGGTCCAACCCTATGGTTCCATGGCAACACTGTATGGCATAATAGTGACTCACCTCCTATAACCAGAGGCTGACCAGGCAGGGATTATCCGTGCACCTCAGCCAAAACATGTCTAAGTTCCCTCAAGGGACACGGCAAGACCACCATGGGTAACACCATGGGTAACAACCATAGTAAACCCATAATCCTAGACTGCATGGTCAGAAATTTTAAGAAGAGATTTAGTGGGAAATATGGAGTTAGACTGAAGCCGGGCAAGGTTGTGGACCCTCTGCAAAATAGACTGCCTTCAGTTTAATGTAGGGTGGCCCCCTCATGGAACCCTGGATGTTCAGACTGTGCATGCAGTCTGGAAAGTCATTACTGACAAACCAGGCTACCCTGATCAGTTCCCCTATATTGATTCTTGGTTAGAGATGGCCCAGAACCTACCCTCCTGGGTCTGATTCTGCATTGGTAAGAAGGGACAGAGTCAGGTTTTTGTAGTCCAGAGTAGTGGCCATCTCTTCAATACATGGAAAAAGCCAATTCATTAGGGCCCTCCCTGCAGAGGTCCTGGATACCTGGTATAAACACCCGAACCCTAAGAATCTCCTCAGGACTCCACTTAGATGGAAGACCTCAGGACTCAACCTTACCTCAGAGACAGCACCAGCAGACAGCAGCCCTGCTCTAGTGTTGGAAGCAATTCTACATCATTTTGGGGAAAAATCATTTGATTAGGCCTAGTTCTCCTGCCTACAGGCCAGCTATGGGATTTTGAGACAAAACTCCATTTTGGCCTCCAGTAACAACTGAGACCTCAATGATCCGGTGGTGCTGTGATGCTTCAGGATAAGATTACACCAGCTGAAGACATCCTAGGAACAAAATCTTCATCTACACAGTTCCTCATTGTTCTTGGTTTATCACTGCCCCCCAGTCATTTGTTACATTTTGCTTATCCCTATGTACTGAACTCTGTCTAGAGTCATTTGTTACATTTTGTTTACCCTGATGTACTGAATAAAAGGTGCGGCAAGCTCAGGGGCTTTCGTCTTTGCTGCCCAGAGCAGTTTTGATCAGGCCCAAAGCTCAGCTTCTCAAAGTCATTTTGTCTACCTTTTCAGTATAATAAGTCAATTTTCCTTGTGCTGTCATGGCTCACAGGAGACTAGGACTCACTGCAGAGGTTCTAGTAATGTCCCCTTTCCCTGTTCCCTACACTGTAGTCACACTGGGAGGTGACTAGTCTATGCATGGCTGATGCCTGAAGACATCATTCACTGGATGTGTCTGGAGTCACTCTACAAAACCGTCATGCCTTGGACTTACTAACAGCAGAAAAGTGGGGAACTTGTATCTTTCTCGGGGGAAGAGTGCTGTTTCTTTGTCAGGGTCATTCAAAAAGCTGTAAAAGGGCTCTGAGACAGAGCTGCCAGGTTCTTGGAACAATTCCAAACTAGTGGGTTTTGGAGTTTCTCTTGGGATAACTGGACAACATGGTTTGCCCCTCTACTTGGAACCCTGGTTCATTTTCCTTTTGCTAATGATTGGCCCTTGTCTGTTCAGGTGCCTCACAAAGTTTCTGCAAGACTGAGTTCAGGCTTTCACAAGACAGTATGACAATTAGTGGTGAGAGCTCACCTAAACTATGACTCTGTAGTTACTAGTGATGCCCTATGAAGCTATGCCTAAATAGGGGCATCAAAAGGGAGAAAAGATAGAAAAGTGCTATGCAATAAAACAGGTCCTTGCCTCACCTCCATTTTTCCCCCCCCAGAATGTCTTGTTTTGGAAATATAACCCTGTGTTGCTGGACTCCTGCTCAATGTATCAAAATGGTTTGTGACCATTTGAAATGTGTGACCTTTCAGGAATGTGCTGTTAAGCTCTTCCCCCTCACAAGAAAGTTCTGTTAAGCTCCACACCCTCTCAGGAATGTTCTGTAACTCTGTCCTCCTGCTTCAGAAATGTTCTGTAACTCTGCCCCTTGACTTCAGGAATGTTCTATAACCCCAACCCCCTGCTTCATTGAGCATGCTCACCTACTCTGTAGATCCCTATATAAGGAGGCTCTCATTTTTGGTGGAGCACTAAGACTCCTCTGAGCCTGCTGGGGATCACCAGCATAATAAAAGGGCATAAGAAAAGGTTTTTCTCCATCTCTTCAACTTACCACTAGATTCTTGAGTCTTCAAAGAATGAGAGCTGTAACTCAGAGCTGCCACACTGAGTTGTGAAGCCCAGCTGTGCCTCAGAGCTGCATTCCAGAGCTGCCACACTGAACTGTGAAGCTCAGTTGTGCCTTCTGAGCTGTGGCACTTGGCTACAACACTAAGCTGTTACACTTAACTATGCCTCTGAGCTGTGGCACTTAGCTATGACACTGAGCTATAATAAAGATTTTTATAAGACTCTTCTCAATATTCTTACTCTTTTGAATTTGGTTCCTTTTAATAGGGCAGTATTTGGATTTTCATTTCGGAATGGCTTTATATATGTAGAAACATACTTTAAGGTCTGTGTATACTCACAAACTAGTATTCAAACAAGTGAAGGGACATGTATTCAATTAATCCAACAAATACCTCCTGAGTACTTGTTAAATGCTGAAAACCATGGGAGACACTGTAGAGGTAGCATTTAGCTCTTGTCATCAAGACAGTGGAAACACTTGATCAGATATGTTACCTGTCAGCTGCCTTTGAGCTTTGGAAAGTTTTTTCCAGTGAGGGAGGTAGCAGAGAAAGCTTCTGAGTGGCTCTGTGGGGGGAGTGACCTGTCATGAAACATCCTGAGCTGGCCTACTTGGTCACAGCAGAGTAATTGAACCTATGCTGAGACTGTTGGATTCCAAATGACAGATGGTGAGGTTTGAGATAGTACTCAGATACACATAAGAGCAGAACTAAAGACATGAGGGAGCTATCCAGTTTGGAGGGCCCCGAGGGTTGGGCAAAAAATGTTCCATGGCCAAAATGCATGGATTATTTCCATTGTCTCTCAAAAGTAGGAGGGGAGAAGTAGAAATAGGACTTGCATATATTTCCAGATCATGTTTTATTCCTCTCCTTGAAGCCACATTATAAAGGTTTGAAATTTCAAAGGGTAACTGAAATTAAAATGTTACTTGTAGTACTTATGGTAGAAGTCCCCTCCACTAGGCCCATTCTCTGTTTATTGACAATAAAGATGTCCCTCAAGATCCTTCTTCTGATATGGTCTTTGGGAATTTGGAGGAAGTGTCTGCATGTGATATTTTTCAAGAAATAAGTATTGCCATGGAGGTAGATATGGTCTAGGAGTTGGTTTTAAGTAAAGGAGAGCCTCCAAATATCTAGGTCCCTCAATGTCCTATTTTAAGTGGCAGATTGATTTAACTTCATAAGATACTGACATTTTCGAAAAGAAAGTGTGCCTTGGAGTCATGGTGACCCAAAGTTATGAGCAACTGAAGTCATTCCATCTCCATCCTGAAGAGCTGGCACTTACCAAGCCATATGACTTAGGTCTAAGCTTCCCCCTGATATGGTTTTAGCTCACAGAACATTGGAATCAAAAGAAGTAGTAGAATGGGACTCATCTGGGTCTCTTCATGCTAACAGAATGGCTGGGACAATACTGTGCTTTTCAATCTCCATGTTGCACCTTGGATGGGTGGGTGGGGGAGTTGGCAGCTTTAAAAATGAAGCCCTTCATTAAATAGTCTGTGCTGCTTCTTTCAAGGCCCATTGACATGAAAATACAATCCACAATTAGAGGATCTTCATGTCAAATGCCCCGTTCAACAAAGAACCAAGAAACCTGGTCAGATTATAGACTGACAGGGGATACACAAAGGACTAATAAGAGTAAATCTCAGCAGTCAGTGCAATGGGCTCAAAAACAAATATGACATGGTCTTTTCTCCTAAAGCCCATATTCTGCCCATATTCTGGAGTTGAAGGAGAGACCTTTATCTTGATATAACACTAAAAGTGGGATGAATTAAAACTATGAGATCAGAAGTCCAAAGTAGCTGAGAGATGTTTCCAGGCTGAAATGGCATGTGTCCTCTGTCTTACTTTTCTCATTGCTGAGACAAAATACCTGATACCCAAAGGTAAAGGGGAAAAGATTCATCTAACTCACAGATTGTAGAGCTTTTAGTCCATTGTCAGGTGGCTCCAAGGCAGGGTGGTATGGCAGACAAACATCACAGAAGAGAGAAAGAGTTCATGGTAGGCAGAAGGCAGCAAAGCAAGCAAAGGACAAGACAAACCTCTTTCTGTGCCTTATATTGTATCCAAGCTGCTGGGATTAGGGTGGTGCCAAACCAATCAGTGGACTGATTTAGTAATCACCCACCCTTAATCCTAGCATTGCATCACAAATCATCCCAGGATCACACACTCTAGATCCAGCCACCTCTGAAAAAGTCCTACTCATGGCCACATGAGGCTTTGGGAGGACATCTAAACACAAATCACAAGGACCCCAGATTTGTAGGAGGACTTATTTTTTCCAGACAGAGAAGTGAGAGATCTTCCAGGCAGAAGGTACACCTAGTCTGTAGGAGGTTACACAAATCCAGGGCTTGGTTGACATGAGTGGGGAGGCAAGGAAAGCTCAGAGATGAAGTTGGTGAGGTGGCCTGGCCTGGGCCAACCTGTCAAAGGTCTTCTCTTCCAGGAAAAAAAACCATTTAGACCTGATCATGCAAGTCTTGGGGAGACATTGAACAGGCTATGTCTGGAAGTATGCTGAGAGCAGTTTCACTGAAGAAACTACAAGAGCAAGAGAAACAACAGAAAGTGGAATTTCATAAAAGGATGGAGAAAGAGGTGTCAGATTTCATCCAAGACAGTGGGCAGATCAAGAAAACGTTTCACCCTATGAACAAGATAGAGAGGAGCATACTACATGATGTAGTGGAAGTGGCTGGCCTGACATCCTTCTCCTTTGGGGAAGATGATGACTGTTGCTATGCCATGATCTTCAAAAAGGAGTTTGCACCCTTGGATGAAGAGCTGGAATCCTATCACCATGGAGAAGAGTGTGATCCCCAGAAGGCTGAGGAGAAGTGGAAGCTAAAGGAGCTGGCCCAGCAGCAGGAGGAGGAGGCAGCCCAGCAGGGACCAGTGGTGGTAAGCCCTGCCAGTGACTACAAGGGCAAGTATAGCCACCTCATTGGCAAGGGAGCAGCCAAGGATGCAGCCCACATGCTACAGGCCAATAAGACCTATGGCTGTGTGCCTGTGGCCAACAAGAGGGATACACGTTCTATTGAAGAGGCCATGAATGAGATCCGAGCCAAGAAGCGTCTGCGGCAGAGTGGGGAAGAGTTGCCAACTACCTCCTAGGAGCCCCACCGAGCTCCCTTTGACCTCTTGGGGCAGGGCAGGGAGGGACAAGGCTGCTGCTATTAAGACCCATCATGGAGCCCCACCTCTGGAACCTTCTGCCAGCTGTCACTTAGGCTGGGGGGAGCAGGCGTTTGTCACTGTAGGAGCCTGGATATGTATGTGCAGGATGTGTGTGTGTGTGTGTGTGTGTGTGTGTGTGTAAAAGAGTGTGAATGCACAGGTGAATATTTAATCTGTATTATTCTCTGTTCTCCTTGGAACTTTCTTCCCCATGGGGCTGGTTACTTTACATTCAATAAACACTGTTTGACCAGTGGCAGCAGAGAGGAGGAAGCCTGGACTTGGCAGGACTGGGAGTAAGAGATTACTTTGGGAAGATATTTAAGTGTAATTAATGGCAATATTTGTGGAGCAGAGAGACATGGGCTCTGTCTCTTGATGTTTTGACTTGAGATCCTGGCTCTGCCTCTTACTATTTGCACATTCTTGTGCAAGTTACCTAACTTCTCTGTGCCTTGGTTTCATTTGCTGTCAAGTGTGTAAACAAACAAACCCAAAAAACAATAACTATCGAAGGGTTTTCCAAGTTAGATTCAGCACAAACATCAGATTACTAAAAAAGCAGATTCTGACTGAATTAGCCTGAGGGGACCCTGAGATTCTGCATCTCCCACAAGCCTTGGGATGGTGGTGATGCTGCTTCTTCATGTACCAGGTTTTGAGAGGGAAGGGATTTAAAGGCTGTTTTGAGGATTATATAAGCAGATAATTGCAATAAACACCAAGGGCTCACCTGGCGTGGCTATTATTATGATCCCTTAGAAAGGCTAAAGAATGTCTCAGTTGTTGTTTTACAGAATTTTTGTACATTAGAAAGCTCGCTACAGGAAATTACTTGGTGCCCTGGCACCCTTTTTGGCCTGCTACTTGCAGAGGTTAATGTGGCTCAGGTGGTCCAAACCATCCACAATATAAGCCCCACGCTGCAGCTCAGCCCCAAGTTTCCTAAGCTACCACTGCAGCTCTTCCAGTCCCACCTGCTAGGAGATGGGACAACAGAAGCTCTCCATGAGGTTTCCATGTACAAAGAGCTCCAGAAACACATGCACCAATGGAGTTTTAGTTGGGATGGGCTCTCTACTGGCTTTCATGGAGAGGAGAAATGACCATGAGTGATAGAGCACATTGTCAAATGTTGCAGAGAATGTATGAAGACAGGCAGCAAGAATATAAAGAACAAAAATGATCAAATCGACTTCATAAGCCCCTATTTTATTTCCACAAGTGAAGTTCTGGCCAACTAAAGGAAAAAGAAAGCTAATTTGCCTCTTCTCCCTTTGGCTTGTTGCAAATTGCATCTCTCCCCACTTTCTCTGGGAGCTTTCTGCCATGAAGAGCAAGCTCCCTGCAAGGAGTGAAGGGTGCTTCTCCAGGCAAGAGCTTCAATAACCAGGCCTCTCAAACACTGTGCAAAACATTCTCAGACACGAGGAGGGAAGGTGTATCCTAAGCAGAAATATTGCAATGGGCAGAAATCTAATTCTTGCTGAAAATTCAGAGCAGATGCAAAGAAAAAAATTCCTCTAGACTGAACTACAAAATGTTCCAGAAATCCATTGTGCAGATATTTCTCTATGGTTTTTCTGTTACCTGGAAGGAGATGGTAAATAGTTCCCTAGGCCTGAAGTTTGGCTGTTTTCCATATCCATTTGGAAAACTGTGCGTTCTGGGCTATCACCTGGAGCCAATACCTTAGCTTAAATTTCAACACCTGCACAATGAAGGAGATTAAACATTCGACTTCTATTATGAATGTTCCTGACATACCTAACAGATTCTAGGCACTACAAAAATGTTTGCTGAATGAATGAATGCATGGATGGATGGATAAATGAAAGGCTGCAGGCTACATTTTGTTTATGTAGACCCCTGGATATCTTTGAAGACTGACTTTAATTTCCCTTTTCTCCAAGAAGCCACTTCCCTGTTCCCCTCAGCTTTGCTGTATTTCTTTTTTCTTTTTTATTAAATTCTTTTATTGGTACATTGTAGGTATACACCACAATTACATTTCTCATTGGGAATTGTACCTTTATATAATGCATCTTGGTTCTTATTTTTTCCCCATTCCTAGACCTCCCTTCACACCCTCCACCCTTCCCTATTTACAAAGACTTTATTTCCATTTTTTCCATTTCTCATCATTTTTTCCTTTCCCTTCTTTCCTTTCCCCTGCCCCTCCCACTACCCCTACCCCTTTGGACATTTTCTTCCTATTTTACATTATCGATCATTCATTCTAATCATTGGTACATTTTAGGTATACAATATAATGACATTCATCATTGGAAATTTGCACCTTTACATAGTCTCTCTTGGTTCTTATTTTTCACCCTTGCCCAACCCTCCCTTCAACCCCTCCAGTCCTCCCTATTTACAAAGATTTTGTTCCTGTTTTTCCATTTTCTCATATTAATCCCATTCCCTTCTATCCTTTCCCCAGCCCTCCCACTTCCTTCCCCTTTGCCCCTTTTCTTCCTATTTCACATTACCTATTATACATTTAGTCCTTATTTACACTTTCAGTTTCTCACACCAGAGAAACTATTCGGTATTTACACATGTGTGTCCTATTTATTTCACTTAAGAGTATGGCCTCAATGTGCATCCACTTAGCTATAAATGTCTCTAATTTCTCACTTTTTATGGCTGAGTAGTACTCCGTTTTATAAAACAACCACATTTTCTTCATCCAGTCTCCAGTTGATGGGCATTTGGGCTGTTTCCAAGTTTTAGCTATTACAAACTGTGCTGCTATGAACATGGGCGCACATATATCACTGTGGTATGATTCTTTTAATTCTTTGGGGAAGATCCCCAGCAGTGGAATAGTGGGGTCAAATGGGACTTCCAGTCCTAGTTCTTTGAGGTATCTCCATACTGATTTCCACAGTGGTTGCACCAGCCTACACTCCCACCAGCAGTGGAGCAGGGTTCCTCTTTCCCCACAGCCCTGCCAGCATTTGTTATTGGTTGATTTCATGATTTTGCTGGATTTCTTGTGGTCTCCAGCCCCACAGTGATCAGAGCCAACTCCTCATTTACTATATGCACCAGCCATCTTGCCAAGGCCTTTGAATACATGATCCTAGGCCTCACAAAACCTGTACAAAATTCTTCCTGTGTCTTAGACAAAGAAACAGGTCCAGAGAGTCCAATGGTCCTCACCATTGTCCCCAAACTTGGGTCTGGATATTTCCAAAGTAAAGGGAACACAGGACTCTTTGTATGGCTCTCCCTTTCCTCTGGAGTTATAGGAGCCACACTCTTGCTCTCCCCTGGTTTAGATTGCCAGCTCCCAGAGGACAAGCACTTTGTTTACTAGCTCTGTTTGCTTCTTTGCTCCCAGCCAGCCACATCCCCTGATAAGAATAATTGTAGAAGGGCCCCTCTGGCCCTCTGGATGATCAAGGAAGGCAGCTGTTCCACTTCAGCCTCAGAGAACCCACATCTTGTGCCCTATGCAACCAGACACAAGCTGGAGGGACTGTGGGGATTCCAATATACCCTTTCAGGGAGACTTTCACAATGCAATCTGTCACCGTTGTCCTCCTCCCATTGGATGAGCAGTATCCTTGAAGGAGCGGGTAGATGGCTAGCAAGGAGTTCCAGGAAGTCTTAGAAAAATCTCAGTTCTTTGTCTCTTGGTGGACTCTTGATTATACTATGGAAAGTCTTTCTTTCAAAAGGAAAAAGAAAAGCAGCAAAGCAGAGGGAATGGTTGCTAAGGCTTCCATGCTTTCTTTCTTTTGCTTTTTGTTTATGAGAAATCTCTGCTACCTCAGTTTTCTCCATGCACCCACCATTCTGCAGACAGAATGTTGCTCCATGTGTTGTCCTTTCGTTTGCCTTTGCTCTGCCCTTGCTTACCGCATCTCCCTCAAAACCATTCTGTTAAAGAACCTTAAGAAATTTCCATCCCTTTCCTTCTTGAAACTCCCACCTCTCTTTGCTTCCATGGTCCTCCTTGGTTCTCTCTGGGATGGATGTTTCTAGAAGTCCATCTGCAGTGCCCTGGAACTGCTTTTACTCTAGGTTACACAGGCTCATTGTGCTGACCAGATAAATTGTCTCCCATGCATATCCCTGCCTGCCTCTGAGCTCTAGCCCTGTGTCCAGGCACCTTCACCTAGGAGAGTGCTTTCACCTAGTGATTCCACTGGTAAATCAAACTCAGAGCATCGTTGAAGTTATCTTCATCCCTCAAGCCTTCTTTTTTTTGACTCTGTTCTTTAGTTCTGTGAGTGGTACCCACTATCTAGCATTTCTTAAAGACAATGACCTAATTAAAACCCCTGTCAAATCTTTACTAGTCACTTGTTGGGGCAGCTGCCTGGAAATGTGCATGGTCCTTGGAGGGAGAGAGGAAGTCACTGTCCCTGCCTTCAAGGAGCTCACAGTCTTGCGAGGATGGTGGATGTACCAGCCCATGTTGGGAACTGCCTGGTGGACTGGTGCTTGGCCAACCAGAGGAGGTGAGGAGGGAGAATGGATGTTTGGTTTGCCAGGCAAGATCTCTTTGAGGAGAGGGCAGGGCTTCACAAAGAGTAGGGGTTCTGTAGCTGTTATTTGACTTGGAATTTGTGATCCTACTTTGCACCATTGGTCCGAGGCTCCATAGAGTCTGAGGTCCATGCTCCAGTACAGAGGTTTGGGTGAGGGGTGAGAGGAATTTTGGTTGCTTCAAAGTTGGGGGTCATTGAAGGGAAGACCAGGGCACTGTGAGTTGGTTCATTAAGAAAGGAATGAGCATTGAGTAGAAAGAAAGGATTCTGAGTTTCACACCTCAGATCCAGAGCTGCATATCCTGCTTCAGGAGGATCACTTTTTTTCGCTCAGCTAGTCAGGTGTCGAAGCCTGTGCTAAGTACTCTGTGCCACTCACTTGCTTTGGGTGTAGTGATTGTGAGGATAGAATGTTTATATCAGGTCTAGCTATCTATATCTAGGGAACTGAGAAAACCACTAAGTGCGGTTAAGACTGAGAAAAAATCAGTGTGAATGATGTTTACCTAAGAGAGGGAGTTCCTTCTCATGAGGGGAGCTTCTGGAAAATGAGGAATTCCATTTACTGAACTCTACTTAAGGCAAGCCAGAGACATATGCGATCCCTTTGTAATCCCTGCAAAGTATGAACTGCTTTTGTTTTACAGATGAGGAAACTGAGGCACGGGGTAGAGCCATATATTTGGTGAGTTGCAGAACTGAGGCTCAAACTTACATAGAACTTATCCCACCCCCTCACACCTTTGCTTTGTAGCCTCTGAGACAGAGGAACACTGAGACCACCTGGCCTCCTGCCTTTGTGTCTTCATTCCAATTCCCTTTCTCTCCAGAAACTTCTTAGTCATCTTCTCAGTTCATTGAGGAGTTAGTGTGGCCCTGGGCATCCAGGCCAGGAGAGAAACAGAGCTGAGCTGGCACTAGGGCCTGTGGTGTCCTAGGTCTGTAGCTATTAGGAAACTGGACTGAGGAGGAGGATGGAGGCAGGGAGACTCATTCCAGTGGGAGCAGGGATGGTGGGCAAGTGTTGTAGACCAATGCTTCCAGCCCCGTGAGCATGGCCAAAACCTGAGGAATTAAGGTAATTTAGATGGAGTGGACTCAAGGGATATTTCGAGAAATTAGGGAGAAGACTAAAGTTGGAGGCAAAGGAAAAGCCTTTGAAATTTCTAGTTCCTACATCAGGGTTCTAAAATATGACCCGTTCAGATGACATTGTTATTGGGTGGGTTGGAATTAAAAAAAAACCCACCCTCCTCCACCAACAGCCAAAATATTTATCCCTCTGGAGTTCCTGTGACAAACCCCAGATTCAGAGCTAGGGTACATTCCTCATACGTTCTCGTCCCGGCAGGACTGTCTGTGATAGCTCTCTAGCAAGCTGGCCCCATTAACACCTGCAAACACTCAAGATGCATTTTGTTTCAATTCTTTGCTCAAAAAGATAATTGCTGATTGTATTGCTTTTTTCCTAGGAAAAGACAAAGGGAATGGCAGAGAGCTCTTCAAATTTTTCACTATCTCATCTAAATGTCCTATCTCTTTACTAAGAATATTCCAATCCGCTAAAACCCCAAGACTTGAGTATATACCTTTGTGTAGATCATAAAAAATAATGAAGAAATTTATAAAGGGAATGATCATTCGTAAAGCTTCACTTGCTGCCCCCTCTGGAAGGGCAGTTTCTTTAAGCCATCTGCTAAATCAGAAGGTTGGTGGTGGTTGCTGCCAGGCCCATCCTCAGCGCTCTCAATCAGGGTAGTTTTCCTTACGGCCTCCGGGCTGCCTGCCTCTTTGCTATTAGACTGTGCATTCATTCCTTGGGCACAGGGACTGTTGTGTGACCTGCTTCTCATCTCTCTACCTGACCTGTAATGAGTACTCAGTAAACATCGGTGAGTGAAAATGCTGGGAAAAGTTCTGCATGCTTCAGGTTTGAAGCTCTGGTCTTTGTGCAGAGCGCGTACCATTTTACGCACACCTGCATTGCAGTGCGGGAGCAGTACTCAGCCCTGGCCACCAGGCTTGCTGTGCTCGTGCTTCTCCAGGGCCTCCCCCAGTGAGGTTCTTTTAGGCTGGGTGTTGGGATGGCGGGGAGCCTGGACACCAGCAAGCGCCCGGATCCTCCCATTTACACCCAAGGACAGGGGACCCAGAGTGTCTGTGATTTTTCTCCTCTCCTCCATCTTTTCCCTCAAATACTCTGGCTAAAGGAGAACGTCCCGCTCAGCTTGTAATATTTGTGCTTGAAGACATACTCTTTTCAGAGAAAAAGACCCAGGCCAGACAATTCTCTTTCTTAGAGATTTTGGTGCACCTATGGGTTCCTTAGTTCAGAGGGCAATGAGGGAGAGGCAGTCTCTGGGCCTGTGTCAGCAGGGCATCGGGGCAAGGCCTGTTCCTTCCTTTGGCTCTGTGGATGGAAGAACGACCCTTCGAGACTTGCAGCCTGGCTCTCCGGGACCATGGCAGGAGTCCCCCCAGAGGTGCTGCTACAGGGCGCTGTGCCTTGGGGAAGGCCTTGGGCTGAGTGGGACCTGGCTGTTCATATTAGCAGTAGCCTCAGAATATCCAGAAACATTTCTTCAGCACCATTCCTCTGGCTGGACCGAAGGACAGCTTTCACCCTACTGATGACACTGGAGTTGAGACCCGGAGGCTCTAAAGGGCAGCTGTAGTACAGTTCATAACAACAGACCTGGGGCCCTGAGTTCACGATCTTCCATCTTGGGAAGAGCTCAGCGGGGAGTGGGGGTTGGCTGCATCAGTGGGGGCTGTGAGCAGAGAGGGTTAGGACTTACCCAACCAGTGTACCTTCTTCCCAGTCACTTCCTTCTACCTCCACCTCCTCGCTTCCCTGTTTCTGCCCCATCTGTGATTGCTAAATAGCAACTCCATCAATGACCTGGCTTCTGGCTGGTCTTGGATCCGGATGGAGACTAGCCATAATTGAGTGGTCAGAGAGCCAGTATGGGCCCAGACAGAGGGCAGAGAACCTGGGCTAACCAGGGCCACTGACCTCGTGGGGACAGTACAGGGCTGAGGGGAACAACATGGGCATTAGGAGAAAGGCTTGCAGTGCATGGGATTAGCAGAAGGTGAGTGAGTCTTGATCCATGGACTTAAAATATAAGAACAAAGGACTGGAAAGTTCCTCTTGATTCCCATCACTCTTCAGACCAAAAAAGGAGAACTGATCAGCCATGAGACAAAAAAGTGGGACAAGGTGTGGAGAGCTCATTCTCTTACCCACCGTTCCCCCTCCACAGCATGTCCGGATGGTAGATGAAAATATTTATGTGTTCATTTTAATAAAATGACCCACCAATTAAAGTCCTCATGCTTTTCACATTGCTGTGGAAAGGATTTTCTGGGTAAAAGCGGGTTTGGGATTTGAAAGGTGGGTCCTCTCTCTGCAGGGGAAATGTGGGACAAACTACTGCCCAGCTCTGTCTTGGCTATGATGCCAACCAGCCCTTGTCCTGGGTGCAGGGACAGTGAGCCGAACTGGACTTTCTCTCACTCCTTGGCCTCCACTCCTCACCAGAACTGCTCCAGGCACCCTGGGCTCAGTCCGTTCTTCATAATCTTCGAAATGACCATAGAAAGGGGAAGGAGGTAGGTGGAAAAGTCTAGAAATGAGATGCATAGAAGACAGCTATTAAGCAGTGATGTGGGCTGAGCCTCTCAGGGAGACTTTCTTGGGCCAAAGCTCTGCATGGAGGAGCAGCCTCCAGAATCCTGCCTTTGACCAAAGGGAATGCTAAGAGTCTGAAAAAGCTTAACTGCAAGGAGGCAGAGGGCTTCCTTCCTCTGTCCACATTCCTCCCCAAATGTGGATTTCCCCTATTGTGTGTTACACAGGAATGAGCTAAACGTGCACTGAGATACTCAAAGCCTGTTCCCCTCCCTTCTTTCCAGGAGTATGGAACCTGAACTGGTCTGAGAGATCCTGCTCCAATCCCCATCAGGCACCAGCAGTCTCTTTGACTTGCCTAGCACTGAGAGGCCACCAGGAACATTTGCAGAGGGATCTTGCTGGCAGCACCTAAGCTGGGAGACCTGTGCCCTGGCAGGTTCAGGAAGCTCTAAAGTCCAGCTGCAATGGACTCCCGATACAGAGAAGCTCTGTTTCTTTGGGATATTAGAGCTTCAGATGTGAGTGGGGTGGAGGAAGTGAGCTGCTTGTTAGGAGGGAAAAGGAGATAGGTGCTGTTGGCTGGATTGGGGGTAGACGGGGCATGGGGCAGAAGCTCAGCTAGAGGGGCTGCTAGGGGCCTAGTGTGGAGCTCCTGGAGTCAGGGACAGGGCTCCCCAAGGAGAGCTCGTCACAGAGTCAACTGGGGAGCAGGAGCGCCTCGGAGATGTGAGGCAAGAGTAGCGGCTGTAGTGCTCATGTCCTCAGTCAAGGTGGTATGGCCGCCCTTCTCAGAGTCTCTTCCAGACCACACCTCCCCTTCCCACCCACTGCCACATAGCTTCCACAGTGGTGGTCACGTCACTGCTGCAATCTGGAGAGGTAAGGGTGACAGCTCTCTGAATACGTGCAAATTTCGTCTTCCAGATGGATTTCACTGTGAGCTTTCAAGCTCCATAACCTCCAAGTATTAGTGTTGCACCTCCAAATGGTACCTGGATGAACTGAAATGGTCATGTGCTTCATTCCCCAATGATTCTCTCCTTGTTTTCATTTTGTGATTTCAGGAAATTCTTTAACTCATTTTAGCCTGGAGACCAGTAATTTATCTAGTGTTTTGTATATATCCTCTCAATATCCTATCTAACTCATAAGCATACAAGAATGCATTTTTCATTTTGGAGGGGTGTATTTATCTTTCTTATTGTCTTATCAAACAGCAGTGCCAAGCATCATCGAGGCCATGTTCTTTAGAGAGAAGCAAGTTGTAGTGAGACGAGCTAGAACAGTTTGTAGTCTTCCTTCTCACCCTTTCTACTTTGTGAGTTTTGGGAAGTCAGGTACCTGTTCTAAGCTTCAGTTTTTCACTTGTAAAATGGGATAACCATCCATTGCTTCTATATCCCCATATAGATTTGATTTGCAGAATGATGGACACACACACACACAGACACACACACACATATACATACATACACAACATAGCTGTGCTGAGATCTTCCATTGCTCAAAACATGATTTAACCTTTAGTAAGTTTCTGTGCCTGAGATACCTGTTGAATTCTTCTCTGTAATTGACACCACTGGGGAAGAGTAGAGAGATTCTTTAATAAAGATGGACTATGTCCGATGACTCCCTTGAGGCTTGGTATTCCCTGTGATGACATGTACACTCATCTTTTCCTGTGATGTGCACATTTAGACACAGTCTAACCTTCTCAACTTGCCTCTGTTATGGCCTTGCCATTAGAAGCTTATGTCTTTGTCTTTAGCATCAAAACCAGAAAAATTCAGAGTAAACCGCAGGCATAAACATTTGACAAGATCCTTAAGAGCATGCATGCTTTGTCTTGTGTCTGCCCCTTGGTTTGCTATTTGGCATCTTGAACATGCAGCCCTTCTTCCCGTACTTAGGCACTGCTCAAGAACTTACTTATTGCTTATTGTTATAACACTGGAGCCCTTACTCTTTCCCCTGCCCGTTTCAACCAGCTAATTCTCACTCATCTTTCAGATTTCAATTCCATTCTTCATAGAGAAGACCAGGATTTTCAGCTACCAGATATATATCCACCTACTAAGACATCTATCCCCAGAAAGTATTATGGAGTTATTACAGAATTATTTATAATCTCCACCAGTCAGGCTCTATCTTTCTCCTTGGATCCATAAACCTAATGTGTAGCCCATGATAGGTACTCAGTAAGTATTTGTTGAATAGATGAATGAATAGGTTTAATGTTTGCACCTATAGATGCAAACGTATAGATGTGCTTGGACTGCCGGTTGAGCAATGAGCACTCTTTTCAAAGCATCAGCTCATCTCTGTGGACACAGACAAACTCTGAAAGGAACAGCTTGTGGCTGAGGGAAGAGGCTAGGAAGAGGGCCAGGAAAGGGGCCACCTGTTTGCCTTCTAGCCCATGGGCCCCATTGGACCCTCAGCCCCTCAAATACCCTGACCCTCAGCTCTTCTTTCTTATCCTTCAAGCTCCTGTGCCCCACCATCCACGCTCTGTTTTTCCCTGGTGACTTTGACCAGTCCCGTCTGCCTTTCTGACTGACTACAGTGCCTTCTGGGCATCTCCCTCTTTGGGCTCCTCTTGGCCAGTGAACTGTGCCCTGCCTTGGGCTTCAGTTTGAACCGTTGGTTTTAACTGGCACTAGAATGTTCCAGCCTTAACATTCTTGTGGTTGGTGCCCTGGGTCTGCAACTGGGGGGAAAGAATATAAGGTCCTCATCAGGTCAGGGTTCAGCCTTCACCTTCTGGGTGCGCTCAGCCTTTACGTAGACTGCACAGGGACGCATAGCTATTTGGTTTTCTAGCCAAATTCTTCTTTTTCCCCCTTTTTAAAATCAGGCATTTATAAACAAGAAAGCATACAATAGTTACATAAAAATAGCTCTCAAGTAGCACAGTAAGCCATCGTATTGTCATGAGCAGCAGCAGAGGACATGGGAGGGGCAGGGGCCCTGGAGCACGTCAAGGTTGGAAATGGGGTTTTTCCCTTAATTAAAAAATTGTCAGTTGAGACTCCTGGCTTAGAGCAAGAAGAGCTGCCCCTCGCTCGGCCCAGGCGTGGCGGGCGGGCAGGTGAGGGGGCGCAGGGGGCGAGGCCAGGAAGGGACACCACAGGACCCCGGCCCGGCCACTCCGGCCCCGCTGACAGATGAGCGTTTTTTTCTTTCTCAGTTAAAAACAGAGACGACTGCCGAGTAAGAAAAGTCTCTGAACAAGGAGCCACCATATACACGTGTAATACAATGGTGTAAAATGAAAAAAAGTATTTACATGTTGTTTTTGCATTTCTAGCCAAATTCTTAACCAAGTTTCAAGGCATGCATGGCCATCCAAACAGGTCCTCCCTCACCGTGTTCCTCTTCCTGCTGGTGCACTCGGCCCAAGCCCCTAAGCACCTCAGGACCCACGGCTGCAGTTGACCCCAAACAGCTCCCACTCCGTGGCTGTGAATTCCACCTCTGCATCTGTACTCTTGGGGCTGGGCTCTGCCTTGGATGAGGTGGGAAGGCAATGCTGGTGGCTCAGACACTGCGAATACATCCTTTACCATGGCTTGCCCTGGGGTCTCAAATGCATTTAGCTCTAAGAAATATGAACCCATGCCCCCCCCCCCCCCCCCCGCCAATGTCTCCAGCTTTGGGACTTTTGCCTCTAGTGGGAGAGAATTGAGGTTTCCTCTTTTATTATGTCTATAATAAAGCCTAGATGTTTAAGAAATGGGAGTTAAAGATTCATTTCATTGGGAGCTGGCCTTAAGCTCTGATGCCTACTCTGGTTACTCTTCCTTTCTCTCTCTCATTCATTCACCTATTCATTTATTGGCTGCTGAACACCAATGTGCCAGGCATTAGTTAGGTACTGGAGATACTTGTACTGGTGTCATTAGTCAGGTATTGGGGATACTGGTACTGGTGTCACGGTCACAGACACAGACTTGCAGCTCTGAGAGCACTTGGTCTGTTAGCCTGTGTGAAGGGGACAGGTTTTGAGAGTAGCTGGCAGGAATGAGGGGTGTGAGACAGGAGTGCCAGCAGAAGACAGGAAAGGAAGCTGAGAAGCTACAAGAGGTAGTAGGCCACATTTATGCTAGAATATTTGGGGAGCCATACAAGGGGAGGCATTGAAGGGTTTTGAGCAGAGGAAATATGGTCGAATTTGGATTCTTCTTAAAAGAGAAGACACTAATGGGTATAAGAGAAGGCTAGAGCAGAGACCTTTGAAGAGGCCACTGGGTAATGGAGGGTCCTGGGGGAGACAGTTTGAAATATAACCCAGATGGAGGCAAAGGGGGTCATGGTGAAAGCAAGTGCTAGTGGAAGGCTTGTCTGCTAGGGGTGATCCTAAGTTAAATCTGAGCATGTTGAGTTGAGGTGGCTTTGACAGGAGGGGATATTTATGTATGGACCCCCAGCTAGAACTTGGTGAATCATCTTCTTATATGCAGTGATGCCACAGGCTTGGATGAGCTCACCAAGGAGCAGTATCAAAAAGACTTCTGGGTGGACCCAGCTTAGTAACTAGTAACCACACAGAAGTGTGAGGTTATTTGATTTTCTAGCCAAATTTTTCACCAAGTTTCAAGGCACACATGGCCATCCTGAGGAGCCCTCAGCCTAGTTACCCCAGTTTCAATGGACTGTTCCTGACATGGCCAAGAGCGCAGATGCAAACACATTCACAGCCACGATGGCGGAGCTCTTTGGGGGCCCCGGAACATGGGGTCAAGAGGGGCCTAGGAGATTGGGAGCTGAGCAGGAAGTCTCCAAGGAGGGTGCAGCCATAGGAGCAGGAGAGGCACCAGGCAGGTGTGGGGTCACTGTGGCCTTGACTGAGTCTCTTGGCTTTCCTTCCGCAAGGGTTTGCCTTGGGTGACAACTGTACAAACCAATTCTTTCATTCCAAATTGAGAGTCAGGGGAAGGACATCTCCTAGGAAGGGCACAGAGTCACTCTCCAAGAGCAGGGAAGAAGAAGGGTTGAGGAAGCAGGGCTCCATCACATTCACTGGCAGCAGGAGAGGATTGAGGACCAGGGGCTGACACGGAGAAGCCCGAGGCAATGCAGAACTGGCCAGGCACACTTTCTGTCTCGAGGACCACGGGGTGCAAGTCGGGGAGGTTACAATCAAAGTAAACAGCTGGGCTACAGAAGTGGCAGTGCTCTTTGGAGATGTGGGAATTAAGAAAGATGGTTTTGGAGAGGAGAATGCATGCAATTAAGGAACAGTAGCAGAAAGAGGGCCAGGAAGAGAGTGTTCATAGGGAAAATGAGGCCAGCTCTGTCATATGCTGTCAGAAGGGCCAGCACAGTAGTCTGTTGGGGCCTAAGATAGGCAGAAGCTCTCTTTTTTAATGGCAAGAGTTGTGCTTTTCAGAGAGGCAAGAAGCAAGGTTTTATATCTGTAATAGGTAGGGGAAGTCAGCAGGGCGGACAGGTAGAGTAAAGGAGATGAGCAGGGGTCTGGAGGCTCCGGAAGGCACGGATAAGGGCTGTAGGATTTCTGTTTTAAACCCAGAAGGGTCCCAGAGGGTCTCTGAAATTTGCTCACCCCAGGCTTTCTGGAGCAGCTCAGGGCATTCAAAGAAGCAACAGAAAAAGGGGAGGGATAGGCGGAGAGGAGGCAAGAGGGACCTCTGTGGGCCATGTGTAAAGATAGCCCAGCAGAGTGAGGTACTCCATCAAATTCCTACCAGCCCCAGGGCCAGTGGGACAAAGCTTGGCAGGAGGTTCCCTTCAGGACACGGATCCAGCTGCCATTTTGTGTCCGGCCTGGAGAGTCCCCATTTGGAGTCCCTCAGAAGGACTCAACACATTACAGGCAGGGCGGTCCTGCTAAGGTGCAGCCTCCAGGCCCCGGTTGCAATAGCAGGTGGAAAGTCAGGGGCAGGAAGCAATCCCAGTTTCAGACACTCCTTTGGAGGGGGGCCCACAAATCTTCCAAGGCAAGACATGTACTGGATCCTGATGGCAGATTTTCTGGGCCAAACAGGAGGCTCATGATTGTTACCAGAGGAGGGTGCCACGTCCTTGAAGAAACAATTTTGGAATGGATCTATAAAGGATTGGGGGCCCGAAGTGCACCTCCAGGCCTCAACTTCATTTGTCAAATAGGTCACTCTTGCTCCACTGAGATGCTGTGAAGGTTTCATGAATTAATTTATGTGCAGAATAGTCAGAACAGCCAGATATCATAATAGTAGTTAACAGTATCGTGACTTCACCAGGCATTGTCCATTGACCCGAAATGTTTGACGTTGTAGGAACAAACCATACTTCCTGTTGATAAGGTCCCCATGCTGCTCTGAAAGTATAGATTTTAAAGTTAAAGATTGCAAGTCATGATGGCAAGAGTCCATTTTAGGGTTATACAGTAGCACACAGAGAAACAATTTCTCAAGAATGACAGTGTCAAAGAGTGTACAGAATTAGACATGAGAAGATTACAAATATTAATCAGAGCATCTTCCTTGTGCCAGGATGGGTGACAGGCTCGGGAATTGAATGGCCAACAAGGTAGAGAAAAAACTTGCGTGAATGAAACAGGTAGCCCTGTTGGGGAGAGAGACAGACAAAAAAAGGTTAAAAAATGATAACAAATTATGATTAATGCTGTAAGGAGACAGCAGTAGTGGGGGCAAGAGGATGGAAATTTCCTACTTTAGGTCAGGGAAATCTCTGATGAGGAGCAGTGAGGGAGAGGACTGGCCACTCAGTGCAGGAGTGGAGATGGTTGGGAACTAGGAGACCGTTCTGGGTAAAAGACAGTTTCCTTTTCCAATTTGCTGACCTTAGGCTCTGGAAGCATTAGTTTCTACATTTGTAAAAGGAGGATAATTCTACCTTTTCAGGTGACCACAAAGAGCTGGCATGAGAATGAGGCAAAATGACGTGAAAGAGCTTTATGAACCATGAAACACAAAATCCTAAGTTTCCTACTGAGGGAAGAACTTACTGCTAATTTTCTCTGATTTTTGTCTATCCATTACATTGAGGTCAGTCTTAGAAGGTGAGGAGATTCTTGGTTTTTGTACAGTTGAAGAGCCAGAGAATATTTTAGTGTGAGGCAGTTGGTACATACGTAAGTGTTCAATAGACATTATCTTTTCTTGGACCCATCCTGAAAGAAGCTCATGGTTAATGGTACTGATGTCATCTTCATTAAGCTCCCACCCCCATTAAATTACAGACACAAAGAGGCAGAAAAGTTTTTCTCTGGGTTCTCAGAAATGTGACTTTTATGCAGTAGATCATCAACAAGTGTCTAATGAATTGAAGGGCACTCCAAAGTTGGAAGGCACCTGAAGGAGCACTGCTAGGAGCCCCTTTGCTAGGAAGGGTAAGGCACTGACCTCTATTCTTCCTGCTGTTTCCCTGCTGTAACATGTGAGATCAGAATCAAAACTCTGCAGTTTTCCTAAGCCTCTTATTTCACATTGCGGTAACCCTCTTCTGAGAGAAGGCCAGTCGCCTTGGGATGGAGTACGTTTCTCCCATGTGATCTGAAGTTCTAGGACTGTGACATGTTTGCTATTGATTATGTCACAGTGTCAGTGGAAAACTTGGTGACCATCAGTGCCAACAGCACTGGGACAGAGTTCTCTGTGTTGAGAGTTTGATTGCACTGGTGACTTTGAGGAAATTTAAGGAGAAAGAACTACTAGCCAGGTGTGAAGAAGTTGTCCAAAGCTGGAGGTAGCAAGGTCACTCCTGATAAACATTTTCTCAAAGGAATGAAGCAGTCCATCATTGGGTCATCTCTTAGCTGACCTTCAGGTGAGAAAGTGAGAGAAAGAAGAACCTCTTGAATGGAGGGAGCGAAAAGAGAGAAAGAGCCAGGAGGAGGTCAGGAGGACAGGGGACTGATTGAGGAGCTGGGAGAGGGGGCTTGGAGGCCTTTCCCTGCTGAGTCTGAATCTCCATACTCAAAGGCACTTTCAACAGGGTCCATAAAAAAATATCTTCTTAAGCTAAAGTGAGCCTTCAACTTTCAAGACTATAAAAGTTGATTTTTTAAAAAATAAATGAGTCTTGTGTAAGTGAAGAAGGGGCAATGGAAGGCAGTGGTATAGAAAAGTGTAGAAGGGAAAAAGAGGAACTAAAGGCATTGAACAGAAAGGGAGATTGGGTCAAGAGAGGTCAAGGGCAGATTCCCAAGGTCACAAGGAAGGAAGACATTAATTCAGTATTAGCTGAAATAATTGCAATTGGAAACCACAATAGCAAGGCAGTTCAGGGAAAAGTTAACTCATCTCTGCTTCATGTAGAGGTAAGGGAGGGCAGGGCAGCCAGATGAGAACTGCTGGGGCCTCCGTAAGCAGGTGCAGGGATGGAAGTGTGCTCAGACACCAGGTGTTGGCTACTTCTTGTTTCCCATCTCTCTTCTCATGGTCAGCATGTTTGTGGTGAGACTCTGGACTAAGTAGGAAATACTCTTCATAGAGAGGGCAACTGGAAGAATATCCTGCATTGTCCCTGAGGAAAAGTAGAACATTCAACACCCATCCTGGGAAAGCCCCTTTGCATTCCCAAAACTCTTGCCAAGTCACAGGGACATTGTAAGTTTACAAGGATGAGAAGGTCTGGACAGTGCTCTCTGAAGGACAGTGGGACAACATGGACACTGCCCAGAAGATGGAGTCAGAGGGGGAGGGCTGGGTTACTAGACTGAGCTCAAGTTGGATCCTGAGCCCAATCTGGTATGAAGAGTAGGTGACAGTGCAAAGCCAGACGCAAGGGCAAAGGTTGCTATTGGGCCATGTGCTGCAGACTGCACTGGGCCCTGAGGGTGGCAGGGGGTAGGGTGTTGACTTCTGGTTGGATGCCATAGAGGGAGAACAAGCCCTCCTTCCAGTAAGTCTTTGAGGAATTAACAACAGCCCATTGGGTTACACCTTGGCTGAAACATTTAGTAAATTTGTTTTTGAGTCCTATGGTTTAAGTTGATATTTTTGCATCTAACTGACATGCCTGCCACATTTCTTGGGATTAGCTTGGGATAGTTGTTAGACCGTAATCATAACTGGCTTTTTGCTGTTTTCTGGCTGTGTTGAGACAATTTTTGTTATTCAAGGTCACGTAATGGCTTGAAGGTTTGCTAGTCCAAGCTGAAATGTAACATCTGTGACACCAAAGGGAAAAAAAAGAAAAAGAAAAGAGACCTTAAAAAAATCCAAGCAGCTGCAAGTTTACAACAGAAAGGAACCTGAGAGAGGAGAGAGAGAGAGAGGAGGTGGTGGTGTGTATGTGAGAGTTACAAATGTGAGGATATACTTTTGGTAAGGAAGGATTTAAGATTTTGTGCTGAAGTAAAGTGACTAAGTTGTTGCAAAATGAAAAATGAAAGGTAAGGGCAAAGTTAGAAGTCCTCCAGGAAGGTTTGTGGAGGATGAAACCGAGAAAATGAAATTTGTATGCATGATTAAATTGGTGACAAAGATTATTTAAAGGGTTATTCTCTATATTTAGCATTGATCAGCTCTTAATAAAATTTACAAAGGGGCTGGGGATTTAGCTCAGTGGTTCCGCTGCCTGCCTTGCAAGCACAAGGTCCTGAGTTCGATCTCTGGTACCAAAGAAAAAAATAAAGTAAAATTTACAAGAACTGGCCTAGGAAACAAAGATTTCTTTGATTTTTTTTGCAAGATAACTTCTCATGCTTTCTACTGGTGTTAGTTTTTGATTATATGGGAAAAATCCACCATTTAGATAGTCCTGCCCTCTAAAACCTGTTATACATCTGTGGTGGATTGACTAATGGTCAACTTGTAATGCCCAGCTGAACTGAATCAGTGTGGTCTGGGCATGAAAGAACCACCTGAAGATTGTTGCCAATAGCCATAAAAAGAGAACTGGAGGGGAAGATCTTGAACTGTTGATTTGGTAGGAGAGCTTGCTGTGGATGGTTTTCCTGATGCAAACTAGGATGCTCTCATCAGAGCAGGAGCTCAGGCCTCACTGTTGCTGGGGATGGCTGCTGTTCTCCTCAGGGGAGCTCTGATCTTCACTGTGAGCATCACTTCCTGGCTCCAATGCGGATCCCTCAGCTTGGTGGCAAAAATCCTTCATCTCACCAGTGTAGGTCTTCTGGCTTCCACCACTGGCCTTTGGGCCCTCCAGGTGCAGATCCTCAATATGGACAAACATGAGACATTGCTGTGGGCTCTAGGCCACTGGCTGGCCTCGAGGAGGACATTGCCTTGGACTCTAGACCTTCAGCTGGACTTGTGTAGGGGAAACTGCTGTGATCTAGGCTTTCAGTTGAATCCTTTGGGCTTCTAGTGTGCAGTTAATCTATTGGACTCCTTTGCATTTGACTCTTTGGGTAATTATGAAATAACCTTATAAATTATGTGTCCTGTATTTAATATATTCCCTCACTGAATCCTGCTGACTACAACAACATCTGTTTGCTTTGACTGAATATCCATTCACCCATATATCAGGTAATAAGTCTATTTGTGATCATCAGCACAGTTTCCTAAAGTTGTGAAAACCTAATGCTATTAATTTTTCTATCAGTGATGTTAACCTGTGTGGAACTGTTAAAGACAGTGCCACTTTGGGGCCGGGGATTTAGCTCAGTAGTGTCGCACCTGCCTTGCAAGCACAAGGTCCTGAGTTTGATCCCCGGTAAAAAAAAAAGGTGCCAGTTTGATAACTTATAGGATTATACAATAGTCACCTAAAGAATACATCTATAAACAAAGGAGAGCACATTGGTTTTGATATAATGTCAGTTGTGATATCTGAAAATATTGTGTAACATAAAGTAACTGAATTGTCACTTGCTGAACTCTCATCAAAATTCTAACCATGGCTGTTTCCAGTATTTTGTCACTCACATTTTTTGTTCTTCTCTGAAGCATTTACAAACAGACTTATTGAAGACCATGACAAGTACTACAGACATATTGGTTATTTGATTATCTTTGGTCAGCGTGGTATAACTAAAAATTGTTTCTTTGTTCAAAACTGTTACACAAATTGAATTTGTTTTGCCCTTGTAGGTTTTGTTTGGAATTTTCCTTTTGAAATTTTGTGGCTATCATCTCTTCCAAGACTACAGAAGTATAATTCCTAACACAGAGATCTAAGATATAGTTCACAACGTGCAAAAACATGTAAGACTTTAACAATGAACTCTAGATAGGTGTAGACTAATAATTCCTCCTTCTAAACCTCACTGATGCTCAAATGTGGCCAAAAGGGTTATGACACTGACTTTCAAATGTCAAGCACTTCTGCAATGTATTACCAGATAAGACCAACAACTGGAGCAACATTCTGGTGATGAGGAACTAAATGAATGCAACAGCTGGATAACTGAGTAGCACTGTCTGCAGAAGACAAGAGGGAATATATCAGGGAAGCATGAGAACTGGCAAAAGAAAGATGGCATCACTTGTGCCAGCCTTAACACAACACAAAACCCAGAGGTTGTAAAGGAAGGGTTCTTATGCACAAGTGCTGAATGATTACTATCACAAAGGACTCTGCCCAAACCAGACGGCTATCTCAAGTCAACTGCAGCCTAATTTAATATACCTGTCCCTGGCGATTGCAGATCTTAACTTGTTTGTGGATGGGTGAAATCTCATGAGCACAGTGGGACTATTACCTTATCAACTTGAACTAAATTCCCTTTCTTTTGATACCAAATACAATGTCTTTCCTTTGATGTGGGAAATAATGGGCAAAGCTAAGCCTTTGCGGGGGTCTGCTGTGTTTGGTGATCTGGGGCGGCTAATGGCAAAATAGAAAGGCTCCTGTGCTGGGTCATTCTCCAAAATAGACCACATACTCACACATAGAACATGTTTAAGTAAGTGCAAAGGAATTGAAGTTATCCCCTGTATATTGTCAGACCATAGTGTGATGAAATTGGAGATCCATAGCAAAAGAAACCACAAGAATTTCATAAACCATGAAAATTGAACAACACACTTCTGAATAACCAATGAGTCACAGAGGAAATTAAAGAAGAAATCACAGTTCCTACAATTGAATGACAATGACAATACAACATATCAGAATCTATGGGACACAATGAAAGCAGTCTTATGAGGGAAATTCATAGCAGTGAATACTCACATTAGGAAGACAGAGTGAGCCCAATTAAACAACCACATACTAAACCTCAACCTTCTAGAAAAAGAAGAGCAGGAAAAACCCAAAGCTCATAGAAGGGAGATCAGAGCAGAAATCAATGCAATAGAGACTAAGAGAACAATACAAAAAAATCGATGAAGCCAAGAGTTGGTTCTTCGAAAGAATCAACAAAATTGACAAACCCTTAGCCAACCTTATCAGAAAAAGGAAAGAAAAGGCCCAAATCCATGCAATTAGGAATGAAAGGGATGAAATTACAACGGACCCAGTAGGATCATCAATACCTGCTTTGAGACCCTAGATGCCAATAAGATGGAACAGAAGAAATGGACAGATTCCTAGATACATATGAATGATCAAAGTTGAATGAAGATGACCTAAAAATTCTAAACAACCCAATATCAATCAAAGAAATTGAAAATGTAATTAAAAACTTACCAACTAAGAAAAGCCCGGGTCCTGATGGCTTCACTGCTGAATTCTACAAGACTGGAGAGGAACTACTGCCACTACTGTTGAAACTCTTCAATGAAATTGAAAGGGAAGTAGTACTCCCGAATTCATTCCTGGAAGCAAGCATCACATTGATCCCCAAAACAGAGAAAGACCTAACCAAAAAAAGAGAACTATAGGCCAATCTCACTAATGAACATAGACGCAAAACTCCTCAATAAGATACTGGCAAATGGAATGCAGAGGATCGTCAGGAGGATCATACATCCTGACCAAGTGGGATTCATCCCAGGGATGCAGGGATGGTTCATCATATGCAAATCAATAAATGTAATATACTATATCAGTAAAGCCAAGAATAAAAACCATATGATTATCTCCATAGATGTAGAAGAAGCATTTGACAAAATCCAACATGCATTTATGATAAAAAATCCTACAAAAAATTGGAATAGATGGTCTCTACCTCAATCTGATAAAAGCCATCTTTGAAAAACCAACAGCCAATATCATACTAAATGGTCAAAAACTGAAATCCTTCGCACTCAAATCAGGAACAAGACAAGGATGTCCACTATCACCACTCCTGTTCAATATAGTTTTGGAAACATTAGCCATGGCAATTAGACAAGAGAAAGAAATAAAGATAGGAAATGAAGAAGTCAAATTGTCATTATTTGCAGATGGCATGATACTCTATATAGAAGACCCCAAGAACTCCACAAAAAGTCTTCTAGACTTAATAACCAAATTCAGTCAAGTAGCTGAATACAAGGTCAACATGCAAAAATCAATAGGTTTCCTCGACACAAACAACAGATTCACTGAGAGAGAAATAGGGCAAACAAATCCTTTCACAATAGCATCCAAAAAATTGAAATACCTAGGAATCAACCTAGCAAAAGAAATCAAAGACCTCTTCTCTGAAAAATATAGCACTCTGAAAAGAGAGATTGAAGATGATATCAGAAAATGGAAAGAAATCCCTTGCTCCTGGGTGGGAAAATGCAACATAGTGAAAATGGCCATACTTCCAAAACTGCTATATAGATTCAATGCAATCCCAGTTGAAATTCCAGCAGCACACTTCATGGACCTTGAGAAAACAATCCAAAAATTCACTTGGAACAGGAAGAGACCCAGAATAGCAAAAGCAATTAACAGAGACATGGCAGAGGGTATCACAACCCCCAACTTGAAATTCTACTACAAAGCTACTGTGATAAAAACAGCATGGTACTGGGAAAGAAACAGACCTGAGGACCAGTGGAACAGATTAGAAGATGCAGAAACAACCCCAGACATACTCAGCCACCTCATCTTTGACAAAGGAGGCAAACACCTTCACTGGAGGAAAGATAGCCTTCTTAAAAAATGGTGCTGAAAAATTGGGTTTCAACTTTCCAAAGATTAAAACTAGACCTACATCTCTCACCATGCACTAAACTAAAATTGAAATGGATTAAATGTCTAAATATTAAAACAGAAACGCTGACCTGGCTGGAACAGAGGTTAAGTAGAACTCTTAAAGATGTTGGTGTAGGAAAAGATTTTATGAACAAAACCTCAGTTGCCCATGACCTAGCACAAACAATCAACAAGTGGCATCTCTCCTTATTAAAAAGCTTCTGCACAGCAAGAGAAACCATCAACAGTGTGAAGAGACAACCCACAATGTGGGAAAAAATTTTCACTTGGTGTTCCTCAAACAAGTCTTCTATCTCGAATCTATGAAGAACTTAAAAAAATCAGACCTCCCAAATTTAAAGATCCAATCAAAAAATGGGCATCTGAAATGAACAGACATTTCTCAGACAAAGAAGTTGAAATAGCAAAAACAGATATGAAAAAATGTTCAACATCACTGATCGTTTGAGAGATGCAAATGAAAACAATGCTGAGATTCTACCTCATCCCAGAAAGAATGGCTGCTATCAGGAAATCAATAACAAATGCTGGCCGGGCTGTGGGGAAAGAGGAACCCTGCTCCACTGCTGGTGGGAGTGTAGACTGGTGCAACCACTGTGGAAATCAGTATGGAGATACCTCAAGTAGGACTGGAAGTCCAATTTGACCCAGCTATTCTCCTGCTGGGGATCTTCCCCAAAGAATTAAAAGAATCATACCACAGTGATATATGTGCACCCATGTTCATAGCAGCACAATTTGTAATACCTAAAACTTGGAAGCAGCCCAAATGCCCATCAACTAGAGACTGGATAAATAAAATGTGGTTGTTTTATAGAATGGAGTACTACTCATACATAAAAATTGCAAAACTAGAAACATTTATAGCTAAATGGTTGCACATTGAGGCTATACTCTTAAGTGAAATAAATAGGACACATGTGTAAATACCGAATAGTTTCTCTAGTTGAGAAACTGAAAGTGTGAATTAGGACTAAAAAGTATAATAGACAATGTGAAATAGGAAGAAAAGGGGCAAAGGGGAAGGGGAAGTGGGAGGGGGAGGGGAAAGGAAAGAAGGGAATGGAATTAACATTAGAAAATGAAAAAATGGAAACAGTCTTTGTAAATAGGGAGGGATGGAGGGGTTGAAGGGAGGACAGGGGAAGGGGGGAAGAAACAGGAACCAGAGAGATTATGTAAAGGTGCAAATTTCCAATGATGAATGTCATTATATTGTAACCTAAAATGTACCAATAAAATCAATTTAAAAAAAGAAAGGCTCCTGTGCCCTTCTAAGTCAAAATGTATGTGTTTCTTTTATACATAATTCTCATAATGTGTATTTAGCTTTGCATATGTTACAAACCCATGCTACTGCTAATGATAAACTTAGAGTTGTTCTTATTTGTAATTGGTTAAAATTTCTTCCTTCTCCCTGGGGAATTGTTTTATTCAGTTTGCTCACTTTTACAGATAGGCTCATTTTGTCGCTCTTTGTACTTACACTGTGGCAAGTGCTGCCTGAGGGATGCAGCAGCAGATGGGCATGATAAGATTGTAAGGGCTTTCAGGCTTGTGGAATATGGAATCTATTGGTCCCTCAGAAAAATTAGGGCATTTAACACCATGTCCCTGAAACACTTCTTTTGCACTCCCAAGACTTGCCAAGTCAGAGCCATTGTAGGTGGACAGAGACTGGAATATTTCTGTGTTACTGAGCAAACCAGTGCTCTCTGTCTTTACAAACTGCCTTTCTGCCTGTACCCCAATGACATCAGCTGCTCTGGGAAACCTAGTCATTTAACAGAATGAAGCAAGCTGAGGACATCACTGCTCTGTAATTTATAAAAGCCCCTCTGTGCCATAACAGAGTGGAACAGAGCACTATGGAGTTCTAGAGTCTTGGATGGCCACACCTGGACACTTCGAGTTCCCTGGTGATTTCTCTGTCTGGACTGTGTCCCTTGGACCTGTGAGGGGATTTCTTCTCTGGCCTACCACCATCAGACCCGGGAAAATTCCTGTCCTGCCTGCTGCTCCTGGACTTTTGGTGATTAACTAGCCCAGCCCACTGGACATTCTGAGCATATCCTGGAGGTCTTCCTCTTGTGCCTGCTGCAACGGTACTCTTTTTGTGCTAGTGAGTCTCAATTAATTTTCTCCTTTCCTGTCAGTACTTTAATAACCCTTATCTCTTACAAGCAATCTCCAGGTATTTTCTTCTTGGCAGCCTACTTTGCTGACCCTCTGCATCTTCACATTACCAAGTGGTCAGCGCTCCGCAGATGAACCAGTGCACCAACCATGAATCAATCAAAACAGCAATGAGACTGAAATGGAACGGTGTTTCTACTATTTATTTAGAAGATTTTTTTGAAGAACAGATGAAACTAGCCCAGAAAAAGAACAACAGGTGAAATGACTGAGCAAAAGCTTTAGTTGTTAGATTTTAAAGCATGTTTTAAGTCTGAAATCATTGAAACATCATGAAGCTGGTAGCCAGAAAGATCAATGACAAAGAGGAGAAAATGCAAGTGCTGGTTAAGTTTTGCCTTAACAGTTTTTAGTAGAGTGGTGTTTCTCTCTGGACCTTGGAGTAATATAGATGCATCTGTGTTCAGAGTGAAGAAAGAGAAGCGTCCCTGTTGATTGCCACCATCGTGCAAAGACTGGGAGAAAGGTGTGACCGAAGGAAGAGTCCCATTGTTTTGTGTCCCATCCTATTATGATCAGTTACATTGCAAGTTTCCCATTTGTATTTAATGTTTTTGTAGCTGAAACGCTGAAGTCTGTAAGGAGAAGTCTGCATATGCTTGGAAGTCAGTGCTCTTTATTTTCTTTAAAGGTATGAGGAAAAAGGCAAAGGCAAATTTCAAGCATCTCACCTCTGGCGGGGCTTGGGGAGCACATTCATTGGCAGTGAGTGTGAATAGTCTTCCTGTGGGCTGAGAACTTCCTTTCTCTCCTTCCCCAACCACCCACAAATGTAACCTTTCATCTTCGAGTACAGTGAATAAGTGATTTTACCCAATAAAGGTGAATAAAGTGTAAGTCATGCAGCCATGGACACAGGGATGGCTTAATCACCTCCCCCATAGTGCTTGATTGGGGGGAAGTGCAGGCACTGCTTGAAAATGCTAAAATCCAGCATGTGGACAAAGCAAATGAAGCCTTTGAAGTCTTGCAAACATGCACCTCACTTTCTGCAGTGTACATAAGCTGAGAATTATTTTGAAGTTCTGGTTCCTTTTGGTTTAACAATTCTTTCTTGAACTCATTTCTCCCTTCTTGCAGTCAAGAGGAATCAAGTCGCTCTTTCTTTTTTTTCTTTTTAAAATTTTTCCCATTAAGTTTATTGGTACATTTCAGGTATAAAATACAGTTACATTCATCATTGGGATCTTGTACCTTTACATGATGCACCTTGGTTCTTATTTTTTCCCCATTTCCCTGGCCTCCCTGCCCTATTTACAAAGACTTTGATTCTATTTTTTTCTTTTCTCATAGTTTTTCTTTTCCCTTCTTTCCTTTCCCCTACCCCTCCCACTTCCCCTACTCTTTTAGGCCTTTTCTTCCCATTACACAGTATCAATTATACATTTAAAAAAATTACAGTATCAACATTTAGGGGACATTAACACAGATTTTACAGAATTTAAAGGATATAGAAAGCATATTACAAAAATCGTTTTTGAAATAAATTTGACAACTTCTATGAAGTACCTTGGAAGACAAATTCATGAAACTGACTCTGGAAGAAATGTAAAATTTGAATAGCACCTATTAAAGAAAGTATATCCTAGCTTGAAAACCTAGCTATATGACAACAACAGGGTCATACACATTTTAACTGATAAATTATATCAAACATTTAAAGCAGAAAAACACTTCTCCCCTCATTTTAGGAAATCAGTATTGTGCTAATACTAAAACTGGATAAAGATAATAGAAGAAAAAAGTATGAACATAAATAAAAATTTGTTTAACAAAACAAACTATTAGAAGTCAGATTTGGCAGTGTGTAGTAAGTGGTTTTATTATAGGGATGGTACTGTTGGTTCAGCATTGGAAGATCCAGCCCAAAAGTAATCATTTTAACAGAGGAAAGGAAAAAGCCACAGGATCCTATCAGTAGTTGCAGGAAAAATATTGGACTAAATTCTACCGCTGTTCATGGTAAAAGCTATCAGGAGAATAAACATAGAACAGAACCTTCTCAACAGATCAAAGACGTACTCCATACTTCCAGCAAAAATGCCTTATATGAATGGAAAAGATACAATGCTTCCTCCTTAAGGTGGGGAACAAGGGCAGATATGTCTACTCTTCATCTGTCCATTAAACTTTGAAACATAGGCCCAAACCAAAATAGGCTGGCAATAAAATGACACAAGTAGGACAGGATTGGCAAAGTAGAAGTAAAATGTTTATATGTAGATGAAATGATCATCTACAGAGAAAATACTAAGAAATCTCTAGGAGCCCCTAGAGCTTGTATTTGAATTTAACAGGATTACAAAACACAAGGTATATATAAAAATTCAGGTCTATGTATACTTGCTATAAATGAAGAATTAGATATTGAAATTTAAAAGTTATGTAGGAGTACAAAGGACCTAGAAAAGTAAAAAGAAAAAGAAAAAAAAAAACCAGTGTTGAAAGACATTTATTACCTAATTTTAAGACTTCCTCTAAAGCTACAGTAATCAAGGTAGTGTTGGTGTAAGAAAAGACATATAGATCATTGAAATAAAACAGAGAATCTAGAAATAGAACCACACATATATGTTCCACTGAGTGTTGAAAGATAATTTAACATTAATATTTTATAGAATATAAACTCATTTCAAGAGAAGAGGAAAAGATAATGTTTTGAACAAATGGTACTAGAACACTTGGTATCCATATATAAAAAATTAACCTCAACCCTTTATTTCCATATATAAAAATAACTTTAAAGGACCCATGAGCCTAAATATGAAAGACTAAAACTATAAAACTTTAAGAAGAAATTATAAGGGAAAAAGCTCATGAATTTAGGGTAGGTAAGAACTACCTAGGATGGAAAAAACATGATGTATAAAAGAAAAAAATTGATAAATGAGATTCCATCAAAATTTAGAACTTTAAAAGACATCATTCAGAAAATGAAAAGCAGTCCCTAACAAGAATATATTTATAATACATATAACCTATGACCAGAATATATAAATAACTCTTACAGCTCATTAATAGACAACCCAATTAAAAAGTAGACAAAAGAAGATGATAAATAGGCAGTACAGCACAAGGAAATGTGTGCAACACTAGAATCAGAAAAATACTAATCAGTACAATAACAAGATCATATTATACACTCATTAGGGAGATGAAGTTAAAAGTTTTAAAAGAACAAATGTCAGCTTAGTTGTGAACCAGTTAGAACTTTCTAATACTGCTAATGTGAATGTAAAATGATAAAACCATTTTGGAAAATAATATAGAAATTTCTTGTATTATCATTAAGAACCAACAGTTCTGTTCTTAAGTTTTTACTTAAGAGAAATGAAAACACATACTCACAATAGATTTGTACATACAGGTTGACTGTCCCTTACCTGAAATTCTCGAGACCAGAAGTGTTTCAGATTTTGATTTGAAACTCACTTGATCTGCAAAGAGGATAGCTACTCCAGCTTTTTCTTGTGTTCCTGTCACATGGAGTATTGTTTTCCACCGCTTTCAGTTTATGAGTATCTTTTTGAATTAAGTGTGTTTCTTGTATGCAGCATATTGTTGGATCTTGCTTCTTGACCCATTCTGCCAGTGTATTTTTTTTTGATTGGTGAATTGAGACCATTAAAATTGATGGTTATAACTGGTACATATTGACTTTTATCATTGTCATGACTTTTTCTGTCTGTTGGATTCTCCCCTTTTGTATTTAATTTCTTGTCATGCCTGATGAATTCATTCTGATGGGCTTCCTGGGGTTGTGCTCCTTATTGCCTTTTCCTAGGATATTGTGTAAAATTTTTTGGAGTGCTGGTTTGGTATTCACGAAGTTCCTAAGGTGCTCTTTGTCATGAAAGTATCTTAGGGCTGTATAATTGACCTATTTCTATTGTGTCTGTTGTTGTTCTTAAGTGAAGGGTTTATAAATAGAAGACCTGTTTACTCCAAACTTAAACATCATGATTTGTCATAAGCCACCAGGGGTGACAGAATTTACCTCTGCCTCTAGGGGGACTCTTGAGTCACTGGACATGTGTAGCCCATGGGTAGAAGCAGCCTTGAGTCTCACGGGTCTTTGACCACAGAGTAAGAAGAAAAATCAGGCTATTTAAAAATTGTGTTTGCTGTAGAAAAATGTGTTTTTGTGTTTTGAAAACATTCTTAAGAATGTTTTCTCCTGAGAGGAGACGCTGAGAGCCAACTCTGTTTCAGCATGCTAAGAAGTCTCCCGACCTCCCAGTTAGGAACTTGTCTCCTTTAGTCCTATCCCAACTAGCTTCTTGTCAGTCTTAGGGAAAACAGTCTTATTTCCCTTTAATTTATGCACATAGCCTCACATTTATTGGGTCCTAGGAAAAACAGCAACTTGGGTTTTGCATTTACTTTAAAACATCCCAATTCAATTCCACCTGGAGCTAGGGAAGGGAGGAGGTCCTCCACATGCATAGCCTGGAAAAGATGTCCCTGGCCTGCTGTTCACATAACTTTCTCCCAGAACCAAAGAGTCTCTAGCAAAAATTTGAAAAATGAAAGGCAGCTGGGAGACCAGTTGTTTCAGCATTTCCAGGCATGCCTTCACCTTTGAATGGATATAGATGAAGATGTGATTCAGAACCTTCACCCAAAAAGATTCTGAAGGGGACTCAAGAACTCACAGCTTCTATCTGTTTTTGTCTTTTAACTTTTTGCCAATGCTAATTGTATCTTTTTAAAAATATTGAAAGCAAATAGGAAGTTATCTAAGGGCTTATTCCAAAAAAATATACTTGTGAAGGCAAATAGAACACAGTGGAGAGAGCTGAAGCTACTGCTGGATTCTTGGGGCCTACAGAAGATGCAGGTGGTCATCCAGTGAAGCAAAGTATTGACTACATAAAAGAAAGGGAGAGACCTAGTTTTGGCTTGTATCTGGATGTCTCCCCAAAATGCTCATAGATGGGGAGTTTCAAAGGTGGCTGGACTAGAGTGTGAATGTGGATTAAGGGTGTGATACTGGGATGAAGAGTATGGATAACGGAAGTCCCACCCTGGGTATGGATGGCACCAATCAACAGGCTTATAGCCGAGATGGAATATAAAGGGACAGAAAGTAGGGCGTTTGCTTCTGCTGCTTGCTGTCTTCTGCCTGCCATGCCATGCCATGGACTATTTCTCCGCTGTGATGCCCCTGCCTTGGAGCCAGCCAATTATGGACTGACACTTCTACAAGCTGTGAACTAAATAAACCTTTCTTCCCTTAACTTGTGGGTGTTGGGTATTTTGTCCCAGTAATGAAAAATAACTAAGACAGATTTTGGTACCAGAGAATTGGGGTTGTTGCTGTGACTGTACCTGACCATGTGGTTCAGAAACCTCTGGAAGTGGCTTGCAGGGAGAGTTTGGAAATGTTTGGAGATGCTGGATGAAAAAACAGCTCTAGAATGCTGTGAACCAAAATTGATGGGAGATGCTGGTAAGAGCTCAGAAGACCAGAAGGCTGACAGAAACCCTGCCGGTAAAGACCAGGCTCGGGAGGTTTCTGCTGGGATGAAGGACTGCATTGGCTGTTGGACTCCAGATCATGTATGTTATGCTTTGGCAGAAAATCTCTGCATTTTGCTTATGCCCAGAGATTTTGCCTGAGACTGAGGTTAAAAGTGGCAGAATAATCTGGCAGAAGAAATTTCAAGGCAGTCTAATGCTGAGACAGTGGCATGACTACTGTTGGGGACTTTTAGCCAGATCTATGTTGAAAATCAAGATCAACAAGCCCAGCAGAATGATTTAAAATATTCTGAGTTTGGCCAGAAAAAAGCTGCAGTTATGTTGCAGACTGCAAAGATGGAGCAGAGGAAAACTTGGCTGCTGAAAAGGAACAGGACAACAGAAAAGATGTCCTGAGGACATAACAAGAACCAGTGGAGGACTCCACCCTTTGCAGCTGTAAGAAGAGAGCCCCAGAGCATCATTGTCCAGAATGGTGGTGGCTTAGAGAATTTGTTCCTCAAGGCTGGGTTCATAGTGCTCAGAAATCCAGGCATGCAACCCCTTCAGCTAAGAGAGGAGGAAGCCTGGCTACTGCTCCATCTGGCAGCAAACCTTGGTGTTATACATGAGATACTGGTTTTAGGTGCATGTGGAATACAAGAATTGTGAGGTCAGAAGGCTTCCACCCAGATTTCAGAAGAAGGACTGGGATGTCAGGCAGTGTGTCCCTGAGAGGGCAGTGTGTGAAGCTGTAAATATGAACCCAAAGGTGCAGTGAAGGCCTCTGAAAGTTAGAGGAGCCAGGAATGTGAATCGTCTGAGGAAAACAGCAAGGAGGGAGCAGAGCTGACCCAAGAGAGAGGCTATGGGAGCTACAAACTATGCCATAGGGGCAAGGGGAGCCAAACACTTTGGAGTTCACATCTTGCCACAGATTTCCAGGGATGCTGGACATAGAACTGTAGGATTTAATGTTTGCCCTTCTGGATTTTGGTCTTGCTTTGTTCCTATTCCTTTCTATCCCCCTATTCGTACCTTTTGGTATGGTGATCTTTATCTTGTGCCATTGTATGTTGGAAGTGTTTGACTTTCTTTTCATTTGTACAGGGGCTTGAGGCTAAGAGTTTGCCTTAAATCTCAGAGGAGACTTTGGACTTGAACTTTTTCGCTATGCTGAAACTGTTAGCGCTTTAACAACGGTTAGAAGTAGACTAAATGGCTTTTGCGAAAAGGGATGCACATGAGTCTTTTGGGGGCCAGAGGAGGAATGCCACGACTTTTATCTAGATGTTCGCTCAAAGCCTCACGCACTCATATATGGGCAGTTTGGAAGGTAGCTAGATTGGGATGTGACTGTGGATTAAGGGTGTGATGCTGGGATTAAGGTGGTAGACAATGGAAGTCCCGCCCTGGGTATGAGTGGCATCAATTAAAAGGGTTGTAACTTGGATGGAATATAAAGGGGCAGAAAGAAGGCGGGCTTACTGCTGCTGCTGCTGCCTGTCACATCACAGACCAACTCTCCTCTGTGATACCCCTGTGTTATGCTGCCCTGCCTTGGAGTCAGCTGACTGTGGACTGAAACCCCTACAAACTGTTAGCTAAATAAATCTTTCCTCCCTTAATTGTGGATGTTGGTATTTTGTCCCAGTGATGAAAAAAGTAACTAAGACAGACCCCTCTTTTCAGTTAAGAGGACCATGAAATTGTGCCATCAGAGAAATCATCAGGTAGAGGTGTCTGCCAAACTCAGAACTTGACCACAGCCTCTAACAGTCCCAAAGAGAAAGGGACTTTCCTTTTTCCCTTCTTATGCTTCATCCCATTGACACTAGAAAGGTCAGCACTGAATCTGTGCAGCAGGGAAGACAAATAGGAAAGGAGTAAATAGAATACATACCCCTCTCTTAGGTACTGATTTCTGCCTTGCAGTGTCCCCTGGCTGGGGCCCATAAAGACAGATCACTGTAAACGTAGACTGAAATGCACATAATACTAAGACACATTTTAGTTTCTTACATGAATCTGTTTCATGACTGAGGGACCACAGGACTCTATTTTACTTAAGAGTGACCACAAAAATGGGACTCATGTACAGTAACTGAAAGGGTACAGGGTTGTACTATTGTAAGGATTGCAAGATGGACCACTGAACCTATGCAGGTGGTTCAGAAATAGATAATCATCTACCCGAGGGTTAAGTACATAAAAATAATAACACAAACTAGAAACAGACTGTCCAATATATCATGCCAACACAGTTAACTATTTGAAAAAATATAAAATTTGACTCAAAAATTATAAATAATCATGAAATTAATTGTGAATAACAAAGCTAGAAATTACTAGAAGGAAGAAAAACCATAGGTGAATGGGAGATGCCCCCTTGTTTTCAGATCACTTGATGGGAAGTAAGTAGATACAAAGAGAAAGGCTATTGAAATGGACTTCATGAAAATATCTTTGTCAGATATATTACAGTTATTGTTTTCTGCCGATATGATGAACTGTGCACCAGATTCAAACTGATTCCAACTGGAAGACTTTATCCTCATTCTCAAAGAATTAAGATTCTGGATAAAAGTAAATAGCTCATTTTAAAAAAAGAAAAAAAAATCGGAAAACACAAACTACAACAAGCTACCTTGAATGAAAGTCAAGAGACACAGAGAAAAATCAAAGATCCTTGGGGACTTCAGATAGTACTAAAATTTTCACTTGCAGAAAAAAAAAATCTGTTAAATTTCAAAATATAAAAAACATAATCAGAAACAGAGTGAAGAATGAGATTTATAAAAGAACCAAACAGAAGTTCAGAAATTATGGATGGTTGAAATTTAGAACTCAGTGGTAACAGGCTTGCTTTCAGTCAAAACTGAGTGACAGGGACCAAAGTTTTGTTCTTTTGCCATAAGCAGCTAGAAAATCAGGTAAAATACATACTTGAAACAACAGTTTTTAGAGGCCAGAGACAGGTAAGGACTGCAGTCCACATGCCCAAGTAAAACTAAATTACCCCCATGACTGTACCACCTTGTGTCATCCTAGGGCCAATTTCCTGGCTATATCTCAGGGAGGAGAAACTTAGACTAAGGCTTGTGCTCTTACTGGGTTGAGACAGGCATCAGACATCGAAGGCTCCAAGAGGCTAAAAGATAGAGGACAGAGTAACAGAGAATAAGAAGCAGCAGCTGTAGAGAAAGCTACGGAGAGGCACAAGGGAGAACCCATGAATTTTTGGCTAGATATTGGCTATGCATTTTATGCTTTAAACTACCCAAATGCCCAGTTAAGAACTACTGGGAAAGAGGCAGTAGAATAATTCCCAGCACTGAACAGGATTGGGATAATTTGGTTCTGTAAGGGAGAGTAAAGACTTTTCCTCTGAAGGTCTAATAACTGATACAAACTGGCAGTGGACTGATTAACAGGAGATAAAGCATACAAAGATACTATGCACATAGGGGAATATCATAAAGGGAAAATGAACAGCTCCAAAGACAATGAGTGAGATTTGGAAGCTTTTTTTTGGTACCGGGAATCACACTCAGGGCCTTGCCCTTGCCAGGCAGACACAGTGCCACTGAGCTACATCCATGGCTGATTTGGAAGCTTTTTTAGCAGTGTCTTTAGCTGGGTTGTCATGGCTGCCTCAATGTCCTGGCTTTCATGGTCCCTGTGACTGGGAAGACCCAGAAGTGACCCATGGTGTCAGATCTGGTGAATAAGGTGGATGAGGACGCATGTGATGTTTTTATGAGCCCACCTTTCTGTCCGATGGTCCTTGAGAGCAGCAGTCACCTTAATTTTCATCACACCTCATGAAGACACTCATGAAAAAGGACTTCCAGAATGGTTTCAGAAAGTGACAAGAACAATGGGTTAAGTGTGTTCAAAGCAAGGGGAAGTATTTCGAGGGGGATTCATGGAAATATGTCTTTTACTCTAAGACATTTTCAAAATTTAAACACATACCATATTTTTGACCATCTCTTGTATGGTGTATAAAAGTTGTTTTGTGCAGATAAAAAGTCTGTCATGTAACACAAATGGTCTCAAGGCATAACTGTCAGAAAAATAAGTGGAAACATAATAGAGTCGGTTGGGGTGAGGCGTTCGTTTCTGGCTTCTTCTCTGATACAGTCTTTCCTGGCTGATGAGCTTATCCAAGCGGATGATCCATAACAATTGTGTCCCTTTTTTAGAAGATCTGTCTTTAAGTCACATAAAGGAAGTTCAGGGAAACCTGTCAATATCTGCTGGTTCCCAAGTGCCCTGAATTTAAAGAACTCAGCACATTGAGATTTCACACAGGTTGGTGAGGCCGGAAGTCCTTCAAATTATATTGACCAGAGTGGAAAGTCCTTGGATAAGGAGACGTCAAAATCCTCAAAAGGGCATTGCCTTAATAATTGGTCTAAATTAGCTTTAGACTGCAGGCTACACTAAATCTTCCCGAGCAAAGCCTAAAACCAAGACTTGAAAGGATACAACTGATTTCAAGTAACCTGTGAGTCAGAATAAAATCACATACTATTGAAAGAAAGAAATCAGCACCTGCTAATTTAAATTATATGATGCTTGGCATCCCATCAAAAACTGTCAAACATGTAAAAAGCAGGAAAATATAGACTATAAGCAAAATAAATCACAGTGAACAAAAACACCTCCTACCATGATAAAGATGATAGAAATTGCAAACAGGAGCATTAGCAGTAGGTATTATAGCACATAAGTTCATGAAGGTAGAGAAATACATTGTCATATTGAAGAGAAAAGTGGAAGATACAAGAAAGACTTAAATGTAGTTCTTTTAAAAAGCTGAAATAAAGATAATGCACTGAATGAGATTAGCCAAAGATCAAGCATTACAGAAGAAAATAACAGTAAACTTGAATATGTAGCATTAGAAGCTGTTCAAAACGAATAGCACACAGGGAAATAAAAAAGCTGCTCTCACACCAGTGAACTGAGAATTAATAATGTGTGGGAAAATACCAACCAATCTAAAATAAGAATAACTGGAATCCCAGAAAGAAAGGCTAGAAATGGTGGTGGTGGGGGACTATAAGAAAAGATATTACTCATTTTAATTGCTTAAAAAAGCAACAACATATTGTTATGCGAATCGCATATATCAGAGTTAAAGATGATATTGTAATAGTATGAAGGGTCGAAAAGGCAAATAGTATACTTTTGTAAAGCTCTTACATCATAAATGGTATGTTATAATGCTATGAAAAACAACTAATTATAAGTTAAAAATGGATATTGTCAGCCATATAGCAAACAAGAAAATTAAACCAAAGAAGCCAATAAACCAAAAACAGAGATAAAATAGAATAAAAAACAAGAAAGATGGTAGGTAGAGTAAGAAAAAAATGCAGAGAATAGAAAACAAACATAAGATGATAATTTGTACTTAACATAGTAATGATTACATGACTCATTCTCTCCAAATACTTTTATCCAGAAGATCGCTAGCTACACATGTTCTGTTGTTATTTAATTCTGTAATTGAACCCTTTATTTACTTATTATATGATTGTAGTTAAAAATTAATGTTTAGCATGCCACACATCAATAAACATTACAGAATCACTTTCTTTTTATATCTCTTTACCATATGATATATATTTTCTGTAAATGGAGTTGATAGATCATTTTTTAGAAATTCAGGGTTCCATATGTTTTGTGGGCTTAATCATGTACCAGTTACAAAGAACCAAGTTTCCAAGGACAAAGCCATCCAGATATCACTTTGGAGCAACACCAGCCTACCTACTTGTGCATGAAATGATGATAGTCTTTAATCTGCCCAATCTTGAACAACTGAACCCTGGGAATAGTCAGCTCTTGCCTTACTCATAGTAACCTGGCCATGAAAAAAAAACAGTAATAAAGACCATAATGACCACAATTAAAATTTACCATCATGGTCCCACAAAACTGCTCCTTCAACCTGGGTCTTCAGGACACTCAGCTATATTTGGTGAAATTAATGTGTCCGTAAATCCTTTCTGAATGAGGATACTTGGTTTCTCACAATGTTATTACCCATTAGTTTGGTCATCTACCCGTTTGTGAATTGTTTCATTGACTTTCTGGACCAACTGCCAGTTGTGGCCAGTTTATGGGAAGAGAAATCCTCATGGGATTCCAATTTGGGTAAGTGAATAGTTTTCAATGTGCTAGCAAGCCCTAAGAAAGTCATTTATGACTAACTAAGCACACAGAGTTCATTTTTACAAGGCCTTTAAGTCTCTCTTGTTAGTTTTGTCTACTCCTTTCCATTTGTTACAGCTCTTACTTTTTTCTTATTGAATTACTTTGGTGAGATCCACCAGGATTATGTTGGATAGCAGTAATAAATGATAATTGAGACAGCTGTTCTGTCTTCAACTTCAATGGAAAGGTTTCTAAGGTTTTGTATTAGGTGTGTTTCCTGCTGCAGATTTATAGTAATAATAGTACTTATTGAGTAGTAGCTAAATGGCAGTATTCAAAGCATTTTATTTGCATTACCTATTTCTCATAAACATTTATTTTCCAAAGGATGAAACTAAAGTAAAGAGATGTTAAAGAATCTACTTTTTTATAATGTATTTTGTATGTTTTCCTGGGGAAACAAAATAGTGTTAAGATTATGTGTAAACTAAGTATAAACACAAGTAGACGAGAAGGAGGGGCTGTTTTTCATTAAAAAAAAAGATCAAGAAAATTGCATTAGATTTTCTTTCAGATGTTTCCCCTCACCTCTAGATTGGAAATGATAATACCACTTCATAGGATTGTTATGAAGATTAGACAAGTTAGAGTTTTTCAGTGTATTTTGGGATCTAAAATTCTGTGACTCATTTGAAACTCAGAAACAAGGATGATTATCTTTCTAAGATAATCTATGAAAGTATTCTTTAGCTATACCATTGCTGAACTGTAGCCCCAATTGTAGAATAAAACTGAGCCATTAATCCATCATCTTGCTTCCAGGGGAATATGCCTGGGGCTACAATTTACTGCCCCAGAGACATTTGCACATCACACACATTGCAGAATCTCCAACTCCCTCCAGTGGGCAGGGGAAAGGTGGTCTGAAGTTGTGCCAGCCTAACATTGGGCAGGAGCATGGTGGCTTCACAGCAGCTCAGCTCAAGTGCACATGATGGTTAAATCTTTTGAATCATATTTTCCTCATTCCTTCCACCTGTGCTGGACAGAGACCTAGGCTTTGGGGAATGAGACATGGGCTGGACCTGCAACCTTTTGCTGGGAGACAGGTACATCTTAAAAGTGTATAGTGTGTGACAAAATGAATGAAAAGATGTAGTCAAAGAGAGGAGAGAATTTGACTCTCTCTGAGCCCCTTGAAGGAAGGGGTAATTGTGCTGCAGTTTGAAGCATCCATAGAAGTGAGATGGTGAGCAAGGATGGAATGAAATCCAGAACAATTTAGCAGGTAAAACTGACAAGACTTGGTGGTTTTGAATGCAGTAGTGAGGGAGGAAGATTGCCTAGCAAGTCCACAGTCCCTGGTTTGGGTTTTTCAGTAAATGGACAGAGGGAAATCATCCATGCAGGTGTTTGGAGTCTAGGATATGAGCTGTGAGAAGAGCAAGGTATGTAGTATGATCCCAATAAACGCCAGTTCTCCATTTCCTCATGGTGGTGGAAATTCCAAATTTATTATTACTTGGAAATAAAATGACATGGGAGTTTAGGCAATGGCAAAGTTTCCTGCTGACTTTTAGTCTGATAGCATCTGAAGTGACTTTGGTCAGTGAAATGGAGTCCTGCAGAGTAGCACATAGCAGTGACCAGATTAGTAAGTCGTCTTTTTCAAGTGCCCACATAGACTAAATGACAAGTGAATTAGCAAAAGGAGACTAGAAATATCCAGGCTTAGGGGGAAACAGTAAGCAGCAGGCATTGCACTAGAGGATGCCATTTCTTTAGATGCTGTGCCAAGAGGCACAACTCTGTCCACTCAGGTTATCTTTAGCTGCTGATTGCCAGCACATGGGTGCTCCTTAGCTACACCTGACCTTTTTGTTTTGTTTTGCTTTTGATCAAGAGACTACACTTAGCGCCTTCATTCTTTTGATAGTCCTGCTTTCCCTATCTGCCTCACTCTTCATTCTTTGCAGGCAGAAAAACTGCTCTGTGTTTGTTCAGCCTCCTGCCTTCATGCAGATTCTTGGCTCACAGGATCAACCTGGCACAGCCCCGATTGTGTTGGTGGAGAAGTCCAGTGTCACTTGAAATCCCTCCTCCCCAGATTTCCACCTCAGCCTTCTAGGGACCAAGGGAATGTAAGTGTCCATAGGTCTCTCTGACTGTGGCTCCAACTTGCCCAGAGCTAACAGAGCTGTCAGCCCAAGTGGGAGAGAATTCCTCATTCAGACTCTAAGGTGGGTTCACATTAGCAGGGGATGAAGGCAGTGGGTGAGTACCTGGCCCTTGGCCATGACACTGCCTCCAAGAGGGAGGGAGGTTCGTGCCAGGAGAAGGAAACTCAATCACAGTGCGGGAGGGACAGGAGGCTTTTAGTCCAAGTGCCAGTCACTTGGGAACACTGATAACCATCGCACACCAGGTCTGGTTACTGCTCCCTGCCTCCCTGGAGCGCTAAGGAGAAGCCAGGGGGAGACCTGAGAAGGGGTGGGAGGGAGGACTCTGAAAGAACTGGAAGGGTGGCTGGGAGGAGAGGAAGGGAAGGAGGGTGGAAGGGAGGAGAGGTGAAGGGGCGGCAGGATTCAGCAAAAGCTCTAACTCTCTGGATGAGAAACACCTTGCAGTTTCCCCCCAAATCATTCCCTCAAGCATAGAGATGGAGATCTGTTTCTCCTTTTCAGGAGAAATTGGTAGTCCCTGAGGAAAGAGCGATGTCTTTTGAAAACATAAAGTCCTGTTTACCCACAACAGCATGTGGGGGCTCCTTAGCCAGCTTCTGTGGCGTAGCCCTTTCCACCTGCACTAATTGGTGCTTCCCTTTGGCTTGAGATGCTGGAAAAGGCGCAAGACTTTCTCTTTCCTTCAGACAGCGGTTGGTCATGGAGAAACCATGGCAGCCAAGCTCTGGCCTCGGTTCAGAAGCCCTCTCCTCTGGTTTAGGCTCATGAAGAACTTTGCGATGAAGCTTCCATGGCACACCTGGGAATTTGGCCAGGTGGCTTCTACCAGACAAACCATTACAATTCTCCCCCAGAATCACTTGCAGAGCCTTGGAAGTTTTCTCCTCCATGTATCTCTTTAAGTCTGGGAGGCACTAAGGCCCCAAGTTATGGAATTTTAAATTCTCCCGCTTGATTTTTACTTGCCCTTTGCTTGCCTCCCCAACTCTCACACCTCATGGGCTCGGAATCAGTTTTTTCTCAACCTCTCAATATTTTATTGACAGGTGGGGATGGAATTTTTTTTTTGCTGGGGGGGGTGTCCTGTGTCTTGTAGGGTGTACAGCAGCATCCCTGGCCTCTATCCCGTAAATACGAGTCTCTGAATCTCAGCCATGGCAGCAAAGATATCTCCGGAAGTTGCCAAAGTCCTCACGGAAGAAACTGCTGCTACTGGGAGCCATTGCTCTCATCCACGTCCCGGTCCCAGTTTCTTTACTCCTAAGTTGCATGGCCTTTGGCAAGTGGCTGAAACTTCCTTTGAGAAGTTGTTCATTCATTCAAAGAAATGGAGATCATTGTGTTCACCTCTCGGGGTTGTTGTAAGATGAGCTTGTCAAGTGCAATGAATTCTCTCGATTCTCAGAAAACTCGAGTCACCTTCCCCACCTCTTGCATGCTACCTCCTGGCCTCAGAATCCTTTCTTCCTTTCACATGGGTCTGGGTCTCCTCTGAGCTCTATCCACAATGAAATGGTTAAATTGAACTTTACAGAGGGGCAAAGGATTGGTTTCTTCTTTGGGAAATAGTTTGCTGGTGTGCTGGCCTTTTGCACTTCGGTCAGCTGATCATCCCAGTTGAGATGTGGAGCTGGGGAGCTGCCCACTGCACCCAGGGCGTCCAGCAGAGTCTGGTCCTAGTTGATCTGGGTGCTCCAGTTGCTGGTCATCCTCATTCTTTCTGTCTACTGTTCACAGCCTACTTTTACTTCCCTGTACCAGTGGGATTTTGAAAAACTTTGCTCCCTCTGTCCTCTTATCCCTTTCCGGCTTGCATAGTGCACAAAGAGTTAATGGCACTAGGCTTGGCTGGCTCCCCAGTCCCTGTAGACTACACTGGAAGGATTGAATGAAATGGATAGTACTAGCATTACATCCTTCAAATCCCCATAGAAAGAGTAGCTGGGCAGATAGGACGAATGACCCTGGAGGGAACAGCTGTCAAGGGCAGCTATTGGTTTATCTTTCATGGAAAGAGAGAGGTAATGAATTCTAAATGAAGAGGAATGAGAGGTAGAGCAGTTTGTGGGTCAGCAAGGCTGTCATGGGACATTGGCCCTCTGGAAGGATGGGCTGCTAGCTTGCCATGCCAGGTCCTGGGACATTCCGCAAGGCAGGCCGTGTTTGAGCCTGTGTGCTTGTAGATGAGCACCCTTTAAAGGCAGGAGCCTGCAGCGAAGAGAGCGCGGACCCAGTACGAGTTCAAGCTGACTGTAGGATGGTGGGCTGAACAGGCACGGGGGCTGCATGCAGACTGGGCTGTCCCTGGGCACCAATTTCACCACGCAGTTCTCCTCTGGATTTCTGTCCCACTTCTGTTTCCCTTCCACTCTGTGTGAGCTTATGGTTCTCTGAGATCAAGCACCTGTGGGGGCTTAAAAGGGAGGCAGCATTTTTTGTAGAAAGAGGTTGGACTTGAGAGGGAAGCTCTAACTCCAAATTTGGCTCATTTACCTTTTGAATATGTGACCCTCAGCAAGTCCCTTCATCCCATACAGACTCAGCTTCTTTACCTTCAAGGTGGAAGGTGAAAGAACACTTACCTGGTAGAGATTTTGTAAGGATGAGCCATATGAATATAAAGTGTGTAGCCCACTGCGTGGCTTGCATTAGTATCTGCGGGTGACAGCTAGGGCTGAGGGCCATGAAGAGGCTTGGGTGTGGTCACTGAGCCAGGAAACAGCAGTGCAAGGACATGGCTGATTTCAGGAACTAACTACCATCTTTTCCTCATACTGGAGCTGCCAAACTTTAGGACACAAAGGCACCAGGAAAATTGGACTGCTGTGATGAGAGCCAGGACTCCTGTCTGAGAATGAGTCTTCTGGACCCCACACCCATGACTTGTATGTGTGGCCACTGGCAGCTCACTATTTTCCAGATCATGAGTGTCTAGTGAGGTAGCCCTCCAAGGGAGAATGGCGAGCACTAAAGAGTGGACAGTTCTCTCTTCTGCCAACCTCTGGAAGGAGCACTAGCATAGGCAGTGCAGAGGAGAGGGCTGAGGCTGGTCTAGTCCACGGAGAGACTGACAATACTGAAAACCAGTGTGAAGAAGACTGAGCAGAGGGTGCCATGAGAACACAGAACAGGGCTGGCGTATTTCTGGTTATCATGAAGAGCTGCTTTAACAAGCAGTTGAGACCCAAAGGATGAGTCAGAGTTAAGGGACAAAGAAGAGGGAGGGGAGCATTTTAAATAAATAAATTACACAGACATGGAAATCCAAGTGACTTGAAGGAAAAAAGAGGTGGAGAAAATAATTATCCAATGACTTCAGATCTCTTACTGGGCCTACTTGTCGTCCTGAAGCAGGGGGCCACACAATCCCCTGTGTCTTCCCAAGCATTCCTCTTTCTGTTCTTTACAACCAAATGCTACCTGACCAGGAGAACATGTAGTTGTGGAAAAGGAGAATTTCTTTTTTGGTTTTAAATTGTACAAGGCTCCTAATTTATCAGTTTTAAGTAAAAAAATCCATGGCCTTGTGTTTTCATGATTGCTCACGTTAATCTGATTGACTTAAAGCGTTTATTTTCATAATGGACTGGAAATCACAAGTGTTAATCAGTATCCTCCTGGTTTTTATCTCTGGCTCATGACTTTGGATCAAGGAGGTAGCAACTGATCTTTGCAAGCAGGTGCTGGTTTTTGCATGGTTTATATGCTACGACCTGATTGTTTCCACACAATTTGAGAGGCTACAACACTATCCCATGTCTGTTATCAACTGACTTTGTCAAGTGGATGAGACAGGACAGGGGCTGCGATCTCCAGTGTGTGTGGCGTGTGTGTGTGTGTGTGTGTGTGTGTGTGTGTGTGTATGAATAGTTTTTTAAAATCAACATCCAGGAAGCTTACTCCAATTGGGACAAGCTTTGGTAAGGGAGATAAAATTCAAGGTGAGTTGGGTTGGTTGGCAGATAAATGGTGCATCTGGTAGGTGATGAATGCTAAGAAGGATGATGACCATGATTTCTGAAAACGGCATCATTAGTGGTATTAAACAATGGATCCATCTTAGAGAATGGAAGACCCAGGGCAAGTGAGTGGTAAAATGGAAAGAAACAGATCCATACAGTGTGTTCCAAGCTCGTGGCTGGGCAGAAGGCTCATTGTGTAACCTGGCAGAGAGATCTCTGCCTGGCTAGAGCCTCCATGCTGCCATCTGGAGGACTGTGTAGCTTCCATCTACTACAACATAACCCCTTTGAAGCTCAGTGCTCACACCTGTAAAAAGGAAAACAAAGCTCTGCCTCCTAGGACTATAGAAAAAATTAGTGGGATGGTTTCCATTAAGTGATTGGATTGTGTCAAAAGAAATTGTGTAAAGTGAGTGGATTACAGCACCTCAGGATGCAGTCACAAATTCAGACACTGCCTTACCCTTCACTTTCCTATAGAGAAACGTATGGTTTAATTAATTAATAGATTTTTATTAGTGCCTATTAATTTTACAAAACATTGTTTTAGTACAGTATTTTTATTCACGAACATAACACATTTTCATCATGTTCATTACCCCATTACCCTTCCCTATGTCTGCTTATTTTTTTCTCTTGTCTAATAATAGTCTTCTTTCTACTTTTACATCATCTTATTTAGATTCCACATAATAGGGAGGACATGTGATAATTGTCTTTCTGAGTCTGATTTATTTTGTTTAACATGATGATCTGTAGGTTTATTCATTTTCCTGCAAATGATATTGTGAATTGTGTTGCAATAAACACGAGTGTGCATGCATCCCTATAGCATGCTGACTTTACTTCCTTTGGGCATATACTAAGGAGTGGTGTAGCTGGGTCATAGATGGTTCTAATTTTAGTTTTTTGAGGAAACTCATACTGATTTCCACAGTGCCTGTACTAATTTACATTCCCACCAGCAGTATAGACAGATTCCTTTTCTCTCCATATCCTTGCCAGCATTTGTTATTTTTTGTATTCTTGATGATAAGCATTGTGACTATCTCACAATGTGATGGAATGTCAATGTAGTTTTGATTTGCATTTCCCTAATGGCTAAAAATGCTGAACAGCTTTTCATGTATTTATTGGGCATTTGAACTTCTTTTCAGAAGTGTCTGTTCAATTTATCTGGTTGTTTATTCATTGGGGTATTTGATTTTGTATGTTGGTGTTGAGTTCCTTACATATTCTAGATATTAATCCTGTCTTGGAAGAGTAGCTGGTAAAGATTTTCTCTGCTTCTGTAGGTTGTCTCTTCACTCTGTTGGTTGTTTCCCTTGCTGTGCAAAAACTTCTTAGTCTGATGCGGTCCCCTTTGTTGATTCATGGTACTACTTTCTGTGCTATTGGAGTGCATTCAGGAAGGCTGTCTGGGCTTATGGCCTCAAGTGTTTCCTCTATGTTTTCTTCTAGCCATTTCAAAGTTTTGGTTCTTATACTTAGATATTAGATCCATTTTAAATTGGTTTTTGCAGTGTGAGAGACAAGGATCTAGTTTCAATCTTCTACATATGAATATCCAGATTTCCTACCACTATTTGTTAAGGAGGCTGTTTTTTTCTCCAAAGTGTGTCTTTGGATTCTTTATCAAGAATCAGGTGGTTATAGTTGTGTGAGTTTGCTTCTGTGCACTCCACTGTATTCTTTCGGTGTTCATATCTTTCTTTGTGTGTCAATACCATGCTGCTTTTGTAATATGGCCGTGTAGTGTGATTTGACATTGGGTGCTGTGGTGCCTCCAGCCTTGCTCTTTTCACTTAGGATTGCTTTGGCTATCTCTGGGTCCTTTGTGCTTCCACATGCATTTTAGGTGTGCTTTTTTCTAGCTCTGTGAAGAATATTATTGATATTTGGATGGGAATTGCATTGAATCTATAGAGTGCTTTTAGTAATATGACCATTTTAACAACATTAATTCTGCTGATCCATGAGCATGGGCAGTCTTTCCATGTTTTAGCATCTTCTTTAGTTTCTTTCTTCAGAGTTATGTAATTTTTTTTTTGGTAGAGATCTTTCACTTCCTTAGTTAGGTTCACGTCTAGGTATTTTATTGTATTCTTTGAAGCTAGTGAGAATGGAATTGTTCTCCTGATTTCTCAGCTATCTCATTGTTGTTGTCTATAAAAGCTTTTTTTTTGGTACCAGGAATCAAACTCAGAACCTTGCACTTTCGAGGCAGGTGCCAGAATCACTGAGCTATATCCCTGGCCTGGAAAGCTGTTTTTTTTTTTAATGTGGAAAAGATAATTAATTGTAAAATATAAAAGTAGGCCAGAGTACAGTTTTAAGGGTAACTGCTTCTTTATACAGTATAGGTAATCTAGAGGGGTTTTCACGTTAAACATTTTCATAAAGCAATAAAACATTAACAAATAAAGCAAGAAAAAAGGTCTTCATGTTTTACAAAAAAAAGAATGAATAGTCTACCAGAATTTAATAAGTTATGGAATTTAACAATATTGTGGTGAGAGCAAGTCACAGAAAGATGTGGTGCTTTCACGGGGAGAAGGAAGAGGTCTATTAACCATATCTATAGCGTCAGTGTAGTACAAAATTCCCGTTCTACAATACAAAAGCAATTTCTTCCATAAGAATAATTTCCTGGGGAAGAGGGAGGCTAAGACCACAAAATATTGTAGAAACCCATATGCACTGAGTTTTCCAAAAACATCATCTTAAAATCCGGTGCCTTAAAGTGCTTTCATGTGGAAATCATGATGTAAGACACAGAATACAGTTTCACGTCCCCACAATGACATTTTTAAAAAAGCATAGATTTCGCAGACTTTGTAAATTCAAGTTCTCTTGTAAGCTTCTCCTTCCAAGAACACTGTCGTTCCAATAAAACCAGCTGCCAGCTTACTTAGTTTCAATGACCTACAGAATAAAAGGGTTTTTTTCCCCACTAACTTTCATCATCTTTGTGGGAAAAATACCTATGCAAGTGATGGATTTTGAAATTATAAAACATGAGGAATATGTACAAACAGAAAGTTTAAAATATATTTGCTTCATATACATGTAAATCTACTTGGGTATAGCTGACATTGAACAAATATGAAAGTTTTGCTTTCTAAAAAGTTTTCAGAGAATCTAGGACAACTTAAAGCTGTACAGAGATTTCCTGGGAGAAATCTCTCCACAAAGAAGTTTATTCCTACAAGAGTAATTCCAGCATCAGTCCACCACAATTATCACACAACTTTTGGTCCACCCAACAACGGTCACCCTTAAGGCTATTCTGTTTCTGAGAAGCTGATCTCCATACTAAAAGCAAAAAGAATTCACGATAACAGTGGCTTCTTGTGGTTTTGGATCTCATCAACAATCTTTATCCACTCATTTGGAAGTGTAAAAAAAATACGAACTGTATACAGGATTCAGTTTTCAATACATTTCACAGCATCTAAAGTTCTGTGTTACAAGAGTTCCCAGCTCATACCTAAGCCCAGTTCTCACCGGGCAGCCTCCTCTTCTCCTGCACTTCCACAGTGGCACCGTGTTGCGTACAGTACAGTCCGAGGCTGCCTTCTTTCTTGGCCAAGAATAAAATCAAATTATGAGTTGTTTCAATCAGATAGCTTCTTTGTTAGTCTGAAGAAGAGTCCTAGCTTCTGTCTTCTGTCTGTAGGCCTCTGCTTCCTGTTCTTTCTTAAGAAGCTGCTGCCCACATTTCTGTGCTGCTTGATTCACTTCATCCAGCTCTTTCTGAAGAGCTTCTCTCTCTTCTATTTCTGCAGATTCCACCTGGTTTTCAATTATTTCAATACATTCTCTCTTAGCTGGTGGCTCTTCACTTGTAACAGTTTCTTCAGCGATGTCTGTCGCGGGTACTGTTTGTTAACACTTGCTGTCCATCTGGCATGGTCACAGTGATGTCCTGACCTATCCCACTGGTCAGAATAGAGTGCAAGTTTCGGAGCTGGATCATGTCTGTAACTATGGTGATGACCTCTGATCCCCTGAGCTGACTACTTGTGGAATTGTACCATCCACAGACTCTGCCATAACCACCTCCTCCGGGGCCAGTACTGGAGTTTCTGAAGAATTGGACAACGGAGCAGAAGCTTCAGCTAAGGCAGCTAAGGTAGCTGATACTGACGAAGAGGAGTTTCCAAACTGGACCGCAGACACGCCCGTTTCGTCTGTTGGGATCACCACCCCTCCGGGTCGGGTGATGAACCGTGGCGTCGTGGCTGGTATCGTCACAGTGTCGGGGCTCTCTGGGTTGGTGTTGATTTGGTTCTGCACAGCAATCTGTAACATCTCTGCTAAATCTTCATTTGCATTGTCTATTGAAATAAATATCAAATGCAGTTTTACAAAATTTACTTTGCCTGTGTACATCAGCGCCATAGTTAATTAAAAGTTCCACCACTTCTTAATCATTGTGTTGTGTGGCCCAGTGGAGAGCTGCCATCTTTAACTTACCCTTTGCACTGACGTCAGCACCATGCTAGAGCAAGACCTCTCGGTGCTGGCGTGGCCCTCGAAGGCCGCTGTGTGCAACGGTGTCCTCCCACTTTGGTTCTGGCCTCCCTGCACCCGGAGTAGGGGTGCTGGAGTAGCACCTCTGCGGTGGAGCAACGGCCTACTGTGCTGCCTGTGCAGTGGAGGTGCTCCCAGCCAGTCTGTAGTAAAATGAGCTCCATTTGCCAGCAAAATCCGAACTTCATCCTCCTGACCTGCGCGTGCGGCTTCTAAAAGCTTCTTTCCCAAATCCACCAGGGACGTCTGGAAAAACTTTGGGAGCGGCGGCCGGCGGCACAGGGCATTCTTTTCCGAAAGTGCAGCAGGGGGCCGGAGCCCGAAAGCCCCGCCTAGGACTCCTCCGGGCTGCAGGGAGGGACACAGGGCGCCAAGGCCAAAGCTATTTTTTTAAATGTTGATTTTAAATCTTGGAAGTCTATTTGTTTGTTTGTTTGTTTTACTAAAGACAACTCAAGGAGTGTTGAGTCAGATCTTGGCCTTTTTTAGATTTTAAATTTTGAGACAGAGTCTCACCAAGTTGCCCAGGCTGGTCTTAAACATGAGCTCCTCCTGACTCAGCCTCCCAAGTAGCTGAGATTACAGAGGTGGATCACCATGTCTGGCTTGTGAAAATTCCTTCATAGGTGCTATGTACTCGGTCCCACAAAAGCAGGAGATATAAATTCTTTGGGAGATGTTCTTTCCTGGTAGAGGAAGATAGTTGGTTTGGATGTTCTGGGTGTCTAAGACTTAAGTTTTTATCTGGCTGCTGCCTATATGCATAACATGGCTCCCTCCTTTTCCTTCTCCAGGTGTATGAGCTTCCTTTCCTGGATGTACTAAACTTCTTGCCTCAGCATCTTTGGAGTATGATTCTCCTTTCCTCGATCAGATCTGTTCATATATTTGACTCATAAGTAGGCTTCTGCCTGCTGCCTTCCTGGAGGTGTCCTGATTGACAACAGGGTATGAAGTAGAAAGTTGGAAGGAAGCCTCCCCTCTCAGCCAGCCCTGTACCCCATCTTTTTACTGTACCATGGTGTTGTATTTTCTGCATCACTCATCTCTTTAGGAAATATTTATTTATTCACTTGGCTTCTCCCCAACTTGATTTTAAACTCCACATGAGTTTGGATATTGTCTGTCTTGTTCCTAACTTTGTCCCCATTGCCACTGAAAGAAATGAATGAAGTACAGCGAATGATGTAGCTGGCGGCTTGTCATGCTTTGGCTGTTCAACAGCCCCAGCTATGGGAGGTGGTTTCAATCTTCCACAGGGGGAGGGAAGGAGAAAATGGTAGCTGTTCAGAGGTGGGTGTGTATGAGACACCTGGGGAGTGAAAATTACTGACATGGAGGGAGGAGAGAAATGTATGCCTGGATCCAAGAGGCTTAATATCCTGCTATCCCAGAGTTCAAATGTGATCTCTGATTTGAGGAGTAGAGCAAAGGAAGAAGGTAGAATCGAGGGCCAAAATATATATTTTCACTGGGAAAAGTTACCAGATTTAACATATGAGAACATAGGATATGCAATTAACCAACAAAGTATATATATTTTTTGTAGTATAAGTGTGTCCCGAGCATAGCACGGAACATACTTAATGACTGGGCAGGCTCAATTTTATCTGGTGACCCTACTAAGGAGCCTGAAGGACAGTTTCTGACAGAGCCACTGGGCATGCAGGGGCTCACACCGCTGGTAACAAGCATGACCGTGAGGCAGAGTGCTCCTGGGAGCTAGTTCTTCCTGGGATTGTCCACCCAGCATGTTGTTCCAGTACTCCTTCCCTTCGAGTTACCATCCTATTCTTGCTCATTCTTGGGATGCGTCTTCTGTTCCCCAGGCCTTCTCTTGAAGGCTGGCCTCTCTTTGGAGCAAATTCTCTAATGTCCATCCATCCATTTCTCTTTCCCTCTCCTTAGAGCTGATCTCCTCCTAGATTCGAGCCAAGGCTTGTGCTTTACCATTAACTTCTCCCAAGTGGAGATGAGGAGCAGAATTGAATCCCCCACACACCTATCACCATTCCCCACCCTACTGGGGCAGAGCAAGAACACATGGGCAAATGTGAGATGAGACTTTCCCAGAGCCCTGGCATGGTTGTCTCCCTCTGATCATGTGCCTGGGATACTGACAGCCTCCTCTGCCTGTGCTCTTTGCTTCCTTCACGCCAGCCACTTTGCACTCACAGACTTTCCAGCAGTTGACACTCTGGGGCTATAGGGGCTTTTGGGAGAGAGCTAAACTTCCTAATCTTGCCATTTGGAGTTTTGGCCAAGAAGAAAATAATCCCTGTGATACGCTTCTTTGCCCTGTTCCATTTAGGGTGGAAGTATTTGCAAGTTTCCTCTAGCACCAGCCAGTGTCATTTTCTAAGGCCAGTGCTTGTGTATTGGCAGATCCAGTTGATATCAAGAGAGAACTCAAACTTCCAGTCTCAGTGGCTTGTCCTTGTTCCAGCCCAGCACTGGATGATTCATCAGTCTTGAGTCCACACCTCAGCCCTGCATACTGCCAATGGTGATGAAATCAGCTCCTTCACAGACAACCACACTTGTATCACTTAGTATAAATCTTAACATCTACTCCAGTGGAAACAGTCCTTCATGTTCTATTCCTTTGAATAATAATGACCAGAACTGCCTACATATTTTGGGGGGCTGGTGCAAAATGGGAACAAAGGGCCTTGTGCTAAAAGTGTGTTGAGATTTCACAACAAGGACAGGAGAACATTAAACTAAGCCTGGGGGCTCATTGTAGAGCCCTGTGCAACTGAGCAACTCATGCACCATGCAATCAGCCTGCTTATGACCCCTGGATAGGTTTTCAATGTCATAAGCCAACATCTGTTCCTGAACAAGCATTGTGACTATTTTCAGATGAAATAGCCTCTCCGAACTTGATTACTTATGAGGCTCAGGTCTCTTCCCCATGAATGGGGCTTGGTTAATATTCATTCCAAAGAATGAAATTCACTGGAAGCAAGAACAGATCAGATTGATGTGTTAGAAACAGTGGGACAAGAGTCCCAGTCTCCTGTCTATTGGCCACATGCAGATCTTTGATAGTAACAAGGAGAGCTGCAGTTCAGCATTTCATGGCTAAGTTCTTTGTTTTCAAAGCACGTGCTATTTGTCTTAGTTAAGTGACACGATTATTCTCTTGTCACTTTCCTTGGATGTTATACCAGGGAAATGCAGAGGGTTATATCGTGGATGGCAAGAAATCACTCTTGTAATGTTTGATTTGCAGTAATTGTTCATTTGTTCCTTCCTGTCATGCAGGCCTAGGTCTCTAATCTCAGTGGACTAAGACAGAATCTGGTAATTGACCAGTGGCTGAGCATCAGGAGCATGTTGAAGAATAAAACAATTTTGCCTGGTAGATGTGTGCACATGCACACACATATGAACTGGTCTACGATATCAGTTTGTTTTCCTTTAGACTTATTTTTAAGATTCAGCCACATACTTCCCTACTCCTGCTGTGAGAGAGCCCTCTTCTCTGTCGCTGGCTGGTCTGTCCTCCTATGGGACTCCAGTACCAGCCTTAGAAGAAGTAAAGTGAGGCACACATAGAAAAGGGGATTTACTGTGAGGAAATGGCTCGTGGAATTATGGAGGCTGACATCCCACAATCTGCCATCTGCAAGCTGGAGAACTAGGAAAACCAGCTGTGTTGTTGTGTCAAAATCAGGAAACTGAGAAGCAGGGGAATGGATGGAGCAAATCCCAGTCTTTGAGCTGGAGATGAGAGGAGAGGTCCCAGGCCAAGCCCTGAGGCCAGGATAAAAGGTGAGTTTCCTCTTCCTCTGCCTTTTGTTCCACTCAGGGGCTCCATGGGCTGTGTGATGCCCACCCACATTGGGTGAGGATGGGTCTTCCTCACTCAGATTCAGGCACTAATTTCTTCTGGAAACACCCTGGAAGGCACACCCAGATACAAAATCTGATGGTGAACCCTATGGCCAGTCAAGTTGAACATGAAATCAGCTACAGTGACATCCCAGAGTTCCTCCTGCCTTTGGTTCTTCATGTGTTTCAGTCACCCCGACAGAGTTGTCAAGAAACAAGTGCAAGACCCCAGGAGTGTTAGATCATGGTGTCTAGAGTACAATCTGGCTTGAGAATTCAACAGTATGTTCAGGAGATTCTGATTCACGTTCCTAATTAACACTGGACAAGTCTACTCCTTCTTTTCACATATAAGGGAACTAAATGCTAGAGTTATGTACTTCTGAGTTCACATGTCAGTTCTAATTAAGAAAAAAAAGAGTCTCTAAAATTGAAGAAGTAAAAAGAAAAATTCCCATCAAGGCAGATAGAAATGGTCCCAAGCTTTGGGCTTCTTTAATTATTTTCCAGCAATTGGAATTAGAATAGGCTAACATCGCACAGTTGCTTCATGATGGAAGCAGGACCAGAACTGAGTTACTTGGCTCCTTGTGCAATTTTTCTTTCTAGTATGTTCTTCTGTTTTGCCTAGAGCTGAGTCTTGTCAATGAGCTGAATTAACTCTGGTGACATCTACCCTTTCTGTCTTAGTGAGCATCTTCAGTGCTTATACTTCCAAAACTAATGCTTACTTTTGCTCTGTTATTTAGATTTATTTTCATTTTCCTTTATTGAAGAAGGTCAAAATGAATAGCTGTGTCCACCTCGTCTGTTTTTGGGGGACAGGAAACCCTCCAAAGTGGCTGGTGAGATGTGCTGACTGCTGTGGGTGTTAGAGTTCTCTCTCAGTTATGTCCTCATGGAAACTCAGCCTATTCCTTGGTAATGCCATTGGGTTTAGAGTTGATCCACTCTGTGTAGACAAAACGGGTGTCATTTCCTGAACAAGAGGAGTATTTGCCAATTCCTTGAAAGCATACATTCCCTGATTTAGCCAGGTTCACATACTTTCACCTCTTTTATGTCTTTAATTAAAAACTGAAGAGGTCTTTTGCCCTGAAAGATGAATTGGGATAAATGCCTATTATTAGCACATACCACCTTTGGAGTGAAATGATTCACACCATGATTAAATGCAAATTGGTGCTTAAGAATAATTAGCCCAAATAGCCTTTCGGCCCAGGAAGCACCCAGTTAATCAGCAGCAGTAGTTATCCAGTTTCTTCTTTACTGCACGTTGGTGCCTGATTGATCATGCATTTTTGTTTTGGAAGGGCTGGAATCCCACTTTCCCAAGTTCATAATCAATTTTAGATAGGAACAGAATGAATGTTCATCATTTGATTTTTTTTCAATTTTTATTTGCATTTTTACTTTTAACTGATACATAAAAATATAAAGATTACAAGTATTAAAAATTTCTTTTGTAATGTTGGGGATCGGAAGTCAGGGCCTCATGCATGTTAGGCAAGCACTCTACTACTGACCTCACTGGCAGCCCATAGAATAGAGGTTTTGATAGAGGTGCACATCTTGTGATGTTGAAACAGGGTATACATATCTCCTCACACAGTTTTCATTTATGATGAAAAGTTCCACAATCCTTTCTTCTAGCTTTGTGAAACACACAGGGCATGAATGTTATCTGTGGTCACCCTACCATGCAATAGCACCCCAGAGCTTCTTGCTACTAAGAATAACTCAGTATTCATTGATGGACTTTTCTCCCCCCTTCTCCCCCCTCTACTCTCTGACTTCCTGTAATCATCATTCTACTCTCAAATTCTATGTGATAATTTTTTATTCATTGTATGAGATTATGTAGTACTTGTATTTCTGTGTCTCACTTGTTTTACTTATCACAATGATCCCTGTTGTCACAATAATAAATTATTCTTTTTTATAGCTGCATGGTATTCTATTATGTATATGTACTGTATTTTCTTCATCCATTCATCAGTCAATTGCTCCTTTGGTGGTTTCTACTGCTTGGTTATTGTGAATATAGTTTGGGGATTTTAAAAAGTAAAATCTTAAATCAAATGGAAGTGAGCACAAGCTTTGAGTCCACGTAAGCATTTTTTCAGCAGTGACAAATTAGAATCAACTCAGCAGAATAATTTTTCCTGAAAAAAAATTGAGATAAATTTGGTGGTATCTGAAAACTTAGTGCATGGGGTCTCTTGGTTTAGAGCCTGATGTTACAGAGCCTTCCCTGATTCCTCAGTCTGTAGCATCTGGGTCCAGGTAAGTGCTGGGGTGTACCCATTGTTTGTGGTTCACTTATTGATCATAACAATAGCTAATTCTACTTGGGGGTGGTGCTGTACATCTGTAATCCCAGCATTTAGGGAGACTGAGGCAGGAGGATTGCAAGTTTGAGTACTGCCTGGGTAATTTAGCAACTTAGTGAGCCTTTGTCTAAACAAAAACAAAACAAAATCAAACAAAAGCAAAACAAAATAAAATGGACTGGGGATGTAGCTCAGTGGTAGAATGTCCTTATGTTTGATCTCAAATACTACAAAACAGAAACAAAAGCAAAACCTAATTCTGCAAAACCCTTACTTGTCAGGCTCTGAAGAGGATGCTTTGCAAATCTTATTTCATTGAGTTCTCACAACCATTCTATGAGAAAAGTAAAATCAGCATATTTTACACATGAAGAAACCGAGGTAGAGAGATGAAAAGTACCCAAGATTACAATGCCAATAAGTGGCTTTCTCACAAACCCTAGACACTGGAATAAGAATGGATCTGGATGAATGCCAGAAAGACCAGATTCATGGATTGCCTTGCTCAGGGTGAGTCAGTAGTGTTTTTCCCCTCAGCCCTGTCTTAAAGGGACCACCATTCCCCACACCCACCTCAGGCATATCACTGAACAAGGACACAGTTCACACCCTCCAGATACTTACGGTTTGAGCAAGACTGAAATTATCATTTGTATCTGGCATCTCAGTGAGGGCGCAGTTGTGCTGTATCGTGTGCGGTGTCTGCTTTTCCTCCCAAAGCTCTCTGTTGTTCCTCTTGGTCCTGTGTCTCAGGGACAGATTCTGGGCTGCTTGATGGAGATGGATCCTTCTTACCAAGATTGTCTGTGTAATGAGCATGTAAGCCTGACTGCATAAAATCCCAGGAATATAATAATAGCCCGTTACACAGTCATGTGCAGATAGAAATTTTATTCTTTCAGTGGAACATTTTTAGATTATTACTCTGATAGTCAAACTACCGTTATTACCTTTTCAAATATTTTCTTTTCAAACTAATAGTGTTTAACATGCATTCATACTGTAGTTAAATTATGGAAGTGGTTGTTAGTGTTGCTTAACTTTTACAAATAATTGTATTGTAATCCAACTATCAAAATAATTATATTTGATAAGTTTTCTTGCGATGTGATTCACACATCATGTATTTGAAGTGTACAATTCAGTGGCTTTTCGTATATTCATAGAACTGTGAACACACAATTTTAGAACATTCTTATCACCCTGAAAAGAAACTCTCTGTCCTTTTGCAGTGCAACTCAATTCATTTATCCTAAAAGGATATAATCACAATACTTCTTTATGATACCCAGAACAGTTTGTCTACATCTGTTGATATGGAGAAAGAGAACCAGCTGCCCAAAGATTCCCCCCCAAATTATCAGATGTTGGAATAAAATCAGCCTTTTGAAGTCATTGATAATGTTCATGGCCTTAAGAAAATGTACAGAGATGGAATGTGAGACCTCATTTCAAGGACAATTTTTAAAAATTCCATTGTCCTCAGACTAAGGAGTTGAGGGGATTTAAAAATCTGTAGCGTATTCTGGCAAACATCTTGATGAAATCTTTAATAGAAGGTCAGGCTGAATGCTAAAAAAAGTGGTAAGCACTCAGCCACCAGATAAGTATCTCTTTACTGACTATAACTTCTACATATTTTTAGTAATAGTTTCCTCTTAAAAGGACAATTTGGTGGCTTTATTTGTAGGTCAATGAAATCCCTGCCTACTGGTGTGAATAGCAAAGTGGTGAAAAAGGGCCCACTTTGCAGGCAGATGGGATGGAATGTCAGCTTGTGACCCAGGGTCTCCAGGAGCTTTAATTCACTTCCGCTAGGAACAGAGGACACCAATTTCCTCCCCAGGAGGTCAGTAGCAGGAGGTGTAGGGTTGCCATAGAGTCTAGACTCTAAGAGACATTTCAAATGTAATTGCCCTGCTGGTTCTGTTTAGCCAGAAGCCTACTCTTAGACATAGGCAATAATGGGTAAATAATAGCTGGAATGGTCTTGTGTTGATCCCTGCAGAGGAAGATAAACTTTTCCCCCTTTCTCCCTCCCTCTCCCCCTCCCTCCTTCCTTCTCTCCTTTCCCTTTCCTTTCATTTCCTTCCCTCTTTTCCCTACTCTTCCTCCCTTCCCTAATCACTTTCCCACCCCAGACCTTTTCTTTCTTTCCAGTAGTGAAGAGGGTGTTCTATCTCTGAGCTACATTCCAGCCCTTTAAGTTTTTATTTTGAGTCAGATTCTCACTAAGTTGCCCAGGCTGGGCTCTAACTTGTGATACCTTTCAATCCTTGAATGGTAGGCCTGTGGCCCACACCAGGCTAAACCATTTCCTTGATGATGATGATGATGATGATGATGATGATGATGATCGTGATGTGTGATCACCATAGCTACCATTTCTTCCAGATACATTTGGTACTGGTGGTCAACTGAATGAGACAAGAATTCCTAAGTGAATTCATTTTCCTGAATTATGAAATGTGTATCAAAACCTAGTGCCAAAACCAACCATAGGTATCATTCAGCTCCTCCGTAAATGGGAAAGAGAGCTTCCCTTTGCCTGTGGACAGAAGACTGCTTATTTATTTTTGCCTCCTGGTGACATAAGGCCTGGTTTGCACTCCTGGTGACATTAACCTTGCTGACTTTTTGGCAGTAAATAACTTTAATGAGGGGAGTGTGGTAGAGCTTGAAGCTATAGGTACTTGCACAATGCACGCAAAACTGGAGAGGCCCTTCCAGGGCAGCTGTGGGTATTCACGTGCATCATGTAGAAGAGCCAGCTGTTGCCTGCTTTGTTCCCAAGTCGGTTGTATGGACTGGCAAAGATGGAACTTTCCTGTTCCTGCAAATGGGTTCTTTACGTGAATTTGAACTCACAGTGAAACATTTGAAAGTTTTGATAGAAACATTTTTCCCAGTCTCAAAATAGAAATGAAGATTTTCAAAAGCCCAACATTTTTTAAATAATTTTTTTTCTGGAAAAAATAGACCTTGTGGAAGTAAATTATTTCTGTTCAAGGCATCTGAAAGTTTATATAGCAAAAAAAAATTTTACCAACTCTAAAAGGTTGAGATCTCTCTTTTTTTAAAATCAGGTTTGTGTTCATGGTTATTTGTCCAGCACAAGGTGAACACCTTCAATTTCTGGAAAGAACTTGTGAAATTTCAAAGTGTTTTTCTCATGGTCTGTGTATGAGAAACCTAGCATTCAGGGGCTTGCTCATATTCCTTGGTTCCAGCTCCAATTCTGATTTAAAAAATAAAATCAGAAGAAATAAGTTAGCACCTAATATTTTCTTAATGATCAGGACTTTTCAATGCTGTGAAATCTCTACATTCTATTTCAGGGTTTATCTCAGTCAGGAACAAGCCTTGTGATGAATGAAGGCATCTTGACAGCAGTAATACTGGCTGTGCTCAGTTCAAAATGTCACTGTGAAGAGTAGAGGATAGCACAGGTGGAAAGCACCAGACCGCAGTCAGCATTTCCTTCTGTCCTTTATTATTCTTTGTACACATTGAATAAAAATTATGGGAGGCTATGTCTCTGAATCTAGCTCCTGTACTAGATTAACTGTCCAAATGGAGTCAATGATGCTGAGTTCTCACCACCAAGGTGAAATTAAGCTGTCTATCTGACCTTCCCAGAAGTCAGGGTGAGAGAGATAATAGCCATATCTGTCATTCAGGCCAGATGCCACCTGTGCCATCATGAAATCCCCTCCCTCTGTCTTATGCAGCACATGCAAAAGGAAACCTGGTGAAACTCCATGCTAACAAATCAGTTGTTTTTCTATCGTTCTGTCTCTCTGTCCTCACCATACCAGGAAAGTAACTTTGATATGATCAATGTGTTATTTTTTGCTTTTTTTACTTCCTGGAACTCTTATTCTATTTTTGTGGAGTGAAGTCTTAATCAATTTGCTATAGTTGAGAATAAAGCCAATTAAGATTATTTAAATTGAATTGCTGTAATGTTTTTCCTTTGACATATTGTTAAGGAATATATTGTTAAGTGTGTTCTCCTGCTGCCTTTTTTCAGGAAACTATAATATTTTGGAAGAAAAACTACTTTTGATATCTTCTGAGGGGTCTTTGAGGGTTCAGCAAGCACATTTAGACTAATGGGGTTGGCATTGCTTTTTATCTTTTACTGGATATTATAATAGGCAGGAAAAGAATGTGTTCCCTGGTGTGTGCAGATAGAAACGTTGCTTCCCAGAGAGATGCAAAAGCCCTGTTTCTTGCTTCCTTGACGTCTCCTCACAGAGCTGTGATAGTCCAAACATGCACACTAGTGGCTGCTGCTGCACGGCTGAGCACTGCTGAAGCAGACTTCAGAGAACTCTGGGGCTCTGCAGATCTCCCCAAGAAAAGGAGGCCAAAAGTGTCTGTGCTTGTGCACCATATACAGTTGACCTCTGGGACCTGCTGGTCAAGGTCATTAGCCAGATTCAACAGGATGGGCAACTGGCAGAGTCTGAATTGATAATCACTTATTTTTTCTTAGTTTGTGCTTCCCTTTAGCATATCCAAGTAACTCCTCCATCTCAGCTTGTAGGAGGGAATAGCATTGGAGTGTCAGTCCAGAAATAGATCAGAAAACAGCTACACAATAAAAGTTTTAAAAAGAAAGCAAGCCATGCCCTACCGAGGTCCTGAGTCACACAGAACACGCCGAATCAGCCCGCTGCAGACAGGCAGGTCTGCCCACGCCCTACTGAGGTCCTGAGTCACGCAGAAGACACCGAATCACCCTGCTGCAGACAGGCAGCCACCTGATTCCACACTACAAAGATGCACAGGACACCAGACCACCAGACCAAGGTACTGCGTCCGACTGTTCCTGGCCCAGAGGTAGGGGCTTCTGAGCCATCGTCCCACTGCTCCTGGTCCAGACGAAGGGGCTTCCCGGTCACCATCCCTCCTGCTGCTCCCAGCCCAGAGGAAAGGGCTTTTGGGCCACCTTCTGTCCCGCTGCTTCTGGCCCAGAGGAAGGGGCTTCTGAGCCACCATCCCACTGCTCCTGGCCCAGAGGAAGGGGTTTCCCAGCAACCACCCTTCCGGCTGCTCCCAGCCCACAGGAAAGGACTTTTGGGTCACCATCCCTACTGCTGCTCGTGGCCCTTGTCCCACCTCATCCAGCTCAGAGGAGGTAATCCGTGCAGGTGCTAACAGCCCTCCGCCCCAGTTGAAATGAGAAAACATGTAAATAAGTCTCAAAACCAGACTTCCAGATCACCTACAGCAACCCCAAAGGGAAATGAGATGGGACACTCTGATACTCAACCACCTGGACTCACTGAACTGGCAACAAAAGGGGATCTGGAAAAAATGAAATCAGAAATAATTTCTCAGATAATAGGAGAAATTGTGCCCCTAGTGCAAGACATGATGAATAAATCTAGAGAGGAGCTGAGGAACATGATGCAATCCCAACATAGGAAACAAATGGAATCCATAAAACAGATGCAAATAGATTTCCAGGACATGAAAAACTCCATTGAAAGTCTACACAGCAGAATGAGCCAATGTGAGGACAGAATTACAGATATAGAACATAAGATTGCAATTAATGACCAGGAAAAGAAAAATTGCTTCAAAATTATAAGGGAACATGAGAAATCAATTCAGCAGCTGCTAGATGATGCAAAAAAGAATAACATAAGACTGATTGGGCTCAATGAAGAAACAGGAGAGACTGGAGATGACATAAAAAACCTCTGCACAGAAATAATGGCAGAAAACTTCCCAAGCAGGGGAAAAGAGCTTGACATACAGATAAGTGAGGCATATAGGACTCCAAATAGCCTTGATCAAAAAAAATCTACACATAGGCATATAATTGTTAAGATTCCAGAAACACAACAGAAGAACAAAGTTCTCCAAGCAGTCAGAGAAAAGAAACAAATCACATACAAAGGAAAGCCCATCAGAATCACAGCAGACTTCTCAACACAAACCATCAAGGCAAAAAGACCTTGGAGTGACATATTCCAAGCCCTAAAAGAAAACAGCCTCCAACCCAGATTGATGTACCCTGCAAAACTATCTTTCAAAATGGATGGAGAAATAAGATACTTTCATGACAAAGAGCACCTGAGGAACTTCATGAATACCAAACCAGCACACCAAAGAATTTTACACAATATCCTAGGAACAGACATTGAGGATCACAACCCCAGGAAACAAAGCAGAATGAACCCATCTGGCATGGCAAGAAATTAAATGGAAAGGGGGAGAACCCAACAAAAAGAAAAAGTCATGGCAAGGACAAGTCAATACGTTTCAGTTATAACCATCAATGTTAATGGTCTCAATTCACCAATCAAGAGAAATAGACTGGCAGAATGGGTCAAGAAGCAAAATCCAACAATATGCTGCATACAAGAAACACACTTCATTCAAAAGGAAACTCATAGACTGAAAGTTAAAGGGTGGAAAACAATACTGTATGTGACAAGAACCCGAAAAAAAGCAAGAGTAGCTATCCTCTTGGCAGATCAAGTAGATTTCAAACCAACACTGATTAAGAGAGATGAAGAAGGACATTACATCCTTGTAAAGGGAAGAATCCAAGAGGAAGAGATGACAATCATAAATATCTATGCACCAAACACTGGTGCACCCAACTATATAAAACAAATAGTAATGGGCATGAAAAGTCATATATGCACTAATACAATTGTAGTGGGGGACCTCAACACCCACTGTCACAAATAGATAGATCAACTAGACTAAAAATAAGTAATGAAATACTGGAACTAAATCGAACTCTTGAACAAATGAACTTAACATGTTTACAGAGTCTTCCACCCCACAAAATCAGAATACACATTCTTCTCAGCTGCACATGGGTCATTCTCAAAAATAGACCACATACTCACACATAGAACATGTTTAAGTAAGTGCAAAGGAATTGAAGTTATCCCCTGTACATTACCAGACCATAGTGCAATGAAATTGGAGATCCATAGCAAAAGAAACAAAAAATTTCATAAACATGTGGAAATTGAACAACACACTTCTGAATAACCAATAGGTCACAGAGGAAATTAAAGAAGAAATCAGACAGTTCCTTCAATTAAATGAGAATGACAATACAACATATCGGAATCTATGGGACACAATGAAAGCTGTCTTACGAGGGAAATTCATAGCAGTGAATACACATATTAGGAAAACAGAACGAGCCTAATTAAACAACCTGATGCTGAATCTCAAGCTTCTGGAAAAAAAAGAGCAGGACAACCCCAAACTTCATACAAAAGAGGAAATTATAAAGATCAGAGCAGAAATCAATGCAATGGAGACTAAGAGAATGATACAAAAAATCAATGAAGCCAAGAGTTGGTTCTTTGAAAGAATCTACAAAACTGACAAACCTTTAGTCAACCTTGTCAGAAAAAGGAAAGAAAAGGCCCAATCCATGCAATTAGGAATTAAAACGGTGAAATGACAACAGATCCAGCAGAAATAGAGAGGATTATCAATACCTACTTCCAAAACCTATACGCCAATAAGATGGAGAACACAGAAGAAATGGACAGATTCCTAGATACATATGAATTACCAAAGTTGAACGAAGAAGACCTAAAAATTCTGAACAACCCAATATCAACCAATGAAATTGAAAATGTAATTAAAACCTTATCAACTAAGAAAAGCCCAGGCCCTGATGGCTTCACTGCTGAATTCTACAAGACATTTAGAGAGGAACTGCTGCCACTACTGTTGAAACTCTTCAATGAAATTGAAAGGGAAGCAATACTCCCAAATTCATTCCTGGAAGCAAGCATCTCTTGATCCCCAAAGCAGAGAAAGACCCAACTGCAAAAGAGAACCATAGGCCAATCTCACTAATGAACATAGATGCAAAAATCCTTAATAAGATACTGGCAAACAGAATGCAGAAGATCATCAAGAAAATCATACACCCTGATCAAGTGGGATTCCTCCCAGGGATGCAGGGATGGTTCAATATACGAAAATCAATCAATGTAATACACTATATCAACAGAGCCAAGGACAAAAACCATATGATTATCTCCATAGATGCAGAAAAAGCATTTGACAAAATCCAACATGCATTTATGAGAAAAACCCTACAAAAAATTGGAACAGATGGTCTCTACCTCAAACTGATAGAAGCCATCTATGAAAAACCAACAGCCAATATCATACTGAATGGTCAAAAACTGAAATCCTTCACACTAAAATCAGGAACATGATAAGGATGTCCACTATCACCACTCTTGTTCAATATAGTTCTGGAAACATTAGACAAGAGAAAGAAATAAAAGGAATAAAGATAGGAAATGAAGAAGTCAAATTGTCATTACTTGCAGATGACATGATACTGTATATAGAAGACCCCAAGAACTCCACCAAAAGTCTTCTAGACTTAATAACCAAATTCAGTCAAGTAGCAGGTTACAAGGTCAATACACAAAAATCAATAGCTTTTTTCTACACCAATGACAGACTCACTGAGAGAGAAATAGGGCAAATAATTCCTTTCACAATAGCATCCAAAAAACTGAAATACCTAGGAATCATCCTAATGAAAGAAATCAAAGACCTCTTCTCTGAAAACTATGGCACTCTGAAAAGAGAGATTGAAGATGATATCAGAAAATGGACAGACATTCCCTGCTCCTGGGTAGGAAGGATTAATATAGTGAAAATGGCCATACTTCCAAAACTGCTATATAGATTTAATGCAATTCCAGTTGAGATCCCAGCAGCATACTTCATAGACCTCGAGAAAACAATCCAAAAATTCATTTGGAACAAGAAGAGACCCAGAATAGCAAAAGCAATTCTAGGTAACAGACACATGGCAGGGGGTATCACAATCCCCAACTTGCAACTCTACTACAAAGCTACTGTGATAAAAACAGCATGGTACTGGCAAAGAAACAGACCTGAGGACCAGTGGAACACATTAGAAGATGCAGAAACAACACCAGACACACTCAGCCATCTCATCTTCGATAAAGGAGCCAAACCCTCTCACTGGAGGAAAGATAGCCTCTTTAATAAATGGTGCTGGAAAAATTTGGCTTCAATTTGCCAAAGATTAAAACTAGACCTATATCTCTCACCATGCACTAAACTAAAATAAAAATGGATTAAAGATCTAAATATTAAAATAGAAACTCTGAACCAGTTGGAACAGAGGTTAGGTAGAACCCTTGAAGACATCAGTGTAGGAAAAGATTTTATGAACAAAACCTCAGTTGCCCATGAACTAGCACAAACAATCAACAAGTGGGATCTCTTCTTATTAAAAGGCTTCTGCACAGCAAGAGAAACCACCAGCAGTGTGAAGAGACAACCCACAATGTGGGAAAAAATCTTCACCTGCTCTTCCTCAGACAAAGGTCTACTATCTCGAATCTATAAAGAATTTAAAAAGATCAGACCTCCCAAATTTAAAGACCCAATCCGAAAATGGGCATCTGAAATGAACAGACATTTCTCAGACAAAGAAGTAGAAATAGCAAATAAATATATGAAAAAATGTTCAACATAACTGGTCATTGAAGAGATGCAAATGAAAACAATGCTGAGATTCCACTTCACTCCAGAAAGAATGGCTGCTATCATGAAATCAACAAATAACAAATGCTGACGGGGCTGTGGGGAAGGAGGAACCCTGCTCCACTGCTGGTGGGAGTGTAGACTGGTGCAACCACTGTGGAAATCAGTATGGAGATACCTCAAAGAACTAGGACTGGAAGTCCCATTTGACCCAGCTATTCCACTGCTGGGGATCTTCCCCAAAGAATTCAAAGAATCATACCACAGTGATATATGTGCACCCATATTCATAGCAGCACAGTTTTTAATAGCTAAAACTTGGAAACAGCCCAAATGCCCATCAACTGGAGACTGGATAAAGAAAATGTGGGTTTTAAAAAATAAAATGGAGTACTACTCAGCCATAAAAAATGAGAAATTAGAGACATTTATAGCTAAGTGGATGCACATTGAGGGAATACTCTTAAGTGAAATAAATAGGGCACACATGTGTAAATACTGAATAGTTTCTCTGGTGTGAGAAACTGAAAGTGTAAATAAGGACTAAATGTATAATAAGTAATGTGAAATAGGAAGAAAAGGGACAAAGGGGAAGGAAGTGGGAGGGCTAGGGGAAAGGATAGAAGGGAATGGGATTAATATGAGAAAATGGAAAAATACGAACAAAATCTTTGTAAATAGGGAGGACTGGAGGGGTTGAAGGGAGGGCTGGGCAAAGGTGAAAAATAAGAACCAAGAGAGACTATGTAAAGGTGCAAATTTCCAATGATGAATGTCATTATATTGTATACCTAAAATGAACCAATGATTAGAATGAATAATCGATAATGCAAAATAGGAAGAAAATGTCCAAAGGGGTAGGGGTAGTGGGAGGGGAAGGGGAAAGGAAAGAATTGAAAGGAAAAAGTGATGAGAAATGGAAAAAATGGAAATAAAGTCTTTGTAAATAGGTAAGGGTGGAGGGCATGAAGGGAGGGCTAGGAATGGGGAAAAAATAAGAACCAACATGCATTATGTAAAGGTACAATTCCCAATGAGAAATGTAATTGTGTTGTATATCTACAATGTACCAAGAAAAGAATTTAATACAAAAAAAAAAAAAAGAAAGCAAAGTGGTGGGTGAGTTGCACAGAATGTATACGCATATCTGGACAGAGGAAGTGTTGGAGGGATTAAGCGTATGTATGTGTCTTTTGGTCCAGCTCCAATAAAGACTACATGACAGATTGAAAAAAACTGAGACTCTCTACTATTGCTGATGGGAGTGTGATTGAGTGCCATGGCTTTGTAAGACTGCCTGTTGTTCTTCATTGAAATGACACACACTCCCATCCTGAACGATTCTTCTCCTGTTACTGGTGGTGTCGTTCTCTGACTGTGGGATGTGGCTCACTCCCTCACTTTATCCTTTCTTCTCAGACCAGATGTGAAGTGATGGCCCTTCTCCATGGGAGCCTTCAGGGTTGAGCCTGTTTCTGCCTTCATGGGCTAAACAGAGTAATTAATGCCAAATTTCCTGACCCCAGGTAGCAAGGCACTCCTCTTTGGTTAGATGCGTCTAATAATAACCAAGCCCTCTTGTTGACTTTCAGCTCACAGGCCTGACTTGCAGAAATTATGTTCAATAAAGGAGGAGCAAGAGAAAAAGGGAGTGAAACAGTGAGGAGTGAAACAGTGCTGTGAGGTGTGAAACAGTTTAGAAGGTAGGGATGGGCACTATGCAGGGCACTTAGGCTTTTAGCGATGCAGCCCTTTCTTTATTTCTTGTTTTTAATTTGGAGGTTGGATCTGAAGGTTTTGATGATGGCCGAAATAAACTGATTTTTACCATTATGGTGATTTGAAAAAAATAGTGTATTTATGAGGTCTATCTAACTTTTAAGATAGGTGCTTCAAACTACTATACAGAAGGACAGTTATAGGAGTTATAGGTTGAATTTGGTTCCCCCTACCCCAGAGATGTTTGGGTTCTAGCCTCCAATATAGCAGAATGGGACTTTATTTGGCTATAGGGCCTTTACAGAGGTAATCAAGTTAAGATGAAGTCATTAATGTGGCTCTAATCTAGTATGATTGGTGTCCTGATAAAAAGGGGGAAATTTGGACTCTCTCTCTCTCTGTCACACACACACACACACACACACACACACACACACACACACATACACACTCACTGAAGGAAGAGGAAGTAAAGAGACACAGGGAGAAGATGGCCATTTTGAAGCCAAGGACAGAATCCTGGTAGAGATCTTTCCCTCAAGGTTCCCTCAAAAGGAAACAACTTTGTCAACATCCTAATTTCAGACTTGGAGCCTCCAGAAATGTGAGAAACTAAATTTCTGTAGTTCAAGACATCCAGTTTGTAGTTATTTGTTTACGCAAGCCTAGGAAACTAATGCCAAGACCCATGGAAGATACCGATTCTAGGAGAGCTTGTGAATATTGAAGATTGTCATCTAAATCACGACCTTTGTAAAGGAGACAGATAAAAGAGGTTTGAAAACACAGTATTTTTAAGAAAAAGATATGATCTCTAGGTAAGATCGACGAGTCAAGACCAGCCCATGTAAAACTACCACCTTGAATAGAGAGAATAACTAATGTAATAGCAATTCTTCCTCTACTTAGTCACCCAGGATGGGCATTTTGTGCATTGTTGCCTCACTACCAGGGTTTTGCCTAGCCTGGCACCATGTAAGCAAGTTCATTCTTTCTTATTCATCATGGGAGTTTACTCTTTTGCATAGTCATTTAGGAAGTAACAGTTGCTAAAGCATTTTAAAGTATACAGACTGGGGTGTTGGACTACCTTTTCTTGGCTGGGAAATCAGGCAAAGAAACCAGGATTCACAAAGAAAACCATACAGCCTGGCTTTTATTCTTCAACAAACATCTCCTGAGAGTCTGCTCTGTTCCAGATGCTGGGGCCAATGCATGGTTGACTAAAAAAAACAAAAAACAAAAACCAAAACACAGTCCACGCCCACATGGCACTTAGGCCCATGTTTAGGAGCACGCTCAGACCTGAGCAACACATGGGGAGATGCTCACCTTCAAAGAGGCAGGAAAAGACAATGTCTTGGTAATGTGAAGGGAAACAGGCTGGGGAGGAAGCAGGGAATGGGGGAAATTTGGGGTTCTGGCAAGACAAAGACCTCCAACCCAAGTCTATGAATTAGCAATACTCTTCTGAACCCACACACTGCCATTGTTAGCTTCCTCTAGTTAGCAATTCACCAAGGTTTCTTGTCAAAAGTCAGTACCACAAGAAAGTGATGAGCTTTGAATAGCAATGACTTTGTTACTCTTCTTAATTCTTCTTTCAGCCTGAGCCCTAAAATCTAGAGGAAAAGCAAATCTTTCTTCAGTGTATTTCACTTGAAAAGTAAAGTTCACTCATTTGTTTCTGGCTGGTTTTTGCTTTCTACCTTGAAGAAAATTCATGTTTGAAAGTGTTTCTCTTCTTGGCAGCTATTTATCTTGACATAAAGATCGACCTTTAAAACTGTGTTGCAATATGTACACTTTCAGGAGTGAAAAATGGAGTGCTAAAGAATCTTGTGGATACCAAGATCCATGAAATCCTGACTCAGTATTAACTCATGCTCCAAGAGAACCCAAAGGGACCATTCTCAATAGAGAGCCCATGCAGCTGACCATGAGCACACAGGTCCTGCTCCCAGCAGAGGGGGTTTCTAGCCTGGTGGGAGCTATTGGAGAATCTTTGGAAGCCACAAGGCTTCCAAAATAAAGTCCTTGGGAACTCTTGGAAAGCATGAAGCTGGAAAGAGTTGAATCTATGCCCCTCTCTAGGCTTTTGATTTCCCCTGGACTATTGTACCCAAGGGTTTGCTTCCTTCCACCCTTTACTATGTCCTCCTCTTCTCCAGCATATGTACTTGCATCATACCAATCCCAAGGACTTGCTTGATTTAGCCTTTATGCTAAATAATTTCAGACCCCTAATCATAATTTTATATCTAGGATTGAGAGAAACACAGAATGTCACACTGGATGGAACCTCGGATGAAGAGCTATTTTTCAGTATTAGAATAGATTTTACTACCCATTTGATGTATGAAAACAATCTGTAATAGCAATGGAAACCAGGGAACTGTTAAATCTAAGAAGGAAACAGAGTTGGGGCTTTACACATGCATCTAGCTGGACTAGGTAAGGAAATAAATAAGTCTGTCCTTGTTCTCAAGTCCCTTTCCACTCAGCAGGGAAGAGGAGCATCTCCGTTATTACAGAATAATACAGTACAGGAGAGTCTTGCCCAAGATGCAGGAAAGACCTCTGTGGGCAAAGAGGAGCAATAAATGGGGAAAGATTCAGAAAAGAGCTGGTGTTGAAACTCTGTGGAGTAAACTGAAGTTGTTGGCCAGGTGAGCAAGGCATTTCAGGCAGGGAAGAGCGGAAACTAATTCTCCTGCTCCCAGAGAGGATGGAGTGTCTAGCAATTGGGAATGGGAAGAGAGTGTGGCAGGGCAGGGACCAGGCCAGGAAAGATGTGTTGGGACAGATCAAGACAGGCCTTTTGTGGAGCCTGGAGTTTCTCATGTGGGCCGTGACGAGCAGCATGAGGGATAATAAAAGATCAGGTTTGTATCTTGGAAAAACCCTGATGGTACCAAGGAGGAGGTGGCTTAGAGAGGGTTGAACCTGGAGACAAGAACAGAGTTGAAAAGTCCTGTTTGGTCCCAGAGATGCAGGTGTGAGCAGTGTGGCTTTTGGTGGGTCTGTCGCACTGTCAGGAGCACCCTGTCATCTCACCCTACCGCACTGAGAGCCCCTAGTGGATGCACTCTGCTTATTTAACAACTGCCTGGACCGATTGTTTACCAACTATACCAGTAGGGTATCTGCATCTGACACTCACTCTTCTCAGATTTTAAGGCCGGAGAAAATAAACCAGTTACTGGGACTGTCTGAGGAACAGCAGGATGTAGCAGTGAACAGAGGGCAGAAAAGTCCTTTCCCTTGAGGAACTTATATGCGACTAGGGGGAGAACATCAGCATGTCTTGTGCATTAGATGCCAAGTAGCCATGAAGTGCTGTCCAAAAATAAACATGCGAAAAGGAGCTTGCAATGTACAGTTGAGGTCTGGCCAAGCTTCAGAGGCGATAAACTAAGAAATCTGACCTCTGAGGCCTTCACCTCAAGAGCAAAGGTGTTGAAAGGCAGTCAGATGTGGTCCCGGAGAGTGGTTCAGCTTATGGTCTCTGCAGCGGGAAGCCAGGTTGACCAGAGAAAACCTGCCTGCAGTGGCCGTGATGGAAAGAGGTCCCAGTAAACATTCTGCTCCTCAACTTAGAGCTGCTCTTGAATATTCAAAACAACTCAACACGTTCTTCTGTCCTTGAACCCCCAATTTATTTACAAAAAGAGGAACAAAGATCAGCTCAGCTGTAGCATCTGTTTTCCAGTGAGGCCCCTGCTTCTTGCTCAACTTGCCAGCTGGTTCGACTTATCAGGCGCAAGTAGGTCACTTGATTGGCCCAAGGACACATAGCGAGCAAGGACTTCAGCCAAAACATAAGTGCAGCCTTATTATTGTTATATTTTTTAAGTTGCAAAGTTTCTGGGTGCTCTGCAGTTGTGGCAGATGGATTGCTAATCACATTCACTGAGAACTCACAGCAGGAGCCTCAGTGCCGAGCATCTGGCTCCAGGAATAGGCATGATGGATTCCCTTGTGGAGAGGGAAAGTGGGGACACACCCCCAGTTAAAAGGTCACTTTTGCACTTGGCTGGAAGGCCACCCTGGTGGGAGGTTAAGGTTCCCATGCAGTTGTCTTTTGGGTTAGTGTCATCCTCAAAGACCACACCTCAAGTTGTACTCTTGCCCACTTAAACTCTCATTTCTTTTCCATTCCCCCCAGCAATTTCAAATTCATAAGCAAGTGACTGCATGGCTTGGAAGTTTCTAGATAGAAACTTCATGCAGCTGTGGGTGAAATCTTGGAGGTGACTGCAGTGAGCTTTCGGTCGATACAGGTTTAGAAAATTTACAGAGCACCTTTTTAGGCATTGTCCTTTGTGATTCTCCTTTTTCTTTGTGGGAAGCTTCAGTCTAAGTCTTTCAAGCTAATACATTCATCTTTGGTTCTTTGAACTCTTAATTTTCACATCTATTTAAGCTGTAGGCCTACCTTCAAATGAAGATTAATGTGAAAATAATGCTTTCAGAGGAGTTCCCCTGGAGCCAAGCCCCTCCCCAACAGAGTTCCTTTGACTTTTTCTTCATCTCCTTCATGTGAGGACTTCGGCAAGGTCTCTGGCTCTCTAGGCCTTGGTGTTCTCATCTGTGATCAGAGCACAATGTACCCCATGGGATGATCGCAAGGTTTAATGAAATGACAAATGCATAGCTACTGACATGGTGAATACTCGCTTAATCTTCTGTTTCCCAATTCATTTTGATTTCGATTCTAAGTGGGCTATCTTTATTTTTTATTTTGGCCAACTCCACTGCAAGGAATCAGAGGACCAAGGCTCCACTTATACTCTTTTCATTCCCCAACTTCATCAGAACTCAGTCTTTATACCCCAGGTTGTCTTCATCCTTTTCCTTGTCTTTTTAAGTACCTTCAGTCCTGCTCTCCTGTCACTTCTCTCCACTCTTCCTTCTAACCCTCTTCAGCCATCAACATGCATTTTTGTTCTGTTTTATTATGAAAAACTTCAAATACTTAAAAGAAGAATAGTAGAGGATAAATATTATAGCGGACAAGGATGTGCCCTTCAACTAGAATGCGCATCTATTCACATTTTTTTGGCCTATTTTTCACCTTTTTCAGCTAAAGGTAGAACAAATCCAAGAAATCATGAACGTCCTTTGTAAATAGTTGTTTCTATGCATGCATCACTAAAAGTTAAGGACAACTTATTATATATTCACAATAACATCATCACACCTTACAAAATAAAAATCTGGTGATTTGTTGTTAGCATCATCTAACGCTCAGCCCATAGTCAGTCACCTTACGTATGGTTTATAAGGACCAGAATCCAACTGAGGCCCACACACTCCCTTTGGTCGGCCCAGTTCTTCTCTCAAGACCAGTTCCTGTCACTGGGCTCACAGCCTCCCCTTCACATCCCAATTTGGAAAGGATCAGAGGGCACGACCACCCCAGTCTTGCTGGGGCATTGATTGCTCTCCAGTGCGTATTTGCAGCTGTCAAGGCCCCCCCCCCCCCCTGCCTTTATCGTTCTACACACGAACATCTCATTCTTTGGGAAAGAGGCATTTTGTTGCAGATACTTTCTGAGGATTGTTATGAGGAAGGTAAAGTTGGTGCTTATAGAATGCGAAACGCTGCCCACTATATACAAATACTCAAAAAGTTTATAGAGTCTTAGTAGGGTGTGATGAAAGTTATGATGGTTACATCTTAGAAAGCAGGTCTTTGGGTTTTCTACTTGTCATCAGGAATCTTACTGAAGGAACATTTCTGAGTCTTCTTTTCACCAATGATGAAATGAGAATGATAATATCTCCCAGCACCTTGAGAGAATGAGATACTGTGGATAAAATTCATACAACTTTGCTGGATGTACAACAGGGTTTCAACTGGTGGTGGCATATATACCTCATATGTAAAAAATGGATTATATCACCCATTACCATCCAACTAATTTCTCTGTCTCTGTTTCTCCCTCTCTATGTATCTTTATCTTTTCTTTTTTCCATCCCTACCACACATGGCATTTCAATATATATATGGTATAGTGGAAAGAATATTTGTGTAGTATGCTAGGTGTGGACTCATCTTTTAGTAGCAGTCTAACCATAGGCAATTTATGCTATTTTCCTGAGCACAGTTTATTCACTTGTAAGGCAGGAATAATAATATCTGTTCTGAGAAACTCCAAAGGTGAGTGTGATACTTACAAAGCGTCCACAGGGTGAAAGGGCTTTGACGAGGGGGAAGGTGTCAACTGACAGGCTAAGTCCGAAGTACACCGAATAGATCTTAAATAAATGAATATAAATTCCAACGATGTGAAGTAGTTTATAAGTACTATCTTTTAAAAATCACGTTGATCTTGTCTGGCTTATTTGGTTTTCTTTGCCACAGAGTTATTCCACCAAGGCCGGGGATTTGGCTTAGTGGTTTCTCTGCCTGCTGTGCAAGCTCAAGGACCCGAGTTCGATTCCTGGTACAAAAAATAAAAAGAATTATTCCACCAAGATTTGTTCTCCTCTGAGGACCAAGAGTCACAAAATGCTAAAGGCAGACTGCATGTTGGGGGTCATGCTTAAGTGGGAAATCGTGTTCATGCAAAGTTTCCCTCCGAGTCCATTATCCAGTAAGGCATTGCAGAAATCAGGGAACACAAAAGCTCAAATACCGAACTAAACTGTTCAATCACAGGGTTTAATAAAATGCTTCAAAACACACAGTGAGAAGCAAAAGGAAAGAGGTGAGGATTAACAGACCCAGAGCGGGGTACAGGAAGTGTAAGTGACTTCTGTATGAGGCTTTGTTCATTGTCTCTCCTGTCTTCTCCTATCCTTCTCCCATCTCCTCCTTCTCCATCCAACCAGCCTTCTCTGCTAGCATTATGAAGAAGACGAGTTAATAACAAGGCAACCAACAGGTGGGAGTTGCTCAAGGCAGATATAGAAATCAAATTCTGTGAGGACTGGAGACAACTACGCCTGGTCATGACTGTAGTTTGGGCACAGTGTAGCTCACTGGTTAGCCTGCTGGCTTTTATTTGTATTTTTAAGGCAGAGGATAGGTGAACTAAAATGCGTCCTCCCAATGAGGGCCACTGTAATGGTCCTGGTGAATTCTGAGTGCCTTGAGTACATGTAATGTGGTTTTGAGTATTTGGTGTTCCCGGACCCTTCCATCCTTCCCATCTCCCCCCAGCCCACATGTATGGTACGTGCTGCACTTACTTTATCTGTGTTTGCAACTTGTCATGCTGCTTTATTCCCCTTGTCCTCACTGGTCTGTTCCCCTTACTTTCTAGAGTGAAGCTGCACAGCCGTAGGCAATACAGCAAACTTGCATGGCATCCTGCCTTCCACCTCTCTCCTGTGAAGCAAGTATAAACCGAGGACAGCGGCAAGACTCTCTGAGCCCTTTCTTCTGGGAGTCCAGCACACTGTCCAAGATTCCCTAACTTTCCTCCTGTTCTTGGGGCAAGATGAGGCTGAAGGGAAACAATGGAGTCCAGGGTCGGTCATTCAAAACAGCCAGAGAAGCAACCAACGCTCCCCTGAATCCATCGGAGACAACAGGAGTAGGAGTGCCTGTCTACCTCCCTCTTTGCAGGCGGCACAGTGCCATAGGAAAAGGGTAGAGAGTGCTGACTTGGAGGTCCAGCTTTGCCATTCAGCTAAGAAACTTGACCTTGGGAATGTTCCTTCTTTTTCTAGCCTGTAAAATAAGGAGATATAGGTCGTTATGAGAATTATATGAGAAAAGGTGTGCAAAGTGCTACTTCTTAAGACTGGCTTGAAGTTGGGACTTAAACACGAGTTCTCCTGTTTTTCCATGTGTCTCTTCTCACTTTTTTAGTCTAGGCTCTCACTTGTCCCCAAGCCAATGGTGTCAATAGACTTAGTTTTGACTGGTGGTGCCGGGGGTGGTCTTGGCTTCGCTGCCTTCCCTCAACAGTGAGAAGTTCTCGCTTAGGGCAGGATGCTTCTGCCACTGACTCCACCACACGGCCTTCAGCTGGGTCTCTTTGGGGTTGCTCTGTTCTTGGCCAAGGGTGCTTCAAAGAGGACACGAAAAATTGTGCTGCGGGCTGACAACCACAGCTGCCAAGGGCAGAGTTGTGCACGGCAGGCCTTCTTGTTCCTTCAGAAGAACTCTGAGTCCCCAGGGCAAAGTTTCCTGTAAGTGTGGGTGTTTAAGTGGCTTGTTTTGGTGTTGTTTTTGATCCATGCAACTCCTTCCAGAGGCGAAGAAATGAAAAAGCCCTGCCAGAAAGTCATCACAGAGGAATAAATAATATCATAACCATATCCCGAAGGCCAGCAGCCTTTCTCCACACTCTCATCCTCTAACGCCCTTTTCCCAGTCTCCAGCTCCAGACTTGTAGAGGTTTCAGCAAAGAGGCACTAGGCAGGGAAATGTCCCACAGCTGGCTTGGCTCAGCATGGCCGCCCATGCTAGGACAGGAGCCTTCCAAGGTAAACAGGCTGTGTTATCGCTCCACACTTACTTGGCATGAATGACCTGTTCCCAGCCCCAAAACATATTTTGTGTGGATAACGGACAACCAGTTCTTGAGTAAACATATGAGGGGTTTGCAGGTGGTGTGTTCCTTTGTGTTCGCCAACCAGATGTTCCTTTGTGGGCTTGCCTTTTGGCCCTCTGGATGCCTGGGGCTGAACTGAAATGTCATTCTTTCTTCTCCCTTTCAATGAAATTAAGCAACGTTCTCATGGGAGATTTCCCAAAATGAGCTGTAGACTTCACTTGCAAATGATTAATGTATTTGTGCCAATGCCTTTCTCTCTCTTTCTCTCTTCCCTCCCCTTCCCTTTCCTCCTTTCTCTTCCCGTCCTTCCTTTCCCTTCCTCTCCTTCCTTTTCCTTCCTTCTTTCCTTTCTCTTTTGTTTTTGTTTTGGAACGGAGATTAGGTCAGAAAGTACCAGTCAAAATAAAGACGTAAACCTTAAAAAAAGGAATCACTATAGCCAAGCTGTAGAAGTCACCTTGGGAGCTTCAGCTGTGAACTTCATGCCATGCCTGTGCTTTGGGATGGTACGGGGTGCAGCAGATGTCCCATACATACACTGCTCCAGACCAAGGCCCATGGGGGAAGGTGCCAGGACCATTTCCACTGCTCCTGTTCAATCTGGCTGGCATGCCTGGGACATCTGGGCATGTAGGGACAGCATGGGTTCTCTCTTTCTGTCAGTGTGCTGCGGATCAGTGGGTCAATTTGGAGAAGGCTGAGTGGACCAGACTATCTGGAAGGTTAAGGGAGGCAGAGACAGGAGTGAACTTGGGTTTAGGAAGTGAAGATTCACCAAAAAGCACTCGACAGTTCAATCTCACGTGCCAGTAATATAGAAAGGTTTTACTTGGTTCTTGTCCAACAGGTGTTGGCCTAAACCCTCAACTTGCTTATCTGTAACAGAGGGAAGATCACACGAACCCCCTCCCCACCTTGGCCATAAAGCTTTAGAATTCCTGGAGCAGAAGGGACACCTCATTCTTCCATTTCCCATTTCCCATTTCCCAGCCTATGAGCAGCTTTGGGCTGTCCATCTGCTCAGTCGCTGAGTCTCAGGGTCATGCAGTCTTCCTGAGGCTTGTTCAGTGCAGGGAGAGAGCAGTGCTCAGGATCTTCCCTGAGCTGATGAGGAGGAAGCCTGGAAAGTCCTAGAGCTGAAGGCTGACTCTGACAAGCACTCGAAGCATGATCAGCTGCATGAGAAATTCAATATCACTCTGAAGTATTATGTACTTTTCAAAGCGCTAGAGTTCTAAGATTTTTATTTATAATCTTATTTGATCTTTAATAATACCTTATGCTACCATTATTAGCTGTGGTTTATAAAACACTTTGGCTTATTCTTTTTGACTCTCAGGATAAATTCATGGAGAAGGTGGAATTGGGCTCCCCACAGTGGTGAGTTACCTTGGTCTCACAGAGTTTATGTGATTTACCCAAAGTCCTTTGCCAGTCAGTGGCAAAACTGAAATCGAGCTGAAACTTTTAACTCTAAATTTTGTGTTTTGGTGCCTGGGAGTTCCACAGAGTAGGTGGCACTGTTCATGTTTTACAGATGAGAACATTAAGCAGGGATTAGTCAATTTGTCCCCACAAAGTAGTTTGTGATAGAATCTATTTTTAAAATTTTTATTTTTGTTAGTGCATGTTCACTGTACATAATGATTACATTCATCCTGGGTAGTTGGCACATGTACATAACACAGCTTAGTTCTTTTTACATCCTCTTCTCCTCTCCTCTCTTCCCCCTCCTTCCTTCTCATGATCCTCTACGCGTGACAGAATCTAACAAATAACGCACATTTCCTGACTCTTAGTCTGGTGTTCTTTCTGGATCCCTAGTAAGCTGATATTGAATTTACGAAGGTTGGGGATATTTTGTGATCATATGCAAATAGATCCAATATAAAAATCCTATCTTAAAGAAGATTATAGATTTGTAGTATTTATATCATTGTACCTCATAAAATTAGTGGTTATAAAAAATTTCTACTACTACTTATCCATTCTATTTATGAAATCCATTTTCCAACTATCCTTTTAATGCTACTAGAGTAGTTGAGTGTGTGGAATGTGTCTAACTTACAAAAGCTGTAATTTCATATTCAAGACACAACGGATAATTATACACAGGCGTTGCACTTGAATTTTCCACCTAGTGACAAAAGTGACGGAGTCAGTCACAGCCTTGTGATTTCCTTTGGATAGAAGGTGTTTGTTTTCCTTTCCAATTAGAGTTTTATGGGCAAGGTTCGAGGGTTGCTCTGGATTGACAGGAGAAAGGGTGACGGTGGCACTAGCTCTGGCACACTCAGAAGGACTCGGCTTGCTTCCTATCAGAGAGTCTAGGCAGGAAGGGGCATCTCTGGGAGGTGTAGGCACCCCACCTGGCAGCAGCAATAGCAGTTAGGCTTGCTTGGCCTGCATGGAAGTGGCCTTGCCCAGCAAAACACCAGAGGTGTTTGCCTTTCATTTCTAAGGAGCAGACTCTGCTTCTCAGGCCATGGGGATTCTGGGCTGCCTCATATTATTTATCCTCCCAACTCGACTGCAAGCCCTTTATACCTATTTTCATTATGATTGTACTTCAAGGGTCTAACATGGCACCTGGCATTGGGCAGCCACAGGTGTGAAACTGTTGAATAAACGCACGGAGAGTGAGAAATAAAACTTAGATATGGCATTATAGGGAGACACCATGTGTCCCCGTAGTCTAAAGATTCTATGTCCATTTGGGACTGAAGAGCTTTGTTCTCTCAGGAAAAGGAGATGGCCATTTGGTGTTGACTGACTTATTTTGGGGCGATTTACCTACATTTTTCTGGACCTTGCTTGATAAAATAGGGCTGGAGGTTTCTGTAAGTCCTATTGCTAAGTGAATTCAGTTGAAACTCCTTGGCAGAGCAGCTGAGATCTTCTGAGTGCCTTACTTTGCACTCTGATGTCAGGTGTCTTTCCAGAGCGCATCACTCTGGGGACACAGTGCCTGGCCCTCACTCCTGCCTGGCTCTTCAAGCATCCTGTTTGTCAGCAGCGCCTGTCAGTTGGAAAAACCCATTTTCTCCTTTCTTTGGTTTGGAAATTCTGACACATATTTGATGGCTTAGATCAAAGGTTAATATCCTTAAAAAAAAAATCTCTTCCCCTTCTCCCTGCTGATGCCTTTCATAGCGTTTTGTTGTTTGTGTAATTATTACTGTATTGATCACATTTGATCAGAATTACTGGAAATGCTTGACCCATATTTTCTTCTTTTTATTTGATGAAAAAAGAAAATGTATTTTCATAACCAAATAATAGGAGAATAACAGTAGTTATTATACTGTGTATCATTATCTTCAAAGTAGTTACTGAGTTAAAAAAGATCCTCACAAAAAACACACAGCTATAACACAAACTTTCTTTTCAACAAACTAAAATAAATTATTAGTGTAAATGAAACAAATTAGCATATATATTGAAGTATTTTTAAACAACAGAATATGTAATTTGGGGAAGTATTTGAAGTTCTCCCCACTTCCTATTTATCTGTCTTCTATTTTGCTCTTTATTTGTATATATGGCCTGTGCTTTTTAAGTTCAGGGTCTATATTCTATTCATTTTGGTATCCTCAAACAGAGAAAAATGCCTAGTATAGAATACATGGTTATATCTTTATTGGACAAACAATTTATAGACTCAATGAATGAAAGAGAATGGGAAAAAGGATGACTATCATTTATTTTTAATTTTTGAAACAAAAGTGAGATGTCTTATCCACAATTCTAGATCAGTAGACACTGCTGGCATGATCTACCAGGGGAGAATCTCAGTTTCCCAACTCAGCATTGTAACGCTTTGTCCTGAATGAGATGAATACATGAAGACAGCCTGAGATTCTCCTGCAGAGATGTAGATTGACCTTGGGCTCTGACTATTGATTAATTGAGCTTATGTTTATCTTATGTTTATCTTTTATTATATGTCTTTTCCTATGCACTCCTCCTCTTTATCCCTGACTCATCCCAAGCACTGGGGCCCCTAATGCACTGAAGATATGACAGCTGATACAATGAAGTTTCCAAGCTTTGTGAAATATGGTACCACTAAAGGCCCATTGGTTATTTTTAAACCTGACCTTCCTTCCTTGGGTTTCTGGCATCCGAGATCATTAAAAATAGATAGCATTTTAGACATTTTAAACACCTACCTCACTTTATTTCCACCATTAGTTTTGCTTTTTCTTCCTGTGGTTCTGTGAAGTTGAAGAGAGAAATCTCAAGGTCACTTTCCTTATCAGACAGTCTCTGCCCAGGTCCACATTCCTATTTGTATGATTTTTTACATTGTGGATTTTTTTCATAAAGATGGCTTGCAAAACTGAACCTTCTATGCTAAAGCTTGAGACCCCAGGATTAATCTAGCCACTCAAAAGTCTTTTGGCTTTAATCTGTGGGGAAAATATTCAGCTAGATAATCTATCTGATAATGAGTTTGGGATTCAAAGTTCTCTCCCTTGGACACAATAGCATTTCACTGTTAACTGGGCAGCAGAACTCCAGCCTGTGCTCCTAATATTCTCTCTCTTTTGTGATGCATCTGGGACCAGACTGAAAATCCTTCCTTACCCTGGTACCAATGCAGCTCAGGTTGCATCCTGTTTCTTATTTCCTCACACTCTGATTCCTTGCTCTTAGCATTTGTACCCATATCTGTCTTCCTTTCTAAGTGGCAAGTTTCTTTTCTCATCTTTTTCTCTTTTGTGCCCCACAGCCTACCAGAATTTGCAATACTAGCTTTTTGAATAAATACAGACTTTCCAAAGGGCTAGCAGATCCCACAATAATTCCAAAGATGGAGTTGTTAGAGCACACTGATATTTTTATTCTGCACACCCATGGTTATAGGGCTTTTGTTTTCTCCTGGCCTGAGCGCTCTAAGTACTCTTGTCAAAATAATGAAAATGTTGCCCGGCTGTGTCATTGATCAAATCTCAGGGAGTGAAGAAACAAGCTTCGGAAGGCCTGGCTCTGCTTTCAAAGGCACCAGACATGAGGCTGCCGTGCAGAGTCCCTGGTGAAAGGCTGGCCCAAGTGTCTGACAAGCTGCAAATGCACACACTTTCAGTTTTGCTCGGTAACAGTGTCTGAAATCAATATCCCCAGTGCAGAGACTGCAGAGGTTCAGAGGCGTGCAGTGTCGCCTCTGACATTTGAGGAACATCATAGCTGTCCCCGAGGGCAGTCTGGCCTCATTCAATCCCTGGGTCATGCTGAGCTGGGGGGACTCTGAGCTGTTCTCTTGAGAAGCCCTGGAGTAGTTTTTGATCTGTGCAAACTGGTGGGAGGAAAAGTGACCTGAAACCTTTGGCTTGTGCTTTGTTCGAACAGGGCCCATTTTAATTCAGTGAATTGATCTGTAGGGCTGATGTCATAAAGAGAGTGATTCATTTTGCTGCTGGGTGAGACAACCAGAGCAAAACAAGGATGTTCTTGATGAGATCCTAGGGCCACCATGCAAGAAGTGGGTGTCCGGCTTTGGGAGTGGGCAGGGATGCCAATGAGGTCCTGGGACACATTCCTTGTGTAGAAAGTGCAAAATGTTCAACACAGTGCCTACCAGACTATGGATGACCCTGGGTATTTGTGCCCTTCTCCAGTGTTGTGATGGACAAGTCTTTATTGGAATCAATATCCTGTCCCATTTTAAACCAGTCATGTGTAAGGCCCACAAATACTTGCAAAGTGTGGAGCTAGTTGGGGCATTTCTCCTTGAGCCCTGGTGAGGAACCCCCTTTTCTGCCTGATCACTCTCTTCCAGCTACTCCCAGGGTGCCCTACTTGTTCATCTGTTATGCCTCCAGTTGCACCTTCTTTTAGATGATGGGAACAGGGCATCCAAATCATTCTTTCTGTTTTCTTAGTCTTCCGACCCCAATAAAGCCTTCTGCTTTCTTTCACAGTGCCCATTCTAGCTTGGGTTTGCTCTCCTTCATGGAATTATGCTCATTATTATCCACAGGATATTCCCCAAAATGATTCGATGGGTTCGTTGCATCTCTGCTTTAGCCCATGTACCAGTATCTGGCCTCTCCATCCCATATATTTCTTTTCTGGGAGAGCAGGATTGTTTGTCCCTGACCATCCCAGACCTCACTGTACTTGTGTGGCAAGCTCCTTTCCATCTGCAGGACTCCTTTTATTTTTGAAGCTTTTCATGTTTCCATGGCATGAATATTTAATCATTCCACCATGTTCTGATCTCTTAATGTTGCATGTTCCGATCTCTTATAATGTTGCATATACTTTTCTACTAATCTTTATCATTTTATATTATTTTACTGTTACTATTTGCATAGAATTGCCCATGACAAGCTATGAAGGCAGGAATTCTACCACAATTTATATTTGAGTGTCTGTACCTGCCATCCTGTCATGTGGCCCACCACTTGTCTAAAGTTTGTTTTGATGCAAGTTTGGATTGACCCCTAGAATTTGAGAGATTTGTCTCTTGGGTTCGACCATTGGCACTGGGGATTGAACTCCGATCCTTGAGCTTGCGCAGCAGGCGGTAAAACCACTGAGCTAAATCCCCAGCCCTCGACCATCTTTGAATGTGATATACTGATATGTATTGGTATTGCTGCTCTTTCGGGGTTGGCTATGGAAATTATAGTACCTTAAAATCCAATTCCATTGGATTCTGATATTGAAAGTCTTAACAGAGCCATGTGTTTCCTTGGTTGAGAGCTGTGCTTCTTAGGTTTTCTCTTGCCAAAAATTTGGAGCCCTGTTGCAAGCAAAATTCTGTATATAAGAATAAAGTATTCAGACACTTCCCAAAGTTTATCTGAGAGATAGACCTCTTTAGAAATCCACAGCAGAGAAGAGTCTTTCAGGGAAACAAGTCTATCATGGTTTTTCTGCTTTTCTGTGGGAATGATACACTTATTCATGGCGAAGCCAGCTTTCATGACTTGCATTTTCACTGTCTGAGTTCAGCCTGAGGTTAATCTGCTAGATATTGAAATGAGCATGATCATTAAGTGGTCATAAGCTTTCATAGGATGGATGTATTTGTCCACTTTTTTTACTATACCACAATACCCAAGGCTGGGTAACCTATAAAAATAAGGCTTATTATTTAGCTCATAGTTTTAGAAGCTAATATTTGAAAAGCATGGCACTATCTCTGGTGAGGGTCCCTTGGCTGTGTCACCTTGTGGTGGATGCCATCATAGCAGAAGCAGGGGTAAGAGGGAGGCATCACAGGGCCAGACTCACTGTTTTATATCAACCCTCTCCTGGGAGCTAACTGGAGTCTTGTGAGAAGTACTTGAGGACAGCACCCAATGACTTGCTACCTTGCACTAAGTTCTGCCCCTTGAAGGTCCATCTCCCAACATTGCTGTACTGGGGACCAATCTTCCATCTCTTGAATCCTTGGGGGATTCACATAAACCATATGCAAACCATAGCATCTGGTCTAAGTCATTGCTTTGGCACTAACTGGGATGCAAGAGAAATTCCCAGCCTCTTCATACCCATTGTCCACCTCTACCGAGGCATAATTCCTGATGGGTGGGAGCACAGACTGGAGTCAGAGTGTCTGGGTTCTAATCCTGGCTCCACTACCGGGTGTGAGCTTGAGCAAGTTCCTTACTATCTTTCAGCTGCAGTGTCCTCGTCTGGAACACTGGAATAATAAAAACTGCCACAAGGGATAAGATCCTGATACATCATAAAACATCAAAAGACCTATGTGCAAAACTTGGCTTACTGTCTGCTGTGGCTTCAAAAACAACAGAAAGCTATTAAGCAGTATTAATTTTATTTGATGTTCTTTGCATCAAGGGTTGCTTCTTCTATACCTAGTTAGGATGTGTTTTTCATATGTTTGATGATTGGCAGTGTTTGGTGGAAGGGAATTTGTGATATTGCATGATTAAAATTGCCATTCATTGAATTATATTATACTCTTTCAAATAATACCAATGAGATCTAGGCTGGTAGATTATTTTTGTTTTTTTGCTGTTGCTTTTTATATTTTACAAATGTTTTACATAAGTCTGCACTGATTTTCTACTGTAAAGTTAGGTACTTTTTAATTGTTCTAAAATGAGAAAGAAAGAAAAAAGGCAATCCTTTTGATTCCCATATTTGATCTGTCTTCATTCTTTGGGCTCTGATTTTCTATTTTTATTTCATAAATCTTATAACATATGTACTCTTTGCCATGAGAGTAGGATATTAATAAATCAAATCTAAAATTGCCATGCTTTAAGGTAGTATATATCCTACTAGCTAAATAATTTCAGAAAATGAAATATCACTAAGCCAACCACCAACATATAGATCAACACTTGTTAAATTTTATGAAGGTTATTCCCTATGAAGCATTTGTTTAATATCTTTTGTATTTTTCTGAGGCACCAAAGTATAGTAACTACATATATTAATACATATATTCATATGTGATCAGAGCCTTCATTCTTTAAATTTTCTTTTCTTACTTTTCTGATTGTTCAGTAGGCAACAGGAGATGAAAGTGAATTCTAACCTTAGCTCTCAGAGGATACCAGAGAAACTGACAGGAAAAATATATCCAAACTGATCATTCAGTTATTGGTACCATGTGCCAACTAATGTCTTTCGTTACAATGTCTCATTTAATTTGTATAAATCTATAAAACAAGCTTTATGATATCTTTTTTGAAGTGAAGAAATTAAGGCCTGAAAAAATTATAGGATATTTTTTCTGTTGAGTAAGTATTAACTTGGACTTTTGTCCGATTTCCACTGATTTCTGCTGTGGAGGACTCAGGAAGGCTGAGCCCCAGGATGGCACATGAAGGCTCTCATTTGTGCGTTAGTGATTCGTACAGCCTGCTTTTTCAAGAAAAAAGCATTCCTTTGAATTTTGCTGTATATTTGAAACAGAAATCATCATGGCATTTGCTTCTGACTTGGCTGCAGTGCAAGCAACAACATGTATTCCAGAAACATCAAGGCAACAGAAGCCTGCTGGCAGGGCAACTTGCCTGACTTCTCACCCAAAATAAACCTCCATGGAGGGTCTGGCAGAGTCTGCTCCATTTCCTTCAGTGGGGTCTAGGATTCCCTCTCTAGGATCATGTGAGCACCCTCTTTTGTTTCTGTAAGAATTTGGCATTATTCTGCATTTTGTCATTTTCAAAGCATTTGATTGGTGGCTTTCCTTAATGGAGTTACAGGCATTTTTGTCTGTGAGTCAGATCAGTGATTCTCAGAGGTCCATTTTTCCCCACCCCCTACACCATTTGACATTTGAAAATGGGCAGAGACATCTTTGGTTACCACAGTGGATTGCTGGAGGCATCTATTGGGTAAAGGCCAGGGATGCTGCTAAACATCCTGCAATGCACAGGACAGAGAACTATCCAATTCAAAATGCCAAGAGAGCTAAGTTTGGGTTGGGTTAAATTGCCTTAAAATCTTTTCTACATTTCTAAGCACAACCTGTTTTAAGTATGTCTCCCTTTCAGCACAAGCAGAGTTAATGGGATACTGAATTCTGTGGCTTTGTCTCAGCTCCTAAGTCTGATGTGATCAATGCCTCAGATCCTTTCCTGGCTGTCAGTTATTGACTTTTTCTCTGGTACCAAAAGCCCCTGTTGCTGGGGATACTCATGAATGGAGTGGGAGATGAAGCAGAGCTCAATCCATCTCCCCCCTCCCTGAAATGTGCCTTTAATTAGATGAGAAAAAGCCATCTAATAAAATTAATTTAACACCAGGCTAATGAAGGGATTAAAGAGACAGGAATAGATGATCTTGCTTATAAGACTCAAATATAATTTGAATATATTTTGAATAAATTACTCATGTGATGGACAGATTCTTCTCAAGTCATTTAAAAATAAGATTGTTACATTCTTGAAACCGAGTTTCCCTGCTCCCCCAGCCATATTCTGAGTGTTTCTCCTAGCATTCCAACTGCAGTATTCAGTACCTTAAGTGAAACACAGATGTTTTTCATATGTGTGGTTGTTTTGTGTCAAAGTTCAACGTGACTTCCCAAAACTTGCCCACATTCTTGCATTAATTAACAAATTAATTTTTCAAACTGTGTTTTCTTTTTTTAGTGCCCAATATATTTTAGCACTCTGCTAGTTCTTGAGCAATGGAAATGTGGACAGAATAAGGTTCTTGCACTTGAGAAATGGATGAAATGTAGTGGGAGAAAAAGATTTTTAAGCAAATATTTACAGTTCATAGAATCAGTGCTATATAAGGAGAAATGCCAAGTGTTCCATGAACACACATACGGAGCAAATTTTGTTTAGAGAACTGAGAAAAAATTCATGTACAAGGTCATAAATGAGCTTGGCTTTGAAGGATGAGTAGGAGTTTGGCAGACAGAGAAATGGTAGAGGTAAAAGTGGTTAGAAAGCATAGGTTGATATGCAGTGGAAGAAATATAATGTGTGCAGGGGTGGATAGCAGAAGATGAGGCAGAATTTCATTCTCTAAAATATGGTGAGCTTTTTTTGGGAGAAAGAAACTACCTTTTTCTTTATTTTCCTGGTACTGCAGCAATGCCAGGCATTAACAGCATCAGCAACTCAATACCAGAAAGAGACTGTAGACTTCATGTTCTAAATTTATAAACAGAAATAATATGATTAGAGTTGGGAGTCTTGGATGAGTGTGAATGAGAACAGAATAAGTGTTTTTGGTCATAAGAAAACAGTCTTCTGGGCAAGATGTTATAAGAACCATGGCTGAAAGAAAGACGAGCAGGGATTCTGAAGATGCATGGTAGAAAAATCTACTAGAGCCCAGAAGAACAAATCCAACGAAGCCTGGACTGAGGGCAGTGGAGGGGGCCATTTCTGGAAAATGCTCACCAGGCGATGCAAATTCACAATTGCCCTATTCACAGTGTGCCCAGAGTATGCCTCAAATAATACGTCGGTCAACTTTCCCATTGTTGGGAGAGTATGTCTGACAACAAGAGGAGGGCAGGTTTATTTTTGCCCTGGGTTTCAGACATTTCAGACCATGGATGGCTGGCTTCAAGGCAGAAGCATCATGGTGGGAGGGTATGGTGGAAGAAAGCTGCTCACCTCATGGCAGACAGGAAGCAGAGACCGGCGAAGAGCTGGAGAAGAAGCAGCCAAGGACAGGATAGAGTCCCGAAGGCCACATCACCTTGACCCACCTGGACATATCCAGAAGTGTTTCGATCTCCTGGGCATCTCTCAAGCCAATGAGGTTGACAGCCAAGATTAAGTGTCAGAATGTCATATTGCAGATAGCACCGTTAAAAGCCACAGGTAAGCCATGCTCCAGTTGTGAGAAGTCAGTCTGAAGAGAGATTTTCTCTTGTGGTTCGCCTCCAGGTATTTTGGTTACTGCCTTCTGGACCTTCTTGCTTGGCATCTCTTGTAGCCTTGTAGCATTGGTATTGGCCTCATTCCATCTCTTTATCTTTCTGGCCCACCACTCCCAATTTGAAAACCAAACTCAAACCATTGCCTGTCTCTAGAATCTGAGGACAACCTACCTTCTGGCTCTTTTGGCCCTCACCAAACTCATTGTCCGAGCACTGCACACACATGAAAGGGTGAGCAGATCTTTCACCATTTTGATGATGAAGCTCGTAGATCTTCTACATTCCAGCTAGCAGAGGGATGTGTATTTGACACAAAAGGCCCCATATACCCCTTTCTTAATGGGATTTATATGGGCATATTAATATGTATTCTTACCAAATTAAGCTTTGAGAATGATTCTTAGAGGACATTTTGGGGATATAAAATGAACTTTACTGTGAACAGCAAAAAGGAAACCAAACAAAAAAACCTGCCAAGAGCAAATTTGCTGTGAGATTTATATTTCTCAAGAAATAGTGCATGGCAGTGATCCTTACTGTCTCTATGTTTTTATGTCTGATGACACCAATACCTTTTCTTGACATATATCCTAAAAGGAATGTACCCAGTGAATTCCTGAAATGCAAGGTGGTTCTGGTTTGATTTGCTGAGCAGCTCTTTCTTAGGGATCAGTTAACACAACAATGCATTTGAGGCCTACTCTGCTGATTACGATGGTGTAGTTTCATGTGGATATTCTAGATGAAGAGAACTGTTTGGGCAGCTCCCTGGTCTAATGAGGTCAGGGTTTGACCTCCCAGTCTTTTATGTTCTTGATACACCCTACCTAACTTCTGTACGCTTTGGCTTATAAAATTAGCTTTCCAGGGTATCTGTGCCCGTAAGATGAGGGAGTGTATTAAAAGTAAAATAGTAGGATTGTCCTCACAAGTTCAAAGTCTGCCTCAAGGCTTAGCTCATGTTCAGTGAGCACTAAACTACATAATTGTCCTTATCTTCCACTAATGCATAAAGTGTTTAACTTAGTTCATTTGGCACATAAAGTCATGAATATATATATATATATATAATAGAATATATATATAATAGAATATATATATAATATAATATATAATATAATATATATAGAATATATATATAATCTTTATGGTGAACATACATTTGAATTTTGATCCTTTCATATATGGATGGGAGTTGGGCAACTATGGAAGCCGTCATTTAATGTACTGTTATTATTATTCTTATATGCTAAATACTGCTTAATTCCTTTGCAGAATGAAGTGGTAGATAAACATTAACTAAAGTAGCCTAGACTGCTCATAGCAATCTCTAGCAACTGCAAACTGAATGTTAGAATTAGGAACCAGCAACCCAGGCATGCGTTATCCCTACCTTAGTGGCTGAATGCCATTGGCTCTCTGCACAGACCCTTCCTCAGTGGAAGACAAGCCAGGGCCCATGGAGCTAAGAATGACAGAGACTGAGCAGGGCTCCTGGGGCTGAATCTGTCTTCCCACCCACTGACATGTCAATGCTGACCATTTCCGTCAGAGAGCAGGCTACCAACCCTCCCACATGTTTTTCAGTGTCTACAAATTGCACTCATTTCTGGTCCTAGCAAGCAGCACCAAACATTAGAAAAACAATAGATTTAAAACTGAACCACACTATCAGTTCCTGTGATCTGGGACATTTACTTAATTTCTCATACTGTGTGCTAACTCATCTGTAAACTGAGCCTCTACCTCCTCTTTGTAGAGTGTTCATAAAGAGCAAATATAAAAGAACTTGGGTTTGTGTAGAGACTGGTTAACAGCAGAGAGAGAGTGTCAATCCACTCTTCCACAGCCCTTTCCTACAGCCTGGCCCAACTCTGCCTAGTAGACCTGGACTGAACAAGTTATTATTAATTCTGATCCTCTACACTTCCTGGCTTCCGTGACTTCTTTCCAAGTTACTGTAAGGATTACCTTAGATACCTTATGTGTATGTAAAGGATGGCCTTTAAGATCACATGCAATGAGTTTAGTGCAGAGTGGGAAATTAGAGATGTCTAATATGATTGTTAGGCATGCAGACTGGTCATTAATGTGAGGCAGTGTTTGACTTGGAAAGTATTAGTGTGATTACTCTGGTGGCTACATCCAGGAAAATGAAAATATCTTAGTGTAAGAACAATTCTGGAATGATTGTTCATAGGTTCAATAGGGTGTGTGTGAGAGGGATTGGATGGAATAAAGACCTTGGAATTTATTTTCATAAGCACATCCATGTGAGTAAATGTGGCACCGTATTCTGAGATGACTCAGGGACATTCTACACTCTGGGTTGGCTCTAATTGACATATTATGATGCCTTAGTCAGTTTCCTATTTCTGGGATACGATGTCCAACACCCACAACTTAAAGGAAGAGAGGGTTATTTTGGCTCATGGCTTTAGTTCATGCTCCTGACTCCAAAGCAGAAACAAGATGGCAGAGGAGTGTGGTGGAAGAAAAGATGCCCAATTTATGGCAGCCAAGAAGCAGAGAAAGAAGAGAGGATCCAGGGATGAGAATGCACCTTTCCATGTCAGGCCCCCAGTGACCTAACTACAACCAGGCCCCACTTCCTAACAGCAAGTCAGCTGTAGTGCCACTGTCATCCAATCATCTTCCAAAAGCATGAAATTCTTGGGGACATTTTAGATCTGAACTATAACGTGTGATGTCATGAAGGTTGATGAGACTATGTCTTAAGAAGGAAAAGACTGAGCAGAATGGTGATGTGGAGCTGACCTGCCTGCAAGGAGGGATTGATGAGCCCAAAAGCAAATCAGATGCAGTAAGAATAAAATGATCTTTCTTTAACCTGAGTGTAGTTGCAGAGGAGCAATCGTGTTTATGTAGATTTGCAACACCCTCAGTCTCACGCAATGCCTGGGACGTATTAGGCCCCCAATTAATGTTTGTTGAAGGATATATTACAGTTAATAATCTGTGCCTAGTCTTATGGCTCAGGGCACAAGGTGATTGGACAATCTTAGATGTAGTGGTTGTCAGTATCATGTAGAATGAAGTATATCTAGAGAATTTTCACTTTAAACAAGGTCAAGGAGAATAAATATAAACTCTGGTCCTTTGTCTTCATGTAATATACTATGTACTTATTATATGCATAACTCAAAAGTTGGGGAGGGGATTTTCATCGAAATTCAAGAGTGCTCATTAATGTGTTTCTTGATAGAGGGCCCAGTTCTGTGAAATAAAATCTCCACACCTGACTCTTTGCTGATGGTAGATGTGATTTTAAGAATTTGAAGAGTTTGATGTCTCACTGAGTACACAACCAAAAATCTTTAAAAGGAAAAACTTACTCATAGAGTCTAAATTCCATTATTATTTGGTTCATCTCAGTGCTTGGGAAGTAGTAGATTCCCAGGAAATATTAACTGAATTTAAGCCATTTAATAGTATGTCTGTAGCACTTGGCGTGTGCTTCAGCATTACACCAGGTGCAGATGTAATGGCTTTAAAAGGGGGCTTTGAATCTAGTGGAGGAGAGAGGCAAATGCACAGATGGTCACATGGCCTGGTATACATCACCACCGGACAATCAACAGGGCATTGTTATGAGAGCTGCTGTCATCCTCTATACTAGAGAGCATCACATGGTCGTCTTCAGCTGAAGTCACCTGCACACGTGTTTTGTTTGATCTTCTTGGTGTAGGCCAATATAGAATTTAAGCATTTAAAAAAGTCTGCATTTGCCAGGGATTTAGCTCATTGGTTCTGGTGCCTGCGTCACAAGCGCAAGGACCCAAGTCCGATCCCCAGTACCAAAAAAAAAAAGTCTGCATTAGCATTTGCTAGTAAGTTTAGTTCTCCTGTTGGAATTTGAATTATTGGAATTTCTGAAAAATTAAAAACTTGGAAACCCTGGGCTCTGATTTCTGTGTGGCAGAAATTTTGAGACTGAGGGTGGCTCCAATCACAGAGACATGGCTTCTCACACTTTGCTCTCTTCTCAGTGCAGAGCCTGATGTTAGTGACTACTATTAATCATGGTTGTAGTGCTGTTTCCATGCATGGAATTAAGGGGAATTGAAGTGTTTCCTACACCCATGTGTACCTGGACTAATGGATGGTACATTCGGATGGTACCATATTTTGAGCAAGGAAGGGATGGAACAAACTTCTTTACAGATGTGAAACACATTCCTAGGTGTTAGATGTGTAAATCAACTGTGTCTGTGCAAAATGACACAATTTAAGACATTCTTATGAAATGAAATAAGTATATTAAGAAACTACGAGCCAAAGTGAAAGTAACGTTACTAAAATTTCAACAGGTTTATTCATTCAAATTCATTTGAATGGAAATAAATTATTATGCTGTTAAATTCAGTAGGGGTAAAAACATTTTTTGGGTTTTATACCTTTGCGGAGATAGCAAATCTATAAAAGAGGATTTCTATGTATAGCAGAAATGATGTGTCCTGAACAGACAGATACATGAACAACTAAAAGCTTGGCTTCTTAGTGCATTTGAATGTTTGGGAACTGGATCCCACTTCATGAGCATGGGTTCATGCTTAGAGCTTAACAATCTATAACTGCTGTCTTAGAACTGGGAAACAATTTTATCTCTGTTTTTTTGGTACCGGGAATCGAACTCAGGAACAATTTTTTCTTTGAATTCGTGTTTTATAAGTGATGTATGATGACATAATAGGAGGATGGACCGGGTTTGGAATTTCAACTCATGAACAGTGCCATTTTCAATATCTCCCTGACTCTGTCTCATCCACCACATTCCCAACCTCAGGTTTTGTCTGGCTGCTGCTGTCCTCTGCCTTTAGCTGGAGCCCAAGCATGGATGTGGGGAGGGTCAGGGATCAACACACACACACACACACACACACACACATCTTGAGGCATTTCAGCAGGGCATGGTGGTGCCCTTGGTGAGTGGCTTGGCAAGGATGAGACTCTCAGCTACTTCCAGTGTGAATATTTACCATGTCCTGGCATAGAGACTGCAATCTCCTTGGGACTTGATTGTCTGCCGTGAGTTGGGTTCATAGGCTTATGGTAAGGGAAGATGGCTCACTCCACTTCCTCTTCTTTGATTGGGACATGGGGTGCTGGTCCAGCAGGGAGGGAATCCTAGAAGTTGGTGAACCACATGCTGGCATGCACACAGGCATGCATACAGGCCTGGATGATATCCACTCTTCAACTTGTTGGTAAAAAAGAGATTCCCATCCCAGAGTCATGGGGATAACATGACACATGACACTAGGTACTAGACAGATGAACTTAGCAATAGTTTATTAGTCACATATACTTGCAAATCTAAGGAGGAGGAAATCACATGACATGCAGGACCACATAAGAGTTGCACTTGGGGCCAGAGTGAGTGGGTAGTGCCTGTACTGGGCAGGGTTTGTGTCAACAAGAAGATGAAGTGATCCTTGTTTCTGTAGCAGGATGTGAGTGCCTTTTGTGACTATGTCTGTCTCCTGGAAGGTAGTGGACTCTAAGGCTCAGACAAAGTACTGTGCTGTATCACCAAGACAAACACGATTATTTGGCTGGAACACCTCATCTACAAGAGTAGAGAGGGAAAAGGACTTGGACTGAGGCTAACAGACCTCTTGGCTCAAGACGTTAAGGCAATGCCAAATAACAACCATTAAATTTAGGTCTGCACTTACCTCATGAGCATCTTGTGTCTTAGGAAGTGTAATAATTAAATAAAAGATAAAAAACACCTTGACAGGTGAGTGTGGGAGGGAGAGTGAGACAAAAGGAAGCAGGAGGATAGGGAAAAGCTTATATTTTAGTGCCTTTAATGTCTTAACATTTCCCGCTTTATGAAAAAGGGTCTTGCATTTTTATCTTGCATGAGATCCCACAAATTATGTAGCTAATTGTGCTGAGAATTTAGAGGACAAGTGAGTGAACTAGTTACCTGGGTCTGGGTCATTTATTTTTGTTACCTACTTGACCCCAGAGGTATTTGAGTTTGGGGCCATGACATGCAGGACGCATTTGGAAATGAACTGTGAAGTCTGCAGTGATGGTCCCTGGTGATCTATTAGCTGTCTTTGAAACACTGCAAGTCAGATAATTTCCTATTTATTCTGTAGTACAGTGTCTTTATTCCCAACAATTATTCTGATTCTCCATATAATCATTAACATGTAAATTTTAGTCATAAAGCACTGAAATTAATCCTTTATTATCACATTTTCTCCATTAATTAGTGCTATGGATCATCTGATTGTGAACCTATTCTCCTTTCTTTACATTAGTTGGTAACCCGGTCCAGTGACTCTTAACCTCATCCCCATGTGACTCATGTGAGTTTAAAGTCATTATTTTTACTTCACTGATTATTGACTTTTATTAGTTAAGAGCTAAGAAACAGCAACTAATTAAAGAATACTGTGAAATAGTTTTCCTCTTGCTGAAAAATATGTTGACTGTTGGCCCTGGACTTGTATTCAAGGGAATCCCAGAGGTGCTGAGCTGGCCTTGTTGGGCTTTGTGTACCACCAGCTATGCTGGAATTGTGTATTGCTATGTTGCTATATTGGTTTTGGTAGCATAGCAAGCTGCACTGCTTTCCACTTGAGAGTTGAGGGGAGCTCAACATTAATTAAGCAGGAGAGTAAATTAGAGAAGCCTAAATAACAGCTTAATGATTCATTGTTTTGGGGGAGACTGTCAAACTGATTTATAGAATCCCTCTTCTTTCTGATACTTTCACCTACATTTCACCTGGCCTGATATAAAGTGACCTATGATTTAACCCTTCTGAAGCACTGTCAGGGAGCATGATAACAGTGTGATGGTCATGTTGGTGAGAACCATGGTGTAGTGATAAGAGGTGAGATAAGAAGACAAAATGTGAATCAGATGCCAATGTTATCAAAGAAAGTGAAAATCGTAGCACTTCTGTTGAAATAACTAGAGAATGGAAAGGGAATAGATAAAGATGTAGAAGATAAAAATTTAAAGCCAGATGGACTAAGTTTAGAAAATTAACTCTGTCAATTATTGCTGAGCTAGCTTAAGATTGGTCTCTCCAGGAATCTGTTTCTTCATCTAAAAAATAATATGTAATTTGTAGGATTATTGTGAGCATGTGGCCCACAGAGGTAGAGATTATTATCACATTAGAAGGTATGATTAAGAATAGGCATATAGGGCCGGGGATCTAGCTCAGTGGTTTTGCCGCCTGCTGCACAAGTACCAAGGACCTGAGTTCGATCCCCGGTACCAAAAAAAAAAAAAAGAATAGGTATATAAAGTTGAGATGACAAAGGGGTTCTAAAGGTCTATTGAAGAAAAGTGACTTAATAAAATTGAGAAAGAAATGAGCTCACATTTTTGTGTCTGTGTTTTGAACAACTCCACACATGGCATTACCAAGAAGATGGCTTACTCATCAACTACTAATGTCTCCTTGTAGAGCTAGGAGGTGTGGGAGGTAGGAGGAATAATTGCAGGTCTTTTTCTAGGGAGGTGTCATTACTATCATGAATTTAATCAGTGTCACACTGGCAAGGACTTATAAGACTAATATAACCAATAATAATGTATATAATAATGTATAAAACTAACATGACCAATGATAATGTACGTGTTGTTTCATCCTTGACTTAATTATTTCATTGTCCTGGGTTAATAAGTCATGTGATTTGATGAATTAGAACAGGTAAAAATGGCATAGTGATTTGAAGTTAAATGCTTTACATCTTCCTTGTGGAAGTAGATTTCTAAACCAAAAATCTGATTTTAGAATACTGCTTTCATGACACAATGTTAGAACTCAGTTTCTATGTGCTATTTTATAGCAGAGGTCTGTGTTTAAAATCTATATAAACTAGAAGTCTTTTTGGTATAGTCCTGGGTTTTGTGGTATTTTCCAGGTTACATTTGGGTGTATTTGGGTAGGAAACTTTCATAATTGCTTTTGTTGTCTGGTGCATTTGGTGTCATATCCAAAATTCATTTCCATGACAAATGCTATGGAGCATTCATTCTATATTTTCTTCTATGAATTTTATGTTTTGGGGTTTTATGTTTATGTGTTTGATCCATGTAGAATGGTTTTTTGTCTATAGTGTGAGATAAGAATTAAATTTCTTTCTTCCTTTTTTGGGGGGTTAATATCTGGTTTTCCCAACATCATTTATTGAAGAGACTATTTCACCTTATTATGTATTCTTGCAATCTTTGTTGAGGATTACTTGATCACAAAAAGTGGTGAAAGGTCCTGAATAGATATTTTTCCAAAAATGATATACAGATGGTCAATAGGTATATGAAAAGATGCTCAACATCAGGAAAATGCAAATCAAAAGCACAGTGAAATTTCACCCCATGCCTGTTTGAATGGCTATAATCAAACAGTCAAAAGAAGGCAAGTGTTGGTGGAGAATGTGGAGTAACAGAATCCTTATGCCTTGTTGGTGACAATGGCAGCCATTATAGAAAACATTATGTAGATTCCTCAATACAATAGTCACATGTTCCAGCAATCCCTCTTCTAAATATGCATCCAAAAGTCATAAAATCTCTATATTGAAGCAATACCTGTACAGCCATGTTCACTGCAGAATTATTCTTGACAGCTGAGATATAGAAACAATTGAAGTGTTTGTTGATAGATGAAAATGTCACAAATAAAAATAATGGGATATTATTTTTAAAGTTAATTTTATTGGTACATTTTAGATATAGATAATCATCACATTCATCATAGGAAATTTGTACTTGTTCATAATATATCTTGATTTTTCTATTATTTAGCCATTATGAAATAAGAAAATTCTATGACTAACTGATTTTCAACCAGGAAACCAAGATCAACAGGAAAGAATAAACAGTCTTTTAAACAATACATGTGTAGAAGTATGAAGCCGGATGCCTATCTCACACCATACACAATTACCTCAACATGAATCTAAGACACCAATTAGGAGCTAATCCTATCAAGTTCTTGGAGAAACCTGGGAGTAAAGTCTTCACGGTTTTAGTCTAGGCAATGGTTTAGCTATAACCCCAAAGCACAAACAACAGCACAAAAATAGAAACAATGTATTTAGTCAAAATTAAAAACTTGAAAGTTTTTTTTCTTGAAAGGACACCGTCAAGAAAGTGAAAATGCAACCCACAGATGGGGAGAAAATATTTGTCAATCAGATATATAACGAGGGTTTAGTATTTAGAATATATAGGGCACATTTACAAGTCAAAAATACAAAGAAAAAAATAGGCAAAGAATCTAAACAAGTATTTCTCCAGTCAAGGTTTAAAAAGGGCCAATAAACACATGAAAGAATGTTTAGTATCATTAGTCATTAGGGAAATAAAGTTTCAAAACCATGTCAAAATAATGCTTCACATTTAATAAGATGGTTATAATAAAAAGGACAGATAAAAAGAAGTGTTAACAACAATGTGGAGAAAATGGAACTTGTACGTTCCTGGTGGGATGTAAAATGATTCAGCCCTTTTACAAAATAGTCTGGTGCCTCAAAAGGTTAAATGTAGTGACCACTTGACCTAGTAATTCAACTCCTACATACGTACCTAAGAGAAATTGAAATGTATGTCTACACAAAAACTTGAACACAGCATTCATAGCAGTCTTATTCATAACATGCAAAAGGGAAAACCATCCAATTATACATGAACTTATGAATGAAGAAATAAAATGCAGCATATCCATACAATGAAATAATTGTTCACTCATATGAAAGAATGAAGCAATGATGGATGCCACAACATGGATGAACCGTGAAAACATGCCAAGTAAAAGAGGCCAGTTAACAAAATCCACATATCTTCTAATTTCATTTGTGTGAAAAGTCCAGAATAGGCAAATCTCTAGAGACAGGAAGCAGAGTAGTGGTTGGCTAGTATTTGGAATTGCCAGTATTTAGAGATGAGGGTTGGCAGTTTGGAATGATTGATAATGAATGTGGCATTTTTTTTCTGGGTAATGAAAATATTCTAATATTGATTGTGGTGATGATTATACAGCTCTGAGAAGACACTAACACAATAGAAATCATATGCTTTCAGTGGGTAAATTTTATGATATATGAATTATATCTCAGTACAGCTTTCCTTTCGAAGCTCATGCTCATGATGGGCACATTGGGCTACATCCCAGGCGGGGGTGCAAGGGGACAGTGTCGCCCTGCTGGTCAGGAGACCCACACTTTCTAGACACAATTTTGTCAGCAGCTCAGTTGATAATGAGCTGGTTACTTCTTTTGTCTATGCCTCATTTGTTCAACAAATGTATAAAATTAGAAGGTTGGGCTAGATGACCTCAGGTCTTTTCTGAGACTCTTCAGTGCTAATTTTGTAGCTCTGAGTGTACTGGATGTGTTTCTATCTTCCATCCTGATTTCCCAGAGGATTACTAAAGTGAGCTAGAGATCCGCACTGCCTCAGCAAAATGGGTTTGGCCTGCCCTGTGATTTGCTTTGTCACCCCTGGCACTCAGATGGTTTTATGTAATGGATCTGTATTCTTCTTTCTTATACCAAAATAGACTGTATCACTGTGTCATGGGACAAAACACTGCCCTGACATCAACCTTTACTGCAAATTTGCATCAGGCTCTGAAGATGCTCTGGTCTCTAATTCTGTACTAATTGTCTTCTCTAGCTTCTGCATTTTGGAATTAGAGGAAAGGTCACAAGTTTCCTCCCTCTCAATCCTTGGAACCTTGCCTGTCTCTGGAAGTTCCAGTCTGAGACATTTCATGAATCATCCTTGGTTCTTACCTCACACAGCAAAGGGCTACTTTGCTCTAGACACTTGTTCCATTTGATCATACCCATTTCCTGCCAAAGTAATGACTTCCCCCCAAAGAAAATAAAAGATGTTCTGAGTTGCTCATTAACTTATGCACGTGGAATGAATGAAGAATTGATGTGAAGAACCCAGCAGTAATGAGCTGATGATCAAAATGGGATAGGATGACCCAATAGCAATCCCTTGTTATGAACAATTAATTGTTAAAAATTGGAGCCTGAGTACATTGTATTACTAAATCAATCAGCCTGAGCTTATCACCTCATTAAAATTAGCGATTTAAGCCATTTTTAAAAAAGAAATTCATTGATATGTTCCATTTAAAACATACACAAATTTCCTTTGCTAGAAAGAATTGAAATTTGGGTAATTATGTAATTTCCAAGTTATGAATACAAGGCTTTTAGAGGATTCCTTTCCTCTCCAGTAGTAGAGACTGAACCCAGAGGCTTTCACATGTTAGGAGGATGCTCTACCACTCAATTAAAAGCCTCAATCCTCTTTTAAAGTTAATTCAGAGTCTTGCTAGATTGCCCAGGCTGGCCTCGAGCTTGGGATTCTCCTGCCTCCACCTGCTAAGTATCTGGGATTACATGTGTGCACCACCATATCTGCCTTGGTATTAGATTCTTTATGGAAAATTTACACATATGTACAGCCATATTTTCCTTTTAATTTCTAGAGGGCAAACTGGATTGCCTGATTCAAAGTTAATTTTATTAGTGGCATGAATATACAAACACATGATGGTTGTATTTCTCCCTGAGACGATTTGTATATCCCCTTCCTCCTGTATTAGAAAAGAACAAAAATATTTGTAAAGAAAATGTATCTTTTTTCAAAAGTTGAAGATCAGATGCCTTGAAATGAATATATAATAATCAGTTATTACACACCTGACTAATAAATAACGTAACATATTCTTTGAGATTTAAAAAGGAAGAAAAGCTGGGGATTTAGCTCAGTGGTTCTGCTGCCTGCCTTGCAAGTACAAGGTCTCAAGTTTGATCTCTGGTACCGCCCCCCCCAAAAAAAAAATAAAAAGGAAGAAAAATTAGTATGCAGGAATTAGAGGAAGATATATGTGGCTCAACAAAGAGTTCGTACCTGAAAAATATCTGGAATAAGGATAGTTCTGATTCTTGCTGATAATTTCTTCTCTTGGCTTACATCTTTCCCCATCTTCTCCCTGCCCTTACTCCATAAATTTTGTCTTTTGACTTAGCACCCAAGTGAAAAACTCCTTCCTTCTTTATATTCCTTTTAATTCACATAAAATGCCAAAATAGCTGTCAGATCATATGCAAACAAGTGAAGCTAGTAGGCCTTCTCTACAGGGGAAAAATAAAGATACCAATACCCATGGTTCCTGGAAATTGCCACTATTCTTTCATGAATGGAAACTTTGCCTTTCTACAAGGAGCTAAGGTAAAAAGTGTCCCTATACTAAAATCATAAATTAGGAGATTCTTGTACACCCCCCCCCCCCACAAGGTTTATGTTCAGGCTTACATTTTGCGTATTCACAAATGTAATAATTAATGACAAACTGCCTTTGGAATAATGCAGGTATGTTGGGGATCTCTTCCAAAGGTTTTAAGCATGGTGGTCTTGGAAAGTCTCTATAAAAAAATGTGAGCTTCATGAAGGCAGGGATTTGTGTCTGTTTTAGTTACAGTGGTGTTTCTATGCCAAGAGTACTACTCCCTGACACATTGCAGGCACTCAATAAATACTCGTTAAATAAAAAGGGCAGGTGAGGGCATGGGCCCAGATAGAAAACCCTATGATATTTAAAGTCTCTTGGCAATGAGTTCTAGTTGGTTCACTTTAATCCTTTAGGAAGCACTTAGGAAGTGACCTTTTGAACAAGTAATAAAATTTCCACTAAAATGTAGGAAACTTTTCACCCACATCAACTTCCTACTTTGAGTTTTAAAATCCAGGTGTTTTGTTTATTTATTTTTGGAATAGTATATAAAAAAAGGGAGACTTAATACTGTGAAAATACCATTTCTTTCTTCATTGATTTGTAGGCTCTACACATCCAAATAAAGTGTTTTGTAGAAATTTCAAGCTGATTCTAAAATTTGTGTATAAGTAAAAGAAACTGTCATAGCTGAAAACTTTTGAAAAAGAAGTACAATGTTGAAGGATTTACACTGCTTAATTCCAAGACTTATCATAAAGCTGTAGAAATCAAGCTGGTGTTGAATTGGCATAAAGATGTATGGAATAGATGAGAAAGTCCAGAAATACACCTAAATTTCTATGGTCAATTGAATTTTGACTAAGGTGCTGTGCCAAAGAAATTTATTGAGGCAAGGAAATTCTTCTTAAGAAATGATCCAGGAATAGCTGGATATCCACAAGAGTTTTGTCTTCTACTTCACAAAATATACAAAAATAAATTTGAGAGTCATGCCAGGGATTTAGCTCAGTGGTTCTGGCACCTGCCTCGTAAGCGCAAGGTCCCGAGTTTGATCCCCAGTACCAAAAAATAAATAAATAAATAAATACATTTGAGATGGATCATAGATCTAAACATATAAGCTAGGGCGATAAGTTGTCTAGAAGAAAACAAAATGTCAGAAAAGAATAATTTTAACCTTTGGGTAAACAGATATTCTTAGAACAAGGAAAGGAGCCCCCATGAAGTGCAATTGATTTTATTTAAACTAAAACTGTCAAAGACACATTCAAGACAGTGATAAGACAAGCCATGGAGTGGAGGAAAATATTTGCAGATTACTTATTACACAAAGGATTTGTATTTAGAATGTATAAAGATTCTCATCATGGAATGAGAAGAGAGAAAGCAAGAGAGAGCTCATTTAAAAATGTTTGAATTTGTTCACAAAGTCTTTGCCTACACCAAGGTCTTCAAGAGTTCTACCTATTGTATCTTCCAGAAGATTTAGACACTTCACAAGAAATGGATTTAAGTGCAAGAAAAACCTTAACGTCAATAGTCATCAGGGAAATTCAATGTAAAAGTCTTTGATACAGCACTACATACCCATGAGGAAGGCTACAGTTCAAGCGACTGACATCATTAAGTGTGGACCAGGGTGTGGAGTTACCAGACCTCTCGTGAACTGAGAGTTTAAAATGGTATGAAGTACACTTTGCAGTACTCTTTAGTAGTTTATTGTCAAGTTTAATATATATTGCTTTCTGGAGTGATGGAGATGCCCTGTACCTGATATTGGCTACATCTCTCTCTCTCTCTCTCTCTCTCTCTCTCTCTCTCTCTCTATCTCTCTCTCTCTCTCTTAGATATTTTCCCAAGAGAAATTAAAATATATGTGATTAAAATATTTGATTTAAAAATGTGACATCTGTAAATATTTTCTTCCATTCTGTGGTTTGTCTTATTATTCACTTAACCATGTCTTTCAGAGAGCAGGATTTTTAGTTTTAATGAAATTGAACATTTGTTTTTTTTCTTTATGTTTGCTGCTTTATGTGTTCTAAGAATCAGGTCAACACAAAGATGGATACAAGAATGTTCAAAGCAAAAACCCAAACCAAGAAACAACCGAAATGCTCACCCATAGCAGAACGGATAAACAAACGTGAGATCTCATTCAATGAATATTGCTCAGTAATAAAAAAGAAGCAGAATTCTGATATGAAAAATCAAGATGAATCTCCAAAGCAATATGCTGAGTAAAAGAAATCAGATACAAAAGAGTGCACACTGTTTTGGTTCCATTTCTGACATTCCAAAGCAGAGAACTACATTTCAAAGAAAAAAACAAGAGTAGTGTCTATTGATGGGTGGTGCACGGGAGGCTTTCTGGAGTGCTAGAAATGCCCTGTATGGCACTGGCTAGGCAAGTGTATGCATTTCTCAGCACTATGTTACACTGCATCCTTCAGATCTGTCCATCCACTCATTGAGTGCAAGCTGTATGTTAACCACAAAGAACAGTGTTTAGAGAATGATGAGTACACAAACCATCATGATTTGTTGTGACATGTTGTGGGTTCCATAAAATAAAATTTTCAAAGCATAGTAAAAGGAGACTTTTACAGGAAATCATAAACAAAAACTGTTATGTGACTACTCTCAAAGACATGTTGTTGGTTTTATGTTCAATCCTAAATTGAGTGTAGAAGTCAAATCAAACTTTTAAAGATAATGAGAGGCAGAACCCCCCCAAAGAACCCCCAAAGCTAATGAGTTTCAATAGCTAAACAACTCAGTGTGGGAAGGCTCACACTTTCTGATGATTTATACATCACTTCCTACATCATTGAAATTTGCTTTCACATCGCAGTGGACTAGAGATAAAAGACCGAGATTACAGCCAATAGCCAAATGTCTTTCCCTACCAAAATCATGTTATAGAATTTATTTTCACAGTAAGAACATGAAAAGGAAAGGCCTTTAGCAAAAGCTGATGTCTCTTAATTAAGAGAACTGTGAAAACAGTCGGAATTTTCTCTCTCCCAAATTAAATGTGTTTTCTTCTGCATTGAAGTGACCCCCACTTTTATCAGTTTGCTTTGCATTCAATGCTGTGATGCTGATTCATTTTTGGAGGAATATGTGGTTCTGTATTTAGTAAATGTGCCATGGTAGAACCTTGAATCTTGGGTTGGATCCCCTAGAAGCAGATCTCAGAGTGAAGGGTTCACATGCGAGGGCTCCTTCAAGAAGAGTGCAGAGGGAAACCCTGACATCTCAAAGGCAGAGGGGATTAAAAAAGCTCACCACGGGTGCAGGGTGAGGCAAGGTGCACATCTATAATCCCAGCACTCTGTGATGCTGAGACAGGAGGGTCACAAGTTTGAGCCCGGTCTGGGAAATTTAGCCACTTAGTGAGATCTTGACTCAAAATAATAATAAAAAAAAATTGAAAGAGATTTGAGGTGTAGGTCAGTGCCAAGGCACTGGATTTAATCCTCAGTACTGGAAAAAAAAAATTATGCTTCTTTGCCCTATGTGTCTTTTTTCCCCTCCCTTGCTGATTCCTTAAATGGTTTGAGTTTTTCTCATTCTTTCCTCCTCTTTCTACTGCTTTCAAAGTTTTGCCTTCTGTCCTATTCTTCCAGTGTCCTAGTCTTGCCCCATGATTTTTGACAAGGACATTTGACTGACTGGATACCAAGTTATCAGTATTGCAGTAATTTCCCTTACTGTGTAAGAACCTTGTCCTCTCTACTTGGATCACCCTTTTAGAGGTTCTATGACATTTTTTTGTCAGATAACATATGGTTCTACAATTTTATCCCCCCATTAATCATAGTATTATTGTTATTATTATTTATTATTTTTTTGTGGCAACAGGGATTGAAACCAGGGCATTCACATTGAACTACATCCCCACAAAATCCCTTTTTTTGTGACAGGTTTCCCAGGCTGAGCTAAAACTTGTGATCCTCCTGCCTCAGCCTCCCATAGTGCTGGGATTACAGGCCTGCACCATCACACTCTGTTTTATATAACTATTAATTTATTTATAAGGCATGCTGACTTAGATTTACCAATATGATTACTAATTTCTTTACTTTCTTCTGTTACTTGAAACTGGCTCCATTTTTCTGGGTTTAATTTTCATGTTACTGAAATAGTCATCTTTCTATTGCTGTAATAAATACCCAAAATAAGCAACCTAAAGAGAGGAAAGGTTGATTTTGGTTCTTAGTTGCAAGAGGTTTCAGTCCAGAAAGTATAGAAAGAGAGAGGATGGGGCTGGTGTCTCCATGTCCCTTCTGAGGGACAGCTCTAGTGATCCAGCTTCCTTTCACCAAGCCCCACCTCCTAGCACCAGGACTAGGGGCCAGGGACCATGCTGTCAACACACGGCCTTTGGGAGAAATTCAAGATCCAAACTATGGCAGAGGTGCATCCCGTGAAAAGAGAAAGTTACCATAAATCTAGTTTTACAGATGTTAGCTGGCTTTATGCATGATTCTTTTTTTTTTTTTTGGTACTGGGAATCGAATTCAGGACCTTGTGCTTGTAAGGCAGGCGGCAGAACCACTGAGCTAAGTCCCCGGCCCATTATTCATGATTCTTAAATCAGGCAGCACATGGAATCCAAAATGCTTCAGGATGCTACACACATGTGCAGGTTGGGTTGAGAGCCAGAGAGAGGGAACTGACAGAACAGGGTGAGGTTTGGGTGGAGCTTGATTGATTACAGCTTGGCATTGGCCTCCTTTGAACCTGGTGCTGAACAGTTGGCTGCCTTGGTTAATGAAGCCCTGCTGCTGTGATTGGCTGATTGCATGCTTGCTACAATAGTAGATTGGAGTCTGTTTAAGCATCAAGTTAGGATACACTTTACCGTGTGGAGAAAGCTTTAGGCAGGAGGTCCCCAGTGCTGGGCCATTGCCTGTACTGGTGTGCAGGCTGTTAGGAACCAGCTGCATGGCAGGGGGGAGTGGCAGGTGAGCCGTTAGCTTCATCTGCGATTACAGCTGCTCCCCATTGCTGGCACCAAATCAGAAATGACATGAGATTCTCTTGGGAGCTTGAACCTTATGTAAACCGGGCATGTGAGGGTTCTAGGCTGTGTGCACCTTTGAATTATCTGGAAACCACCAGCAGTGAAGCACACCAAGTCATGAAAACACTACTGAACACCAGTAATTATCAACACCGTCTTGTGGGCCCACGTTGGTAGTGCTCAGGGGCTGTGAGTCAGACACACGCTGGCCTTGGGCCAAACTTAAGGCATGTCGGAAGACAACTTCAGAGCAAACTTACCTCAGTCTCTTCTCCCAACAACCATCAATTACAGTGGCGAAGAAGATAGAAAAATTCCCTGCTTGACAGGGTCACGTCTGGACTGACCATTGTTTTCTCAGGGTGTTGAAGCTACACAGTCTCCTGGCAGTCATGGTACCAAGCTCTGGGGTGCTGGAGTCTCTTTTTAGAGGTGATTTCTAGGTCCTTTCTATCCCAGTCAAAGAATTGAATGAAACAAGCACAAACAGTGGCAAAGTTTCAGATTTACTAAAGATAACCCAGAAATAGAGGGGAAACCCCCAAACCCCCAGAAATATAGGAGAAAAAATAGAGGGGGCTCTCACAGAGTGAGTTTGGGCCAAGTAAAAAGGGGGGGGAAGGGGGAAAAAATAAGGACACAGCGTACAGAGTAGGGTGGGCTACTGTGGAGGGGAGTGGTAGTCGTCTTAATGGCGACTGTCCCTTCTGTGTATTTTGCACCCTAGCATCGTTTCCCACCATTCTGTCAGAAACCCGCTGGAGTTCTCATGAGAATTCCATGTGCAGGGCTTTGGGAACTGTTCTGTATCTGTCCTGGGATTTTGCCAGCTTTGCCATGCCCTGATCTCCTCTCTCAGTCATTGGTAGAATCAGTTTTTCTTCTTTTATGGATCCTCTGCTTTTTCTCTCTGCTGCTGCTACTGCTGCTGCTGGTGATGATGGGGATTGCTGTAGTGGGATGGAACCTAGGACCTCATGAACACCACCCAAGTAAGTGATCTATCGTTGAGTTACTCTCTAAGCTCTTTCATTTCATTTTGAAACAGAATCTCACTAAGTTGCCCAGGCTGGCCTCAAACTCATGACCCTCTTACCTCAGCCTCCTGAGTAGCTGGGACAGCAGGCATGTGACACCATGCCTGACACTTTAAAAATTCTCTTTGTTTTATATTGTCTGTGATTCCACTATTATGTATCTGGGTGTAGTCTGAGTTTTATTCATGTTCCTTAGGAGTGGAAAGGTTCTTACAATGTAAGGATTCATATCTTTCCTCAGTTCTGGAAGCCTCTCAGGAATTTTCTCTCCAGACATGGAGACATGGTCTTTCTTGCTATTCTCTCTATTCTGACCCCAAGAGCTCCTATAAACATGTGTTTGTGTAAGTTTATGTAAATGCTAATAAATCTTAGAGCCCAGACATAGATTCACCCCATGCTTTCAAAGAAGCAGTTTTGCTTGAAAGACAAAACCCTGATTGCAGCCGCACAGTAAAATTGTGCAGTAAAATTGAATTCTGCCACTCAGCTGACTTTGTATTTTGCTTTCTTTGTTTTGCTTCTTGTTTTCTCTTCTCCATTGCTACTTTCCAGGGGTAGCTGAGTTTCAACCAAAAGCTCAATCTTCTGTTTCTGATTTTGGATGAGTTTATATGTTGGGCTTGATGTGTTCAATTTTCTTAGTTGTAACCCTTGTAGGTAGTCCTAATCCTGTGTGACAGAACAGCGCTGCTTGTGGTCTGGCCCTTGGAGTGTGGATGGGACCAGATGGCCAAATGACTCTGGCTTTTTTTAAATTAAAAAGACTGCAATGGTGTATGTGTGTCATGATGTCCAAGCACACAGAATGGACCAAATCAAGAGGTAACCTAATGTTAACCGTGGCTATGGATGTTATTGATTTGTCCAGGTAGGTTTATCAGTGGAAGGTGAGTGGATGGGGTAGGGAGATGTGGGAAATACCTGTACATTCTGCTCAATTCTTGCTGTGAACCCAGAGCTACTTACTCTTAAAAAGTCTATTAAAGGACATGTACATAGGTCTACAAACACAAATTTCCTTACTTGAAGGAGGATTGGGAATACGAATTGTCCTCACAATTAAGAGGAATCACTGTTATGTTTTTGTCATGTGTGTATGCAGTGTGAATATATATATGTATGTATGAGTATGTAAATATTCCTCTGCACCCCCCCCCCCCACTTATCCCCACTCACACATATATAAATGTATAAAATGCTTTCCTTCCTTGGTCAAATTCCAAGTGGCAGCTCTTCTTCAGATATTGGGCGACTGTATTTCAAGTGGACAAATTGGTAATTTATGGCAAACTGCCATTCCAAAGCCAGGGAATGGAAGGAGCAATGGCCTCAGTAATGAAAAGGTGACTTTTTATAGTCAGACCTCTCAAAAGGGCATCAGACTAAAACAACAGAAAGCACACCAAATGAAGTTCTCCTGCCCTGACTACGCACACGGTACAGATTAGCAAAAGCCCATAGAAATAGTCTTGGGCAACACATTAAATACAGAAGACTTGTAACAGCACCCTTCCTGAAGGGCAAAAGAAAGCCTGTAATGAGCTGTTGACTAGATGTTTATGGCCGGGATGTCCCATAGCCCTGTAATTTGGCTCCTGAAGGCCACATTCTTCTTTTGAGCCAAAGCCCAGGGTTGATTATTACAGTTGCTGCGCCTTCCTTCTGGGCCTGAGCCAGGGCCAATTTTGCGTGAGGGAAAGATTTCCCTTCTGGCACCGGGGCACTGCAATTAAGGAACCGCATCATTGTGTTGCCCAAAGCAGTGTCCCCCAGGGAGCTCCTGGATGCCGTGGGGTTATCCAAGGGCACTGTGCCTAGAGACATTTCCCACAGCACCAGGGGCTCCTCACCTCAGACTCTCTGTGATCCTCTCCTCCTCTTATGAGATTCAGGATTCTAGAATTATAAATCAGCCCTTCCTAAACCATGGTAATAACTACTCGTCTTTGGAATCAAAAGCTCCTCTGGCTTAAATTACCTTTTGTTCTTTTACAAAATATACTTGTAGGACACCTGCATCTCTGCATCCCTCTCTTCTTTCCTCTCTCTCCTTTTCTCTACCCTGTAATTACTGATATTTTGTTAGGTGAAAGATTGTTACACTCAAGTTGTAGATCGAGGGCAGTTTTTCCACCTGCTCTCATGTCATTCTTACCATCACCTGGGGAAAGGAGGAAGACTATTCCCAGAAGGACAAGATTATTGTTGGAGAGAATACGTGCTCGGAAGACACATGACAGTCCTGATCCTCTTTCTACATTTGCAACATATATGACCTGGACTAATTTTTTTCATCCTTTCGAGCTTTGGTTTTCACATTTGTAAATTAGCAATAATAGCATTACATAGGGTTGTTTTGAGACTCATAAGAGATACCTTGAAGAAAGTGCCTTACATTCCCTAACACACGCAAAGTACTCAGTGCATTGCTATCAGTATCATTTTTATTATTATTCAGAATTTAGACAACTGTCAGAGAGGGGAAGTAACTTGCCAAAGAACACAAAAGTAGCAAGTGGGAGAGCCAGCAGCTGTGACCCGCCCCTCCCCCCAGTCATTGTTCATCTCCCTTTTACAGGGATGTATAGTTCTGCCCTCTCCCACACAGAGGGACAGGCTGGGTTGTCCCATCTCATCCTTTCTTTAAAATGTCCCCATGAAAATATCGCTGCTGTGTTATAAGTTGGACAGAAATTCATCCCTTTGTTTTGTGTTTGGGCTTTTGTGACTTAACATATGTGAAACCTTTCTAGTCTTCAGGTAAAGCCAGTGAGCAAGGTGAATGAATGAGTGGAAGGTGAATGGTGGAGAGGGGAAGACTCCTGTCACCGAGGGACCAACATCCTGAGGGTAGTGGACCATGCTTTCCAGCTCTCTCAGAAAGCAGACAGTGAAATGGTCCCCATTTATTTGCAGTCATTAGTGCCTCCTCTTCCTCAGTTGCTTCAGGTGCACCAAAGTTTTTTATCTAAGATCTCACCTTGAATACCAACAAAGTATGTGATCACTGCCTCTACATCTTTTCTCTCCTCCAGTCAGATAAATAATAAAAGTGATTTATTGCAGGCTTTTTGCTGAGATGATAACAACAAACAGAAAGCAGCTTAAAAGCAGAGCTAGAAACTTTATATTGTGTGGTTTGTAGTTGTGGCTTTGAAGCTCTTTATTTGGAAGTGGCTGGCAGTCTCTAACACTAATGCCACCTGCTGTGCATGAGGTCATTTCTACCTGTGGTGTATCTACTTCAGACATTGTGCAGGTGAGAAAATGTCCTGTGTGTTTGAAAATGCTAGAATTACCCATTCTGTGAACTAGGTTTGATTTATTTGCAATCAAAAGAAAAATCCCCATGTGTATTACTTTAGCACAAAAAACATTGACAAACCACTCTGGAAATTGCCTTTGTAATATCTTGCTGGGATTTGAAAGCATACCCAATTATAGACCTTGACTTAGACTACTGGGTATTATTTTATTCCACCTACCCTGCTCCCCACCCTTACTCCCCAGCACACTTTCTGGCAACTTTCTTTGACTTTATGAAACAATGATCCTGAACCTTTGTCATCCAAGCATTGTTGAGGGCAGTAACAGTAGGCTATTCCAAAAGGCATTCTTTTGGGATGGTTTAGAAAGGTCTAGAAAAAAATGTACATGGAGATAAATGTGAGGTTTGGAATAGAACACTTTTGTTTTTTTAACCCTGGAAGAAAGACTTGGGGTTTCAGTTTAGTGAAAAGATAAAAGGCTCAAAGTTGTGCAGAGTAACACATCTGCATGGCCACAGCGACCAAGCGCCCAGCTGCAGAAGTAGCTCAGTTGGAGAAATGATAAAATTCCATCTTTTGCTGAATAGTATGAGAAGAATGACTGAGGCATTTTCCTGCATGTGTGGTCACTAAATTATGTACAAACTTACAAAGTACATTCCATTACCTGTTCAAGTGTTTTCCACATATTTTTTCTGAGTGATTTGAAGGACAAGATCAATTGAATAGCACCATAAAAATCAGAGTTAAGGAAAAAGAAAATAAAATTACAGATTAGTAAATTCAGGCATTATCATAGAGAATTCCATAGAAATTTATAAAGAATTTTCTCTATATTTTCGGTTAGCTCAGTGGGGTAGGAACTGTCCCATTTTACAGATGAGGAAAACGATTCATAGAAAGGAAAATTTAAACAGCAATATTCATTACTTTCTAAGTAACAGAGAATGCATGCAAATCCACCTCTGGCTTCAGAGGTCCGAGTTGTGAGCACTATGTTAAATGTACCACACACTCAGGCATGGTTTTCATGTCATTAATATTAACATAAATTCTTACGTATCTCTAGGGTCAACTTGGAATCTAATCACATGCTGAGTAATGAGCTCCTAAAAAAACTTTTTAAAAAATGCATCTCTTTGGACTTGTGTTTGTATATTTCCTTTTTCATGTTTCCGATACCTAATGTTTACCTTCCTTGTGTGGAGTTGGTACATGTACATGACACGTCTTAGCTCCCTTTTTCATCCCCTTTCTCTTCCTCTCTGCCTCTCTCCACATCTTGATCCCCTTTTCCCTTTGGGAAAGATCTGTCTTCCTGCTTCCTATTATCTATCTTTTATATTGCTCTTCATTTGTACTTTGGGTATACTTTTTAAAGTTACAAATCAGGAAATATTACCGAATGTTCCTTCAGACAGTGGAACTGCTTGAAGCTTATCTGTATTAATCAGGGTTTTGCAGAAGAGAGAAGGAGATAAATAGGGAGAGGGAGAGACAGAGAGAGAGAGAGAAAGAGAGAGAAAGAAGGTGAGAGAGAGTGAGAGAGCAAGTGAGAGCTGCATTCAGCAATCTGGAGACCCAGGAGAGCAGATGTAGCTCCAGTTCAAGGCCAAAGATCTGAGGCCCAGGAGAACTGCTGGTGTAAGTTCCAGTCTGAAAGCCACTGGGATTGAGAGGTAAGAAGAGTTGACATTTCAGTCCATGTCTGGAGGCTAGGAAAGACCAATATTCCCGCTCAGGGGGTCAGACAGAAGAGCTTCCTCCAGCTCAGCCTCTTTGTTCTTTCAGGTGTTCCACTGATTGCCCACCTGCACCACAGAGGGCAATCTTCTTTACTCAGTCTGCAGATTGCAGTGGTAATCTTACCCCAAAACACCGTCATAGCTCGTGCCAGGCAAGTTAACACATAAAATTAACCGTCACGAATGAGTCATTGTGGGCTGAATGTTTATATCCTGCAAAATCTATAAGTTGTAGCCCTAATTTCCAATGCAATGGTATTTGGTGATGGGATCTTAAAGAGAATGAGAAGAGCTAAACACAATCTAAAGTACCTAGGTTAAGTTTTTTTTTAAAAAAGGACATCAATTTTATTTTTATTCCCTCCCTGTTTGGTACTTTAGTAGGAGAAAAAAACGTTGAGTAGGAATCATTTGTCCAGATCAATTCATTCTAGGATGCACAAAATTAATTAATAAACCTTTATTGGGCTCTTGATTATTTCTGTGCTAAATTCAATGTTTTTACGAGGCCTTGGTAGCCATTCTTTGGGCCCATTGTCTTGAATGAATAAAGCCCTTTCATTCCCTTTTATGATATTTATTAGGATATAAATTATATTCAACTAGATTCAAAGGCCAACTTTATCAATTTTAGGCCAGATCTTAAAAAGTAATTCTTTTATGCTAGAATTCCCCTTTCATCTTCTAAATCTTGCTTTTTTCAACACAGGCCCTGTGTCTCTCTACTTGCTTGGTGTGGGTTGGCTTGTACCCTAAAGGCTCAGGTGCTGGAAGCTCAGTCCCAATGTTTCAGGATCGAAGGTACTAGAACCCTTAAGAAGGGAGGCCCAGTGGGAGCTAATTAAGTCATGACCACAACATTGGAAGGCACTGATGCCTGCCTTGTAGGACTGGAGTAGGTCTCACAGGACTGGATCAGTGACTGCCAGAGTGGGTTGTTATAAGGCAGGGTGACCCTATGCGTTTGGCTTCTTCTTCACACTACTGGCTGCTGTCACTGGGACTCCCACCATGTAAGGCCACCTGCCAGGACACGACACAGCATGAGGCCTTCACCAGATGCAGCTGCCCAAGCTTGGACTTTTCAACCTCCAAAACCATGAGGCAATATAAGCTTCTTTTAAAAGTATAAACCACATAGCCTTGTGTACTTCGTTGCAGAAACACAAAATGGACCAAGACACACCTAGTTATTTTAAATGGAAGGCAGTCTTCATTCTGCTTGCATTTTTGCTTCAACTTGGGATAGACTGACCTTTATTGCAATGTTCTGACTTCCCCTAGATCAGGCTGAACCAGACAAGAAGTGGATCATTTGCAGATCATGAGCTCTATTGTTGTTCTGGTTTCTTCAAAGGGGTCATTGGTCATTCAGGCACTTGGGCTCCACACCACCCTCTTCTCTTCAGGTTTCTCACTCCTAGGACTCATTTCCCTAGTGTGTACTAACTCTGAGATTCCCACAGGTATCTTGTTCTCCTTAGTTTAGCTTCTGACCAGCCACTTCCCCGGCACACTTGTTCCAAAGTTGCACTATAAGTCCATTCACTGGGGAAGGATTTGGTAGTTGTAGGTGGGGAAGGCAGCTCTTAGAGAGTCTGCAGTGCAGTTTGATTTTCAACATAGCATTAGGTCCTGAAGGTGAAAAGAGGGTGGGCTGTTCCAGTTAGTAAAAATGGCCATTTGTGGCTGCCACTGATTACTGACTGGGACCAAATGTTTGCCAACAGGATTATAGCTCTGACATCCTGTGGACATGGAACTTGATCAGATTCAAAGGGTCATTTTCTTTTTTTTTTTTTTTTGATACCGGGGATCGAACTCGGTTCCTTGTGCTTGAGCAGTAGGCAGCGAAACCACTGAGCTAAATCCCCGGCTCCAAAGGGTCATTTTCAACAGACGTGATTTTAGAGGAAGGTACTTGCAATAATTTAAAGACAAAATAAATTCTTCTGGGAAGGGGGACCTGCACCCTTGCTTTGAACTGTTCCCTCCCTTCAACAAAAGGCACCTGTCCCAAAGCCAATTCAATCACAGTCCTGTGAGGTGGCTTATTAGCTAATTCAGTTCAGAATCACTTATATAAATAAAATGATTCCAGGAGATTAGACTGTCAATCAAGAAGCCCATTTGTTAATTTATGAAGCTGTTATTTAGGGTCTGTGCTTATTAATCTTCTCTTATTTTTACTTCTATGAGGGCAAGATATTTGTGCCTTCCAAGAGTCCTTGAAAAGGGATCCAAGAACTTCTCAGAGCATTATGCACAAATGAGAGGCCACCCAGCGACTGGCACAGCGTAGATGTTCCCCATAGATATTTGCTAAAGGAATGAGTATGTGAGAGTGCAGTTTGTCAAGAGATAACAGGGGAGCTGGGCATGGGGGTGCATGCATGTAATCCCAGTGCTCGGGAGTCTGAGGCAGGAGGATTGCAAATTTGAGTCCAATGTGGGCCGCTTAGTGACTTAGCAAGACTCTGCCTCAAACTAAAAAGTAAAAATAGAAAGGGAAAGAGATGAGGCTCAGTGTGAAGGACCTGGGTTCAATCAGAGAGGGGGGAAGAGGCCATGGGGCAGCAGGATTGGAGGACAAACATTCATGTGCTTGCAAACACCTGCTTACTTCCTGCATTCAATGCCTGAACACTTGTCACTATTTTAACTTTTGTTACCAGACTCTCCAGCACGCTATGAATTGAGCTCTAGGAGATAGATCCTATTTACCCTGAAAGGGGGTGTCTCTTTTCTCACTACTGGGAGCTGGGGTTTACATTTCCAGGTCTGTTGATGGGGAGAGGTGAATATGTCTTCCTATTTCTGTCTTTGGTGTCCCTTGTTCCCCTATAGGCTGCTGCTCCGAAGGCAGCAAATGGAGGGAAAGCAGAACCAACACCAGGCATAGAGTCAGATGACTCAGGCTTGGGTACTGACCATGCTATCTTCCACCACTGTCTTATCAGCTGTGAATGACAGCAATGTGACCTGGTAAGATTCACATGCACTGTGAACAGAAGAAGTCACAACGAAACTGTGTTATGAACTCAAAGTGCGCTCTTCTTCTCAAGAGCTCCCATCATGAGTTGCATGAAGAGCAGCAAAAGAACTTTCCACGAGCAGGAGCTGTTGCAGGTGGCCATCTCCGAGAGGGAGGTGATGTCCTTGAAGCAGAATCTTTGAAGTTTAGGACAGGCCATGGTGGTCCTGTACCTGTGGACCTTGGAGTTAAGGCCTATGCTTACCTTGTGTCACAGGGACCAGCAGTTCTCTGCTAAAGGAATGTCCCAACCCAGAAGTTCCTATGGCCATCATTTTCCAAGGACACCTGCTTGACTTTCTGTGTCCCCCTTGCTATTTTTACATGCCACCACACTGCTCCATGGGCCATTTTGTTGAACTGTCATTTCCTAAGGATTGGGAGTAAATCAGAAATATTTATCACTTAACTGCTACCACCAAGTTGCTTCCATTCCTAGGAGGGCAAATAAATCAAACACAGTTTTATCTATAATAGCAAGGTACAGAAAAGGAAGTACTATAACAGCAAACATAAATAAATGTCATCAGAGGAGGGAATAATTATTTTTAGCTGCAGGGTTCAAAACAATAGTGCAAGATTTTAGAACTTAGTGTTGAAGAATGAGCAATTATTTTTCCAAGCTGAGGTGAGAGGGAAGGGAATTAATGGCGGAGGGAACGTTGTGAACAAAGACATAAAAATAGGAAGAACCTATCTGAGACCTGGGAATTACCAAGTGGTAGTTTGATAGTGGAGTGCAGCAGGGGAATTGCTCAGAAATAGACTTAGTAGAGTTTGAGATGAGGTGTGAGTGAGCAAGTAAATAAAATTCATGGTTTTTGAGGTTGACATAATTATAAAATACAAATAAAATTAAAAAGGTAGACATTCTCCCAACACTGGTATAATGATTGTTATGGTTTTGGTCTATTTCCCTTCAGTCTTTTTTTTCACATATACAGAGTACTCCTTTTCCTTATCTATTTTTTTAAAAAATAAGCATTATTGGGCCGGAGATTTAGCTCAGTGGTGCTGTGCCTGGCTCATAAGTGCAAGATCCTGAGTTAGGTCCCTGGTACCAAAAAAAAAAAAAGAAGATATAAAAATGGCCAATAAGCACTTGAAAAGATACACAAGATTAGTTACAAGAGAAATGTAAATCAAAAACACCATGAGATACCACTTGTCTGCTCCTGAGTTATATAAAAAAGACAGATAATAACAAGTGTTGACAAGGATGAGGTCTCTCATACATTGCTGATGGGATTATAAAATGATGTATTCCCTTTGGAAAACAGCTGGGAAGTTTCTCAAAACATTAAGCATAGATTACCACATGACCTAGCAGTTTCACTCTTTGAGAAACGACACCCAAGATAAATGAAACCACATGTCCACACAAAAGCTTGCCCACAAATGTTTATACATAGTGACATTATTCACAACCACAAAAATAAGAACCAAAACTTTTATGAGTGGATAAACAAAATGTGACAAAGCTGTAATGGTGGAAAACTATTTGACAAAAAAAGAAATGGAACACTGAGATGTGCCACAACCTGGATGGACCTCTCATTCTGCTAATGGGAAGAAATAACAAAGGATCTCTATTGTGTGATCCCATTTAGATGAGAGCCTGGAATAGACAAACCCAGAAAGTAGATTACAGGGCTGGGAAATGGGATGAGAGGGTGGCAGCTAATGGATGCAGTGCTTAAGTATTCTAAAATTCATTGTGATAGTGATTGTCCAACTCTACATATATTAAAATTCATTGTAATATACTTGCAATGGGTGAATTTTGTGGAATATGAAATATACCTCAATATATCCCAATAAAGGTGTTTAGAATAAAGTCAGAATGAGTATTCTGTCATTTAAATTAATTAGCTCCTCATTTTTGGACAGTATTTCTGGTTATATAAAAAGGAGTATTTTTTACCACTATTTTGTACTGCTTTGCTAAAATTGATTACCAGAAAAGGAACTACTGGGTCTATATTTCACAAAGACAGATTGATACATTTCTTGGCACTAAAAGATCACCTCATGTTAAAATTTCACCCATAACAAACATCTTAGCAAGTTTTGTACATTATTATCTTTTAGAAAATATTTGTTAGTCTATTAGTTATTTTAACATTTCATTTCTCTGATTAATAATGAAGATCAACATCTAAGTTTTTAACTAGTTGCATTTATTTAAAAAAATCTCATTGTACCTATTGCAACATGGGCACATTTCTCATTATGTTACTTAGGCATTTTTGTAGGACATGACCTAATAATTGTACATTTTCCCCAATTCTGTCTTTTTATATTTTGTCATAGAAACATTAAAACTTTTGCATAGGAAATTTATCTTTTCTTCATTATTCTTAACTTTCTTCTTGGCTGAAGAAATTCTCCCCCTCCAGAAATCTGATAGCTTTTACATACAATTTTCTCAAGTTTTCATGTAATTTAAAATTTTATTTTTTAGTGTTGCACTTAACAAATATTAGTTCAGTGTCAGTTATGGGTTAAGGTATTATGTGAAATTGTATTTTTCAAAATTGTATCTGTTTCTAAACTTTTATTGACCAAGTGTGCATATATGTAAATGGTTAACCATTCCTGTGGGTTACTAGTGGACTCCAGCTCTTCTTTCTCCATCTGGATAATTTGTGCCAATATCAAAAGGCTTTAGTACTGTGTGTCTTCAATATGCACCAAAATCACACAAAAAGATTTTCCTTTCTTCATTGTACATTTTCAGAATTATGTTTATTCTACACATTTTACTTCCAGGTGAGAGAGCAACCTGTCAAGTAAAAATATGTTGGGATTAATATTAGATTTATATGAAATGCAAGTTGATTTGAGAAAATTGACACTTCAAATCGTGTTCTCTCCTATCTCAGATCATGGTGGTCCTTTAAATTACTCAAGTCTTTATTTATGTCTCTGGGTAAAATATGACTTATTCATTGGGATCACAGATATTCTTCATTAAAATGATTCCTTAAAATGCATTCATGTAGAAATTGTGAATGACATCTTTTTCCTTTATAACTTCAGTCATTGTGTGAGAATTGCTTTGTGTGTGTGTGTGTATGTGTGCATATGTGTGTATATACACATTTATCTCCTATTAGTCTCAAACTTTTATTAAAAAATCACTTCCTAGCTTATTCTGCTGGGTTATCTGACTATGAAGTCATAATGACAGAAATTCTGTTATCATTTATTTTTCAATGTGAAAAGAATTTCTAGAATATGAATTATAGTGAAACTGGGCACACTTATTTTATTTCTATTTTAATGTAAATGTGGAGTTTAAATTTAAGTAGATGCTTTTATTGTGGTAAAAAATTTTACCTCTATTTCTGCATTTTAGTGTTTTACCAAAAGAATTTATCCTTGAATATTTCTCTTCTTTACTCCACTTATGCTCAGAATTATGGATCCTTAGAACGTATTTTTTTTCTTCAGTCTTATTTGTGGTAGATATCATATTAATAGATATCCTTGTCTCTTTATAGGACTCTTCCCTGGAAAGAAAGCAAGCTTGGAGACAGTGTATCATGGTAAAAGACATCCTCACACCAAGCTATGCTGGAACTCAAAGAGTAACTGACACCAGTGTGCATGTCTTGAGGTCCTGCCTCTAATAATGGCTGCCATATTGAAAGTAAATCTATGGTTTCAACTCAAACCACAGTAAAAGAGCTCCAGTGAGGAGCCTGTGGGTCCAGAGCCCCCTTGAGAGTCTGAAGAACAACTCTCCATCCCTCAATTTACCTTGAGATAATGGTCCTAAGCTGCTTGGTTTGGTCTGGTGAGGGCAGGCAATTACTGTTGTTTTTCTTTTCCTTCAATCCTGGAAATTGGCCTGGAGAATGGAGAGGACTGGGGTGTCCATTGGCTTTGCTGTGAATGGTAACAGCAGTGATTTGCTTCAGATGGCAGAATTACCCCAACTAGACACCACAAGACTTGAGAGTGGTTTGCCACATGTGGTAAAACGCGTAAGTTTTGGTTGTTTTCTTTTCTCTGTTTTTGTCAACAACTCTCCCTGCATGTCCCCCTTCATCTGATTCAGTGTTGTTGGACTCTTGCCTGCATTGGTGATTATGAGACCACTTAATACTTCAAATATTGAGTTTTATTAATATCCACCGTCACTCTGTGTGTGTGTGTGTGTGTTGTGCTGGGAAATGAACCCAGGGCTTTTGACTGAACTTCATCTGAGCCCTTTTAGTATTTTTTATTTTGAGACGGGGGTCTTCTTAAGTCATTAAGTGGCCCAGGCTGGGCTCAAACTTGTGATCCTCCTGCCCCAGCCTCCCGCAGTGCTGGGATGACAGTTATGCACCACCACGCCAGGCCCTACCACCACTGCTGAATATTTCAGTGGTACACTTTAAACCATGGTTGAATTTCAAAACCATTGAAATTCACTGGAGTTCCACTTAAAATGGTGATTTCTGGGCTGCACTGTACTCCAACTAACACAACACTGTATCTGCCATTCCCTCTAGGGCTAGTTTTATGTATGAGGAATCAGTAGGGCCGCTGGTGCTTGCAGGGTTTCTCCACAACAGCTGCGTGTGGGCCAGTCACCACATGCCACTTGTTTTTTCTTCCTTTCTCAGGAGAATGTTAACTTCTTTAGATCCTTCCTTTCTGCTGTGTGAGGAGTCAACAGTTGGTTCACTCGATTTATTATCCTGAGGGCAGAGGTTTGTGCCAGTCACTCTTAGCTCATGGTACCTTATCACCCCAGCATATGGCAGTTTCCCTTGTGTGTCTCCAAGGACAGATTATGACTTTTGTGGGTCTAATACACTTTTTTGTTTTCATGGGGCACCTGCCATCATAAAGGATTTTTGTGACCCTTACAAATTTCATTTTTTCCCCCCTGATGTGAGAAAAACAAATTAAAACTTCGTCAATCCCAAATCTTTTAGTTTTCTTCTGATTTAAAAAGAAACTTATGCTGGGCACAATGCTTGTCATCCCTGCAATCAGAGAGGCTGAGGATCACAGGTTCAAGCCCAGCCTGAGCAATTTAGCAAATTAGTGAGACCCTGTCTCAAAATTTGAAGAAAAGAAAAAAAATGGAAATGTAGCTCAGTGTGAAGGCTCTGAGTTCAATCTCCAGTACCACAAAAAAAGAAAGAAAAAATAAAAAGAAAGAAACTTCAATGTGTTTTTCTGAGTGCTTAAAAGTTTCTTGGGCCTGAGGCGCTATGTTTACCATACCTAACAGATTGGTTAGCCCTGACTCTCTTCTTCTGCCTTCTCCTTTATCTCCATACTTCACTACAGTTCTCTTCTTCTAGCCAAATAGACAAATCTTTCAAGGTGTTTGTGGTGAATCATGCCCTTCATTCTTGCACAGTGCATATATTTTTATTTTGCTTGCCTTTAAACACACTTAAAAAATTTAGAACAGTCTGGCAGAAAGATTGTAAAGATATTGCAGGAAATCCTCAAATATCCTGCATCTGTTTGCACTCTTACCATGCTATCTTACTATGGTACACCTGACACAGTAACTATTATGGTTCCATTATTATTAACTGTGGTCCACAGTGCATTCCCATACCTGTAGTTTTCATTTAACATTCTCTTTCTGTTCCAGATCCTATTCAAGATACATTTCATTTGGTAATCATTTCCTCTGCTCCATTTGGCTGTGACATTTTTCTCAGACCTTTCTTGTTTTTGATGACCTTGACGGTTCTGAGGAGGCTGGCCAGGTATTTGGGATTTTTCTTCACTCTATACTTAAAGACGCTGGAGTGGAAGTTGCTGCTATGAAAAGACATATATACACAGTTTATAAGATAGTGCATTGGTGTTCAAATGTCAGAGTGATTAGAAGAACTAGACCTTGCAGAAGATCTTCCTTCCGCTTCAGATCCAGTCACCTATTAGCTGAGTGATTCCTGTCAATTTCATTCTGCAACTCAGCTGTCTCTATTAAAGGAGAGGAAAAACAAGAAGATTACCAAAGCCAGTTCCAGATCTGAAGAACAGCCTAGGCCGGCGGTGGCAAACTTCTGGCACGTGTGCCACGGCGAGCTGTTTGTATCATTGAAAACTCTAAAAGATTCGCCATCACTGGCCTAGGCCATGGCATGCTTGTGAATGATGTACAATGTTTGTGATAAGCACAGTTCTTCTTTGAGAGTAAGACCCTGGTCAGAGCTCTTAGGGTGCTGATGGTCGTGACACCAGACAGCTAGAGCACTGTGTACGCCAGGACACTCAATGACAGCAGCATGTAATTCTTCTCGACCCCAGCTCTCTCTGAAATTTGTGCTTCAATCTCCTGATCCTGAGTAGAATGATATCATGCGCAAGTTCAACTGAACTTCATGAGCAGGAAAGGGTCTGAGGGAAGTACCTGTTTAGGAATAATAGGGCTATAGGGTGCAGGGGGTGTAGTTGGGGATCATCCAGAGGGAAATCTTGTATCCAGTCTAGTTTTTCCCTTTACCATTTATAGACGGGACAATGGACACCCAAGGGTAAAGGTATTTCTGCAGTCACAGAGCTGGCTGATGGCAGAGCTGAGATAAGAACTCATATCTTGGCTATTAGACTCCTAGTAGAGTGCTCTTCCCTCTATACTTCACTGTATTTTAAGCTAGAATTTATTTCTCAATTTCTGCATTTTTATGAAACCATAAATTGCTTATTTTGCTTGGTTTACTTTGGGAGAATAGATGGAGGGAGGGTAGAAATGATGAACAACATAAATTTTCCAATGTCTAAATTACTATTAAATATCAACATAACACATAATACTGGCATTTATCATTACCATAAACAGACTATTTATTTATTTATTTTTTAAAAAATTAAATTAAAAATTAATTGGTACATTGTAGGTATACAACACAATTACATTTCTCATTGGGAATTGTACCTTTATATAATGCATCTTGGTTCTTATTTTTTCCCCATTCCTAGCCCTCCCTTCACGCCCTCCACCCTTCCCTATTTACAAAGACTTTATTTCCATTTTTTCCATTTCTCATCATTTTTTCCTTTCCCTTCTTTCCTTTCCCTTGCCCCTCCCACTACCCCTACCCCTTTGGACCTTTTCTTCCTATTTTGCATTATCAATTATTCGTTCTAATCATTGGTACGTTTTAGGTATACAATATAATGACATTCATCATTGGAAATTTGCACCTTTAAATAGTCTCTCTTGGTTCTTACTTTTCACCCTTGCCCAGCCCTCCCTTCAACCCCTCCAGTCCTCCCTATTTACAAAGATTTTGTTCCTATTTTTCCATTTTCTCATATTAATCCCATTCCCTTCTATCCTTTCCCCTAGCCCTCCCACTTCCTTCCCCTTTGCCCCTTTCCTTCCTATTTCACATTACCTATTATACATTTAGTCCTTATTTACACTTTCAGTTTCTCACACCAGAGAAACTAGTTGGTATTTATTCATGTGTGTCCTATTTATTTCACTTAAGAGTATGGTCTCAATGTGCATCCACTTAGCTATAAATGTCTCTAATTTCTCATTTTTTATGGCTGAGTAGTACTCCATTTTATTTTTTTTAAAAAGCCACATTTTCTTTAACCAGTCTCCAGTTGATGGGCATTTGGGCTGTTTCCAAGTTTTAGCTATTACAAACTGTGCTGCTATGAACATGGGTGCACATATATGACTGTGGTATGATTCTTTGAATTCTTTGGGGAAGATCCCCAGCAGTGGAATAGCGGGGTCAAATGGGACTTCCAGTCCTAGTTCTTTGAGGTATCTCCATACTGATTTCCACAGTGGTTGCACCAGTCTACACTCCCACCAGCAGTGGAGCAGGGTTCCTCTTTCCCCACAGCCCTGCCAGGATTTGTTATTCGTTCATTTCATGATAGCAGCCATTCTTTCTGGAGTGAAGTGGAATCTCAGCATTGTTTTCAATTGCATCTCTCAAGTGACCAGTGATGTTGAACATTTTTTCATGTATTTATTTGCTATTTCTACTTCTTTGTGTGAGAAATGTCTGTTCATTTCAGATGTCCATTTTTGGATTGGGTGTTTAAATTTGGGAGGTCTGATCTTTTTAAATTCTTTATAGATTGGAGATAGTAGACCTTTGTCTGAGGAAGAGCAGGTGAAGATTTTTTCCCACATTGTGGGTTGTCTCTTCACACTGCTGGTGGTTTCTCTTGCTGTGCAGAAGGCTTTTAATAAGAAGAGATCCCACTTCTTGATTGTTTGGGCTAGTTCACAGGCAACTGAGGTTTTGTTCATAAAATCTTTTCCTACACTGATGTCTTCAAGGGTTCTACCTAACCTCTGTTCCAACTGGTTCAGAGTTTCTATTTTAATATTTAGATCTGTAATCCATTTTGATTTTAGTTTAGTGCATGGTGGGAGGTATAGGTCTAGTTTTAATCTTTGGCAAATTGAAGCCCAATTTTTCCAGCACCATTTATTAAAGAGGCTATCTTTCCTCCAGTGAGGGTGTTTGGCTCCTTTGTCGAAGATGAGATGGCTGAGTGTGTCTGGTGTTGTTTCTGCCTCTTCTAATCTGTTCCACTGATCCTCAGGTCTGTTTCTTTGCCAGTACCATGCTGTTTTTATCACAGTAGCTTTGTAGTAGATTTGCAGGTTGGAGATTGTGATACCCCCTGCCATGTCTCTGTGACCTAGAATTGCTTTTGCTATTCTGGGTCTCTTCTTGTTCCAAATGAGTTTTTGGATTGTTTTCTCAAGGTCCGTGACGTATGCTGCTGGGATCTCAATTGGAATTGCATTAAATCTATATAGCAGTTTTGGAAGTATGGTCATTTTCACTATATTAATCCTTCCTACCCAGAAGCAGGGGATGTCTGTCCATTTTCTGATATCATCTTCAATCTCTCTTTTCAGAGTGCCATAGTTTTCAGAGAAGAGGTTTTTGATTTCTTTCATTAGGTTGATTCCTAGGCATTTCGGTTTTTTGGATGCTATTGTGAAAGGAATTATTTGCCCTATTTCTCTCTCAGTGAGTCTGTCATTTGTGTAGAGGAAAGCTATTGATTGTTGTGTGTTGACCTTGTAATCCGCTACTTGACTGAATTTGGTTATTAAGTCTAGAAGACTTTTGGTGGAGTTCTTGGGGTCTTCTAAATAGAGTATCATGTCATCTGGAAGTAATGACAATTTGACTTCTTCATTTAATATTTTTATTCCTTTTATTTCTTTCTCTTGTCTAATGTTTCCAGAACTATATTGAACAAGAGTGGTGATAGTGGACATCCTTGTCTTGTTCCTGATTTTAGTGTGAAGGATTTCAGTTTTTGACCATTTAGTATGATACTGGCTGTTGGTTTTTCAAAGATGGCTTCTATCAGTTTCAGGTAGAGACCATTTATTCCAATTTTTTGTAGGGTTTTTCTCATAAATGCATGTTGGATTTTGTCAAATGCTTTTTCTGCATCTATGGAGATAATCACATGATTTTTGACCTTGGCTCTATTGATATAGTGCATTACATTGATTGATTTGCATATATTGAACCATCCCTGCATCCCTGGGAGGAATCCCACTTGATCAGGGTGTATGATCTTCTTGATGATCTTCTGCATTCTGTTTGCCATTATCTTATTAAGGATGTTTGCATCTTTGTTCATTACTGAGATTGGCCTATAGTTCTCCTTTTCGGTTGGGTCTTTCTCTGCTTTGGGGATCAAGGAGATGCTTGCTTCCAGGAATGAATTTGGGAGTATTGCTTCCCTTTCAATTTCATTGAAGAGTTTCAACAGTAGTGGCAGTAGTTCCTCTCTAAATGTCTTGTAGAATTCAGCAGTGAAGCCATCAGGGCCTGGGCTTTTCTTAGTTGATAAGTTTTTAATTATATTTTCAATTTCATTGGTTGATATTGGGTTGTTTAGAATTTTTAGGTCTTCTTCATTCAACTTTGGTAATTCATATGTATCTAGGAATCTGTCCATTTCTTCTGTGTTGTCCATCTTATTGGCGTATAGGTTCTGGAAGTAGGTATTGGTGATCCTCTGGATTTCTGCTGGGTCTGTTGTCATTTCACCGTTTTAATTCCTAATTGCATGGATTTGGGCCTTTTCTTTCCTTTTTCTGATAAGGTTGGCTAAAGGTTTGTCAATTTTGTTGATTCTTTCGAAGAACCAACTCTTGGCTTCATTGATTTTTTGTGTTGTTCTCTTAGTCTCCACTGCATTGATATCTTCTCTGATCTTTATAATTTCCTCCCTTGTATGAGGTTTGGGGTTGTCCTGCTCTCCTTTTTCTAGAAGCTTGAGGTTCAGAATCAGGTTGTTTAATTGGGCTCTTTCTGTTTTCCTAATATGCATATTCACTGCTATGAATTTCCCTCATAAGACTGCTTTCATTGTGTCCCATAGATTCTGATATGTTGTATTCTCATTGTCATTCAATTGAAGGAGCTGTCTGATTTCTTCTTTAATTTCCTCTGTGACCTATTGGTTATTTAGAAGTGTGTTGTTCAATTTCCATGTGTTTATGAAATTTTTTGAGTTTCTTTTGCTATGGATCTCCAATTTCAATCCACTATGGTCTGATAATATACAGGGGATAGCTTCAATTCCTTTGCACTTACTTAAACATGTTCTATGAGTGAGTATGTGGTCTATTTTGGAGAATGACCCATGTGCAGCTGAGAAGAATGTGTATTCTGATTTTGTGGGGTGGAAGACTCTGTAAACATCTGTTAAGTTCATTTGTTCTAGAGTTCAATTGAGTTCTAGTATTTCATTACTTATTTTTAGTCTAGTTAATCTATCTCTTTGTGACAGTGGGGTATTGAGGTCCCCCACTACAATTGTGTTAGTACATATATGACTTTTCATGTCTGTTAATATTTGTTTTATATAGTTGGGTGCACTAGTGTTTGGTGCATAGATATTTATGATTGTCATCTCTTCCTCTTGGATTGTTCCCTTTACAAGGATGTAGTGTCCTTCTTCATCTCTCTTAATCAGTGTTGGTTTGAAATCTACTTGATCTGCAAAGAGGATACCTACTGCTGCTTTTTTTCAGGTTTCTGTCACATGGAGTATTGTTTTCCATGCTTTAACTTTCAGTCTATGAGTTTCCTTTTGAATGAAGTGTGTTTCTTGTATGCAGCATATTGTTGGATTTTGCTTCTTGACCCATTCTGCCAGTCTATTTCTTTTGATTGGTGAATTGAGACCATTAACATTGATGGTTTTAACTGAAATGTATTGACTTGTCCTTGCCATGACTTTTTCTTTTTGTTGGGTTCTCCCTCTTTACATTTAATTTCTTGTCCTGCCAGATGGGTTCATTCTGCTTTGCTTCCTGGGGTTGTGATCCTCAATGTCTGCTCCTAGGCTATTGTGTAAAATTCTTTGGAGGGCTGGTTTGGTATTCATGAAGTTCCTCAGGTGCTCTTTGTCATGAAAGTATCTTATTTCGCCATCCATTTTGAAAGATAGTTTTTCAGGGTACATCAATCTGGGTTGGAGGCTGTTTTCTTTTAGGGCTTGGAATATGTCACTCCAAGCTCTTCTCACCTTGATGGTTTGTGTTGAGAAGTCTGCTGTGATTCTGATGGGCTTTCCTTTGTTTTTGATTTGTTTCTTTTCTCTAACTGCTTGTAGAACTTTGTTCTTCCATTGAGTTTCTGGAATCTTAACAATTATATGCCTATGTGTAGTTTTTTTTGATCAAGGCTATTTGGAGTCCTATATGCCTCACTTATCTGTATGTCAAGCTCTTTTCCCCTGCTTGGGAAGTTTTCTGCCATTATTTCTGTGAAGAGATCTTTTATGTCATCTGCACTCTCTCCTGTTTCTTCACTGACTCCAATCAGTCTTATGTTATTATTCTTTGCATCATCTAGCAGCTGCTGGATTGATTTCTCATGTTCCCTTATAATTTTGAAGCAATCTTTCTTTTCCTGGTCACTAATTGCAATCTTATCTTCTATATCTGAAATTCTGTCCCCACGTTGTCTCATTCTGCTGTGTAGACTTTCAGTGGAGTTTTTCATGTCCTGGAAATCTGTTTGCATCTGTTTTATGGATTCCATTTGTTTCCTATGTTGGGATTGCATCATGTTCCTCAGCTCCTCTCTAGATTTATTAATCATGTCTTGTACTAGGGGTACAGTTTTTCCTGTTATCTGATAAATTATTTCTGATTTCACTTTTTCCAGATCCCCTTTTGTTGCCAGTTCAGTGGGTCCAGGTGGTTGAGTATCAGAGTGTTCCATCTCATTTCCCTTTGGGGTTGCTGTAGATGATCTGGAAGTCTGGTTTTGAGACTTATTTACATGTTTTCTCATTTCGACGGGGTGGGGGGGCTGTTGACGCTTGCACGGATTACCTCCTCTGAGCTGGGGGAAGTGGGACAGGGGCCAGGAGCAGTGGTAGGGATGGTGGCCCAAAAGCCCTTTCCTGTGGGCTGGGAGCAGAGGGAGGGATGGTGGCTGGGAAGCCCCTTCCTCTGGACCAGGAGCAGTGGGATGGTGGCTCAGAAGCCCCTATCTCTGGGCTGGGAGAGGTGGGAGGGATGGTGGCCCAGAAGCCCCTTCCTCTGTGCCAGGAGCAGTGGGATAGAAGGTGGCCCAAAAGCCCTTTCCTCTGGGCTGGGAGCAGAGGGAGGGATGGTGGCTGGGAAGCCCCTTCCTCTGGACCAGGAGCAGTGAGATGGTGGCTCAGAAGCCCCTATCCCTGGGCCGGGAGCATCAGGACTCAGTACCGTGCTCTTGTGGTCTGGTGTCCTCTGCGTCTTTGTAGTGTGGAACCAGGTGGCTGTACAGAGAAGCAGGGGTTGGGGGGTCCAGTGGATTGTTGCCAGGGTGCGGGGTGATTCAACGTCTTCTTTGCAACTCAGGACCTCGGTAGGTCATGTGCAGACGTGCCTGTCTGCAGAGGGCTGATTCAGCATCTTCTGCGGGACTCAACTTTTTTGTTTTTTCCGGTACTGGGGATCGAACTCGGGACCTTGCACTTGCAAGGCAGGCCTGGCACCACTGAGCTAAATCCCTGGCCCTAGAGACTTTTTAAAGAGCTGGATGAGAGTACATATATATAAATGTGTTCTAAACCATTGTTTAGAACAGTGGTTGGCAAATTGTGTCCTGTTGGTTAAATCTGACTCATTGCTTTTTTTGTAAACAAAGTTTTATTTGAACACAGCCACATCCATTTCTGACATATTTCCCATGACTGCTTTTGTGCTATAACAGCTGAGTTAAGTAGTTGTGACAGAGTTCACATGGCCTGAAAAGCATAAGATATTTACTATTTGGCCTTTTTACTGACAAAGTATGCTGACCTCTGGTATAGAATAATTAGCTTAATTTCAACACTCATGTCCAGGACCACATGTATTGGTTTTATCTTTGGGGGAGTTAGAACATAATAATGAAGGGCTATAACTTTATTTATTTATTTATTGTACTCAACCTGGTAGTTTACTAATTCTACTGTCATACACTGGCAACCTCTTTAACATCTAGAAAGACTAGGTGTAAATTAGGACTCCTTTGTTCTTTATATACACAGGAAAGTAAAACAAAATGCACAGACGTAAGGGACAGGGGTCAATCTTGCTTCACCTAAACCACACTGCTTTAGAGTCCTTTGTACTTTCTTTTCCTCCTCCTTCTCTGAACTAGCACAAATATGTCTACTGCTCAGATCAATGGTTTGATCGTTCCATTTCCTAAAGAGAGTATTCATTTTAACAGAAGGTTATCTACAAAATGTATTGTTTACTACCTCTGGTTTTAACATACTTTGTGTACTTCTAAACATCTAGAAAGACTAGATGTTTCAAATATGGACTCAAGTTTGTGCACTATGTATACAGTAGTGTTGAATAAATTACACACATGTAACAATGGTTATATCTGAAAGTGCCTTCTAAGTAGGCGCATTCTGGCCTAGAATCTTTCATTTCTTCCCATTTATTCTTTCCTTGTCACATGTGATAGAGGCACATATGCCATTCAAATGTGATTTTACAATTACACTTCCAGAAATACTTTTCAGAAGACAGCCTTTCTATGAATTTTAACACAAAGTATACAAAATGTGTTAGTTTCCCAACTCTACTTTTGTCTTACATTGCCAACCTCTTTAATATCTAGAGACTGGATATTATAAAATTAGGACTCATGTGTCCAGTAGATACACTATATAGAGAGTATAGTAAAGTTAAGTGAAATGCGTGTAACATAAGAGCAATGTCAGCTGAAATTTTCTACCATACACTTAACAAAACACCTTTCACAATTTCTTGTGTTCCACCTCCTTCAACCCAGTGACCAAGTACAGACAGTATACTGTTCAGAGTGGTTTAACCATTCTATTTGCAAACATAGTATTTCTTGTCCATTTTTAAAGCTATTTACAAAGTGTTATTCTACTACTTCTACTTTTAAATATATCAAGCACTTCTGCATATCTAGGACTAGGTTATTCTATAGTCTGCTATTGTATAGGACTGATAAAACTGTACATATAGTAATGGTTGTAATCTGAGGTATCTTCTACATATGACAATTTTGGTCTCATTTCTTTCTCTCTGTCTTCAACCCAGTGGACAAGCACAGGAATATGTAATGTTAGAGATGGTTGAATCCAAAATTCATTTACAGAGGACAAGCTTTTCTGTGTATTTTGACACAGGTGTACAAAATGTGCTAACTTTACTATTTTGTCATACACTGGCAACTTCTGCAACATTTAGGGACTTGATGTTCAAAATTTGGACTTATTTGTCTGTTATATACACTATATACACAGCAAAACAAAACTCACAATACATACAGAAAAATTATGCCTCAAAATGTCCAAGTACAAATGCACTAACATAATACCTTTGCAATTGCTTCCCTGCTACCTCCTCCAAACGACTGAACAAGTGAACTGAACAAGTAGACAGTACCATATTGGTCAAGAGGTGGTTTAACCATTCCATTCCCATTGACATTTCATATGAACTTTAGCAAAAAGATATTTACAAAGTGATATTTTACTACCTCTACATTTAACATACGTTGGACACTTCTAAACATCTAGATAAGACTAGATGTTTCAAGTAAGGACTCAATTTGTCCGTTATATATACACAGCAGTCTTGATCAAACTGTGTACATGTAACAATAGTTGAAAATGTCTTGAAAATATGAGCATTTTAGTCTAGAACCCTTCCTTTCTCCACTAGCCCAGTGGGCTAAAATGGTCTCATTTTCAGAAGACAATCTTTCCTGGAATTTTAATACAAATTGTACAAAATCCGTTAGTTTACTAACTCTACCTTTATCAAAACTGGCAAACTCTTTAACATCTAGCAAGACTAGATGTTGTATAAGGTCTCATTTATCCTTTACATACCCTACATACCCAGCAAAGTAAAAACCCACAGACATAAGGGACCATAGTAACTTGCCTTGCTATAAGTGCACTAGCACAGCGCTCTGCATTTCCTTCTTTTCCTAGAACCAGTGCATAAACAATGTGTACTACTCAAGAGGGGGTTTGCCTACTTCCCCTACAAAATAACACTTCATGTGAGTTCTAACGAAAAGAAATTTACAAAATGTGTTAGTTTACTACTACTACTTTTTAACATGTATCAGGCACTTGAGAATTATCTTAAAAGATCAGATGGCTTAATAAAGTACTTAGCATTGTCAATCATATATATATCTGTGTGATGAGGACTAAAATGCACACACAAAACAATGGTTACAATACAAACAACGTCTTCTACATGTAACCAGTCTGGTACTGGACATTCTTCTGTCTTCCCTGAGTCCTCTAACTCACAGAACAAATGCCGACAAGAATCACCCCTAGTGTCGCTTCTCCAGGTGGTCTACCCAACTTCATTTCAAAGTCACTTTCAGAAAACGTTTCTTTTCTATCATTTTTTAAAACAAACAGGAGTTTCCAAGACATGTGGTTTTTCTAACTACTTTATCATATGTCAGCAACTTCTTTACATGTATATTGCCCGCATGCAGCAAGTTTTCTTTTAAAAGGTTGGAGGAATGTTAAGAGCAGCTTTTTCATATTATATACACAGGCCTTCTGAAAACAGCCAGTAAATCTTCCCCAAAGATGGTGGGCATTTCCAATTAGCTAAACGTGGAATGTTCCTTTAAGTTTCTCTCTTTGGCAGCTGCTCATGGCCCGCCAGCCTTTCCACCCGTCCTCGGCCTGAGCTCCTTCACCTTCCAGGGAGGGTGAGGCCTTTATTCGTCCTCATCGCAAGGAGGTGCAGTCTCCTCCACAACTGAACACAGCGGTCACCTCAGGACCCGGATCTGCGCAGTTCTAGGGCCAAAAGTGGCCGAGCTTTCGGACCCGCCTTCTCCAGCCCTTGATGTAACCCATTCTGCTGTGGTCCGGAGGCGCCATTCTTCTCACCACGCCTCGCTGCAGCCTCTGCAAGGCGCCACGTCCTCTACTGCTGGAGGGGGCTTTGCCAAGGCCAGCAAGGCTGGACAGGGACACCCTTCCACCTGAGGGGTTCAGGCTCTGAGGCCACCGCCGCCATCAGGTCATCAAAGTGGAGAAGGGGAGCGGTTTGCCTGTTCTTCAAAGCCTGAGCCCAGCCAGTGGGCAGCCACAGCTAGGGATGGAAGAGGCTGCAAGGCAGAGGCACGGCCCATCCTCGGGCCTCCCAGGTCACCCGCCGCCATCGGCGGGAGGACCTGGAGGACCCTGGGGAAGCAGACCTCGCTCTGTTTCTCACTGCACTCTGCCGGAACTCAAGGGCTATAACTTTAGACTCAGATCTGGATTCAAAATCCAGTGTTACCATTTATTGGCCATAAAACTTTGGGCAAGATACCAAACTTTTCTATAGTTTCTTAATTAAAAAAATGGGAGAATAGCTTCACTGTATTAATCACTTTCCTGCTGCTGGGACAAAACACCCAACACTTACAACTTACAGGAGGAAAGACTTACTTTGGCTCGTGGTTCAGTGGGTTCACTCCATGGTTAATAGGCTCCAAGGTAGAAATCGCATGGCAGAATGGTATGCTGCAGGAAAGCTCTACCGCAGGGCAATCAGGAAGCAGAGGGAGAAAGGAGGAGTGCAAATGAGAATACACCCTTCCAAGTCACACCTCCAGTGACCCATTCCTTCTGATGAGGCCCTACCTCTGATCATGAGACTTTAGAGGACAGTTTAGATGTAAACTATAACAATAAGCAAATTAAGTAATATTCAAAAGATATTTATGCCAGTGTCTGGCACATGGTGATTGCTAAATAGATGGGTGTATTTTCTGCACTGAGCCCTTATTTCATGACTGTTGTTATTGCTGGTATTTTCTTGAAATGAGGCTGCTGCTCTGTTCACTCAGTTTTTATGAATCTCTACATCTCCTAGCTCTGCCTTATGGACCACATGTTAACACTCTGTCCACTGTTTTGTTCCTAGAACTAACCATAAATACCCCCTGTATTTTTGTTGCTTCTTTCATACAGCCATTATCCCTTTTCAGGTAGGATCTGCTAGTCCTCCTAGACATAGTTAGGTCAGTGGAGAGAAGTTTAGAGTCTTTTATCTCATAGAAGTAGCAAGATTGGATAGCAACTGAGAGATACGTAGGGAGAAAAAGTTTCTGAGGTTCATTTGCAATTCCAGCTGGGATAACCAGGTGAATTGAGATACCATTAGTAAGGGCTGAGAATACCAGAAGCAAGTGTACTTTGTCTTCTCAAAGAATATACTGTATCTTAAAGAGGTGTAACCATCATTGGGATATTGTTTTACAATAAAAATTTAGTACGTGTACAGCTTTACCTAAAAGGCTGGGCTCACAAATGTTGTCCCTCCAAACAATATGTTTATTTAACAAACATTTATATGACCTTATTATCTGTTAGGCATTATGCTAAGTCTTTTGCCATGATTTAATCCTTTACCTTTTTACATTTTTATGAGATAGATGTTATTATTACCATTATGCTGCAAACAAGAAACTGAGGCAAAGAAGAGTCAGCTAATTTGCTAAGGTCACATAGCCAGTATGATCTTTTTATAAAATCTTCATATTGCATTAATATCTGGCTGACACTGAACAGATCCCAGAGAATTCCATGTATCACCCAGAGCAGGGCTGGGCTTGGTGTTAGACTCCAGGTGAAGTATGAGGAGGTGCCAAGAGAAATGCTTTGAACAATTTCCTCCAGCAGTTGTAAAATTGATGAAATAGAATAATTTATGGTTGCTTTACTGAATAATTTACCAACCAAATCATTCACAGAAGCAATAAGATACGAAATGGGGAAACATGGAAGAAATGAATTAGAGCCAGAGAAGGATCAATAAGAACCCATGAGTGCCAGGGATGGGGCCCTTGGCAACTCTGCTGGGCTCACCTCTGACTTCAAAAGGCAAAGCGTGATAGATTCCTGAGCTGGCTGCTTTCTGTGCAAGTGCTGCCTGAGAGGTACCTCCACTTTCAGTGGATCTGACTGTCTTTTTCTCACTCATGCATTCTCTAAACGGACAGCAAAGTAACCCTTGTCTAGGATGCAGAGCAGATCTAGGTATGAGAATTCTCATTCAAATCCTAGATTCTACTGCATCCTTGTTGCAAATTGCATGACTTCTAAGAATGATCATCTGAAGAACATTGCATAATTGACAAAGGATTTTGCATGTTATCTCATTTAATTCACCCAACTATTATCAATATCAATGTTGTATTGTAGAAATGAGAAACAAGGTACAAAGAATGCAAGTGGTCCTCTTAGGGTCTCAACAAGGTGAACATCTGACTTCAAATCCCCCTCTCTTTTCACTCTAGCCCAGGTGCCTAAGGCTCATAGACCTCAGTGGAAGGAAGACAAGATGCAAAGCCAAAGAACCAGCTCTCTGTGATAACCACTTCATTAATTTTAGTCATCTTGCATTCTTTATCCCATTTGTTCTCCTACGTGGACATCTGTGTAAAACAATTTGGGAAACAAAGGCATTTTCTGTGTAGTGTTAACTCCAGATTAAATGGCCATTCTGAATGCTCATCTTTCTAATCTTATTCAGTGCTGTTGCCATGGGCACTTTTGCTGCTCCCTAGGCTTTCATGGTAACTTATCTTAATTGACTCTGAAGAAACCAGTGATCAGCCCAAGAGAAATAATGTCAGCTTTAGCATCCACTCAGATAAATAAGTAGCCAGAAGAGATTTTTCTAGAATAGCCTTACAGAAGTTCTCACTGTCTTGTTTAGACAGTCTTTAGAGAATAGTACTAAAGAAATCATTAAGCCTAATTTTCTACTTCTAACAGTTGAGAGTCCAGATGATTATTGCACAATAGCAATACTAACTATGCACTGTACATCAATTTACAACTCAAAAAGTGCTTGATTTAGAAATGAAAGATCCAACTTCCCTCTGATTCTTAGGACCTTTGCTGAGAGACAGCCTTGTGAGCAGTCTTGTCACTGTACTGACATAAATTGGTTATGATTTAGTGCATCAGATTTCTTTGCTTTTTTTAGCAATTAAATGGAATCTACTTTTGGTTCAGCTATGCATTGCAGTAATATTTAAACATCATAAAATTCCCTATCAATGTCTTACAGCTCATTCAGTCACATTTCATTGACTATCTAGCTTGATTGCAAACAAATTAATTCAGTACCAATGGTTACGAGATATTAATATTGACAAGGTAAAGTATACTCTCATGGATGATATGAGAAAGAGAACATTTGTTTTAAGATAACTGGATTTACATACAAATCATGAGGTCATGGCTAGCTCAGAGTTTCACAATGAGATTAGTGCTGAAATAAAAACTCAGATTTCTATTATACATGTTCAGAATTCCGCTAATACAAGTTCAGCAAATGTTGAGTATCAAGACATCATCACCCATTTCTTCTTGTAGGTGTTCCATGGTTATTGGCCATATTCCAACCCATTGCCTTTGACTCTTTGCTCTGAAGATGAGAGCTTAGCAAGAGAGAATTCAGTATTGCTCACAGTTGTTCCCACTGCCAAACTGAGACACCATGGAGGAAACTGCAGTTTTGTGCATGTGACATTTTGCCCCCATTTTGAGCAGCTGATATGTACTTAAATGCCCAGAAATTACATAATTTGAGTGAGAAATAATATTAAGTATTTTCTTTTAGGACAAAAGATTATTGGGAAGTTATTCTCTCAAGCTTGCAGATTGTTAACCTTCATTATATCTGTAAGGCTATTCTATTTTTGCTGTATTGTGAGAAACTAAATTCAGAATTGAATTATTAGTCATATGTAAATAGTTTTCTCCCAATATATTTTAGGTTGCCCTTAATTAACTTTTCGTAAGGTTTCCATTTTAGGAATAATGCAGGAATATATTTTTTCTGAAGTGTTCAAGCACTATAAGAGAGTATGGGTTTAAAATATAGCAAGTGAAGGCCAGGGATTTAGCTCAGTGGTTCTGCCACCTGCCTCGAAAGTGAAAGGTCCCGAGTTCGATCCGCAGTACCAAAAAAGAAAAAAATATAATAAGTGAAAATCCACTGGCTCTCTTAATGTAGGCCAGTTTATGTCACAGTAATGCTCCATTTCAATGGCACATAAAATCAAAGTTGCATTTCATTCTTGTGCTGTATGTTCACTCTAGGTTGACTAGGAGCTCTGCTCCACTACTGCTTAAGCACTTGCCCAGTATGTCAAGGCTGTCTATGATGGTCCCTACATCTGATACAACATGGTGCATGATGCACTGGGTCTTAAAGCTTCTACCTGGAAATTACATGTTCCCTCTTAGCCATTTTTCATTGGCCTGAACAAACCCTGTGACTGTCCCTAACATCACAGCAGCTGGTGCACTAATACCCTTTATAGAGGAAAGGAAACAAGATTTGTTGGATAGCATCAATGACTATTGTTATGACTTTCAGTCTGCAAAGGGTAGCCTCTTCCCACTGCACTTCCAGAGTCTTAAATCAAAATTATTTAAATTGATAGGACTCTTCAGTTCTCTGACATCTGGTAGAACAAGACTCTTCTTGATCATTTAAAAATATTGAGAGGGTACTTGCATATTGATAAAAATCAGAATAATGTTTTTTCACGTTAACATTACAAAGCCTTTGAGAACGATGATTGGAAATGCTTTAAATTCATGCATTAATTTATAGAGTATTGGTTTCTTTGTAAGATTGAGTCTTTAGCACATGAGGTTATTTTCCTGTAATTTTGCTTTAGCTCTTTCTCATGTATTTGTAACAGCACTTGTGTCTATTTTTAAATTTTCTTTTTTAACACAAAAGATATTTTTAAGTGATATGAAGTAACTAAATATGCAGGATTTCCAGACTTTCAGTGTGTTACTTATTTTTAATTTTATATTACTGAATAAAATCAGACATCAGTATGTGTGATGTCTTATTCTTTAGAATTTATTAACCTTTCTTTACTGCTTTAATATGTTCTATTTTTGAATGGCTTGTTTTAATTAGATTTTAAATTTATCATTAGACTCTTGTACCTACCAGTTTCTCATATTTTGAAATATTTTAATATTTTCTACATTATTTTCATGTTTAGTCTACCACCTTTTTTTTTTGGTATCGGGAATCAAACTTGTGACCTTGTGCTTGTGAGGCAGGCTGTGGAACCACCGAGCTAAACCCCTGGCCCCTCTTTTTACTGAAAAACATATCGAATGTTTCTTTCATTCGTTTGTTTCTAGATGACATAACATCTAATTGGTTATTTCTTTTTGTTATCAGCTTTGGATCCAGTGAACGTAGTCTTTTGAAATTTTTGTGATTCTTATTTGTGCCCTTATAGTTAAGACTCGGTTTCAAGAATTATAAAAAAAGCTTTTTTGTTTGTTAGTTTAAGGTTTTAAAAATCTCTCATTTTTTTCATGCACAATCACACGCACAATTTCAGGTCAAGCTTTTCTACTGAGTTATTAAACTCTCCTATATTCCTGCTAATATTTGTCTACTCTTACTAGCAGAAGAATTTTCAAATCTGTGTTTTTCAGTCCCTTTATTTAAAAAAATTTCCCCTAAGTACTTTTATTCCATATTGTTGATTAATAGATATTAATTAATAGATATTATAACATTTTTTATTTTATATGTTATCACAAAATATCTCTTTACAATTTTGCTTTTGACTCTGTACATTTTGGGTCCACATGAAGTTTTTCCGTAACTTCTTTCCAGTTTTTCACCCTAATTTGATTTATCTTCTTCCACTTTCATAAGTTTTAATTTTTGTGTGACATTCTATTTTAAATATGTCTCTCATTAATGGCATGGAACTGTATTTTAAAACTTTATTCCTTTTAAAACATTATGTTAATGGTCTCATTTTAATAAGAAAGTTTAATCCATTTACATTTACTGTTATTCGCCTCATATTTTATGCTTTTTTCACCTTTTGCCCCCTCATTCATTGGGCATATCTATGTTGAAATTGAAAGAGTTTCCTTAGTTCCAGTTTTCTTTTTGGTTTTGGAATTATGATTCAATATCTGTTTTCTTGTACCTAGTATGTTTAAATATTTAATGCACATTTTGAAGCTCAGATTTTTATCATTATTTGAAGTTAGTCACTGAACTTCTCTCAGAACTTCTCTCAGAAGTTCAGAACTTTCACTGAAAGTTATGAAACAAAAAATTTTTAATTCTTCTTACCATGTAGTAATCTATTATATTAATTCCATATTTTCATTGTGCATGAAATATTGTTTCAAAATAACCTTAATTTTTCACAAAAGTTCCATCGTTTTTATCATGTAATTCATTTAAAAAATTGTCTGCAGTGTATGTTTGTCTAATTCAGACCACATTTTTGGTAAGTCATCTATCTATATTCTTGCATGACAAAATACGTCAGTTTTTCCCCATTTCTTTGTTGTCCTTGTGTTGATACACTAATTTAACTGTGTCTTGAATTCTAAGGTCCAATAATTTCCCCTTGAAACTTCAAACATATTGCTTCTCATTTGTAGTAATTATCTAGTGTTGCTGATAAAGAATCAAACGTGAATTTACTATTATAGAAGAGACCTCTGCTAGTTTCTTTTAAAATTTTATGTTTTTGTTGTTACCTGTGGAATTTCAAAGTTTTACTAGAATGCGTTTCACACAAGTCATTTTAAAATTTGCTTACTTGTTACTTGGAGTGCTTTTTCAGTATGAAGACCCATGATTTTCTTATACCAAAGACATTTTTCCTGATATTACCTGACAAGTGAACCTCCCCTTTGTGTCTCTATGCTTTAGAACTCTTACTGAGTAGAAACTGAGATTTCTAGATTACATTTTGCACCGTACCTTTCTTGTATTAAGTGTGTTATAAAACCACAGTTTCAAAATACCTTTAGCAAAGAATAGAATACCTAATTCTTGATAGGTTAGTGAAGGAAGAATTCATAGATTGTGGAGCATATTAAGTGTACCTTGCAGACAGATTCAGGTTATTTTAGCTGGAAAAAAGATTTAGTGTGAAAACCATGGCCTGAGCTAGGGTTTGGCTCCAGAGAGTCACCAGGAATGGTCAGGCTGCTTCACTGCCATAATGGAAATAAGCTGAGAAGTAGAATATGTGTGTGGAAAGATGGCTCCCAGCTCAGCAGGTAGAGAAATGTAGTTTATAAAGTGGACAGTGAGAAGCCATGGGAAAGTTACCATTCATGTGATGCTACAGAAAATTTAGCATGATATTTAGTAAATGAATGAGTGACCCAACTTGGAAGGGAAGGACTAAGAGGGGCCAGAAAGTTCTGGATTTATCATTCTTTCTATCTATCTATCTATCTATCTATCTATCTATCTATCTAACTATCTATCTTTGGTGTTCTGAGACAGAGTCTCATTATATAGCCCAACCTGGCCTAGAACTCATGGGATCCTGCTGAGTGTTGAGATTACAGGCATGCACCACCATCCTTGGCATTTTAATTTAATTTAATTTTGTAGTACTGTGGATTGAGCCCAGGGTTTTTGCACAGAGCTACATTCCAAGCTCTTTTAAAAAAATTTTATTTTATGTTTTATTTTGAGACAGAGTCTTCTAACTCTCTGAATTGCCCAGACTGGGCTGGAACTTGTGGTCCTCCTGGCTCAGCCTTCCAGCATGCTCAGGTTACAGCTGTGCACCACCATGCTGGGCAGGAAATCACATTTTAATTGACAAGTAATAATTATACATGTTTATGGGATACAATGTTATATTTTGATACATGCTTCCATTGTGGAATAATTAAATCAAGCTAACAACAAATCTTTCACATTTAAAATCTACTCTGTTTGAGATTTTGAAATACACAATGCATTGTTGTTAATCAAAGTCACCATCGCTATTGTCTGGGTGCAAGATTATAAGGGTGAGAACAAGGTAATGACATTATTCATGGAAAGGAGAGATTGGACGTGGGAGATGGGAAGGATAGAGAAAGAGATGGAAATATCAGCTACCCCAACTTAAGAAGAGGAACAGTCAGAATGTAAGGGATATAAAAGCAGTCTAAAAGAGGACTTTTTTTGTAGAAAGATTATTCCAATTTTGATGTATTGAGATCTCATTCTCATATCCCCCTGGGATAATTCAATAGTGAGATAGAAATAGAGTATTAGAAATGAGTTTGGAGGCAAATAATTTTTTTTGTGGTACTTGGGATTAAGCCCAGGGCCTTCACACTGAGCTACATCCCCAGCCCATTTTTAATTTTGAGACAGGATCTTGCTAAATTGCTAAGTTGTGCAGAATGGGTTCAAATTTGTGATCCTCCCGCCTCAGCCTCCCAGGGTGTGGGGATTATGAGCTAGGGAAGAATTATTCTTGATTACAGATACCTTCTTATAAGATACAGATACCTTAAATGGTGTAATTCTATGCTCCCTAGGGGCATGAAATCTATTTGGGAGGTCAAGGTAAGACTTTATAGGCAACAGCAAGCAAGAGAATGTGATTTAGGTCTAAACTGTGGGCAACCCACTTTCAGTGTTGTAGGAGTTTAGGGAAAAACGGGTGTTAAAGACTTGATAATAAAGACCCGAGTTGGTCTTTCAAAGGGGGGTGTCAGGTACAGAAGCAGGAGAAGGTGACAGTGCTATCTTTTAGACCTAGGAGGGACCCATATGGCATGGGCACTATGAGTAAGAGTCTCTAGAATTCATTAGTGCCAGTGAAGGAAGGGCAAGGGATGGCCGTGTATGTCTGGGTTTCTGTACTCTGGGCACTGGTTTGGAGTTGCGTATCTGTCGTCCACTCAGTCTGAGTTAGGTCTGCATCTCCCTAAGACTGCAGCTGGCACAGGGCGGCGAGTTTGAAGACAGATGCACAGTGGCACCAGGGCTACGTGTGTCTCTGCAGACAGGATGGTGCTTAATCCCTAGGAAAGCAACATGATGCTAGATTTCACAGAGATCATTCATGCTTTTGCTTCCCAGGGAAGCCTCACATGAGTTCTGCAGCTGTACATCCTCTGGCCTGGCATCAAACAGGTCCAAGAAAAAAAAGTACCTTAAAAAAAAAAAAGGAACAAACTTCAATCTTCCCCCACTTCCCGCAATGTTCTCTTTCTGCTTTCTAGGAAGAGGAAGCAAAATTCACAGCTGATGTCTGATTGTGATGCTGCACCTCCTAAGAGTTCGACTGAGAGATCTGCAAAGCCAGGTTCCTGCTAGGATCTCCTTGGTTCCTGTTGGAAACTTTTGGCCTAACATTCCTTAGCCCCCGCCCCCTCTGGTGATTGTGTAAGCGGATATTCTGGAACCACTTATTGTGCAGATGGACAATTGTCCCCATATGCCTGGACAGCTCCCGCCTGTCTTTCAGGGCTAGCTCAAGTATCAAGGCTTTAAAGGAGCTTTGGCTCTTTGGCCTTCCTGGCCCCCATCCAGGCTCTGCCCTCACTTTGCTCTCTCAGCTGCATTTAAAGCAGTCACCTCTTGTCTGTTCATTGTTGGTGGGATTACCTGAAGACCATGACCATCGGGAGTGGGTGGAGCCTGGTATAGATGTCTCTGGATCCCCAGATCTGAGAACTGGGCCTGGCCATTGTATGCTCCAGTTAGGGCTTGATGAGTGGATGGATGAATTTGGGTGGGGGCATGAACTTGTGACTCTGATACATTTTGTGTCCCCATTCTGTTTGCCAGCAACCTCATTGTATTCAGCAGCCTGAATTTTCTGCTCTAGGTTTCAGTTTTTCTCTCATTTGGCCGATGGAGACTTGGTAGTCAGAGATGTAGGTCTGGGGGCTGAAGGATGCATAATTCAGTGGGTCATAAAAGCGAGAAATGATTTCTCTGTGTGTCTGAATACCTTCCCAACTTTTCACTCCATCACAATCTGAGAAATCCCCCTGCACAGATAGAGGCAGTGTCCACCCCTTGCTGACATTTTCCTTTTCCTCTCCTTGAAAAAAACACCACGTGAAGCTGAGGGGTTCCATTGGCTCCCCTGCTATTAAAACTTTGACATGCTGGCAAAATCTTTGCATGCAAAGTGCTGCTCTTTCACTGTCCTTGAGAAATCCCTGCTTTGCTCTCCTGGGGTCGGAAGTTTGTGAGATGGAAACAGGCAGGCCTGTGAACATGTCAGCAGCAACCCTGAGACAAATGGTGGAACAAATTTCTCCCTATGGGGTTCCATCCAGGAAAATGGATGCAGTGATGTTGTGATTCCTATCATAAGCAGCATCACAACTGAGTCTATTCAAGTACTGACAGCCAGATAGAAAAGAGAGTCTATTTATCTACATAAAGGTCTTGAGGAGCAGAGATTTGGAACTTTGTGTTCTGGGGAGGTGGTAAAAGGTGTTCAAAAGTGAAGCTTTTCATTCAAGAATTATCACACTAAAAAAAATATTCGTGTAACAGTAACAATACATGAGATGATGTACGAATGGATTCAGGCTTCTGTCAAAAAAGCAGATATCATATGTTGATTTGAAGGTCTCAAGTTTTCCTCAACCTGGGATTTCAGAGCTTTCTTGACTAGTGTGAATCCATAAGTGGATCCAGCTTGGTTTTATGCTGTAGCATTAACTTTTCAAAAAGGACAATGTGCTGTTTGCTTATTCATGATGTAGCAGTGTAAAAAGATAATGTATGAGAACATGTTTTGAAAAGCATCAAGTGCTATGCATGAGGATGGTGACAATGACAGCAACACTGATGATGATGATCATGATTTTCAGTGGAAGCTCTGGCCTCTGGCATTTGTTCCCCAATCAGTCCTGTGGAGAGATGAAGGTCAGTAGCCACAGAAATTGCAGCAAAATCCCAGCAAAGCAGGGGCAGGTGTGGAACTGGGAGTGTAGTTGACACTCAAGCAACTCCAGGGAGTGGAAAGCTGAGAGCAGGTAAGACCTTTGCCTCTCTAAGAGAGGTCACCATGCTTGCACCGGGGTCTGGGATGGAGCAGCAGAGGCAAATGGAAGGCTTGACTTGCCTTTTCCGGGGGCTCATGGGTCACTTTGATGGGACACACAGCACCCTGTTCTCCACAGCACGCACACTTTCCCATTGTACGTGTGTTCCATGTGCACACACACAGAGCTCTGTCCACTGATGGGTGCACACTCAACCTTTCTCCTTCATACTCATGACCTGCTCCACAGTTCACACATGCAGCCCCATACATGTTCCTCTTTCTAATCCTTCCCCATGGCCACAGCCCCACATTCCTTATTCATGTACTCCACATCCTTTGTAAATACATATCCGTAGATCTATAGCACCCCATGTACCCCACTCTTAGGAACGTTTACATGTTCTCCTCTGCTCCACCTGCATACTATGTACACACAGACCCCTAAAAACGTGCTCCCATACGTAGTCAATAGCATGTGCCATGGTTTGGTCACACTGTGTTTGGGGAGGTAAGGGGGACTGAGCTAGAGAGACAAGTTAATCTATTTGCATTTACTGTGCTTAATGTTTCTTTTCCCTTCTTTCTTCCCCTCCCACTCTCTCTACCCTTTCCTTGACTATTGATAGAGCAACTTTTTTCATTTTCATAAGCATGATTGGCTTTGCCTACAATGCAAGAATACAGCCCAATTTTTTGTTTATTTACCATTTGGGTTTCTTGAGAAAAATTCATTTGTGGATATATTTGTGCTTATCTAGATGCTCTCATGACCAGATCATCCAATTATCCTAGAGTCTTCAAGTCCACTTGGGATGAGATGACTTTGGATGTCCAAGCAGAAGATGGTATTTCTGTGTCCAGCAGTGTTCATCAGAATTTTCCTCCTCTCTTAGTTGATAAAGGCTGAGGCTGTTCTGAGGATGCTCAAACTCATCGGCCAAGGTCAGGAAAGGGTTCAGCACATGGAGCCAGGTAACTGGCTCTTTATGATTTTTCAGTTGGGAAAAAGAATTGGTTCAAAGACATTGACTATCTCTTTAAGCAGCAGAAGGTACATTTGTTTTGCGATTTCTCTTTAGTAGCTCAGCAAGAAGAGGTGACATTTACAAATGTTGTGGCACTTCTTCTGTCATCTAAATGCATTCTTTGATTTTTGCATAGCCACGAAATTTTTCCTTGCATGCCTTCTTAGGCCAACTGGATCAGAAGTTCTCTGAGAATACAAGAGGACCTCCTGCTTCTTGCACTTTCCATGGTGAAGAGCTCAAGCTGGTGCTGATTACAGTGGATGCCCATGGAACCCCGGTGGATTTTGTCCTGTGGCTATAAACTAACACCTCTGGAAGACAGAAAGAAAAGACTTGGGAATAAAGGAATCTAACACAATTCTAATGTATTTTTGTAGATGAATCATGCCCCACAGTTTCACACCCACGGCTAGACCCTGCGTAGATGGGCTCAGCCTTGCCAGACACACACAGGTTTCAGAGGGTCAAAGAGAGGAACAAGGTGGTCATTTACAAATGGGACACAGAGATGCAAATGGTGAGACTTCAGGGACACAGCTTCCTGCTTCCTATTTTTTGTTCTTTTCTCATTTTTGCCTCTGTTTGAGTTTTCACCAGCCCCCTTCCTGTGCCTCTTCCTCCTCTCCCTCCTCCCTGGATCCTACCACTTGGCCCTCATTCCGGGGGGGCTGCTAGCTTCTTTCCATTTGTCAATCCATAGCAGGCAACTTTTACCTTTCTCTAATCTCTCCCCATATCAGCCAACCAAAGTCTGCTGTGATAGTCAACCTTTACTGGAAGTCAGAGGCGTAGAGAGGAGGAAGGGGTTTACGGATGAAGAAGACTGCACAGAAGAATGAAATCCCTGAAAATTTCAAGTCAGATTGGACTGGGAATTTCTTATATGGGCCGTGTTTCTGGTAGGCTCCTCCCCCGGGCTGTGGCTCTCATGGGTGCTTTTGCCTGAAGGAAAGTGTGTTTTTTCTTTGGGGTCACATAATTAGCTTAATTTGAACAGAATTCTAATCCCATCAAACTCAGCTACTTTTCCTCAGGAACCATGTGCTCAGCCTTTCCTAGAGGGGCTGCGCCTGCCTCCCACACATCTTTGAAGCGCTCTCATTTTCCCCATTTGTGTCTGGAATCCTTTTCCCTGATCGAGGCCTGTGGGCAGCTTTCCAGGGTCTCACACACCAGCCAGCTGCACAGAGTTTATTGTCACATTGTCTCAGTCTGCTCAGGCTCTGCCCAAGCGGCATCATCCTTTGCTACCCCAAATGACTCGTCAACACTTAACTTCTCCATTTTTCCAAACACCTTTGAGAGTTACTTCTGACAGCCACATGAAATAGAAATGACTACAATTAGGTTTGCGTATTAAGAGGCAATAGCTTTTTTTTTGATTGTTCTACAGTTATGTAGAAACAGCCCATTTTAGAAAACAGAGGCTCAGTGAAACTCAATAGCTTTCGTAGTTAATTATGATACTGATTACTAATAAAGTATGGAGCTGGAATTGGAAATGAGGGCCATGGGCTCCAAGTCCCATTACTTGCCCATTTGGAGTACGCATTGTAGGAAAATACCAGCTTTGAGTCAGCTGATACCCTAGGCTGCAGCTCATTAAGCATCAGGAGGAAAGCAGGCAGCTGGTACTGCACTGGCCTCACAGCTGGACACTGAGGGGACACTGGGATGGATTCAAGGGCTACCTGCTTTCTGAAGGAGGAATGATGAGCCCAGCCTTTAACTCCACGCAGAATATCAGCTACCTCTGACTGCCTGCTTCCCTGGCTTTGCAGCGCACAAGGAAAGAGCAACAGTACTCAAGGGAGCTTCCAAGTCAGCAGCATGCCTTAAATCTTAGTGGCCTAATGACGTTCATGGCTAAACACTGTCACAAGGAAACACTCAGTTAAATAACTAACTGCAAAGAAATGTGCCTAAGGAATGTGGAACCTGAAACACATTTGCAAAGGGAACCTGAGCAACAAAAATTAAATGAAAAGAAAACAATCTGTCCAGTATTTTTGAGACTCTGATACTTGGCACTAGCACTCAAAGAAAGAAGAAAAAGAGTGAGATTGAAGTACCTTGGATACATAAAGAAAGCTTTTGAGCCAGGATGAAATTCCAGCTGGTTTTATTAAAAGATTTTGTAGGAACCCACAGGGACACGCTGAGACCGTTTTCATCTTGGTTCGCCTCAAATGGCCTCTCATCTCATCACACACTGATTAGTAGATTTTTTGAGCTTTGACTTCTTATTTATCTAATACAGACTCTCAGAAGGACAGGGCAAGGGATGTATAACTCCTTCTGTGAGTGACACCACAGCGCACCCGAGAAATCAAGCTTTAGAAATGCTCTTTCATGAAGATGACTCTGGGAGACACTAAAATAAAGCTGCTTTTGTTTTTCACACAAATCATTTTACAGTCATTCTTACCCTCAAACTTTAATACCCTTACTTGCTTTATAATATTTTAAACTTTCTATTGAAGCCAAAAGTTTTCCTCTGGATGATCAATGTGTAGCCCTAATTATCTGTAAAGGAGAATGAGAAGGGTCGGAATGTGGAATCAGCCAACCTTGGGATTGGACCGTCATTGAGTTGTTCTGTTTTACATAATTTACTTGAACTTTGCTTTTGCATTTGTAAGATGAGGATAACAACACTTATCTAATAGGATCGCTTCAAGGATGGAAATTACAAGTTTATGTAAAGGGTCTCAAATACCGCTTGGCTTAGGGTGAGCGTTGAAATGGTTATTTTCTTCCCCTTTCAGTGATCATTACTTATCACTGACAATTTGCTCTTCTGCACAATATTTTGAGAACATCAAAGGCAACCAGATGACCTTTTAATGAAATTTAATTTATTCCTACATTTACTTTTTAAATCATTATTTATTTTCAGTCATGATAAGTGGAGTGAGCCAAAGTAAAACTTGCTTGCTATGGTAATTTCTTCAGTCCTGAGACTTTGATGCCTTTAACTTTCAGGTAAAGAATTCCAATGTTTTCAGAATGTGCAGGAGTCTGATTCAAACCTATGCAGGTAAACAAAAAAAAAGTTAACATAGGATTCTGTTGCCAGTTGACTGACAGATTTTATTTGTAACACTGGTGAATATATTTCGAGCATACTTGCTTATATGATATATTGCATGCATGGTGCTGTTTATCTCAGTAGTCACTGGCACTGATAAGAGGTAGTAAATATCCCTCTTGGTTGTTCTCATTTACGTTTGATTTGTATTGACTGACTTGATGTAATTATTAATAAAACTTTCCCTTATCCTCAGAAGTGTTCCAGGAGATGATAAAAGTGTTTGTATGATATATTGCATGGCCAGCCTAGTAAGGTATCTCCTCTCAGTACAGTGGTTATTGTGGCTCCTTTTGAAAGGTTCTGGGAAGTCGTTGCCTTGACCATTTCCTGTCAGGGCCTGGGATTCCACTGTCTAGGCCTCTGGCACAGCAGGAGCCGGGCTATCCAAGGGGCTGCTGTGATGAATGGAAAGACGCAGGGCAGCCAAGGCTGGAGGGGTCAGATAATGGATGTCCAATTCTGCAGGACGTACTGATGTTAACAGTTCCACCCCTAACTAGTTAAAGATCAGCTTTATGAAAAATGACTTTTCATTTCCAACCTATAATGAACATAAAATTGTGCAAAGATGGATGGGATGGTGCTTTGTGTAATCCTTGATGAAACTGGTTGGAGAAATAAAACCATTTGTCTCTTCTGTTCGGCAGGGCCTTGTTATATAAAATAGCTGTGTAATCATCTTAAACCAGAACAGACTAGAGGGGCCAAGGGACAGAAACTTCTGAGTCTTATGTTCCTGTCATCCACAGCTGCTCGTCAATAAGAAAGGGCAAATGTTCTCACAAGCACTTTCTCATGACAATACTCAGCATTCAGGCAGAATTTGAAAAAAAAAAATCTGTGGATTTCTGAGCACTTGTGTGATGAATTTGACTCATAATTTGCCTGGATCAAAAAAGCCAAGAGACAAGTCCTTGCCAGAAGGGTGTCGTTACTCTGAAGAAGTTAGCCCTGAAGCTCATTCCCAACTGTTGGACTGTTTACCATTCAGAACTGGGGGGAGTTTCATGCCCACCAACTCCCTTGCTCTTGGTGAATTTGCTGTATCAATTGGTTATTAAAATAGCTTAGGCAACAGAGAGTTTTGGGGTAGAACATGTGGTGTGTCAGAAAATACCTGGGGTAAAAAGCCTGGCAGCATTATTTTCTAGTTCTCTTTGTGACTTTGGAGACGTCACCTTGTTTCCTTCTGATTCATTTTTATCATCTGTTAATGAGACTCATAAAAGTGCTGGGACCCAAACACTGGCAGGTCCTTACCCACACCCTGTGCCCTCAATGCCCATCTCATTCTACTCCTAGACTCTTCTCCCTACCACTGTTTATAAAAAATGTAGTATTTTGAGAGGTAGCACAAACATCAGCTTTTCCATAAGAAAATTCCTAGATGGGCCGGGGATTTAGCTTAGTGGTTCCTGTGCCTGCTGCTCAAGTGCAAGGTCTTGAGTTCGATCCCTGGTACCAAAAAAAGAAAAAAAGAAAATTCCTAGGTTTTTTAGAGGGAATAATGCCAGCTTACTCTGATGTTAGTGCATTATCTCTACTCTTTCATGGCCATGTCATGTTATGATTTTCTACATTTTTATTATCATCCTCAAAGGATGTCCTAAATTCAATTCTCAAAACCACAAAATGAACATAAAAGCAAATAAAACCCCCCCAAATCCACATTGATTTACCTGTGTAACAGTCAGCTTTTTTTTTTTTTTAACTACAACAATATACCCGAGATAAGCCTTACAGTTTTGGAGTGTCCAGTCCATGATCAAGGGGCTCTATTGCTTCTGGGCCTGTGGAGAAGAAACCACTTCCTGGGTGTATGGCTGAGCAAAACTACTCCCCTCATGACCAGGGAGCAAAAGAGAGGGAGAGAAGGGGTGAGTCATATTATGCTTTTCAACCTACCTTTCTCTCACCTCTTAGAAGCTCCATCAGTTCCTAGTAGTTCAACCTGGTACCCACTCTACAACATACTCACTTTAGAGAGAGTCTCAAGATCCAAACCCTAACAACCTGGTCCCCAGAGAAAGAAACTTACCGGTGCAGCCCTGTCCATTTTCTCCCTAGTCTCCACCTGCAGTGCAATCAGGATAGTGGTTCCTTATTCACTAATTTTCTCTTGGACTTTCTGTACCCTGAAGCCCCACTGATGCTGGCTGCTTGGTTCAGGTCCTCCCAATTCTTCACGCTAGGCAGTTTGTTTTGAGGAGTTTTTCCTAGATCTCCAGCTATCAATTACCTATCATGCATCTCCAATGACTTTTCATAAGGATCTTTCTTAAATAGGATGTTCAGATGAAAACATTAACAGCTCAGCCTAATTTTAGAACCACATTATAAATATTTTGTGCTGACATGACACTCAAAAAAGTTTCAGATTTCAGAGCACTTTTCATTTTGGATATTTGAATTAGTGATGCTCAAGTTGTACCTAACTTTTGGATTTTTCTTCATATTTATGTAGAGTTTTTCCTATTATTATTACTATCATTATTGATGTTTTGAAACAGGGTCTTGCCATGTAGTTTAGGCTGGCCTTGAACTCACTATGTAGTGTAGGCTGACCTGGGACTCATGGTAATCCTCCTGCTTCAGCCTCCCAAATCAAAATTGGGTTTGGATTACAAGTGTGTGCCACCACACCTGGCCATTATCTTTTTAACTGACTTGTTATACATTGCTCTTTGCTTTCCTTTTCTCACTCAACAATTCTTTGTATACATTTCTCCTAAATCAAAGATCAAAGTGCGGGATTATTTAAGAATCTTCTTTTAAAAATTCCTTTTGTTTCTATTGTTAGAATAGCCATCTTAAAGTTGATTTTTATTCCATTTTCTTTAGAAAGGAACATTGAATGGTAGCTATTTTCCAACTTGAACTGTTTGCTTATTAAAGTTAAACATTCAGTTCCACCCTTGTATTTATTCTTTCAATTAGTCAGACTAGCTTATTATTTGGAAATTTTGTTGTAAATGCTGGCTTTCCCCTACAATTTTGTTCTTGAAACATCTGTTTAGGGAGGGAACATGTAAGTCATAAAATAATTCCATAAATAATATTCAGATGAAAACTCAGCCAGCTCAGCCTCATTTTAGAGCCATGTTGAGCATATTCTCTTATATCAATTTCACTTGCACCTGGCTTCTCTTCTCCTATCCTTACTTTTCTCCTCCCACGGAGAAGCAGTATTTTCTTAACGTTACCAGGCCCCTCCATGCAGCCCAGGTTCCTGATGATTCCCTAGTCCTCTCTGTGCTCGCCCAGATCTGTTCTCAGAAATGCTGCCCACCCTCTCCTTTCTTCTTCACCAAGGATGGCAGGTAGAAAACTGAGCCTAGAGGTGCAGAGCATGGCAGTTTTAACTTAATTTAAAAGTTAAGAATGAAAACTTCTGATGTTTCCTATTCTGAGTTATCTTGGGTAAAACCTAATTCTGACTGGGAGCCTAAAGATGAACAGAAAACAGAATTAATCAGAGTTAAATCTCTTTGTGTTTGAAAACTAATCAGAGACCAGGAAACCCAAAGATATTCTGGGATCTTATTTCTTTATTGCTCTTGTCTCTTCTTTCTTTTTGTAAATTTAACATCTCTATCCCTCTCCTATCCTGCACCGTACTTTCTTTCTCAGGTCTTGAGGCCTCCACTTATACTTCACTCTTCAAAGTAGCTGACTGGGACTCTCCAGGCAAATCAGTCAGCACTTTTTCTTCCTCAGTATTGAGCACCTCGCCCGGCGGCACCATCAGGAACTGCTCTTGCTGATTTCTCTGAGACAGCACTTGCCTAATGCTGGTCTCCCTACCAAGCTTCCTCTTTGAAGACAGGCCATACCATAGAGATCAAAATATATTGGGCTTCAGTGACTCAGCTCTGATTGCAACTTCCGCAATGGTGGACATGTTATGTAGCTCTGCTGTCCACTATGGTAGCTGTGGGCCATATGTGGCCGTCAAGTACTTGAAATGAAGCCAATGTGACTCAGTTTGATGTTAGTCCATTTAAATTTAAGTAACCACATGTGACTAGTGGCTTCCATATTGGACTGCACAGACTCTGACCAAGGCTGGTGGGTGTATGGGAGAATAGAAGGAAGTGAGTGTGGGAGGAAAAGGTCACTGCAGGTAAGAGTTTGGCATTGTTTCATACTCTCAAACATACCCCTTACACTGTACACACACCTGCTCTTCCACTGGCTGGATTGGACTAAATGCAAGAGGAGGAAATCTGTAGGTTCCCAAATTACCCTGAGGTCTCTACTCTGAGGCAAACAATATTGCAATTGAGCAGGACTGAGTCGTACCGAGCCCCATTTCACCCTTGCACACTGTTTTGCCTTTCTCTGCGTGCAATGCAGTGACACCAGTGCCAGTACTTTGGTGTGGTCTCCTGAGTCACCAGGAAGTGGCAAATCCTCTCTGAGCTAATTCCCTGCACTGGGAGGATATCCTGAATGTGCTGCAACCTGAAAAAGCACATGTTTATGTTGCAGCACAAAAGCTCTCTGCTGGCTGCACAGTGCTTGTTAATCCAGGTCTCCCTCAAAGCCTGACTCGGTAGGTGGTAAGTAGAGAACCCCATGCTCTCCTGGAGGCTGGCTCTGCTGTCCCAAGGGGCATGGTTTCTGAGGATACATTTGTCAGTGTCTCTCAAAGAATCCTTAGTCTTGGATGACAGGGCTGGTTACAACTCAGAACCCTCAGTTCCCTGGTTTGAGGAGTACAGTCTGAAAACTCTGGCTTTGAAAATTCGCTTTTCTGAAACTGTTACCAGGAGGAACTCAGCGTGCTCTTCTGAGTGCCAGGCCCCACAGGTAGTGCAGACCCAGAAGATAGAAGCAGGCCCTTGAGAGTGTCGCATAGTAAATGAGATGCCCCAGGCCACCTCAGGGAGAAAGACTTTCTGACCTTATTAAACCCAACACAAATATATCAGGATCCTTCTCAGTTGTCTATGTGTTTTTTCTTGCTAGTTCAATCTGAGGACTGGGGTCTTAAGTAGTTGTGACACTATCATCTCTATGAAACCTGCCTTTTCTATGTTTTGGCTAAGATATGCAAGGGATATTTAATTTTTTTAGCTAGAGGAAACAAAATTATAGGAGATAGGTAATATTTTTGGTTGCAATAATATTGTGGAATAAAGTAATTTCTACATACATTTTGTCACTGAACTTCTATATCATTTCAACAGTTCAATGAAGCTCCTTGTAGTGAGGCCCTGTAAAGTGTATATATAATTTATATTAATTAATGTAAACATATTAATTTGACTTAGAAGAAAAATATTGGATTAATATTAATTTTTAATATTTTTGGACCTGCTAGTTATCTGAGAAATAGATCCCTATCACGCACCACACAGAAAGATAATACAGATAAATTTCAGCACAGTCTTGAAAATAAGGAAGCAAACAGCAATAGGAATTCTAGGGAAAATGTAGCTCTTAATTTAAATAATTTTCAGCAGGAAGGGTTTTCCTAGGAAAAATTTGAAAATCAAATTTCATAAAGGAAAAGATAGCAAATGTTTACATATGAAATCTCTAAACATTTATATGATAAAGGACATCATAAATAAATTATAAGCAAATGGTTGGAATATTTTTGTCAGCGACAAAAAGCACAGATAAGTGATTAATACTTGTACTAAAACTTTATATAGATTAGTAAAAGAAAGGTAAACAACTGAATGTAAAAAATGACCAAACACCATCACAGCATGAGTAAGACGTTTACAGAAGGCAAAATTCAAATGGCCACTAAGTAGCTGCAAGAATGTTCACTCCTGCTAACAATCACACAAATGCAATTTTAAGCAGCACTGCCTTGCCAACTGCTTATTACATTGGCAAATATTTTAAAAATAATGTGCCCTGCTGGTGAGGGTATGAGAAGTGGGGACCTTCCTAGGAATCTGAATTAGTGCAACCTATTTTGGTGTAAAAATTTGAACTCCCACAAATGCTATTGTAACATGAAAATGGTGTAAAAATTGTGGTGCATATAGAAATGGCAGGAGGTTCTCTGCCTACCACAGTTACTCTTTCTTTCACTTTCTGGCCCCTTGGATACTGATGAAGAAATATGGCTTTATTCAAATATAGCGTTAATAGGTGTGGTGGTGAATAACGTCAGTAATATTTGAAATATAATTGGGTTTGTTGGTTCCAAGCTGGGGAGCAGATGAGAGGAATAGCCATCAACGATTAGAGAGCAAAGCTTAATGAGTGAGGCAAGATGGCTAAACACTACCCTCACCCCTAAACCCCAGAGAAAAAATGCCATATACTTTTTTGTGTCAAGAGACAAGAATAAGAGAAAAGGTCCAAGTGAATCTGAAATAGGTCACATTCTATACTTGAAGTTGACTCATTATTTAGAACTAACTGCTAAGAAGGAAAAGAGATTGCTTTAAATTGGAAAGTGGCTGAATTACCTTTAACTTTTGAGTAAGGAGGAGTTTATTTTGGTTTGATTTTACTCTCAGCAGAACTGGGCTAACTGGGTTTGGTTTTAGATAAAGTCACTTTTCAGCATGTTCAGTGTCTGCTGTGATGAAGTGGCTGCAAGTGCAGGGAGCTATCTATGCAGTGGCCACTTCAGTGGTTCTTATCCAGACAACCCCTGGGTCACCAAGAGATTGAGCCTTTTCACTGTCTCAGCCCAGGCTCTCTGAGGGCACCGAGGTCACTGGTAAGAGAAGGGAGGAGTCTAAGGACAGGTGGAGAGGGGGCTCATAATATACCGCAGCCAGAAAGTCCTTCCTCCGAGGGAGAGAGAACATCTCTGCTCTTAGCCATGCAATCTCAGTTTAATGCTTTTATACAAAGTTCTCTCATGACCTCATGCCTTGTGTGGCATAATTTCCAGAGTCCTTGGAGGAAGTCAAGGCATAGGACAAAGGGTTCTGTTCTTTAATGCTGGGTCTTCTTTCCATGTCTTTCCCTCTTTTCACATTGTTGGAAAGTAGGGGGGATAATGTATTTGCCACTGGGAAGACTGATGGCTACTTGATCAAAATCCCTTTGTGTTCTAGGCACCTCTGCCTCCACTGGGAGCTGAAGTTACGAAAATTCTTCCAAGCCTGCAGCTTTGCCTGCTTCTCATGATCTGTACGTTGGTGTACATTTCACTTCTATTACCATAGTTTGATACATTTCCTCCCTCTTTTCCAACAGTTACCTCCTTCTGAAAAATCCGGCCAATCCAATACTCTTTACTTGCCTTCTACCTAAAAATTTTGATCCCTTTAAATCAAACAAATGAGGAGAGCTAGTTTAGTTGCTTGAAAGTGGAGTCAGGGGGCAAAGCCCCTGGGAATCAGTCAGTTCTCGTCCTCTCCCCAGACTACTTCTCTTCCCATGACTCTTCCTCTGGGCCTGTAGACACTTCAAGCTATGCCAGGACAGAGCTAGAAAAAAAGCAAGTGAAGAAAGGACATTTCATGATCAGGATGATTTATGGGATTACAGGATCCTATGAACCAGAGGTGGAAGTCGCCTTCCTTATGGAGTCCTGGGCTTAACTTCCACATTTTTATTTGAATAAATCACAACACTTAAGTGACCTTCTCAATATCACATACCTAGAGTTGAACCTCAAGTGAAGTCAGCTGAGTTCACTAAAAAGGTGAAATAAGATGTATGCAGCAATTGCCAGGAGACTAAAATGAAATGTATGCAACTATCTCTGGATTCAACTGTAAAATGAACCTTTGAACTGACATCTGAAATGAAAGCAGGGCATTGGGCTTCTTTGCACACTACTATTTATGCAAAATAATAAAATTACTTTATGCAAAGTAATACTAGTACTTTAATTCTATACACTGATTTATAGTTATCTAAGCATTTTGGCATAAATCCTCATTTAATATTCACACCAACTTTGGAGAGTCTAAAATATTATTCTGATTTTGCAGTTTAATTATCTTAGGTGCAGAGAGGTTAACTGGCTTTCACATTTACACAGAGCTGGTAAATGTTAAAGCAAGGACTCAGCTACGAGATAGGCCAAGGACAGAACCAAGCAGAGCCCAAACAGTAAAGGTCCTTCTAATCTGTATCGTAGATGTAGCACCTAATATTTCCAGATGAATTAAGTCACTTGTCACTGTCTGATGTGCCCAGCCTGTTTTCAGGGTCCACTAGCCTTCATCACTGGTGTGATCCCAGTTATCATGACATGGCATGCATCCTTCAACAGTTACAGGTTGAAGTGTCAAAAATAATAGAAGCCGCACCCCACTGCAGACAGGCAGGTCTGCCCATGCCCTACCGAGGTGCCCAGTCAAACAGAAGATGCCGAATCACCCCGCTGCAGACAGGCAGGTCTGCTCACGCCCTACCGAGGTCTTGAGTCACGTGGAAGACCCGAATCACCCTGCGGCAGACAGGCAGCCACCTGGTTCCACACTACAAAGATGCAGAGGACACCAGACCACCAGACCACGGTACTGAGTCCTGCTGTTTCTGGCCCAGAGGCAGGGGCTTCTGAGCCATCGTCCCACTGCTCCTGGTCCAGAGGAAGGGGCTTCCCGGTCACCATCCCTCCCACCTCTCCCAGCCCAGAGGTAGGGGCTTCTGAGCCACCATCCCACTGCTCCTGGTTCAGAGGAAGGGGCTTCCTGGCCACCATCCCTCCTGCTGCTCCCAGCCCACAGGAAAGGGCTTTTGGGCCACCATCCCTACCACTGCTCCTGGCCCCTGTCCCACCTCTCCCAGCTCAGAGGAGGTAACCCCTGCAGGCACTAACAGCCCCCTGCCCCAGTCGAAGTGAGAAAACATGTAAATAAGTCTCAAAACCAGACTTCCAGATCACCTACAGCAACCCCAAAGGGAAATGAGATGGAACACTCTGATACTCAACCACCTGGACTCACTGAACTGGCAACAAAAGGGGATCTGGAAAAAAATGAAATCAGAAATAATTTCTCAGATAACAGGAGAAACTGTGCCCCTAGTGCAAGACATGATTAATAAATCTAGAGAGGAGCTGAGGAACATGATGCAATCCCAACATAGGAAACAAATGGAATCCATAAAACAGATGCAAATAGATTTCCAGGGCATGAAAAACTCCACTGAAAGTCTACACAGCAGAATGAGCCAATGTGAGGACAGAATTTCAGATATAGAACATAAGATTGCAATTAGTGACCAGGAAAAGAAAAATTGCTTCAAAATTATGAGGGAACATGAGAAATCAATCTAACAGCTGCTAGATGATGCAAAGAAGAATAAGATAAGACTGATTGGGCTCAATGAAGAAACAGGAGAGAGTGGAGATGACATAAAAGATCTCTTCACAGAAATAATGGCAGAAAACTTCCAAAGCAGGGGAAAAGAGCTTGACATACAGATAAGTGAGGCATATAGGACTCCAAATAGCCTTGATCAAAAAAAATCTACACATAGGCATGTACTTGTTAAGACTCCAGAAACACAACAGAAGAACAAAGTTCTACAAGCAGTTAGAGAAAAGAAACAAATCAAAAACAAAGGAAAGCCCATCAGAATCACAGCAGACTTCTCAACACAAACCATCAAGGCAAGAAGAGCTTGGAGTGACATATTCCAAGCCCTAAAAGAAAACAGCCTCCAACCCAGATTGATGTACCCTGCAAAACTATCTTTCAAAATGGATGGAGAAATAAGATACTTTCATGACAAAGAGCACCTGAGGAACTTCGTGAATACCAGACCAGCACTCCAAAGAATTTTACACAATATCCTAGGAACAGACATTGAGGATCACAACCCCAGGAAGCAAAGCAGAATGAACCCATCTGGCAAGACAAGAAATTAAATGTAAAGAGGGAGAACCCAACAAAAAGAAAAAGTCATGGCAAGGACAAGTCAATACGTTTCAGTTATAACCATCAATGTTAATGGTCTCAATTCACCAATCAAAAGAAATAGACTGGCAGAATGGGTCAAGAAGCAAAATCCAACAATATGCTGCATACAAGAAACACACAAGCATCACCTTGATCCACAAAGCAGAGAAAGACCCAACTGAAAAAGAGAACTATAGGTCAATCTCACTAATGAACATAGATGCAAAAATCCTTAATAAGATACTGGCAAACAGAATGCAGAAGATCATCAAGAAGATCATACACCCTGATCAAGTGGGATTCATCCCAGGGATGCAGGGATGGTTCAATATACGAAAATCAATCCATGTAATACACTATATCAATAGAGCCAAGGACAAAAACTATATGATTATCTCCATAGATGCAGAAAAAGCATTTGACAAAATCCAACATGCATTTATGATAAAAACCCTACAAAAAATTGGAATAGATGGTCTCTACCTCAAACTGATAGAAGCCATCTTTGAAAAACCAACAGCCAATATCATACTGAATGGTCAAAAACTGAAATCCTTCACACTAAAATCAGGAACAAGACAAGGATGTCCACTATCCCCACTCTTGTTCAATATAGTTCTGGAAATATTAGCCATGGCAATTAGACAAGAGAAAGAAATAAAAGGAATAAAGATAGGAGATGAAGAAGTCAAATTGTCATTATTTGCAGATGACATGATACTCTATATAGAAGACCCCAAGAACTCCACCAAAAGTCTTCTAGACTTAATAACCAAATTCAGTCAAGTAGCTGGTTACAAGGTCAACACACAACAATCAATAGCTTTCCTCTACACAAATGACAGACTCACTGAGAGAGAAATAGGGCAAATAATTCCTTTCACAATAACATCCAAAAATCTGAAATACCTAGGAATCATCCTAATGAAAGAAATCAAAGACCTCTTCTCTGAAAACTATGGCACTCTGAAAAGAGAGATTGAAGATGATATCAGAAAATGGACAGACATCCCCTGCTCCTGGGTAGGAAGGATTAATATAGTGAAAATGGCCATACTTCCAAAACTGCTATATAGATTTAATGCAATTCCAATTGAGATCTCAGCAGCATACTTCATGGACCTTGAGAAAACAATCCAAAAGTTCATTTGGAACAAGAAGAGACCCAGAATAGCAAAAGCAATTCTAGGTAACAGACACATGGCAGGGGGTATCACAATCCCCAACCTGCAAATCTACTACAAAGCTACTGTGATAAAAACAGCATGGTACTGGCAAAGAAACAGACCTGAGGAGCAGTGAAACAGATTAGAAGATGCAGAAACAAAGCCAGACATACTCAGCTACCTAATCTTTGACACAGGAGCCAAACACCCTCACTGGAGGAAAGATAGCCTTTTTAATAAGTGGTGCTGGAAAAATTGGGCTTCAGCTTGCCAAAGATTAAAACTAGACCTATATCTCTCACTATGCACTAAACTAAAATCAAAATGGATTAAAGATCTAAAATAGAAACTCTGAACCAGTTGGAACAGAGGTTAGGTTGAACCCTTGAAGACATCGGTGTAGGAAAAGATTTTATGAACAAAAGCTTAGTTGCCCATGAACTAGCACAAACAATCAAGAAGTGGGATCTCTTCTTATTAAAAGGCTTCTGCACAGCAAGAGAAACCACCAGCAGTGTGAAGAGACAACCCACAATGTGGGAAAAAATCTTCACCTGCTCTTACTCAGACAAAAGTCTACTATCTTGAATCTATAAAGAACTTAAGAAGACCAGACCTCCCAAATTTAAAGACCCAATACAAAAATGGGCATCTGAAATGAACAGACATTTCTCACACAAAGAAGTAGAAATAGCAAATAAATACATGAAAAAATGTTCAACATCACTGGTCATTGAAGAGATGCAAATGAAAACAATGCTGAGATTTCACTTCACTCCAGAAAGAATGGCTGCTATCATGAAATCAACCAATAACAAATGCTGGCAGGGCTGTGCGGAAAGAGGAACCCTGCTCCACTGCTGGTGGGAATGTAGACTGGTGCCAGCACTGTGGAAATCAGTATGGAGATACCTCAAAGAACTAGGACTGGAAGTCCCATTTGACCCAGCTAGTCCCCTGCTGGGGATCTTCCCCAAAGAATTCAAAGAATCATACCACAGTGATATATGTGCGCCCATGTTCACAGCAGCACAGTTTGTGATAGCTAAAACTTGGAAACAGCCCAAATGCCCATCAACTGGAGACTGGATAAAGAAAATGTGGGTTTTTTATAAAATGGAGTACTACTCAGCCATAAAAAATGAGAAATTAGAGACATTTATAGCTAAGTGGATGCACATTGAGGCCATACTCTTAAGTGAAATAAATAGGACACACATGAATAAATACCAACTAGTTTCTCTGGTGTGAGAAACTGAAAGTGTAAATAAGGACTAAATGTATAATAGGTAATGTGAAATAGGAAGAAAAGGGGCAAAGGGGAAGGAAGTGGGAGGGCTATGGGAAAGGATAGAAGGGAATGGGATTAATATGAGAAAATGGAAAAATAGGAACAAAGTCTTTGTAAATAGGGAGGACTGGAGGGGTTGAAGGGAGGGCTGGGCAAGGGTGAAAAATAAGAACCAAGAGAGACTATGTAAAGGTGCAAATTTCCAATGATGAATGTCATTATATTGTATACCTAAAATGTACCAATGATTAGAATGAATAATTGATAATGCAAAATAGGAAGAAAAGGTCCAAAGGGGTAAGGGTAGTGGGAAGGGCAGGGGAAAGGAAAGAAGGGAAAGGAAAAATGATGAGAAATGGAAAAAATGGAAATAAAGTCTTTGTAAATAGGGAAGGGTGGAAGGGGTGAAGGGAGGGCTAGGAATGGGGAAAAAATAAGAACTAAAATGCATTATGTAAAGGTGCAATTCCTAATGAGAAATGTAATTGTGTTGTATACCTACAATGTACCAATAAAAGAATTTAATAAAAAAATAATAGAAGCCAAGGATGAAGTCATATTAGTGCTTTGTCAAAATGAAATTGGCTCTCTTCCTGGTATTTTTATTTATAAGAATTAAATATGAATCAGATGCTGATTGTTCAGTCAAAATTACAGAATTGATTGATTGTGGATTTGAGAAGGCAAAGTATAATGAAAACAAAAATCATTCTCTGTCTAATTATAGACAATTGACAAGGTTTAGAGGACTTATTTAAGGTTTCTCAGCTAGCACCCAGAAGTGGCTGATTCCCCCTTTTTGCCTCCTCTTAGAACATTTCTATAATCTCTCTCCTCATACCAGCATGACTCAGTTTCACACGAATTTTTGCTCCTGATGTTTCTGAGATAATGCCAACCATTCACCCTCAAGATAGAAGGAAACACGCTTCCTTTGCTGAAATTGAATAGGTTATGTCTTGCAAAATTTAGTTTCCTGCAACATTGGGAACTTAAGAGAGATTTGTTGTGGCTTATAGTTTTACAGTGTCAGAGTAAGAAGAAACAAGGGAGGTCACCCAATGCTGCCATTTTATGTTGCAGTGGACAGAAGGATGACGCCGAAGGATTAACCAAGATAGGTTGAACTTCCTGGCAATTTCCTTGAGAAATAATAATACTTAGTGTCAGAAGTGAGTGCAATAGTTTTGAGCAGGTCTAAATCATTTCTTTTTTTTTGGCATCCTTTTCTGCCTCCTCTAACACGTTTTAGTTTGTCCTGCATTATCAATATTCTAGTACACAGTGGACTCCTGACTTACAAACTCAATTCATTCCTGAGGGCTTGTTGTAACTCAAGTTGGTCAACTGAAGGCTCAGGCTCCTCTACTCAGCCTTCAGATTCTCTCTCCTGTATTAAGGCAGATCTCAGTGTCCTTACAGAGACACTGGCCCAGGATTTCCCAATTAACCTCACACAGGAAAGGATGTTGTAATGTTCCTTCCAGAACGCTTTAAGGGCTAAATCTGTATCTGAGACCATCTGGAAGCACAAGTGGCTAGCATTTGGGCCATAACTCAAGACTTTGGTCATAAGTTAAAATCTAAAATTCCAGTTGTAATCGAAGTTGTTTATATGTCAGGCTGGTTGTAACTCGAGGGTCCCCTGCATCTGGATGCATCTTTCTCTACCTCTCTGTCCTCTGTCGATCTGATGTATGACTTTTGCTTGCAAGGATGTCACTGCAGACAGATTTCTCTCTCAAGATCGTACCTCTGTACAGTTATTTTTGCAATGCACCTCTTGTAAATAGTTAGTGTTTTGTTTATGGACTTTGCAAGGTGCCTGGTCAGGTGGTGGAACTAGTACTTGAAAAGTTGATTTTATTCACTATGGTGCTTTCTCTTCATGGAGAAGAATCTAACTATTCACCCACAGCACAGGTTTTAAAAACTCTGAGGCTCATTTTTCTGTAAACGGACCCCACTTAGTACTAGTTTTTCTGTGTCAGGACTGTGAGCACCTCCAAACCCATACCCTTGCACCTGACACCCTCAGATCACCTTTGCACCGTTCCTCTGGATTTGTGTGTTGCCGTCCTTGCCTACTGGATGGTTGTTGGCCTTTGCTCTGTTTCTTGGTTACTGAAAATTTTGACATCCTACTACCCACCCCAGTGTTTCTTCTTCATAATGATAGTGGTTGCTTTTTCCTTCACAAGTTCTTAGTGCTGTACTTTCTTTACCTTCTGCCCTCTTTCTTTCCTTTCTCCCTTTCTTTCTTTGTTCTTTGTCTCTGTCCCTCTTTCTTAATGGTTGAGATAAGGATCAAGAATATATTTTAAAATATCCCCAGGTAATTGTAAATACTATTTCGTGTCATTTCCTTGTTTATATTCATTGCCCTACATTTGAAGGGGGAAATATTAACCAGCAAAAAATCTGGAATTCTCTTAATAATATATGGTATAATATCCTTATATCGTGGTACATGAAAATAAAAACTATTTAAAAGATTTGACATTATTCCTAATATTCAAAACTTCACTGAATTCTAAGCTAATGGATTTGGGAATGTTGTTCAAGCATTGTTGTTATTTTAAAATCTTTAGTGTGACTATCTCACTTTAAAAGTTGTAAAGTTTCTTTTGGGGTTTTTGGTTGTGGTTGTGGTCTGTTGCCAATCTATAATTGATATTCTTTGATGAGGTCATATTTTTAGTTAAACTTTACATCCACTACTTATCACATTTCTATTCAATTTTAAATGTTCCTTTTTCATAATTCAAATAGAATCTCTGTTTAAAAAACATAAGCCACACTATTTTATTAAATATCCAACATAGATACATGAAACAATACCCTATTTATATAGGATATGTTTCAATAATAAAAATAATAGTAACAACGACAGCACCAACAATAAACTGCTCAATTATTAGGTCTTCTCATTAATACCAAACCATCAGTAATCATTACTTTACAGACTTATCTTAATTTCCAAATATGAGATGAATATGCTCTCAGACTCGACACAAATCTTTAGCATTTATTGCTTCCTGAGAGATTTTTAAAATTCTTCAGATTTCTCTCTTCTTCCCCTTGCTACCTTTTGTAGAAGACACAGAAGTTTGACTTACTTTACCTGGCCATTGAGCATGTTAAAATGAGAACCCAGCTTTCTGCTCTGGTATTCCTTGTGCCTCTGTCCTGTTCCTTTGTCCACAGTCAGCAGAAAATGAAAACGAGAAAACCATGGGCTACCCAGGAATCTCTAGGAATCCATGCAAAGACCCCATGGAAAAGAAGCAATTATTTCTATGTCTTAGAAAGAAAGAGACATTTACTATACTCAGCTTGAATTCTGAATTGGAATGAACTCCTGTAACTTCAATTTGTACACTTTTGCTTGTTGACAACTTTTATATAAGACTGTATTGGCTTGATAATGCTTCTTTTATGATAAGCCATATAAAATCAACTTTATGTTTTCTGGAAGAGACTGTGAAAAATTATTATTTTTTCATAAACGTTTGTTAGAATTCACCAACTTCACTCAGTGAAACATGTTGAACCAGATGCCTTGTTTTTAGGAACATATAAATTCTTGATTCAATTTCATTAATAGATGTAGCACTATTTAGGTTATCCCCTTTTCACGTGACTTGGTAGTTTGTGTCTTTCTAAGAGTTGATTCATTTTATCCAAGTTATGAAAGCATTCCTTCTTACCCTTTTAATGTCTGTGAGGTCCATAGTGATGACTTCTCTTTCACATCTATATTGATCATTTCTTTCTTTTTCTTGGTGAACCTGGAAAGAGATTTTTCAATTTTATTGTTTTTTTAAAAAAAACCAGTCTTTAATTTCATTCATTGTCTCTAACATTTTCCTCCTTACAGTTTTATTAATTTGTGCTGTAATTTTTATTATTTCATTTTATCCTGTTTACTTTAGGTATAGCATTTTCTTCTTTCTGTAGTTTTATAAGGTTATTGATTTTAGCTCTTCTTTCTCAATATATGCATTGGATAGTATACATTGCCATAAGCATAGCTTTCATGACATTCCATAAATTGATGAGCTTTCCTTTCATTTTCATTTAGTTAAAAATATTTTAAAATGATGTTTGAGAGTTCTTCGATCCACAGGCTATTTAAGTGTCATTTAATCCAAATAGTTGGTGACTTTCCAGTTATCTTTCTGTTACTGATTTGTAGGGTGCTCTGAGAACTTTTTTTCCTGATTTTTATTTTTTAAAGTTTGTTGTGTTTATAGGCTAAAATATGTTCCATCTAGATGACCATTTTTGTAAGCCTGAGGAGAATGTATATTGCCTTGTTAGGTTCAGTACTTTTAAAATATCTATTAGCTTCAGTTGATTAATAGGCCATTGAAATCATATGTCTTTACCGGTTTTCTGCCAGATTCATCTATTCATTATTGAAAGTTTGGTGTATTTGTCTATTTCTTCTTACAGTTTTATCAGTTTTACCTCATGCATTTTGATGTTCTTTGGTGTTAAAACAAATTTTCTTAGAGAACTGACTGTTATAGGCAATGTTCCTCTTTATTTCTGATAATCTTCTTTATTCTAAAGCTTGGTTTCCCTAAAATTAAGAATCTATCCATGCTTCATTTTGATTAGTATTATTGCGGCATATTTTTTCATCCCTTCACTTTTAACCTATTTGAGCCTTTTTAAGGGTGTGTTTCTTATAGACAGATGTGATTAGGCTTTATTTTTATTTATTCTGGCAATCTTTGTGTTTTCATTGGTGCATTTAGTCCATTCATATTTAAATGATTATTACTAAGTTGGACTGATATCTACCACCTTTGAAACTAGTTTTTGTTTATTGCATTTGACCTTTTTATTCCCTTGGCTTTTCTATCTTTTCTGTTTTTCTTGAGCATTTTGTATTACTCCATTTTATTTCTTCTGCTAGCATATCTATCATACTTCTTTAAAAATGTTAGTGGCTCTCTGAGAATATATAATATACTCTTTTTTAAAACTACCTTGAGTCTCTGTTCAGAAAATCCTTTCCTGCTTCACCCATCGTACATGTACCTCATTACAGGTTTCTCCCTCCTATCCATGAGATGTTGCTGTCACACATTTCACTTAGACATATGCCCTCCTCAATCAGCACACTGCCACTATTCCTGATGTAAACACACAGCTATCAGATCACCTACTTAGGAAGAAGGAACCCAATTTATTTAGCCTTTATATCCTCCACACAGACACTCTCCCCCCCCCTTAACTTTATTGGTACTTTTTAGGTATAAAATACAGTTACATTCATCACTGGGATCTTGTACCATTACATGAGTCTCTTGGTTCTTATTTTTCTCCCCTTCCCTTGCCCTCCCTTCACACCCTCCACCCTTCCCTATTTGCAAAGACCTTGTTTCCAATTTTTTTTCTCTTCTCATATTTTTTCCTTTCCCTTTTATCCCATCCCCTACCTCTCCCAATTCCCCTGGTCTTTTAGACCTTTTCTTCCTGTTACACAATATCAGTTATACATTTTTAAAATTACAATATTAAGATCTAGGAGACATTACCACAGATTTTACAGAATTTAAAAGGATATAGAAAGCATATTTCAAAAATCTGTTCTGAAATAAATTTGACAACTGCTAAGAAGTAACTTAGAAGACAAATTAATGAAACTAACTCTAGAGGAAATATAAAATTTGAATAGCACCTATTAAAGAAAGTATATTCCTAGCTTGAAAACCTACCTATATGACAATAGCAGGCTCATAAACATTTTAACTGATAAATTACATCAAACAATTAAAGCAGAAAAAAGAAGGAACACTTCTCCCCTCATTTTAGGAACTCAACATTGTGCTAATCCTAAAACTGGATAAAGATGATAGAAGAAAAAAGTATGAACATAGATAGAAATTTGTTTAACAAAACAAACTATTAGAAGTCAGATCTGGCAGGATGTAGACAGTGGTTTTGTTATAGGGATGGCAGTGTTGGTTCAGCATTGGAAGATCCACCCTCAAAAGTCATCATTTTAACAGAGGAAAGGCAAAAGCCATAGGATCCTGTCACTAGTTGGAGAAAAAGTATTGGAGTAAATTCTACAGCTGTTCATGGTAAAAGCTATCAGGAGACTAGAAGTAGAACAGAAACTTCTCAACAGATTAAAGACATGTACTCCATACTTCCAGCGAGAATGCCTTATATAAATGGAGAAGATAAAATGCTTTCGCCTTAAGGCGGGGAACAAGGGCAGATGTGCTTACTCCTTATCTGTCCATTAAACTTTGAAACCTAGTCCCCAGCAAAGTAATCTGGCAATAAAATGACACAATTAGGATAGGATTGGCACGGCAGAAGCAAAATCTTTATATGTAGATGAAATGATCATCTACAGAGAAAACACTAAGAAATCTCTAGGAGCCCCTAGAACTTGTATTTGAATTTAGCAGGATTAGAAAACACAAGATATATATAAACATTCAGGTCTGTGTATACTTGTTATAAATGAAGAATTGGATATTGAAATTTAAAAGTCATGTAGGAGAACAAAGGGCCTAGAAAAGTTAAAAACAAAAACAAAAACAGTGTTGGGAGACGTTTAGTACCTAATTTTAAGACTTCTTCTAAAGCTACAGTAATCAAGGCAGTGTTGGTGTAAGGAAAGACATATAGATCATTGGAATAAAACAGAGAATCTAGAAATAGAACCACACATATATGGTCCACTGAGTTTTGAAAGATTATTTAACATTAGCATTTTATAGAATATAAACTCAATTCAAGAGCCAAGGAAGAGATAGTGTTTTCAGCAAACGGCACTAGAACACCTGGTATTCTTATATAAAAAATTAACCTCAACTCTTTTTTTCCATACATGAAAATAACTTGACGGGATCTATGACCCTAAATAAGAAAGCCTAAAAGTATAAAACTTTAAGAAGAAATTAGAAGGGAAAATATTTATGAATTCAGGGTAGGCAAGAACTACCTAGGATACAAAAAACATGATGTATAAAAGAAAAACATTGATAAATAAGATTCCATCAAAATTTAGAACTTTAAATGACATCATTAAAATGAAAAGTAGTCCTTAAACAGACCATATTTACAATGCATATAACCTATGAGCAGAATATATAAAGAATTCTTAGGGCTCATTAATAGACAACCCAATTAAAATGTAGACATAAGAAGATGATAAATAGCCAGTATAGCACAAGGAATGGTGTGCAAGTCTAGAATCAGAAAAATACTAATCAGTACAATAATAATACTGAATTATACACTCATTAGGGAGATGAAGTTAAAAGTTTTAAAAGCCTTGTCATGACTTTTTGTTTTTGTTGGATTCTCCCCCTTTGCATTTAATTTGTCACGCCCAATGGATTCATTCTTCTGGGTTTCCTGGGGTTGTGATCCTCATTGTCTTTTCCTAGGGTATTGTCTAAAATTTTTTGGAGTGCCGGTTTGGTATTCATGAAATTGCTGAGGTGCTCTTTATCATGAAAGGATCTTATTTCTCCATCAATTTTGAAAGATAGTTTTGCAGGGTACATCAATCTGGGTTGGAGGCTGTTTTCCTTTAGGGCTTGAAATACATCACTCCAAGCTCTTCTTGCCTTGAGGGTTTACATTGAGAAGTCTGCTGTGATTCTGATGGGCTTTCCTTTGTATGTGATTTGTTTTTTCTCTCTCACTGCTTGTAGAATTTTGTTCTTCTGTTGGATTTCTGGAATCCTAACTATTATATGCCTACGTGTAGATTGTTTTTGATTAAGGCTAGCTGGAGTCCTATATGCCTCACTTATCTGTATGTCAAGTTCTTTCCCCCTCCTTGGGAAGTTTTCTGCCATCACTTCTGTGAACAGGTTTTTATGTCATCTGCACTCTCTCCTGTTTCTTCATTGACTCCAATCAGTCTTATATTATTTTTCTTTGCATCATCTAGCAGCTGCTGGATTGATTTCTCATGTTCCCTTACAATTTTAAAGCAATGTTTCTTTTCCTGGTCACTAATTGCAATCTTATCTTCTATATGTGAAATTCTATCCTCACATTGGTTCATTCTGTTGCACAGACTTTCGATGGAGTTTTTAATCTCTTGGAAATCTGTTTGTATCTGTTTTATGGATTCCATTTGTTTCCTATGTTGGGATTCCATCATGTTCCTCAGAACCTCTATTTTTTTTTAATCTGTGTCCTCTCTAGATTTATTAATCATGTCTTGCACCATGAGCACAATCTTTGCTGTTATCTGAGTAATTATTTCTGATTTCATTTTTCCCAGATCCTCTTTTGTTGCCAGTTCAGAGAGTCCAGGTGGTTGAGTATCACAGTGTTCCATCTCATTTCCCTTTGGGGTTGCTGTAGGTGATCTGGAAGTCTGTTTTTGAGGCTTGTTTATGTGTTTTCTCATTTCCACGGAGGGGGGTGTTGGTGGTGCTTCTGGCACCAACACGGCTCACCTTCTCTGTCCTGGGAGCCTGGGATGGAGGGTGGGGCGAGCTTCCTTCTGGGTACTGGGACCAGCTCAGCTTCTCTCCACACAGACACTCTTGAAAGAGGGGTCATCATTAATGATCATTTACTTTGATCTAAGTTTCTGTTCTATATTTTTTGCCTGATTACTAAAGAACTTTTTATATTTTTAAATTTTTTCTTCAGGCCACTTCTGCCCTTAATGAATTGTCTCCATTTTTTTTTTGTTTGTTTGCCTGAGAAACTATTTATTTCACTTTCCTTTTGAAGGCTAATTTCCCAGGACATTAGTTATGAATTCTGGGTTGATATTTTTCTGCCATTATTAATTGATGAACACCTCATTAACTTTGGAAAATTCTTGGTTATTATTACATTAATTTTTCCTGTTTTGTTCTTTACCTTCTGGCTTTCTAATTACATCTATAACTTTAAAAATATGTCCCACAGTTCTTGGATGTTCTGTTCTGCTTTTTTCCATTAACTTTTCTCTGTGAATTTCAGTTTAATAAGTCTCTCTTGACCTGTCTGCAGGTTTACTCATTCTTTTCTCAGCTGTGTTGAATCACTGATGAGCCCATCAAAGATATTCTTCATTTCTATTGTTTTGTTTTTGGTTTCTGCAATTGAATTTGATTCTTTCTTAAACCTCTTTCTTAGAGTTTCTGTCTCTTGCCTGGCCTGCTTTTTTTTCTTTTTAAAAAAAGCAATGACAAAGTTTATTTGAAAAAGTAAAAATGAAGAATCAGAGAGGAACTGGCTCTGCAGAATGAGCTTTGGCCAAGTGAAAGAGGAAAAAGCAAAATAAAAGTACACCCTGGGGGAAGGATGGCCCAAGGCGAGGAGAGCCACGAGATAGTTGGTTAGCCTGCTTTTTCCACGAGAGCCTGTAATGTACTAACTATAGTTATTTAAAATTCCCTTTCTGATAATTCCAGTGTGTCATATGTGTGTGGTTCTAATGCTTACTTTGTCTTTTTGGATTGTGTATTTTCTTCTTTTGGTGTGTCTTCTGATTTTTTATTTTTATTTTTTGTATTGGGTGATAGGAAGAGGCAAGTAGGCTTTTGGCATGAGGATTTATGTTCATCTGGTTGGGAGTGGGTTGTATTTAATGTTGCTCATAGATGTAGGTCCATTCATTTAACATCTTTGTATTTGTTTCACCCACCTCTTCATTTTGGGGTATTTTGTGTACTCTTCCACAAAGACAAATTTTCCCTTGATGTTCTTATGTTTGTAATACAATTATTACACTCCACTTGTACCCTATGACATGGTTGTTAGGTTTGTAGGGATGAGGCTATCCTTAATCTTCTCATTAAGTCTCAGTATTTTATTAAGTCTTTTGGCTGTGTGTGTAACCTGGACAAATCTTTCCCCAGTACTATAGCTTTTTTCCCTCCTGGTTTCTACCACCTTTCTGGCTGCAGTGTTTGTGTATTTCCTTGAAATTCTGATCAGTACTGACTGTGGTGTTTTCTAAGTCCTGAGAAGAGATTGGAAAGTTAGATCTGGGGCAGTTACCTCCTTTGTACCTGATCGAATAAAGCTGCAGAATTAAGCTCTAGCAAGCTCCTTTTTGTTGGAGAGTATCCCTTTGTTTTGCAGAATCTTAGAGCATATTTTATGTTGATATTCATACCTTCACTTGTAGCCATGAGAATATATTGCTCATGTTCACCTTGTGACACTAGTAGAGTTTTTCAAGGAAAGGTCCATGGAAATGTGGGAGCTCTCTGAGGCTCCCAGAAGTTTCTCACTTATGCTAATGTACCTCAGCCTCCTGCAAGTCAATAAAATAACCACTACAGTGTTGCAATATCTCTCTCAAGGGGCCTATCTTTCCAGATTTGGAAGGTGGTCCTCCATGTGACCACTTGGTAGGTCCAAGAAAAGTCTTTGATTTCCAATTTGTTCAGATTTTTCTAGTTGCGATGGAGTTGATGACTTCTGGTATGTTAACATGTTGGAGCTGAAACCAGAACATACATTAGCTACTTCACTTACAGAAGAAGAAGGTACTACTGTGAGGGGCAAATGCTAAGGAAGAGGTTTGTGATATGGTGGATCAAAGCCCCTGGGAAGTCAAAAGGAAGAAGTTTTGGTAAGGTCTTCCTTCTGCAGAATTGGTAATACCTTGTGTTTGATGAGTTTTCCTCAAGTTTCTAGTCTTTGATAAAGAGTCTATTGAAACAAAATAGTTTTCCAGAATAAGAAGAAAAAGTGGGAGATCATTTCTCATTATAGGAGCAGAATATGGCACTTCTGATGCCTAAACTATGAAATCCTTTATCTTCTTATCTTCTGCTTCAAAAATCCCTCTTGACATGTAATATTCCATTATTGAGAATCTGGGGGAAATATAAAATGATGATAATACAGTGGACCCTTGAGATATTACCAGCCTGACCTATGAACAACTTGGGTTACAACTGGAACTTTAGTTTTAACTTATGACCAAAGTCTTGAGTTATGACCCAGATGCCAGCTGCTTGTGTTTCTAGATGGTCTCAAATACAGACTGAACCTTTAAAGAGTTCTGGAAGGAACATTACAACATCCCTTCCTGTGTGGGGTTAATTGAGAAATCCTTGGCCAGTGTCTCTCTAAGGACACTGAGATCTGCCTGTGTACAGGAAAGAAACTCTGAAGTCTGAGTAGAGGAGCCTGAGCCTTCAGTTGACCAACTTGAGTTACAACCAGCCTTTGGGAATGAATTGAGTTAATAAGGCAAGGATCCAAGGTAATAATAATAAAAATTAAGCAAAAAATTGTATAAAGTTATTACAAGAAGAATCCATAAATTAGTATCAAAACCTTTAGCTGATGAACATGCTGGTATAAAGTCATAGGAGAAAATTATAATAAAAGACATCATTATGAATTAGGTATCATTAAATGAGCAACTTCATGTATGTCTCACAACATAAAATGTCAAAGCTAAGAAGTTATAAAATGATAGTTAATAGAGTTTAGAGGAGAAAATGAAGAAAATGATAGCCATTTTAGAATGAAAGGTTAATTTTAAAGAGTCCATAGAAGAATAGAATAATAGAATGGACAGTACAGAGACAGAGATAAGCAAAAAACTGAAATATGCAATAATTTAAAGAGTTAGACTACCTGTTCTCACTCCAATGGAATAATAGTAACAAAGCCTATCCCCCTGTTTTTATAAATGATTATAGAATGATAAAAAATATTTGGATAAAAATATTGAACAGCAAACAGTATGGGGTTATGGTCCCTAGAGAATGGAAATACTGGAGGAAAACTCCACATTCACCCCACACTTTTGACTGGGGCTCATTTCACACTATTACAGTGAGACCTGGAATAGAAGCAGACAGTAAAAGTTTCTCTGGGTGGAAGAAACAGAGATCAGAGTTTGGGGCTACTGTGAAGCCAAAATGTATAGCAGTAATGTCAGAGAAGAGATATATTCAGTAAAGACATTTCCCAAGTCTGCAAGGGACCTCTTTAATCTTTGGTTCACTGCTGTGCTATACCTATACAATGTGCTATTTTTCCAGTCATGCAAAATGATACTGGGAAACTGTGAGCTGAACCATGAAGAAATGACTTTTAGACCTTGAACACTAGGAATGTATGGACTATGTGATAATTTTGATAGTGAGGATCCAGGTGCCAAGGTGAGAGTATTTGTTAGATCCAGATTCACTTATTTATCTCAGTTATATATATTAGTATCATAGAACAGAAAAAATAAATGAGATAACTCTATATTACAAAGTCTTGAGACAACATAGATATCCAGTGCAGGTGGACTTCCCCTGACAAGCTTAGGATGCTCACACTGACACATATTTTTGGACATCAGAGGTTCCCAGCCCATCTTTTCGGCTCTTAGAGCACCTAGTGAAGTGTTTCTCAGTGGCATACAATTCGGATGTGACCCTCCACTGGCTGAACCTCCCAGGAGACAGAAAGCACATTTGTGCTTGCTTTGTGTTTTGTTGCTTATGCTTGTTAATGGTTTTGCCACAGGCGTGATCCACACAATCTTTTCCAGCCACAAGATTGCTGTTGGGTTTCGTCTGTAATATGAATAATTTGACTGTAGGCATGCATGTCGTCTGGTTCTGATTAATTTCAGTCTCTCACTATGGAGTAAGCTCTGCCCTGGGTGGGTGGGTGGGGAATCTCTTCTCATGAATTCCCAGACATTTGTTTCACAAGAGGCAAAACTTCCAAGGATGAGGACAAGCCCTAGCCAGATAACTGAAGAATAATGGGATGGTGAGATGAGAGAAGCCACCACGCTCTCCAGGGAAACAGCTTTGGCCAGGCTGGTGTGTTAAAGTAGTGAGCTGCTGAGAAAAGAAAGTATGTCAAGTCTCCAATTGTACCCAGCTGTTCAGCACCTCTAGATGGACAGAAAGTTCAAACTCTCCCTTCCTTCACTTGACAAAGAAGACATTATTCTACATAAACGTCTAATCTGAAATGTGTGTAACAGCTGCAGATTGGATGTCTTGGTGATAACCCTAAGCAAAAAGTTCCTGAAGTGGAACCTTCCTAAACCAAGGGAATTCTTAGGTCCCACAAACCGAAGAGAAATTACTTTGGCTGTGTCTCATGAGCTGTTTGGCCACTCCATCTCCTGTCCCTTTCCCAAATACAATGCTAAATCCTTGGGTCTGTCCAGAGGAGAGTTTTTCTGTTAGCTTCTAATGTTTCCTCACAAGAAATTTTATTTCCTTTATTCTGGAAAGCCATGATTCCAACAAGCTCTCACAAAGGGGTGAATTCTTGAAAGTGTTTTAAAATTTATAAGAGCTATAATCTCTTGTTAATTCTCAAACTCCTTTGTGATTTGCATTTGGAAAACCAGTCACACGAACAAATAAATTAAAGCATTCTTTTTGTTCTTGGGAAAACAAATTCACCTATTATGCTATGAATATAATAACTATTTTGTTTTCCATTTTAAAAAGGCAAACTTTTGAGATGAGGCCTTGTTTGGAAGAAACTAGAAAGTGGAATGGAATTTTTACTTCAAATTTGCATGAGACTCAGAGAATATAGTTCTCCTTTTGAAAAATCACTTTCTTCCTTGGATCTGTCTGGGATAAATGAACTTGGTTTAGACAGCCAGGGACACTCAATGACTTTCAGATGATTGCATGACTTTCCGTAGGCAATTTCACTGGGTTGATAGAACCAATGGATTCTTTTTCTTTTGGTTCACAATCCAAGGTCATTGTCTGCTTTCTTTTAGCTCATTATTTTAATTTCTGAGGAGGCACAAATGAGAAACCCTACCCAGGACTCTGAAAGGGCTCACTCTGCCCACTGCTTTAAAAATAAATAGATGTTTTCTTTTTTCACCCTTGGGTAGAGGTGTGCTGTCCTGCATTCAGGGATACAATTTCTCCAGGGCAAAGATTTTTAACCTTTTTTTGTTGGTTCATCTATTTATTAAAAATTGGATGAATATATAGATTATATGGCTTCTCCCTCCAAGTGCATACATATCTAAATTTAGCATTCAATATTCAGGACGCCTCCTGTGTGTATTTTATGTACACCAAGTGGGGAATCCCTGCTTTCAGAGCATGTGGAATAGATATTCAAAGCTAAGGCTTTGGTGGGAGACAAACATAATTTTGAGACCCAGTTCTGCCACTTAATAACTGTGGGACTTTAGACAAAATACTTAAAAATATTAGTGCATCAGTTTCCTCATCTATAAAAGGAAGGCTATAGCTCATACCTAATGGATTTGCTATGGGGGATGTGCAGTGCTATGTAAACCCTGAGAAAGGAAGACAGGAATTATAGTCTGTAACCCTGTACTGTGGCTTAAAAATCAGATAACATGCTTCAAACCATCACACACAACAGAACTATCAAAACTCAAGTTGTTTGAATACTAGCTCCCTCCAAATTGCATATTCTGAGATGAGTATAGGAAACCCTGCTTCCTCAATAACTCTACAGAAACTCCTGTGTTCCCAAGATAAGGCCACTGCCCCATCCAGCAAATCATCTGACTTACCAGTCCCTGCCCAGGTCTTGATCAATAACTGTCTTCCAACTAGACTGTAACTTTCCTTTCCCAATTCCCCATTTGAGACTCTACTCATACTTTATAGGATCCATGTGTTTGTTTAGTGGTCTTTGTGTGTGGGCTTCCATAACTACTAAAGCCCCTGGAGTTCAGGAATTGTCTTTTCCTTTTGTCTTTATGCAATATCACTCTTCCAAACCCAGCTTTAATTCAAGGAAACCAAAATTTTCCCCAAAGCATGTTGAATTTGTTTATAATTCTCAAGTTTAGGGCCTCTATCCAGCAAAGAAGGAGCAAGATTGAATTTGAGGCTATCTGATTGAGTTATTAGCAGTCCTTTTCTGTGAATTATATATTTATATAGTTATCAAACAAGGATGATACTGCATAAAGGGAAAGGGAAACAATTCCTGCACTCCAGGCCTTCTTAGAAGTTTCTGAAGCCATATACAAAGACTGTATAAAGTACAAGTAGAGTCTCAAATGGCGAATTTGGAAAGGGAAGTCATAGTCTGGTTTTAGGACAGTTATTAATCAGTTATTAAACAAGTTCTTCTCTGCGAATTATACATTTATATGGTTTTGCCCATTTTCTCTTGAATTGTTGCTCATTTTATTTCTTTTTTTTTCCCCATTAAGTTTATTGGTACATTTTTGGTATAAAATACAGTTATATTCATCATTGGGATCTTGTACCTTTACATGAGTATCTTGGTTATTATTTTTTTCCCCTTCCCTTGCCCTCCCTTCACACCCTCCACCCTTCCCTATTTGCAAAGACCTTGTTTCCAATTTTTTTTCTCTTCTCATATTTTTTCCTTTCCCTTTTATCCCATCCCCTACCTCTCCCAATTCCCCTGGTCTTTTAGACCTTTTCTTCCTGTTACACAATATCAGTTATACATTTTTAAAATTACAATATTAAGATCTAGGAGACATTACCACAGATTTTACAGAATTTAAAAGGATATAGAAAGCATATTTCAAAAATCTGTTCTGAAATAAATTTGACAACTTCTAAGAAGTACCTTGGAAGACAAATTAATGAAACTAACTCTAGAGGAAATATAAAATTTGAATAGCACCTATTAAAGAAAGTATATTCCTAGCTTGAAAACCTACCTATATGACAATAGCAGGCTCATAAACATTTTAACTGATAAATTACATCAAACAATTAAAGCAGAAAAAAGAAGGAACACTTCTCCCCTCATTTTAGGAACTCAACATTGTGCTAATCCTAAAACTGGATAAAGATGATAGAAGAAAAAAGTATGAACATAGATAGAAATTTGTTTAACAAAACAAACTATTAGAAGTCAGATCTGGCAGGATGTAGACAGTGGTTTTGTTATAGGGATGGCAGTGTTGGTTCAGCATTGGAAGATCCACCCTCAAAAGTCATCATTTTAACAGAGGAAAGGCAAAAGCCATAGGATCCTGTCACTAGTTAGAGTAAAAGTATTGGAGTAAATTCTACAGCTGTTCATGGTAAAAGCTATCAGGAGACTAGAAGTAGAACAGAAACTTCTCAACAGATTAAAGACATGTACTCCATACTTCCAGTGAGAATGCCTTATATAAATGGAGAAGATACAATGCTTTCTCCTTAAGGTGGGGAAGAAGGGCAGATGTGCTTACTCCTTATCTGTCCATTAAACTTTGAAACCTAGTCCCCACCAAAATAGTCTAGCAATAAAATGATACAACTAGGATAGGATTGGCACGGCAAAAGCAAAATCTTTATATGTAGATGAAATGATCATCTACAGAGAAAACACTAAGAAATCTCTAGGAGCCCCTAGAACTTGTATTTGAATTTAGCAGGATTAGAAAACACAAGATATATATATAAACATTCAGGTCTGTGTATACTTGTTATAAATGAAGAATTGGATATTGAAATTTAAAAGTTATGTAGGAGAACAAAGGGCCTAGAAAAGTCAAAAACAAAAACAAAAACAGTGTTGGAAGATGTTTAGTACCTAATTTTAAGACTTCTTCTAAAGCTACAGTAATCAAGGCAGTGTTGGTGTAAGGAAAGACATATAGATCATTGGAATAAAACAGAGAATCTAGAAATAGAACCACACATATATGGTCCACTGAGTTTTGAAAGATTATTTAACATTAGCATTTTATAGAATATAAACTCAATTCAAGAGCCAAGGAAGAGATAGTGTTTTCAGCAAACGGCACTAGAACACCTGGTATCCGTAAATAAAAAATTAACCTCAACTCTTTTTTTCCATACATGAAAATAACTTGACGGGATCTATGACCCTAAATAAGAAAGCCTAAAAGTATAAAACTTTAAGAAGAAATTAGAAGGGAAAATATTTATGAATTCAGGGTAGGCAAGAACTACCTAGGATACAAAAAACATGATGTATAAAAGAAAAACATTGATAAATGAGATTCCATCAAAATTTAGAACTTTAAATGACGTCATTAAAATGAAAAGTAGTCCTTAAGCAGATCATATTTACAATACATATAACCTATGAGCAGAATATATAAAGAATTCTTAGAATTCATTAATAGACAACCCAACTAAAATGTAGACATAAGAAGATGATAAATAGCCAGTATAGCACAAGGAATGGTGTGCAAGTCTAGAATCAGAAAAATACTAATCAGTACAATAATAAGATTGAATTATACACTCATTAGGAAGATGAAGTTAAAAATTTTAAAAGCCTTGTCATGCCTTTTTCTTTTTGTTGGATTCTTCCCTTTGCATTTAATTTGTCACACCCAATGGATTCATTCTTCTGGGTTTCCTGGGGTTGTGATCCTCATTGTTTTTTCCTAGGGTATTGTCTAAAATTTTTTGGAGTGCCGGTTTGGTATTCATGAAATTGCTGAGGTGCTCTTTATCATGAAAGGATCTTATTTCTCCATCAATTTTGAAAGATAGTTTTGCAGGGTACATCAATCTGGGTTGGAGGCTGTTTTCCTTTAGGGCTTGAAATACATCACTCCAAGCTCTTCTTGCTTTGAGGGTTTGCATTGAGAAGTCTGCTGTGATTCTGATGGGTTTTCCTTTGTATGTGATTTTTTTTTTTGTATTAAATTCTTTTATCGGTACATTGTAGGTATACAACACAATTACATTTCTCACTGGGAATTGTACCTTTACATAATGCATCTTGGTTCTTATCTCTTCCCCATTCCTAGCCCTCCCTTCACGCCCTCCACCCTTACCTATTTACAAAGACTTTATTTCCATTTTTTCCATTTCTCATCATTTTTCCTTTCCCTTCTTTCCTTTCCCCTGCCCCTCCCACTACCCCTACCCCTTTGGACCTTTTCTTCCTATTTTGCATTATTGATTATTCGTTCTAATCATTGGTACGTTTTAGGTATACAATATAATGACATTCATCATTGGAAATTTGCACCTTTAAATAGTCTCTCTTGGTACTTGCTTTTCACCCTTGCCCAGCCCTCCCTTCAACTCCTCCAGTCCTCCCTATTTACAAAGATTTTGTTCCTATTTTTCCATTTTCTCATATTAATCCCATTCCCTTCTATCCTTTCCCCTAGCCCTCCCACTTCCTTCCCCTTTGCCCCTTTTCTTCCTATTTCACATTACCTATTATACATTTAGTCCTTATTTACACTTTCAGTTTCTAACACCAGAGAAACTATTCGGTATTTATACATGTGTGTCCTATTCATTTCACTTAAGAGTATGGCCTCAATGTGCATCCACTTAGCTATAAATGTCTCTAATTTCTCATTTTTTATGGCTGAGTAGTACTCCATTTTATAAAAAAAACACATTTTCTTTATCCAGTCTCCAGTTGATGGGCATTTGGGCTGTTTCCAAGTTTTAGCTATTACAAACTGTGCTGCTATGAACATGGGCACACATATATGACTGTGGTATGATTCTTTGAATTCTTTGGGGAAGATCCCCAGCAGGGGAATAGTGGGGTCAAATGGGACTTCCAGTCCTAGTTCTTTGAGGTATCTCCATACTGATTTCCACAGTGGTTGCACCAGTCTACACTCCCACCAGCAGTGGAGCAGGGTTCCTCCTTCCCCACAGCCCCGTCAGCATTTGTTATTTGTTGATTTCATGATAGCAGCCATTCTTTCTGGAGTGAAGTGAAATCTCAGCATTGTTTTCATTTGCATCTCTCGAATGACCAATGATGTTGAACATTTTTTCATGTATTTATTTGCTATTTCTACTTCTTTGTGTGAGAAATGTCTGTTCATTTCAGATGCCCATTTTTGGATTGGGTGTTTAAATTTGGGAGGTCTGTTCTTTTTAAGTTCCTTATAGATTCGAGATAGTAGACCTTTGTCTGAGGAAGAACAGGTGAAGATTTTTTCCCACATTGTGGGTTGTCTGTTCACACTGCTGGTGGTTTCTCTTGCTGTGCAGAAGGCTTTTAATAAGAAGAGATTCCATTTGTTGATTGTTTGTGGTAGTTCATGGGCAACTGAGGTTTTGTTCATAAAATCTTTTCCTACACCGATGTCTTCAAGGGTTCTACCTAACCTCTGTTCCAACTGGTTCAGAGTTTCTATTTTAATATTTAGATCTTTAATCCATTTTGATTTTAGTTTAGTGCATGGTGAGAGATACAGGTCTAGTTTTAATCTTTGGCAAGTTGAAGCCCAATTTTTCCAGCACCATTTATTAAAGAGGCTATCTTTTCTTCAGTGAGGGTGTTTGGCTCCTTTATCAAAGATGAGATGGTTGAGAGTTTCTGGTGTTGTTTCTGCCTCGTCTAATCTGTTCCACTCGTCCTCAGGTCTGTTTCTTTGCCAGTACCATGCTATTTTTATCACAGTAGCTTTGTAGTAGAGTTCCAGGTTGGGGATTGTGATACCCCCTGCCATGTGTCTGTTACCTAGAATTGCTTATGCTATTCTGGGTCTCTTCTTGTTCCAAATGAATTTTTGGATTGTTTTCTCAAGGTCCATGAAGTATGCTGCTGAGATCTCAATTGGAATTGCATTAAATCTATTTTCTGATAGCATCTTCAATCTCTCTTTCCAGAGTGCCATAGTTTTCAGAGAAGAGGTCTTTGATTTCTTTCATTAGGATGATTCCTAGGTATTTCAGTTTTTTGGATGCTATTGTGAAAGGAATTATTTGCCCTATTTCTCTCTCAGTGAGTCTGTCATTGGTGTAGAAGAAAGCTATTAATTTTTGTGTGTTGACCTTGTAACCAGCTACTTGACTGAATTTGGTTATTAAGTCTAGAAGACTTTTGGTGGAGTTCTTGGGGTCTTCTATGTAGAGTATAATGCCATCTGCAAATAATGACAATTTGACTTCTTCATTTCCTATCTTTATTCCTTTTATTTTTTTCTGTTCTCTAATTGCTGTGGCTAATGTTTCCAGAACTATATTGAACAACAGTGGTGATAGTGGACATTCTTGTCTTGTTCCTGATTTTAGTGTGAAGGATTTCAGTTTTTGACCATTTAGTATGATATTGGCTGTTTTTCATAGATGGCTTCTATCAGTTTGAGGTAGAGACCATCTATTCCAATTTTTTGTAGGGTTTTTATCATAAATGCATGTTGGATTTTGTCAAATGCTTTTTCTGCATCTATGGAGATAATCATATGGTTTTTGACCTTGGCTCTATTGATATAGTGTATTACATTGATTGATTTGTGTATATTGAACCATCCCTGCATCCCTGGGATGAATCCCACTTGATCAGGGTGTATGATCTTCTTGATGATCTTCTGCATTCTGTTGGCCAGTATCTTATTAAGGATATTTGCATCTATGTTCATTAGTGAGATTGACCTATAGTTCTCTTTTTCAGTTGGGTCTTTCTCTGCTTTGTGGATCAAGGTGATGCTTGCTTCTAGGAATGAATTTGAGAGTATTGCTTCCCTTTCAATTTCATTGAAGAGTTTAAACAGTAGTGGCAGCAGTTCCTTTCTAAATGTCTTGTAGAATTCAGCAGTGAAGCCATCAGGGCCTGGGCTTTTCTTAGTTGATAAGTTTTTAATTACATTTTCAATTTCATTGGTTGATATTGGGTTGTTCAGAATTTTTAAGTCTTCTTCGTTCAACTTTGGTAATTCATATGTATCTAGGAATCTGTCCATTTCTTCTGTGTTGTCCATCTTATTAGAGTATAGGTTCTGGAAGTAGGTATTGATGATCTTCTAGATTTCTGCTGGGTCTGTTGTCATTTCACCGTTTTAATTCCTAATTGCATGGATTTGGGCCTTTTCTTTCCTTTTTCTGATAAGGTTGGCTAAAGGTTTGTCAATTTTGTTGGTTCTTTCGAAGAACCAACTCTTGGCTTCATTGATTTTTTGTATCTTTCTCTTAGTCTCCATTGGATTGATTTCTCCTCTGATCTTTATAATTTCCTCCCTTGTGTGAGCTCTGAGTTTTCCTGCTCTTCTTTTTCTAGAAGCTTGAGGTTCAGCATCAGGTTGTTTAATTGGGCTCATTCTGTTTTCCTAATATGCATATTCACTGCTATGAATTTCCCTTGTAAGACTGCTTTCATTGTGTCCCAGAGATTCCGATATGTTGTATTGTCATTGTCATTTAATTGAAGGAACTGTCTGATTTCTTCTTTAATTTCCTGTGTGACCCATTGGTTATTCAGAAGTGTGTTGTTCAATTTCCACATGTTTATGAAATTTTTTGAGTTTCTTTTGCTATGGATCTCCAATTTCATTGCACTATGGTCTGATAATATACAGAGGATAAGTTCAATTCCTTTGCACTTACTTAAACATGTTCTATGTGTGAGCATGTGGTCTATTTTTGAGAATGACCCATGTGCAGCTGAGAAGAATGTGTATTCTGATTTTGTGGGGTGGAAGACTCTGTAAAGGTCTGTTAAGTTCATTTGTTCAAGAGTTCGATTGAGTTCTAGTATTTCATTACTTATTTTTAGTCTAGTTGTCTATCTATTTGTGACAGTGGGGTGTTGAGGTCCCCCATTACAATTGTATTAGTGCACATATGACTTTTCATGTCTGTTAGTATTTGTTTTATGTAGTTGGGTGCACTAGTGTTTGGTGCATAGATATTTATGATTGTCATCTCTTCCTCTTGGATTCTTCCCTTTACAAGGATGTAGTGTCCTTCTTTGTTTTTCTTAGTCAGTGTTGGTTTGAAATCTACTTGATCGGCCAAGAGCATAGATACTCCTGCTTTTTTTCGGCTTCCTGTTGCATGGTGTATTGTTTTCCACCCTTTAACTTTCAGTCTATGAGTTTCCTTTTGAATGAAGTGTGTTTCTTGTATGCAGCATATTGTTGGATTTTGCTTCTTGACCCATTCTGCCAGTCTATTTCTTTTGATTGGTGAACTGAGACCATTAACATTGATGATTATAACTGAAACGTATTGACTTGTCCTTGCCATGACTTTTTATTTTGTTGAGTTCTCCCCCTTTCCATTTAATTTCTTGTCCTGCCAGATGGGTTCATTCTGCTTTGCTTCCTGGGGTTGTGATCCTCAATGTCTGTTCCTAGGATATTGTGTAAAATTCTTTGGAGTGCTGGTCTGGTATTCACGAAGTTCCTCAGGTGCTCTTTGTCATGAAAGTATCTTATTTCTCCATCCATTTTGAAAGATAGTTTTTCAGGGTACATCAATCTGGGTTGGAGGCTGTTTTCTTTTAGGGCTTGGAATATGTCACTCCAAGCTCTTCTTGCCTTGATGGTTTGTGTTGAGAAGTCTGCTGTGATTCTGATGGGTTTTCCTTTGTATGTGATTTGTTTCTTTTCTCTGACTGCTTGGAGAACTTTGTTCTTCTGTTGTGTTTCTGGAATCTTAACAATTATATGCCTATCTGTAGATTTCTTTTGATCAAGGCTATTTGGAGTCCTATATGCCTCACTTATCTGTATGTCCAGCTCTTTTCCCCCACTTCGGAAGTTTTCTGCCATTATTTCTGTGAAGAAATTTTTTATGTCATTTCCACTCTCTCCTGTTTCTTCATTGAGCTCAATCAGTCTTATGTTATTATTCTTTGCATCATCTAACAGCTGCTTGATTGATTTCTCATGTTCCCTTATAATTTTGAAGCAATTTTTCTTTTCCTGGTCACTAATTGCAATCTTATCTTCTATATCTGAAATTCTGTCCTCACATTGGCTTATTCTGCTGTGTAGACTTTCAATGGAGTTTTTCATGTCCTGGAAATCTATTTGCATCTGTTTTATAGATTCCATTTGTTTCTTATGTTGGGATTCCATCATATTCCTGAGCTCCTCTCTAGATTTATTAATCATGTCTTGCACTAGGGGCACAATTTCTCCTCTTATCTGAGAAAATATTTCTGATTTCATTTTTTCCAGATCCCCTTTTGTTGCCAGTTCAGTGGGTCCAGGTGGTTGAGTATCAGAGTGTTCCATCTCATTTCCCTTTGGGGTTGCTGTAGGTGATCTGGAAGTCTGGTTTTGAGACTTATTTACTTGTTTTCTCATTTTGAGTAGGGCAGGGGGCTGTTAGCGCCTGCACAGATTACCTCCTCTGAGCTGGGGGAGGTGGGACAGGGGGCGGGAGCAGCGGTAGGGATGGTGACCCAAAAGCCCTTTCCTGTGGGCTGGGAGCAGCAGGAGGGATGGTGGCTGGGAAACCCCTTCCTCTGGACCAGGAGCAGTGGGATGGTGGCTCAGAAGCCCCTACCTCTGGGCCTGGAGTGGTGGGAGGGTTGGTGGCCCAGAAGCCCCTTCCTCTGGGCCAGGAGCAGTGGGACAGAAATTGGCCCCACAGCCCTTTCCTCTCGGCTGGGAGCAGAGGGAGGGATGGTGACTGGGAAGCCCCTTCCTCTGGACCAGGAGCAGTGGGACTCAGTACCTTGGTCTGGTGGTCTGTTGTCCTCTGTGTCTTTGTAGTGTGGAACCAAGTGGCTGCCTGTCTGGAGAGGGGTGATTCAGCATCTTCCGCATGACTCAGGACCTCGGTAGAGCGTGCACAGACCTGCCCGTCTGCAGCGGGCTGTTTCAGCTTGTTCTGCGTGACTCTTATTTGTAAGAATTACTTTGACATTAATGAGATTAGCCCATTATTTCTGATACGAGTTGCAAATATTTTCCTCAATGTGTTGCTTGTCATTGACTCTGTGTATAAATTTTTGCTTATTTTAGTTTGTTTTTCAAAAGAAAACTTACTTTCATATAGACAAACTGTCATTGCTTTAGTGATTTCCTCATTTTGGAGTTGTAAATGTTTCCTCACTGAAGATAAAGTTCACTGGGGGAAAATAGCCAAACAAAACAAGATAATTTTTGAAAAGAAGAACAAACTGTGGAGTATATATGAACACAATTTTAAAGGCATGGCAATGAAACATGAAGAGATGAACACAATATAAAGGAATAGAAAAAGGAAAGAATAAACTTGGAAACTAAAAGCAAAAATGTGTAGTAGTTTACTGGTCAACAAAAATATCATCTAAAACAACTAAGAAAGATATGGCTATTCAATAAATGAAACTGGAACTGTTGGGTCTCCTCTGTAAAAAAAATGAATTTGGTATACATTACCCTGGATAAATTTCAAAGGGATCCAATATTTAAATGTAAAAAAATAAACTCCATTACAATCCTCAAGTAAAGACAGGAGAATTTCTGCATTAAACTTAAAAGTTTTCTTTACCTAGTATAATGGATATTTGGTAGTTGTCTTCTTCCCACCCATGATTTAGTTTGCAGTAAATGTTTAAATTTCATATAAATAGATACAGAAAGCATATTAGTGGTTGCTAGATGGAAACAGATACTGAGTAATTCAAAATGGTTATAGGGATATTTTGGGAATGTTGACAATATTCTAAAATTGTAATGTGGCAATCTTACAATTTCTAAATTGTATATTAAAATAAGTGAATTTTATGTTATGTAAATTATACCTCAATTAAACTGTTAAAATCAAGTATAGCTCCATGAAGTCTATCCCTAGGATGAACAAACCCAGGGCCAACTTCTCACCTCAGTGTGACGAATATGTCCAATGGATGATTCTTCCCCAAATGGGATTTGGTAGGTAAGGAGATGATAATGACACATAAAAAGGAGAGAACTAAGGAGAAAGGAAGGTTTGCTTTGGAAGGTGTGGTTTCCCTCCATTTGTTATCTTGGTTCCAGTAGGTCCTCACAATCTTTACTGAAAATGGCGGCCTAACTTGCTTCCACAGATGATGACCAGAACAGCCTGCCTCATCCCTGAACAATAACCAAAATTCTTTATTGACCTCAGCCAAGTTGTTGCTTCACTTGCTTAATTGGCTTTACATGGAAGTGCTTCAACTGAAAGCATGTCATTTTTTACAGAATTTGCCAAAAAACAATTAATTTCAAATGTACAGCTTTTATATGTGATGCTGCAGTTCCTGTCTGAGGCAACATTTATTTATGTTCCTGTCTGAGGGAGATAACACACCAGCTGAAGGAACAAGCAAGTTGCACCCATGGGAACAGCATTGTTGTTGGTCGACCTCCTCATTTGATTTTTGTATCCTGCAGCTGTGGCTGCCATTGCAAAATGGTAGCAATCAAGTGTACTCAGGGACTATGGATCTTCTTTCTTTTAATGTAATTTATTAGACTAAGTCATAATCTGGACAGAGCTCTAACAGCTGTGGGGATATTCTCATGCAATCCTACATGCAAAGGGTTAGTTGTTGAATTCAGTAGGGATTTTCATACCCATCTTCACTATGACTCTGGGAAAAAAAAAGAAACGAAATGAGGAAACGCTACCATTCATTCTGTTTATGTCTCTTAGGAGACTGTTGATGTTTCATTTACTCCAATATGTTTCTAAATCTATGTTTTATTATGATCTACTATGATTCAGTTGCTTTCACTTAAGGTTGAGAAACAATCACAGAGAAGGATTGTCCCAAAGCGACTGACACTCCCTGCCTGGCACTTGGGTCCCATCTGGGCTGTGAGTGGTGGGGGCAGGCAGCTCCAGGGAGGTGGGTCCCACAAGCCAGTGCAGTTCCCCATGGTGTCACTTCCTGTGGCGTGTGGGAGACCTGGCCGTTGAGGTCTGGAAAGAGCTCAAGGCTAGTTCGGTTCAGTGATCTGATCTTCAGACTGGCATCATGGAGAGTGCTAGGGCAGCTCCTGAGTACAGGGATTCTCCTGTTCCTGCAAGGAGCAGTGTCCCTCTCCTGTTCAGCTCACTGTTACTTTTCTCCTTCAGGGAGGTAAAGCCTGCTGTTGCTATGTGGTTAAAAGACACCTCTTTGGTAGTGTTAGAGAACCCTTCCTTTTTCGTTATGAAGAATTTGGAAATTATAAAAATCAGCAGATCTATTTGTTCTCCAGTAATATCAAACAGGAAAGGACACATGGTTTGGTTTTGATTCCTTAAACAGTCTAATCCCATCTCAACAAATATATTCCCTCTCTCCCTTCCCCCTTCCTTCATTTCTTTCTTTCCTTCTTCCTTTAGGCAAACATAAAGAGTAAGTAAAAAATATAACAAAATCACAACAAACAGACAAGCCAGAAGAGCAATATGTTATATCACAATATAGGTATCCAAAGGCTCATATATTATTATAAAAGTTAAACAGCATGGCTCTGAGCTTCCTAGTGGTCAAAGCAAAAGAGATCCATCATCAGTTGTATAGGACCCATTGACCACATAGAGAAAGCATACTAGATTTTTTAAAGTAAAAATGTCTTTGGTATTTTTCTGAAAAATCCCATCTGTGGCTCTATGTTTTACAGGAGTCAAGCATATGTAGTGTGTATGTAATGGCTTATAATAAAATTGACATTTGTTTTAATAACCCCAATTAAGTAGCATTACTAGGGCACACAGAAGCCACGGCGTATGTGTGGAACTTAGAAGGAGAGCCGTGAGAAGGTTGTTTTCTATACTTTAATGTTGCTTCTTGATAGTTTCTACATGAGACATGGAGGATATGGAGGTAAAGATGGTCTGATTTTGATTTTCAAACTCTTCAGTATTAATATCAATCATTTTGGTCTTTGATAAGAGTCGGGCAGTGTATAGTTCAGAGATATGCCCTCTTTCAAATACCACTGTGGAGTTCAATCTCTCTTCTCTGACCTCTTACCAATTTCCCAAGAAATCCAAGCAATAAAACTGGAACTAGAGGTTGTGCTAGAAGTTGCCTCCACTTTACAAAAAAATGGGGCAGCGATGAGACCTCTTTTAGTAATGCTGATTTCCTCTTTGTGAGAAATGTAGTAGTGCAGTTTTGCTGTCCATTGATCTTGGAGGGCAACTGCTATTTGCCATTTTAGATTCTAATTGAGCCATCTATATTCATTAAGCCTGCTGGGATATGGGAAGGGATGGATAAGTAATACCTTCTCATTTTACAAAGATCTGGTATCAGAATTTCAATTTATGTAGGAGACTAAGGCCAATATCTGTGTTTCTTCTTGTCTTCTGTAACTAGCATTCCATATGGGGACACCCAGCTTTCTTATTGAGACATGATCACTTAGCTTTCTGTCCATGATGAATGACAACATAAGATCGAAGAAGTTCACTTACAGAGTGTCATCAAGAATCAGTTTTCAGGAAGCTGCGAAGTTTCTAAATGCGATCATAAGTTAGCTGCATGCTCCTTTGTCTGACTGGGAACTTTGCCCAACAAATGGAAGCTTGCTTAGTGCTTAATAGAGGTCCTCTTATCCTCATTGCCTGAGCATGGAGCCAGATGTGCTTGAGGCTGACCAGTGGAGAACAGAACTGAAGAATCTGATCCACTGTAGACAAAGCAGGGAGAAAAGATGTAGTGAGGGATGTTCGAGGCAGAGGACAGAGAGGAAGGGACCCAGGGCTAGGGAAAATTAGGACAAAGAGAAGTGGGTCAGAGTAAGAGATGTCTTACTGGAATTGCAGCTGTCACTCGTGACATATTTTTACTTGTGAATTTCAGATAATACTTAGCCCACTGGTTTAATTTCAATAAAATTAACACATAATAATTATATCTATTTTTGAGGCACAACATAAGGATTTGATCTACGTGTGCTTTATGTAATCATCAAATGAAGGTAATTCGCTTATCACCTCAAAAGTGAATTGTTCACTTGTGGTGAAATATTCAGAATACTTTCTTCTAGTTATTTTGAAATATAAAATAGATTACTAATGGCTATATTCATTCTACTGTGCAGTAGAACACCAGCTTGTATTGCTCCTATTTTGTACCTGTTGACTGGTCTCTCCCTATTTTCTCCACTTCCTACCCTATGCAGTCTCTGAGAAGCATTTCTCTCTACTTCTGTGAGATCAACATTTTTAGATTTTACGTAAGATAAAGATCATGCATGCATTATTTTTCTTTTTGTACTTGGCTTATTTCACATAACATGATGTTTTCCAGTTCCATCTGTGTTGTTACTGATGGCAGGATTTTGTCTTTTTTTTTTATTGGTTGGATAGTATTCCCTTATGTACATATTCCACATTTTTTTCACCCATTCATCAGTTGAAGGACATTTAAGTTGATTCTATACCTTGTAAAGCAATAGATATAGCTCACAATGGTCAAATGTAGAACAATTAGAACAGCAAAGTAATTAAAGGAGTAAGAGTTATAATCCAAAGTGTAAAATAAATGTTGTTGAATTCATATTGATCTAAATAAATTATTGGAGAGGCTGGACAAAGCTTCTGCACAGATTAATTTTAAATAATTAATGAAGATATATCTCCCTTAAATACTTGGAGCAGAATGTTCCACACCTTACATTATAATTATGACTTTCTTCCAATGAGAGCAGTATGGGAAGGGGAAAAAGAAAGTGTACAATACAGGTTTTACAGGAAAGATCTGAGAAACCCTTAGTCTGTTGACAGAGGTTAGCTTCATCAATAAGAAGTCATATTGGTGGTTTGTTCCCTTGTTGTGATGTGTTGAGAATTTCACAGCCCTTCTGTAGTCTTCCCCTTCAAAATCCATTTACCTCAGTCTAATATGAGAACTGCTAACCATCTCAAACCAACAAAATATCTAGTGACAACTTCTCAGAACCATCAAGGTCATAAAAAAACAATGAAATTGCCCCAGCCAAGTGGAACCTACATGAGTATAACATTTAATGTAGTAGCTGGGGTGAAATCCAGAAAGGAAGAGAACATTAAGGAGAAATGAACAAAACTTGAATGAGTTATAAATTTAATAGTAATAATGATATATCAATATTCTTTTTTTTTTGCACTGGGGATTGAACTCAGGTCCTTGCACTTGCGAGGCAGGCAGCAGAACCACTGAGCTAAATCCCTGGCCCCTATTAATATTCATTTATGAGCTGTGACAAATGTGTAAGAATAATGTTAGATGTTAACAGTAGAGGAGACGGCAGAAGATATAGGAAATCTCTACAACATCTCTGCAACTTTTCTGTAAATCTAAAAGAATTATAAAAGAAAGCTTATTCAAATCTATGAACTGAACTACAGTAAAATGTGGAGGTCAAATCTCATGAAAAATTACTATGAGAAGAAAAGTAGATGAAGTGGAGAATAATTTCCCTATAATTGAGGAATGCCAGAAAGACATACAAAAGAAAAAAAATTGATGAATTATTGCAAAATCAGTTAAAATATGTAAACAATAATGTAAGACATGAAGAACAATCCCAATTAGAAAAAAAAAATATTCAGAAGCCAGGGGATAGAACTCATGTAAGCATTGAAAAGAAATAAAAATATCATTTTGGAACTAAAAAAAGGTAGAAGATATTCAAGACTGAATAAACAAATAAATAAAAAACAATACCTTAAGAGAAGTAGAAGAGATTAAAAAGAATTAGGGAAAGTAAAACATTGAAATAACAAACAACTGAAAATAGCAAAAAAGTTTTAGCTTATGGATGACAGGACTTTTTGAAGAGGAAAATCAAAGCAAGGTAGCAGAATACTAAAATTTAAGAACACACTATTGTGAAATTATGAAAAACAAATGAAGCTAAACATTGTATGAGTAAAATGTTAGTTATTTTGGGAGAATGAGAGGTGAAGGTTGCTCCTAATATTCAGCACACAGGAGGCTTCTAGAGGAAATGAATGTCAAATTTCCATATGTTGACCTGGATCCTGTAGGATCCTGATTACAGAAGTGCTTGACCTAAAGCAACTCTAAGGTTCTAAAAAGTGACAAGGTACTTGTTATGTTTGAGGGGGAATAGTGATTAGAAGGGAGTCCTTTAGCACACCAAGAACATACTATCTCTTAATCAAGGTCTGGCAGCAGAATGTGTTTTGTAAACTATCATTGAATTGTAAAACATATTTGTACTTTCCTATTTGAGATTAATATGGCAAATATAAATTTAAAAATAAAGTGATGAGATTATTTTCAAACAAAAGCAGAAAGATATCCAACCGTCGGTGAAGATAGTAAGGGACAAACAGAACCTTTTCCTATCACACTGGTGAGAATTAAAAAAGAATGCCTCTGGGTAAACAGCTGTGCCTTGTCCTATTTAGGGTGATCAACTGTCTCACTTTGCAGGGATTGAGGGTTTCCGGGATGCAAAGCTTTCAGTACCAAGACCCAGACAGCCCCAGGCAAAGGGGAGAGTGGGTTGCTTTAGCTTCAATACAGGAGTATTTGAGCAGTGTGCACTAGACAGAGGAAGCTTTAAAGGTGCTTGCAGGGGGCACTGCAGTGAGTTGCACTACAGTTGAGCCTAATTACAGTTTGTTGGCCACATGTTGTATCAGTTGAAGGGAACAATGCCCGCTTTGCTTTTGAAGGGAAACTATGTTCATAGGGTGGCAACCCAATCAAAGTCCTTCTTTTTGGAAATCTAGAGTCTGGATGACAATCTACACCATCACTGTTAGGACAAGGTCAAAAGCAGAGACCTTGGGGCTAGCGAGCTGCGAATGAGACCAAATCTCATGCTATCCCATGTCTTGTATTCCCCTGCACCTTCTTCACTGGAAGGAATATGCACTTCCTCCCGGCAATTCTCAGGAAGTTGCCTCCCACAGAAGCCATAAAATAAAAATTTATTTTGCAATAAATACGATGTCAGTGACAAGAAACCTGTTTATGGATTTGAAGCATGTTTCACAAGCCATTCACAGTAACAATAGCCTTCTGTTATGAATTGGTTGTAAGTAACTTCAAAGGCTGTTAGATTTAGATCTAAAATGTTCCCCCAAAGTCTACTGTGTTTAGAAGGTGATTGGATCATGGAGTGCTACACTAGTCACTGGATTCATCCATTGGTGGGTTCTGTGATTGATGAGTTAGGAGGTGGGGCTTGAGTGGGGTGGGTCACTGGGGCGTGACCGGGAAGGGCATATTCCTGTCCTGCTTCCTGGCTGCCAGGGTTGAGCAGCTGTCCTCCACCAGGCCCTTCCACCAAGCTTTCTCTGTCATGGAGCCTGCCAAATCTGGACTGATTCCTCTACAAACCATGAGCAAAATAAACTTCTCTTCCTTTAAGTTGTAGGTGTTTGGTATTTTGTTCCAGTGACGTGACAGTGACTAGTACAAAGACAGTTTCAGATGGGGTTTCATGTGGCCCCTACTACTTAACACGTGGCCTGTGGACTGGTGGCATCAGCATCATGTGAGAAATGTAGGACTATGGCCCGCTTGTGATGGCTCAGCGTCTGCACTCAACAAGACCCCCAGTGATGTGAGTGTATGTGAAAGGCTGAGAGGCTCTGCTCCAGACAGCCAGGTCAGCGTGGTGTGCGTGTGTGTGTGTGTGTGTGTGTGTGTGTGTGTGTGTGGTGTGGATGCATGCAGTTTGTGTTTACCCCATTACGCATGTCTACTTACTTGTGATATACTCACAGGCATACTTACTACTTCTTGGCTAAATCTTCCCAGTTAGCAAGTTGTCTCTATTTGCATACTCTGGTGTAGTGGTTTTCAAAGCAGGTCCCTAGGCTTGCAGTATCACCAGCCACACGAGGATTCTGGTAGAAATGCAGATTCTCCGGCCACACTCCTGATCGAAGTATCAGAAGCACTAGATCTGGGGACCCCACATCTGTGTTGTAACCAGCCTTCCACATAATTCTGATGGCCTCTAAATTGAGACCCAGTACCATGGCACAGAGACATGGTCCAGGGGAAAACCCAGCCCTTAAGGACAGAAGGGGAGCCTGATCACCTCCGAGGGCATACTGAATAATCTGACCTAGATTAAGTCAGACGAAACCTACAACTCCCAATGGGATGCAGGGATGGCCCACAGCAGGAGTTGCTCTCTAACAACTGGAGGGATAGTTATCGCAGCTCTGATGAGCAGATGATCTTGTCATTACAAAGGAACTGAGTAGAATTTGGTAAAGTAGAAACTGAACAACTAAAGAAAAACTCCATAACTACTAATTCCATGCTTACTTTAAAATTAATTGGAAGTTTTAGGTTTAGTATTTTAAAAAACTCATTCTCCCACACCTGTGGCCAGTACCTGTAGCTTTGCTTTCAATTGTGATGTCCTTCTTGCTTAGGGAGGAAGCTTTTGGAGGAGGCCACGTTTACGGGCACGATGGCTGCTTTACTGGAAACAGCTAAGAGGAGGGCTGCACAGTCAGTAGCCTCCTCTAAGTTAACCTGATGTTTGAACTGGATGGCTTAAATGATGCACAAAGACCAGTGCTTCAGCCGTGAAGTTTGTTCCTTCGTCAAATTAAAGAGGGGCTTTTTGCAAGCAAATGCTGATTTGTGGATGAGCAGGGACTGTAGAGTTCGTGAACCGGGAAGCACACCTGCTCTGGTGTTCCGAAGCTGACAAAACCATTTAAGGAGCAAGGGAGCCACAGTCAGAATTTCTCAGTGGGGCCTCCGAGATGTGCGAAGAGGAAGGACTTCCTGGTTCAGACATGTGGGATAACCAGGTGCAGATTCCGGCAAATGTGTAGGCAGCCTTCCTCCCCAGGGCAGCACTGCACCTCTCAGAACCATCACAGATGTTCCACATCCTCTTCTTGGCTTATCTTGAGTTCTCTTGAAAATATTGTTCATGCATTTGCTTCCACTAAAGCCAGGAAAGTAAGATTGCAATAAATTCTATTTTAGGTATAAATTAACGTTAAAAAATAACGTAAGTTTTAAGACATTGGGTTCAATAATTTCTCAACTACTTTAATGGCCTGGAAGTTTAAAAAGACATTAAAAATGAAGACATATGTGTGTGTGGGTGCATAGTTTTGCTTTTCCTTACCCCCTTGTACCAATGGACAAAGTACTGCTAGATTCTGGGTATTTAAAATTTTGGGTTTTTCTATCATGGACATGTTCTTCATTAGTTTTAGTTTTAAAAGATATTTCACCAAAATATTACTTATCTTCATCACTGATTTTTGACACAGTCTTAAATTTTGAACCCTTGCCAGATCCCACTGCTACACCTAATAAGAGAATTCAGTTCTGGATGAGGCAGTGCCTCTGTTCATGCCAGAATCTGATTCTAAACAAACACTGAAAGATTAGAGAGACTAATGCAATAAAAATTAATGGGAATAAGCAGGGGTCCTGAGGTTTTTCCAAAACTCTAACAGGATTAGCATCAGCAAATGTTGACCATTTTAGTTAAAAGTAAGCTTAATATGAATCATCAGTATGATGTAGCTGGCAAAATATTATTACCAAAACCTGCATCCATACGAATGTAGTAGGTACAGAAAAGGAAGCAAGATTGGGCTTTTGTCTGTTCTGGTCAAACTAGGCAAAGCAGCTCAGTTCAGTCCTGAGTCTCGAGTTTAAGAGAGATGCCAGTGAAATTGAGAATATTCATAGCATCCTTGGAATAACAGAGGGGCTTATAACTACCTCATGTGAGGATTTGTTTAAGGAACTTGTGATGTTCATCATGTAAAAGAGACAGATGACTCGGAAAGAGATGAGCTAGTGAGTAGAAAGGGAATCAACTATATTGTATTTGAGTCTGCCACAGTGTTGGTTTAAGAGCCATAGGTAGGCACTGCAGAAAGACTGGTTTTAGCTAAACCCATGGAAAAAAATTCTAACTGAGCACAGCCACTGGACATTCATCTTTGTCAAAGGGTTACCTGACAAAGAAGACATTCAAGTGTAAGCCATATGATTCACTAAAGACATACAGTGGGCACCAAGAGAGGTGATGATGAAAATATTCTGATAATCCAGAATTGCTTGGTTTATGTGAGAAAACATCATGGAAGAGCTAGCGATTGAGGTGAGCCAGGCAGGATGGATGTGGCTCACATTGTGCATTCTCAGTAAGGGGGTTATTGCCCCAAGCAAGTGAAATTGGTTTCTGAGACATGAGAAAAACTTAGCTATGACAGTTGTGTGTAGCTCATCCAAGTCAAGGCATATAGGCAGACATTCTCTCTTTGCTATTCAGATTTCATGTTAGGCTTAGGAGTGATTGCACAAAGTATGTCTAAGAAGTTTCCTTAAGGAAGCATAATTTTTAAAAAAGGTATTCAAGTATTTATTTCCTATTGCTGCTTTAATAAATCACCACAAGCTCAATGGCTTTAAACCACACACATTTATTATCTTACAGTTCTGCAGGTCAGAAGTGTAACATGAGCAGGCAGTGCTGTGGTTTCCAGGAGCTCTTGGGGAGAATTTATTCCTGGCCCTTTCCAACTCCTACAAAGTGCCACCTTCTTCCTCTCATGGCTCATACCACTTCCATCTCCACTTCTACCGCACATCTCCTTTTCTCTTTTCCTTTGTAGGTTCCCATAATGAGACTGTTCTGAACTGGATAATACAGCACAATTTCCCCCATCTCAAAATTTTTAATCACATTACAGCAATCCTTTACCATGTCAAGTAATATTCATGGCTTCTTGGGATTAGGAGGAGGACATACTGGAGGGGCATTTCTGCCTATCAGTTGGGGAATGTTGACTTATATAAAAGGTTTCTCATGCATTCGTGGAGAGAGAATAAAGAAAGAGAACATGATGGTCGCTGCAGTTGTACCATGGAGAAGAACCTGAGGACATAGGTGCCAGTTGACAAGGACCCACTGGTGTGCTCTATCCAGATATGGACAACATTATTATGACTAAAACTGTTGTTCCCAACTGCTACCATTGCCATAATTTTGATTTTATATTTTTACAAGGATAATTTTCAAACATTCCTTCATTGGGATATGAAAATTACAAAGCTCCTGTAATTCTGGGCCGCTGCAACAAATTAACACAAAGTGGGAAGAGGGTTCTAACAACAGACACTTATTCCCTCACAGGACTCGAGGCCAGAGGTTCAAAATCAAGTTAATTATCATGGTCTCCAAAGGCTCTAGCGGAACACCTTTCCTGCCTCACTCAGCTTCTGGTGGCTCCAGATGTCCCTTGGCTCATGGCTACATCATTCAAAACTCGGCCTCCATCCTCACTTGGATTTCTCCTCTTCTTCTACATCCCTGTTTCCGCTTCTGTCCTATACAAAGGCACTTCTCACTCCATCCAGAATCCACCATATAATTCAGGGTAATTACATCTGTAAAGACCCACAGACTCACCCAGTCAGGTGACAGGTGTGAGTATGTGGACTTCTCTTTTGGAGAGAGATCTTCAGCCCACTACATACCCAAGTCATATGGCCCTCCAGGGAAGATGTGATCATTTTGTCTTCAAAGGAGTAATTATGCTGGCAGTACCATGGGCCACTGTCTTGGCTGTTGTCCTAGACACTAGTGGGCACAGAATCGTCTGGACAGTGGGTCCCTGAAGGGTGAGGATTGCTAAGAATATATACTCTTTAAGGCTCCCTGGGACAGGACCAATGGTATATCATGCTGTTTCAAACACCCTGTTGCTTATTTTTCTCCTCTCTTTCTTCTTAGTCTGTTTTGCACTGCTGACCTGTTTTGCACAGGGTAATTTATAAGGCAATCTCACTCTTGGTAATGGCATTAATCCATTTACAGGGAAGAGCCCTCATGATCAATCACATCTTAAAGGTCCCACCTCTCAACACTTGCACTGGGAACTAAGTTTCCAACACATAAACTTGAGAGACTCACACCTACCCTAGCACTTCCCATCTCCACACTATAACTGTAGCCAGGTTGTGTTTCCTAGCATTTCTTCCTCAAAACCATCGTAGTTTCTTCATTTCTTTAGACTAAATCCAGATTTCCAGCTTGGGAGTCAAGCTTGGTGATGATACGATCCTAAACCCATTTCAGTTTCCACCCTGTGCTCCAGTTCTGTCGGATGATTTCCTTTCTCTGTACCACCTGGAGCTGTGCTGGTGTCAGTATCTCCTTTAGGGGTTCCTCCCTCATTCGTCCTGCAGGGAGACCCACTACCCAGTGGCATTTACTTCTCCTTACCAGTACAAGCATGTGCTTTACATCTCCTGTGCTTGCTAGGCTGCGTAGAAATCACCTGTGGCACCAGCTGAAATCCATATTCTGATCAATTTTGACCTGGGGTGAGCTGGAGATTCTGCATGTTTGATACTTCCAGGTGCTACTGCTGCTTTGGGGTCACATTTTAGTGGTAAAGCTCTACAGCAGTCACCACCCCAGCCCTGCCCCACTACTCCAGCTTCTCTGGCGCTAACATCCAGACCCAGCACCCCGGCTCAATGTATGTGCCAAAAAGCTGATGAAAGTGAATGGAGTTAAATTAAATTTGAATAAAAATGGAGGATAATTGCTGCAATTTGGTTGTGCCACCTCCCTTCTGCGGCTCCTTGGCTCTGGAGAGAGAGCCCAGTGCCCTCTGCTAAGAAGCTGGCCATGGCCACCAGTCTTTAGCAGTCAAAAGCTGATCTGAGTATTCTTATGCACCCAGCCAAACTCCTCCAAGCAAATGAAACTGTTTAACAGGTAACATCACTCAGGAGATCCAGGCCACAGCAGCTATAAAGAGAGAACACATTTTGGTAATGTTTGTGGAATCCAGAGAAAGTATATTTTTCCCTAAAAACTGTCTATTGGGAATATGTGCAATAAAACGGTAAAATTCTCATTTGGAGGCAGACTGCCTTCTTTTGCTGCTTTCTTTTGGAAATCTCTAAATTGTGCCTGAAAGCAATAGGCTCCAAAAGATGCACTGGTAATCAGAGCCAGGAGCTGGTGGCTCAAGTTCCAAACCAGAGCACAGCCCATCACCACCTCGATTAAATGTTCTGCTTTATCTGAGCAGCAGTGGTGTTTCCATCCTCAAGTTCTCTCTGTGTGAAATTCAAGTTCTAAATTAGCTTGGCAACTACTACAAATGCCACATGTCATCTATGATGGAGGAAGAATGATTGGGTTTCAGTATTTTAATTTAGTGACCTCAGAGCCCTCAGGCCCAATGGAAAATTTTCTGTGTGTGATTACTTGAAATGTAGCCAAGAGGCAGGTGCTTGTTCCTGCGGTCAAAGCCAGGTAGAAAAAGGAGCAAGGTCTTGACCAAGGCCTACTCACTGTGCCAGTGTAGACCTGGGAAAGTGGTTTCAGATGCGGGGCTCACAGGGGCTAAGGAAGGCCAGCGTCTGAACAGAGGCCACAGCCTTGGTGCTATCACCTGGTGACCACACTTGACCCCAAAATCTCTCATTTTGTGGAGAGGACAGGAATCTCATGGCATACACAAGAAACTGGGTTATCTTCACCCACCAGACCTGCACAGTGGAGGGTCCCTGCCTGACACCTGTAGGGATAGTTCACGACAATATTTAATAGCAGCTGAACTGTAGATGTATATATGTTTTGTTTGCTTGGTAATAAAGGCTTCAGCAACCACACAGCTAAGAAGCAACCCAAATGAAAGTGGAAAGTGTTCATCTGATTTTTTTCCCTGTACACATAACTGACAATGGCCTGCAGGAGTCCTTGGTTTGTTTTAAATTTTTTCATGCCTTCTTTATTTAACTCCACAAAGGAATTAAAAATGAGGAATGAGGGCTGGGGATTTAGCTCAGTGGTGCCACACCTGCCTCGCAAGCACAAGGTCCTGAGTTCCATCCCAGTACCGGAGAAAAAAACAAAACAACAGAAAAAGAGGAATTGTAAATGGGGTATATTACAGTCAGCTTTGGAGTTCTTTTTATTATTTTAAATTAGAACTGTTACATGGATTAGCGAATAAAGTATTTTTAGACTGTGTATTACTCAGATACTCAGCAGGGACCAGGTGGTATATTCAAATTAAGACAATCTGAGTAGTGTTTAATACAAGGCCTCTTCAGACGGTGAGAGTGGGTACAGCAAAAGCAAAAAAAGTATTAAATAGGACTTTGGAATGGTAATAAAGCAAGAGTACCACTGCTTTCTCTTGGTTATGGTGGTCAGAGGCGGAACAGTTGCTGGAACCTCCAAACAGGAGGTCAGTTAACTCGGTGAGCCAGGCAGTGCCATCACGTTGGGGCAAAGAACAAGGCCAGCCTGGTGACTTTCCAAGAGAGACTCCCTATTCTCCTTCTTTCTGTTCTCCTGCCAGAGCTCCCACGATCAAGCCCAACTTGGAGCCAGAGGGTACGGAAGTGGGCAGTGGATGTGAAGTCACTCCAGGGATCTCAGCAAAGAGGTGCAGCTGCAGAAGGGTAGGGCAGAGATAACAGAGGGCAGAGTGTAGCTATGCAGCACATGGTTTCCACCATCATCTCAGCTTTTCAACCTTGTCTTGGTCCTATGGGAAGGCTGTGCAGGTATTATTTCCATTTGTAGATGAGGAAACTGAGGTTCAGAGGTATGTCCCACCTACCATGACTTAAGTTAAAAATATCCAACCCAGGGGCTGGGGATTTAGCTCAGTGGTTCTGGCACCTGCCTTGCAAGCGCAAGGTCATGAGTTTGATCCCCAGTACCAGAAAAAAAAAAGAACCCAACCCATAGCTTTATTCCTTAAGCTCTGTGTTCTTTTCTATTCTTCAGAACAGTGAGCTAATGGCTGCTTCATTATGATGCCATGTCTACTGGAGGAACGTCCCAGAGATGACCAAGACAGGAAACTCAAGTAATTCTTGATGTTTAATATTCAATTGGAAAGGGGAACAGAGGAGGAGGAAGGGAAGGAAGGGAAAAGGAAAGAGAATAGAAAGAAAAAAATAGACACAAAGCTTTTGTAAATAAGGGGGGAAAAGGGTTAAAGGAGGGAAGGAGATTGGGGAAAAAAAGACAAATTACGATATATCATGCACAGGTACAAATTCCCTATTTTGAATGTGATCTTTATGTATATCAAAAGTGTACTAATAAAATTAACTTTTAAAATCCTAAAAAATTCTATAAAATGCACAAAGAAATCTTGAATTTCTTCTCTCTCCTTCCTCTGCTTCTCCCTCACCTTCTACCTCCCTCTCTCTGGGGATCTCACCCAGGGCCTCCTGCTTGTTAAGCATGGGTTTCACCACTGAGCTCCACGTCCACCGACTATTCCCTTTGATATCAGGGCTGAATTATCATACTTTCTGCCTCTGGTGAGTTTCAGTATCAGTCTAACCTCTGTGGCCATCTCCAGGCCGTCAGCTTTTGCATCATATTGTATGAACTCTTCTGAAGCTGGTTGAAAACATTTCACAATTTGTTGCTCATCTTGTTTCATAATCAAAAGTACCCCTTTAAAAAAGATTCTCATGCCCAAAGAGTTGTCTGCACTCTAAATCCTTTAAATTATAAGAAATTTATTCCAGTATCTGCATTTCCGAAGACAAAGGGAACATTTCTTCTGACCTGGACAGAATATTCCATAAATCACTCAGACCAGTGTGCTTCCTTGGATACACAAGCAGGCCAGTCTTTATGTAAAGGGGAGAAGGCATTCTTTTCTTTCCTCGTCAGGTACATGCGATTTGCATTTCCCATTATCTGCTTATTAACCAGAGTGTCTTGCAACAATGGCAGATTGCGAAACAGGCACACATGGGCAGTTAAGCAACAAGCTCTGGGGGGTTCGTCCTGCAATTACATCCCTGTAATGGAGAGGCAAAAGGCAAGGATGCAACAATGGGATAATCGGCAATGGAGTGGAATCAGGGCAGCATGGCTTGCTTATGGCATGGACAGAATATGAAATGATCTATGTGAAATTCAACCCCTGGTATAATCTTCCCATTTTCTCTATTGTTCCCTCCTTCATCTGAATGCCTTCTCAATCATACGTAAATTAGGTTTGTTTTCACATCCTTTTATCTTAATTTAGTTTCACTGTGACTTCTAAGTTTTCACTTAATTTAGTATGTGTATGTCATGGTAAGTTTAATAATATGATGGGAAGGAAAACTACAGATACTTACTGACATCCAGGTTATACATGTTCCATACCATTGAAGGAAGAAGTGTAAATGCTATTTCTTTGAAAAGTATAGGCAGGGTTAAAATAAAACATCTAAAATGCAGCATGAGTTTTGGAATTTGCCATATATTAATTTTATCCTTAGGAATATCCCAGCAATTTAATCTTTTGGGATATGTTTGATGTTAAAGTATCAGAAGACTTACAATAATATCTTTGCAAGGAAGAAAATTAATAGTTAACTAGTTATTGTGGGCTGGGGACTCTGATGCTTAGCATTCATTATCTGATTGGATTTCTGCAATCACCCATGAGCAAATACTTACTATGCTCCTTTCTGCTCTTTCTCAGCCAGCTGGGATGCTCCAGGAAGGAAAGAGGGAGTCCAAGGTTATTCAGCAAAGTTCCTTTCCTCTGTGAGCGGCCAGACCCAAAGTGCTCCTGGTGCTCTGAAAGGTAGGACTCATTCTTGCTACTTGGATCATTATAACTGGCCAGGATCCCCAGCCTGGGGCCTTGGTTGCCCTGCTAGAGCAGTATATGGGGCTCAGAGCAAAGTTGCACCTGTACCTCTGGCTGGGTTACCCTCATTGGACTGCTCCTCCATGAGGGTGGCATGGGTCCTTCTCCAGCCTTGCTGCCCTCGCCTTCTGAGGGGATTATGAGATACAGACCCAGCTCCAGGACTCTCAGGCCACCTCCTTCATTCCCCATTCCTCTCTTAGTAAGGATTGGTTCTCCTAACTGTCCCTTTATCTGAAATTTCACTGATCAAGCATTTGGAGAATGGGCAAGCCCCCTCTTTTAAAATGCAGAAATATTAAATGGATATAAAATAACAAGTAATTTTGTCAATCTATTCATTGTTCTAGAGAAGATATTTAATGCCAAAATTAAAATCAATTTCTGTCTCTGCTTAGAAAGAAACTTAAGCACCGTTGAAAATGAGCTTTTTTAATAGAAAAGGAAGGTTCTCAGCTCCCCTTGCTATTGTAGTCTGGCTTCATTGCCAGGTCCCATGTTAAATCTGTAGGTCAAATAGTTAACTTATGATAAATGACACTATATTGAGATTTGAGCCAAGGCAAAGAGTGTGGGAAAGCTTATAAGAAAACCATCATGGTTCCAGATTTGCTGACCTGTGAGGACTCTGTGGGGGAAAAGTGGAGATTCTTGCAATAAATACTTGTGAAAAAGCCAGAGCGGGTATTACAGGTTGAACCAAGGTCGGAGGAAAACAGTGTATCCGAACCTGACAATAACTCGATTTCAATTTCTTACAAACCTATATCTACAAACCTGTCCTCTGAAATTCCAGATTTGCCCTTTCGTTTCCTTTCTCTAATTGGATAGAACTGTTATAAACTGCAGACCAAATGAGGATTTGGAAAGCACTTTCTAATATTGCCTTTTCAGTATCATAATTTCTTTATCATTGACGGGGATCTGCAGCCAGGCTGATTCAAGGGACCTTACTCTTGGCTTTCCATTCACTCATTCCTCAGTTTTCATATTACCACTATGCTTTTTGTTTTGCTTTGTTTTGCTTTGAAATTTATTAGCTCATGAGCAAGCACAGTTTATGCTAGAAATACCTATGAGAAACTTAGCATGAATTGCACCATAAACTTGAGTAATTCATATAATTTTTCATGATCTTAGCTTGTACAGTGAAGGCATACTTCTCCTCTCCCCTCTAACTACTAGAATTTAGTAAATTCTTGCTATGTATGTACCAGGAATGACCAAAATACTCTACATTCATATATACATTGTTTGTTCAATCTCAAAATCATCCCATGACCTGTTTGCTTATATTATTTCCAGTTCTTTAGAGGAGGACACACAACATATTTTGAATTTTAAACCAGCAATAGAGGTTGTTGCCTTCTTATGACATTATAACCACAGAAGCAGCATTTATACAATTGAGGAGATTGGTGCTTTTATTTAGATTTTTATTTTGCAGTCACACAGCTTTTATGATTCTTAAGGTGCCCAACAGAATAGCTCCCAGTGGTGGAGGGAAAGCAAGGGGAATGGAAAGATCTTAATATAATTCACAAAATGCATCTTAACATTAATTTGGCTCTGTTGTCTAATGTTTATTTCACATGAGAGGCAGATATTGTATCTTTCACATTGGAGTTAGATATTGTAGCTTGGCTGTTATCCATCCACCCATCCATCCATCCACCCATTAATTTGATCCTTTAATAGAAACATACTGCATATTTACTATATGATAGGCACAGGGAAAGCTTTAGTAATACTAATGTGAATGTTAAAGGTGCTCTTTGGGTCGTCCCAGTGAGGGCCAGAGCATGCTTGTTAGCTAAGATAGGGCAGAGTCTTAAAAATTGGGCAGCAGGGCCAGGGATTTAGCTCAGTGTTTCTGTTGCTTGCCCTGCAAGCACAAGGACCTGAGTTTGATCCCTGGTACCAAAAAAACCCCCCAAAAAACCAAAAAAAAACATTGGGCAGCACTTTTTCCAAGTGAGGCACTTGGCAGGAAAGTGTTCCAGGCATAAGCAAAGAGACGAAGGTTTGGATAGTACCAGTAAATTTAGTTTAATAGGGCTGTAGCTTAGGGGGTGCCTGACAGAATAATGCAAGGCCAGATGGGAATTTAGTAAGATCCAAGTTAAGCCAGGCTTCACATGGTGTGCTGACTGCCCCCAATTTTAGAATTACCAAAGCATATTGAGGCAAATGGCACCATATTATGACTTTTAAAAAGCCAACTTTGGTGAATACTGTGGAGCAAAAAATGCTTAATTATCCAGCTCAGCTACAGGGTTCTATATCTGGAAGACTTCTTGTTCATTGGAAGGACCTTTGAGAAGCTCCTAAAACCTATCAGTTCCTCTTCTATGAGGTCATCCATACTCAATTTGGAGTGATGCAAAAGGCAAGAAATGAGAAATTAGCCCATGGTTTTGTGGCAAGGTGGCGCTTGCACATCTGTTTGCGTAATTTGCAAATGAAATGTACAAGTGTAGGACCATAACAGAAGCAACTCTGAGAAAGAAATCATTTGTTGGCTGATTTTGGGCCAATAAAACCTTAACAGAAACCCTTAATTTGGTTCTACCATGCTAATCTTTATCCCATTTTTAAAGACATTAATTAAAGTGGTCTAATGACATCAGCATAATATGGTAGGGCCCATTGTTCATCGCCAGCCCTTCCATAGGACATTTCCTTATTTAAAATTTGAACTAAAGATTTGGAGTTGGGTGGGGATGGCTCCTTCGTGATGGCAAGTTGCTTTAGTTAGGAATGTTGTGTTAATGTGGAAACAGACTTACAAATCCTTCTTTATTTAAGTAACCACAGCTATTTGTACAGTTGCAGTTCTAATTATACTTTTGTCTACACTAATGGATTCAGTTTAGATAGTACTATCTAGAGAGAAGCAAGGGTAATTATTCAACTCAACTTTAGTGATGGAAAGACACAAAAAGGTAATATTTAAACACTACTTGTACACATTTCTGCTAGTAGATTTATGTTCCAAATCTTGCAAACACTAGTGATTAAATAATAATTTAAATAATTTAATCCAACACATGTAATAGAATGACTTATTTAAATTTGCATAGTGACTTATTTAAAAAATATTCTTCTGTTGATTGTTTAATATGATTATCTGGAAACTGGGTTGCATCAGTAGAGAAGGTATGAGTTCAATTTTTCATGTGAAGAAACATAAAGTAAGGGCTTTGGAAAGTTCCCTGGACTTGTTCTCTTTCTCTGAGTGCTTCGTGCATTTTCTTTCTTCTATGGCATAACCCCGAAACATACAGTTGTCCTGAGTATGCTGAACATGAAGACCTGCATCTGAAGTACATCATTTTCTCTAACTTGTGGATGGCTCTGCTCATGTGCAAAATGTCATTTAGAATCTTTGTGGATTCCAAAGAAACCTGGCAAGTTGGAATCCCTTCTTCATCTCCTTCCCTTTGGCTGAGTTGGGCCAGGCAGTATTCTCCTGCACATGTGCTAATATTTCCTGTCACGTGTTCTCCCCAGTCCCAAGCTCCCCATTGCCATTTTAAAAAGTCCTATTTATAATTACAGGTGATTTATCCCAAAGGAGTACAGTGGTCCTAATATAAAATGGAGTAGAAAGACAGGGAAAATATAAAGACAATGTGAGCTAATTTCTCCAGTTTAAGCCTGTGGTTCAGGGAAGTGCAAAAAGAGCAAACTCCTCCAGTCTGGAATCAATTATCTGGCACATATATGACAAGCAAGGAGCTAAACAGATGGAAAAAGAGGTGAATAAAGAGGACAAGCCACCTGATCCTAATTACACATACCTACACTTGGAAATCTTTTCACCAGACATCTTGAATAGCTCAGGGCAGGAGGAGGAGAGTTCCCAGGGACCCAATGTAAAAATGCAAGCCCCTATAATGAATGAAGTGATCATGTAAAAAGAAATGAGGAAATCATTTTTTTCCAGAGACACACTGGAATGAAACATTTAAGCCTTTACTTTTATACTCATGTATGGTCTACAGACTTTGGCACCTTCTAAGGGCTTAATTAATTTTAGATGCTATTTTGGAAAAGGCATGCTGAAATGCTTTGAAAACATGGTATCCATTATTTAAGAAGTAAATTCTGGGTGCATAATGAATCTAAGAAATATTTTATTAGAGCATTTAGCAAGATCTATGTATTCAGCTGGGTCATTGGAGGAGATTAGAACTGTCATGTGGCCCCAGGAGAAGTGCCAGAGGAGGAGAGCAGCCTGAGAGAGAAGGCAGGCCCTCCCTTGGGTCTGTGCTGTATGCCAGGAGTGTTGCTGATAATTTCTGATGTGACTTTCATGATTCTTTGAGGTATGTTTTATTTTTATTTACAGCTGAGGAAATTGAGTTTCACAGAAAGTAAATAACTTTCCCAGGACAATACAGTAAAAACGATGAAGATTCAACCATATTGTCTCTAAAGCCAGCATAATTCCCATTAGAATAAAGTTTTAATAAAAAGAGGAGGGGCAAGAAATGTGGAGGCTGAGCATTTCCCCTAGACATGGCTCTAGAGCCTGCCTTCCTCCTAAGGAGATGTGACCAGAAAATAGTGTAAATGTTTAACTAAAAAATTATTACAGGAAAATCCCCCTCATAACACCCTCCCTCGCTTTGAACACACTTATCTGACAGTCCTCTTTTGTAAGTGTCTCTGGTTGCATTGTAATAGCTGCTTTGATGCCCGAATCAATTAAAAACTCATTAGTTTCCCTTTCATGGTCATTTTTATTTCAGGGAAGAACCAGAAATTTCACAGTTCCAGATCTGGTGAATAAGATGGATGAGGACACAAGGTAATGTTTTTATTTGACAGAAATTGCCATAAACATTTTGAATCGATTTAAGAGATCTAAATAGCCAAGAAGACACTGATAAAACAGGACTTTCAGAGCTGCTTCAGAAAGTGACAAAAATTATAAGATAAATGTGTCCAAAGTGAGGAGGAATATTTTGAGAAGGATGGTCTTAGTCACTTTCCTTTTCATTGAGACAAAATACCAGATACCCACTATTTAAAGGAAGAAAGGTTTATTTTGGATCATGTTTTCAGTCCATGATAGGCTTGCTCCAAGTCAGAGATGGCATGGTGGAAGGGCCTGGCGGAGGAAAGTTGCTTATGTCATGGCAGCCAGGAAGCAGATGGAAGAGGGAGGAGCTGGGGAGACACACCCTTCCAGGCCACACCCCCTTAACCTGCCTCCAACCAGGCCCCACTTCCTAACAATGCACTCAGCTGCTGACCTCAGTGGATGAGTTCACTGATCAGTATAGTGCCCCATGATCCAACCACCATGCAAAAGCTGCATCTCTGAGAGCATGTATTAAATTTTCAAAATGTTCTGTTTTAGTGAAAGTTTCTCTGTTGAAGTTAGAAGACAGTATTAAATTTCTGTCCAAAACTGGAAGATTTATGTATACTAGTGAAGCTTACTTTACGTGTGGATTAGTGTTAATAATAATGTAAATTTTACATCCTTTGGTTTCTCGTGTTTTGTGAGTCTTCTGAGAGAAGCTGAGAGTGGCTATATTTCCTGGAACTCTTACGGGCATACACAATAAGGAGAAAAGGATGGCATGGGGCATCAGAGGACCTGCCTGTGATCTCTAGGCTCCAGATTGCTGGCAATGTGACCTCAGGCAAATTAATCTTGGCCTTGGTTCCTTTAAATTGTGCTTGTGGATGATAATAATAGTTTGTAGCTTTAATATGAGGCTCACAAAAATATTTTAAGTTTATATGTTAGAAGTGTTTATAAACACTTTTTACTAATTTACCTATATACATGTTAGGTAAATATTCAAAACACTTTGGAGTTAGTGAAATGTACAATCTGTCAATTACTGCTATAAGGTTTTATAGCATCAAACTACAGTAAAACCTTGGTTAGTGAGCATAATCATCCTGGAAACCTCCTTATAATCCAAAGCACTTGTATATCAAAGTGAATTCCCCCATAAGAAATAATGGATACTCAGATGATTCATTCCATGACCCAAAAATACTCATATAAAATGATTCAAATACTGTAATATAATACAAAAGAATAACAAAAATGCAAAATATAAAGAAAACAAACAAATTTCCCTGCACTTATCTTCGAAAACCTTCATGGCTGGTGTGAGGGAGATGAGAGAGATGGGTTCTTGTGTAAGAAGACTTTCACTCTCACTAACGGAATCAGTTATCTAATGGTTCATGGAATCTTTTTCTTTTCCTGCAGCTTTAACAAGGAACCTATCCAATGGCACTTGCTTTTGCTTCCTTTTGAGGATTTCATGGAAATGTAACATTGCATTGTCATTAACCAGATTCATCACTTGAACTGCTACAGCTTTATTCAGGTGGTGCTTTTCTATAAAATTTTGCAGTTGCCCACATTTCCCTACTCTCATTTGAAGTGAGAGATTCTTCTGTTATTTTCTCCTCCTCCTCTGCAGATGAGATCTCCTCCATAACCCCTTGCTTTTGGGAGATGATCACCCACAATCTGAGAGAGACAGAAAGAGAGTGAGAGTGAGAGATAAAGAGAGAGAGAACCAACCATTGGCTCAGCTGTGATCATGTGATGATGTTTGGTGTCACTACTCATATTGCAAGACATTGCTCATTTATCAAGTTAAAATGTATTAGAAATGTTCACTTGTCTTACAGAACACTTGCAGACCAAGTTACTTGAAATACAAGGTTTTACTGTATATTTAATAACAGCCACTACCTTGATATCTGTCCAAGGGTTTCACAAAGTGGCTAGGACACCACATTCCATCTAATCTTGCCCCCACCACTGAGTTGATTGACATGTAATCATTACACTATGTAGATCATCATGAAATGAATCATCCTGTTATTTTTCAGAATCCATGTGTTTCCTTTTGGAAACTAGAATATAATCTCCCTATATAAAGTAATTTTAGAAACGTGTGGGCTTAAATCTGCCATTTTGTTAGTTATGTTTTCTGTTTGTTTCCTTTTTTTCTTATTCCCCTGGTATATATATATATATATATATATATATATATATATATATATACACACGCACATACCTGTCTTCTTCTGGGATATTTTAAAAAGTTTGACAGTTCTACTTCAGTTTATTTATAATGTCTTTGAATGTATTCCTTTCCATAGTATACTTAGTGATTGTTCTATGGAACAACATATATATATATATATAAATAAATTTGTATATATAAATAAATTTATATATATACACTGGAGCTAGCTACTGGTATGAATAATTTCATCATCTTGAGTGTAGAAATCTTAGTTTTATTTAGGTCTCTTTATTTATTTATTTATTTATTATTATTATTTAAGTCTCTTTATCTCCCCATTTAAAGAATATATTTATTTTAAGTATGTTCACATCCCATATTGTCATAATGTAAATAATATGAAAATAAAATGATTCAAGAAAGTCATGAAACAAAGAATAGTTTACCATGTTTACCTTTATTTTTGTTTATCATGATGTTCTTCTCTTTATGAATGTTGTAGCCTGCTTATCTTACCACTATTTCTACTAAAACGTTTGTGTTAATTCTCTTAGATTTATCTCAGAATATCTTTATTTCTTGTTCATCTTTGAAGGAAAGCTTTGCCAGGTGGAACTCAGAGTTGACAATTATTTTTTCAGCACCTGAAGAACATGTTATACTTCCTTACTCTGGTTTGAGTGGGAAATCTGCTGTCATCTGGATTGAATCATGGGTCATGCATCTTTTCTCACTGTCCAGTTCCATGATTATTTTTTGTCTTTATTTTCATAAGTTAAATTATGTTGTGTCTTGGTATAGATTTCATCCTATTTGAGATTCACCTGGCTTCTTGAATCTGTAAATTCTGCCTTTTTACCTGTTTGGGGGAAATTTCTGGACCTTGTTTTGTGCATTTCCTTTCACTTTGACACCCTTTTTTTCTGGAATTCTTGAACTCTGGTGACATGAATATTAGATCTTTTGTTATTGTTCCCCAGATCTCTAGAGGTCAGTTCTTCCTTTTCTTCCCTGTCTATTTCTTCCACTGTTCATACTGAATATATTCTACTGATCTGTCCGATTCAATTTTCCTGGTTCTCTACTATTGCCTTTACTGTTTAGTCCATCCAGCATGCATTTAATTTTGGTTACTCTTTTAGTTCTATACTTTCCACTTAAGTTTTTTCTTACAATTTTTATTTCTTTGCTATCATTTGATAATTTCTTGGGGGGGAATTTGTAATTGAGTTTAGAAGCATTTCTATGATGGTTATTTAAAATAGCATCTACTCCTGACATCTGATTCAGCTCCTTGTAGCTATCAGTTGGCTGACTCTTCTAAGTCGGGCTGTAGTTTTCCTGGTTGCGGGCACAAATGTTTTTAAAAAATTTTTATCCTTAACACTTTTGTTACTATGTTAAGAGGCTTTTGATGTTGTTTAAATCTTCTGTTTTAGCACACAGTAGCCTTGCTTTGGTTTATTCTGTGGGTTCAAGCTTACTTTTGTGAGCTTGAAGGGCAGTGACACTGGAGTGTTCAGGATCCTTGCGATGCTGTTCTGATTGGCTTTATTTCTCTGGGACAGCCTGGTTTCTGCTCACTCCCTGCTGGTGACAACTGTAGGGCAGAGAGCACTCCCCTGGTTACCTGATGTCACTGGTCCACCTCTTGTAGGACGAAAGGTGTAGAAGCCACTGGTTCTGAACCTCTTATGTCACTGGCGGAGGGCAGAGGTACCTGGCCTCACCACTGCTGCTGCTGTTCCTATTGTCAGTAGATGGTGCTGCCCACCAGGACCCCTTGGAGGGGTGGGAACTGTGTTGCCCTGGGGTTCGCTGTTCAGTGGCAGGTAGGTCAGATCACCTGCAGGCTGTAGAGCAGGTGCTGGCATCCCCCAACTTCCCAATCCTGTAGCCAGAGGGGCAGGTTTTCTTATTTGTTTTATCTGTGCCTGTGAGTGGTTGGGTTGCTGACCTCTCCAAAACCCAGACCAGGGGCCTATGGGAGGCAGAACAGTAACTCAGGAAACCACCGCACCATTCTCCTCTGGTCCTGAACCCTGCAGCCTCTCTGCCCCCTTCTAGCTGCCCTCCATGGTCCTTTATAGCTGCCTGTTGAAGAAGTCTTGGTTATTTTAGGGTACCTAAGTAGGAAAAAGGGAATCAAATTTATCTTTGTCCAGAACTACAAGACTATTTAGTGTGCCAGTTTTGATAAGAAAAAATGTTCATTTTATATTAAATTAACCTTTAATGCTTCAAACAGTATGCATAGTATGGACCCATTTAAAAATATGCAAATTATATTTATAAATGGGTAGAAAATAATTGAAAGAAATATACAATAAATATTAGGAATAGTTATTTTCTTGGTAGTAGAATTTTTAGTCTTCATATTTCTCTAGATGTTAAAGTCACTTTTACATTAAATATATCTTGATTGTGTGATCTAAAAATAAAAGTTTGGTCTTATCATTGAAGTGGTTCTTGAAAAAAATGATTATGAGTGGAGAACTAAATATAATCACAGGGAATAAGACTAATTTTGACAAGAAAAGGTTTAGAGCAGGTAATGTATTTGTGGTTTTTAAATCCTTAAAGAACTGTCAAAATAAAAAGGAATTAAACTTGCAACGTGCTTTTCCCAAAGGCAAAATTCAGAACAAGGACAGAGATTACAGAGAAGGACCTTTCGGATTGATTTAATAGGGAATTTCAGGAAACGGATTTAGTTCCACAATGGCATGGCCACTTGTCATGAGCACTGTGGAGGGGTTTGTGTGAAGGGAGGGTCCTTCAAGGTGACAACGCATCTGTTTTGCCAAGCTCACCCTGGAGCTCTAATTATGTACTATAATAGATGAGGATGCTTTGCTGAAATTGACTGCCAAGTGGAAAATACATTTGTCTTGTTGAGAGAAAGTTGAAATCTGAGAGCAAAGAACTAATATGAATGCTTTCCTACTTGTCCTTCCTCTCAAAGGGCCATGCATGGACTTTTTTGACTCTTTCCTGCTATCAGTGATGGGATCTCATCTTCATTTTTGAGGTAATGCAGGGTGGAGAAGCCCTCATTTTCTTTCTTTCCTTCTCCCCATTGTGAAAGAACAATCACTCAGTCAATCATCAATCAATCGGACATTCCTTATTGAATCACTTGGCTTTGTCTTGCCCCAATCTTGATCCTCTTGGCAACTCAATGGGGACTCTGCTCAGTTAACAGTTGTACAGAGCATAAGAAGGTACTGTAAATTTCAGAGGTACAAGGGACAGACAGGGTAGTAGGACTGACCGGAAATGGCACTCCATAAAGACAAGGTCCCTGGGCTCAGGTGGCCCTGCTGTAGCTCATGCACCGCACTGGGTTATACACCAAAGCCTCTCCCCAGTCAAGCTACTGGAAGCTATCCCAGCCTGTGAGGCCTGCAGCAGATGTTAGCTGAAGTAGTGAGCAAGTACAAGAGTCTGGGCAGACCTAGAGACTGACAGAGTGCGTTAGGACCTCTTGTAAAGCGAGCAAAAGACTCAGTGAGAAATTTGGGTTTAGTACTTTGCACAAACCAACACTGGGCAAAACCGGGTAGCAGAGAGCCAGCTTTGGAAAGGAATTCTGTGTAGGAAATCAGATTTTTTGGTGCATCTCAAATAGAACTTTAACAACTCGACCTGTAGAGTTTTTCATTTTGCATCTGAGCACTTTAAAACATCTCCTTTGAGAGCGAGGCAAAGCCAAGGCCATATTTCAGCATCAATAGAATGAGTTACAGGCCTCTGTTAGTACAGAACATGAAAGGGGCTTTGAACGTACAGACTTTGCCTCCATCAAATACAAATATTGAGTCTTGCTTTAAGAACACATGAACCTTAAAATCCTTTAATTCTCAAGATGAGCATAAAGCCTGCTTTTTCTGTCTGCTGGGAGCTCCCAGGGACAGAGCTAATGCGAGAGTCCACAGATGGGAAAGCTGCAGGGGCAATGGGCTTTCACTGTACCTTCAGTTCTCACTGAATCTGGCTGTGTCCCTTCCTGTGGTGTCATGGGTTTTATATTTTTTTGTTTTTGTTGTTTTCTTGCAAATAAAACATTTTATTGCCCAGCCAATTTTTACAAAGTGGACTTTTCCTTGTAATTTTTTTTACTCTGTCCAAGAGAAAGCATTTACCTGGATGAGGATAATTCCACAGGCCCCTCCTTTCCCAGCCCCTTCTCAGTCACATACTGGCTTTGAACTATAGATCATTGGAACTGTCCAGTGTGTATTATTTTATATCCTGCCTCTTTGACTCTTCATTGTGCTTGTGAGATTTAGCTGTTGTTCACCTGGCTCTATGGAAATCCATTGTGTCAGTGGACCATAGTTTATCTGACATCATTCTGTTGAAGTACTTTGGATTGTTTCTGATTTTGGATAGCATCAATGAAGTGGCCACAAACATTCCTGTCCTTATCCTAAAGTGAGCTGTCTATGCATTTCTGTTGAGTATATTCCTGGGAGTGGAACTGCAGTGTCCTAAGGTTTACTCAGTTTGAATTGTTTGTGCTAAAGTGTTTTCCACAGTAGTTGAAAGTTACATATAAAAAATACAGATAACCTCTAGAAGAAAATGAGAAAGTAGCCCAACTTTTCTATGTATTGCAAAATGTTCTCCAAGTTAGTTGTACCAATTGATACTCAGCATAACATGAAACTTCCCACGGTCACATCTTCACCAGTGCTTGTTTTTGTTAAATTAGTTTAATTTTGTTCTTATCTGATATGTGTGAAATTAAACCTTATTCTTGTTGTAAGTGGGATTTCCCTGTTGAAAAGTGACCTTTAGTAGGTTTTCATATATTTGTCAATGATTAGTGTTTTTTTCTTGAATTACTGATTTAAATATGTCTTCTACTTTCCTATTAAGCTGTCTCTCATCAGTTTGAGGGTACTGAGGTATAAATAAAGGTTCATTTTGTACTGTAGGTTTGGTAATTTTCACAAGTATTTTGTTTAGAACTGCACAACGGAGATAAGAGAACAGGCTTTTATTCAAACATGATTATGTCCATTACTGTAATTATCTTGTCAGTTGAGTTTTGTTTTTCAGTTTAATTATTATCTTTATATTTTAAATATTTAAATTATTTCTATGTAATTTTTGAAATTTGTCTCTGTTTAATAATTTGTTTTTAAAATTGAATATTATCCTTTGATTTGTCCCTTTGATCAAGCTAAACACATGTTTTAAACTCTTTGGCAGGTTACTTTACAACATTAATGTCATTTTGAATTTGTTCATATTCCATTACTTCTTTTTGTTAGATTCGTACATTATTTTGTATATCTCATGAATTTTGGAGTTTGGGAGTGTTAACTCATTTGAGTAGTAGGACTATTGTCTCCTTTTCCTCATCCCTTCCCATTGAAAGATAAGACAGGAATCTTATTCAATGACAAGGCAGATGTAAACAATGCATGCAAATGACTAGAAAAGAGACACAAATATTACAAACTTTAGCAGAAAAAAGAATTTCTTATTTCTCCTCTAGAAACTAGGCCAGGGTAAATGTAAAGCATTCCAGTCTTGGGGAAAATTGTGACTCTATATCTATTTTAAGTGAATTTTTTCAGCAAGAAAAATTATGAAAATAATTTGGTATTACACTGTAAACAATACACTAATACGTGACACTTCCCCAGCCACCTGCTTCTACCATTTTTCTTTATCCTTGGAAGGGATAGGCAGCTGTAGATTTCTAAAAGACCCTGACCCAAGGTGAAGAAACCTCCATATAGTCGGATAGCATCAGAATTTGGAGTCACTACACTGTGTTTGGCACGGCCCGTATGCACTGCCTGCCATTTACTGACTTTTAATTTTGGGTAATGTCCTAGCTTTCCTGCAACTGGAACAAAAATACACTTGCAGCTTAAAGGAGGAAAGGTAAATTGTTCCTCAAACTTTCAGAGGATTCAGCCCATGTCAGCTGGTTTTGAGGCAGAAGCATCATCGTGGAAGGGGCTGGCAAAAAAGCTGCTCAACGCAGCACTGGGAAGCACAGAACGGGAGAGCCAGGGAGGAAGGTGACAGGGACCAGACACAGTCCCCAAGGTCACACCGCACGACCTATCTCTGTGTATGAGGCCCCAGCACTTAATAGCCCATTTTGCTACGAGCTCATCAATGGGTTAACCCACTGACAAGGTTAGTGTCCTTTGATCCAATCAGCTCTCCGGGAGTCTCTTCACCAGGTCAACTTGACAATCAAGATGAACTGACACAGGTAATAACTTCAAGCCCAAGGTAGAAATTTTTAAGAGAAGAAGAAACAGACCAAATCATTATGTGAGGGCTGTATAAGGCAATACCCTGGTGTACAGCAAATACAATTCTGTGTGCATCCTTTCCATGGCAACACCCACCTGTGTTGGGTGATTCTGCAAACTCCTCTAGGTCTTCCTTTCCTCTGGTCCACAGCAGTGGAAATAATATTTGTCACAGTTAAAGGAAATAACCAAGCCTAGGGAAGTATATTTAAGACCAAAAAATTATTCAAATATAAGAACTTTTTCTGATCAAAATTAGCCTGATGATTACTCTCTTCTACCCTGCTTTATTTTTCTACATAGTATTTATTGCTACTGAAATATATAAAAATTGTAATATATTTCTATGTATTTCTCCTGGAAAGCAGGGATATTTTTACTGCCAGAGCCCGTTGGAACACAGAAGGCATTCAACACAAATTTACAGAAGGAATGAAAAGAAGGTGATTCTTATTACTATTTTTTTCTATTGAATGAACTCAACTGTTTCCTTTGTTTTACTTTTACACTGATAACATCAACTCTTCCTTCTCAAAGTCTAATAGATACCCTTCTTTCTTCATTAGGTTGTTAGATACACTAATTTCTACATTCATTCCATACACATCAAGCTGATGTCGCAAGACTCTCTAACTTCCCCTTTACTCTCATGACATCAGCAGCTCTGGGAGATTTTTTTTCAGCATCAAGCAATCACACAGGCACAAAAGCCATGCTGGTTAACTCATCACGGCCATCTACCCACCTACGTGAAGAGCTTGATTGGAGAAGTACATATGGCAACCTTAACATTTAACTGCACAAGGACGGCACTGTTACCTGTTGGTTTGAGTGCAGATGTTTACTCTCTCTTTTGTTTCCAGTATTGTAATTATCAGTTCCAAGCCATTTCCAATTCTAGGCTTTTACTGGTTTGCAGTATCTTTTGCTGGCTTAGCAACCTTTTTGATAATTACAGCAAATGTTATCGAGCATTGCAACCAATGGCCTTTTTAATCACCACTGTAATTCTTTTATTGAGTATTACTTAGGAAACATTTTATCTTTTATCTGCAAAGAACTGCAACTTCATAAATATTTACCCTCTTGGAAAAATTTTCCACGTAAATAAGATAATATGGTATGTTAATAAACTTATGGTGAAATCAGCATCAGTATATTCTTTGAGAGGAAAAAATTAAATAAACACATAAAAATTGCCATTAAAATCAGAATGATTCATTTCTCCTCAAGCACAAGATGACACTTTCTACTTCATAATATTGCCTTGGTTTATTATTTGTTGAAGCACTTCTCCGAATCTCTAAATGCTCTTTTTCCTTATCATAGCAAAGACTGTCTACTAGACCTTGATATTTCAACACATATGCCACCTCCTCCATCAAATTTTCTTCAATATTTGAAATGAAATTATTCTTGTTTCCAATATTGCTCTTCCAAAACTTTAAAAATGTTTTCCATTGAATAATATTTTCCGAGCAAGAATATATAGGAAATTCATGTTGGCTACATGTGTTGTACGTTTCAACTACAATGTCGTGAGTTTCCAAGGAACCCACAATGGCGATGCCCAAATTATCAAATCATAAAATGACCATGGGGATTTGCTTGTGATGCAGATTCTTGATCACGAGGTGATTACATGGTCCCTTTGTTTCCTATCACCCTCAAAATGCATTGGAGCTATAGCATGTTGGAGCTTTACTGACCCATGTGTAACTTTTTTTTGGTACCGGGGATCGAACTCAGGACCTTACACTTGCGAGGCAGGCACAGGAACCACTGAGCTAAATCCACAGCCCACCATGTGTAACTTTTAATTAACTGTGCTCTTTAGTTGGCTAGTTTCATAATGTGGAGTTAGATATTACCCTATGCCATGTGCCCTCTGGGTGTGAGAACTGCAGAAGTTCTCTGGGCTGTACAGCCATGACCTTATTATCAAGCCAAGGTCCTAGAAGCCCATCATCAGTCATAGAAGATGTACACAGACTATTGCAAGTAAATATTTCACAGGTGCAAAAAATAAACTTTGGCACCTGTCCTTAGGTTCCTTATGCCCATCCTAGCCTTTCTAGTAGTTCCTCTCTCCCAATGCTAAAGTGGAGATTTTCCAATTGTCCTTTGGTTGTATTCCCTGTCTATGATAGATTGAACCATTACCAATATTTCACTTCTTTCTTGTTATAGAAATTACACAGCCACACTCTTTGTCCCAGGGCATTATTGTACCTCTCACTAGAGCTTCTTGCTCCACTGATGTTGAGTTTTTCCATGTAACTTGTTCTGGCTTATATAGCACTCCTAGGCTTGATGCAGGTAATTCAACATGCTCATGTGGCTTACCTTATCCTTGCACTCTTAAGAAATGCCACAAGAAAAACCTGTCTACTCTTTCAGTGTGGGCCCAGGTACCCACTAGACCCCTGGAGTCCATGCTTGGCCCTTTCAAAGTGAGCCAAACTTTTGCTGCCCTGTAGTCAAATGACCATGAAAATCAACATTTCAGTTTTAAGTCGCTGATACATTGAGGTTGATTGTTATGGAACAAAATATTGACAAATACATCTCCCTACCGGTTCCCTGTGTACAATGTTCCCTTGTCTGTCCATGCTCAGAAGTTGTAGCCTTGGGGTTGTTGTCCCAGCCTATATCTTCTCTGCATCCACTGGCTTCTAAAGTTTCTTATGCTCTATACCTTTCCTCCTACAACTTGTCTTCTGATTTTCTGCCTTATTTTTGCACATCTACCCTATTTGCCCAAACGTCATTCCTACTCATCTTTTCCCAATATGTTTTTCATCCTCTTGTTCTTAGCTTATGAGTCAGTTACTCAGAATATTTTTCCCACTCAAGAAGTAAAATGCATTTGTTGTGAGTGCTCATGGTTGCAAGCACCCCTCCTCTTCAGATTTGTTATGCATGCCACAGCTGTATGACTATTGGATTAGTGAACATCTCCTTCATTAGGCTAGTGCATATGAGGGCAAGAGCTAGTTTTTGCTTGCTATTTATCTCCAGCATTGAGCATGGTGCCAGGTGGAGACAAGCAGCTCAGTTAACATTTGGCAAATGGATCAAATTGTGGGGTTACGCTACCCGGTAGGCAACCTGTCTCATTTATGTCTGTGCTCAGCTTCATTGTTGGGATAAGATCAAGAATTGATTTGACATTGGAGATTGTTTTTTTTGAGACAATGTCTCACTATGCAGTTCAGGCTAGCCTTGAACTCACTAAGTTTTCCCTACCAGCTGATTCCAAATGCCCAGTTTATCACCACTCATCAAATTATTACTAAGTTCTATGAATGCATTGTACCTTAAATGACTACGGATAGGTAGAGTTTTGAAGCAGTATGAGAAGTAAAATATATTAGATACAGAATATCTGTCTTTTAAAGCCCAACCTTCCTTTAGTTAGCAAAGAAAACTTCAGGCAAGTCATTTAGTTCTCCAAGCTTTGGTTTCTTCATCTGTGAAACAAAGAACAATGCAGCTTATATCTCAAGGCCATTGGTAGTATTTAGTAGGATGAAATGGAAATGGAAAAACCAGTGAGCTGTGAAATGCAGTCCAGTATGACCTACCAGAAGTAGTCCAGGGTGTTCTGGTGTAAGGACAGCCTTTTTCAAATTTTATAAGACTATTTCAAGTGCATTTTAAGAATGGTAGAACCATTTCATTTTCTTGAAAACAAAAATAAGCAGCCTCAGCATCACCGTCTGAAGAAAGATGATTTTAACCTAAGAAACTCGGAAGAGAGAATGGGTACTGTTACCAGGGCTGGGAAGGTCCAGGACTGGAGAGCAAGTTGGGATTCCAAGGAGCTGTTCTCTGGCTCACCTGAGTGGTAGCAGCAGAAGATTGCAGCTTGAGTCTCCCCAGTAGGCTTTTTAAGAGCTTTTCTCTTTCTCTCTTGGACCCAGTACCCAGGACAAAAGTTGCTTCTGGAGTTACTGAAGATTATTTTCCTCTCTGACTTGGAAGAAAGCTTAGGACTCCAAGTTTAATCATCTCTTCGGCAGCTAGTCCACAAGCTTCCCCATTAATTAATCTTTAATGTCATTAATTGGCTGTGTGTGTGATGACAAGGAAAGGAGGTAAACACAGTTCACAAATCAATTGAATTCTCGTCTGAGCCAGCATTTAGTTTTCAGGGTAGATAAAGACAATTACAAGCATTATGCTGGCTGGACTTCCAGTGCCTGGCTGGCGGCCCAAATATTCAGACAACTCTCTCTGCTCGCACACGTGCATATCGTCGCTGGTGTTCCCTTTGAAATTGCCTCATTGGTTTGATGTGGATCAGGGATGAGATGAGAAAGCCAATGCCATAGGGTCACACTTTACCCCCCCAACCCATTTATTTCTGTTCATGTTGATTTTACCTCTGTGGTCTAGGAACAAAATCTCTGGAAACATCTGATCCTGCATGTGATCCAGATAGGGTTTTCTAAACTCCCATCCCAAACAGACTCCATGAGGAGCTCTTTGGTTGCCGTTAGTTGCTGTGCCTTCATCCGTGGTGGGGACTTAACTCTGGCAGAGACTAGTGGTCCACAGAGTGGGGCACAGGACTGGCAGGGTCAGAATCTCCTGAAATCTCATTAGAAAAGGAAATCCGTAGATCTGGCCTTAAATTACTGACTCAGGAACTCAAGGGATGGGGACTGGGTTTTGTGTTTCAAGGAACTTCCCAGAGGATTTTTATGTGGGCTAATGTTTGGGACCCACTGTTGTGGATCAAGCCTGAGTCCATTTAATATGAGTGGTTTTCTTCACTGAGGGGTCAGCTTGATGAGGAAAAGTGTAAGAGGTGACTTGCTTTAATGGGGTGACTCCACTTGACTTCCTGATAAAATGTTATGAGAAGTAAATTGCTATTTCTGGGCCTCGCATGCCCCTGTGATATTGCCCTCTAGCAGCTTCTGACCTTTGGCAGCAGAAATGGTCACTGAAATTTCTTCAATTTCTGATGTCATTCCTAGTTTACAGAGGTACATAATTAGGGCCAGAGGGCTAGTCTCTAAGGAAGGAGGAAGCAGAGAGAAAGTCGTACCATGTGAAGAAACTAATTCTCAAGGATAGAAAATGGCACTTTGCTGAAGAAAGGGGGAGGAGTTAGTGTTACTCTTGGACAAGTGTAATATCTCCAGGTCCATGTGAGAGGCCACAGAGATGCTATAAATATTGCTGACTCATAGCAGAGAACAGGAAAAAAAAATGGCGGTATCACTCTCTGCCTCACAGGTCTGAACACCTGCATCTTCCTCTCTCTGGTCCCCATCTGGCCAATCCTTCTGGAAGGAGGCAGATAGAAAGTCCAAGAGAGACAACTCTTCCTTCTGATAGAGAAATCCAAGACTCAGTTTACCTCCATGTTCTGATAATTTTCCATAAAATCCTTTATGAGGCTTGCTAAGTTGTCTTCACATTTGAATCTCAGAATATATCCCATGACTCAGAGCCAATGTCTCATTTGCAGCCCGAGAGCAGCAATCCTTGACCAGCCTTGGCCCAGACTTATGTTTCAGGTTCAGGCCCCCAACAGCAGGGACAGGAGTCACATAGTTCTCTTTATTAGATGTTGATGATGGAGAAGACTGGACATAGAAATTAACTTCAGTATTTATTCCTGGTAAATTATTACTATTCCTGGGACCCAAGACTGCTTAGGGTGGAGTGTTGGGGTTTGCGTGTCAGATAGTTGAATAGATAAGTTAGTAACAAATGAGACTAGGTCTTCTTTGAACATTCTTTTTATATGCTATGAAATTTAGAATATTGAAATTTTCTTTCTTATCCCCTCCCTAATTCCACCTTCCCTCAGTTCTCTTTTTTTCCTTCTTCCTTTTCCTATTTATTCTTCCTGTAAATGAAAAATCCTTTCATGGATATGATTGGATATAGATGAGGCCTCTTTATAAACTTTCAGGAAAATATATTGCTCTTCCCTTATATTTTTGTATGTCTTATAAATATTTCTTAATAGAGCATGGAAGATCATTTTTGAGCATAAATCAAGTGGCAGATTCTTTCACTGTGGAGAAGGGATAAAACACACACATACACACACACACACACACACACACATCCCCTGTTATATAAATATCTTTACTGCATCCTTGATGTGCATTGTCCTGTGGTAGTTCTGTTATGGCTTGTGTCTAGATGTCCTCCCAATGCCTCACGTGGTCATAGGTAGGTCTTTTCAGAGGTGGCTGGATCTAGAGTAATGCTGGGATTAAGTGTGTGATACTAGGATTAAGGGTGTGTGATTACTAAATTAGTCCACTGATTCGTTTGGCATAGTTCTGGGTGTGAACAATGAGAAGGCTCACTCTGGGTGTGGGTGGCACCACCCAAAGTATGGGTATCCTGGAAGAGGATGAGGGAGAGGCAGGCTGCTGCTGTAGCTACTGCTCTAATTCTTTGACTGTTTTGCTGCCTTCTGCCTGCCCTGCCATGCCACGGACTGCTTTTCTTCTGCAATGCCCCTCTGCCATGCCACCTTGTCTCAGAGACAACTGTTTGACCGAAACCTCTACAAATTGTGAACCAAAATAAACCTTTCCTCCTTTAACTTTGAGTGTCAAGTAATCTGTCTCACCAATGAGAAAAATAACTAAGGTGATCTCGGAATTTTGGGTGATCCTCAGGTAATCTTGGTACTTTGACATTGACCAGTTGTGGGGTGCAGCCTATACATGAGATAACTGTGATGAGACAGCTCCTTTTGTCTGAGAGAAATTTCTAGAGAATTCACATCTGAGATGTCAGCATCTGGGAGAAGGAATAACTCAGTAGTAATGGGGTTTGAGAGTGCCTAGAATCAGCTGCATTCTACTCCTTGTGCTGTTTGGGTCGTCTGCTGTATGGAAGTCCATCCTATTCGGAAGCAGCTCCTGTATGATTCTGATTGGTTTCCTTTTGTGGGGATATTTACAAAGAGAAGGTAGTGGAACAAATCAACTCCCCCACTGCTGCAATTGCTCCTGAGGCCACACCTGGTCCTCCTCATCTACCTCCTATATGTCCTTCATCTACCTCTTGCATGACCCATTGTGGTCTCCTCACATTCTGCTAGTATCTCTCTGTGTGAAATACCTGGTGGGTGACCCAGACTCATCCCTTGAGTAGCTGAGCAGTGGTCACCATGGAATTTGTGGGCCATGGATATTTCTCTTGCTCCTTAACTGTCAAAGCTGGATAAAGGAGTATTAAATAGCTCCACTGGGTCACCCAGTTCTCTGGGGTACTTTCTTCCCACTGAGTAATGACAACCCTCATTGGTTTGGTGTAGACAGATGATTCATAAAGTCTCTATCATAGCTCCCTCATTGTCCACATTCATTTATTTCTGTTTATAGTGATTTTGCCTGTACAGTTATTTTGATAAAAATCTCCAAGAGATGACATCTAATCCTAAATGCGATCCAGACATGATTTAAGCTCTGAGCCCAAATAGGATGAAGATCAGGGTCAAGTACGTGCTTCAGCATGGGGAACTTCCCTTCCCAGGGTCTTGGCATGAGGAACTTGGAGTGATAGGCCAACATCCAGAGCTGAAGGTTTCATTAGGTCTCCTCCTGCAGCTCCAGGTAAAAGCATCCCTGGGAATCAGAACTTCTGTACATTTGTCTGGACAATGGGGGAAACACACCCTGAAGTCCATCATTGGAAGTGATGATATAGTGAGTCATTTCCACTTCTAATCCTTAGTTTCAGTCCTGTGTTTCTGCCCCTTAGGGCACAAGGAACTGAGGGCATATATGTCTTGGTGGGCATGCCCCTCCTTGCAGGTAACATCTCCAAGTCAGTGCTCAGTTGTGCCTTCAAGAGGTAGTTCTGTCACTCTATTATGCCAGCAGTTTATGGTAGTGTGGTATGAGGTAGTGTATTAGTCAAGTTTTCCATTGCCAGGACCAAATACACAACACTCACCAAAGGAGGAGAGGTTTATTTAGCTCATGGTTTCAAAGGATTTAGTTCTTGATAGGCTAGGCAGAGACACCGTGGCAGAAGGCTGTAAGATAGAAAAACTGCTCAGTTTTTGAAAATCAGGAAGTAGAGCAGTGAAAGGAGACAGAGAAGAAGCATACAGGGACTGTGTGTAGTATCCGAGGTCATGCCTCCGCAACCCACCCAGACACACCACAAAGTGCACTTTGCTAATCCTAATCCAGTCAAATTGACATATCATGATGAATGGTCCCAGAAGGACAGACCAAAGATGATGTGTCAACTCCCTCACCTCCTTTTCTATCCTGTCCTAAAGAAATGTTGTTGATGAGCATCCTGTCTTGGTAGGTCAAACATTTGATAAGACCTTATATTTTCATGCTGCTGAGACCTTGCAGTCAGAAATGGCAAACTCACACTCAGAATACAGGTCAATCCCACAGTCCATTCATATGTGTCTTCACACACCTTCTTGTCCCTGCAGGCTGCTAACCAACCAGCGGAGACATTTGCCACTGCCTCCTAGTGCATGGTACCTCTAGCCCAAGTCTCATGGTTTCTGTTGCCATCCAGATTCTGAGCTTAGTTTAACCAATATTTCAGAGTTAAGTTTCAACCTTCTCTGCAGCTGTACTATAATTATAACGAATTCTGGCCCAAACCTTAGGTTTTCCTTGACTCTGGCTACAGCAGATGAATACCTCTTTATTTTCTATCAAAGGTGGGCTCTTTGGCTTCTATACTTTGTTGTAAATTAGTAATTAATCACCATCAGGTTTTCCTTGTCTTTCTTGGATGCACCAAGAGAAAAATCATGAAATTTCATTTTTTTTTTAGATATATGAAACTTTAATTTTCTCTACATCTTTTTTTCAATATTTTTTTTGTTAAATTCTTTTATTGGTACATTGTAGGTATACAACACAATTACATTTCTCACTGGGAATTGTACTTTTACATAATGCATCTTGGTTCTTATTTTTTCCCCATTCCTAGCCCTCCCTTCACACCCTCCACCCTTCCCTATTTACAAAGACTTTATTTCCATTTTTTCCATTTCTCATCATTTTTCCTTTCCCTTCTTTCCTTTCCCCTGCCCTTCCTACTACCCCTACCCCCTTGGACCTTTTCTTCCTATTTTACATTATCGATTATTCATTCTAATCATTGGTACATTTTAGGTATACAATATAATGACATTCATCATTGGAAATTTGCACCTTTAAATAGTCTCTCTTGGTTCTTATTTTTCACCCTTGCCCAGCCCTCCCTTCCACCCCTCCATTCCTCCCTATTTACAAAGATTTTGTTCCTATTTTTCCATTTTCTCCTATTAATCCCATTCCCTTCTATCCTTTCCCATAGCCCTCCCACTTCCTTCCCCTTTGCCCCTTTTCTTCCTATTTCACATTACCTATTATACATTTAGTCCTTATTTACACTTTCAGTTTCTCACACCAGAGAAACTATTTGGTATTTATTCATGTGTGTCCTATTTATTTCACTTAAAAGTATGGCCTCAATGTGCACCCACTTAGCTATAAATGTCTCTAATTTCTCATTTTTTATGGCTGAGTAATACTCCGTTTTATAAAACAACCACATTTTCTTTATCCAGTCTCCAGTTGATGGGCATTTGGGCTGTTTCCAAGTTTTAGCTATTACAAACTGTGCTGCTATGAACATGGGCACACATGTATGACTGTGGTATGATTCTTTTAATTTTGGGGGGAAGATCCCCAGCAGGGGAATAGCTGGGTCAAATGGGACTTCCAGTCCTAGTTCTTTGAGGTATCTCCATACTGATTTCCACAGTGGTTGCACCAGTCTACACTCCCACCAGCAGTGGAGCAGGGTTCCTCTTTCCCCACAGCCTTGCCAGCATTTCTCATTGGGTGATTTCATGATAACAGCCATTCTTTCTGGAGTGAAGTGGAATCTCAGCATTGTTTTCATTTGCATCTCTTGAATGACCAGTGATGTTGAACATTTTTTCATGTATTTATTTGTTATTTCTACTTCTTTGTCTGAGAAATGTCTGTTCATTTCAGATGCCCATTTTTGTATTGGGTCTTTAAATTTGGGAGGTCTGATCTTTTTAAGTTCTTTATAGATTTGAGATAGTAGACCTTTGTCTGAGGAAGAGCAGGTGAAGATTTTTTCCCACGTTGTGCGTTATCTCTTCACACTCCTGGTGGTTTCTCTTGCTGTGCAGAAGGCTTTTAATAAGAAGAGATCCCACTTGTTGATTGTTTGTGCTAGTTCATGGGCAACTGAGGTTTTGTTCATAAAATCTTTTCCTACACTGATGTCTTCAAGCGTTCTACCTAACCTTCGTTCCAACTGGTTCAGCATTTCTATTTTAATATTTAGATCTTTAATCCATTTTGATTTTAGTTTAGTGCATGGTGAGAGATATAGGTCTAGTTTTAATCTTTGGCAAGTTGTAGCCCAATTTTTCCAGCACCATTTATTAAAGAGGCTATCTTTCCTCCAGTGAGGGTGTTTGGCTCCTTTATCGAAGATGAGATGGCTGAGTGTGTCTAGTGTTGTTTCTGCATCTTCTAATCTGTTCCACTGGTCCTCAAGTCTGTTTCTTTGCCAGTACCATGCTGTTTTTATCACAGTAGCTTTCTAGTAGAGTTGCAGGTTGGAGATTGTGATACCCCCTGCCATGTCTCTGTGACCTAGAATTGCTTTTGCTATTCTGGGTCTCTTCTTATTCCAAATGAATTTTTGGATTGTTTTCTCGAGGTCCATGAAGTATGCTGCTGGGATCTCAATTGGAATTGCATTAAATCTATATAGCAGTTTTGTAAGGATGGCCATTTTCACTATATTGATCCTTCCTACCCAGGAGCAGGGGATGTCTGTCCATTTTCTGATATCATCTTCAATCTCTCTTTTCAGAGTGCCATAGTTTTCAGAGAAGAGGCCTTTGCTTTCATTTGTTAGGTTGATTCCTTGGTATTTCAGTTTTTTGGATGCTATTGTGAAAGGAATTATTTTCCCTATTTCTCTCTCAGTGAGTCTGTCATTTGTGTAGAGGAAAGCTATTGATTGTTGTGTGTTGACCTTGTAACCAGCTACTTGACTGAATTTGGTTATTAAGTCTAGAAGACTTTTGGTGGAGTTCTTGGGGTCTTCTATATAGAGTATAATGCCATCTGCAAATAATGACAATTTGACTTCTTCATTTCCTATCTTTATTTCTTTCTCTTGTCTAATTGCCGTGGCTAATGTTTCCAAAACTATATTGAACAGGAGTGGTGATAGTGGACATCCTTGTCTTGTTCCTGATTTGAGTGCGAAGGATTTCAGTTTTTGACCATTTAGTATGATATTGGCTGTTGGTTTTTCAAAGATGGCTTCTATCAGTTTGAGGTAGAGACCATCTATTCCAATTTTTTGTAGGGTTTTTATCATAAATGCATGTTGGATTTTATCAAATGCTTTTTCTGCATCTATGGAGATAATCATATGGTTTTTGTCCTTGGCTCTATTGATATAGTGTATTACATTGATTGCTTTTCATATATTGAACCATCCCTGCATCCCTGGGATGAATCCCACTTGATCAGGGTGTATGATCTTCTTGATGATCTTCTGTATTCTGTTTGCCAGTATCTTATTAAGGATTTTTGCATCTATATTCATTAGTGAGATTGGCCTATAGTTCTCTTTTTCAATTGGGTCTTTCTCTGCTTTGGGGATCAAGGTGATGCTTGCTTACAGGAATGAATTTGAGAGTATTGCTTCCTTTTCAATTTCATTGAGGAGTTTATACAGTAGTGGCAGCAGTTCCTCTCTAAATGTCTTGTAGAATTCAGCAGTGAAGCCATCAAGGCCCGGGCTTTTCTTAGTTGATAAATATTTAATTACATTTTCAATTTCATTGGTTGATATTGGGTTGTTCAGAATTTTTAGGTCTTCTTCTTTCAACTTTGGTAATTCATATGTATCTAGGAATCTGTCCATTTCTTCTGTGTTGTCCATCTCATCGGCGTATAGGTTCTGGAAGTAGGTATTGATGATCCTCTGGATTTCTGCTGGGTCTGTTGTAATTTCACCCTTTTCATTCCTAATTGCATGGATTTGGGCCTTTTCTTTCCTTTTTCTGACAAGGTTGGCTAAAGGTTTGTCAATTTTGTTGATTCTTTTGAAGAACCAACTCTTGGCTTCATTGATTTTTTTGTATCGTTCTCTTAGTCTCCATTGCATTGATTTCTCCTCTGATCTTTACAGTTTCCTCCCTTGTATGAGCTTTGGGGTTGTTCTGCTCTTCTTTTTCTAGAAGCTTGAGGTTCAGTATCAGGTTGTTTAATTGGGCTCATTCTGTTTTCCTAATATGCGTATTCACTGCTATGAATTTCCCTTGTAAGACTGCTTTCATTGTTCCCCATAGATTCCGATATGTTGTATTGTCATTGTCATTTAATTGAAGGAACTGTCTGATTTCTTCTTTAATTTCCTGTGTGACCCATTGTTTATTCAGAAGTGTGTTGTTCAATTTCCATGTGTTTATGAAATTTTTTGAGTTTCTTTAGCTCTGAATCTCCAATTTCATCTCACTATGGTCTGATAATATATAGGGGATAACTTCAATCCCTTTGCACTTACTTAAACATGTTCTATGTGTGAGTATGTGGTCTGTTTTTGAGAATGACCCATGTGCAGCTGAGAAGAATGTGTATTCTGATTTTGTGGGGTGGAAGACTCTGTAAACATCTGTTAAGTTCATTTGTTCAAGAGTTCGATTGAGTTCTAGTATTTCATTACTTATTTTTAGTTTAGTTGATCTATCTATTTGTGATAGTCGGGTGTTCAGGTCCCCCACTACAATTGTATTAATGCATATATGACTTTTCATGTCCATTAGTATTTGTTTTATATAGTTGGGTGCACTAGTGTTTGGTGCATAGATATTTATGATCGTCATCTCTTCCTCTTGGATTCTTCCCTTTACAAGGATGTAGTGTCCTTCTTCGTCTCTCTTAATCAGTGTTGGTTTGAAATCTACTTGATCTGCAAAGAGGATAGCTACTCCTGGTTTTTTTCGGGTTCCTGTTGCATGGAGTATTGTTTTCCACCCTTTAACTTTCAGTCTATGAGTTTCCTTTTGAATTAAGTGTGTTTCTTGTGTGCAGCCTATTGTTGGATTTTGCTTCTTGACCCATTCTGCCAGTTTATTTCTTTTGATTCTTGAATTGAGACCATTAACGTTGATGGTTATAACTGAAATGTATTGACTTGTCATTGCCATGACTTTTTCTTTTTGTTGGGTTCTCCCCCTTTCCATTTAATTTCTTGTCCTGCCACATGGGTTCATTCTGCTTTGCTTCCTGGGGTTGTGATCCTCAATGTCTGTTCCTAGGATATTGTGTAAAATTCTTTGGAGTGCTGGTTTGGTATTCACAAAGTTCCTCAGGTGCTCTTTGTCATGAAAGTATCTTATTTCTCCATGAATTTTGAAAGATAGTTTTGCAGGGTACATCAATCTGGGTTGGAGGTTGTTTTCTTTTAGGGCTCGGAATATGTCACTCCAAGCTCTTCTTGCCTTGATTGTTTGTGTTGAGAAGTCTGCTGTGATTCTGATGGGCTTTCCTTTGTATGTGATTTGTTTTTTTTCTCTAACTGCTTGTAGAACTTTGTTCTTCTGTTGAGTTTCTGGAATCTTAACAAGTATATGCCTATGTGTAGTTTTTTTTTTTTTGTTTGATCAAGGCTATTTGGAGTCCTATATGCCTCACTTATCTGTATGTCAAGCTCTTTTCCCCTGCTTGGGAAGTTTTCTGCCATTATTTCTGTGAAGAGTTTTTTTTATGTCATCTGCACTCTCTCCTGTTTCTTCATTGACTCCAATCAGTCTTATGATATTCTTCTTTGCATCATCTAGCAGCTGTTGGATTGATTTCTCATGTTCCCTTATAATTTTGAAGGAATTTTTCTTTTCCTGGTCACTAATTGCAATCTTATGTTCTATATCTGAAATTCTGTCCTCACATTGGCTCATTCTGCTGTGTAGACTTTCAATGGAGTTTTTCATGTCCTGGAAATCTATTTGCATCTGTTTTATGGATTCCATTTGCTTTTTATGTTGGGATTCCATCATGTTCCTCAGTTCCTCTCTAGATTTATTAATCATGTCTTGCTCTAGGGGCACAATTTCTTCTGTTATCTGAGAAATTATTTCTGATTTCATTTTTTTCCAGATCCCCTTTTGTTGCCAGTTCAGCGAGTCCAGGTGGTTGAGTATCAGAGTGTTCCATCTCATTTCCCTTTGGGGTTGCTGTAGGTGATCTGGAAGTCTGGTTTTGAGACTTATTTACATGTTTTCTCATTTTGACTTGGACGGTGAGCTGTTAGCAGCTGCACAGATTACCTCCTCTGAGCTGGGAGAGGTGGGACAGGGGCCCGGAGCAGTGGTAGGAATGGTGGCCCCAAAGCCCTTTCCTGTGGGCTGGGAGCAGTGGGAGGGATGGTGGCCGGGAAGCCCCTTCCTCTGGACCAGGAGCAGTGGGATGGTGGCTCAGAAACCCCTACCTCTGGGCTGGGAGTGGTGGGAGGGGTGTTGGCCTGGAATCCCCTTCCTCTGGGCCAGGAGTGGCAGGACAGAAGGTGACCCAAAAGCCCTTTCCTCTGGGCTGGGAGCAGTGGGAGTGATGGTGACTGGGAAGCCCCTTCCTCTGGACCAGGAGCAGTGGGATGGCTGCTGAGAAGCCCCTACCTCTGGGCCTGGAGCAGCGGGGCTCAGTACCTCGGTCTGCTCCTCTGTTGTCCTCTGCATCTTTGTAGTGTGGAACCAGGTGGCTTCCTGTCTGTAGCAGAGTGATTCAGCATGTTCTGCACCACTGGGGACCTCAGTAAGGCCCATTTTTAAAAATTATTATCTCTCCAGAAGTCCTCAAACAGTTGAGACATTGACTTGTCCATATACTCCCTTCTACCTGTCTTGTCTTCCATCCCCACCAGTGCAAGAGCTGAAAGTTACTCTGCTGCACACACAAAGGCTGTCAGTTCCACTCTAACTGTCACAGAAGGGTTCTCTGCAAGTCAGTAAGCAATGTAATTCCAAAAGCCCATCCTAGCTTCTGCTTCCTAGAGCTAATCTTCACACTAGTGCCATGTACTGACTTCCTTGGGAAAGGGACCCTTATTGGCCACTCTGAAATGGACAGCTATGTACAGTTGTTTTATCAGTGGCTTGTCATGGAAACTTTACATGTAAATGAGTGAGGGAGGCAAGATTGGGCAAGAAGAGAGTGGATCTCTAATGTAGATATGGCAGACAGTAATCCACAAGAAATTTGGAGTGATGTTCCTCAAAAAACAGATGAGAAAAAGAAAAAAATTTAAACAAATTCTTTGTAAATTGGGGGGTGGGGGAGAGGGGTTGAAGGGAGGGCAGGGGAATGGGAAAAAAATAAGAACCAAGATACATCATCTAAAGGTACCAATTCCCAATGAAGAATGTCATCATGTTGCATACCTAAAATGTATCAATAAATTTCATGGAAAAAAGGAAAATGGTTGCTACTTACTGAGGCCAACAAATGTCAGTTATGTATACCTTTCCTAGGAAACACATTGTTTCTATTTTCCTAAGAACATTTTTAGATAGATTAGAAATTGTGGATATGAATTTGAAGTCAGATCTTCTATATGTCAGGTAAACTCTTCTTATGGCCACATTTAACACTTTATCTGTGGGAGACATGTTGAAAGACCCCCAGTAGATGCCTGAATCTGCAAATAGTACCTAAACATATAGTATACTTTTCCTATTCATATGACTTAATTTATAGAGAAGGTGCAGTAAGATATTAACAATTTTATAATAACAACATTATTATAACAATATAATATAATCAGAGTAACTTAAAACATTATTATTTCTGGAATTTTCTAGTTGATATTTTCAGACCGGGATGAAGATAGGTATCCAAGAGTAAAGAATGGAAACCACAGAGGGAAGATTACTGTATGTTATGTATGTTATGTATGTTCTGTTTTTCCTTCTTCCTGTTTGTATAAATATCAATCCATCCTTTGGATTTCCATGGAAGTTAACAACTTTGAATGGGAGTTTTTCTATTTACTTGTTTTTGCTTGTAGGGGAAGCCTCTCTAAGTTAATTATGCTTGATTTTCCAAGAGAATAATACGTTCTCAGTCTGGAATAATTAGGCAGTCTAATTAACCTTTTAAAAAAAAGCAAAACATAGCTTTATAGTGGCTATATCCCCTTCATTAGGTTAGTTTGGCTCCTCTTAACTGGCATAGTTAATATTGCTGATTTGCATATCATTTCCCATGGTGTTTAGCACTATGACTTGTAATGAAAACACATTTTAGAGTACACTGGAGATTGACTTTATGGAACTGGCTATATCACAACCAGAGATTCTTCCTGTGGGCTATGGCCCCATCTTCATATTTACTGCAAGGCACTTAAAGGTACAATTTAAAGTGGGAAAAGCTTTTTGAGTAATCATGTTTTAATAATTAGCTTAGGAATAATTTGGAAAGTATCACTTGCAGCACTTCAATAACGTAAAGTAAGCTATTTCTGGAAATGTTAATGGAAAGCAAACTCCTCGGAGACTGCAGAGTTAAAAGATCTGTAAGAGTGGCTATTAATTATGGCCCAAAGCCCTCTTTCTGTTATTAGCCAACACAGTTATAAAGCAAGATAATGCTCCATTCAGGTTTCATAGCATGACTCCCACCAGACAGAGGGATCTCAGTACAGAAATCAAGCATTGCTAAAAGCAGGTGTCTCACAAATGGAATGACTTTATCTACACACCTACCATAACTATTTGTAATTTCCTGTGGCTTAACGAAGGGATAGGCAACAAATACTTAGAATTATAATAACGGTATGCCATAGTCAAACATTTTAGTATTAAAGCAACTAAAATAATGATATTTTTCAAATCCATCTCTTTTTTCCTTCTATTTAGCAAAGAAAAACACATTCCACAGTATTTGTGCAGAATCTATAGACTGAGATTTATACTACTGCTTTGATGTGCACCTGCTTACTCTTGGCAGGACTGAAGTGTTCTCAGACTCAATCCTCCATCTCCTCGACACACACTCCCATTCCATCCAGCTGTTCCTTTGAATTCTCTCCACTGGAGCTCTTCATCTGAGGTGCACTGTTAAGTGTGCATGACTGGTGTTGTCTTTTTGCAGTGTGTTTCCTTCATACCCAAACTTGTGTTGATACCACTTTTCACAAAGGTGATATGCTTCATCAGGCCTAGGTTATTTTTTCTTTTGTTTGCCTGGAAGCAGGAATGTATTCTGCTTTGTGGCTCAGTGTTTCTGACCTTGGACTCTCTGCATTTCGGCTCTGATACATCATCAAATTCACAGGTGATAAATAACGGGGATTTTTATACAGTGCTTCCTGTCCTAAATGGGTCGTGCCTGTGTCAGAAAAATGCACCAAGTACTCATTTGGCGGTTTAACCCTATACTGAAGCATGCATTATGGTTTCATAGACAGCCTGCAACAACCCACAATTTCCTTTTAGCTGTGAAGGCAGAGAGTAGAAAGAGTCAGCCTGTTCTGCTCCTCTATTTCTCCACCTATTTTAGAAACAAAGAACTGTGAATACTCCTCTGTACACACTTCTCTGTGATACTTGCCTTTATAAAGGGTAAGCTTTCCAAGACAGCTCCTTTGGAATCAACTAATATTTGTACTTCCCTTCTTCTACTTAGTTCCGCCAAAGATATATTATAAATTAATTAGAGGTTTGTTATTTGAAAAAGTTATAATGAGTTTTCCAGCAAGGGCATTGCTTAATCTAGCAGCAGACACATCAATGGCTGTACATGTGTGAAATGAAGTTGATTGGGTTGGTGCCTGCCTGCCTATTTTTATCTTTAGACAACATTCCTTATCCCATGACACATTAATGGCCGCTATCAGGGGCTTACTGTTACATGTGTGAAACTGTCATCATCCCTTTGATGCTTCTTTAAATGCTCTGTTAGCAGGGATCAGAAAGTCAGATTGAATAGCCTACAAGAATCATCCTAAGCAAGTGCAATTGGACTGAAAAAATATTCTAATCTTGTCTGAAAAGAATGGATGTGTCGTGGCTGGACACAGATTTTTCTGGGAGAAAAGCTTGAGAGTACCACACAAAGGGAGGGCTCTTACAGCACCTGCCACAGAAACGTGTCAGTGCATGGTGTGTCACAAGGAAGGGTGGTTCAGGACCGAGATGAATGGCCAGAACATTTGTCCATCAATCACTATCAAGAAACAGTAAATTTGAAGGCCCTCCTAAACCATCCTTTTTCATTATTTGAAAAACAAATGTTTCACATTGGTGATGTTGGAGTAAAGAAGAAAACACTAGAGCAGAAAAACTACCTAGAAATCTGTGCCGTTGAGATGTTAGACCCATGTTCACACATTCCTCTATGCATATATTTAATGCCTGCGTTTTCTGGGTGCTGCAGCTCTCCTAAGAAGACAGGAACTGAGAATAGGGCTCAGTGACAAAGTGTGGGCCTGGTATGTGTGAAGTCCTGGGATTGATCCCCAGTACCACAAAAAAAGCCAGAACTCTACTTTCAAGGAGTTTAGGGGCTACTGAGGAATAAGAATACAAAGCAAGCCATACATATAAATATATGAGTAAGATAATTTAGAGCACCCAGTAGATGCTATGTCAGCATTAACTCAAAGAACACAGATGATAAATGCTACAGAAATAAGATGATATGATAAGGAAAAACTGAGACTAAAGTAAGGAAACAAATGTCACTGGCCTTATGATTATTTCTGCCGAACAGGGAGCTCCCATTAAGGTATCCTTTATTCATTTCATGTGAAGTTATGTGATGCAAAACAACAACAACAACAACAACAACAACAAAACAGGGAAAAGGCTTACATTGCTAAAGAGCCCTTCATTGGTTGTTATTTTTTTCAAAGATCAAGAACTTGCCTTTAAGAGGTGTCTCCTTTCTTTTGTTGGGTAAGGTGGAAAATTGCAAGAAATTTCATGAAATGCATGCATATGTAGTAGGTTCCTTTCATGAAGAATATGCTGTGGTCTTTTTCTTCTGGAAGTGAAGGCAGCTATATTAATGTATAGCTGCAAAATAATGAATGCAAGTGGTTTACAGGAGATTCAAGATGAACTGAACACACAAAAAATTGCAACTCTAGCACTAGATTAACTTGTAAGGAAGAAATTACAACTCTTTGTATGATTCTGTAAATGCTCATTGCACCTTTCTCATAATCAAATTCATTAATATTGAAGTTTAATTTGTCAGATGACGTTTACAGCTTATCATAGTCAGTAGCATCCCGATGTGTTCATTGATTTTTTTAGGGGTAAAAAGTACTGGCTCAGAATTGAGCATGCTGATAATTCTCCAGGAGTAGTTGGTGTAGCATAAAATCTGTGTACCAAGATGCAGGCTTGTCCTGATCATTTGGGACAGGAGTACAAATGGAGCTCCACAATTCATATGTCTAATTATAAACAGTGATATAGTACACTAAAAAATGTGACCAGCGTGCTTCAGTTATGAGGAAATATGTGCACAACTCTGTTTTTATTTAACTCAGAGTTGACAAACTTTTAAATACAACTAGATTAAATTATTGTATACATCTAGGCATTGTTTTGATGGACCAGTGATGTTTGCACAAGCAATTGTTTTATTTTGCAAAATGTTCTTCAGCAGACATATGCAACTTAAGTGACTACCACATTAATTTGTTTAAAAAAACCCCTCTGGAATAAAGAATTGAAACCAAAGGGAAGCAAGATATTGGATTCTCAGCATCATCAGGAAACTGTAGCTCATTATGCAAGAAACCGTTGCATTTATATCTGAGAAGACAGATGAGACAAGTTAATTATTGTGTCTTTCCTCTTACCCAATCTTCCTGCCTGTCAAATCTTCCTCATACTGTAAAACAGTAACCGAAGACTTTTACAGCATTTATGGAATCCTTTCTGTTGAGTGCATAGGACAAGAGACATAGAATAGCATTTTCCTGGGGCCTGCATGTATAAGTCATGCATGAGCAGATCTCTGAGAGTTATAGGTCAATCTCTTCAAATTCTGAGTGTCAAATCCAAAGTGGCAGCAGTGGGTATAGTTTCAATAAGTGTGTTTTGGAGTGTATTTGTAATGTATGGGCCCCTTTAAAGAACAGGGCATGGAGCAGAAGGCCCTCTACATGATCTGAGGAGGTACTGTCTGATTGAGGACTGCAAGGACAATACCCTGATATAACTATTAAGAAAATCGAGAAAAATCAGTGTAACTACAATATGAATATACAGAATATTCATATATAACCTAGCTATTGAGAAATATATACTGAGAAGTATCCAATTTTCCTTGAATCCTTCTGCATAAGGAATAATCTAGTTCAGAGGAGCAGGGGTGAGGTGTCTACAGGAAGGTAAGGACATGAGCCTTGGGATGTTTCGTAGGGGAGGAATAGAACAGAGCCAGGTGGGACAGATTTAGAATATTCCTGGCCTGACAGAATGAAAATACAAAGCACAGAGCCAGCCCGATGATGAGTTCATGCACGTGCAGGTATTTCACTATGGCTGGGCGAAGGAGGAAGGACTGGAGAGAAAGATGAAGGCTAATGTCATCATGCAAGTGAGAGATGATGGATCTCGAACTAACAGCGAGGTGGGGAAATGTAGCAGTAGGGACAGACTGAGAGGTGCTAGATAGAAGGGGGCCCTGGGTTTTGGTTAGAAAAGTTCCTTGTGCCCTATGCACTGGCCTCTGGTGAAAGCAGCACGAGTTTAGCAAAAGTGCAGTTAACAGATGTCTAAGTGCATGAAGTATGCCCTTGTTCTAAGCCCTTGCGTAAGGTCCAGTGTGATTCAGCTTGTTAATCAAGAGAATGTGTGGTCCATTCACAGGATGGACCCAAGACATGAATGGAATTTTTCAAAAGTGGCAGAACCACCTACCAGGCAGCCTTCACGTGCTGCTTCTGGGATGAAAAATTAATAACCTCCTGGAATCATTCATTATGAGAATTGAGTAAAGAAAAGATAATTAAATATCCAAGTGATGGTCTTGCTGATTCCTGTGATTCAGAGTGATTAAGATCAGCTGGTCAAGGACATAGGAAGGGCTGCCACCTCCCCAGAGGGAAGCTTTACTCTGCCCCACCTGCCTGTGTGCTTAGTGTAGGCTGCCTTTCTGGGGATATGAAGGGACAGCCGCACTTGGAACCCAGCCAGTAAGAAAGCTTTTGACCATCACGCTGCCTGGGCTCTGGGCAGCACATGTGGCTGGAGGGTCCCCTCTGGAGCTTTGGAAAAACTCATTTTCTCTTTTCATGTGTCTTTCACCACGTCTCATTTGGCTGATTTTCTCTGCTTTTTAAAAAATCTGAAGTATAATCTAGGCAAGATGAGAACTGTATAACCATGGTGGCTATGATTCTGAATACAAAAGTAGGAAAGGAAAGGAAATAGCAGAATGGTAAAAGCAAGGCTATTGAAAAGAATCACCCATTAAAACTTGATTTCCTTCTCCTGGAATCTTTTCTGTCTATGCCAAGGAGTTTTATAAAGACTTGAACAGCCTGACTTTCTTTTATTCCATAAATCCTAAATGAGATGGTTCAGTTGGAAGATCAGAATGGTCCTTTGTGTACTTAACTGTAAAGAAGGAAAGAAGGCATTTTTTACCAAGAGGCTATTCTCGCTGTCTCTCTGGAAAATTTGTAAGTACAGAAGAGGGAAAGAGGATTCCCTCCTTATTTCCCAAAGACCTTCTTTATTATTTCAACACAATGCATCTGCTGAAGCCCCTAGCGGACCTGACCCCTCTCACTCTTCATATCAATCCCTTTAGGGCTGGGTGCATATTATAGTAACGTCTCCCTTGTCCTGGAGAAGCTCAGAAGAAATTCAGAAGTCACTTAATGAGGGGGGTATATTCTAAGAAATTGATGAGTGATTTTATGGTAGTGTGGACATCAGAGAGTGCACTACCACAAATCTAGATGGTACAGCCTGCTACACACTCAGACACTAGGGTATATTAGAACCTATTGTTCCTGATGTCATGATGAACTCAAGAATAAACTTAAGGTTAGTGAAGAATAAGAGAAAATGGTGCAATCAAAAGACACAATAAACACAAGATCCATGAGGCTGGCGCCAACATTACATGACAGATAGTTGTATTTTGAGAAGTTAAATAAGTACAGTTTTTATTGTATAAGCAGGAGTACATTCTAAAAAATAACAATAGAAAGTATAGTGTAGGGCCGGGGATTTAGCTCAGTGGTGCCACCGCCTGCCTTGCAAGCGCAAGGTCCCGAGTTCGATCCCCAGTACCAAAAAAAAAAAAGAAAAAAGAAAAAACAAACAACAAAAAAGCAAGTATAGTGTAGTATAGCACATAAACCAGTGATATAGTCATTTGTTGCCATTCTCAAGTATTATGTACTTTATACCATTGTCTGTGCTACACTCATACATGTCATTACAAACTGGTCACTAATGTGTTCCACTGCACATTGATGAAGACTGTGATGATACTGATGATCACTAAGCTATGGAAAATTTTCAATTTCATCACACTCTTATGAGGCCAACATCCCATGGACAGCCTGTTGTCAACTGGAATGCTCTTATGTGGCACGTGACTACATATTAATTTGGCAGAGCAACCGTAACAAAGCAGCACAGATAGGGGGGCTTCAGTGATGGATTTGTTTTTCCCAATCCCAGAGGCTAGAAGCCCAAGACCCTTGCCCAGCTCAGGTTTGCTTCTTAGCTCGGTGTGTGATTTAAAATGGTTCTCTTTCCTTTGATGACTCCCAGTCTCATCTCTAAAATAGAATTAACATTGCTTACTTTGTCCAACTTGTTTTGAGACTGAAAATCTTTGCAAATTAAAGAGGATTAATACAACTCACAGTTTAAAAAAACATATTTATGATTAAAACAACTGTCACAATATGGATGGGAAGAGGGGAAAGCCCAAAAGGAAAATACTAAGTTATTATCCCAAGAAATTCTTAATTTGCAAGAAACAAGCTTTAGGGATTACCAAGGCAGACAGATGTAATCAGAGTCCCTACAAAAGCAATCAAGATAAAATGAACTGTAATTATAGTAATCAATTCGTGAACTTTAATGTCGTGTTCCTAACTTCAAATACGAAGTCCTGTGTAGTGAATCAATCTGTCATTGCAAAGATAATAAAATTTTCATGTCTGATGGGATGTAGTCTGTTTGACTGAAAATTTATCATTCTTTTTCATCTGAAGTCTCATTAGGGTCACCATTTCTAATTTTAATTAAAGTGAATGAAACTCATGAATCCATTTTTACATAATGGATTGAACGTGACAGATGGTGCCACTCCCCCTCAGGTTTCTCCAGGAAGACAACTTCCTCCAAAGCCACCCTTCCTGGCCCCAAATTAAAGCAGGTTCTCTGGTTACGAAGACCCAGAGTGTGCTGGAGTTTTCCTCTGCAGCCTATCTCAGTGTATAACTGCGTTTGCTTTTGCAATGATTTGTTTAGTGTTTGTTCCAAAGCCTAGACTCAGGAAGGCGGAGCGTGTGACTGTGGAGTCCACCCAATCAGCATGGTGCCTAAAATTGAATCCACTGTCCTCCCAGTGGCCTCCAAATGCTATGTAGATGGCCTTGTTTACCACGCCAGCCCTCTGTGCCTGAGTACCTCCAGCGTGTTTCCACTCCTGGCTGATTCTACTTGATGTTTTCTCCCCCCGGAGTGCTTCCTCCAGATTTTGCCTGGCCATTTTCCACACAAAATGTCATCCAAATGTCATTGCCTCAGCTAGTCTTTCTCTGATTGATCATATTGAAATTAATCTGCCCCTCCCTAGGCTCTCATCATCTCATTTCTTTTTTTTTCCCCCTTAAATTCTTTTATTGGTACATTTTAGGTATACAATACATTTGCATTTCTCATTGGGAACTTGTACCTTTAAATGAGGCATCTTGGTTCTTATTTTTTCCCTATTTCCTGCCCTCCCTTCACCCCCACCCTTCCCTATTTACAAAGACTTTGTTTCCATTTTTCCTATTTCTCTTAATTTTTCCTTTCCCTTCTTTCCTTTCCCCTGCCCCTCCCACTTCTCCTACCCCTTTGGACCTTTTCTTCCTATTTTGCATTATCAATTATTCATTTTAATCATTGGTACATTTTAGATATACAATATAATGAGATTCATCATTGGAAATTTGCACCTTTAAATAATTTCTCTTGGTTCTTATTTTTTCCCCCTTCCTCTGCCCTCCCTTCAACCCCTATATCCCTTCCTATTTACAAAACTTTGTTTCCATTTTTTTCATTTTCTCATATTTATTCTATTCCCTTCTTTCTTCTCCCCTACCCTGGAACTTCCCCTTCCCCTTTTCCCCTTTTCTTCCTAGTTCACATTTTCTATTATACCTTTTAGTCCTTATTTACCCTTTCAGTTTCTGACACTTGAGAAACTATTCAGTATTTACACATGTGTGTCCTATTTATTTCACTTAAGAGTATCACCTCAGTGTGCACCCATTTAGCCATAAATGTCTCTAATTTATCATTTTTTATGAATAAGTAGTACTCCATTTTATTTTTTTAAAAAAAACACATTTTCTTTCTCCAGTCACCAGTTGATGGGCATCTGGGCTGCTTCCAAGTTTTAGGTATTACATATTGTGCTGCTATGAACATGGGTGCACATATATCACTGTGGTATGATCCTTTTAATTCTTTGGGCAAGATCCCCAGCAGGGGAATAGCTGGGTCAAATGGGACTTCCAGTCCTAGTTCTTTGAGGTATCTCCATACTGATTTCCATAGTGGTTGCACCAGTCTACACTCCCACCAGCAGTGGAGCAGGGTTCCTCTTTCCCCACAGCCCTGCCAGCATTTCTCATTGGGTGATTTCATGATAGCAGCCATTCTTTCTGGAGTGAGGTAGAATCTCAGCATTGTTTTCATTTGCATCTCTCGAATGCCCGGTGATGTTGAATGTTTTTCATATGTTTATTTGCTATTTCTACTTCTTTGTCTGAGAAATGTCTGTTCATTTCAGATGCCCATTTTTGTATTGGATCTTTAAATTTAGGAGGTCTGATCTTTTTAAGTTCTTTATAGATTTGAGACAGTAGGCCTTTGTCTGAGGAACAGCAGGTGAAGATTTTTTCCCACATTGTGGGTTGTCTCTTCACACTGCTGGTGGTTTCTCTTGCTGTGCAGAAGCTTTTTAATAAGAAAAGATCCCATTTGTTGATTGTTTGTGCTAGTTCATGGGTGACTGAGGTTTTGTTTATAAAATCTTTTCCAACACCAATGTCTTCAAGAGTTCTTCTACCTAACCTCTGTTCCAACCAGCTCAACATTTCTATTTCAATATTTAGATCTTTAATCCATTTAAATTGTAGGTTAGTGCATGGTGAGAGATATAGGTCTAGTTTTAATCTTTGACAAGTTGAAACTCAGCTTTTCCAGCACCATTTATTAAAGAGGCTAACTTTTCTCCAGTGAGGGTGTTTGGCTCCTTTATTGAAGATGAGATGGCTGAGTGTGTCTGGAGTTGTTTCAACATCTTCTAATCTGTTCCACTGGTCCTCAGGTCTGTTTCTTTGCCAGTACCATGCTGTTTTTATCACAGTAGCTTTGTAGTATAGTTTCAAGTTGGGGATTGTGATACCCCCCTGCCATGTCTGTGTTACCGAGAATTGCTTTTGCTGTTCTGGGTCTCTTCTTGTTCCAAATGAATTTTTGGATTGTTTTCTCAAGGTCCGTGAAGTATGCTGCTGGGATTTCAATTAGGATTGGATTGAATCTATACAGAAGTTTTGGAAGTATTGCCATTTTCACTATGTTGATCCTTCCTACCCAGGAGCAAGGGATTTCTTTCCATTTTATGATATCATTTTCAATCTCTCTTTTCAGAGTGCTATGGTTTTTCAGAGAAGAGGTCTTTTATTTCTTTTGTTAGGTTGATTCCTAGATTTTTCAGTTTTTTTATATGAATCTTGAATAATTTATTTCATTTATTCTTTTTTTGTATATCCTTTTATCGGTACATTTTAGGTGTACAATATAACGATATTCATCATTGGAGATATGCAACTTTACATACTCTCTTGATTCTTATTTTTCCACCTTCCCCTGCCCACCCTTCAACCCCTCCATCCCTCCCTATTTACAAAGTCTTTGCTTCCTTTTTTTCATTTTCTCATATTAATTCCATTCCCTTCTTTCCTTTCCCTACCCCTCCCACTTCCTCTTCCCCTTAGCCCCTTTTCTTCCTATTTCACATTACCTATTATGCTTGTATTCCTTATTTACACTTTCAGTTTCTCACACTAGAGAAACTATTCAGGATTTACATATGTGTGTCCTATTAATTTCACTTAAGAGTATCACCTCAGTGTGCATCCATTTAGCAATAAATGTCTCTAATTTCTCATTTTTCATGGCTGAGAGGTACTCCATTTTATATAAAAAAGCACATTTTCTTCATCCCGTCTCCAGCTGATGGGCATTTGGGCTGTTTCCAAGTTTTAGCTATTAAAAAATCTGCTGCTATGAACATGGGTGCACATATATCACTGTGGTATGATTCTTTTAATTCTTTGTGGAAGATACCCAGCAAAGGAATAGCTGGGTCAAATGGGACTTCTAGTCTTCATTCTTTGTGGTATCTCCATACTGATTTCCACAGTGGTTGCACCGATCTACACTCCCACCAGCAGTGGAGCAGGCTTCTTCTTTCCCCACAGCCCCACCAGAATTTGTTATTGGTTTATTTCATGATAGCAGCCATTCTTTCTGGAGTGAGGTGAAATCTCAGCTTTGTTTTCATTTGCATCTCTCGAATGACCAGCGATGTTGAACATTTTTTTCATGTTTATTTGGCATTTCTACTTCTTTGTGTGAGAAATGTCTGTTCATTTCAGATGCCCATTTTTGGATTGGGTCTTTAAATTTTGGAGGTCTGATTTTTTTAAGTTCTTTGTAGATTCAAGATAGTAGACCCTTGTCTGAGGGACCACTGGTGAAAATATTTTCCCACTTTGTGTGTTGCCTCTTTACACTGCTGGTGGTTTCTCTTGCTGTGCAGAAGCTTTTGAATAAGAAGAGATCCCACTTGTTGATTGTGCTAGTTCATGGGCAACTGACGTTTTGTTCATAAAGACCTTTCCTACCCCAACGTCTTCAAGAGTTCAACCTAAACTCTGCTCCAGCTGGTTCAGCATTTCTGTTTTTATATTTAGATTTTTAATCCGTTTTGATTTTAGTTTAGTGCATGGTGAGAGATATAGGTCTAGTTTTAGTCTTTGCAAGTTGAAACCCAATTTCTCCAGCATCATTTATTAAAGAGGTTATCTTTCTTCCAGCGAGGGTGTTTGGCTCCTTTGTCAAAGATGAGATGGCTGAGTCTGTCAGGAGTTGTTTCTGCATCTTCTAATCTGTTCCACTGGTCCTCAGGTCTGTTTCTTTGCCAGTACCATGCTGTTTTTTTTTTTAATCACAGTATCTTTGTAGTATAGTTTCAAGTTGGGGATTGTGATACCCCCTGCCATGTCTGTGTTACCTTGTATTGCTTTTGCTATTCTGGGTCTCTTCTTGTTACAAATGAATTTTTGGATTGTTTTCTCAAGGTCCATGAAGTATGCTGCTGGGATTTCAATTGCTATTTCATTGAATCTATATAGCAGTTTTGGAAGTATGGCCATTTTCACTATGTTAATCCTTCCTACCCAGGAGCAAGGGATGGCTTTCCATTTTCTGATATCCCCTTCAATCTCTTTTTTCAAAGTGCTATAGTTTTCAGAGAAGAGGTCTTTGATTTCTTTCATTAGGGTGATTCCTAGGTATTTCAGTTTTTTGGATGCTATTGTGAAAGGAAGTTTTTGTCCTATTTCTTTCTCAGTGAGCCTCTTATTCATGTAGAGGAAAGCTATTGATTTTTCTGTGTTGACCTTGTATCCAGCTGCTGTACTGAATTTGGTTATTAAGTCTAGAAGACTTGTGGTGGAGCTCTTGGGGTCTTCTATATAGATTATCATGTCATCTGCAAATAATGACAATTTGACTTCTTCATTTCCTATATTTATTCCTTTTCTCTCTCTTGTCTAATTGCCCTGGCCAATGTTTCTAAAACTATATTGAACAAGAGTGTTGATAGTGGACATCCTTGTCTTGTTCCTGATTTTAGTGTGAAGGATTTCAGTTTTTGACCCTTTAGTATGATATTGTCTGTTGGTTTTTCATAGATGGCTTTTATCAGTTTGAGGTAGAGACCATCTATTCCAATTTTTTGGTAGGGTTTTTATCATAAATTCTTGTTGGATTTTGTCAAATGCTTTTTCTGCATCTATGGAGATAATCATATGTTTTTTGTCCTTGGCTTTATTGATATAGTGTATTACATTGATTGATTTGCATATATTAAACCATCCCTGCATCCCTGGGATGAATCCTACTTGGTCAGGGTATATGATCTTCCTGAAGATCTTCTATTTGCCAGTATCTTATTAAGGATTTTTGCACCTATGTTCATTAGTGAGATTGACCTATAGTTCTCTTTTTCAATTGGGTTTTTCTCTGCATTGAGGATCAAGATGATGCTTGCTTCCAGGAATGAATTTGGGAGTATTGCTTCCCTTTCAATTTCATTGAAGAGTTTAAACAGTAGTGGCAGTAGTTCCTCTCTAAATGTCTTGTAGAATTCAGCAGTGAAGAAATCAGGACCAGGCCTTTTCTTAGTTGGTAAGTTTTTAATTACGTTTTCAATTTCACTGATCGATATCGGGTTGTTTAGAAATTTTAGGTCTTCTTCATTCCACTTTGGTAATTCATATGTATCTAGGAATCTGTCCATTTCTTCTGTGTTTTCCATCTTATTAGTGTATAGCCTCTGGAAGTAGGTATTGATGATCCTCTGGATTTCTGCCTGGTCCTTTGTAATTTCACCCTTTTCATTCCTAATTGCATGGATTTGGGCCTTTTTCCTTTTTCTGATAAGGTTAGCTAAGGGTTTGTCAATTTTGTTTATTCTTTTGAAGAACCAACTCTTGGCTTCATTATTTTTTTGTATCATTCTCTTAGTCTCCATTGCATTGATTTCTCCTCTAATCTTTATAATTTCCTCCCTTGTATGAGCTCTGGGGTTGTCCTGTTCTTCTTTTTCTAGAAGCTTGAGGTTCAGCATCAGGTTGTTTAATTGGGCTTGCTCCGTTTTCCTAATATGCATATTCACTGCTATGAATGTCTCTCGTAAGACTGCTTTCATTGTGTCCCATAGATTCCGATATGGTGTATTGTCATTGTCATTTAATTGAAGGAACTGTCTGATTTCTTCTTTAATTTCCTGTGTGACCCATTGTTTATTCAGAAGTGTGTTGTTCAATTTCCACGTGTTTATGAAATTTTTTGTTTCTTTTGCTATGGATCTCCAATTTCATCGCACTATGGTCTGATAATATACAGATGATAACTTCAATCCCTTTGCACTTACTTAAACATGTTCTATGTGTGAGTATGTGGTCTGTTTTTGAGAATGACCCATGTGCAGCTGAGAAGAATGTGTATTCTGATTTTGTGGGGTGGAAGACTCTGTAAACATCTGTGAAGTTCATTTGTTCAAGAGTTCGATTGAGTTCTAGTATTTCATTACTTATTTTTAGTCTAGTTGATCTATCTATTTGTGATAGTCGGGTGTTGAGGTCCCCCACTACAATTGTATTAGTGCATATATGACTTTTCATGTCCATTAGTATTTGTTTTATATAGTTGGGTGCACTAGTGTTTGGTGCATAGATATTTATGATTGTCATCTCTTCCTCTTGGATTCTTCCCTTTACAAGGATGTAGTGTCCTTCTTCGTCTCTCTTAATCAGTGTTGGTTTTAAATCTACTTGATCTGCCAAGAGGATAGCTACTCCTGCTTTTTTTCGGGTTCCCGTCACATGGAGTATTATTTTCCACCCTTTAACTTTCAGCCTATGAGTTTCATTTTGAATTAAGTGTGTTTCTTATATGCAGCAGATTGTTGGATCTTGCTTCTTGACCCATTCTGCCAGTCTATTTCTTTTGATTGGTAAATTGAGACCATTAACATTGATGGTTATAACCAATAAGTATTAATTTATCATTATTATGAGTTTTTCTTTTTGTTGGAATCTCCCCCTTTACATTTAATTTCTTGTCGTGCCTGATGGGTTCATTCTGCTGTGCTTCCCGGGGTTGTCATCCTCATTGTCTGTTCCTAGGATATTGTCTAAAATTTTTTGGAGTGCTGGTTTGGTATTCATGAAGTTCCTAAGGTGCTCTTTATCATGAAAGTATCTTATTTCTCCATCAATTTTGAAAGATAGTTTTGCAGAGTACATCAATCTAGGTTGGAGGCTGTTTTCCTTTAGGGCTTGGAATATGTCACTCTTCTTGCCTTGAGAGTTTGCATTGAGAAGTCTGCTGTGATTCTGATGGGCTTTCCTTTGTATGTGATTTGTGTCTTTTCTCTAACTGCTTGTAGAACTTTATTCTTCTGTTGGGTTCCTGGAATCTTAACAGTTATATGCCTAAGTGTAGATCTTTTTTGATTAAGGCTAGTTTGAGTCCTATATGCCTCCCTTATCTGTATGTGAAGTTCTTTTCCCCTGCTTGGGAAATTTTCTGCCAGTACTTCTGTGAACAGTTTTTGTAATGTCATCTGCACTCTCTCCTGTTTCTTCGTTGACTCCAATGAGTCTTATGTTATTCTTTTTTGCATTGTCTAGCAGCTGCTGGATTGATTTCTCATGGTTCCTTACAATTTTGTAGCAATTTTTCTTTTCCTGGTTACTAATTGCAATCTTATCTTCTATATCTGAAATTCTGTCCTCACATTGGCTCATTCTGCTCTGTAGCATTTCAGTGGAGTTTTTGATCTCCTGGAAATCTGTTTGCTTCTGTTTTGTGGATTCCATTTGTTTCCTATGTTGAGATTCTGTCATGTTCCTCAGCTTCTCTCTAGATTTATTAATCATGTCTTGCACTATGAGCACAGTCTCTGCTGTTATCTACGAAATTATTTCTAATTTCATTTTTTCCAGATCCTCTTTCATTGCTCGTTCATGGAGACCAGGTGGTTGAGTATCAGAGTGTTCCATCTCATTTTCCTTTGGGGTTGCTGTAGGTGATCTGGAAGTTTGGTTCTGAGACTCATTGACATGTCTTCTCATTTTGACCATGGTGGTGGGGCTGCTGTAGGTGCCCGTGTGGCTGACCTCATCTGATCTGGGAGTGCTGGAACGGTGGCCTAGAAGCCCCTTCCTCTGGGCTGGGAGCAGTGGAATGGCATCCCAGAAGCCCCTACCTCTGGACTCAGTGCAGTAGAATGGTGGTCCAGAAGCCCCTTCATTTGGTCTGGAAGCAGTGGAATGGCTGCCCCAAAGCCACTTTGTCTGGGCTGGGAGCTGTGGAATGGCAGCCCAGAAGCCCCTACTTCTGGCCTGGGTGTGGTGGAACAGCAGCCCAGAAGCCCCTTCCTTTGGGCTGGGAGTGCTGGAACCTCATTTCATTTCTTTGCTGTATTTTCTTTAAAGCACATGTCACTGTATAAATTACCTTTCTTACACATCTGTGTTCTTACATGTGTATGCCTATGCAGCAGTAGATGTTCCCTCTAAGATATCAGATGTTTGCATAGGGAGCTCTATTTTATTTGGCTTGTTCATTCTCTATCATCAGGGACTAAAATGATGCCTGATATTGGTAGGTATTGCATCAATAACCATTATATAAATTCACAAATGTTACATGTTCAAAGGTATAGTCTGTATTTTATATGAATGAAACAATCAATCAACAAATGAATTTTATTTTAACAACTTCTTTCAGGAAAAAACATTTTACTTTTCATTTACAACCACATGTTTCAATGCTGGATAAAAATAAAGGTCTTAAAGAAACCAATCTTCCCCTGGATGTTGACTTTCAAAAGCAAAGAAGGCTGGAGATGTAGCTTAATGGCACCTTGCCTTCCTAGCAAGCACAACGTCCTGAGTTTGATCCCCAGTACTGCAAAAAAAAAAAAAAAAAAAAAAAAAGCAAGGAAGACTTCTTGAGAAGATATAAATTCCACTGGGAGGTAGTGAGATACTGATACCATTGAGCCTGGTGCTCCTCAATTCTTTTTGCTTCCTGTATATGTGAGGTTGGTAGGGCTCTTAATTTTCCAATTTAAATTGGTCTTTGGAAATTCTATCTTTAAGAAGAGTCCACTCTAAGCCACTGTCTTTAGGACATAGCTCATCAGTGAGGAGAAATAAAGAAAAAATCTTTATCTTTAGTGCCATGAAGTTATTCCAAATGGATTTGGTGTGACTGTTCATCTTGTATTTAGCTAAGCCATGCCCTCTGAATTTCTCTTTTATGATCCTTGGGGTGAGGTGGTCCTCTGTTGATGAGTGGCCTTGCTTAAACTCTGGGGCAAGTCTTCTCCATAAAGGCTAGAGATTTATAGAGCTCTTGTTTATTACTCCAGACCGCAAAACAAAGTTAGACTTTCCATTTGTATTTTCTAAAATTTGAAAGTCAAGTCTGGTAATTTGTGTCTACAATGTTTTCATTACTTTGCTGTGAGGAATTGATATTGTGTTGAAAAATTCTTGATAGTAATAGATTTGTCTCAATATATGTAGGGCCTTTTTGTGTTTGTAGCTGTGTATGCATGGAGTTCTTTCTGACCAAACATTAGATTAATTTGTTCTATTTAGATGAAATCTGAATTTTATTCAGTAGAAGAATGAATTAGCATTTGAAAAAAATTTGAAAGGTGAAATTATCTTTTTTTAAATAAAAGACAAACTGTTGGCTTGATTGTATCTTTCATAGAGTCTAGAATTTTTAAGGACTAATTTTAATTTTTTCTTTCCTAGTCTGAGTATCAAAACTTTAAGCTAAAATGTGACACAATTTGCCATAGAAAATAAAGTCTCTTCATTAACCCAAATCAGACAGCATTCTGTTTCATGGGGACCACAGAGATGAAGGTGTTCTTCAGGATTTCCAAGTAAGAGTGCCCTCTGCTCTATATTTGTCATATACAATTAGGCAGAATTATGAATTGAGAAATTGGCCACCTTATTTTACATGTTACCACTAGCAGTGGTTGTGAATTTAATTTCTCCACAACTCCACAACATTTGTCATTATCTCCTTTTAGAATTCTATCCATCGTCGTGGATGTGAAGTAGTATCTCATTGTGGTATTGATTTTCAATTCCTTAGTGACATATGTTAAGTATCTCTTCAAGGACTTGTTGGCCAGGTTTGTATCTTTTTAGAATAAATGACTATGAAAATGTCTTACCTGTTTTTCATTAAGAATTTGTCCTTCTATTGTTGAGCTTTTTGTATATGCTGGAGACAAATCTGTCCTGAGGTAGTATGATTTGAAAATCTATTCACCAATTCTTTTGATTGTTTTTACTTCCTTGGTCATGTCTATTAAAACACAATTTAAAAAGTTTGATGTAGTCCCGTATATATGTTGGACATCACTTAATGATAGGGATGGATATATTCTGAGAAATGAATTGTGATGTGATTTCATTATTGTGAGAAATCATCACGAGGTCACATAATCTTATGGGACCACTGTCATATAGGCAGTCTTCTATGACCAAGATGCCATTATGGGGAACATGACTATAGACTGTTATACTTTCAGTGTCAAAGCAAATAAGCCATAGCTTTAGGCAAGGTCATGAAGATTTCCTCATGCTTTTTTTAGACCCATAATTTCAGTTACTATACATGTTCCATTTTGAGTTAGTTTTTCTATGTGGTGTGAGTTAGGGGTTCAGCATTGTTCTAAAATTAACTTAAAAAAATTGACAGACAAAAATTATGTATATTTATTATGTACAACATGAAGTTTTGAAATATTTCTATGTTGCATAATTGATAATTGGAGTTAATGAACATATACATTATTTCATGTAATTATTTTTGCTACTTTTTGCAATTTTTAAGAATACGTTATTGACGGTGTTGTACATCAACATCATATTTTTGCATGTGAATGTCTAGTTGCTGCAGCATCATTTGCTGAAAAATCTTTCCCCTGTAAAGCTTTTTGGACACTTGTCAAAAATAAATTGACTAGATTGTCAGTTCTCTCAGAATGTTGGTGAATAAGAAATAAATGGGAAGGTTTATTTCTGGACTGTGAGCTCTGTTCCAAGTATATATCCAACATGTTCTGCTGCCATGCTGGCTTGATTACTATAGCTTTGTAGTAAGTTTTTCAATAGGAAAGTATGAGTTCTCCAACTTTGTTTTTCTTTTTCAAGATTGATTTAGATGTTTTGTATTTTTGAGTTTCCAAATGAATTTTAGGATCAGCTTGTCAATTTCTGCAAGAGAAAACAATCCATTTGTTATAGAGCTTTCATTGAACTGTTGGGTCACACTGAAGACTGTTACCATCTTAAGAATGTTAAGCTGTCTGATTCATGATTTAGATCTTTAGTTTCTTCCAACAATGTTTAATAGTTTTTTTGAGTACAAGTCTTGTGCTACTTTGGCTAAATAAAGTCCTAAGTATTTTATTGTTTTTGATAATATTATAAATGGATTTTCCATGATTTTATTTTTGGATTGTTTGTTGCTGGTATATAGAAATATAACTGATTTTTGAATTTATTCTCATATCCACAGTGAATTAATAAATTGCCTATTGTATTATTTAAAAACCCCATAGAAACCATAAACCTCTTGAAGGCAGGCTCTATTTTGGTTGTGATATATATTCAGAACTATAGCAGTGACAAGGATATAGTTAAGACTTTAAAACATGGCAAAAATGTAATAAATTTTTATTGAATTCCTTCCATCTTTGTAGCACACTGAGGGTCTATGGGAAATACAAAGAGGTTTAAATGCATAGCTTCTCCCTTAAAGGTCTTAAAACTTGTTTGAAATTATATTTTAGTTAGAGTAGACATTGAAATTCTACTCCACTCCTTTTTATGCTTTGTATGCCATAATGCTTCCCTTCGCAGACTGTGTTTATTGTGCCCCTCCTGAGGCACATAATAACTTCACCTACCTTAGGTTTTCTTGTCCTAGGTGTGCACTTATTGACATTAAAGCACTATTGTTTTGATATACTTCCAGTGTTGGTATCACTTTGCATTCTAAAATAGAAAGACTGTAAAGGTCAATGTTTAATCAAAAGATTGAGAGTGAGATATAGTTGGTGAAATTCTTTCAACTCAATTCTCTATAGACAAAGAGAAAGTGAAACATCAGGGATAGTTGCCCTTCAGGTGAGAAAGAGTGTATTTTTTCAGGAGGCTATCTGGCATTTTTGGAAGCACATGTCATTATAAGCCATCTGTTCTTTCTATAAATATGAATAGTATTGGTTGCTCTTGTCCTTCAAATACCTATCATTTCATAATCTACCAAGAGTCAATGCAGTGCTTTCAACACTGAACTGTTCTTGGAATCATGTTGAAAACATCTCATTAGTAATGGTGTTGGAAGATTTTTCTCTATAATGTGGAGTTAAAAAAATTTCTATGTATATATATACATATATATGCATAGCATATTTCAAACCAAACATTTGATTACTTTTTGTATTTAGATAAAATGTTAATACTTTTCAATAAAAATAAATTAGCATTTGAAGAAAAAACTTAGAAGTGAAGTTCTCTTTATTGCTTTTTTAATAAAAGGCAAATTGTTGACTTGATTAGGGCTTTCATGCAGTGTAGAATTACTAGGACTAGTTTTAAATTTTTCTTTTCTAGTCTGAATATCAAAATTTTAAGCCAAAATGACATAATTTCCTGTAGAAAATAAAGTCATTTCATTAACCCAAATAAAATAGCATTTTATTTCATGGTGGGGGACAGAGAGGTATGTGTTTTTGAGAACTTAAAAATATGAGAACTCTCTGAGAGTTATGCTGATAAAAAAATACACATACCATGGTAAAGGAGACTACAGTCACTGAGAATTCAAGTGAAGAAAGTGCTTTGCTGAGAGATAAAGAAAACAGAAAGGAACCCTGGGGATTAGGTGGCAGGTGAGAGTGTCTGGGAACCTCTTGGAGTGATGCTGCAGCCCTATGAGCCCATCATGAATGTCGTGAATGTTTAACTGTCTGCAGAAGGTGGATGGAGCAGTGAGTGGCATTTAATTAGAATGAAGTACAATTGAAAGTCCCCATTTCCCAGCCACCGTTCCACCACTCCCAGGCCAAAGGTAGTGGCTTCCAGGCTGCCGTTCCACTGCTCCCAGCCCAGAGGTAGGGCCTTCTGGGCTGCCTTTCCACCACTCCCAGACCAGAGGAAGGGGATTCCGGGCTGCTGTTCCACCACTACTAGCCAAGAGGAAGGGGCCTCTGGGGTGCTGTTCCACTGCTCCCAGCCCAGAAGTAGGGGCTTCCAGGGTGTCGTTCCACTGCTCCCAGCACAGAGGAGGTGATCTGTGCAGGCACCAACAGCACCATGTCCCCCATTGAAATGAGAAGACACATAAACAAATCTCAAAACCAGATTCCCAGATCACCTATAGCAACACCATAAGGAAAGAAGATGAAACCCTCTGATACTCAACCACCTGGACTCCCTGAACTGGCAACAAAAGAGGATCTGGAAAAAATGAAATCAGAAATAATTTCTCAGATAACAGCAGAGATTGTGCCCATAGTGCAAGACAGGATTAATAAATCTAGAGAGGACACAGATAAAAAAATAGAGGAGCTGAGGAATGTGATGGAATCCCAACATAGGAAACAAATGGAATCCATAAAAAAGATACAAACAGATTTCCAGGAGATTAAAAACTACATTGAAAGTCTACACAGCAGAATGAGCCAATGTGAGGACAGAATTTCAGATATAGAAGATAAGATTGCAATTAGTGACCAGGAAAAGAAAAATTGCTTCAAAATTGTAAGGGACCATGAGAAATCAATCCAGCAGCTGCTAGACAATGCAAAAAAGAATAACATAAGACTGACTGGAGTCAACGAAGAAACGGGAGAGAGTGCAGATGACATTAAAAAAAACTGTTCACAGAAGTGATGGCAAAAAGCTTCCCAAGCAGGGGAAAAGAACTTGACATACAGATAAGTGAGGCATATAGGACTCCAAATAGCCTTGATCAAAAAAATGTACACATAGGGATATAATTGTTAAGTTTCCAGAAACCCAAGAGAAGAACAAAGTTCTACAAGCAGTTAGAGAAAAGACACAAATCACATACAAAGGAAAACCCATCAGAATCACAGCAGACTTCTCAATGCAAACCATCAAGGCAAGAAGAGCTTGCAGTGTTGTATTCCAAGCCCTAAAGGAAAACAGCCTCCAACCTAGATTGATGTACCCTGCAAAACTATCTTTCAAAATTGATGGAGAAATAAGATACTTTCATGGCAAAGAGCACCTTAGGAACTTCATGAATACCGAACCAGCACTCCAAAAAATTTTAGATAATATCCTAGGAACAGACATTGAGGATCATAACCCCAGGAAGCACAGCAGAAGGAATCCCTTGGGCATGAAAAGAAATTAATTGTAAAGGGGGAGAATCCAACAAAAAGAAAAAGTCATGACAATGATAAGTCAATATGTATCAGTTATAGCCATCAATGTTAATGGTCTCAATTCACCAATCAAAAGAAATACACTGGCAGAATGGGTCAAGAGGCAAGATCCAGCAATATACTGTGTACAAGAGACACACTTAATTAGAAAAGAAGCTCATAGACTGAAAGTTAAAGGGTGGAAAACAATACTCCATGTGACAGGAGTCCCCCCAAAAGCAGGAGTAGCTATCCTCTTTGCAGATCAAGGGGATTTCAAACCAATACTGATTAAGAGAGACAAAGAAGGACACTACATCCTTGTAAAGGGAACAATCCAACAGGAAGAGATGACAATCATACATATCTAATCACCAAACGCTAGTGCGCCCAACTATATAAAACAAATACTAACGGACATGAAAAGTCATATAAGCACTAATACCATAGTAGTGGGAGACCTCAGTACCCCACTGTCACAGATAGATTACCTAGACAAAAAATTACTAATGAAATACTAGAACACAATCAAACTCTTGAACAAATTATCTTAACAGATGTTTACAGAGTGTTCCACCCCACAAAATCATAAAACACATTCTTTTCAGCTGCACACTGGTCATTCTCCAAAAGAGACCACCTACTCACTCACAGAACATATTTAAGTAGTCCAAAGGAATTGAAGTTATCCCCTGTATATTATCAGACCATAGTACAATGAAATTGGAGATCAATAGCAAAAGAAACTGCAAAAATTTCATTAAAAATGTGGAAATTAAACCACACACTTCTGAATAACCAATCGGTCACAGAGAAAATTAAAGGATAAATCAGACCATTCCTTCAATTAAATGACAACATATCGGAATCTATGGGACACAATGAAAGCAGTCTTTTGAGGGAAATTCATAGCAGTGAATATGCATATTAGGAAAACAGAACGAGCCCAATTAAACAACCTGATGCTGCACCTCAAGTTTCTAGAAAAAGAAGAGCAGGACAAACCCAAAGCTCATACAAGGGAGGAAATTATAAAGATCAGAGGAGAAATCAATGCAATGGAGACTAAGAGAATGATACAAAAAATCAATGAAGCCAAGAGTTGGTTCTTCGAAAGAACCAACAAAATTGACAAACCCTTAGCCAACCTTATCAGAAAAAGGAAAGAAAAGGCCCAAATCCATGCAATTAGGAATGAAAAGGGTGAAATTACAAAGGACCAGGCAGAAATCCAGAGGATCATCAATACCTACCTCGAGAACCTATACACCAATACGATGGAAAACACAGAAGAAATGGACAGATTCCTAGATACATATGAATTACCAAAGTGGAATGAAGAAGACCTAAAAATTCTGAACAACCCAATAACAACCAATGAAATTGAAAACGTAATTAAAAACTTACCAACTAAGAAAAGGCCTGTTCCTGATGACTTCACTGCTAAATTCTACAAGACATTTCGAGAGGAACTACTGCCACTACTGTTTAAATTCTTCAATGAAATTGAAAGGGAAGCAATACTGCCAAATTCTTTCCTGGAAACAAGCATTACCTTGACCCCAAAACCACAGAAAGACTCAACCAAAAGAGAACCATAGGTCAATCTCACTAATGAACATAGATGCAAAAATCCTTAATAAGATACTGGCCAACAGAATGCAGAAGATCATCAAGAAGATCATACACCCTGACCAAGTAGGATTCATCCCAGGGATGCAGGGATGGTTTAACATATTCAAATCAATCAGTGGAATACACTATATCAATAGAGCCAAGGACAAAAACCATATGATTATCTCCATAGATGCAGAAGAAGCATTTGACAAAATCCAACACACATTTATGATAAAACCCTACAAAAAATTGGAATAGATGGTCTCTACCTCAATATGATAAAAACCATGTATGAAAAACCAACAGCCAATATCATACTAAAGGGTCAAAAACTGAAATCCTTCACACTAAAATTAGGAACAAGACAAGGATGTCCACTATCACCACTCTTGTTCAAAATAGTTTTGGAAACATTAGGCATGTCAATTAGACAAGAGAAAGAAATAAAAGGAATAAAGATGGGAAATGAAGAAATCAAATAGTCATTATTTGCAGAAGACATGATACTCTATATAAAAGACCCCCAGAACTCCACCAAAAGTCTTCTAGGCTTAATAACCAAATTCAGTCAAGTAGCTGGTTACAAGGTCAACACACAAAAATCAATACCTTTCCTCTACACAAATAATAGACTCACTGAGAGAGAGGATATAGGGCAAACAATTCCTTTCACTATAGTATCCAAAAAACTGAAATACCTAGGAATCATCCTAATGAAAGAAATAAAAGACCTCTCCTAGGGCCAGGGATTTAGCTCAGTGGTTCCACCGCCTGCCCCACAAGCGCAAAGATCCGAGTTCGATCCCTGGTACCAAAAAAAAAAAAAAAAAAAAAAAAAAGACCTCGTCTTTGAAATCTATAGCACTCTGAAAAGAGAAATTGAAGATGATATCATAAAATGGGAAGACATCCCTTGATCCTGGGTAGGAAGGATCAACATAGTGAAAATGGCCATACTTCCAACACTGCTATATAGATTCCATGCAATCCCAATTGAAATCCCAGCAGCATACTTCACGGACCTTGAGAAAACAATCCAAAAATTCATTTGGAACAGGAATAGACCCAGAATAGCGAAAGCAATTCTAGGTAACAGACACATGGCAGGGGATATCACAATCCCCAACTTGAAACTATACTACAAAGCTATTGTGATAAAACCAGCATGGTACTGGCAAAGAAACAGACCTGAAGACCAGTGGAACAGATTAGAAGATGTTGAAACAACGCCTGACACATTCAGCCACCTCATCTTTGATAAAGGAGCCAAACATCCTCATTGGAGGAAAGATAGCCCTTTAATAAATGGTGCTGGAAAAGTCGCGTTTCAACTTGCCAAAGATAAAAACTAGATCTATATCTCTCACCATGTACTAAACTAAAATCAAAATGAATTAATGATCTAAATATGAAAATAGAAACCCTGAATCATCTGGAATGACGGTTAGGTAGAACTCTTCAAGATATTGGTGTAGGAAAAGATTTTATGAACAAAACCTCAGTTGCCCATGAACTAGCACAAACAATCAACAAGTGGGATCTCTTTTTATTAAAAAGCTTCTGCACAGCAAGAGAAACCACCAACAGTGTGAAGAGACAACCCACAATGTGGGAAAAAATGTTCACCTGCTATTCCTCAGACAAAGGTGTACTAACTCGAATCTATAAAGAACTTAAAAAGATCAGACCTCCCAAATTGAAAGACCCAATCCAAAAATGGGCATCTGAAATGAACAGACATTTCTCACACAAAGAAGTAGAAACAGCAAATAAATACATAAAAAAATGTTCAACATCACTGGTCATTTGAGAGATGCAAATGAAAACAATGCTGAGATTCTACCTCACTCCAGAAAGAATGGCTGCTATCATGAAATCACCCAATGAGAAATGCTGGCAGGGCTGTGGGGAAAGAGGAACCCTGCTCCACTGCTGGTGGGAGTGTAGACTGGTGCAACCACTATGGAAATCAGTATGGAGATACCTCAAAGAACTAGGACTGGAAGTCCCATTTGACCCAGCTATTCCCCTGCTGGGGATCTTGCCCAAAGAATTAAAAGGATCATACCACAGTGATATATGTGCACCCATGTTCATAGCAGCACAATATGTAATACCTAAAACTTGGAAGCAGCCCAGATGCCCATCAACTGGTGACTGGAGAAAGAAAATGTGTTTTTTTAAAAATAAAATAGAGTACTACTTATTCATAAAAAATGATAAATTAGAGACATTTATGGCTAAATGGGTGCACACTGAGGTGATACTCTTAAGTGAAATAAATAGGACACACATGTGTAAATACTGAATAGTTTCTCAAGTGTCAGAAACTGAAAGGGTAAATAAGGACTAAAAGGTATAATAGAAAATGTGAAATAGGAAGAAAAGGGAAAAAGAGGAAGGGGAAGTTCCAGGGTAGGGGAGAAGAAAGAAGGGAATAGAATAAATATGAGAAAATGAAAAAAATGGAAAAGAAGTTTTGTCAATAGGTAGGGGTGAAGGGGGTGAAGGGAGGGCAGGGAACTGGGGAGAAAATAAGAACCAAGAGAGATTATATAAAGGTGCAAATTTCCAATAATGAATGTCATTATATTGCATACCTAAAATGTACCAATAAAATTAATTAAAAAATATGCACACCATAAGTGAGGAGTTATATAATAGAATGGGTGAATATGTGCTGAAGACCATGACATCTTCCCAAACTGCCCTCATTGACTCCTGGAAGGCATCTCAGAAAGGCAGTGTGGAGTGGATATGAATGCAATTTAGTCTTCTGAAATCTCCTTATGTGTACTTAGTCTGCTTGGAGAAATCCCATGAAAGTGGGTGGTTCAGTCATGAAAGCATAAAATAGCTATTAGATGCCTACACTTAACTGAGACAGCACATTGCTGATCTCAGCCAAATAGGCTTAATCATTATATTCTTCTTGGCCAAATTACCTTTATAAAATATGAGAGTCCCTCAAGTCTACCTGAGAACTAATTCTTGAGATTGACTGATATCTGTGGTTTGAATTTTGTATTTAGCACAGAACAATGGTTTTCTATTTAGCATTTTCTTTTTATCACAAGGGAGTGAATTTGTGAGTTTTATCTCAGAATGGCAGTGTTCTCATCTGCTCTGGTTTGGATGTCGAGTGTTCCCCAGATATCCATGTACTGAAATGTTGATGGTCAGAGTGGTGCTACTGGAATTTTAAGAGGTGGGTAGTTGTGGCAGGTACTGAGGTCACTGAAAATGATTGTGAGATCTCAGTCTCTTTCTCTTTCTTTCTGTCTTTGCCTGGCTTCCCGATGTGACCTGTTGTCCCTACACATGCTCCCACCATGGTGTGCCACTACCCATTGTCCTCATAAGAGGCCAAACCAATAAGGCTACCTGATTCTAGACTCTCAGCCTCAAAACCTGGGAGAAAATAAATCTTTTCTGTTTTATGAATGAGTCATTTCAGGCATTTTATCACAGTAATGCAAAACTGGCTAAAATAGCATCTTTAACAACATATAGTATTTTATTTATATTAGTATATCTAAGTATTATCATTTAAACATTTAAGTAATATAAAAATCACTAGTAATATATTACATGCTTTTTATTGTAATAAGTGTTTGAAGCTGCACATTCATTTTACCCCACTAACTCTTTTCCTTTCAAAGCAGGTGCATTTCAACTGCTCAAACTCCTCAGCTGCCTGTTTAGGTGCTACTCTACTGCGCAATGCAGATTTCTAGTATCTTGAATAAATATGTAAATTATATAACCATAAAGTCATAAAGAAATTATTATTCAGCATCCCATGATTATTTTTATAAAATTAAAGGGTGCTTTCATTTATCTTTGATTTCTCCATGTTACTCTGCATTATATTTCTTCCCACATATTTAGGAAGTGCAAGGCTGTGTTTATTGTGTTAATCACAGACTCTGGCTTTTCTGAGGGCCCTTATATTGTGCGGCATGCTGTGACATGAACTTATATTGGACACTTTGTTTTGGTGCCCGAGGCTGCTGCAATGTCATGTAGCACACTGGGGCGTTAGGCTGTTTACTCCGCAGGGCGGGTGGCCAAGAAATAACATCCAATTCATTCAGGCACCTCCCAGGAAATTGACTCTATCCATCTATTCTCTGGAGTTTCAAGGCAAAGAGAAAATATAAAAAGACTCAAATACTGGAACCACTACTTTCAATTTAGTTTTATATATGTGTGCATCTCAGTTCAGATTTCCCCAGAAGCACACCCTGAGATATACTTTAAGTACAAATAGTTTACTGGGGCTATGCAGAGAGTCAGGAGCGATGCAGGGAAGAAAAGGGAGCAGAGGGTGCCCCATCATGCCAGCTGCCACTGTGGGCCACTGGTATTTAATCCTGAAAGGAGAGGATGGGATATAGTATCAAAGGTTGAGAATTAGTCCTCCTGAAGGATAGGGGAATTTATTAATATGCCAACTTGGGAGAATCATTAGTTGGTTGTGGGCTGCTCCTGTCGGATGTTAGTTCTCCAGCATTCTGGGCCAGTAGCACACACAGTCAGAGAATGATCTACACCCCAAATCAAAACTCATCCGGATCAATGAAATGGTAAGATTTTTGGATGTGAGCGAAGCCTTGTTAAAGAATGACCCGAGAGAACTTTCATTTCAGCATTGGCTGGGATCATAGCATCTTATAGAGTCACTTTTGACTGAGCCAGACAAGGAATAAGTGATTCCAAAGTGAGACATAATGCAAAGTGGAGCGTTTTGAAAGTAACTGCTGTTCTGCAAGGAAGAAAATGGGGCCTTAGAGACAAACACGGCCTGAGATCATAAAACTTGAGGACAAAAAGAGATGAGGCATCATTACAAATAGGAAATAGCTTTGCAGCCACAAAGACATAGTGAGGGGCTGACAGCTATTTGGGGTGGGGCTTGTGAAGAGGGAATGCTTCTTAGAGAGTGGCTGTCCTGTTCTGCAGTGGCTACGCTCAGGGCCTGGCCTCAGACTCACACTGCAGATGAAACGTCCACCTGGCTGGGCAGCCAGCTTACCTATTCCCAAAGGAATCCCTTCCTTGGGGGCAGTTTCTAGCTTCTTTCTAATAAGTCTCTTTTCCCCTGAAAGGACTTCATGGTCAGATGCAAGTGACACCTTGACTTTGTAGGTGGATGGTTGGTGAGACCCCAATCTTGGCAAATGCACTTGGAAATCATCTTTCCAGCGGAGGCCTTTTCTCATTATGGCAAAAATAATTCGCTTCATGTAAAGATGTAGTATAAATATGGAAAACATGATGATTAATCTCTTTGTTCCCAAATTCTAATGATAAATCCTGTTTAAAAATTGTAACTCCCTATGTAAAGTATACGATTTATCTTTATGTTCTCAATCCAGTGGAAAATACACCAAGTTTATTCCTTTTCAAGTGTCAGATCAAGAGAAATAAATGATTTATACTGTTAACTATTTATTTAGCAACTATTTATTTGTGGAGGTAAAAATAAATGGATAAGGTAATATTCTCATAACTCAGACTTCAGAGGATGTTAATGTTATTCACTCAACAAGTATTTTTTGTAATTATCCTACATGTCAGATACTGGGCTGAGTGCTGGGGAAACCATGCACACGAGCCCTGAGCCAGTGAGGAAGAGAGAAGAGTGAAAAAGAAATTACAATATAGAGTGATATTCGTAGTGATGGGGTGACTACCATGTTTCTCGGGAGTGCAGAGCTTTTATCTCTTTGTTGTTAGCCATCCCATGGCTGGGTTGGATGGGGATTTTTAGAGTGATAACCCTGCAGAAAAAAAGAGAAATATCATCTAGTATGAATGGGATGACGTTTTAATGTGTGACTAGGAGCTCACATTAGATTGGCACTGAATTCAGGTGGCCAGAAGTATCCTAAAAGCTTAGGTTTTTAGAATCAGGGAGTGGTGTAGCGTTTCTGACTCTGCACCTTGTTTCAATAGAATGCGATTAAGGAAGAATAATGTGAACACAGTTTTTTAAAGACACAAGTGCTAGACAGATGTGGAGAGTAGTTGCCTATTGTTGTTTGCTCTGGGGTCTCTGGTTGAGTCTACATTGTCTCCACGCCTAGGTTGAGCAGGTTTGATGGGCTGGTGGGGTGGCCCATCGGGAATCTGTTTGTATGAGAGACTGCCACATAAGAACTTATTTCAAGGAAGGAAGGAGAGTTGGGCACAGCACCCCTCATGGTAAAGGGAGGGACATGGTGATGTGAGCCTTGAGGGCTGATTAACATCTGAGTTAGATTACTGCTCAGCACCCAAAAGAGGACTCTTGGTCTTGAAGCAGAAAAAGGCTTCAAATAAAATATGGTGATGGTGTTCTACCAAAAAATACATAAGTCAAGGTAAAACAGTACTGCTGTACCAGTGTGTAAAGGCAAGGAAAACAAATTTCCCCTAAACCTCAATGGAGCTGGGGCCCTGTAGGGGCTCCTTTGGGTGCACTGGTGACAGATCAGGAACATAGCAACTACATTCAGTGAAATTCTGCATCATGTGCAAGAAAGTAGCCGGAAGTTTTGAGCACCAGAGGAGGGAGTCTACAGTGCAGTGGTGTGTGGCAAGTGTACAGAGCACTGTGGCAGTGCTTGCTGGGTGACAGTAGCAGTGGTCACTGGCAGAGGGGTGAATTTCACAGGGATCTAGCAGTGATGTTCCACGGATACTGATGCCTATGTCTGTGGAGATGGCAGAAAGCCCCTGGGAATTCAGGACACTTCTAGAAACCCTTGGTGATAAAGGAGAGGCTTTGGAGTACAGTTCCTTGTATGAGCAGGAGGAAACAAGAGCTAGTGGAGTATGGATGAAAACCTAATTTCTATCTGTACTCTCAGTGTGCAGCCTCACAGGAACACAGGGCAACTTTCCTCCTTCCTCTTAGGCCGCATCCTTTATAATTATTATCACATCTTAGAATTAGTATTTCCATATAAAAGAGCTTTTCACTTGTTACTGTCTTGTAGCTGCAGGACAAACATTTTTTTTATTCACTTACGATATCAAGATGGTGGCTTTGGAAACATAAAAAAAAAAGTGATGCCCCTTTCAGAAACCTTTGTCACCTGTTTTTCTTGCTGTCTGCATGCACATTCCAGGGAGTGTCACAGTTCAACTTAGTGGAAAATGAGAGTTGTCAACTCCCTTCAGAGATCCTTGGATAAAGTGACTGATAAACCTGCTTCTGTTTCCCTGTAATTATGATGCCATCATCTCTTTGGGGAGAAAGTGGGACTTTTACATAGTTGTTTCCTCCTTGAGCTTTATCAATCCTGTAATATTCCTTTTCCTTTCTTCTCCACCAGTGTTCATTATTAATTTTGCTATCTTCTGCTGATCTCTTTTCCCATAATTAATTCTTTGAATCCCTCTCATCACCAAAGATTTCAGATTTATAATGCTCTTTCCTCTTGATATTGCTAAATTTCTCTTTCATTCTTTAAAGTGTATAATCTGTTCTTCGATTACATTTATGCATAACAATTCATTGAAAAATAAGGTAAATCACTACACACTTTCACCTTCTCCGTTAAAAAGCCAAAATAACTGGTTCTATTCACAAAACCTAAGATACAGAATCAGCCTCATTGCCTGTCAACAGATGAAAGGATAATATCTACATGACAATGGAGTACTATTCAGGTGTAAAGACAGAGAGAATTCTGTCATTTATAGCAAAATGGATGGAACTGGAGAATATTATGTTAAGTGAAATAAAACAGACACAGAAAAACAAAGGCAGTATGTTTTCTCTCCTAGTTAGAAGCTAAAATAAGTCAATCTGAAAGTAGAATAGTGATTACTAAAGATTGCAATGAGTATCAGGGGGAAGGGTAGGAAAATATGGTTGGAGTCAACATTGTACACTGTATATGTGCACGGAAATATTACATAGAACCCTGCTAATATGTACAATTAATATATGTTAATAAGTTTTTAAAAAGTGGAAAAACTACACCTGGCTCTTGGACTCAAGTGAGACAAATGTGAATCTCAGAGGAAAAAAGTGGAGGGAAGATTTCCAATGGGAGCATGTCTGAATTTCCCCAGCTGGCTGACAGTTCTGAATCTCTACTTGGAAGAGCTACAAAATACAGATTTTTGTGACAGCAAGGGAAATTGAGAAAGTTTCTAAAGGAAAAAAATGAGCTCATTTAGCTTGACAATTATTTGCAATTTATTTCAGTGGGGTTGATTATAATAGTAAGTGAGTGAAAATGTATGAGATAAACAGCCCTTTCAAAGCCCTGGGAGTATGCATGAGATATTTTTCATTCTGTTGAGTTACTGATATTAGACATTCAAATCACTCTTCTCCACATTCATTATGTGGGGTTTGAATAGATTCATATAATCCTAACCTGCTGTGTTCTTCACTTGTTAATCTATTCCAACAGCAGTGGAATATTAATGGCCATGGAGCCATAACACTTTCCATAACCTCTGCTATTTGTGCTGTGACAAAATTAAGTGCAGTCTGCATCTAATTACTCAGCACTGGACTTCAGTAGGAAAGAATTCAATTTTATAAAATAACAAATTTGGGGTAATTGTGTGCATATAAATGCATATTTGGTCCATTCATTGGCCATCTTGAGAGTGGTCAGTATTTTTTCCCATTGTCTAAAAGAATGTTACACTTTCAGGTCACTCTTCACACAGCCTTAATTAACAGCAAGGAAAAAGGAATTTGCACTGTAGATGTTTCTTTTTTCGGTTTTAAGGTCACTATTTTGCATTTAGTATTAAGGTCACAGACCATCTTTAGACCAAAGCGATGTTTTCCTGAGATATTTTTCTTGACCCACTTCCTTAGATGAAATTTGCATTCTGGCAAAAGGTGGTGTATTTTCTTTTTTGTTAGACAGAAAATAATTATCAAACTGTTTTAGTGTCCAGGGCTGAGAACACAATATATAGATGACAAAAGACAACTTTGCTTTCACTCTAGAACATACTTTTATAATAATGACCATTAGCCATGGGGGAGCCAGATGGTTCCCCACAGATATTCATGCGGTAAGGAACATAAAAATAAAGAAACTCTGACTGGCTCGCAGATGTTGTTATAAACTCCTATGTCTGATTTTTTCTTCAAAATTATGACCTTCATTTTAGCTGTAGCGCTCTGGATCCAACACGCTAGCATTACTCCAAGAATGTTTTATTCTATTCATTTTCTATCATTCCTCATCCCCTCTTCTAACTGAACACTGTGTATGCACAGAAGTCAAATCCCTAGTTCTATGAAGTTGGGCGAATGACAGGTTTGGCATTTCCTTTCCTGCCCCTGGCCTGTCCCCACTTTAGTCCAAATAGCATTGTTTTTATCTTTTTTATGCCTGTGGTTTGCAGAGAACGCTTCATTTGAAGAAAGCCTATGCACCTAAAAAATATCTCGAAAACTGCTGAAGAGTCCTAAACACCTTTGTTTTATAGAAGAGGAATCTATAGCTCAGAAATGATAAAGGACATAGTCAAACCACAGAACTCAGAGGAGAATGGGCTGGGGTGACAGAGGCTCTCTTGGGTCCCATCTTCGTGACACACCACACTTACACATCTGGGTCATCACCCAATGTCAAGGTCACTACAGGAGGCAGCTAAGGACAGCCACATTCACAGTCAGAAGATAGGTCATCAGCTTTAGTTTCTTACCTTTGCATACAGAGCACACAGCTGGCTGAAAATGGAATGTAGATGACATAAAACTCTAGTGTCATCAGCTGTTGGCCAGTTGTTCAGTTTCAAGGTTTACTGATCCAAATTCCAGTAAAATTAGATCCAGCCCCCACCCTCGTACAGCCCCGCCTCTTCTAACTGCTAACCTTGTTCAAGAAGGCAATCTGTTTGCAGCTGGTGACATTCTCCTCTTGTCCCCACCTTCTACAGTGTCAGACAAGAAACACAAAACACATGGAAGCTCATGAATAATTCATCCCCCCAAGAGAAAGCCATTCGATCCTGACCCAACACAAACCTTTCCCATCAATCTGCATTTTTAAAACTAACCCTGGGAAAGTCAAGCACCTCCAGACGTGCGAATTCAAGGCAGTTCTGATTTGCAAGCCTAAGAGCTTCTCAAATAAGAAAATCAATTCAAACCCAAAGTGACATTTTGGTTTTATTAAGTCAGCATTGTCTGGCTTGCATTATTTAATAGGGTGTATCCACAACGACCTCTGAAGAGTTAAACCTCCCGAATGGTAGGACAGAATGCTATCTATTATAATTTCGACTTTAACGATTAGAAACACAGAATTTATTCTTTCACTGAAAGTAGGCTCTGAAATGGTTTTCATTTCAGCTCATCTATCATCAGGCAGTGTGTCTTGGAAGATTTTACTGATTTACTCATTTCAGTCTCCTGACCCATTTGTTTAATTGGTGCCCACAAAGACCAGCAGGAGGGAGCATCCTGATCTGGCATCCAGGTAAAAAGTGACACCCTCAGACAATAAGCTAAATGCCTCAAAGAAAGCATGAACTGTCTTAAATAAAGACAATCTTTCTAGACTGAGGTTCTGAGAATGCAGAATGAAATCCAGGTATGAAGAGCTGCTTGCTCAGGTCTGTGACCAGACATTCACCAGCTCAGTAAACCTCACTGGGATTAAGTTTAGTGTCACTGGAGTCACTGGGAAAATTCAAACTTAAAATTCAATTTTGAGGGTCAACCTATCTTTGCTAATTTGATGAGTCATACCCCTCCCCCACCAACTATTAGTGGACTGACTGGAATATTTGAAAACACAAGGCACTTACAGGTAAGAAAAGGTAGCACTATTTCCCAATTTGTAAGATGTTTATAATAGGAAATGAAATCTCTGCACAGATATTTTTCAAACTTGAGTTGTACATCTGAGAACAAATTAGATCAGGGTTTGACAAATTATGACCCACCGGCCAAATCCAGCAGCCTTCTGTTCTTCTGTTCTTAGTAAATAAAGTTCAGTTCTTAGTAATTAAAGTTTCCCTGGAGCACACCCTGGTCCATCTACTTTCAAATTTTCTGTTCCTGCTTTCGTATTGCAGTGACAGAAATGAACGGTTTTAACAGAGGTTCTGAGGCCTGCAAAGCCTAAAATATTTATGAGTTAGCTTTTTACACCAACTGTTTGTTCGGTATATATAATACAGAAGAGGCAGGATCCACAGTAGCCCCTTGAAAGAACAGAGTATTTATAAGGTCTAAAAAATCAGAGCGGTAGTCTGAAAATTTACTGAAGACTGAATTGTAGATGGAAAAATATCCTTTAATAGCTTTATTGTAAAGTGAAGAATAACTAAGTTGCAAAACAGATGCATAAGTTTGCTCCTGGTGCTCTGCAAAGGAAAGAATCACATCCAAGACTGTTGGCACCACTTATACAATCTTGTATAAGCTCAGGAGTTTGAAACTAGGAGACAGAGAATGGGGATATTTCATAGTTCTGCTATGGATTGATCAGGAATAGGAAATGTTTTTTCTAAATCACCTTCTTTACAGGCCAAGAAGCAAAATCAGGCACCTGGTCTCAGAAGGCTGATTGTCTTTACATTTAGCTTGCTGACCATACCAAAGCAGGCAGCAACAGGCCGGGTTTGGCTTGTGGACTGTAGTGGGCCAATGTCTGGATTAGATGGAAGACTCCTTAATACTTCCACTTCTTTCTCCTTAGGTTCCATGTTTGTTAACCATCCTTCTAATTAACAAGTGCTAATTCGTGATGTCCTTGTGAAAGGCTTAAGAGGGACTGGAACACTGACTTTCAAAGCACAGAACCTTCCCCAGCACCCCACTGCAAGGTGGACACACTTGGATCCTCAGTGTCTGACTAGCCCAGGGCCAGCCAGATGGTGGATACATCACGAATATTGCTGCAAGAATAATGACATTGCTAAGGCAATTCTGCCCTGTGGGGGGCCATCTGTACAAGCAGCTGATTTGCCTAGATAGCACTTTGGTTTATATATCGCTGACTCAATTAAGTATTTGAAAATCCAATTTAACACGTACGTGAAATGGACACATCTACTTCAGGATGTTGTATTTATTTCACATTACTCCTGACATATGAGGTAGCCCGGTGCAATGAGCTTGGTTGCTGTGGTGTACAGGCAGCTTGTGTAGCTTTGTATGATGTGAGCAGGTTGTGTAACATCTTTTCTTCCATGCCATTGTGGAAGAAATTATTTTTGACCAGGTGGCATTTCACTTTGAGATCGTGTCTTGCCTAAATTTTGGATCTCCTTTATTTTGCTGAAAAATATCTTTAAAACATAGAAACAAAACCTTAGCCAATTTTCTTGAGGTCGTGTTATTGAGGTGTACCTGTCTCTTCCCTATGTTTTCTAGCATTGAAAGTGCTGGAAACTCAAAGAAACTCAAAGATTCCTCCCCTCCCCACACCAACCCTGCCATGATTTCATGTTATTTGAATTTCCAAATGAACAATTCCCATGGTGACCCTTCATTTCTTGGACCTCCTCCACCTCACCTTTACCCTGGGCACACGGTGGACCTGGCTGTCACCCACAGCTGCCTCCATTCTTAGGCAACATTCAACCCCCTTAGGGTCTGCTCGCATCTCCTCTGGTGCCTGTCTCTTGTGTAATTTCCTCTCTCACAGCCATTCTCCAGCCCCTAGGCTGAAGAACTCCTAGCCCTTCCATATCTCTACTTTCTCCCAGTGAGTGGACCTTTCTATTTCTTCCTTTACTCCTTATGCAGTTTCTTTTATTTATTTCTTCAACTCTTTTTTTTTTTTTTTTTGGCACCGGGGATCGAAGTCTGGACCTTGCGCTTGCGAGGCAGGTGGAGGAACCACTGAGCTAAATCCCCCGCCCCACTTCAACTCTTAACATAAGCTGATTTACTAAAATTTACTTGATCTTCAAGGCCTACTAAACTCTTCTTTGTCAATCATCGAATTATAACTCTGTAATACATTACTTCTAGATCTTTGGAAGTTTTTCTGTAGCAGGGCATGAAAAAGGAACAATTTTTGAAAAGTTCTCATTTCAGAAATGTCTCATAAACACTTTTTCTTTCCTTTGCTCAATGAGATGAGGTATGTTTGAACATTTCAAGATCTATCTACATATATTTGTAAAATTTAATTGCTATAAAATTTTTCCAGGTAAAATCTAACTTGTGTTGTTACTATAATTCTCAGAAATAGTCACATAAATTGAATTGACCTTTTGACATTGAACATCTGATTTGAATGACCCGAGTCACAATGGAAAATAAATATTCTAAAATGCCTCCTAATCCATTGAGTATGTTTTTGTATATTATTGGATTGCTCTGTTGTTACTATAACAACAATGTAGTCATTTGGCATAACTACAAGGAATAAAAATGAATATTATTAAGAAGTAAAATTGAACCAAATTCTTAGTTGGCAAGCAAACAAATCAAAACTTTGTATATATGGAGAGAGAGAGAGAAAGAGAGAGAGAGAAATGGAGAGAGCTTTTGAATAATTGACCTCTCCTTCCATACATGTGACTAGTGGTTTTTTTAATATTGAATTTATTTATTTTTATTTTTATTTTATTTTATTTTTTATTTGTTTGTTTTTTGGTACCAGGAATAGAACTAGGGACCTTGTGCATGCCAGGCAGGTGGCGGAACCACTGAGCTAAATCCCCAGCCCCTATTTTTATTTTTATTAGAACATGTTTGCAATATCTAATGATTAAATTTGTTATGGGGAGTTGGTACATCTATATAACATATCTTTTTATGTCCCCTTCCCTCCCACGTTCCCTCTCCCTCTACTTCTTGGTTCCTTTTCCATTTGCAAAAGATCTATCTCCTGGTTTCCTATTATCTATCTTTTATTTTGCTTTTTAAGTTACTTATACTTTGGGTAATATGTAGTAATTTTAACTTAGAAGAAATTATCACTTATTAATTGATCTTTGTAGTTTTCATTAATATAGTACTATTCCATTTTTATTCAGTAAAATAATACCCGTGTCACAAGATAGGAAAAATGATTTTCTTTTAATAGAATAATTTTTTCTTTTAATCTCCTACAATTATTACAGAAATTTCCTTGAAAATAATATTTTGCATATGTTCTTCACCTTCCTTGTGTACTATTTTAATAATCTTTTAGACCTAAGGAAGAACTCGACTTTATGAGTAACTTATGGGAAGAATGCTTCTGCATTTACACTTGAATTATTTTGTGCCCAATAGGAAAACTTTGAGGTTAATTTTAATAACAAAGGATTAGATAATTCAATTCAACCTTCTGGTTAAGGTCAAGTAGGAAAACTACAGTATGTCCTAAAACAAAGCTTGTTGAAGAGTTGACATCATAGTGAGCCTTGGACTTGGAGAGAGATGACTGCCCAGGGAGATAAGCCTTGTGCTCAGGGTTCCTTTCAGAGCTGTAGACACCAGGGTCATTGGCATTTTTGCCAGTCTTTCTGGGGAATACGGATGAGGCAAGAGAATTTAAGAAGATTAATAACTGAGCTTAGCAAATTCACTAAACCAAAGTTCAATATAAAAATCCATTTCTATATTATAACAACAGCAAATGGAAAAAAACCTCTTTAAACAATATAACCTATATGCATCAAAGGATGAATACCTTGGAATATGTCCAACATGTAATATTTATGACTTCTATACTGAAAACTATAAAAAACACTGAGATAAATTAAAGGTGCCAGGCCACTAGAAGCTGCCAGGTTGTAATAGTCCCCTAACCAATCATAAAGCATTGATTCTAGATCAATGCAATCTCACTTAAAATAATACTGGGTTTTATTGTGTTTGTTTTTTCAATGGCATTTTTGGCAAGTAAATTCTTTAAAAGGGCTAGTAAAAACACATTTATAGAAGAAAAACAAGTAGGAGAACTTCTCTGTCATATATCAAGGATTACAGTAAATATATGGATTATAATAGTAGGTGATACAGGTGCAAAGGCAGTGATAGGATTTGAGTAAGTGGCCCCAAAGGCTCATGTATTAAAGGTTTGGTCTCTATATTGTGATGCTATTGAGAGATGGTAGATCAGAAAGTCTAAGAACTTCGGGATTAGTGCTTACAACCACTATGGAAATCAGTATGGAGATTCTGCAGAACAGTAAAGTAGAAATTGCATTTAATCTATAGCTATATCTCTACTGGATATCTTCCTGAAAATCATCATCTTATAGTGATACAAACATTCCTGCATCCATAGCAGCACAGTTCACTGTAACTAAATTATGGAAAGAGACTAAATGCTTGTCAACAGATGAAAGGATAAAGAAAATGTGATATATATATCACAATATTACTCAGCAATAAAGAAAGACAAATTTAAATCACTTGCAGGAAAATGGGTGAATCTTGAGACTATCATGTTGAGTAAAACAGATCAGGTGCAGAAGGCTAAACATCTCATGGCTTCTTATATTAGAAACCCAGGATATAAATAATTTAAAGAGTAAAATAAAGGAGAATGAAGTAGGAAAAAGGGAGGTAGACTTTTGTAGTTAGGGAAGAGGGAGAAGGGAGAGTTTCTGGAAGAAAGAGGACCCAAAATGATCAAGACACGATATATTTGTCTCTGTCTCTATCTGTATTAATTCCTCTGAAGAAATGTAATTATTATACAAAAATATAACAATGAAAAATTTTAAAAATATGAGGTAGGGACTAGTGGGAGAAAGTTAACACCCTGAGGGGCGGCCTTGAAAACGACTGTGAGCTCTGGTCCCTTTTTGCTCTGTTTTGTTTCCCATATTCTATGAGATGAAAAGTTTTCCTTTGCCACATGCTCCCACCATGCTGTACTGCTTTGCCACATGGCCTAAAACAATAGGCTGAAACTTCCAAAATTGTAAGCTAAAATAAACCTTTCCTCTTTTAAAGTTGATAATCTCAAGTCTCTTGTTACAGTAATGGAAATCTGACTGATACAGAAAAATGTACAGACAGGTTAGCCTATGATATAAAAAAGATATTCTGGGAACAGATGCATATGTATATTAACAAGAGACTCCTGGTAAATGTGGTGCTTTAGTGGAGAATGAATATTCTTTTCAGTAAATGCTGTTGAAGTAATTGGATGTCCACATCAAAAGAAACAAAATGTGATCCCTATCCAAGGACACATATAAAATATAATTCAGGTGGAATGTATCCATCCAAATGTCCAGCAAATGGGTGAAAACTTTCCAACCTCTTCAGTTATCAAGAAAATATATAGTAAAAGAATAAGATATCACTACACAGCTGCTAGGATGGTAAACATGCAAAAGACTGATAATGTCACATATTGGAAAGGGTGTGGAGTCTACAGCCATACCACCCTGAACACACCCGATCTCCTCTGGAAAGGGTGTGGAACAAGTAGATTCTCAGGCATTGTTGGTAGGAATTAACATGTTAAACCATTTTTGAAAGTATTTTGGCACTCTGTTAAAGTTTTGGTAGACAAATCTTAATCCCAGAAACTCTACTCTTAGATATACACCTAGCACATAAACACATACCTAGAAGCACAAGAGAAGCAGACAAAAATGTTTACTATAACATTATTACAAAAAAGTTTAATTTGAAAATAAGTCCAACATTCACTAACAATAGAATGGTAAATTTGATGTATTTTACATGTATATATGCACACATAATATAGTGCTACATAGTAAGGAAAGTGGGCAAAATACAGCATAGGCAGCAACCAGAAATACCATAAAGGCATTTTTATTAAAGAAGTTGGGTGTAATGGAATATATACTGTACATGTAGCTCAGCTATATAAAATGTATAAAACAGTAACAGTGTGCTTTGGTAGTGGACCATAAAGAAATATAGTGAACCCTTAAGTTATGACCAGCCTGACATACAAATTGAGGTAATTAGGTTAACGGAAGATCCATCTGCCTCTTGTTATCTACAGACTGTACCCAGGTAAGCATTCAGATCTCAGCTATATTGACTTAGTTACAACCGGCCTTTGGAACTGATCGAGTTTGTAAGCCAAGGGGGTCAACTGTACAAGTAAGTGGTACTGTAAGAAAATAATATATTGCTTACTTTTGAAAGGTAAGGAGGGGATATCTATTGACATGTTGTACATGGAAGGATTCTGTGGGGCTGTCAATGTCCTGTTTATTTCTTGGCCTAGGTGGTGGTTTTAGAAAACATTGATCTGAACTGTTTTTGTACATTTTTCTCTGTGTGTTATTCTTCACCATAATAAAGTTGTAAAAGAAGAAGTAAAGTACCTCTATATTTTATTTTCACATAAGCAGACAAATGTCCTATCCAAAAAACAGGTTACTTCTTTTTACCAAGTAACAATAACTTACAGTTTGAATTTAGCTCTTGAGCAAATAATTACTAAGAAATCTATTTTTCCCATCTTTCTGAAAGTTAAAGAACTGTGTGCTCCATCAGTAAGAGTTTCACAATTTCATTAGATGGTGAATTTCAATCTGCTGCAGGGAACCCATCAGGAAAATATAATTATAGACAATTTAGACAAAGCCCTTCTTTGCTGACTTTTCATTTACTTATCACATTTTTCATTAAAAAATTGCTTCGTGAACCCAGTGAAACCTAGAGCTTGGGAGATGCCTTTAACAATAGGGTGAGGTTCACATCTAGGACCAGCGCTTATTTTTCTTCTCTCACAAAAGTATTCTGTACAATGCTAGTCTTTCTCGTGCCTATGCTTTGGAAGATTTCAAATGCACCCTGCATATTAACTGGAACGGTCTGAGTATTGAGTGAACGGGAAATATCGCAGTGGGTATAGTGAGATGGGAAACTGCTCTTGATCTCTGAGTTAGTAACTGAACCATGGATGAAATTCAGCCTGCGACTTGATACTCACTTCAACTACCTCCAGCTTTTTAGGCCAAGATTGGTAATCTATGGGGAATGTAGGCTATCCATTTGGGAGGTGCACATGTAGATTTTGGAGCCATATCCAAATCTTCACTATTTGGCCTTGGGTCAATCATTTGTCTTCTTGAAAGCCTAATGATTGAATTTGTACAGTGGACAAATTATCCTCCTTGCAGAATTTCCATGAAGGTGTATGGTATGCAGAAAGGTAGCTCAATAAATGAAGAAAAAATATTTTATCCCCAATAATATGTTCAAACCATTAATTTATATCATCAAGGCACAAATACTCATGGAAGAGAGAAAACTTGCTCAAGATCAGAACAGAACTGCAATAAAACCCAGGTCTTCAGACCCATAGCAAGATGCCCTTCCCGCCACCTTCTTTGCTCCCCAAATCAAAACCAGTCCTGGTCCAACAACTTGCAATAGAGAAAAATATAAAGAAAGTAAAACAGCTACACTGCAGCCCACTTCTCTAAACTTTCCAGGATAATTTTATAGATTTAATTGGATTGACATGGACAATATTTGTCTTAATAAGGGAACCTATTCATTAGGTTGTAAAGTACAAACCCAAGCAGAAGACAGCATGTGACAAATTACAGAAATAACAAGGTTCTGAACGGCCAAGCAAGTGCACCTGCAGCCGCCCCACCTGGGCCTGTGATTTCATTACCTTCATAAACCAAGACAAGGTCAGACTTAGTCAGACTTCCATTAAGAGGTCCCCAAGGAGATCCCCGGTGCAAAAGGAACTAACATGGATGCAATGAGAGATATGTGAGAATTTCTCTTTCCTGTCCTGACGCAGGCTTTGGTGGAGCAGCTAGAAGATGGAGTTAACAAAATGGGTGCAAGGGGCTGCCCCACAGAGTACTGGCCAAAACCTGACGATGTGGGTTAGATTTGTCTTCAGCTTTTGTTACGAGAGGGAGTCAAGGAAGGTTTTCATAAACTGCATGCAAACCTAACTTGCGAGTTTGTTCAGGTGCAGCTCTTTCTCTTCCAGGGCAGGAAGAATAAATCTGTTCCTTTATTTGTGGGTAAGTGGCCTGTCTTCTAGGAGCTGGTGCCAGCTGGATGAGAATGAAGCCAATGTTCTTGAACCTGGGGAATGGCATGTGAAGCCAGTTGACCTGGCCACATTTCAGGGCCCCCAATTAGATCTGCTTTTCTAAGTGGCTTCTGCAGTTTCAAGTTTTCCTTCTCAAGAGCTGACCATGCAAAATGATCCCTGGTGGTGGAATATCTCTTCCAACACCAGTTGGCAAGATGCCTCAGGCTAGATTTGAAGCAGAAAATGGCACAAAAGAGTCAGTGCCCTGCTTTCAAGATATACGCAGTATAAACTGATCATAGGGGTCCTCGAGAGATGTTATAGTTAAGGAAGCCACGGTTGATTTAGGGGTGAAATATTCTGTGATTTTAGGCCTTATATACATTACAAGAGCCTGATTTTTCACACAATGTCCAAAAATTACAATGAGTATTTAGTGGAACTAAACACAATTACTTCATGACTGAGAAACAAAATCCAAATATTAGATTTGAACATATCATGATCTTACTTTGCCCCCTTAATCATTCATTCATTCATTCATTCATGTATTCCCCAGGACCTGAAGTCTAGAAAATTTTAGGCAGATTTATCATGGGTAAGTTATGAATCTAGGGCTGGGATGTGGCTTCACAGGAGTGTCATCAGGCCACACGGCTGGAAGAGGTGAGTTGTCTGATACAAGGGAATTAGACCAGATGGAGAAGTTACCAATAACAACCACAGCATGGAAAACTGAGAGAGTTTGTAAGAACTACATGTAAGGACTATTAAGAGCCAGATCTGTGATTGCTAGATATTTGTCTTTAAGCAAAAGGACCAAGTTGATGTGAGGAAAAGCACAAGTAAATGTAGATACCACAACAAAGAAGGAAAGACAGAGTAGACACACAGTAGAATCCAGAGATGTCTGCCTTTTGTTAGAGCTACAGTTCTTGTGCCTTGATTTTATTCATTTTCATTTACTTTTATTTTTCCCTTTGGTTGGCTTTTTGGTGCATGTATATGCCCACATTGAGCTCTTTATTAACATCCTTACAATCTGTTTGGATTTTGTTGTTTTCTTAGAATTACTCAGACCAGTGATTCCAAAGTATACCTGGAGGCTAGTTACTGACTGATTTGGCAATGCCCAAAACCTATTTTTTAAACTTCAATTATCTTGCTGATTTATGTCCACAAAGACAATTGTAGATTTTCACTAGGGCAGAATTTTGTGAAAGTAAAATGTGATTTATAAAAAGCAGGGTGACTGTGCCAGATGCCTTTTAGGTCCATTTGTGGCCTATCAGCCTAGGGTTCTTCCGCCTGATTCAGAAGGAAATCATGAATTGAATCAGCAAAGTGCAGCTCTGTTAGTCATACTGAAGTCACGACTTGAAACCAGGTACTGTGGGTACTAATAGTTGGCACAGCAGCTGCTCGTTGCTGCTGCTGCTTGCTTATGCTGGACATAATAGGTCAACTATACCAGGTGCTGGTCTCTGCTACTGCTGACTGCCAGCTTCTGTTGGTAGCTTGTGCTGGACATGGTGGGTTGATTCTGCTGGGTGTTGGTCTCTGCTGCCGTTCTTCATTTGTCCCTGGAGCTCTTCAGTGTTAAGAGCTCTAAGTGTTTATTTCTCTTTCTTTGGAAACAACTGCTCTGTACACACTACTCAGGATAAAAAATCTCAGATGGATGTATAGAATTTTTGGAGCCTACATAACCTGAGAAATAACTCATGAGCAGGTGTACAGGATCACCAAAGCAAGTATACAGGAGGGATCCCTCCTAGACTAAACCCCCCAAAGTGGCTGGAGAATGCTACTTATATAGCTTGTTTCAGTGAGGGGCAGGGCTGAAAGCTCGCTGTGCATGTTGGGCCCAGATCCCTCCTTCCAAATCTTAGCCACTCCAGGGTGCCCGTTCCTTTCTTTAGAAAGGCAACGATATCATCTGGAATGGCGGGAATTTGGGAAGGACACCGAGCTGCCTCTCTGGCTGCACTCATGTTGGAGTGGAGAATGATGACTTGATAGCCAGGGAAGGAGGCAAACTGTCCTAGTCTATTGGGGTGAAAGGAGGAACAGAGGGAAGAAAGCAAAGGGACAGTCAGCTGTTGGCAATTCCCCCTCCATCCATCAGAGGAAACATGAGAGAGTTAGGTGCTTCTCATCTGTCTCACATTGGTCTATAAAATTTACCCCTCATAAATTTTAATAATGAAGACTACTTTTGTGCTGTTACTGTATTGGCTTAATGGGAGAACTAATTGTTTCAGCTCCTTAGAAATGAGTAAAATTTCCTTAATATCCAACAAACAAATGTGAGGATTACTCATTGAACATTTGTCCCCTCTCCCAAATAAAAGTTAAATGATGAAACCTAAGGAACTCTCTCTCTCTCTCTCTCTCTCTCTCTCTCTCTCTCACACACACACACACACACACACACACACACACACGCACACACCTGCTATGAATGTGGCTAAGAGTCTGAGGGGAGAAGGATTTATTGATCTAAACAAGAACTTGAAAAACTCCAATGATATAAGAGCTTCTTACCACCTGGTCAATTGGTGTGCTGCGTCAACTAAAGGGGAAATATAAGGATAATTGGGACTCCACCATAGATTAGCTCTGAGTCTCTGTTACATTCCTGAGGCTAGAGCTAATGTCCTCACATTATATGCATCTAGAAAAGATCCTGTAAAAATATATGAGACTCTGAGCAGTCACTTTGAGCTCACCCAAGGAGGAGGGTGTTCAGGCAGACTGCCATTATTGGAGTGACCTGAGCAGATTCCTGGGGTCCTGATCTCTTGGACGTGAGCCATTTGAGATGCTGGAAGGCTGGCAGGAAATCTTAGTTTTCTGAGCATTTAGATGGTAGGAGCAAGGCTCGATCTTGTTGAGATCTTGGGAAGGATGATACCAAATTGTAGGCTATGTGTGAATTGTTGGTAGATACATCATTTCACACATACACACACAAAAAGCTAAAAGTAATGAATAGCCATGTCTTAATGAACACTGTTTAGTTTCTTGAGTGCCTAGTGTGTATATGCACGTGTGTATGTGAACAGAAAGGAGGAAGAAGAAAAACTATGACTTCAGTGTCCTATCATTGTAAAGAGACTAGGCCTGGCAGTCCAAAATCCTAAGCCTGCTTCGATATCTTAATCATAGAGAGTTTTTTCAGCAACCCAGGGACGTCACATCATTCTGACCATAGCCTGCAATGAGGTATAAGACAGTTTCCTATTCTGACTTCAATACTAATAAACCTAGTTTGTGTTTTTTGTGGATTATTAATTTCCTGGTGCTTTAGATTCCTTCTTTGTAGAATAACAGTGATACTTATCTGTGGGATTATCGTGAGGATTAAATGAAATACCAAGGTGCATATGTAAAGGTACAATTCCCAATGAAAAATGTAATTGTGTTGTATACCTAAAATATACCAATAAAAGAATTTAACAACAATAACAAAAAAGAAATCAATCCATAACAAATGGTGGAAGGGCTGTGGGGAAAAAGGAACCCTTCTACACTGTTGGTGGGACTGTAGACTGGTGCAACCACTGTGGAAATCAGTGTGGAGATTTCTCAAAGAACTAAAACTAGAGGTTCCTTTTGCCCCAGATATACCTCTTCTTGTTATCTTCCTGAAAGAATTAAAAACATCATGCCACAGTGATACATGCACACCCATGTTTACAGCAGCACAGTTTGTAATAGCTAAACCTCGGAAACAACCCAAATGCCCATCAACTGCTGAATGGATAAAGAAGATGTGGGTTTTTTTTATGGAGTACTACTCTGCCATAAAGAAGGATGAGCTTCAGACATTTATAGCTAAATGAAAAGACCTTGAGACCATATTCTTAAGTGAAATAAAACAGACACATATGTTTAAATACTGCATTGTTTCTCTGGTGTGAGAAACTGAAAGTGGAACTAAGGGCTGAGATGTGTAATGGATGTTGGGAAATGGGAAGAAAGTGTTCAAATGGGAAGGGGAACAAGGGAGGAGGGAGGGAGAAGGGAAGGAAGCGACAAGAAAAAAAGTGAAAATAGAAGGAAAAAAATTGAAACAAAGAATTTTTTACATAGAGAGGGGAGGGAGCTTGAGGGAGAAATGGGATAAAATAAAATAAAATTTATAAAAAATTTTAAAAAATGAAGTAACACATGCAAAGTTTTCTCAGAACAGTGTCCAAGATGTACTAACTAAATAGTAATCATTGGCGATGATATTAGTAAGCTTTCTGTGGCAATGACCAAAGTACCTGAGAAAGTCAAACTAAAGGAGGAAAGATTTATTTTTAGGTCACAGTTTTGGAGGGTTCAGTCCATAGTCAACTGGCTTCAAGCAGAACATCATGGCGGAAGGGCATGAGGGTGGAAAGATGTTTTTCTCCTGGCAGCAAGGAAACGGTATGAAGAGAACCAGAGATTGAGGAAGTAGCCAGAGACAGGTTTACTCTTAAAGGGCTACCCTGAATGACCTGCTTCCTCCAACTGGGCTCTACCTCCTAATAACGCATTCAGCTATGGACTCATCAGTGTATGGATCCATTGATGAGGTTAGCATCCCAATGATCCAGTCACTGTCTGAAAGTCTTACCACTGAACACATGAGGCTATGGGGGGGCATTTTGATCTAAACCATAACAACAGTGATTATTCTGAAAGACTCCGATGAAAGCTATGGAATCTCAGCCTAAAAAAATCCTTCGCAAATATTCATAATCAGTGAATTCTGCATATATAGTGCGCATGTACTTTGGGTAAGAATACTGGCAATAAGTATGTGAAGATGCAGGAAAATAGAGGCAGGAACTAAAAAGCAGCTGTACAGTGGATTTCGATCATGTTGGTGTTTTTTCTGTGGATCAATGACTTTCATGAGAAATCCAGAAGTCATCTGTCTCTTCTTTTTTTGGAGACAGCATCAAACACAGTATGACACAAATTTTAAGTAGCAGACAGGTGCTAGATAACCCTAAAGGAGTGTAAATGTGTGTATTAGTCACTTTGCCATTGCTGAGACAAAATAGCCAACATCTACAATTAAGGAGGAGAGGTTTATTTTCCTTCATGGTTTCAGAGGGCTCAGTCCATGATTGGCTGACTCCAAGAAACAACTGACATGGAAGAAGGGCATGGAGCAGGAAAGTAGCTCACCTCATGGCAGCTGGGGGTTGGGGGGGGTGGGGAGTGAGAGAGAGAGGGAGACAGAGAGAGATTTTCAAATGGCAAATCCCCAGTGGGTGAAAGAGGGGGCCCCAATAGCAAATTCAGTGATGAATTCAAATGGATCAATCCACTGATGAGTACAGAGCCTCGAGGATCCAATCATTTTCCAAAAGCTCCACCTCTGAACTCATGAGACTTTTGGGGGACAATTTAGAATTAAACCATATTATGGTGGAACTTCACATTCATTTATTAGGGAGTGCAAAAATAGTTCCATTTAAAAATATCAGTTTACTTATAGTAATATTTGGTCTGTTCATGTTTATTTTCTTTCTTTTGAAATTTTTTTATTGTACCCATTTCTACTATCATATTTCTCTTATTTCTAATACAGTAGACAAATTCTGAGAAGAAAATATGTTGGCATAAAAATTGTTGCCAAATGAACCATGGTGTTTATTTGATTCCAATAGTTTCCTGAAATAGATTTATTTATCCTAATTCCATGATATATAAGCTAGGAGAATAGCTTCTGTCCTATTAAAGCATAGGCATGGCATCCTTTTGTCTTCACTTTAGTTAAAAGACAAAGGATTCTGGGGTGCTGTGAGACCTGCAGTTGCCTTTCTAATCCAGAGGAGATTTAACCTGGTCATTGCAATTGAATTAATCCCTGAAGAAACTACTGAACACTACGCTGGGCTTGGGCATGAAATGGACTTAATAGTTCAGACTGTTTATGGTCTGCTTGGAAACCATGCAGGAAGGTACTTACCTACAATGGTGACTAAAATTTCCAGGAGGAATTATTGGTGGGAGAACAGATGAGCTCACCCTATGGAACAGCTGCCATTTAAAAACTTGGTATGGAAAGATCTCATAGGGAAGAGTCAGAAAGAATAAACCTAGTTCGAGTCAAAGGGGAACAGTGCAGGTATGAATAAGACCACCTTGTGGCAGAATGTTCAGTCAACTGTGTCAATTTCTGCTATTTCTGGGCTTCCTTTCCCTTTCTCTGTATCTACTTTTGTATCTCTCTGAGGTTTTTAATGCACTGTTTTTTCAGCACAACATCTTCAGTCTTCCACTCTGCATACTAGTGTATCTCTTTTTGGCAGTGGAATGTGGCTTCTTCAGGACTTACAGCACTTTCTCTTCATTCAAGTCGTGACAGATAAAGGCTGGTATCATCTCAGGTCCAGGTTTCTAAAAGAGAGGATGTGGTTCAGCTCAATCAAAGACTCATGGTCAACTTCCATTCCTGTCCTCTCTGACCAGCAAGAGGCAGATATCCATGGCTGTGCAGTCCACCCTGAGTGTGGGCAATGGGCAGCTGTCTAGAAAGATGTCTACAGAAGAAATGCTGTCTACACAGATAAGAAAGTTGATGGAGATTTGGTCCTACCCTGTCTTCTTGGAAAAACACTTCATTTTCAAATGTTAGAGCATTAACCTCATTTTAAAATCTGAGCTGGTTTAGTTTCCTCCAAACATTTCTCCAGGGAAATATTTCTCAATTGCTCTTAAACTTTCTAGTTTTCTCTCCCTTCTCTCCTCTCTCTCTCTCTCTCTCTCTCTCTCTCTCTCTCTCTCTCTCTCTCTCTCTCTCTCTCTCTCTCTCCCCTGTCTTCTCCCCTCCCTTCCCCTCCTCTCTCTTTCTCTTTCTCTCCCTCTGTCCCCCTTCTCTAGCCTCCTTACTTCAAGAATGGAGTAAGCCCGTCAAGCTTGAAAGCAGATTACAGTGCGAAGAGACCATCCTTGCATTAAAACTAAACATCTACTAAGGGAAAAGAAGGTTGGGGAATTCAGGAGAAGCTATTGATTTCAGTGTCACCTTTGTTGTGATCTCACAAACCTGGGGATGTGCACTGGCAGCTGGTGAGGTATATGTACAATGTTACATTAGTGGAGCTGTGAGGGGCAGGGGTTTGGAGGAGCTAATCACACACAGGGAACCAAGCAGTGAACTCTAAGACTGCACTGAATGGCTCAGGCCTCTCCAGGGGCAGAATTTTCTTGCCAATGTCTTGAAAGAAGGGTATGAGCAGAAGTTTATAAAAGAAAAAATTTATTTGCTTTTAAAAATAAGGATGACTTACAAAGTAGTGTGTATTGATGCTGAGTATCTTTTAGCTTAGTGACACACCTTATTTAGAGATCTTTACATGCAGTCGCCTGACATACTGTCCATACCTATATTAGTCATTATGAAGAATCTTGAATGTGATGGCTCCTCTTTCATTCAGAGAATCTTCTGACCAACTTCTCCCTCCATCACACTGACTTTGTCCAGGTCTTTCCAAGTATCTGTTGGTCTGCTTTTCTATGTTCCTTTTGGCCCAAAACCTAGTTTTCCTCAGCTCTGCTGGCAACCAGGTAGCTTCTATTTTCTTTTTGAGTCTTAGTTTCTATACACCCATGGCTAGTTTTGAAAAGAATAATTCTACCTCTTGGATCTCCAAGAACTTGCAAGCAATAGAACCCTCTCTCTGTCATAGAAAAGAGAGTTAAGCTGAGACACAAGACAGATTTCATTTCTTAGAACCTTGTTCCTCCCCAGCTCTTCCCTGCACTCCCTGCCTCCTGACTGCCATTCCCTGAACAGCTCTCCTCTGCTGAGCTCCTCTACCACACACCCTATCTTGGAGCCAGCCAGTTATGGACTGAAATCTCTCCAAACTTTAGTCAAACTAAACATCTCTGCTTTTAAATTGTGGGTTTCTCATATTGTTTCTGAGCAATGAGAAAATGACTAAGATAACTTCTAAACTAACCGCCCAAGATATAGACATCTGTGCCAGCCTATAAATCTGTATCTGTCATATCAGTTTGAATTAAGTAGCATCAGGAACATGAATATTTCTTGAGCATTCACGGGGGAGCCAAGGGATTCATCACCTATGGAAGTGACTCCCTCAGCAAATTGACCTTCCCCCAAACTCTTGGAAATTGAAATGCATACCTTTTATAGAACTGAATATCCATCCACTTACTATGGAGCTTGTGATCAAAGACTTTCTGTTAGTATTTTCTCCACCCAAATCCAAGATATAGTGGTGAAAGTATTGGATATGGAGCCAAGAGATCATTTTTGGTTTGAGTCTTTTCATTTCACCTTTCAGGAAGGTATCCATTGATTCATTTATGTAAGTATACCTGCCTATACATATGCAAGTATTGATATCTTCAGTTTTTCTGCCTGTAACAGAAAGAGATTAATTCTTGGGTTTAAAGGCCATATTAAACATGAATTAGAACTGGGCGTCTAAACTTAGCACCACCAAGGTATGGTAAGAATTGAAAAGCACTAGAAAGAGTGACTTTTTATGTTACATGGAACTGGGCTCAGGTCTTAAATCTTCCAATCCTAGGTGAGTGTTCTAAGGCAAGGTTGATGGTTAATCCTGATGGTCAACTTGACTGGGTTAAGAGAGCTGCCTAGGGGATGAGGAAAGCACAATTCTGGGTGGGTCCTGAGAGGTGATCTTGGTGACTCTGTCTGGTCCTTGGCTCCTTCTACTCTGGTGTCTTCCCACGGGCTGTTTCCAAGCTGCTATGAATCAGGCAGCTTTGTTCCACCATACACTTTTGCCACGATGTTGGTACTTTAGGACCAACTGAACATGGACTGAAATCTGCGAAACCATGAGCCAAATAAACCATTTCTCCCTTTAAATTGTGTGCCAAGTATTTTGTCCCTGCAATGAGAAACCTGATAATTTCTTAGTTTCCTAGTTAGTGAAATGGGGACATTAATATGCTGGTTCTGTGGTTGAGGATTTGGGGAAGCAACGTCATCAAGAAGGCGTACTGTACATCCTGTTTCCTCACTCTCCTGCTGACCCTTCACTACAGCCGAGGATTCCCTCCAGCCGTCACCATCTGATGAATGCCATCAGTGACATTAGAATGCCCCTGGTGTCAGCAGGGCTGAGCAGAAGCTGTGTAGACATCAGTGCATTAGCTACCAGATTGCACAGCATCCTTCTTGATGCATCCCCAGTGAATATTCAGTGAAGTAAGCAAGTGATTATACTAGTGGAGAACTCTGTATCCAACCTTGCTTTTCTGTTTTAAGTTCATCCCATGAACCTTCCTATTTTGGAAATAGTCTTAGGGAATCATAGCTCAGATGACTAATGGGAATTATAACAGCTGATATCTCCATAGAATTTTATGGGTTTTTAAAAACAGGGTTCCATGACTATGACAGAACAGAAACTTCCATCATATTTTTCAGCTTATCACATGAGCAGGTGCTTTGTTATATGCTGGGGTGTTGTAGTAAGTCAAATATTTGGGAGGAAATCATGTAACATACACACATATGCCTGGATGTGTGCATGTAAATATCACTACAATATAATCATGATAAGTGGTATGAGTCTAACAAATAGGATGTTTACAAATTGATAGGGCTGGTCTGACTTCTCCATCAAGTACTCTGAGGGTGCATGGAGGCCTCTTTAAGGAGGTGTCTTTTAAATCAAGACTGGAAATACAAGAAGGAATTAGCAATCCTGAAGAATGGACAGTGTGCTCTAGACCTGGGAACCACTGGGTGTAAAAGTTTTAAAGCAGGGCAGAATGTTCAGGGAAGTTGAAGGAGACTAGTGAGCTTGGACAATGATGAGCCAGAAGAGAGAACATGAAGAGGTGTTTTGGAGAGGTAAATGGAGGCCCGTTTATTCTGGGCCTTTGGGGCCATGGTTAGGAGTTTGGGTTTACAAGCAACATGAAATCTCTGCATATTTTGGGAAGAAGAATGAGACTAGTTTTGTATTTCTGGTAGATTGCTATTGAGCAGGCATAGATTGTTTAATGGATACCTTCAGAGTACAATTGGAAGAGGGCTTTCCCTTCCCCTAGGACTAAGGGCCTTCAAACTTGCCAGTTGCTACCCTTCTGGCACTTCCAGGCCTTCCTCTAAACATCTGGAAAATAAGCTCAAACTGCTTGATGTATAAACCATGATGTTTATTTCCCTGGTGCAAAGCTGCTCAGTACAAGGAAAAGTCACTGTGTGCAGCCTTGCTGGGTGCAAGTGTGCTTCTCCTCAGTATTGCGGGAGAATGGGAGACCTGCGTTCTTTGCTCACAAGTTCCAATCTGCACCAAGTGATGCCTGCAGATTTTCTCTTGAGCTGGGTGTGCAACAAACTCACTGGCCACTGTGCAATGGACTAGAGAGGGAGAAAGCAGATCCTAACCTGGAGAGAGCAAATAGTGATGGTGAATAGGGTACACGGATGGGTGGAAATGCATCGTTCCCACATTTCCATGCTGATGTTTTAAACCCAAGTATGTCAGAGTGTAGCCATGATAAAGTCTTTAAAGAAGTGATTAAGTTAAACTGAGGGCCTTGTAGTGGACCCTATCAGTACAAGCAGTGTTCTTATAGGAAGAGGCGATCACGACACAGACATAAGAAAGATCACGTGAAAATGGAGAAGATGGCCATCTGAAAGCCAATGAGAGAGATCTCAAAGAAACTAGCTCCACTGACATCTCAGTGTCAGATTTCCACCTCCAAAACTGTGAGAAAAATAAACATCTGTTGTTTAAGCCATCAGGTTGTGTGTGATGTGCTGTTAGTCCTAGCGAATAAATCATGACAGCTGAATTCCACATTCTTCCACTTTTTTTTCTCAAGTCTCTGGTGAGATTGCACTTTCCCCTTTGAAGAGGGTGGTGGTCATGTGATCTGTTTTGGCCAATGGAATTTGGAAGAAGGTAGCAACTCTTTCTCTTCTACCATATTAGTAGCCAAGATCCCCAGTATTGGTGGCTGCTTTGTGGCCTAGGGTGAAGAGTAAAGTGATGAGGAATGGAACTCCTAGAAAACCTGTGATGGGCTTGTGGTAAGGGAGAAATGAACCTTTGTTGGATAAGCCAATGAGAAATTGGGTTACTCACTACTGAGCCCTATATAACCTGACCTACCTTGGCTGATATCCTTATATCACTGAGCTCCTCCACCAGGTTTGGGAGACAGCAGAAGTCAGTCTATGTTCAGGAACTATGGAAAACACTCCAATGCACCAGCCCCAGCTGTCTCATGCCAATCCAGGGGTCTGGCTTAGGGAACATTTAACAGCAGAATACACGAAGGAATTGTTATTTTCTGTGTGTTACTTGCAAGTCCAGTGTTTATCCATGTATTAGATGGTGTTTTCTGTTCATTACCTGTCTTATGACTACACTGTGATATATGGTGTTTGTCTGATGTTTTAGTTATTTCCAGGGGTGCTCATGTGTGAGTGGAATAACTCAATGTAAGCCTCATCTAATTGTCTCCCAAGCCTCATCATTAGGAACCATATATTGCAAAAATGCACTTAGATAGCATTATAAGACTAACATGAAAGGAATATAAAATATAAGAAGTCAATATAAGGAAAAAAAAAGAAAATGCATAATATGACAAATCTAAGGGGCAAACGAGTGAGTTTTCCTTTTTTTTTGGTACCGGGGATAGAGCTTGGGTCCTTGTGCTTGTGCAGCAGGCAGTGAAACCACTGAGCTAAATCCCCAACTCTAGTATTCTTGAAAGTAACACCTTGGTCTAAACATCTTGGCTTTCTCAGGAGGAGGAAGATGTGAAATGTTCTGTAACTCTCAGAAGTAATGAGGCTTTTGACAGCATGGCATATGGAAGCCAGAGCTAATGTGTTGATTCCTATGCCAGGGATTAAGTTTTATGCCCCAAGGAGAGGGTTAACTCAGAGAGCAGTACCCTAGCATACTCCCCAGGGATCTGGAGAACAAGAAAGAATTCTACCTCTGATGCAAACAGATCAAGATTCCAATGTGAGCACCCTTCCAAATTACCTAGGTGGTCCTGAACTTCAGCCAGCCTAGGGTCCTTTCTGCAGTAAAAGAGGTCTATAATATCACAGGTAACTCTTCAGGTAAGGAAAATAATCAATGTACAGCATCTGCAAGCTCTGGCTCAATTATAGTTTCTTTCCTTCCTCCACTCTTACTTTTCTGACTGAAGAAAGGTACAGACCTGGGAGAAGTGTGTTCTCAAAGCAGCGAACAATGGGCTTCTCGTGTTTTGTGACTTGAACCCCCTTTCAGAATCCCCTTGGAGGGTTTTTTTAAGGCACCTCCACATCCCTCTCATCCTCTTTACCACTGTCTTCCAGCCGAAACATAAAGGCTTTTTCTTGGGGCTTCCTTGATATGTTGTTGATGTATTATTTAAAATCATCCCAAGTGTACCAATTTCTGGGGATATGTTTCTGTTCTATTTTTAAAGCAAATAAATAATGAAAATTTCCAATAATACACTCACACACAGTACTACTCACTCTATGGAGCAAACCTTATTATTGCATTCCCACAGTGTCACCTTGTCCTTCCTCATCCTTATCACGATGGCATTCTGGTCAAGTGCCTGGTGTCAAGAGTCCCATCTAAGACAGGGGAGGGGCCTGCACCCTCTTCTTAGAGGGGAAGCTTTAGCAGAGAGGTAACATTTGCTTGCCCAAATGATGCTGGTTTATTTTATTTTTTAATCATGTAGTTGGAGGCATGGATATGCAATGACTCTGTATACTTCTCTCAAACTTAAAATGAATAGGGAAGTAAAGGACATTCAATAAGTTTGCTAGTCACCCAAAAATGTTAATGAAAGGGCAAATGGGAGACATACACCTTGTACATTATTCACAGAAACCTAATGGCCTCAGCAGCAGCAGCCGGGTGAATCAGAGACCCGTGGACATACACAATCCCTGTGGGGCTGGCTCTCGCTATTTCATTTCCAAGGATGAGAGGAGAGAAGAGAGATGGGCTACCAGGATAACTTCAGGTGCACGTGACATTTTGATTTATTCTTTGAATTGTAAAAGTCCCTGGTCATCGTTTTCTAATCTGTTGAGAGATATTAGAGACTGAGAAATAGAAAAGCATCTAGAAAATTGGAACATGTGGAGAAAATGCTTTGTATAAAATGGACCCATAGGAAATGTGTTGAAATATTATTTAATGAGGGTCAGTTTAAATGGTGGTATGTTTCTATTTTGTATCAAATTAGTATGTTTCTCTGAAATTTCACTAGGTCTGGAAAATTGCAGCGGATTCTTATGCTATTGGAATCTGATTTTCATCATCAAAACAGGATTGTGGAGATCCCGTGTGGTAACAAAGTATTAGAAATACCCCCCCACACACACATACACACACACACTTCCTTTGATAGTTTTAGAAGTGAAATTCTCTCCCATGCTTTGTCTCTGATCATGGAGCATGTTAACTCAAATGACAGATTCTACAGTGAAGAAAATGTCATGTGCTTTTTCTTTTTGTGTTTCTTTAATTCATTCATCCTCTCTTCTTAATCCAAACAAAATGCTCATTAGCCATGTATTTATTAAATATTTTAAATGAGTGCCTATTTCCCAGGGTGCCAAGGATTTGCTAGGCATTTAGGATATATTGGTGAATATGATAGCCAAAAATCTTGGCTCTCATAGACATGCTCTCCTCAGAAAGGGTCAGCAAATAAAAATAGCTACCAAATAGTAAATTACGTAGAATGGTAAGAAGAGTAAATATTACAAGAAAGTGAAAATCAGCACAGAAAACAGAGATCAGGAGTGTCAGAGGAGAGGAAATTTAATTTTAAATATTGCAGTCAAAATCAGCCTCACTGTGAAGTTCACATGTCAACAAAAGCTTGGAACAGTTGAGGGCAGGGGCCATGTGATTATCAACGGAGAGGCTGTTCCAAGCGGAAGGAAGTTGCTGCAAAAGCCCTGAGGTAGGGGGGCGCTGGTCATATCTCAGGAGCAGCAAGAAAGGGAAAGTCCCTGGAAAAGAGTGGGTGGGAGACAGTAAGAGCTGAGCTAGGATGGACAGCGGTTCAAATGTGTGGGCCGTAGGAGATTGTGCAGGTTGGTCTCTAGAAGGGGGAGAAAATGTGAGCTTTTATTCCATGTAAAATGGCAAATTACCAGAGGCTTGAGGACAAGGATTTGATTGATCCTGAGTGTTTTTCTGTTCTTGGACTGATGTTACCTTAAATTGTTAGATGTTTCAGGGATGTCAAATTTTTCAGAATTATTCAGCCACACACCACCTAAGGATCTGCTAAGAGCTGACGGTAGTATCAGAGGATTCCCTAAACGCAGGCTTCAAGTTGATTGGGGGTGTGTTCATTCTCTTATTATGTAATGAGCACTGAATCCAGATCCTGTTCCTCTTTTATTTTGTGTCTGTTACACTTTGGCTTAAGAGTTTTATTTCAATTTGTTTAAGATAGGTCTGAATCAATCTACCAAACAAACAAAATCTATTACATCATGCTCTTCTTTCCCTCAGCAAACTCAAATTCTGATCTTCTGTAATGGCCCAAATAATTTTATTACAGAAGATGAATTCCAGAGATACACATTAATTCTATAGGTTCTATGAATACAATTACATGGTAGTGAAAAATGGGTTTGTATTCAAACAAATTTGAAAAACTTTGGTTTCTCAGGCTATAGATTAATTTCTGATATAAAACTTTGGCTGTATTCACTAAATTTTCTGTGTTAGATTTTCTTTTTTTTTTTTAATTAAATTCTTTTATTAGTACATTGTAGGTATACAACACAATTACATTTCTCATTGGGATTGGACCTCTACATAATGCATCTTGGTTCTTATTTTTTCCCCATTCCTAGCCCTCCCTTCACCCCCTCCACCCTTACCTATTTACAAAGACTTTCTTTCCATTTTTTCCATTTCTCATCATTTTTCTTTTCCCTTCTTTCCTTTTCCCTGCCCCTCCCACTATCCCTACCCCTTTGGACCTTTTCTTCCTATTTTACATTATCGATTATTCATTCTAATCATTGGTACATTTTAGGTATACAATATAATGACATTCATCATTGGAAATTTGCACCTTTACATAGTCTCTCTTGGTTCTTATTTTTCACCCTTGCCCAGCCCTCCCTTCCACCCCTCCATTCCTCCCTATTTACAAAGATTTTGTTCCTATTTTTCCATTTTCTCATATTAATCCCATTCCCTTCTATCCTTTCCCCTAGCCCTCCCACTTCCTTCCCCTTTGCCCCTTTTCTTCCTATTTCACATTACCTATTATACATTTAGTCCTCATTTACACTTTCAGTTTCTCACACCAGAGAAACTATTCGGTATTTATTCATGTATGTCCTATTTATTTCACTTAAGAGTATAGCCTCAATGTGCATCCACTTAGCTATAAATGTCTCTAATTTCTCAATTTTTTATGGCTGAGTAGTACTCCATTTATAAAAAAACCACATTTTCTTTATCCAGTCTCCAGTTGATGGGCATTTGGGCTGTTTCCAAGTTTTAGCTATTACAAACTGTGCTGCTATGAACATGGGCGCACACATATGACTGTGGTATGATTCTTTGAATTCTTTGGGGAAGATCCCCAGCAGTGGAATAGCGGGGTCAAATGGGACTTCCAGTCCTAGTTCTTTGAGGTATCTCCATCCTGATTTCCACAGTGGTTGCACCAGTCTACACTCCCACCAGCAGTGGAGCAGGGTTCCTCTTTCCCCACAGCCCTGCCAGGATTTGTTATTCGTTCATTTCATGATAGCAGCCATTCTTTCTGGAGTGAAGTGGAATCTCAGCATTGTTTTCATTTGTATCTCTTGAATGACCAGTGATGTTGAACATTTTTTCATGTATTTATTTGCTATTTCTACTTCTTTGTCTGAGAAATGTCTGTTCATTTCGGATGCCCATTTTTGTATTGGGTCTTTAAATTTGGGAGGTCTGATCTTTTTAAGTTCTTTATAGATTTGAGATAGTAGACCTTTGTCTGAGGAAGAGCAGGTGATGATTTTTTTCCCACATTGTGGGTTGTCTCTTCACACTGTTGGTGGTTTCTCTTGCTGTGCAGAAGCCTTTTAATAAGAAGAGATCCCACTTGTTGATTGTTTGTGGTAGTTCATGGGCAACTGAGGTTTTGTTCATAAAATCTTTTCCTACACTGATGTCTTCAAGGGTTCTACCTAAACTCTGTTCAAACTGGTTCAGAGTTTCTATTTTAATATTTAGATCTTTGATCCATTTTGATTTTAGTTTAGTGCATGGTGAGAGATACAGGTCTAGTTTTAATCTTTGGCAAGTTGAAGCCCAATTTTTCCAGCACCATTTATTAAAGAGGTTATCTTTCCTCCAGTGAGGCTGTTTGGCTCCTTTATCGAAGATGAGATGGCTGAGTGTGTCTAGTGTTGTTTCTGCATCTTTTAATCTGTTCCACTGGTCCTCAGGTCTGTTTCTTTGCCAGTACCATGCTGTTTTTATCACAGTAGCTTTGTAGTAGATTTGCAGGTTGGAGATTGTGATACCCCCTGCCATGTCTCTGTGACCTAGAATTGCTTTTGCTATTCTCAGTCTCTTCTTATTCCAAATGAATTTTTGGATTTTTTTCTCGAGGTCTATGAAGTATGCTGCTGGGATCTCAATTGGAATTGCATTAAATCTATATAGCAGCTTTGGAAGTATGGCCATTTTCACTATATTAATCCTTCCTACCCAGGAGCAGGGGATGTCTGTCCATTTTCTGATATCATCTTCAATCTCTCTTTTCAGAGTGCCATAGTTTTCAGAGAAGAGGCCTTTGATTTCTTTTGTTAGGATGATTCCTAGGTATTTCAGTTTTTTGGATGCTATTGTGAAAGGAATTATTTGCCCTATTTCTCTCTCAGTGAGTCTGTTGTGTGTGTAGAAGAAAGCTATTGATTTTTGTGTGTTGACCTTGTAACCAGCTACTTGACTGAATTTGGTTATTAAGTCTAGAAGACTTTTGGTGGAGTTCTTGGGGACTTCTATATAGAGTATCATGTCATCTGCAAATAATGACAATTTGACTTCTTCATTATCTGTCTTTATTCCTTTTATTTCTTTCTCTTCTCTAATTGCCGTGGCTAATGTTTCCAGAACTATATTGAACAAGAGTGGTGATAGTGGACATCCTTGTCTTGTTCCTGATTTTAGTGTGAAGGATTTCAGTTTTTGACCATTTAGTATGATATTGGCTGTTGGCTTTTCATAAATGGTTTCTACCAGTTTGAGGTAGAGACCATCTATTCCAATTTTTTGTAGGGTTTTTATCATAAATGCATGTTGGATTTTGTCAAATGCTTTTTCTGTGTCTATGGAGATAATCATATGGGTTTTGACCTTGGCTGTATTGATATAGTGTATTGCATTGATTGCTTTTCATATATTGAACCATCCCTGCATCCCTGGGATGAATCCCACTTGATCAGGGTGTATGATCTTCTTGTTGATCTTCTGCATTCTATTTGCCAGTGTCTTATTAAGGATTTTTGCATCTATGTTCATTAGTGAGATTGACCTATAGTTCTCTTTTTTCAGTTGGGTCTTTCTCTGCTTTGGGGATCAAAGTGATGCTTACTTCCAGGAATGAATTTGGGAGTGTTGTTTCCCTTTCAATTTCATTGAAGAGTTTAAACAGTAGTGGCAGCAGTTCCTCTCTAAATGTCTTGTAGAATGCAGCAGTGAAGCCATCAGGGCCTGGGCTTTTCTTAGTTGATAAGTTTTTAATTACATTTTCAATTTCATTGGTTGATATTGGGTTGTTCAGAATTTTTAGGTCTTCTTTGTTCAACTTTGGTAATTCATATGTATCTAGGAATCTGCCCATTTCTTCTGTGTTGTCCATCTTATTGGCGTATAGGTTCTGGAAGTAGGTATTGATGATCCTCTGTATTTCTGCTGGGTCTGTTGTAATTTCACCCTTTTCATTCCTAATTGCATGGATTTGGGCCTTTTCTTTCCTTTTTCTGACAAGATTGGTTAAAGGGTTGTCAATTTTGTTGATTCTTTCAAAGAACCAACTCTTGGCTTCATTGATTTTTTGTATCATTCTCATAGTCTCCATTGCATTGATTTCTGCTCTGATCTTTATAATTTCCTCCCTTCTATGAGCTCTGGGGTTGTCCTGCTCTTCTTTTTCTAGAAGCTTGAGGTGCAGCATCAGGTTGTTTAATTGGGCTCGTTCTGTGTTCCTAATATGCGTATTCACTTCTATGAATTTCCCTCGTAAGACTGCTTTGATTGTGTCCCAGAGATTCCGATATGTTGTATTGTCGTTGTCATTTAATTGAAGAAACTGTCTGATTTCTTCTTTAATTTCCTGTGTGACCCATTGTTTATTCAGAAGTGTGCTGTTCAATTTCCACGTGTTTATGAAATTTTTTGAGTTTCTTTTGCTATGGAAGTCCAATTTTATCCCACTATGGTCTGATATTATACAGGGGATAACTTCAATTCCTTTGCATTTACTTAAACATGTTCTATGTGTGAGTATGTGGTTTATTTTTGAGAATGACCCATGTGCAGCTGAGAAGAATGTGTATTCTGATTTTGTGGGGTGGAAGACTCTGTAAACATCTGTGAAGTTCATTTGTTCAAGAGTTCGATTGAGTTCTAGTATTTCATTACTTATTTTTAGTCTAGTTGATCTATGTATTTGTGGCAGTGGCATGTTGAGGTCCCCCACTACAATTGTATTAGTGCATATATGACTTTTCACATCTGCTAGTATTTGTTTTATGTAGTTGGGTGCACTAGTGTTTGGTGCATAGATATTTATGATTGCCATCTCTTCCTCTTGTATTCTTCCCTTTACAAGGATGTAGTGTCCTTCTTCATCTCTCTTAATCAGTGTTGGTTTGAAATCTACCTGATCTGCAAAGAGGATAGGTGCTCCTACTTTTTTTCGGGTTCCTGTCACATGGAGTATTGTTTTCCACGCTTTAACTTTCAGTCTATGAGTTTCCTTTTGAATTAGGTGTGTTTCTTGTATGCAGCATATTGTTGGATTTTGCTTCTTGACCCATTCTGCCAGTCTATTTCTTTTGACTGGTGAATTGAGACCATTAAAGTTGATGGTTATAACTGAAACATATTGACTTGTCCTTGCCATGACTTTTTCTTTTTGTTGGGTTCTCCCCCTTTCCATTTAATTTCTTGTCCTGCCACATGGGTTCATTCTGCTTTGCTTCCTGGGGTTGTGATCCTCAATGTCTGTTCCTAGGATATTGTGTAAAATTCTTTGGAGTGCTGGTTTGGTATTCACGAAGTTCCTAAGGTGCTCTTTGTCATGAAAGTATCTTATTTCTCCATCCATTTTGAAAGATAGTTTTGCAGGGTACATCAATCTGGGTTGGAGGCTGTTTTCTTTTAGGGCTTGGAATATGTCACTCCAAGCTCTTCTTGCTTTGATGGTTTGTGTTGAGAAGTCTGCTGTGATTCGGATGGGCTTTCCTTTGTATGTGATTTGTTTTTTTTCTCTAACTGCTTGTAGAACTTTGTTCTTCTGTTGAGTTTCTGGAGTCTTAACAATTATATGCCTATGTGTAGATTTTTTCTGATCAAGGCTATTTGGAGTCCTATATGCCTCACTTATCTGTATGTCAAGCTCTTTTCCCCTGCTTGGGAAGTTTTCTGCCATTATTTCTGTGAAGAAATTTTTTATGTCATCTCCACTCTCTCCTCTTTCTTCATTGAGCCCAATCAGTCTTCTGTTATTCTTCTTTGCATCATCTAGCAGCTGCTGGATTGATTTCTCATGTTCCCTTATAATTTTGAAGCAATTTTTCTTTTCCTGGTCACTAATTACAATCTTATCTTCTATATCTGAAATTCTGTCCTCACATTGGCTCATTCTGCTGTGTAGACTTTCAGTGGAGTTTTTCATGTCCTGGAAATCTATTTGCATCTGTTTTATGTATTCCATTTGTTTCCTATGTTGGGATTCCATCATGTTCCTGAGTTCCTCTCTAGATTTATTAATCATATCTTGCACTAGGGGCACAACTTCTCCTGTTATTTGAGAAATTATTTCTGATTTCATTTTTTCCAGATCCCCTTTTGTTGCCAGTTCAGTGTGTCCAGGTTGTTGAGTATCAGAGTGTTCCATCTCATTTCCCTTTGGGGTTGCTGTAGGTGATCTGGAAGTCTCATTTTGAGACTTATTTAAATGTTTTCTCATTTCATCTGTGGTGGGGGCCTGTTAGCCCCTGCACAGATTACCTCCTCTAAGCTAGGAGAGGTGGGACAGCGGCCAGGAGCAGTGGTAGGGATGGTGGCCTAAAAGCCCTTTCCTGTGAGCTGGGAGCAGGGGGAGGAATGGTGGCTGGGAAACCCCTTCCTCTGGACCAGGAGCAGTGAGACTCAGTACCTTGGTCGCGTGGTCTGGTGTCCTCTGTGTCTTTGTAGTGTGGAACCAGGTGGCTGCCTGACTGCAGCGGGGTGATTTGGCCTCTTTCGTGTGACTCGGGACCTCCCTTAGGGCATGCACAGACCTTCCTGTGTGCAGCGGGCTGATTTGGCATGTTCCACTTGATTGGAGACCTTGGTAGGGCATGGGCAGACCTGTCTGTCTGCAGCGGGCTGATTCAGCATGTTCCACGCGACTGGGGACCTCAATAGGGCATTGGCAGACCTGCCTGTCTTCAGTGGGATGATTCAGAGTCTTCCGTGTGACTTGGGACCTGGGTCCACACACACTTTCATACAAGCCTAGTCCTGTATGTCATATCATCCCATTGTCCATGAACTTCCACAGCTTTGTATTTTCTATAATCTTCTGTTCTTTTATGTTGTATAGGAAACACCTATATTGGTACTTTCATTTGACAAATTTCCACCTCAATTCATTCGCAAGAGCTGGTTGTAACTCAAGTTGGTCAATTGCAGGCTCAGGCTCCTCTACACAGCCTTCAGAGTCTCTCTCCTGTACACAGTCAGATCTCAGTGTCCTTAGAGAGACATTGGCCCAGGATCTGTGTTACACTTTCATTATTGTGATTTCCAAACATTTTTATGGTGGACTTTATTTAATTTTTAAGAAAATCCTGAGGTTTAACTGCTAAAGATTTCTGTTTCTAATTTTGTAATTTATTTTAGGCTTTGTTTTAACAGTAGAAATTCAGCAAATTTTCAGAACTTAATGATTTTAATGAAATAATATATGTCCATTTCATGAATATCTATTTTCAGTGGCCTTTAAAAACACGTGTTGAGATTTGCACATCATTTCTAGCCAACCTATTATTTTCTTTATTGTCATAGCTCACAAATGAAGTAAGGGAGTCATTTATCCTGTTTTTCATATATGAAATATGAAATATATGCATTTTAGGGTTTGGGTGAGCATAAAAAATACAGAATGTCCAAGTAAACAATACAAATGTTTAATATGAATATGTTCCCAATGTTGTTCTTATAGAAAAGATGATTGCTTATTTATCAGAAATACACATTTAGCTAGCCATCCTGTTTTTTGTTGGTTCATCTATTTGTTTGTTTGTTAAATCTGGTAACTCTATTCACCATAACTAAGAAGGGTTCATGAGGGGAGATTTTTCTCTTTATAGAAATATAATACCAAAGTAATGAGAAGAGAATGATAATATAAGAATGCCACTGTTTCATGCATTTTAATGAATGCATGGTTCTAGACAGAGATCAGCAGTGACTTCTAACCTCACCAGGATAAGTTGATCCCTTTATACATCTCTGACTTCAGTACACAGATGATGACTTTATCAAACATTGGGAGCCTTGTACCTTCACCTTACTAAATGGACAAAAATTTATGAGGCTGTGGTGAATTCTCATGCTTATACAGTATGAGGAGTCCAGTAAAAGATGCTAGAATCAAGTTGGGCCCCCAACTCTCACATTTGTGGTAGGATAAATAACAAGAAAACAATCCACAAGAAGGAGACATACAAGTGATTTGACCATCTTGACCTTGTTGACAGAGGGCAAGAAAGAAAAACAAAAAATAACAACAATTCTTCCCTGAGTGTTAAAACCAAAATCTGGCTTCACATGAAATTTTGGCTTACTTTTAAACTATAAACATGGCCAAAACTATATGCAACCTCAAACATCTATCATAAATTCTCTTTGAAGTAAAATAAATCCAAGCTAAGTCTTGAGGTATTCCCACAAAGTTCCAAGAAAAATGAGGAGCTCACAGAAAACAAACAAGTCAATAAACTACAATGAGGCAAAGCTAGTGGTAGTGACAGCACGGAGTTCTTCAAATTGTCAGACACAAAATAAAATAACAATGTATAAAGTTTAAATAAATGAAAACATTGGAAAGGAACATGGGAATGTATAATAAAGCAAAAGGGATTTTACAATAATGAAATAGAACATCCATATATGACAATAAAAATAAAATTTAAAAAGGTGATAAATTATACACCAGATTTAGTACAGCTATATGCACAGTTAGTAAACTTGAAGATAATTTCAATGATACCATCTATAATGCAGTCAGAGATGTAGAGATTAAACATAAAAGAGATATTAAAATACAAGAATACTGTAAAAAGATATATAATATTTTTACTAAGAGTTACAGAAAGAGTTAATAAATAGAACAAGGAAAAAATAATATTAAAAATATTAATTTAATAATATTAAAAATATTAAAATATATTTAAAAAATATTAAAAAAACAGTCAAATGTTTTTCGAAAGTGTCAAAAGAAATAAAACTTCATAGCTCAGTGCGATGGTTCATGTCTGTAACCTCAGCACTCTAGGAAATGGAGGAAGGGTGAGCCTCAGCCCCGACAACTTAGTGACTTAGAGATACCGTGTCTCAAAATTAAAACAAAAAAGAAAGTTTGCCATGTAGCTCAGGGGGAAGGCCTGTGGGTTCAACCACCAGGAGCACATTAAACTTCAGATTTAAGTAGCTGGATGAAATCTGAGTAGAATAAATGAGAAATAATCTTGATCTAAATATATCATGATGGATCACAAAGTACAGCAAAGAGACTCAGCTATATGCTACATTCAGGTTTAGGTCTATGATATCCCTCAAAAGGCACATGTATTCAGAAGTGGGGCTTTTGGAATGTGATTGGATCACTGGAGCACTATACATACTAGTGGATTAATCAGCTGAATGTGCTGTTAGGAAACAGGACCTGGTGGGAAGAGGTGGATTGCCTAGAAGGGTGTGTCTTTGTTACTTTCATTGTTGATGAGACAAAATACCTGACACCCACAAGTTAAAGGAGGAAAAGTTTATTTTGGCTTATGGTTTGTAGAGGTTTCCATCCATGGTCAGCTGGTTCTAAGGCAGGGTGGCATGGCAGAGGGGCATCACAGAGGAGAAACAGTCCATGGCGGAGCAGGAAGGAGGCAGAGAGCCTGCCTACTATTTTTTCCTTTTATCCCACACAGGCTACAAACCTTTTGGGTAGTGTCACCCACACCCAGGGAGGGGCTTCTGTCTTCAGTAAATCTATTTAGCCACACTCAGAACTATGCTGATTCCAATCAGTGGACTAATTTAATACTCCCCAACTTCAATTCCCATATCACACAGCCTAGATCCAGCAAGCTCTGAAAAGTCCTATTTATGAGTGCATGAGGCTTTGGGGGAACATCTAGATACAAGACATCATAGGATGAATTCTTCCCCCACCCCCTGCTTCCTGGCCGCCATGCCCTTCCACCATGCTGCTCCTACCTTGGTGCCTGCTGATCATGGACTGACGCTAAGAGTCAAAGTAAACCTCTCCGCCTTTTAGTTGTGGGTATGGGGTATTTTTTTCTCAGGGATGAGAAAGCTGATTGATGAAATAAAATGTATTTTCAAGCATTTATTTATTTGTTTATTTATTTATTGGTTCTGGAAAACAAACTCAGGGCCTGTGTTTCCACAGTATACATTTTACCACTGAGGTGCAACACTAGCCTAAGAAATATTGATTAAATATAAAGTTAAATAAAAGTTGAAATTTAAAAAAGTGATAAGTAATGCATTAACAAACCAAAAGTTACTGGTGTGGTTAAATAAATATCAATTAAGTAAAGTATAAGGCAAGAAGGATTGCTGAAGACGTTTCAGAATGCTCAAAGGCTCAATGAAAGGAAGAATATGAAAACTAATAACACTTACTTAATCTCTTTGTTTCAAATTATGTAAAGAAAACATTGACAGAGAATTGAAGAGGGCAGCACCCTGCAGCTATTCTGCATGTAGGCTGAGAAAACGTCCTTGAGTTTAGAAAGGAGCAAAGTCTGAAAAGTGAAGAGACAGAGCTGGGATATTGTCAACGTGTAAAAAAGCTGTCCAAGACAGGTGGAGTGCAGACCAGGGGCAGGCAGAGTGTGTGTGGAGTAGGAAACAAAAAATACTTGACTCACAGAAGAAAATACCAACAGAGGCTCCACAGGCAGAAGGAAAGTGATACCATAAGAGACGTGGACATGCAGAAAAGAATGAAGAGCAAAAGAAAGTATAAACATGAAATAAAATCTTAAATATTACCTTCCTGGATGGAGATTTAGCTCAGTGGTTCCACTGCCTGCCTTGCAAGTGCAAGGACCAGAGTTTGATCCCTGGTACCAAAAATAAATAAATAAATAAATAAATAAAATATTACCTTCCTAATAACTTCAATTATAATGATATTAATTATATTAATAATAACATGATGTTGTATGAAAGGTAAAGTTCATACAAGCAAAATTATAGTACAGTACACACATTATAGTGGGATGAAAGGGGGTTAAATGTTTTAAGTTGCTTGCATTATAAAATGAGATTTATAATATTTTTACTATATATTTTATATTTATTATATAACATTAATTTATATTAGACTGTAAGTTACCAAGAGTATCTGTTTAAATCTCCTAGATTACTAAAATAGCAGTAAGATAATATAAAATTAGTAAAATAGAAGAGAAAAATTGTGTAATAATAAAAACCACCTAATCGACAGCAGAGAGGAAAGTGAGAGAAAATAGAAAATAGGAATATAGAACAGTTGATACAACTAACTGTAAGAATAGAACAGTAAATAAAAATCAAGTATATCAGTAATGCCCTTAAATGAAAAGACTATTTACCATATAAAGTTAAAATTTAGATGATTAAAAGACAATTTTATGTTGGCTGTAAAAGACACATTAAATTTAAGAATTCAGAAAATAAAAAAGATAGAAAAATACTTCCTACAAATTCCAATCAAGATGAAGTATTAGAATGCTAATACCAGATAGTATAAATGTTAAGATAAAAGCATTTTTAAAAATCAGTGTTATTTGTCAATAATAAAATAATCATTTTAACAGGAAGCTCTAAACATTTTAAATTTGTATGGTCTTAATCATATAGATTCAAAATATATTCATCATAAGTACAAATAAAAAGGTAAATACCATTCATAATCATACTGGAAGATTTTTAACATAGTGGTCTTAGTAACTGATAGGATGGAAGACAAAAGTCATCAGGCATAAAGAATATATGTATAAATGATTACTTAACATAATCTAATTTATACACACAAAAGGATTTCAGCCAATGACTTCAAAAGTACATTGCCTCTTCATGACAGAGCAAATGTTTGCTAATAAATAAGCAATGTTGATTCATTAAGCAACTCACAGTAACAAAGAATTGAACACCTTTGGGGAATTTTATCTTACACAGTGGAAATAAGCTAAAAACCAGAAATAAAACGAAAATACTAAACATTTTAAAATTTAAAAATACACTTCCAATAACTCATGGATCAAAATGGAAGTCACAATGGGTAGCAGAAAACATGTTGATGTGGATGATATCAGAAATCACAGGAAGCAGCTAGATCTCCAGAGAGAAGGAAAGACATATTCTGTATCAAAAATGTGTTTTTTAAATCCTGAAATCAATTATCCAAGCATCTTTTCAAGGATATAGATAAAAACATGGAAATTAAATTTAAAAAGCCAAGTAAATCAAAAGATAAAATAGAAAGCTAGTATACCATGTAAAGGGTCAATAAAGCCAAAGGATGGTGCTACAAAAAAGACAATCACAATCAATCACTTCATAAAAAGAATGATCAAGAAAAATAGGGCAATAAGGCACCATTAACCAATATTAGGGATAAAAAATGATATTAATATTATAGACATTACATTCATTTTAAAGTTCACTGGGGGAAAATAAACTATACTACAAAATATGATCTACATTCCAGTATATTTGAACGTTTTGACTAAATCAACTTCTAACATGAACATCTGCATAGTGTATAATTTATTGAAAAAAACTGAATTATTCAAATATTCCCATAAATAAAATTACAGACCAAAGGGCTTCACTGGAATCCTGGAATATTCTACCAAACATTTACTTGAGAAATGCCATCAGTATGATGCCAACTCTTCTAGAAAATAAGAAAAAGTTGGAAGATTTCCTATTTCATTTAATAAGACAAATTTATGTATCATACATTAAATCCTAAAGAGGACTTTAAAAGAAAAACATTATGGTTCAATCTCTGTTGCAAACCAGTGCATAAAAATTCTTCAAGGTATTAACACAATAAATTTAAAAAATACATAAAAGGAATATTAAGTAAAGACTAATTAGTTAATTCTAGGAATGCAAAGTCGCCTTAATATTTGGAATCAATATAATTTACCATATTAACACAAATCGGGGAAGGGAAAGAAAAAAAATGAGAAAAGAAGGAAAAATGGAAACAAAGCTTTTGTAAATAAGGAGAGGAAGAGGGGTTGAAAGGTAGGAAGGGGAATAGGAAAAAATAAGAATCAAGATAGATCATGTACAGGTATAAATTCTCTATGATGAATGTGATCATTATATATACCTGAAATGTACCAATAAACTTAATTAATTATTAAAAAACAAAGAGGGAAAATCATATGCCCATCTTAATAGATGTAGATAAAATGATTTTATAAAATTCAATATAAAATTTATAATAAAAACACTGGTGAAGTGATAGTAGAATGAAATGTCCTTAATTTCTTATTTTAGTATATGTGCTGCTGAAGCAAGCATGGAACTTCCTTACTTTCTTAGCTTACTCACAACAAAAATCATCTTTGTATGAAGTTGAAATGTTTATAAAGACTAAGACTAAGACAGAGATGGCGTGTTCCTCCTGGAAATATCTATTCATTGTTGGACAAGAAGACCTGTCAAGAATAAAGAAAATGAAACAATTATAAAGTTTGAAGAGAAAAAAATTAAAACTTATTTACAGATGATATGATTTGGATATAAAGAGAAGACTAAATATAAATGGAATTACTAAGGAAATTTTTAAAGGTAGCTAGATACAAATTTGAAGTGGATAAACCAATTTTGCAAATAAATATAAATAATTCTATCAAGAGACATGCACATTCTATAGAGAAAATGTAAAATGCAGTTAAGAGAAATTAAGGAAAATCAATTACATGGAAGAATATAAAACACTCATAAAGTTAAAAATGCAATATTGTAGAGATATTATTTCTCCCTTACCTGATCTAAAGCTTTAATGTGAATTTTATCAGAATGTCAGTAGGCTGTTTTTTTCATGCAGAAATTGGCCAGCATGCTCTAAAATGTTACATGAGGATGCAAAGTGCCAAGAACAGCAAAGAATAAGAACAAAATGAGCTTTCCTAGTCCACCAGCCATCCAAAACCATTTGGAGCTACAGTACTGAAAGACCATGTTATAACTGTAAGGACAGACAAATAGAACAAATAAACAGAATAGACCGGATTTTAGATAATAACAAAGAATCGTTAATTTTCTCAAGTGTAGGCATTTGCAGGATCCACAATTATTTCTGGCTCTTTCCTCGAGCACACTCAAGGTGAGACTACTTTCCTATCCTTTGAGTTTGGATGTGACCACGAGACTAGATTTGGCTGCTGAAGTGAAAACATAAGTGGTATACACACATTGCCAACATTAAGCTTCAAGAATCAAGGCCTGATCTCAATTCAGAATTGAATGGGAGAACAGTAAACCCTTGGAAATGAGACAGTGCTAGGGCAGAAATCTAAAATTGGAGACACTGGAATAATGATGGTGACTCTCACAACGGCTAAAGTTATTGTCCTTGACAACTTAAGGACAAATCAAACTAATGAAGTCACGTTAGCAGAAAAGCCTAGAAACAGTATTGTGTGGTGCATGCTGCTGGTTGCATCTGGCAAGTTACTATGAGAATGAGATGAGCTCAGAAAAGAAATGGCCAGCAAGAAAATGATGGAATAGACTTATTTCAAAAATGTGTAGGGTGGAAAGAAGTAAAAATATTCACCTCACGTTGTAAAAGATAAAATTAAAAGTGAAAAATGACCATTTAGAGTTCATCTTTTAACAGGAACAAGCCAGTGATTAAGGTGAACAGTAATAAAATCCAATTAAGATGTAGCATCCACTTAACCTTGCATCTAGGCAAAATGTTTCAGATTAATGATACTAAGTATGTTGCACTGACGTTAAAGTCTAGCAAAATTCATAATACTTGGCATTAAAAGCAAGACCCAGTGATGATAAAGAAATATAATAAGCCTAAAAGTATGTACAGAAAAAAGCTCTGAGTGTGAGTATTGGCACACGGAATTGACCCCAGTCAATAGGTTACAGAGTCTATTACATTTATAAGTGAATTATACTGTTAGGCTAGTGGACTAACATGAGTTATTTCATATTCAGAGCAACCCTCAAGTGCTTAAGTCTCTTGAGTGAAAAGCTGATGGAGAAAGATGTTTAGCCCCGTGGAGGGCTGAGTCTCCAATGCCTACTATAGATAGAATCATGGAAGACAGCGGAAAAGGAAAAAAAAATTACAAAATGTAAAACCAATGGCTAAAAAAAGCAAGAGACTAAAGAGCCCTTTTCCAGATGTCCCCACACAGATTCATCCTAACGTGTTGCAGAATTCCCTCTGCATCTTCCATCATTTCCTTTCTGAGCAGTATTGTTTATTGTGGTCCTCCTGTCCTTACTGTTTGCACCATGGGATATGTATTATGTATGGCAAATTCTTTGGAACCTGAGTATTTGGATCACATAAACATGAATTAGAAATCGGGCACTTACACTGTCTGTATCATTTTGCACAAGGGAATAAAATTCCCAGAACTCTGGTTTTCTCATTTGAGTTTAAAAACTGCCTTCTTTGCAGGAACAAATTAATATTGTACTTCAAACCATAGGCCTCGAATCTGCTATAAAATCAATGTTCAATGAGAAGGAGAGGACTGCTGTTTTAGTTCTTAAATGATGATATTGAAAGTTGTACTTCCTTCTAGAAATGAATTATCTATCTTGTTTTTCAACTCAGTAAAGTGATAGAGCCAGGCTCCTTGTTGATATTTTGGTCCAAAACCAATTCCTTTTTACCAGAGTGGATGAAACCATAATTAATATTCCTAGAAGTACTAGAATTTCACAATCTGCAGAAACAGTACTTCAGAGTTGTGTTTTCTTTTTCTACACCCTGGCATCTTTTCTCCTCCTTTGCCACACTTGTTTCTCATGCTGAGTAAGAGAAGAGTTGCAAACATTTCTTAGAATGTTATGCTATGCTGTTTTTATAAGTACAAGTAAATGTGCATGAAGTTGCCTGTGGCTTTAATCATTTCTTTAATGCCAATGTTGGTGCCTTTTTCTTTTTTCTCTCATGTTTCCCTGGGCTGCAGGCAGATAACCTAATTTAGCGTAACATGCTAGCCAAACGGGTTAAAGAACAGGAGAGTAGCAACCAGGCTGGCTGTGCTCTTCATTTTCTCTCTTGAAGAAAGTTATGAGTGTGTGTGCTTGTCTGTATAAAATCAGAAAGTATCTGGCCAAGAAAATGAAACATCTAATGAGAGTCCAGTTTCCAATGCTTGGAAGTCACTTCCACCTCTCTAGGGTTTTGAAGTGAGATGAAGAAAATGGAAATGTGTGAATTAGAATCTAGTGTTCCAGGAAGCTTTGGCTTTTGCATGATTTGCAGTAGAGTACTTCCTTTCATTTTGCTCTATTGTGAAGGAAAAGGTGTGAACATGAGGAGGCTGATGATATATCTTAAAATGTTAAGGACTGAGAAGAGCTAGCACAAGCCTTTGTCTCTGGCATTGGTAGTTTCTTCTGCCCCACATATTACATGCTGTTGCAAAGAACTGGTTTGCCTTCCAGCTATCAAAGTTATACAGGTGAATGGAGACCTATCTAATTAGTACACTCCATGCAGCAGCTAACTCAGAAAGAAAAAAATGGTTTTAAAATTATGCCTTTTAGGCCCTGGCATGGGTTTTCCATAATTGGATACAAATACAGAGCCCTGGAAGAGAATTACTATGAGACTTAGCATGGAATTATTTAATCATGGATTTAAAAAGGCAGAATCCTGTGGGTACCACCAAACCACAGTATTTTAAATCATAATTGTGGTTATAGAAGGACAAGCTACCACCTGTGTGTCTGTACCTGGTTACTGGGAGTGTAGATTTCACTGATTTAGTTGTTACTTTATCTGTTCTTCATTAGGATGTCATGGAGCACCTTCTTGTGTTAGACAATGGTTTGGGGTTGAATCTATGAAGACAGAGAGTAGCTCAGTGGTTGCCTAAATTTAGGGGAGCTGATAGCTAGTGGGTAGAGTGCTTTGTTCTGGATTAACAAATTGATCTAAATTTGATTGTGGTCATGGTTGTACAACTCCTTCAATAGGCTACAATCTACTGCATTGTACACTTCGAGTTTATTGTGTAGCATGAGAATTTTATTTCAATAGAGCTGTTATTTTAAAACAAAAAAATAAAAAAGAAATAAGGTCTTTGCAAATGCAGTGAAAATGTAAGGTATGACAGACAAGGTCATAAGGCAATATTGTGGTGAGGCCTTACTGCAAGGTGACAGGACACCACGTCTTGCTGACACCATGGTTTTAGACTTCCAGCCTCTAGAACTGAGAGCATAATTCTTGGTTTGTCAAGCCATTCAGCTTGTGGTACCGATGGTCCTTGAGGCATGGTGGGGTTACCCAGTGAACCTGTTGTAAGGTGAAGATACCATGAAGTCCAAAGTGCATTCAGTACACCTAACCTACTCAGTCTCACAGCCCAGCAGCACAGAACACTGGAACATGAGTAGATTCTCACGGCGACAATGTGGCTGACTGAGAGCTTGGACTTGCTGCCATTCAGAGTATTCCTAGTCTGGGAAAAGAGCAAAATCCAAGCTGCCCTTATGCAGTAGAGGTAATGTAATTCAGATCATCATAAGCAGAGAACCATCTGTTGTTTGCTACAGCGGCCCTAGGAAGCTCATAGAGGCAGTATGGTCAGTGCTAGGGCTACTGAGACAAATGCACTTCCTGTCCTGCTCTTCCAGATCTCTCAGGGAAGTGGTCAGGGGCAAAAAATTCATTATCTGAAATGACACTGCCTTTGCCTTGTGTAGAGTTGCCGGCAACTTGGAGTTGGAGGCCCCAAAAGGGGCACATAAAAGCTTTTGAGGGAAGGTGCTTTTTGAGATGCATTCATAAAGATGGTTAGGGTCTTGGCCGGGGATTTAGCTCAGTGGTTTTGCCGCCTGCTGCGCAAACACAAGGACCCGAGTTCGAACCCTGGTACCAAAGATGGTTAGGGTCTTGCCTGGCATTTTGCTGGGTACAACGTGGATGCTCCCAGGGTGAAAATTCTATGCGGGAGAGAAGTGGTGGTTAGGATCAAGTAATTAGGAGTAGTTCCTCTTTGCCAGGAGATAGACTTGAGCAACAATTAAAAATGAAGATTTTTTTATCTTTGATGGTGAAATCAATGAAGATGATGGTAATGATGATGAAGATGATGATATACATTATTTTATTTAATTCTCTCAGCAAATTTACATAGTAACTGTTACCATCGGCCTCACGTGAATGAGGAAACTAGCTCTCTAAGAGTATAAATGCCTCAGTAAAGTCTTCACAATATCTAAACAGCAGCATTTCATGATAACCCATTCATACTCTATAGTGTGCACCTTTTCAAAATTATAAGCTTGACCAAAAGCAAAATCACAGTGCTCTGCGTTTGGTTTATGTTCTTCTTGAGTTGATGGTAGATTTCACTTTGCACATGAATCACCTCAGCCTTTGAAATGAAATTCTGCTGCATGGGGGCCCTATCCACAGTCACCTCCAGGCCTGTGTTCATTCATTTATATTTACCCATTCGAAACAATGTCAGGCGCTATGCTAGGTGCTGTATGCCAGATGACACAATGTATCCTGTTTCCTTTACCACATCAGGCATTTGGCTGATTTCTGTTTTCTCCTGTGGGGGTGGACCCTGGCTTTGAATTCTACTTGTTATAAAGCATTGGATGTCAACCAGATGTGTTTTTTCCCTCCCTAGAATTTATCAGATGTCTGTGGGAAATAAAGGACACTTATTCTTCTGCACAGATGTTGCAAATTTCTTCTTTTATTTTCTAATTTGCTTAAATTATGAAAGGGGATTAGCAGTTTATATACATGTTAGTGATTCAGATAACTTCCTGGGATATCTAGCCATACACAAGCTTGTGAAATGTTAAAACAGCAGCAACAATCAGCATAGGTTTCACAAAGTTAGCAGGTAATTGACAAGTTGTCCCAGCCTAGTAGAGCCTAAGGGGACATGATGGATAAAATGGGGTGTGGACTCTGGGTAGGTCCCAGAAAAGGACATTAAATAAAGTCAGGAAATCTGCGTAAAGTATGGACTTCAGTTAACAGGAATGCATTGATGTTGGTTTATTCATTGTGACAAACATACTACCTTCACATAAGACATTAATAAACTGGGTAGGGCCCATATTGGAACTCTCTGTAGCATCCCTGAATTTTTTCTATGAATATAAAACTAATTATATCTAATTGACCTAACAGCTGTTTACATTTCTATCTGGGTCATCTCCCTCTGATCCTCAGTTTGAATTCTTCTTGACTTTGTCAGACATTTTTCTATGATTTAGAAGGAGCCACATTACATGGCTTGGGGCAGCTTGGGTTGGAAGCAGCTGAATTCTTGTGGTGTGGCTTCTCTGTCAAATGTGAGAAATTGATTGATAGGAACAAATGAGGAAGAGCCCTGCCCCACACTCTTCCAGGGAAAGGTAAAATATGTTAGACTCCTGCCAAGAAGCCTTGAGGAAAATTCCTCCCTGAACTGAAATTTATTGACCAATGTAATTCAATCTATGTCAGAGATAATCTTAAAAGCAATATCACATGGTACATACATCCAAAATCCTCTGAAAGCATTTTCAGAATGAATTTCTTAGAGTAGAAAATTTTTCCTATTGCTCTGGAAACTGAAATTTGTTTATAATTTTCCATGTTAAAATGGAACATACTCATCTTAGAAAATGTAAAATAAATGAATTTAGAAAAGAATCAGTGCTTTTGCTAACTCAAAGATAAATACTCCTAATGCTGTATATTTGTTCCAGCTTAAACAAATCTTGCTTTATAAAAATCTTGGTTCATTCTTGAAAAATATAAATTCTGGAAATATTTCCTAAAATGTTATCTTATTTCATCTCCAGATACACTGTATTTCTTCAAATATGTTTCTTACCATACTTGAAAAAGTATTTCCATTCTTAAAAAAACCACCTTTTCCAGTATGGTAAGAAACATATTTGAAGAAATACAGTGTATCTGGAGATGCCTCACAGGTGAGAAGTGGAGCTTGCCCTGGTGGATCTTCTCTGTCATCCCTTCCACACCTGTCCCTGCACACCTGGCCCTCCTCCAGCACTTGCTCACAGGATGAGTAAGCTCTTCTACCTCTCCACTGAAGTTTAATGAGAGCAACCATTTGTGATTTGTGTTCAGTTAGGTTTTACAACAAAGAGAGCTTGACAAGCAATCAGACGACCAGACGATGGAGGAACAAGGCTGAAACACTGAAAAGAAGAGCGATTTCCATCCCTGTATTTGAATCCTGTGTCAAGTTGATAAGTATCTTTGCATTGTTGTATAAATTATATCTTTGCTGTAACTCAAGTTTTGATCTCTTATAGAACTACTGTGTGTGTGAAATGAGGTAAGACGCAAGGTGCCTGGCATAATCCTGACACATACTTTCTGGGAAATAAATACCGGTTTATATTTTTTCCCTTTTCTTACCTGCATTTTCCTTTGTTTTGATCCAAACTCCACCCTCCTCAGCCTTTCTAGCATCTTCTTTTGTGGAAGACATCAAAATAAGGAGGGAAATTCTATTCTAAATATCACTTGGAGGCACTTTCTTGAAGTTGGCTTTTTTTTTTTTTTTGATTGCTGATCTTTGATTGTTATATTTTTGGTCTCCTTAAACATTTAAAATAAGTGGTTTAATTTTTTTTGTTATATAAATTTAAAATAACTCCCCAAGTGTTCTGCTGTTTTGTGTTATAAGCTGGGCAGTTTAGTGGGGGAGATCAATCTCCTTTGCCATTTGACCTTGCATAGATAAAGCTTATCGGCTGATTTATTGACTTTTTAAAATAAGCTGCTTAGGTTGATGCAGTGTTATGTTTCTTTGTTTTCACTTTTTTCCTGGAATTACCAGGAAAGAAAAGAAAATAGACATCAACGAATGAAGAAATTCATGAATGAAGGGGTAAATGACCTTCTCTAAAAACCAAGAGCAACACCCCTGAACTGAAAAAGAGTTGTCAGAAGCTGTTATTTATAGCTGGTTAGTTCCTACCTAAAGCTTCAGAGCCCTTGTGGTCATGTTGTCAACCCTGGACCTGGTTTGGGCACCTAAAGATGCCACAGCCTGTGCTCTTGGACCTCTCTAGATCTGCTTGGAGTAGGACCTACATCACATTAAAGACCAGTTTGTGTCCAGGATTACATCATACCAAGAGAGGCCTGGGGCCTAAGGGCAAGAAGCCATGAAACTTTCTTCCTTTTCAGCTATGGGCTTGGCCACCTTGTGGTGTTTGCATTTTTAATAGGTGATGAGAGAATTTGCAATAGTCTGTGGACATCTTGACCCAGATAGTGGATGATCTGAGGAGACCCTGGCCTTGTATGAATAGTTGCTGTTCATGCCCCTGGACCTATTCATCACTGGTGAAGTCTGAGCTCATGTCTGCTTCCTAACACACAAAGAGTCTATAAATTCAGCCATGGTCAAACTGTTCTTCTAAATCATTAAATTATATAGTGGAATTTTATCATACAAGTCTTGGCCTTTGAAATTCATCATTTTTTAAAAAAGATCATGGCTATATGTTGCTGTACAATTACTCCCAAGTAAATATTTTACTCAGAGGCAAATGGAACATTTTCTGTGACAGAAAGCAGTGACAAACAGAATGAATATTCTGTTGTTTGACACAGGACAATGGTCTGATACTTTATTATGAGAATAAGGTTAAAGGGTTTATATTAATCAAGGGTTAGCAAATAGGTTATAGACACTTAAGGCTGTATTGGTGGGTGGCTGTTAAAATAATTAGCTGGGGAACCATAAAAGGCATCTTACTTTACCTGATTCCTGATTCCAAGCACCAAAGGTGATACTAAAGCTTTTGCACTGCAAAAGGAAAGTCAAATTTCTGAGTCATAAAGGTACATATAAATACAAACTGGAATCTTTTCTTGTTGCAGTTTTACCCCATCAGTGTACTCTCTAATTGTCTTTTAAATGTAATGCAAGGTCTTAGGTCAGAAAAATCCTGAATTTCAGAAGGAATTACAGTGGTCACATAGATTGGCTTTGCAGGTCTGACAAGATGAAACTGAAACTGCCTGAAGGCCTCGGGAACTCCAGGTGTGGGGATCTCACTCATCCTCTGGTATGTTCCATCACTAAGGAGAAGTTTCTAGCTAAAGAGTGAATCTCGTCCTGCAGCACGAACCCATCTTATGTATTTCAACCGCCCATTTGGGGATGGAGCATGACTTACAGAGAATTGATCAAGTGAGCTATGATGCACTGATTATGCTCTCTGGAACTACTCACCGGTTGGCCTGGATCAAGGAAGAAAACCATTCCCTTCTGGTTGGGAAGAAATAAAGGGTTCAAATCACTTTGCATGGCATTTGAGTTTTTCAGAATGTATTCTTATCTTGGGTTTTGGCTACATAATTTGTTGTTTCATTCTCCGAAGTTATCAAGTACTTTTAAAAAAATAAAATCTGAATTATTACTTTGTTACATGTCATGGTTTTTATGCTCTTCCTTTGCTAGAGAATTTTCCTTCATTTGCCAAATTTCAGATTACAAGTGTCCTTGTCTGAGTGGCCTCCTCAAATGTCTTCAGCCTCTATGCTGGCCTAGTAGGAGAAATGGCTCCTTCATCTTCTTACTCAGAACAATCTACTCTCTTTCCTCCACTCTCAAGAACTTTGTTTCAAAGATTAAACTCCTTGAGTGCAGAGTCTTCTTTCCAACTACGTCATAAAGGCCAAGTAAAACATGGAACTCATAATGAGCAGCCAACAATTTGTCACATTGGTTAGTGCGGACATTGCTGCACCTAGGTTGTGATACCTGGCTTATCTACTTCTAATTTTGTGAACAATGAATGCACCCATCATTTTCTGTTCATTTTCTTACTTTTGTAATATCTATTATCTTATTGCTGAATTAAAATGGGAATTCATTTGGGAGGCACTGTGTAGGCATACTTTTTAAAGAAACTTTTTGAGAAAAATGTTGTCCCAGGATTAGGAAGCTTTTGAGTAATGGAGAGATACTTGATGAATAGAGCCTGTCATCATAATGGTGCTTTGCAGGAACTGGCATTCACTGAGTGCTCCTCTTGTTTCTGTCCAGGGCTTTCCCTCTTTCCTCCTTCCTTCCCTCTTCCTAAACAGAGAATCCACTTCTGTCTCTCTAGGCCAGATGGACACTCTGGGCTTCATATCTGTATTTTCAGCAACCAAATATTTCTTTCTATATATTCTACCAATATGTCAAATTCAACACATTCAAAATCAAATTCACTATTACACTGTGAAATCTGCATTGTATACCTCAGTAAGCTGAGCCACTATACCTCTGTGCTTTCTCACACGTCCCATATCCAATCATCCATAAGGTCCTCATATCTATAGCAACTGAACATCTCCAGCAAGGGTTCACTCCTCTCTAGCCTCACTGACATTGTCCTTGCTCTTGGTACAAGTCATAGTTATTATTTTTCCCTTAATTTTATAGCCACAGCCTCTCCAGTTGGTTTTGCTACAGCTCAGTCTATGATTCTTCATAGTTAAACAAAAATTATCCATTTAAAAATTATACTGATACATCATCCTTTGAATTGAAAAAATTGAGTGGCTCTTTATTATTTTAGAGATAGCCTTTATAAAATTCCTTGGCATGGTTTCAAGTGCTCACATGATTTGGTCTTTACCTGCCTCTCTACTGCATCTCCTACCACTCAATTCCAGATACTGGACTATTTTCAGGGGCAAGATGTGCAATTTTCTCCATGGGCTCTTGCATGGGTGGGAACACACTTCCATAATGGTCTTGCATCTCTTGTGTAACTGCTAATAACTTCTGATCTTAAGTTTTCACATTCAGCACTTTCTGTATGGGCCCTTCCTAACTTCCAGTGCTAGGTTATGGACCCCTGCTAACATGGTCTTCAAATACTCTGATTTCCTATCACAGTACTCATCAAATATTACTTTCAATATTTATTTAATTTTCTGTCATCTCTCCTAGGCATTAAGATCCACTAGAGTGCCATGCAATGTGTGGAGATGTATGTCTGTAGTCCTACTACTTGTGAAGCCTAGACAGGAGGATCATGGGTTTAAGGCCAGCCTGAGCAGCGTAGTTAGTTGAGGCCAGCCCGAGCTACAAGAGACACTGTAGTAAGAAAGAAAACAAGAAAGAAAGAGATTGAAAGAAAGAGACAGAAGGGAAAGGCAGGCAGGCAGGAAGGAAGGAAGAAAGAAAGGAAGAAAGGAAGGAAGGGAGAAAGAAAGAAAAAGAAAGAAAGAAGGGGAAGAGAAGGGAACAGAGAGAAAGGAAGGGATAGAAAGGAAGGGAAAGAAGGGAAAAGGAAGAAAGGAAGGTACAGGGAAGAAAATCTATGAGAGGAAAAATTGTACCATTTTTTAATATTGCTTGGATTAGTTTCTTATTGCTCTGGAGCATATTAGCATAAAGGTGTGGTTTAAGCAACAGAAATTTATTCTTTCATAATTCTAAAGGCTGAAGTCCAAAACTTGTATCACATCCACTGGGTAAAAATCAAGGTATTTGTAGGGCTGCATTTCAACCAGATGATGCAGGGGAGAATCCTTGTCTCACCTCTTCCAGCTCCCAGTGTCTTCTAGCATTTCTTGGCTCATGGTTGCCTTGTCAGATCTCTCTCTGCTCTGTCTCACATCACCTTCTTCTCTCTTGTGTCAGATCTCCCTCAGCCTCCTTCTAGTATGGACAATGTAATTGCATTTAGGTCCAACCCAGGTAGGCCAGGACAATCTTGGCATCTCAGTGTCTTAATCACATCTGCAAAAACTTTTTCCAATTAGTGACAGGTTCCAGGGGTTATGATCTGGAGGTATTGATTATTCAGCCTACCCCATTGCTGAAATCCCAGCTCCTGTCCCAGGGTCTGACTTAGATGAGCTTCTCCTCTGTGACTTTATGAGTAAATTAATTTTGAAAGTTTAAATATATATAAAACATTAAATATTGGCTTGTTTGGATGTAGTGCAAACTTCGTTGTAGATAAATTTCTGCAGGACTCATATATCTCATCTCTCCCCTGTCATGAGGGACAGGTTTCAAATCTCTTAACTCCATAGGTGAGAAGTTAGGTCATGCTGACTGCAAAACTCAGCTGACCTTCTTAGGGATCAAGCTGTCTCAGAGCTGTCAGAAGTGGAGTGGGGCTCAAGAGCAAATCACATGTTAGTGTGAAAGGAAGTTTCGCTGCATTGGCTGGAAGGCAAGAAAAAGGTGTGACCCCACCCCTGCACCCAGGACATAGTAAAATAAAGTCTATTGGTGTAAAAGGAGATTCACAGGGCAAGAGTTGTTACCACTTGTATGAAATAATAACACTAGTGTACACGACCTTTAACTTTTATTTCAACAACAAAGGAAAAGATTCCATCCAACATATGCTTCTATTCAATAGTATTTTTATTGCAGGAAATACAAAGCTTTTTATGAGTCTGTACCCCTTGGATTTTATGTTAAGAATTGTGCTTCATTTTGTTCCTTCTTGTCTTGGAGATGCTATGCTTACAAGGTGGCACTTTCAACATACTGATCCCAGACCTAATGCCATGCTAGAAATCCTCTGGTTGAGGTTCCTTCAACTGGACTGAATTTTTTATATCAAGTTCTCATGTTTAATTTTATTAGCACAATAAACTCTGAGGAAGATATTCTCTTTCATTTCCATTTTGAAGAGAATCCATTTCGGTTTGTATCGGATAGCCATATAAACAGTAAGTTAAGGCTTTAGTATTTTGAAAGTTAGACATCTGGCTTTATCTCAGATTCCTTAGGCTTACGGGCAGAAAGAAGAATTGTGTTTACTGAGTGTTCATTCCATATCCCACGCCATGCTGAGGACACAATAATCATTGTGATAGTCAACCTAGATTTAGTAATTCTATCATCTGAGGCTGCTGCAGAAACAGATTTAAGGGATTTTCCGTAGGAGATTATAGGGGGAGGAGGCATTGAGGTGAGATTCCAACCGAGGGCTCCATCTTTCAAAGACTCAACTATCTCCTTCTACCCGTGCTGGCCTCAGTTTAGAAGCTGTCATTTAAAAAATAATCCAGAGACAAAAAGTCAGATATTGCATGATTTTACTCTGCGAGGTACCCAGAGTAGTCACATTCACACAGACAGAAGGCAGAAGTCATTGTCCAGGGCTATAGAGGGAGAGTAGGAAAATATTGTTTAATACAAATAGATTTTCAGTTGAGGAAGTTTACAAAGCTTCAGAGATGGATGGTGGTGATGGGTGAACAGCTTTGTGAAGCCCTCAATGTTACTGCACTGTGCACTTAGAGGTGGTTGAAATGGCAAATTTTATAACATATATATTTTACCACAGTATAAAACATGATTTTTCTATATAGGTTCACTAGTAAACCGAGAAATTGTTTATAAAGTCCAAGGACACAAACTATAACATTTGAGATTCTGAAAAGATTAAAGAGCATTTTGCCTTAGAGTGGGAACCAAATAAGCACATTTATTTTTCCTATCTCAGATTTTGTTGTTGTATTATTTTTATTGTAAAAGCTTTCCAGAGGCAACTTTTTCCCTCTGAAAGGCTGGTCAAGAATCTTTCTTTTTAAAGAAAATAAATATTATCTTCCAGTGAATGAAACTAAGGGTGTCATAAAGAGCAATACTTCGAGAAAAATAAATGTGCAGAATATGGCACATGGCACATGTTCTTAAACTTCATTTCACTTAAATGACCTCATGAAACCTTGAAGGGAAATGCCAGAAGGAAGACCTTCTCATGGGGTAAGTATTGCCAAACTAGAAGAAATAGCGGACTAAAACATAATGCAGATGAAGAGTGAGAAGAAGGGGTGAATGCAAATAAGGATGTAAATACAATGAGGTGTCTACACTCAGATCTTTAACTTTCAACCCAAACAGTTACAAGTGGTGATTGCATAAAAGAATATAATCCCATAATTTCCATTTTCTAACTTTCCCTTGGCTTCCTTTCCATAGAGGATCATTTAGTTACAGTTCACTTAAGTTACTTGGTCCATGATAGAGCAGTCTTTTGAATCAAAGAGGCACAAGCTCACTTTTGCTGTGTTCAACTGAATAACGGGGTGAACTTGAAGGAGAAAATTGGCAGTCTACATTATAGACCTGGGTAGTACCCACTCCACATACTACCATGAGCTCCTGATGCCAAATCACTGTACGGGGTCATTTTAAATCATCCATACCTATTGTCTGTGAAGTCAACATTAAAGAAGGAGCACTAAGTAGCTATTGCTTTGAAAATAAATTAGTTATAGGTTTATTTTTGCATTATTTAGAAGGTCCCACCTGTAACTGTATGGGAGAAGGAAGACAATCACTTGAATGACAGTTTAAAAGCAAATACGGTGAAAATAACAGAGGAAGACTCTCCCAGGGAGAATGGGAACAAGTTTGTGGGGCTATGTGTTGTAGTTGCAGGTGAATAATGTGTGGATATTTGTGAGCTAGTAGCATTATTAGTGTGTGGGGGAGAGTTTACACAACATGTGTGTGGAGGGGTGAGGAACAGAGGCCCTCTGAGGAGTTTGATTCCTAAGTGCTTGGAGACAAAGATATAGGGACTGGGATGAAGGAGGGATGGGGAGTCAAGAGGCCCTGGAGATGCTGTTTTCAGATATTCTTGGACAGAGGTTCAGCCTTTTGGAGGGAGGCATGACAAACGGGAGACTGGGGTGAAGAACTTTTCCCTAGGGACCCCATGTGACTCAGACCTACTCCAGGAGAGAAAAACACAACATGGAGTTGGTGAGGAGGTATTTTCTCTTCTTGGAACATATTTTGTCTCTGCTATGGTGAGAAGGAAAGAGACAGAATCACCGTTTGGGTTGGTGACTTTGGGAGACCCAAAGGGGATGGCACTGTAAGGATGGGAGTCGTTTTCTCAAGAATAAATCTAATTCTTAGGAAGCAGCATCAGTAAGGGGCCTGGAGCAGAGCACAGTAGAATGATTTATGAGTAATGTGAAACAATCTGAAGGCTTCCCAGAAGTGACAAGAAGGACTGGGATTGGAGGTCCTGCCACCCATAGGCAGGAGTCACACTCAGGAAAGTGTGAACAATTCCACTCAAACATTCTGCTCACTGGGAATGGCCATGAAAATGGTGGCTTCTTTTCTATCTTTTTACCCAGTCTTTGTATGCCACCTGTCATGCCATATTTCCAGTCATGATCTTATACAATTTCAGGGAAATATGTACAGGGAGTCTAAATAAGTACCTAACATATATCTAGACATAAAAAATAACTTGCTTTACTCCCCAAAACCCTATGCTGCTCTCTCAAGCATGTCTCCTCTGACCTTCACTGTGCACCCTGAGACAGGTGAGGAAAAAGTTAATTTCTGACATACAGGTGAAGGAAAAGGTCAAGGATATCAACATTTACTAAGTACTGAATGTCTTCTGGCCACTTTATCAGAGATTTTATTGGTTTTTGCCCATTCAAGTCTCGTAATCATCTTGAGAGAGAGGGTGTTATTGAATCCCATGACCAAAAGAGAAAAGTGAGGCTCAGAATACCTTATTTGAAATGCACTGACCAGTGAAGCGATGTCTCTGGAGCCAACTCAAATCTCTTTCTTCCATGCAGAGATGGGGGTCCTGGAGGGTGAAGGAAGTTTGAAGGGGGACTTTTAACTCTTCAGGAGGTCAAGGGAGGCAAGAGGAAAAACGAAACAGAGCAAGAGCTGTGCTCAAAGACGGCTTGAGATGAAGGCAGTATGTTATCTCTACCCAGTACCATTGCTGATCTTCACACCTGCTCCTCTGTGTGCTAGTCAGACTTCTGTCATTGGGAGGAAATATCTGAGAAAAATCAATTTAAAAAGCAGAAAAGATAATTTGGCTCACTCAGAGGTTTCAGTCCTTGGTTGCTTGGTCCAGTTGATTTCAGCCTGGGCCAAAGCAGTGCAATATGGCAGAGGTACATGGTGGAAGAAATGGGTCACAACACGGTGCCAAGAAATACAGAAAGACAAGAGACAGCAGGGGCCTCAATATCCACTTTGAGGACATGTCACCAAAGACTTAACTTTCTCCAAATGGGCCCCAGCTCGAGAGAACACCACAGGCTCGTAGTCAAGCCCATAGCACATAGGCCATTGAAGGACATCGAAGATCAAACCAAGCAACTCACAGGGTATCACTACGTCCATCCTCATCTTCTGCCTCATGGTTTGATTCTCTCTTCCGAGTTCTTCAAGGACACTGGGACACCTGGTTGCTATTAGTGTTACACTGGGAGGAGGTCTTTCCAGGCCCAGCTCCCATCTGACTAATAAGTAAGCTCCGAACTGTTCCCTAGCCCTGTTATTTCAAGTTTTGTGTTCTCCCTCCTCCAATTCCCCTTCTTGCTGGTGTTAAATATTCTTGTCAAAAGCAACTATTTACAGGCCATTAACAACAGAAGGGATGATCATGCTCTCTGCAGAGCTGATGAATAATGCATGCTGCCAGTCAGTAGCTTTACCACCTAGTCCTGGGCTCTTCTGAGGAAAAGTGTCATTGAAGAATAAGGTGTTCATTTCTGGAATCTGAATAATTTGAAGAAGTAATTGTGATTTCCTGTGTGCAGGGAAAACTTTAGCTTAATGAACTTTGCACTCCTTTAGTCAAAAGCAGAGGAAAGAGAAGCTTGCGCACTTCTGTTCTTTCCTGCAGACCTTTTTCCTCCTTCCTCCCCCACTCCTGTTTTCCCATTACCGAGCTCCTCATAGTAACATAGCACTTGGGTCTGTTAAACCAGAAGGTCCAACAGCAGTGGCACACCTTGCTTTTCTAATTAATCCATGCCGAGAGGAAACTTTGCGTTACCATGTAAGTCCTAGTCACGTTTTCTCCCCATTTCCTTGAAAAATAAGGCGTATGTAAAGTGAGTGCTTTGGCAGGACTAAATATTTGTCCATCATGAGTTCCACAGGTGGCTCTCTGCTGTACATCTCCTACCAGTGTTTACATTCTCAATCTTTGTTTGGATGCCCATTTGGAAACTCTGTTTTTTAGAGACTCAAGGGAAAGAGTTCACTCTGAATGTGAAAGGTGTAAAGATGTACAAACTTTATTCAGAAACAAGTCTCATCATGAGGAAAAACTAGTTTTGAGACTACCATGGTACAGGTCATTTCAATCATTCTACAGCAAGGATTAGATCCCTAATTCTTGACTATCTCTCGAAGCCCTCTTCTCCCTGGGCTTCTAGAACTCACTTTGGCTGAATCCCTGCCTGGTTCTCTGACTATTCTACTCAGTCTCTCAGTCTTCTTTAACGTCTCACCTATGTGTGCAGGTCTGCACTGCCAGACCTACTTGTAACTCTGGATATGGTTGAGAGTTGTGTCCAAGCAGGTCTCCAGCTCCATGTTAGCCTCTAACATAAAGATTCCATAGAATTCTTCTTTAGAGATGGAAGAAATACCTACTGGTTTTGCATCTCTTGCTTGGTTTTTGTGAAATAAAAAAAGGGGTCATCTCACATAAAAATGACCTGGGGTTAGAAAGCTCTTTGAGGCTGTTCTGAACATTACTGTGATCGGATGCATTCTGGAAAAGAGAGTAGGCAACATAGGACCACGTCAATACAGAGATTTATTGCTGTGTCTCTAAGTAACTCCCCATTGCCACCTTCAAGAAGAGTGCCATGCTTTGTCTAGATGTTTCCCCAAATCCCCATGTGGTCATAGGTGGGGCTTTTCAGAGGTGGCTGGATCTGGAGGGTGTGATATTTGGATCAGGGGTGTGTGATCACTAAATTAGTCCGATGAGTGGTTTGGCATAGTTCTGGGTAGGATTAAGGGTGCCCCACCCTGGGTGTGAGTGCTACCTGCCCTGAGGGTAAGGATGCAATATAAGAATCAGAAAGAGGGTAGTTGCTTGTTGCTGCTTTGGCTGTCTTCTCTCTGCCATGAACTATTTCTCCTCTGTTTCCACTGTCATGCCTCCCTTCCTTGGAGACAGCCGATGATGGACTGAAACCTCTGCACAGTGTGAGCCAAAATAAACCTTTCCTCCTTTAACTTTGAGTGTTGGGTACTTTGTCTCAGTAAAGAGAAAAGTAACTGAGACAAAGAGTGAAAGAGTCTCACCCCAAGATCTGCTCCTTTTCTAATTCTCTCCTGAAGCAACGATCTTTTCCTATTGTACCGTCTGATACCAGAGGATGAAGGGTACAAACTATCTGTCTGGATGTGAAAGTGTTAGCACATTATTATAAATTGTCTCTTATGAGCTCAATGCTATCCTGCCATATGGGAACCATGAACATTCAAAATCATGGTCTCAGCAAACATATTTTTTTAAAAAAATTAATTATATTGCTACACTTAAGGTATACAATATAATGACATTCATCATTGGAAATTTGAACCTTCATATAATCCATCCTGGTTCTTATTTTTTCTCCATTGCCCTGCCCTCCCTTCAACCTCTCCACCCCTCCATATCTACAAAGACTTTGTTTCCTTTTTTTAAATTTTCTCATATAAATTCCATTCCCTTCTTTTCTTTCCCCTACACTCCCATTTCCCCTTCTCCTTTGCACCTTTTCTTCCTATTTCACATTATCTATTATACCTTTTAGTCCTTATTTATACTTTCAGTTTCTAACACTAGAGAAACTATTGGGTATTTACACATGTGTGTCCTATTTATTTCACTTAAGAGTATCATCTCAAAGTGCATCCATTTAGCTATAAATGTCTCTAGTTTCTCATTCTTTATGGCTGATTAGTACTCCATTTTATAAAAAAAACACCACATTTTCTTCATCCAGGCTCCAGTTGATGGGCAATTGGGCTGCTTCCAAGTTTTAGCTGTCACGAATTGTGCTGCTATGAACATGGGTGCACATATATCACTGTGGCGTGATTCTTTTAATTCTTTGGGGAAATACCCAGCAGGGGAATAGCTGGGTCAAATGGGACTTCCAGTCCTAGTTCTTTGAGGTATCTCCATACTGATTTCCACAGTGGTTGCACCAGTCTACACTCCCATCAGCAGTGGAGTAGGGTTGCTCTTTCCCAACAGCCCCACCAGCATATGCTATTGGTTGATTTCATGATGGCAGCCATTTTTTCTGGGGTGAGGTGGAATCTTAGTGTTGTTTTCATTGGCATCTCTTGAATGACCAGTGATGTTGAACATTTTTTCATATGTTTATTTGCTATTTTCTACTTCTTTGTCTGAGAAATCTCTGTTCATTTCAGATGCCTATTTTTGGATTGGGTCTTTAAATTTGGGAATTTTTTTAAAGTTCTTTATAGATTCTAGATAGTAGACCTTTGTCAGAGGGACAGCTGTTAAAATTTTTTTTCCCCACATTGTGGGTTCTCTTCACACTGTTGGTGGTTTCTCTTTCTGTGCAGAAACTTTTTAATAAGAAGAGATCCCACTTGCTGATTGTTTGTGCTAGTTCATGGGGAACTGAGGTTTTGTTCATAAAATCTTTTCCTACACCAATGTCTTCAAGAGTTCTTCCTAACCTCTCTTTCTGCTGGTTTAGTGTTTCTATTTTAATATTTAGATCATTAATCCATTTTGATTTTAGTTTAGTGCATGGTGAGAGATATAGGTCTAGTTTTATCTTTGGCAAGTTGAAACACAACTTTTCCAGCACAATTTATTAAAGAAGGTATCTTTCCTCCAGTGAGGGTTTTTGGCTCCTTTGTCAAAGATGAGGTGGCTGAGTGTGTCTGGTGTTGTTTCTGCATCTTCTAATCTGTTACACTGGTCCTCAGATGTGGTTGATTTCCAGTACCATGCTGTTTTTATCACAGTAGCTTTCCAGTATAGTTTCAAGTAGGGGGCTGTGATTCTCCCTACCTTGTCTTTATTGTCTGGTATTGCTTTTGCTATTCTAGGTCTATTCTTATTCCAAATGAATTTTTGGATTGTATTCAGGTCTGTGAAGTATGATGCTGGAATTTCAATTGGGATTGCATTGAATTTATATAGCAGTTTTGGAACTATAGCCATTTTCACTATGTTGATTCTTCCTACCCAGGAGCAAGGGATATCTTTCTATTTTCTGATATCCTCTTCATTCTCCTTTTTTCAGAGTGCTATAGTTTTCAGAGAAGAGGTCTTTGATTTCTTTTGTTAGGTTGAGTCCTAGGTATTTCAAATTTTTGGATGCTATTGTGAAAGGAATTGATTGCCCCATTTCTCTCTCAGTGAGTCTGTCGTTCCTGCAGAGGAAAGCAATTGATTTTTGTGTGTTGACCTTGTATCCAGCTACTTTACAGAATTTGGTTATTAAGTCTAGAAGACTTTTGGTGGAGTTCTTGGGGTCTTCTATATAGAGTATCATGTCATCTGCAAGTAATGGCAATTTGACTTCTTCATTTCCTATCTTTATTCCTTTTATTACCTTCTCTTGTCTACTTTCAGTGGCTAATGTTTCTAAAATTATATTGAACAGGAGCAGTGATAGTGGACATCCTTGTCTTGTTCCTGATTTTAGTGTGAAGGATTTCAGTTTTTGGCCATTTAGTATGATACTGGCTCTTGGTTTTTCATAGGTGGCTTTTATCAGATTGAGGTATAGTCCATCTATTCCAATTATATATAAGGTTTTATCATAAATTCATGTTGGATTTTGTCCAGTGCTTTTTCTGCATCTATTGAAATGATCATATGGTTTTTGTCCTTGGTTCTATTAATATAGTGTATCACATTGATTGATGTTCATATGTTGAAACATCCCTGCATCCCTGGGATAAATCCCACTTGTTTAGGGTGCATGATCTTCTTGATGATCTTCGGCAATCTCTTTGCCAGTATCTTATTAAGGATTTTTGCATCTATGTTCATTAGTGAGATTAGCCTATAGTTCTCTTTTTTGGTTGGGTATTTCTCTGCTTTGGGAATCAAGGTGATGCTTGCTTACAGGAATGAATTTTAGAGTATTGCTTTCCTTTCAATTTCATTGAAGAGTTTAAACAGTAGTGGCAGTAGTTCCTCTCTAAATATCTTGTAGAATTCAGCAGTGAAACCATCAAGGCCCGGGCTTTTCTTAGTTGATAAGTTTTTAATTACATTTTCAATTTCATTGATTGATATTGATTCATTTAGAATTTTTAGGTCTTCTTCATTCAACTTTGGCAATTTATATGTATCTAGGAATCTGTCCATTTTTTCTGTGTTTTCCATATTATTGGAGTATACTTTCTCAAAGTAGGTATTGATAATCCTCTGGATTTCTGCTGTGTCCATTGTAATTTCATCCTTTTCATTCCTATTTGCATGGATTTGGACCTTTTCTTTCCTTTTTCTGATAAGGTTGGCTAATGGTTTGTCAATTTTGTTTTTTCTTTTTTTTCTCCCATTAAGGTTATTGGTACATTTTAGGTATAAAATACTGTTACATTCATCATTGGGATCTTGTACCATTATATGAGTATCTTGGTTCTTATTTTTTTCCCCATCCCCCTGCCCTCCATTCACCCCCTCCACTCTTTCCTATTTGCAAAGACTCTGTTTCCATTTTTTTCCTTTCTCATATTTTTTCTTTTCCCTTTTTTCCTTCCCCCGACCCCTCCCTCTTCCCCTGCTCCTTTAGACCTTTCTTCCTATTACATGATATCAATTATACATTTTTTAAATTACAGTATCAATATCTAGGAGACATTACCACAGATTTTACAGAATTTGAAAGGATATAGAAAACATATTACAAAAACCTTTTTTGAAATAAATTTGACAACTTCTAAGAAGTACCTTGGAAGACAAATTAATGAAACTAACTCTGGAGGAAATACAAATTTTTTTTTTTAGTTCTTTTATTGGTACATTTTACATATACAATTCATTTACATTTATCATTGGGTGATTGTACCTGTACATGATATATCTTGGTTCTTATTTTTTTCCCCATTACCTGTGCACCCTTCACCCCCTCTACCCTTTCCTATTTACATAGATTTCCTTTCCATTGTTTTCTTTTCTCATAGTTTTTCCTTGCCCTCTTTTCCTTTCCCCTTTCCCTCCCTTTACTCCTTCATCTTTGGACCTTTTTTCCTATTTTAGATTATCAATTATTCATTTTAATCATTTTAAACCTTGTTTACATTATCAGTTTCTCACACTAGTGAAACTGTTTGGTATTTACACATGTGTGTCCTATTTATTTCACTTAAGAGTATGGCCCCGATATGCATCCATTTAGCTATAAATAACTCTAGTTTTTCATTCTTTATGGCTGAGTAGTACTCCATTTTATTAAAAAAACCATATTTTCTTTATCCAGTTTCCAGTTGATGGGCAATTGGGCTGCTTCCAAGCTTTAGCTATTACAAACTGTGCCACTATGAACATGGGTGCACATATATTACTGTGGTATGATTCTTTTAATTCTTTTGGGAAGATACCCAGCAAGGGAATAGCTGGGTCAAATGGGACCTCTAGTATCTCCATACTGACTTCCACAGTGGTTGCACCAGTCTGCACTCCCACCAGCAATGGAGAAGGGTTCCTTTCTCCACACACCCCTGCCATCATTTGTTATTTGTTGATTTCTCGATAGCAGCCATTCTTTCTAGGGTGAGGTGGAATCTCAGTGTTGTTTTCATCTGCATCTCTAGAATGACGAGTGATGTTGAACATTTTTTCATATATTTGTTTGCTTCTTTTACTTCCTTGTCTGAGAAATGTCTGTTCATTTAAGATGTCCATTTTTGAATTGGGTTTTTGAATTTGGGGGGTCTGATTTTTTTCAGTTCTTTATATATTCTAGATAGTAGTCCTTTGTCTGAGGTACAGCTGCTAAAATTGTTTTCCCAAAATGTAGGTTGTCTGTTAGCTCTGTTGGTGGTTTCTTTTGCAGTGCAGAAGCTTTTTAAAAAGATGAGATCACAGTTGTTGATTCTTTCTGCTAGTTCCAGTGCTGCTGAGGTTTTGTTCATGAAGTCTTTCCCTATGCCAATGTCTTCAAGAGTTCTACCTAACTTACCTTCCAGCAAGTTTAGTGTTTCTGTCTTAATATTTATGTCTTTAATCCACTTCAAACTTAGTTTAGTGCACGGTGATAGGTATGGGTCTAGTTTCAGTCTTTGGCAGGTTGAAGTCCAGTTTTTCCAACACCATTTATTAAATAGGCTATCTTTCCTCCAATGATGGTGGTTGGCTCCTTTGTTAAAGATGAGGTGGCTGAGCATGTCTGGAGTTGTTGCTGCATCTTCTAATCTATTCCACTGATCCTCAGGTCTCTTCTTTTGCCAATACCATGCTGATTTTATCAAAGTAGCTTTGTAGTATAGTTTCAAGTCAGGGATTGTGATACCCCCAGCCATGTCTCTGTTGCTTAGAATTGCTTTAGCTATTATAGGTCTTTTATGTTTCCAAATGAATTTTTGTACTGTTTTCTGTAGTTCTGTGAAGTATATTGTTGGAATTTCAATTGGCATTGCATTGAATCTATATAGTAGTTTTGGAAGTACGGCCATTTTCACTATCTTGGTTCATCCTACCCAGGAGCAAGGGATGTCTTTCCATTTTCTTGTATCCTCTTCGATCATACACCCTGACCAAGTCAGATTTAAGCCAGGGATGCAAAGATGGTTCAACATTAGTAAATCAATAAATGTAATACACCATATTAACAGAGTTAAGGACAAAATCATATGATCATCTCAATAGATGCAGAAAAAACATTTGACAAAATCCAGCACCCATTTATGATAAAAACCCTACAGGAAATTGGAATAGAAGGTCTTCGTTTTAAACTGCTTAAGGCTATCTATGAAAAACCAATAGCCAACATCATACTAAATGTTCAAAAACTGAAAACTTTCACACTAAAATCAGGAAAAAGACAAGGATGCCCACTATCAGCACTCCTGTTCAATATAGTTCTGGAAACATTAGCCACAGCAATTAGAAAAGAGAAAGAAATAAAAGGAACAAAGATAGGAAAAGCAGAAGTTAAACTGTCATTATTTGCTGATGATATGATACTTTACATAGAAGACCCAAAAAACTCCGCCAAAAGACTTCTAGAGTTAATTGACAGATTCAGTAGAGTAGCTGGATACAAGGTCAACACTCAAAAAACAATAGCCTTCTTGTACACAAATAACAGACTCACTGAGAGAGAAATTAGGGAAACAATTCCTTTTACAATAGCATCCAAAAAAATGAAATATCTAGGAATCAATCTAACTAAGGAAGCAAAAGACCTCTACACTGAAAACTACAGCACTCTGACAAAAGGAAATATAAAATTTGAATAGCACCTATTAAAGAAATTATATTCTTAGCTTGAAAATCTACCTGTATGACAACAGCAGGCTCATATACATTTTGACTGATAAATTGTATCAAACAATTAAAGCAGAAAAAAGAAGGAACACTTCTCCCCTCATTTTAGGAAATCAACATTGTGCTAATCCTAAAACTGGATAAAGATAATAGAAGAAAAAAGTGTGAACATAGATAGAAATTTGTTCAACAAAAAAACTATTAGAAGTCAGATCTGGCAGTATGTAGAAAGTGGTTTTGTTATAGGGATGGCAGTGTTGGTTCAGCATTGGAAGATCCACCCCATAAAGTCATCATTTTAACATAGGAAAGGAAAAAGCCATATGATCCTGCCACTAGTTGGCGAAAAAGTATTGGACTAAATTCCACAGCTGTTCATGGTAAAAGCTATCAGGAGACTAGAAGTAGAACAGAACTTTCTCAGCAGATTAAAGACATGTACTCCATACTTCCAGTGAGAATGCCTTATATGAATGGAGAAGATACAATGCTTTCTCCTTAAAGTGGGGAACAAGGGCAGATATGCTTACTCTTTATCTGTCCATTAAACTTTGAAACCTAGGCCCAACCAAAATAGTATGGCAATAAAATGACACAATTAGGATAGGATTGGCAAGGTAGAAGCAAAATCTTTATATGTAGATGAAATGATCATTTGCAGAGAAAATATTAAGAAATCTTATTTTCTTATAAGTTCATATAGAACTTGTATTTGAATTTAGCAGGATTAGAAAACACAAGGTATATATAAAAATTTAGGTCTATGTATACTTGCTATAAATGAAGAATTGGATATTGAAATTTAAAAGTTATGTAGGAGTACAAAGGACCTAGATAAGTTAAAAAACAAAAAAACGAAAAACAAGCAAATAAACAAACAAACAAAAAAGCGTTGGAAGACGTTTAGTACCTAATTTTAAGACTTCTTCTAAAGCTATAGTAATCAAGGCAGTGTTGGTGTAATGAAAGACATATAGATCATTTGAATAAAACAGAGAATCTAGAAATAGAACCACACCTATATGGTCCTCTGAGTTTTGAAAGATTATTTAACGTTAGCATTATATAGAATATAAACTCAATTCAAGAGCAGAGGAAGAGATAGCGTTTTCAGCAAATGGCACTAGAATACCTGGTATCCCTATATAAAAAATTAACCTCAACCCTTTATTTACATACATGAAAATAACTTGAAGGGACCTATGAACCTAAATATGAAAGCCTAAATGTATAAAACTTTAAGAAGAAATTATAAGGGAAAATGTCTGTGAATTTAGGGTAGGCAAGAACTCCCTAGGATGCAAAAAACATGATGTATAAAGGAAAAAAATGGATAAATGAGATTCCATCAAAATTTAGAACTTTAAATGACATCATTAAAATGAAATGTAGTCCTTAAACAGACCATATTTACAATGCATATAACCTATGACCAGAATATATAAAGATCTCTTGCAGCTCATTAATAGACAACCCAATTAAAAAGGAGACATAAGAAGATGATAAATAGCCAGTATAGCACAAGGAAAGGTGTGCAACTCTAGAATCAGAAAAATACTAATCAGTAAAATAACAAGATTGAATTATACACTCATTAGGGAGATGAAGTTAAAAGTTTTAAAAGCACCCTTGTCATGACTTTTTCTTTTTGTTGGATTCTCCCCCTTTGCGTTTAATTTGTCACGCCCAATGGATTCATTCTGCTGGGTTTCCTGGGGTTGTGATCCTCATTGTCTTTTCCTAGGGTGTTGTCTAAAATTTTTTGGAGTGCCAGTTTGGTATTCATGAAGTTTCTGAGGTGCTCTTTATCATGAAAGTATCTTATTTCTCCATCAATTTTGAAAGATAGTTTTGCAGGGTACATCAATCTGGGCTGGTGCCTGTTTTCCTTTAGGGATTGAAATATATCACTTCAAGCTCTTCTTGCCTTGATGGTTTGCATTGAGAAGTCTGCTGTGATTCTGATGGGCTTTCCTTTGTATGTGATTTGTTTCTTTTCTCTCACAGCTTGTAGAATTTTGTTCTTCTGTTGGATTTCTGGAATCCTAACTATTATATGCCTATACTTTTTTTTTTGATTAAGGCTAGCTGGAGTCCTATATGCCTCACTTATCTGTATGTCAAGTTCTTTCCCCCTCCTTGGGAAGTTTTCTGCCATCACTTCTGTGAACAATTTTTTTAATGTCATCTGTACTCTCTCCTCTTTCTTCATTGACTCTAATCAGTCTTATGTTATTCTTCTTTGCATCATCTAGCAGCTTCTGGATTGATTTCTCATGTTCCTTTAAAATTTTAAAGTAATTTTTCTTTCCCTCCTCACTAATTGGAATCTTATCTTCTATATGTGAAATTCTTTCCTCACATTGGTTCATTCTGCTGGGCAGACTTTCAGTGGAGTTTTTAGTCTCTTGGAAATCTGTTTGTATCTGTTTTATGGATTCCATTTGTTTCCTATGTTGGGATTCCATCATGTTCCTCAGATCCTCTATTTTTTTAATCTGTGTCCTCTCTAGATTTATTAATCATGTCTTGCTCCATGAGCACAATCTTTGCTGTTATCTGAGTAATTATTTCTGATTTCATTTTTCCCAGATCCTCTTTTGTTGCCAGTTCAGAGAGTCTAGGTGGTTGAGTATCAGATTGTTCCATCTCATTTCCCTTTGGGGTTGCTGTAGGTGATCTGGAAGTCTGTTTTTGAGGCTTGTTTATGTGTCTTCTCATTTCCACGGGGAGGGGGTGCTTCTGGCACCCGCCTGGCTCAGCTTCTCTGCCATGGGACCATGGGATCGCGGCAGGGGGCTTCCTTCCGGGTGCTGGGACCAGCTCACCTTCTCTGCCCTAGGAGCCTTGTTTATTCTGTTGAAGAACCAACTCTTGACTTCATTAATTTTTTGTATCATTCTCTTAGTTTCCATTGCATTGATTTCTGCCCTGATCTTCATAATTTCCTGCTTTGTATGAGCTTTGTGTTTGTCCTCCTCTTCTTTTTCTAGAAGCTTGAGGTTCAGCAATTGGGGTCTCTCTGTTTTCCTAATATGAGTATTCACTGCTTTGAATTTCCCTCATAAGACTGCTTTCATTGTGCCCATAGATTCTGATATGTTGTATTGGCATTGTCATTTAGTAATAGGAACTGTCTGATTTCTTCTTTAATTTCCTCTGTGACCCATTGGTTATTCAGCAGTGTGTTGTACAGTTTACATGTGCTTATGAAATTCTTTCAGTTTCTTTTGCCATTGATGTCCATTTTCATTGCACTATGGTCTGACAATATACAAGGGATAACTTCAATTCCTCTGCACTTACTTAAATATGTTCTATGAGCAAGTATGCCATCTATTTTAGAGAATGACCTGTGTGCAGCTGAAAAGATGTGTATTCTAATTTTGTGGGGTGGAACACTCTCTAAATTTCTGTTAAGTTCATTTGTTCAAGAGTTTGATTGAATTCTAGTATTTCACTGTTTATTTTTTGTCTAGTTGATCTACCTAGTTGTGAGAGTGGGCTATTAACGTTCCCCACCACTATTGTTTTAGTGTTTATATGATTTTTCATGTCTGTTAGTATTTGTTTTATATAGTTGTGTGTACTAGTGTTCGGTGCATATATATTAATAATTGTCATCTCTTCTTCATGGATTGCTCCCTTTACAATAATGTAGTGTCATTCTTTGTCTCTCTTAATCAGTGTTGGTTTGAAATCTACTTGATTTGCAAAGAGGGTAGCTACTCCTGCTTTTTTTCGGGTTCCTGTCGCATGAAGTATTGTTTTCCACCCTTTAACTTTCAGTCTATGAGCTTCTTTTTAAATTGTGTTTCTTCTATGCAGTATATTGTTGAACCTTGCTTTTTGATCCTTTCTGCCAGTCTTTCTTTTGATTGGTGAATTGAGACCATTATCATTGATTGTTTTTATTGATATGTATTGACTTATCCTTGTCATGACTTTTTGTTTTTGTTGGATTCTCCCCCTTTGCTTTAATTTCTTATTGTGCCTGATGGAGTCATTCTGCAGGGCTTTCAGTGTTTGTGATCCTCATTGTCTTTTCCTAGGATATTGTTTAAAAGTTTTTGGAGTGCTGGTTTGGTATTCATGAGATTCCTAAGATGCTCTTTGTCATGAAAGTATCTTATTTCTCCATTAATTTTGAAACATAGTTTTGCAGGATGCATCAATCTGGGTTGGAGGTTGTTTTCCTTTAGGGCTTGAAATACGTTGCTCCATGCTCTTCTTGCCTTGTGTGTTTGTGTTGAGAAGTCTGCTGTGATTCTGATGGGCTTTCCATTGTATGTGATTTGTTTCTTTTCTCTAACTTCAGCATTCACATTTTGACACTGCGTCTCCATCTGTATTTGAACATCTCTTATACTCAGCTCCACATTCTCTCCATAAACCTTATATTCCTAACTATTGTATTAATAACCAGATTTTCATAGCAGCCATATCCTCAGCTCTACTTAATACTCTTTCCTTTCCACCTTCTGTAGTGTCACATTCCTGCAAGGAGCTGTCTTGTATTTATAAATACAAGGGAAATCTTGGCCAATAAGAGGCTCAAACAGACTGCTCTCTTCCACTGCTCATGAGAGTGAGTCTCAAGTATGTTCTAGCCTTCATCTTAGAATGTGGAAGTGGGACTGACCCACTTCAGTATAGATTCAGCAGGACTACACCTTTTATGCTATTCCCTTTCTTTTTTATTCTTCTCCCTGCTCCTATTAGTTTCTCTGGAGATATTTTTTTTCCCCAAATGTGTCAAATGTATGCATTAGTCTAGACACTGGTTTGAGAAGCAGGATAGAGTTGTACTAAAATGCTGTGTCTTTAAGATTTGATTTGATTTTTCTTTTAAGTAGCAAGAAAAATACTTAAGAATTACCCTGGCAACTCCTTTTTTCTAACCTTTTATTTTTCATTCTCTATCTCTTTTCCTTTGTCTACCCTTGCTTTATGCTCTTATCTCCTATTGCTCTATTCAGTAACAAGTCTTTACAGGTATTGCTTTGTGTGATGTTTGTTTGCTTGGGCAATGCCACAACCAAACACCTCTTATTCTCTGGAAAGTTTCTGATTGAGAGTCTTGGTGTGAGGCACATCCTCGTCTTTCCCCAGAGAGGCTCAAGGGTGGAGTCAGCTTTCTGTTTAGCTGCTTCTGGGCAACTAGAGCATGGTCACATAACATCTGTTTGGCCAATTGGATGCTTCCACCTGGGATGTGATTCTTAAACAACTGATACAAAACATAGATATTTCTGTGCAAATACCCACAGTAGAAATGAAGTGGTGGGACCCAGAGCTCAGCTCCAGCAGCATTTCTTGGTCAGCTCCATGGTTCTGGGTATCATTCAGACTAGTCTGGTCTTGTGATCTTGCCTCTGCTTTTGGTAGGCAGTCTCCCTGTCCATCTCCTACCCCTGGTCTTCCAGCTTCCCTGCCTGCCTAGTAGTTTCCATTGATGACATTCAGCCTAAATTAGCTGGAACCTGTCTGAGCTACCTGAACCTAAGTACACAGGGTTCTTTTTCACTTATGTCTCAAGATCCATTTAGGATTCAATTTAAATTCATACTATCATAAGTAGCCTACGTTTTCTCAGACAAGCTGCTAATTAGCAGCTCTTCTACAGTTTCCCTAAATCTTCTATCCTTTATCACTGTGTTCTGATTCTCTCTTCTCTCTGTATCTTTGAATGCTACTCAGTTGTCCTTTGGTATGTTGGGGGATTGGTCCCAACATCCCTGAGGATGCCAACATTTGAGGCTGCTCAAGTCCTTTATGTGAAAGGTGCAGAATTTGCATACAATCTATACAACCCTCCTGTACACATTAAAATAATCTCTAGATTACTTATAATAGTTAACACAATGGAAGTGCCACATAAGTAGTTGTTCGACTGTATTGTTTAGGGAATAGTGATAGAGGAAAAAAATCAGTGCATGTTAAGGATAGACACATTTTTTTCCAAAGCATTTTTAGTTCAATGTCTTTTTTATTTAATTAAAAATTTGTATTATTAGATATTTGCAGAACACAATGATCACATTCATCATGTGGAGTTGGTGCATGTAAATAACGTGTATTATTCTTTTTATTCTCCATATGCCTCTTTTGAACCATGGCTGGTTGATTCTGTGGCTGCAACATTCATGGCTATGAAGGCCTGTTACACATTCTTCTAAGAGTTCCTTCTTCTGCAACAGATCTCTTTAAGCACATTCAAGTGACAGTCCTGCCCCTTTAGTGAGCTGTACTCACTTTTCACATTCACCTTTTATCCTCTCCATTTCTCTCTTTGTATAGCTTCTTGTATCCTAGATGATTTGGAGAAAGTCTGTTTTGTCACCATCACCAAAGCTCTTGTGTTGATCTAAGTGATTTTCCTTTTTTCATGAGCAGTGGATTAGCAGAGACATAGTTATGGTATAGCTTCTACCTGGAATCCCAAAAGCAGAGTGAGAAAATGCCTTTCACGGATGTGTAAGCTTTGAAAGAAACCAGAGGTATAAGGAACACACTGACACGGAATCCTTTAGTGCCTCCTGTTTCCATCTGAGCTGTGGAAAACATTTGTTTCTCAGAATGATTGGTCTGACTGCCTCTGTCTTTCCAGGTGCTTCTGAGTTAGGGGCCTAGACTATTTGTATCATTCATAACATGAAGAAAGACATAGATAGCACGATTACAAATCAATTTACTATTTGCTCTCAGCCAATGAACATAGGTAAAAGGCTGCCTTTTCCCATAGCTCTAGGGAGTGCTATTCATATTCTGACCTTTGGGAAGACTCTTACCTTGATGGTTGTCAATGAAGGGGCAGCTCAGCTCCGGGCAGCAGCCCTCTGGAGAAAGCACCACAAAAACACAGATAGTATTAGAAATGAAGTCAGTCTCTCTTGTCTCCTTGAGTGAAACTCCTGGTGGGTGTGCAGTTAATTCCCACAGAAGTACTAGGTCTGGGGTGCTTCACAGGTAGTGAGGAAATGCCTCATTTGTATTGCATTTTCAGAGATAAGGAAGAGGCATTTAAAGGCTATTTAGTCCCTTTGGAGCACTTGAAACTTATAGTTGGCTCTGTCAAAAATGAAGATTTAAAAAAAATGAATAATAGGACCACTTTAGATGATAGCTACCAGTAATTTTTTCTCTCTTCTTTTTCTATGGTGATTTTAAAATATGAATTTTTATCATAGATATGGGAAAGATAGCAAGTGATTTGCACAGCTGGGGAGGAATTTGCAGTCCCCATCTTTTGGAGAAAAGACAGCTGTCTGCAGGAGTCCTGAGGAAGACACCATGGTATTCAGAGAAGCAGAGAAGGGGATCAGTGACTTGCCTGTCAATGTCAAACTGCGGTGTGCAAAGACAGAGGGTCATTATCTTATGATAAGGCCGAGTCCCATTGGGGTCCCCAAATTGTAACTCAGTGGCACTATCCCAGGTAAATTCCTTTCCCACAGCCTTGGTGGTGTTCTGGACTGCCCTGGGCTGTGCATGGTACAGATTTCAGTGATTAAAAGATGATGTAAGCATTCAAGGAAGGGAAGATTAATTATGACTTGCAAGACTGTTGCCCTGAACTGAGGAAACCATCCAAAATGAGCCTGGGGCTATTTCCTTATCAGTTCATGAGAAATTTCTCCCCAGGTAATCAGGCTGTGTAAAAGATACATTGCCTTTGGCAGTCAATTCCACACCTGGTATTTAAAAATATGTAATATCATTTTAAATAGTTAATATATCCATATGGTACAAAATTAATACACAAAATCTTCATAGTTAAAAATCTCTCATTCTCTTGTCCTCTAGAGAATCATTTTCTCTTTTCCAAAGCAACTGGCATTTTGTGCTTTGTTCTGGAAGGATATATGGATGTACAACACACAGATATGTCCTGCCCTCCACTTTTTAAAACAAAAAATGTAATATCAACACTTGTGCTTGTGTTTTTGTAACTAAATGTTTGGTGGAATAATATCAGATTTACAAAAAGTTACAAAAGTAATACAAAAAGTTTCTATATTTCCCTACCTTTTTTCCTACTGTTAACATCTTGTGTTACTATAGCACATTTGCTTAAACTAAGAAATTCAAATCAGTACATTACTATTAATGAAAATGCAAACTTTGTTGGGATATCATCAGGGTTTTTCTTTCCCCAAACACTAATGTCAATTCTCTGTTTCAGGGTCCAATCTAGGATATCACATTGCATTGAAAGATACTTAGATCTCTTTCCTCCCTCCTCCCTTCCATCCTTCCGGTAGTCAACAAAGTGACACGTGCATTTGCAGGAGGATGTATGTTTATACAGTTTCTCAAGTATAGATTCATGAAGCTACTACTGTAATCAACCCAGAGCCCTTGCCTGCCCTTCCTCCTTCTCACCACTGACCTGTTCTTCACACCATCTGCCACTGCCGAGTTGTCTTTATGAGGAGGTCATAAAAATGGAGTCATGCAGTTTGTAACCTTTGGAGACTGGTTTCTTTCCTTCAGTATTCTTTCCTTGAGTTGATGACCATATCAATACTTACCAATGCCTTTTAAAGTTTAATAGTATTCCTTATAGCTGCACCGCTGTTTGTTTATCCATTCACCCACTGAAGGGCACTTTGTTTTGTTCTACTTACTATATCTTGAAACTCAGGAATTAACCTTAACCATGAGGATTTCCACTGAAAAGTCATTTTTGCTTTCATTTTAAAATTCAGAACTAATATGTGATTAGTAAAAACAAAACAAATCAGAAATAAAAGTGAAAGAATTTCAAGCTACGTAAGAGGGAAAATACAAAATGTGGGTCCATCTCCTCTGCCTCCCAAATACTCAGGAAGGCGTGGGCAAAGGGGAGAAGTTCTCCAGGTTTTCTTTGCGTCATTCTGGACTCATGTCATGTCCCATAATCATGTTTAAAACCTTTTAAATATCAATCATATGCTTTAAATATATATCATATATTCTTTTAAATGTACCTGGCAAATGTATGTAGAGTGGAGAATAATAGTAAAATAGTTGGCTGTCATCACAAGCACCTCTGTGGTCTGTGTCCTCCCGCATCTGTACCCCTCCTCCTCCCCAAATCATCACCACTGATTTCATCTTCTTTTCTCATTATCTTGCATTTCTACACAGTTTTGCTGTATTTGTACAGATTCCTCAGTAATGCATTGCTTAGTTTTGTTCATTTTTGGCCTTTATTAAATGGAATTACATGGCATGTGTTCTTTTATATTTGTTTTCTTTTTCATTAAATTTAAATTGACATATAATGGTGATATTAGATCTATTTTATTATTTTTAGTGCTAGATGACATTTAATTGAGCAGACACATCTAGATTTATCTATTTGTTCCATTCTTCAAAATATATTTGTATGTGTATGTGTGTGTATAGTTTGTGGTTACAAATAATGCTGCCAAGAGCCATCTACTTTGTGGTTACAAATATTCCTGGCAGCCCTATTTTTAACCACAAATTATGTGGTTCTTGTATCTGCCTCAGGAGTGGAACTGTTGTGTAAACAGATATGTCTATTTTTCTCATTATGTATTGAGTAATGGAAATGCTACTTAAAGTACTTGTTTAGAATTATATCCCGAGCAGCAGCATATAGAGATTTTTGTCACTCTACATCCTTGTCAATATTTGATATTAGAGATCTTCAAGTTTGGTCAATTTAGTGGGTGGGAAATAGAATCTAATTTTGGTTGAACTTTGAGTTTTCCTCACTATGGATGAGTGTGAATGTAGTTTGAGTATTTTGGCAATTCTTGGTTCCTTCATGAAATGTTTGTACAAGAAATGCCTGCTGTATCTTTTGTTCACTGAAAAGAAATTTTAAAAAATGTTTTCATTTTGTCTCAAAAATTTTTTTTAAATTCTGAAATGCTCCAGGCATCATCTTTTAGTCCATGGCTCAAATTTTTCTCTCTTTAAGTGTCTTTGATAAATTGAAGTTTATGACTGATAAATTTATCTTTTCTTTTATGGGGCATACTGTTTGCATCTTATTTAGAAATGCGTTGCTACATTAGGATCAGGAAGATTTTTGGAGATTTTTTTTCTAACTGCTATAAAGTTTAAACTATCTATTAATGTCTTTTTTTTTTTGATACCAGAAATCAAACTCAGGGCATCACACTTGCCAGGCAGGGGCTGTGCTGCTGAGCTACATCCCTGGCCCTAAACTATGTATAATTAATAAAGACCACTTTGAGTTATGGTTAAAAGCAAGGATATTTAAACCAAGCCATCTTGTTTTGAGTCCCAGCTATTGCTACTTTTCTAGGAAATTTCCCTGTACAAATTTCAACTTGGACCAGTAACTTGACTTTTCTGCGCCTCAGTTTTATCATCTGGAAAGTTTTTAAACTATGATTTTCGTAGTCCTGGGTATAAAATGACTTAAACATATACAAAGTACTAGAATTCTAATTAAAGTCACGCTTGTATAAGTATAAAGTAGGAGTCCAGGGCTGGGCATTTAGCTCAGTGGTTCTGGTGCCCGACTCACAAGCGCAAGGTCCTGAGTTCGATCCCTGGTACCAAAATAAATAAATAAATAAATAAAGTAGGAGTCCAATTTTATTTCTTCATGTAAGTAATTGTCTTACTATCAATCACAAAAAAAATCTATGTTTACTGATTTCCAACTCTAACATGTTCTATTCTCTTTGGGTGTCAGAGTATTGCCTGTGTGTATGTGTTTTGAGGCAATTATTTTCCTTTGTCCTGTTTGTGTATTTCTGTGTAGATAACACATTTTCTCTGTAACTATACTTTTTAAAAAAGTCTTACTGTTAATGAAATTTTCTCCACCTTCTTCCTTAGGTGTGTAGTATCTTGCTAATCGCTTCTCTATGCTTTTTGATATACATTTGAGAACTATTAAAGTTTATGAGAAAGTAGAAGGTAGGTTATGTCTTGGAATTGCATTGAATTCAGTTGCGGAAAACCCATATCTTCATAGTGCTGAGGCTTTCTACCTAGGAACTTAGCCTCTTTGTTTATTTGACTATTTTAATGGCCCTTTAATAAAGTTTTGGAGTTTTCCTCAAAAAGGCCTTGAACATCCTACATTAGGTTTATTCTAATTATTTTATTCTATGTTGCTCTGATAAATGCTGCTTTTTTAAATTGAATTTTTTAATTGTTTTTTGCTATTAAATGCAGCTGACTTTTTTATTAAGCAATTTGTCTAAAGTCTTATGAGTTTTAATAATTTGTACTTATATGTTTTTAGTGGAGATTGCCTTACTTAAGTAATCATATCTTGTTCCAATAATAACAGTTTTATTTCTTACATTTCAATCTCTGTATCTGTTGTTGCTTTCTGTCTTATTGTATCATCTGGAACTTTTAGTCTTCTGTTGAATAGAGGGCATAACAGCATCTGCTTTGTGTGATTGTGTAAGAAGGATTTTTAATGGTTCATGATCAGCTGACTGCCATGTATCTACAATGAATTCCCTTCTATCCCCATGTATTAAGAGATTTGTCATTGTCTTAGTCGCTTTCCTTGTTGCTGGGAAAAATACCTGACCCCACAATTTAAAGGTGAGAGGTTTATTTTGGCCCGTGGTGTGCAGAGATTTCAGTCCATAGTTAATTGACTCCAAGGCAGGGTGGCAGCATAGAGGGGCATGGCATGAAGCACAGAAAAGACCAAGGGAAGAGCCAGGAAGGGTGATGGACCTCCCAGATCACACCCATAGTGACTTTCCTCTTCCTACCAGACCCCGCCTCCAACAGCAAGTCAGCTGCGAGCTCCCATAATCAGTTCCGAGCTTCCATTTCAAAAGTCCTGCCTATGAGTGCATGTGGATCTTGGGGGACATCTAAATGTAAACCATAACAGTTATAGTGGCTGTCAAATTTTACTAAATGTTGCTTTTGTACCTGTGGATGAAGAATATTTTATCTTTGAAAAATTTCTTGGTGGTGAAAGGGTGTGGTGGAACAAAGATTCAGATTTAGTTCATGGCATCCAGGAAGTAGAGCAGGGGAAGGGTGGCAGAGAGTAGGGGTCCAGTAGCCATTATATATGGTATCCAAAGTCACATCTCCATGATGCTAAGCCAGATACACCCAGAAGTGTACTTTAGTAATCTACTAGGCAGTTCTAAATCCAAGCAAGTTGAAATATTAGGATTAATTTTAGACCACCCTGACAGAGGAGGCTTCTGGATCAATGTGCCAGAGCTCCCAGTGCAGAGTAGGAGGTTTCTTGGCCAACCTACCACCACTCCCAGAACAGAGGAGGCTTCCGGGTCGACTTGCTATGGCTCCCAGCACAGAGGAGGAGGCTTCTGGGTCAATGTGCCACAGATCCCAGTGCAGAGTAGGAGGCTTCCAGGCCAACCTTCCAGCACTCCCAGTAGAGAGGAGGCTTCCAGGTTGATGTGCCACAGCTCCCAGTGCAAAGTAGGAGTCCTCTGGGATGACCTATGACTGCTCCAAGCACAGAGGAGGTAAGCCATGCAGGCATCAGCAGGGACCCCACCTCCCACCCCCCTTTAAAATGAGAAGACACATAAATAAGCCAGAGAACCAGATTTTCAGATCACCTACAGCAACCTCAAAGGGAAACAAGATGGAACAATCTGATACTCAATCACCTGGACTCCCTGAACTAGCAACAAAAGAGGATCTGGAAAAAATGAAATCAGAAATAATTTCTCACCTAACAGCAGAGATTGTGCCCATAGTGCAAGACATGATTAATAAATCAAGACAGGACACAGATAAAAAAATAGAGGAGCTGAGGAACATGATGGAATCCCAACATAGGAAACAAATGGAGTCCATGAAATGGGTGCAAACAGATTTCCAGGAGATTAAAAACTCCATTGAAAGTCAATGCACCAGAATGAGCCAATGTGAAGACAGAATTTCAGATATAGAAGATAAAATTGTAATTAGTGACCAGAAAAAGAAAAATTTCTTTAAAATTGTAAGGAACCATGAGAAATCAATCTAGCAGCTGCTAGACTATGCAAAGAAAATAACATAAGACTGATTGGAGTCAACTAAGAAACAGGAGACAGTGCAGATGACATAAAAAACTGTTCACAGAAGTGACGGCAGAAAACTTCCCAAGCAGAGGAAAAGAACTTTACATACAGATAAGTGAGGCATATTGGACTCCAAATAGCCTTGATTAAAAAAAAAATCTACACATATGCATATAATTGTTGAAATTACTGAAACCCAACAGAAGAAAAAAGTTCTACAAGCAGTTAGAGAAAAGAAACAAATCACATACAAAGGAAAGCCCATCAGAATCACAGCAGCCCTCTCAACGCAAACCCTTGAGGCAAGAAGACCTTGGAGTGACATATTCCAAGCCCTAAAGGAAAACAGCCTCCAACCCAGATTGATGTACCCTGCAAAATTATCTTTCAAAATTAATGCTGAAATAAGATACTTTCATGACAAAGAGCACCTTAGGAACTTCATGAATACCAAACTAGCACTCCAAAAAATTTTAGAGAAAATCCTAGGAAAAGACAATTAGGATCACAACCCCAGGAAGCACAGCAGAAGGAATCCACCAGGCATGGCAAGAAATTAAATGTAAAGGGGGAAAATGCAACAAAAAGAAAAAGTCATGACAAGGATAAGTCAATATTTATCAGTTATAACCATCAATGTTAATGGTCTCAACTCACCAATCAAAAGAAATAGACTGGCAGAATGGGTCAAGAGGCAAGATCCAACAATATGCTGCATACAAGAAACACATTTAATTCAAAAAAAACCTCAAAGACTGAAAGTTAAAGGGTGGAAAGCAATACTCCATGTGACAGGAACACACACAAAAAAACAGGAGTAGCTATCCTCTTTGCAGATCAAGTGGATTTCAAACCAACACTGATTAAGAGAGATGAAGAAGGACACTACATCCTTGTAAAGGGAACAATCCAACAGGAAGAGATGATGATCATTAATATATATGCACCAAACACTAGTGCACCCAATTATATAAAACAAATACTAACGGACATGAAAATCATATAAGCACTAATACAATAGTAGTGGAGGACCGCAATACCCCACTTTCACAAATACATAGATCAACTAAACAAAAATCAAGCAACGAAATATTAGAACGCAATCAAACTCTTGAACAAATGTACTTAACAGATATTTACAAAGTGTTCCACCCCACAAAATCAGAATACACATTCTTTTCAGCTAGACATGGGTCATTCTCCAAAATAGACCACATACTCACATAAAGAACATATTTAGGTAAGTGCAAAGAAATTGAAGTTATCCCCTGTATATTATCAGTCAATAGTGCAATGAAATTGGAGATCCATAGCAAAAGAAACTGCAAAAAATTCATAAACACATGGAAATTGAACAACACACTTCTGAATAACCAATAGGTCACAGAGGAAATTAAAGAAGAAATCAGACAGTTCCTTCAATTAAATGACAATGACAATACAACATATTGGAATCTATGGGACACAATGAAAGCAGTCTTATGAGGGAAATTCACAGCAGTGAATACTTATACTAGGAAAACAGAGTGAAGCCAATTAAACAACCTGATGCTGAATCTCAAGCTTCTAGAAAAACAAGAGCAGGATAAACCCAAAGCTCATACAAAAGAGGAAATTATAAAGATCAGGGCAGAGATCAATGCAATGCAGACTAAGAGAATAATTCAAAAAATCAATGAAGCTAAGGGTTGGTTCTTTGAAAGAATAAACAAAATTGACAAACCCTTAACCAATCTTATCAGAAAAAGTAAAGAAAAGGCCCAAATCCATGCAATTAGGAATGAAAAGGATGAAATTAGAATGGACCCAGCAGAAATCCAGAGGATCATCAATACCTACCTTGGGAAACTATACGCCAATAAGATGGAAAACACAGAAGAAATGGACAGATTCCTAGATATGTATGAATTACCAAAGTTGAATGAAGAAGACCTAAAAATTCTAAATGACCCAATATCAATCAATAAAGTTAAAACATAATTAAAAACTTACCAAATAAGAAAAGCCCGGGCCCTGATTTCTTCACTGCTGAATTCTACAAGATATCTAGAGAGGAACTACTGCCACTACTGTTTAAACTCTTCAATGAAATTGAAAGGAAAGCAATACTCCCAAATTCATTCCTGGAAGCAAGCATCACCTTGATCACCAAGGCAGAGAAAGACCCAACTGAAAAAGAGATCTATAGGACAATCTCACTAATGAACATAGATGCAAAAATCCTTAATAAGATACTGGCAAATACAATGCAGAAGATCATCAAGAAGATCATGCACCCTGACCAAGTGGGATTTATCCCATGGATACAGGAATGTTTCAACCTATGCAAATCAATCAATGTAATACACTATATCAATAAAGCCAAGAACAAAAACCATATGAGCATCTCAATAGATTCAGAAAAAGCATTTGACAAAATCAAACATGCATTTATGTTAAAAAACCCTATAAAATTGGAATAGATGGACTCTACCTCAATCTGATAAAAGCCATCTATGAAAAACCAACATCCAATATCATACTAAATGGTCAAAACCTGAAATCCTTCACACTAAAATCAGGAACAAGACAAGGATGTCCACTATCACCACTCTTGTTCAATATAGTTTGGGAAACATTAGCCACGGCAATTAGAGAAGAGAAAGAAATAAAAGGAATAAAGATAGGAAATGAAGAAGTCAAATTGTCATTATTTGCAGATGACATGATACTCTATATAGAAGACCCCAAGAACTCCACCTAAAGTCTTCTAGACTTCATAGCCAAATTGAGTAAAGTAGCTGGATACAAGGTCAACAAACAAAAAGCAATAGCTTTCCTCTACAGGAAAAACAGACTTGCTGAGAGAGAAATAGGGCAAACAATTCCTATCACAATAGCATCCAAAAAACTGAAATACGTAGGAATCAACCTAACGAAAGAAGTCAAAGACCTCTTCTCTGAAAACTATGGCACTCTGAAAAGAGAGATTGAAGAGGATATCAGAAAGTGGAAATACATCACTTGCTCCTGGGTAGGAAGGATCAACATAGTGAAAATGGCCAAACTTCCCAAACTGTCATATAGATTCAATGCAATCCCTATTGAAATCCCAGCAGCATACTTCATGGACCTTGAGAAAACAATCCAAAAATTCACTTGGAACAAGAAGAGATCTAGAATAGCAAAAGCAATTCTAGGCAACAGAGACAAGGCAGGGGGTATCACAATCCCCAACTTGAAACTATACTACAAAGCTAGTGTGATAAAAACAGCATGGTATTGGCAAAGAAACTGACCTGAGGACCAGTGGAACAGATTAGAAGATGGAGAAACAATGCCAGACACATTCAGACATTATAATCTTCGACAAAGGAGCCAAACAACCTCACTGGAGAAATGATAGCCTCTTTAATAAATGGTGCTGGAAAAATTGGGTTTCGACTTGCCAAAGACTAAAACTAGACCTATATCTCTCACTATGCACTAAAGTAGAATCTAGATGGATTAAAGGTCTAAATATTAAAACAGAAACACTAAACCAGCTGAAAGAAAGGTTAGGAAGAACTCTTGAAGACATTGTTGTAAGAAAAGATTTTATGAACAAAGTCTCAGTTGCCCGTGAACTAGCACAATCAACAAGTGGGATTTCTTCTAACTAAAAAGCTTCTGCACAGCAAGAGAAACCACTAACAGTTTGAAAGACAACCCACAGTGTGGGAAAAAATTTTCACCAGCGGTCCCTCAGACAAGGGTCTACTATCTTGAATCTCAAAAGAACTTAAAAATACTCTGGTTTCTCTTCAGATCGTATAAAGAACTTGAAAAAATCAGACCTAGCTCTTTGAGGTATCTCCATACAGATTTCCACAGTGGTTGCACCAGTCTGCACTCTCACAACAATGGAGAAGGGTTCCTTTCTCTCCACACCTCCGCCAGCATTTGTTATTGGTTGATTTCTTGATAGCAGCCATTCTTTCTGGGGTGATGTGGAATCTTAGTGTTGTTTTCATCTGCGTCTCTCAAATGACCAGTGATGTTGAACATTTTTTCATATATTTGTTTGTTGCTTTTACTTCTTTGTCTGAGAAATGTCTGCTCATTTCAGATGCCCATTTTTGAATTGGGTCTCTGAATTTGAGGGGGTCTGATTTTTTTCAATTCTTTATATATTCTCGATAGTAGACCTTTGTCTGAGGTACAGCTGCTAAAAATTTCTTCCCACATTGTAGCTTGTCTCTTAGCTCTGTTGGTCGTTTCTCTTGCAGTGCAGAAGCTTTTTAATAAGATGAGATCCCAGTTGTTGATTCTTTGTGCTAGCTACCATGCTACTGAGAATTTGTTCATAAAGCCTTTTCCTATGCCGGCGTCATCAAGAATTCTACCTCACTTATCTTCCAGCAAGTTTAGTGTTTCTGTCTTAATATTTAGATCAACCTGCCAAAGATTGAAACTAGACCCATACCTATCACCATGCACTAGTTAGTTTAGTGCATGGTGATAGGTATGGGTCTAGTTTCAATCTTTGGCAGGTTGAAATCCAGTTTTTCCAACACCATTTATTAAATAGGCTATCTTTCCTCCAATGAGGGTGGGTTGATCCTTTGCAAAAGATGAGGTGGCTGAGTATGTCTGGAGTTGTTTCTGCATCTTTTAACCTATCCCACTGATCCTCAGGTCTGTTTCTTTGCCAGTACCATGCTGTTTTTATCACAGTAGCTTTGTAGTATAGTTTCAAGTTGGAGATTTTGATACCCCCAGCCATGTCTCTGTTGGCTAGAATTGCTTTTGCTATTCTAGGTTTCTTCTGATTCCAAATAAATTTTTGGATTGTTTTCTCTAGTTCTGTGAAGTATATTGTTGGAATTTCAATTGGGATTGCATTAAATTTATATAGTAGTTTTGGAAGTATGGCCATTTTCACTATATTTCTTCTTCACACCCAGGAACAATTTGACCCAGCTATTCCCCTGCTGGGTATCTTACTCAAAGAACTAAAAGAATCATACCACAGTGATGTATGCACACCCATGTTTATAGCAGCACAGTACGTAATAGCTAAAGCTTGGAAACAGTCCAAGTGCCCATCAACTGGAAACTGGATAAAGAAGATATGGTTTTTTAGTAAAATGAAGTTCTACTCAGCCATAAAGAATGAGAAACTAGAGACATTTATAGCTAGATAGATGCATATTGAGGCCATACTCTTAAGTGAAATAAATAGGACACACGTGTAAATCCCAAATAGTTTCTTTAGTGTGAGAACCTGAAAGTGTAAATAAGGATTAAAATGATTAAAATGAATAATTGATAATTTGAAATAGGAAAAGGTCCAAAGGTGTACGGGTTGTGGGAGGGGAAGGGGAAAGGGAAGAAGGGAAAGGAAAAATTATGAGAAAAGAAAAAAAAAGGAAATGAAGTCTATGTAAATACGGAAGGGTTTAGGGGTGAAGGGCACACAGGTAATGGGGAAAAAATAAGAACCAAGATACATCATGTTCAGGTACAAACACCCAATGATAAATGTAAATGTATTGTACACTTAAAATGTACCAATAAAAGAATTAAAAAGAAACAACAACAACAAAAATCAGACCTCCCAAATTTAAAGACTCAATCCAAAAATGGACATCTGACATGAACAGATATTTCTCAGGCAAAGAATTTGAAATAGCAAATAAATATATGCAAAAATGTTCCCCATCACTGGTCATTCGAGAGATACAAAAGAAAAGAACATTAAGATTCCACCTCGCCCCAGAAAGAATGGTTGCTATCAAGAAATCAACCAATAACAAATGCTGGTGGGGCTGTGGGGAAAGAGGAACACTGCTGTACTGCTGGTGCTAGTGTAGAGTGGTACAACCACTGTAGAAATCAGTATGGAGATAACTTGAAGAACTAGGACTGGAAGTCCCATTTGACCCCGCTATTCCTCTACTGGGTATCTTCCACAAAGAATTAAAAGAATCATACCATAGTGATATATGTGCACCCATGTTCATAGCAGCACAGTTTGTAATAGATAAAACTTGGAAGTAGCCCAATTGTCCATCAACTGGAGACTGGATAAAGAATATGTGTTTATGTGTTTTGTTTTTTTTTTATAAAATGGAGTACTACCCAGCCATAAAAAAATGAGAAATTAGGGACATTTATTGCTAAATGGATGCACATTGAGGCCATACTCTTAAGTGAAATAAATAGGACACACATGTGTAAATACCGAATAGTTTCTCTAGCATTAGAAACTGAAAATGTAAATAAGAACTGAAAGGTATAATAGATAATGTGAAATAGGAAGGAAAGGGGAAAAGGGGAAGAGGAAGTGGGAGGGATAGGGGAAATAAAAGAAGGGAATGGGATATGAGAAAATGAAAAAATGGAAACAAAATCTTTGTAAATAGAGAGGGATGGAGAGGTTGAAGGGAGAGCAGGGCAATGGGGAAAAATAAGAACCAAGAGAGATTATGTAAAGGTGCAAATTTCCAATGATGCATGTCATTATATTGTATACCTAAAATGTACCAATAAAATCAAATTTAAAAAATATTTTACACCACCCTACTGTCTTCTGGCCTGTATGGCTTTTAAATGACAGTTGTTATTCTTAATGAGGTTCCCTTGCACATTATGCATCATGTTTCTCTTGGTGTTTTCAATTTTTCTCTTTGACTTTGACTTTCAACACCTTTATCATAATGTGTCTGGGTGTGGTTCTCTTTGAATATGTCTTACACGGATTTTATTGAATGTTTTGGATGGACACATGATCATTTTTCACCATGTTTGGACATTTTTTCCATCGTTATCTTTTAAAATATTATTATCTACTTTTTCTCTCTATAGCACTTTTTACACATACACCCAGGTGTTTAATGATGTCTTACATTTCCTTGAGTTGCCATTCTTTTTTCTATTTTTAAGATGGCATAATCCCTATAAATCTATCTTCTAGCCTCTAGTTTTTATCAACTCCAGTAATATAATACTTACTATATCCATTTACTATATGAAGCTTTATTGATTTAGGCAATCTGATGTATCATTTTACTGACCCTCCAAAGAAGAGCGTATAAATGGAACCAGGATTGCAGTAATGAATAAATAAATGTGGAGAAAATTACTAAAGGCATCTGTTGCTTCAGAGAATTTAGAAAGCAAATCAAGCATGTCTGGGAGAAATTGGTAAGCCTTTCATTGTGAACCTAAGGCTATTACACAGAAAATAAAATTATCAGAGTCTGATTATGGTTTTGTGGAATTTTGAAAGTTAAACAGAAATTGTACAGGGTTATATTTTTTTAAAGGTTGAACATGCTTGGGGGAAACCTACTATAGAACATATTGCTGACATTTAGTAATTAATTTCTCCACATATGAAATTTAATTTACTAATCTTTCTTATAGCATAATTAGACAGCTCTGGATCATGGGAACAACAAGCTTATGTGAAAAATGGTGTGACATGAAATAACTCTTCTTTTCTAGATATAAGATTCTGATTTTTGAACCCAAATGAGTATATTTGCTGTCTTAAGACCCCTACCCAGAAGTCAGTCCTTAAATCCTGTGTGGTTATTGCTTGCTGGTTTCAATCTGGATGACAATGTAGCTTTTAGAGCAATAGGAATAGAGACAGTGATATTTGACAGTGAATTAAACAATACAGTAGGGATTCTGTTGCTTTTGAGGGGACAGAAAAATATGCTGTATTTGTATTCATAAAATAGTAGTAGAGGAAAAATGAGCACACAATTTCTTGATTTCCAGGTCTCTTACCTATAGCAGACTGTTTTATCAGTGCTTTACTTATATAGCTACAAGTAATTGTTTCAATAGGACTGAAATATATAATACTAGTCCAGTTTTAAAAAATCAGAAAAAGTAAAATTTCAATAGATTCAGTAAAGTATCTCAAGACTTTCTTTCTTTTCTTCAGTTATTATATCCCAACTATCAAACACCATTCCCTACCATAAATTCTGCCCACCTGCCACAGGCAGAAATAATACTGTAGAGAAAACCCCAGGAATTTTTTTCTAATTGATTTTAAGTTAACCATTTTGAAGTAATAATTAATATGCATTTAGTGACTAAATAATATTTATAAGTGAAATGAATTGTAGCAATGTCACAATGCATGAGAAGGAAGAATTGAGAATGCTTTGTTATAAGCTACCTAAACTACATCAGAAGCAGAATTGTGTTACTGAAGAGAGCAATTGTACTAGTATAAAGTCTATGTGCAAATTCTATTGTAATGACTAAAGCTTTGTAGTTATTCCAAGAGAGGAGAGAAAGTGAAATCATATACAATGCTCAAGTAAAACAAAAGAAAGCAGAAAATTATGGGAAAGATGAACAAAAAATATGTGCAACTAATAGAAAAGTTATACACAAGGGAAATACTATTCCAAGTGTATCAGTAATCTCTTAAAATGTGAATGGTCTAGCTATACAAATTTAAAAATGGACTTTCATAGTGTAGTAAAAGGTCCAACTATACATTGTCTGGAAGAAATTCACTTCAACTATGAAGGTATTGATGATATGTTAAAGTAGCTAGGGGAAAATATATCACAATAACTATATATGATACTAATACTGATCACAAGAAAGCCAGAGTGGCTATCTTAATTTCAGACAAAGAAACCAAAAATATTATCACGGATAAAGAGTGGCATTACATAATGATGAAGGGCTTGAATCTCTAAGAATGCAAGATGATAAAGTTGTGTGCACCTAACAACAGAGCACCTAAATATGTGAAGCCAATACTAACAGAACCATGAGGAGAAACAGACAAATCCATCATTAGAGCTGGGGAATTGAACACCCCTCTTTCAATAACTGATAAATCAAAGGAGCAGAAAATCAATACGTAAGGATATAGTTATCCTGAACAGAACTATTTATCAACTTCATCATAATGACATTGTAGAAGATTCCATGGATCAATAGAATATACATTCTTCTTAAATGCGCATGGGAAATTTTACCATATAGACCCCTTTCTAGTCACACATAAATGGTTTTTACAGCAATATAATTCCTGAAAAATTCCTGGACATGAATGAAATTAAACTAGAAATCAGTAACATAAATCATCACTTACCATCAGTAATTATAAGTTTAAATGACAGTGATCTATCACTATATACCTATCGGAATGGCTAAAATCCAAATATCTGACAAATGCAAATGCTGAAGCATATACAAAGTAAAAGGACTACCATTCATGGCTATTGAGGATGCTAAATGGTGCAGCCTCTTTGAAAGCAGGCAGTTTCTCAAAAAGCTAACTATTGCTGGGCCATACCATTGAATGTCCTGCTCCTTGATGTTTGTCTAATGGATTAAAAACATGCTCACACAGAAACTTGCGTATGAATATGTACAGCAGCATTACTCATAATCATCCTAAGATGGACTCAATCAAAATGTCTGTAGTAGATAAACAAATGACAGAACATTCATACAATGGAATACTATTCAGCAATGATGAGAAGTGAACTCTTCATCCCAAAAGAGCCACAGAGGCTGGGGCACAGTCATACATGCTAGCAATCCCAGTTACTTGGGAGACTAGGGAAGATGGATCCCAAGTTCAAACTTAGACTGGGAAACTTAGCAAGACCCTACCTTAGATCTAAAGAAAAAAATGGGGCCGGGATACAGCTCAGTGAGAAGGTTCAGTCTCTAGTAACCCCCTCTCCCATGTGGAGCTACGAGAGGACTTTTTCCTTAGTACTGGGTGTCTGACACTAAGCTACATCACTAGCTGTTTTATTTATTTCTTTAAAATTTGAAGCAAGGTCTTGCTAGGTTGCTCAGACTGATCTTGAACTTTCTATCCTTCTGCCTTAGCCTCTCTTCCATGCTGGAATTACAGGCATGTGTCACCACAGGTAACAACCTGGGGAAAACTTTCCTCTTTTTAAAATTTTTCCTAAATTCTTTTATTGGTACATTTTAGGTATACAATACATTTACATTCCTCTTTGGGAACTTGTACCTTTACATGATGTATGTTGGTTCTTATTTTTTCCCCATTCCCTGTCCTCCCTTCACCCCCTCCACCCTTCCCTATTTACAAAGACTTTGTTTCCATTTTTTCCATTTCTCACCATTTTTCGTTTCCCTTCTTTCCTTTCCCCTGCCCCTCCCACTTCCCCTACCCCTTTGGACCTTTTCTTCCTATTTCACATTATCAATTATTCATTTTAATTATTGCTACATTTTAGGAATACAATATAAATGACATTCATCATTGGAAATTTGCACCTTTACATAATCTCTCTTGGTTCTTATTTTTCCCCATTCTCCTGCCCTCCCTTCAACCCCTCCATCCCTCTCTATTTACAAAGACTTTGTTTCCATTTTTTCATTTTCTCATATTAATTCCATTCACTTCTTTCCTTTCCCCTGCCCCTACCTCTGGGCTGGTACTGGTGGAATGGCAGCCCGGAATCCCCTTCCTGTGGGCTGGGAACGGTGGAATGGCGGCCAGGAAGCCCCTTCCTCTGGCTCTAGTCCAGACACTTAAATCTTCTGCTAAGGGTGGGCAACATAGAGGAAACTTAAATGCACATTGCTAAGTGAAAGAAGCCAGTATGAAACAGTTACATATGAATGCTTCCATTTACATGGTAATCTGGAAAAGGCATAGTTTCAGGGACAATCAGAAGATTGGTGGTTTCAGGTTCAGTTGAGCATGGTGGATTGTTGAAAAGATGAAGCACAGAGATTTTTAGGGTGATAAAACTGCACATATAAAATCTACGAACTATACAGCAAAGAGTGAAACTTTACGAATGCCTGAAAATAAATCATATAGGATTTCAATATGAAATGCAGAAAGTAACAGAAGAATCTAGTTGTATTACAGTTGTAATCTACATCATTGTAATGATCATTGCTGAGAGTCATTGAGGCTGAGGTGCAGACCCAGATAAATTTGGAAATGAGTATCACTTGTAAGGATGAAGTTAAGAGAAGCTGTACATATGACTATACGCTAGTAGATAAAGTTGTTTTCCATAGGAGTTGATTTTAGCAATTTCATTACCAGTATGTACTTGTATCCTGGAACTGAATAACTGAGCAAGAGAAAGCCAAATTTCCCACAATCCAAGTAAAGGTTAACAGATAAGCAAAGGAAAGCCTGTTAGAATGAACCATGTCATTGAGAATTAAGGTTGGAGCCATCAGTATGAACTTGTGTCTAGCTTGATTTAGATATATATAGAAATATTTTTCAAATTGTAGAATACTTACAGATGTGCATATACACATCACTTAATGTATGCCTATTATCTGAATCTTGGTTTCTAACCAATGAAAGGAAACCATTTCTTCTAGAAAAGGCAGATTCACATACTAGGGTAAGATAAGGCAATGATATCTTGTGAGCTAGAAAGTAAGAAAGTTCTGAGGAAGAAGAAGAGGAAAAAGAAGAGGAAGAGGAGTTGGGGAGGAAGTGGAAGAGAAGAAGGAGACCAAGAGGAGAAAGAGGGGGAGGGGGGAGAAGGAATTCTACAGTGTTGGGGGAATATAAAAAAGACATGTAAGTCAACTGAATGAGCTCCCCATGGCAAAGCTGAGATGATTAGTACAACAAAGTAAATGAAGTGATGTTGGATTAGGTCTACAGTATAAAATAAATAACTATGACCTACCCTGATATAAGTAATGATTACATGAATAAATAAGTGTGTAATAATAAATCTATGTATAAGAACTTCAAATATAAAAATGTGTGTGTGTGTGTGTGTGTATATATATATATATATATATATATATATATATATATTCCACTTCCAAGGACGTGAAGCTCACATCTTACCTCTAAGTGTAACCTGCACATAGCTGGAGGACCATATAGAAAGTGGGCAAAATAAAGAGTAACTCCCAGTGGAGAAATATGAAAAACATTACCCCAATCAGGTGACCAAGGCCAACATCAATAGTAATACATTATATCAACAGCAGGTACCTGTGGAATGATGCAATAAAAATGGTGCTTAACTTCTACAAAACCTGTAATCCCAGAAAGTATTTCATTATTTCTCCGAAAAACTGCCTAGGTCATCAATAATAAACAAAATCTGAGAAGCTACACCATTTGGGGAAATTCTAATGGGACATGGTAGCTAAAGACTGGCATTGACCTTGGATTTTTCCAGGTCATCAGAAAATGAGTGTTTGTGTTTTTTTATAGCAAGGATAGGAAAGAACATTGCATGTTTAAGAAAAGTAATCTGGAGGTGTGGACATAAGTCAAAATTTGTATTCTGAATAACTTTTCTCATATGTGAAACATTCTAATTAAATTTCTAAATTTTAATATTTTTCAGATTTCTCCACTGGGATTTACTCTTTCTTTCCCCCGCTTTCTATATGGTCCTCCAGCTATGTAATCTTATCATCTACGAAATAGTTTAATACCTGGAGATGAGATCAGATATGTCCATTAAGTGCACAGCAAGCTGAAAACCATTCTCTTTGCTGGACTTAGGCTTTGCTCACTGTACTATACCTGCTGTAAGTAAAGAAAACTAAGATAACAACCGGTGCTCAAAGGTCACTTGCACTGGCCTTGCAGACAGCGTGAAACATATCATCATCTATGCATAGAATCATGCCACTGAAGCGCTCCCAGCATTCCATTCTGGCAGCACTGTTGTGAATGGGCTGTGATCTAAGAACATTCTAGAAGGCAGGTAGAAAATTTTTACTTGTTGTTTGTTTTGTTTAATTTTAATTTTAATAAATATAGTTTATTTTAGAATAGTTTTAGGTTTATGGAAAAAACTACAAAGAGAGTACAGAGTGTTCCCACATACTTTATACCCATTTTCCCTATTATCGGTATGGTATCTTACATCAGTATGGCATATTTCATAATTAATGAATGCATCTGGGTACATTACTACTGATTGAAGTTCATACTTAATTCAGATTTTCTTAGTTTTTACCTCGTCTTTTTTCATTGAATGTTCACACTGGAAATTAAGACAACCATCTCTATTCTCACAGAATATCTCAGAATACTTCAGTTTTTCTCTTAATTTATATTTTATCTCATCAAGAACCCCACAGTTTTCAAGAGCCCCACAGAAATGAAGAATATCAAGCACCTTACTAGAGTTTAATGCGTGGATTAACTTCCTATATATTTATTTGTTTTTAATCTTCTTTTCTTTTCTCCAGTTTTGGCAGGATTACATTTATCAAGTCTTCAGAATGTGAAATTGGAGGGCTGAATGGATGATTACCTTCGGGTTTTGTGGGAACGTTAAAATGGTGATTAGTTGAAAACCCTGAATTTGCGAGGGAAGAAACACTGGTCTAAGAGTTAAGAATTCAAATTCTTTAAAAAACAAATTACTTTTTTATTTATTAGAGTATGTCTGCAATATATAACTCAATTCAGCTTGTGCGATTGGCACATATACCTATTGTATCTTAATCATTTTCACTTCCTCTTCTCCTCTCTGACCTCCGGTCTGCCCCATCTCTAAGTCCCCTTCCATCTTCACAAATTCTATCTCCCTGTTTTCTACCATCTGTCTTTTATTTTACTCTTCAAATTGTTTGTATTTGGGTTTTTCATATAAGAGAAACCATGTGATATTTAGTCTTCTGTGTCTGATCCATTTCATTTGGTGTTACGGTGTCAAGATGTACCCATTTTCCTAAAAGTGACTTAAATTTGTCCTGTTCAAATTCTCTCACTAGCCTGGGGACCTGAGGGAGTCCTTGTACCTACCCTAGTCTGGGTTTCCTCACTGGTAGAGATAACAAAGACCAAATGATTTCTGGGCTTCCTTCTTCCTTTTCAGTTCGGTGATGGTAGAATGTGGCTCATTTCTGCAATCCAGCTGCCTTTGAAACTGTAAGAGTTTGTGAATAAGGCTACACTTTGGAATTTGGATTTTCCAATCCAAGGAAGGGAGTTTCTCAGTTTGGGTGGAGTGAAAGACTTGGAATTTTCTCTCCAGAGACATGTTTTCCTTTTGGGTTTAGAATGCTGGGTGGTGTGTCTCGCCCACCAGGAAGGAGAGAATAGGACTAATGCTAGTTTGTAGTTGGAATAACATCCCACAAGAAATGGAAGAGAAGCACCAGTCAGAGTGCATGACTAACCTTTGCCTTGCTCTAGCGGAGAAGCTGGTGAAATGTAGAAATATAGCTATGTCTCTTTTCACCCAGGCTCTCTACCTGAACCAACAACCATTCGTGAAACTTTCCACATTAAACTTTCACTTCCAGTAAAGTTCATGGCAGCCTCTGAAGCTGCCCTGGGAGGCGACAGCACAGCATTCCTTTGGGTCTGATGTATAGCGCCTTAGAGAGGGAGGGCTGAAAGGGACTTGGGAGGGCAAGGAGCCTAAGACTGCCCGACTGCCCTGTGCCCAACACCCAATGCACAAGAGATGACTGAAAACCGCAGTGGTTTGTACTCATTATTTCTAATCCTTTTCAGACTCCAACAGAACAAGTGGTTTGCTGGAGAGGAAACTAAAGCCCAAAGCAGGGTAAATAACCACTTTCATTTGACTCTGGTGCTAATTTGAGTTTGTAATCCATGTCTGCCTGACTCCCCATCTTGGTCTTGCTTTCACTAGTTAACTCCTGTTCCTGCTTCAGACCTGATTAACCAGGGAAAATAAATTATTCCCGGTCCACAATGGATTTGTAGTGTGGACCCCACAGTTTTCTTACTTCTGTGCTCATGTAACTTTCTCTTCTACAAGTCTGGAATGTCTGCAGAACAGGGACAGTGTTTGATTGGCTTTTGAATCCTCAGTACCTGGCAAATGTTAGGTGTCCAGAAAATATTTGCTCAGCCTAAGTCACACAATCACTGGACACAGAGCCAGAAATAAATCCAGACCTCTCGACACCAGGCCCAAAATTATTTCACCACCACATTATTACTTTTAGATTTTTAATCACATTCAACTTCCAGATTATTCTCCCCATAAAAGCTCCTTGTTTCCTTATCCCAAACCCTGTACAGGATTTCTGTGAGAAGAGGGAAGGTTTTCATCACAATTATGAAGGCTGGTATTTGCTGAGGACTTACTGCACACCGCCATGGCCAAGCTTGCTAAGTGAATTCTCTCATTTACTCCTGCTAACTCTACCAGGTAAGAGGTGTTATTCACCCCATTTTGTCCATGAGAAAGCTGAGAAATGGAGACACTAGGCCAAGTTCCCTCTGATGGGATGGAAGTTTTCTCAGCTTAGCTCTAGAGAGCAGTGGGTGGATCTGAACCATGGGGCTCTCTGACTCTGGGTTGGGAGAGAGGGCAACAAAATTTGTGAAGATTTAAACTCTTGTTTTGGGAGAAGACACATAGGATTTTTTCTTTTCTTGGGAAATCACTGCAATGTTTTGCTTTAGGAACATAAGTAACACCAGTTTCTGAGGGCGATTTACTTGAAGTCACCCATTCTTTTAATTCCTGCACATTTTTACCTGGGGCTTTGGAAATGCATTGCTGAGCATCTCCCATGTTGAATCCATGCACACTCTGGTTCCTTACAAGGTCATGTGGAGGATAAGACTTAGAGCATTCCAGCAGGATTATACTCAAACTACAAAGACCTGAAAAAGCAATTGATAAAGGCTTAGCTGCATTACCCTGGGGATGTTGGTGCTGTGGGTAATCATACAGAGAGACCCTCACAAGGTTTGAGGCTTATACCATGTTATATGCCTTTCTTCCCTCTGGAGAATTCGAATCCTTCCCGGAGATTAAGATGTAATGACACAGTGGGTTGAGACATAAAGAACATGAAAAGTCATATTTTGAGGCATTATAGGATATTTAGGACATTATGCACAAACATGCAAGGGATTTGAGTTCAGCAGACAACTCAGATGCATAAGTATGCTTCTATTTGTATAAATTAAAAAATTTGTATAATGTCTGGAGGGAGCAGCTCTGCAGACACCTAGTCAAGGAAGAACAGGAGAGAACACAGGCTGAAATTCAGCAAGGGAGCAGGAGATGGCAAAGGAGAGCATGGTCATCACCCTCGGAGCCTGAAGGACAGTCCTAAGTGGAGATAGTAACAAGCTGAAGGCACAGGGCCATCACTGGGGACTTTCTAGACTTCATTCTTTCTGCATGGTTCCTAGGTGCTGTGCCAAGCATCGTTCTGAGCCCTGAGATACAGTTATCAACAAAACAGGCAAAATCCAGAACGCCGAGTGACTACCTTGTCATGAAATTAGCAGTCAAACACATCCACAGTTTTAGTTTTCTTCCTCAACCTCAAACAGCAACAATCACAAATGGGGAGGTGTGCAATGAGACAGGGCAGATGCAGAAGACAATTCACAGGACATATTTGAGATGCAAGACGTTAACATCATGAGGCTTAACTGTACTACAGAGCAGCAAGGCAGGCAGCAAACAAGGCTCCATCTTCCACCCCAGCAGCCAGTCAGAGAACCCAACTGCCTCCAAGACCCTGCCTTCTTTAAGAGCCCAGATGTTAGCCTGTGGGGTTGATTCAGCTGCCAGTTGGCTGGCCACAGTTGACAGTCCTTGTATTGACCTGTTTTCTGTCTCATCTCTGCTCCCACAACAAGTTACGTGAGTCAAGGCACAAAGATCTCTGTTCAAGGCTGTCTCTGAAGCTAGAGAACAGTTCAGGTGGGCGGGAAGTGCATTGCATATGTTCGCATATATTTATATTTATATTTGTATTTATATGGATGAGAAAAGTGTAGCTTTAAAGCATTTAATGGAGTGGTTTACAAGAAATAGTTCACTTTTCCTTGTGGCCTGATCTAAGGTGTTTTGAGTGGAGTTTGTCACAAGCTAAGACTTATAGGATGGATTCAGTGCAAGAAGAATGCACAAAACTCAGATAAGATCCATACAATTCAACAGAATAAGGCAGCATTAAAAGAGACTGAGGCAGCTTCTCCTCCCCTGCTCAGGAACAACAACACTGTCGGTGGGAGACCCTGCTCTTGCGAATACGGGCTGTGATCTGGGGATGGCTCTCCTCAAACTTCAGGCTCGAAAGGTGGCTGTAGGTCTAATGTTTGGCTGATAATTGCTTAGGTTTAGTCTAGGGTGTGTGTAGCCTGGCCGGGCCAGTGGCCACCAGCTTCTAATCTCTCATGCACTGTGGCTGGATTGTGAGCAACCTACATGGGAATAAAGCTGAGCCAAGGAAAATGGAAGTGAGGGCTGGTGGGACACAGCCATCCAGTGATATGGAGTGAACACCCAGGTCCAGCACCTCAAACCAGACTCCTGTCCTACCTGTCAGGTGTTTAGGGAACTGGGGACGTGTTTCTGTCACTTGCAACCTAAAGAGTGCTAAGTACGGTCCTGTTAACGCACATATTTTGGGGGAGGGTGTTTTCAAGGTATAATAATTGCAATAGCTATGCATTCTTGTCTTGCCCTACAGTTTCTAGAAGTATACTTGTCTGACCACATGATCTGAACTTGATTTCATGAGATGCAGTCATGGTGAACACACTATAAACTGGCCTTGCTCTGGAATAAAAATATAATTAAGGATAAATGAGGTGAGAATCATTTTTAGAGGTTCTGTTCTGATGAGGTGACCACTGAGCATTCTGGCCCAGTCTAGCCCAAAGCCTTGCCCAGTCCTTAACCCCATTGCTTCAACTCCTTTTTGTTCATGTGCAGTTAATAATATTAGCCAAGTTTTACTGAAGGGATTTTATGTATTTATTTGCTTAGACTGGTATTAAAAAACACCATAAATTGGGAGGCTTAACAGAAATTCATTTCTCAATTCTGGAAGCTGGGAAGCCCACGATATAGGCTGGAAAGCCAAGATCTGATTCTTGGTAAGAGCCTTTGCCTGACTTGTAGACTTTTTAGAAGGCACTCACATAACCTTTCTTAGGTACATAAACATGGAGAAAGATCTCTTTTCTCCTGTTATAATGGCAGTAATGCCATTATAAGGGCTCCACCCCTAAGACCCAGCCTTACCCTAATTACTCCCCCTCAAAGGCTCCATCTCCAAAGATCACATTGGAGGTTACAGCTTTAACATAATTGGGGGAGTAGAGACATTCTGTGCATAATGATGATATGCAATGATAAAAGACATCTTTGTAAAAGTAACTGCATAATAGTTTGCAATTTCACTAAAAGACAAGGGTTGGGACTAGTTACAAGTAAAAAACATACAAAAGTCTGACTTTTGATGATCTGATGAGCCAGTGGCTACTAGGCAAACATTAACATCATTGAAATTTGTGAGGGCAATTATGAGCAGATGCCTGCAATCAGGACATTCTCATTCAGATGCAATGTTGTTTTATTTGTCTCATAAAATTTCAAGTCAATATTCCACTGTGCTGTCTATTTTGAAATGCACCATCTCATAGCTCATTTTCCAGAAATGTTTTCAAGAGCCTGTATAAGGTAGGAGGGAAAACAGTAAATGGAAGTGTGGGCCATTGTGCCCCACCCTTCCTGGACTTACAGCACTTCAAGAAAGGACAAATGCTTCTTAAATATGTCTAATTGGGGTGACTTGTTATTCCAAATGTGTCCTCTCAGTGTTATGCAACTGTCAAGCTGGAAGTGCACCAGCCTAGAGTGAAAGCAGTCACCTTTCTTGTGACCCTTTGGGGACTGGCATTGATTAAATAGCATATTTGGGAAAGAGAGAAGTGTGGACAACACACTAGTGTCATGCCTCATTTACTTAAGAAGTGAGAAAAATGCTGACCTGGGAGGGTGTTGACCTTGGGAACTAAATACATGTGTGTTGGATGCATTGTGAGCTGTGCATTGCGCTGGGGAATCAGAACATCTGGAGATGGAAATGTCACTTGGCGGGATGACCCAGCTGTGCAGAGGAGGTAAAAACATAATCGAGCCTGTTTAGGAACATGGATTGCTAACTCAGCTCTTGGCAACACTGCAGATGACCTTTCCTTCTTAACTCTGCCTTGTTTTCGTATTTTGTCTTTCTTGTTTTGGCAACTACTGAAATTGAGGTACTAGCACAGAGATTAAAAGGCTACCAGCCAGCACTGTTCTATGTGATTCCTCTTCTCTGAGATGCTCTTTTAGGAAACTCTTGGCTAGTGAGTCGATAGCCTCATCCTAGTTTCCCTGCATCGAGGAAGAGGACTCCGTGCAGTCTCTGTGAAACAAATAAGAACAGATTTGAGTAGTGAGTCAAGCAAAGTGTAGTTTCCATACTCCAAAATAAACATTCCCTATACCATCTCTTTGCTAAATGTGTATTTAAGTTTTGAAAACATTTCTGTGGCAGAGTCCCTCGGATGCTGCTAGAAAAAAGCAAACCCTGGACAACTATTTTTGGAGCTTTTTTCATATAAAGCAAAATGCAGCAATTCTGTGACAGCAGAAATGTCAGAGCAGGAAGGACAAGAGATCTGCCAGTGCACGTCGTCCCAGATCCCAGTTCTGTACTTCTTGTGTGACATTTGACAAGTTGACTGACACTGGCAAGCATCAGCTTGCTCAGGTAAAATGATGCATCAATACTTAAACAGCAGCTGGGAAAAGGTGACATACGGGAAGATGCCAAGAGGAGCTGCCGCCAATAAATGCTGTTTACCCCTCCTGCCTCTCACACTAGATTGACCAGCACCAAGCAGTGGGCTTCCAGCTCATAATTTACCTTAATTCCAGACAACAATTTAAAATCCATGGACAAAAATGAAGCTTAAGTTTCAGTGTACATTTTGTGATTTTGGTAATGAGAGAACCTGTGCTTCATGTTGTAGCTGAGAGTGAGCGGCAGAGCGGCAGACACAATGCAGGTGGCTTCAATGGGTCAAAGTATGAGGCAATGGCCCAGCTGACTGGGGTGATTTAATACAATATTAGCAAAATAGCAATCAACCTCCCAATCAAGGATTTCCAAGGTACTACTTTATGACAATTAGGCTGAATCTAAATATCTGTAATGGAAAAGACCCTATCAACTTCTGACTAGAGAACAACTGAACTCTGTTTTCTGCCAGTGATTCTTCTTTTATGTATTAATCTTTGGCCTAACTTCCCCCTTTGGCTATCTTTGACATGGTCATATTTGCTATACTATTATGATTTGAACAAAAATAGTCTCATGTAAAAAAGTAAATAAGAGCAAGAGACATAATGAGAAAAATGAGATGCATTTAAAATGGAGAGCAATTTTCAGATGTGGCAGAGAATGTGCTGTTTTAGAGAAACATCCCAGAATATTTTTCTCCATTCTAAGCACGAAAAAAAATCTTACTATCAGGAAGAAATGCTCTCTGGTCTATTCTGTTCTTCGCTCATAGATATTATTGATTTTCCACTCACAAGTTTATAAATATGGATGTCATTTATAAATTTTCATGTGGGAGGGAATTGTATTTAATATCTTTTTATTACATTTGTTGTTATTTTGCTACCATGGTGAAATAATTTTCTTGAATAAGCATCATAAAATATTTGAGAATATGTCACAGTTGAGCAACTGAGAAAGAGAGATGTGATAAAATTAGAGGAGACTGCATAAATGCACATATGCGCTGATTTAGAAAACACCAATTTCTTCAATGAATAAATGAACTAAGCTTTTATCTTTATTTAGTGACCACCTCTTACCCTTCCAGTCTCCTTTTCCACCAAACATTGGAGTCACTAATTGTAACACTTCTGGATATAATAGCTATGATCAGGAAGCACCCCAGGGACTGGACTCCAAATGGGCTGTAACGGACAACAGGCCAAGATTTTCCCTTTTTGTTATTCATTGGTAGTAAATTAATGGAATGTTTACAAGATAAAGTAAAAGAGGCATTCTGTGAACACCACGCAATTTACTGCTGAAGAGGAGGAGAAATTATGTAACATTTGTTCAACACCTATCATGTGCCAGGCATGGTCCAGAGCACTTTGAAACCATTGTCTCTCTGGATCCTCACCAAACTCCTTGGCATCAAATATTATGCCTCCTATTTTATAGAGGAGAAAAAGTGTCAAAGACACCAAGGGTATCTCCTAAACCTTCTATCTAGCCTTGAACCCTACTTCATTTCAACGCAAACTTCATGACCTTTATCAAAATTATTAGTGAGCTGTATCAGAAAAGTGGATGTAGGATACAGATTTAGTGATCATGGATATAACTGTGGTCTACAGTTATACATATAGACTTTTGTATTAGATTTCCTGCCTGTCTTGAGGGAGGAAGTTCCTCTGGGGTCACCACAGAAGGCTATCGTGGCCAGGCTGCTGTCTTCAGCCTCTTGGATGGGAAGTAGATGAGGAAAAGCTGCCTTTGACCTTAAGGAAATCACCCTGGATGCTGAGGCATGTCCTCCATGGGCACTGAGAACACAGTTGAGCATGCATTTCACCCTTCCAGGCCCAGGAGAGGAGATATTGTAAGCACAGGGAAAACACACTTCATAAAGACCCATTAGGGGATTGGTATAAGGACAGAGTGTATGGTCACTTTGGTGGATAACGCCATACAAATGGTGAGGAGAAGAGCCAGTTGTATTTTTTTTTTCTTTTTTTTTTTGGGTATCAGGGATCAAACTCGGGACTTTGCACTTGCGAGGCAGGTGCCAGAACCACTGAGCTAAATCCCCGGCTCTACCAGTTGTAATCAAAGCTATGCTACTTCGGGCAAGAGACCTAACAGGTGTCACAAAGTCAAACAGCATAATTGACCCAAGGGCAGCAGAGCAGAAACAGTGAGCACCTGAAAGGCCAGGCAGAGGCTGTCAAGGGCACTGTAGCAAGGGGACATGCCACATAAGCAAACCAATTTGGTTGCCTTCTTGCGGTTAGGAGGTGTTTTCCATATGCCTTCAAAATAAATTATTGTTATGCCTCTGACTAGAGAAGTTAAGGCAAGAGGAATTGGTCTAGTCCACTGGGTCTCACCAGGATCTCCTAGATGATCCTCCAAGTCATCGTCACCCACAAGAAGCCCTGAAATCTTCTGAAAATTTTTAAATGTATTTATGATGTGGATTCATAAAAATATGAAAAGAAAGATCCCTTAGTACTATAGAGATTTGAGTGATAATGGTGATCATAAAGCTTTTTGGGTGCTCACTGTAGACCTAGCTTTTCTTCTAAAATAATTTATGCCTATTATATCTTTTAAGGGCTTCAATGATCTTAGAAGACGAGGATGGTTATTATTCTTTTCTTCCAGATGAAGAAAAACAGGCCCAGAGAGATGAACTTATTTGCCTAAGGTCAGGATACACCAGCATCAAGAATCTGAGCAATATAAATTTTAAATGTTGCACTCTACTGCTCTTCTCCCTTCTCCATGGTAGTTGATCTTTGGGAGGGAGCCATATAGGTAGGGACCAAGGCCAGAAACATCTATATCAGTCATGTCTTTCTACTTCCTGGGGAGGGATTGTCTTATGTGAGTACATAAGACCTGAGAACTCTCAGGTGTCCGACTAACATATTCTCCTTTTAAAGCCCACCTATGTCACAGCTGGACAACTTGCCTTTCTCTCTCTTCTCCTATTTAAGTTTAGAGAACTTCCAGGGGTGGGTGTCCAACTGACAGGCTCACACTGACAGTAGTGCCACCTATTTGGAGAGTCTTAACTCAGTGGAGATGCCCCTAGTTGAAGGCATTTGTGGACTCAGAGATCAAGTGATGATTATACAATACACCAAGTGGTCTAGGATTCAGAGGAGAGAATGATGTATGTGTTTGAAAATACACTCTCAGAAATCTCACACTCTTCTCCAACCAAGAGATGAAGAGCTTGGGAGGTTTTGTGTACAGATCTTTTTTATAGATTAGGATAATATTGCAAGAATACACTATTGCCAAGAAAGTTAGGCTACAAGAAAGGCTTCCAGGGCATAGTGTGAAAGACTTCAGGTGTTATGGATCCCTGCGATGGATGCTCAGTCCTCCCCACCCCATCTCCTCACTGCTAGAGAATAGAAGCATGGCTAATCTGTCTCATGACTAATTGACTAGTATGAATCAGCTCTTTATATACATCTGGAAATGTTTGATTTAAGAGAAAACTGATACTGATGTGAGGCTATAAAACACAAGGTTATTGTCTGAGAGGGAACTGTGCAGATATCTAAAAAGTTAGAAGAGGCTGAGATAGAAATTCCACCCTCTTTCATAATTCCTACACTTCTTTTTCTAACAGTTAAGAAGGGGTGGGATGCTCAGGTATCAGTGCTCAGGGTCAGGATTAGTTTGCAAAGTAGATGGGACTTCCCTTTCACCTCTCTCCCCTCCAAGGGTCCCAGGGTCTCGCTCAATTTAAGATTTTCGGCATGATGAAAATCCATCTCACTGGATGGGCAGCCAATACAACCTCTTTTCACAACAGCCTTCTTTCTTTGTGGGTATTGCAGCTCAGCCATTCAGGTGCACAAAGTATGCAGAAGCAGGTGGGTAGGATTTCAAGCTTCAGCTGTTGGTTGGCTGTGATTCCTCCAGGTAGATAGTTAAGCTGAGAAAGTCAGAGTAACATCCATCAGGCAGCTCATTGTAGCATAAACCACTGACTGGGCCATGTGACTGAGTTTTAGTGTGAAGCAGGATGCCATAAATGGAAATTGAGCCAATGACTGGCTCAGAAATTTTTTTCTGACAACAAAAAAAGCTATTTTTCAAAATTCGCTGAAAAAGAACAAGTGGCTCCCATTACAGGTATCAAGCTGTAATTGAATCGCAGTCCCTAAGTGAACCTGCTATTGCGATGTCCCACACCAGCCTGCTTGCTAGTCTGGGCAGGTGTCTGCCCTGCAGACAGTGCCTCGGAAGAAGCCTCACAAAGGAGTGGCATGCAGGATCTGAGTCGACTTCCATTGAGCCTTCTTGTTGAATAATGATCAGAACCCAACTTATGCAAGGAACAAAGGTGCATTGGGAAGAATTCTCTTTTGTCAGTTCTGGAAGGTGGTGGTAGAATAACAGCTTTATTCAACATCCCGTACATACAGAGAACACTGGTGTCATCAGTGGGCCGTGACTTGAGCTTCACAGTATTCAGTCTGTTGACATAAAAACCCCCAAATTACAGAGGGAGTCCCTTACAGGAAAAGGCAACTGGTGGAAGATGTAAGTGCTCTGGACTTCAGCGGCAATAGGATTCAGAAAGGGGAGTGGCAACTTTGGCAGGGAAATCTAGAAAGACTTGTGAATGAGGTAGGAGTTAAAATGTAATTTTAGGGTGAGTGGGGTTTAACCAGGAAGAGAGGAGGATTGTGGAGGAGGCAAGCAAGAAAGCAAGGCAGGAGAGGAAGGGGAGGGACAGGCATTCTAGAATAATGAGTTTCTTTTAGAGAGTAGTAGGAGCCAAGACAAGAAAAGTTAACGGCCAATTTGTGAGTGTCATAGTAAATGGAAGGCTATGGAATTTAAGCTTTCTTTGGTTTATAATGGGCAACCATTGAATTTTCTACCAGAGTGTTATCAAAATTAATTTGCATTTGTGTGCAGTGTAGATTGGGGTGGGAGGATATGACAAGTTGTTTATCTTACAATCATCAATGAGAGCTCAGAGAGTGCCAGATGCCTGGAATGCAGATGTGAACCATGTCTAGAGGAACATAGTGAATTTCAAGAGAGATACATCTAGCCAGTCTCACCACCTAAGAATGAACCAGACAGAGGAGACATTAATGGATCCCTGGAGGCCAGGCATATGGAATGTGGACTGGAACTAAGATGAGAAAACAGGAATGGGACAGAAAGAGGACTCCAAGATGTGACATATCAGAAGATCAGGGCCAAAGTTTGGTCCTGAAGAGAATGTGGGAGGTCACCTGGTAGAGGTGGAGAGAGGTGATGTCCCAGGTTGCTGAGAGGGGCAGAATGAAGAACAGTCACAAGGCTATGGGATGCTGGGAGCTGAAGTAGGAGAAGCAGGGAAGGAGTCAGAAAGGAGAAGGAAGGGACAGCCACAATGACCTCGAAGAGAGATCAAGAGCAGAAGATCAGTGCTGACTCATAGCTTTATCCAGGGCAACTGCCACAGCTCTTTTGTTTGTTCCCAAGGCTGTGCTGGGTTTGATGGAGAGAATGACTTCTCACTCTCACTAGTTTTTTCCCCCCACATCAGAAAGAGCATAAGCTGGGCGCATGGAGGTCACTGGTACTGCCCAGGGCAGCTTCACATTTTCCCTGTCCTCAGAGCCTACCTATGTTTGCTTTCCTCTTCGGTGCTGAGTTCAGCTGCCTCTTCTCCTGCGGAGCTCTCTCTGAGCATGCCTGCTTCTCACTCCATTCTAGTCCCACCTGTCCCACCCCTCTACTCACCTCCAATTCCCATCTCCAGCTTCTGCCCCATCCTCACCTACTCCCATCCCCTTCCAAATTTCCAATCCCATCTCATCCAGTCTCCTTCTCCCATCCCATCCTTACCCCTTACCCTCATCTTCCTCTTTACCTTCCTCTTTTCCTTCTCCAACAGTCATCCTACCCATCTTCTTCCACTGGTTGGACCTTTTATCCTATATCCCACAGAAACTCTAGATCTTTCTCTTGTAATTTATATGACATTTGTTCTGCATAATTCTTACCTTTTCTCCTTTTTTCACTTTCCTTTTGAATGAAAGGTGGGGAAAGGAAAAATTCTCCCAAATTTGGAAACCAATGATCTGGGTATATTTGCAGATATCGACTTGTAGGAGGAATAGGAATTTCTCTTCTACTCTGAAGTTTTCATTACTGAGCTTGCTGAAATAAACTGGCAATAGGCAGATTAATAAAAGAAAAAGCATACACATTTGTTTTATGCAAGGAAGGGGACCATCAAGAATGAAAAGTGAATACCCAATTACCCAGTGAGATTGAGAAGCTTAAATACCCTCTTCACAAGTTAAGTTAGGGCAAAGGTAGAGATGAATGGACCCAAAGAACAGACAATAGCCTGGCCAAGGTGTTTCTGGGCTTTGAGTGTGAGGTCAATTGTGAGTTAGTTTTTTTCTCAGTTCAATTGCCCTCCTTCTGGAAGAAATTTTCATCATATAAAGGAACTTCAAAGAAAATCATCCCCATTCCCTCCACAGAGACAGAGGGACAAGAAATGGAGGAAAGCACAAGGTCAGAGAGGCCTTGAGGCTGCTTCTTAGTTCAAAGCATTTAGTGGATCGAAGCATGTACTTTGGGGTTTCATTTTCTGAGCCTCAAAAACTTCTTATTGCCAAGATCTCTCTGAATCCTGATTTTCTTACCCCCAAAAGAGGAGATAAGACTATTAACAGGGACAAAATGTGAAAACCCTGTGATGATGCCTAATCCATTGCATAGGCCACCGTAGGTGCTCATTCCACAGTAATGACCTTTCTTGCTTTTCCTCCTATTAGACTCCCAACAGCTAGAGTGTAGACATGCAAAAGACATCCCATGCTTTTTGAATCAGTCCTCACTTCTGTCTCTAGTAGAAATGAAACATTTTCAAGACAGAACCCTCTCTTGGTCTGCATTAAAGTGTTGTGCAAAGTGTCCACTAGTTCAGTATTTGTTGGAAAAATGAAAAACATGGTTAGAAAAATGAGGGTATGGGAATGTGACAGCTGGTTGTGATTTTATTCCATGCACATTTGGAGAGGAATTGAGTAGGAAGACCTCCATTCTCTCCCTCAAAATGGACTGGGGTCCTCTAATCTCTCCATTATCTCCAAACAAGTTCCTGCTTTTATATTTTAGCAAAGTGTCAACATAGCCTCATAGACATATATGCCACTTCTATAGAATCTGTCAAATCTGGGCCTGAAAAATTACCTATATATTTTCCTTAGTGACAAAAGCAGCACATTCTAATCCACAGTGTATTAAATCCCACCAGTGCAACAAATGGCTGTGACAGATGATTGACAGGTGTTTCCCTGAGCCTCTGGCACAGCCTCCAACAGGAGCTGGAAGAACAGTTGAATTAGAACAGCTTGCTGGCCCCCACTCTGTGCTGTGTGGCACATGCACCATGAAGGATGTGACATCCAATTGACCTTTCGCTTATCTGTAAACACAGAATGAGCTGAGCAGACCCTGATCCACCAAGGATCCATTACAGGGAGATTTATTTCCTTTTATTACCCATAAAAATAAATTGCTCCTCACAAAGGAGAGACAAAAAATACCTTCTTTCCCTAATAAGATTATTATGAAAGGATGTTTTCTCTGAGTGAACATTAGTAGGTAGTGCACTGTCAATGTTTTATCACATTGTGCTACCTGCTCAGATTGACTGGGGCTCTAAGAAGATGGCTCCAGAGGATGGATATTTCCTATTTGTCTTGTTTTTGCTGATATTGTGATGAGGTCAAATGTTTTGTATGTGGATGAACTTTTCCTTATCATTAGACTTTGCTTTTTTTCCTCTACCATGAGCCAAAGTGTGAAAGCACCTTAGACCAGGGAGAGTGTGGTTACATAAAGCCACAGAAACAAATACTCACACTGTGAGAGAGGGCTCTGTTCGTGGCTGGTTCACTGAGGTATGAAAATGCTCCACCACTGGGGTAAGAGCAGATACATCTCCCTTAGCTTCTGTATTTGTCAGTGGTCTTGACTTAGTCTCGGTAATACTTGACTTAGCTGATGATTGGTCAGAGTAGCTGAACCAAAAGCTCCACTGTGCCTGCTTTGAAACTAACCATAGTAGTTCCTGCTTCTCCTGGGGGACGTAGTCCAGGATTTTCTGAACCTATGGATAATACTTAACCATATGTATATATTTTTTTCCTATGGATACATTTCCATGACTGTTTGTTTTATACATTAAGCATAGTGAGAAATTCACAAAAATAACTGATAAAAATGGAACAATTATAAAACTAAAAAGTAATAAACATTACTTAATACTTATCTATTTCTGGAATTTTCCAGTTCATGTTTTTGGACCATATCTAACTAGGGTAACTGAAGCTATAGAAAGTGAAAACTCAGATAAGAAGGACTACAGAGCAGTGTACTTAGTATCTGCTTTGAGTCAGGAAAGGGGCGAGTTCTTTTTAGAAAACCCCATCTAACCTTTCACAAAAGGTTGCTGTCTCTCTTTGAAAATAAAGACACTGAGATTTGGGCAGTGGGCACTGGACAGAAGACCCAGCATAACGGCAGAGGTGGGAGGATCGTCTTCCTCCAGGCTTTGGGAGTACAGAAGTCCCTGGTGGGAGCAAGGAGGTGGGGAAGGAGGGACAGCAGGGCCACAGGAGGTCCTGTGGGTACCTAAGACAAAGGTGAGGTAGGAGGATCCTTTTGGAAAGTCCTTTAGATAGATTTGAGGTTCCAGGAGAAACAGTCTTTCTCATGGATAGGCTGTTTCCAGCAGAACCCTAGCATTACCATTAATACAAACTAGGAAAGGACAAGGAACAAAATTAAATAATAAGTGAGCCTTAAGGGCTGGGAAGATAGCTCAGTGATAGAGCACTGCCTTGTTTTATGTTTAATATAAGAACATGTTTTTTATTGTTATATAATATATATAGAAGAATATATAGTGCATTTTGTGTTTACTATGGGATATTGTAATTTATGAAGTTCAGTAAGGTAAGACAATGTCTACGTTATTACCTCTTTCTTATGAATAATTTCATAGTACCTTTTTCTTCACTATATTTTTCCACTTAACAACATATCCCAGAGATTATTTCCTACCAGGTTATAAAGACAGTCCACATTCCTTGTTATGGACGTAGTCCTCCCTTTGTGAGTGTGCCATGCTTTATTGCTCTATTGATGAACATTAGAGAAGCTTCCATCTTGTGTTGTGATAAATAGGCTTTATTGAACCCCCATGTACATATTTCTCTTCATATTTTTGGCAGTGTGGTTTTGAGATATAATCCCAGGATCAAAATGGCTGTCTCAGAGTGTCCATGTCTATAAAATCTTGCTAATGTAATTTAGTTGACATACCCAATTCCTGTCCACGGGGATTGTGCTCTTTTGCATCTGGGTCAGCAAGGTGATCTGCATGGGCAGGGCATAAAGCATTTGGTCACACTCCTAAAGTTTTGATGATTCCACCTCTTGTGATATCTCAATGTACATTTAATTTATATTTTTCATTTTAGGAGTGATTGCAAGCATCTCTTCTTACAAGTGCCCATTGTATGTATACATTCTGTGAATCATCTCTACATAACTTCTCCCTGTTTTCCTTTACAGTTAAAATCTACCATTTGATGGAAGCTGTTGTGCATAGGCAGTGTGTTTACATATAGGCAGAGAGGGGTAGAGCATAGATCAAGTGTTTTGGGCTAAAGAAATAAAACAAGCACAGATGTTTAAGTGGGCAGCTTGATACAGATATGGAAAAGACCAGTGTCCACTGTACTCTGCTGGAAGAGTGCAGTATTACTTAGGTGAGCACACAGATCCCCCAAGGGACGTGGGACTCTGCTCCTCTTCCAACCTTATTATTCTTCATAAACTCCAGTATCTTGTGATCTAGGGTTATGTTTGCCATGGTGCCCATGGGAACTCTCTGGGTGATAGAAATATTCTGTAAATCAAGTGCAAGTGGCTACATATGTTTATATTTTCCAAAATATTGGTTAGTACATGGAAAATGTGTGCATATCATTACATATAAATTATACCTCAGAAATAGGCATTTCCAGGCCTTATCCTGGATCTACCCTGCCAGAATTTCTGGATGCAGGCACTATAGAACCTAAGCTTCTGACAAGTTCTGCAGAAGATATTTTCCTACATTAATGTTTGAGAACACAAACTACATATGCCTTCTTAACTTTCAAGCTTTATTCTTTGCTGAAATATCTCTGAATCCCTAAAGAATGCCTATGCATCTGTATAGTGCAGTTCAGGGATCTCATCCTTTGTTTCATCCTCCTCCTTTATTAACACAGATTCCACTCTCTTTTGATCTCTATTATGAATATAAAATTGATATTTCCATTATACATATAATATTTACACACATATAGACATCCATAGACTATATATGTTTCTAAAGTAAATATAACACCTGATCTAACACACTGGTTGCATATATATTTTCCCTTTACCAAACAAAGGATTATTTTCAAGGCAGGGATTGTGTCTGATTTACCTTAGTATTCCCAAGATCACACTGAAAGACAAAAGACATAGAAGGTATTTGATGAATAGTTTGTAAACGAATGACTATGATGAACGAGTAATGGAAAGGTAGCTTGGGATATAGATCTAGGCAATATTTTGGAAGGCCATAAATGTCAAACTGAAAAGTTGATTTTTAGCATGTTAGCTATTACATGTCTAGGAAATGTGACAGTGAAAACAGTGTAGTGCATTAAAAATTATTTGGTAGGTATTATGTTATTTTAATGATGATTTGAGACTTGTAGAGATGAAGCTACTTGTCCAAAGCCACTGAGTTTCAAGTCAAATCCTGGTCTGCCTGACCTCAGAGAATGCATTCTTTCATGCTATGTGCGCTCAGGTTGCTGGAGGAGAATGAGAAGTAAAGATATGTAGGACCTGTGAGAAGGTAGTCCGTAAACAAAATCCCACTTCCTGGTCAAGTCCAACACAAATTGAAAAACATGGAACCAAGAAGATGGATAGGGTATTTCCAGAATCACTTTTCTTCCTGATAATGAATACAGCTATATAGTGTTGGAGAATACAGCTTGTGTGGGAGGCAGATGGGTGGCTGCTGATGTGCAGACCGGGATGGATTTACACAGGTTTTCATAGTGCTGATCCCAGACAGGCGTTCCCTGCAGAGATGGAACACGCCTCAGGGGCCCCTGAAGATAGGAAGAGACCCGGGTGGAGCCATGCAAGCCTGGAGATTCTTACAAAGGTAGTAAACAGGAGAGTCACTCCACATGCCCACCGGGTGAAGACTCCAAGGTGCTTCAAGGATCCTCATCCCTCTAGGACAGAAAGAGCGGAAGAAAGAGGACAGACTCCTGGCCTAGGGGATGCAAGCAAAGGAGACACAGCTTTTCCTCCCCCACATCAGGGGCACCTGGTTGGTGTTGAAGACCGGCAAAGTATTGGCCGCCAGACTTGGCAGCTAATTGGTCACTGAGGGCGAGAAGAAAGTAGAAATCGCACCTTGCAAAGTTCTGTGTGACGGCAAATATGGATGAGATGTGTAACCTAGGAGAAGAAATGTTTGGAGGAAGAAATGAGGCTTTCATTTTGTCAATTAGCTACAATGTTGGGGAAAAAAGGCCAGTCTTTTAAAAAGATGTCCTTTTATGACTTAGGGTGTTTATAAATAGATAAATGAGACTGTAACCAGCTTGCTTAATGTGCTTATCAATTCCAGACTGTGGCAAAATGTAGACTGAGGGCCAAGACTAAATGTTGAATTATAAAATTAGTATTCATGGAGGACATGCATCGCTTAATTTTCCTTTAGAGTCTTGATAATCTTGAGAAAGTTAAAGGGAGTCTTGCTGCTCAATATTTTCCTCTTGTTCCTGGTCCTATGATTACATATGTTAATACCTCTTCTTCTGTTTTGAGGATCTTTTTGAAAAAAATACTTTCCAAATAATTCCTCCAAGCACAGCAACTACTCCCCATAATGAAGAAAATTTAGAAACATTTTACTTAAAGATAATTAATAATTTAATCATGAATTATGTAATCAACATTTTAGTTAATATTTAATGTATTCTTCTCATCTATTATCTCTTTTAAAATACAAAAAGGCTGACATAATTCAGGTAATTTTAATTCTTTATTTTACAAACTTACCAGATGGATGGCCCTATGCTAAGCTTTACAAAAGTGAGTTTGCACCAGATGTGGTGGAGCATGCCTGCAATCCCAGCACTCACAGAGGCTGAGCAGGAAGACTGCAAGTTCAAGCCCAGTCTGAGCAACTTCTTAGCGACTTAGCTCTCTCAAAATAAAAAGTGAAGGGCTGGGATCAAGGTTAGTGCAAAGTCCCCAGGTTCAATTCCCGGTGCCTCACACAAAAAATAAGTTTGCTTTTCTCTTGTCCAACACATGCCTGATAAATTCCAATACAAGGCAGCTATGAAGGATCTCCAACTCAGGCTTTGGAGCCCAGTGATGGGAAAGATTAACTTAGGTTACAGGGTAAAAGAAAAATTGCTAGAATCCTTTTAGCTCATCTTCTAAGTGTCAGCGTTGTGTTTGGTGCTGGAAGAAAAAAGGTCAGTAGGACATGATGTGCTCTTGTCTGGGTCCCTTTCCAGAGAGCCACAGAAACATGCAAAGAAAGGCACAGCGTGTCTCCAGGGAGATGTCAGGGAGAGATGGACATTCAGTCCACTCTTCCTGAGGCTGCTAGGGCAGCTCAGTAGGTGGGCTGGATAGATAATCATGTGCCCCATCACATGGACTTTAAGGAGGGTCAGACTGCCTGGAAGGAGTGCAGACATCTCAACAAGGTGCCTGTTCTGAGAACCCCAGGTCAGAGGCCTGAGGGGGCAAATGGCTAGGGAGGGCCAAGAATGTGCCATGGAGCATCAATATAAGACACTGGGGAAGGGGTGAGTGCATTCAGATCCCCAGCATGATTTCATGCCAATGATGAGGTGCATTGTTGAGGGTAGAAGTCTGGGCTCCTGAGAAGCTGAGTTTCACCGCAGTGTTCTGGCACAAGGAACCAAGGCTTTCCAGCCTGACTGTGCCGAGGTGAGTGGGAGGAAAGAGCAACTAAAGATCACGGATATGGGCAGTAGAGGGGCACAGTTCAAAGGGTGATGAGGGCCACTTCTGGAACATCTGAGGGGCTCTGTCTGACACCTTAGGTGTCAGGCTAAACAGCTTAACCTTAATAGGGTAAGGGTTAGACAATACAATTTTAAGAACCTTATTTATATTTGTAGAGCATGTAGGAGTATATGTATAACATATCCAGGACTCTCAAAGTCAATGTCAAGTAAAGATAAGGGGTTGGAGAGTGTGTGTGCACATGTATGTATGTGTGTGTGTGTGCCCATGCATGTGGTATTCAAAGGACTCCCATACACTTGTACTCAGCAATCAGGGATGAACAATATCTTGAGAAGCAAGAAATGTATGTAATACATACCATGTTACATATTAATCTTTGGTATTTATTCAACTTGTAATTTAAAAGCCTAGATCCTTTGACAAACATCCCCCCTGCCTTATCCCCTATGAACTGCGATTCTACTCTGTTTATCTAAGTTTGAATTTTTAAGTTCCATATAGGAGTGATATCATGCAATTTTCATTTCTCTCTACCTGGCTGATTTCATTTACATAATGTCCTCTGAGTTCACCCATGTTTTTGCAATGAAAGTTGCTAAAGGAAATAGATTTTATGCATTCTCACCACATAAAAGTTAACTATGTCAGATGGTAATATACAAATTAGCTTGATTGTATGAATTACTACACAGTGTCTACCTATACTGAAGCATCAGGTTGTGTACCAAAAGTGTTTACAATATCTTGTCAGTCATACCACCGTAAAAGGGAAACACACACATGTGCGCTCACGTGCCAAGAAACAGTATTTGATTCCTTGCAGGAATCAAGGGTTCTGAAAAGGCTCAAATCCATGCAATTAGGAGTGAAAAAGGTGAAGTCACAACAGATTCAGCAGAAATCCAGAGGACCATCAATACCTACTTTGAGAACCTGTACTCTAATAAAATGGAAAACACAGAAGAAATGAACAGATTCCTACATACATATGAATTGCCAAAGTTGAATGAAGAAGACATAAAAATTTTAAACACCCCAATTACAATCAGTGAAATTGAAAACTTAATTAAAAATTAACCAACAAAGAAAAGCCCAGGTCACTGCTGAATTCTACAGGACATTTAGAGAACTATTGCCACTACTCTTTAAACTCTTTGGTGAAATTGAAAGGAAAGCAATAATTTCAAATTCATTCCTGGAATCAAGTATTACTTTGATTCCAAAAGCGGAACTACAGTCTCACTAATGAACATAGATGCAAAAATCCTTAATAAAATACTGGTAAACAGATACAGAGGGTCATCAAGAGGATCATACACCCTGACCAAGTCAGATTTATGCCAGGAATGCAAGGATTGTTCAACATATGTAAATCAACAAAAGTAATGCACTGTGTTAACAGAACCAAGGACAAAAACCATATGATCATCTCAATAGATGCAGAAAAAGCATTGAACAAAATCCAACACCCATTCATGACAAAAACCCTACAGAAATTGGGATAGTCTTTATCTCAACCTGGTAAAGGCTATCTATGAAAAACCAACAGCTAACATCATAATGATGGTCAAAACCTGAAAACCTTCATGCTAAAATCAGGAACAAGACAAGGATGACCACTATCACCACTCCTGTTAAAAATAGTTCTGGAGACATTAGCCACAGCAATTAGATAAGAGAAAGAAATGAAAGGAATAAAGATAGGAAAGGAAGAAGTTAAACTGTCATTATTTGTTGATGACATGACACTCTACACAGAAGACCCAAAAAACTCCACCAAAAGACTTCTAGACTTAATTGACAGATTCAGTAGAGTAGCTGGATACAAGGTCAACACTCAAAAATCAATCGCCTTCTTGGACACAAATAATAGGCTCATTGAGAGAGAAATTAGGGAAACAATTCCTTTCACAATAGCACCCCCAAAAATGAAATATCTAGGAATCAATCTAATGAAGGAAGCAAAAGACCTCTACATTGAAAACTACAGCACTCTGAAAAAAGAGATAAAAGAGGATATAAGAAAATGGAAAGACATCCCTTGTAAGAAGAACCAATATAGTGAAAATAGCCATACTTCCAAAACTGCTATATAGATTCAATGCAATCTCAATTGAAATTCCAACAGTATATTTCACAGAACTAGAGAAAACAATCCAAAAATTCATTTGGAAGCAGAAGAAACTTAGAATAGCAAAAGAAAATCTAGGAAACAGAGACATGATGGAGAGTATAACAATCTCCAACTTGAAACTATACTGCAAAGCCACTGTGATAAAAACAACATGATACTGGCAAAGGAACAGACTTGAGGACCAGTGGAACAGATTAGAAGATGCAGAAACAACTCTAGACACACTCAGCCACCTCATCTTCAACAAAGGACCCAAACACCCTCACTGGAGGAAAGATAGCCTCTTTAATAAATGGTGCTGGAAAAATTGGGTTTCAGCTTGCCAAAGATTAAAACTAGACTGCTATCTTTCACCATGCACTAAACTAAAATTGAAGTGGATTAAAGAGAAACACTGAACTTCCTGGAAGATAAGTTAGAGTGAACTCTTGAAGACATTGGCAAAGGAAAAGACTTTATGAACAAAACCTCAGTAGCACAGGAACTAGCATAAAGAATCAACAACTGAGATCTCATCTTATTATAAAGCTTCTGCACTACAAGAGAAACCACCAACAGAGCTAAGAGACAACCTACAACGTGGGAAAAATTTTTTACCAGCTGCTCCTCAGGCAAATGACTACTATCGAGAATATACAAAGAACTTAAAAAAAGTCAGACCCCCAAATTTAAATACTCATTTTGAAAATGGGCATCTGAAATGAAAAGACATTTCTCAGGCAAAGAAGTAAAGGCAGCAAATAAACATATGGAAAAATGTTTAACATCACTGGTCATTCAAGAGATGCAGATGAAAACAATGCTGAGATTCCACCTCACTCCAGAAAGAATGGCTGCCTTCGAGAAATCAAACAACAACAAATGCTGGTGGGGTTGTGGGGAGAAAGGAACCCTTCTTCATTGTTGGTGCAAGTGTAGACTGGGGCAACCACTGTGGAAATCAGTATGGAGATACCTCAAAAAACTAGGATTAGAGGTCTCATTTGACCCAGCTTTTCCTCTACTGTGTATCTACCCAAAAGAATTAAAAGAATCATACCACAGTGATGTATGCACACCCATGTTTATAGCAGCACAGTACGTAATAGCTAAAGCTTGGAAACAGTGCAAGTGCCCATCAACTGGAGACTGGATAAAGAAGATGTGTGTGTGTGTGTGTGTGTGTGTGTGTGTGTGTTTAATAAAATGGAGTACTACTCAGCCATAGAGAATGATCAACTAGAGACATTTGTAGCTAAATGGACGCGCATTGACGGCATACTCTTAAGTGAAATAAATAGGACATACATGAGTAAATACTGAATAGTTTCTCTGGTGTGAGAAACTAAAAGTGTAAATAGGATCAAAATGTATAATTGATAATGTGAAATAGGAAGGAAAGGTCTAATGGTGTAGGAGAAGTGAGAGGGATAAGGGAAAGGAAAGAAGGGAAAGGAAAAAATATGAGAAAAAGAAAAAATGGAAACAAAGTCTTTGTAAATAGGGAGGGGTGGAGGGGGTGAAGGGAGGGCAGGGGAAGGGGGAAAAAATAAGAACCAAGATGCATCATGTAAAGGTATAAGATCCCAATGATGAATGTAACTGCATTGTATACCTAAAATGTACCAATAAACTTATTGGAAAAAGAAAGAAATCAAGGGTTTTGAGAAACCTAGAAGAAAAAAAATACATTTCATAACAAGAAATTGCCATATAAAAATAAGAGACAGAAATAGAAGGAAGGGGACTTTAAAAACAAAGTACACAAGTAAAAATCTTTCAAAAATTTTCTTTCTTTGGGAACTAGTCCTTATTTTTTTTCAAAACAGGAATACTCTGTGCTTCATTAAAATCACAGAAATTGAGTTAATATTTATTACTTGATCCCATACCTCACATGACCTTTAGCAAATATGGATTCCAACTGCAAAGCTAAATCCTGAGAGAATCAGCGTTCAGGATTGGCTTGGTATAACCATGACTATGATTTGTGTTTCTCATATTTTGAGGTTTTGTTTTCTGGCTGGTTAATCAGTGTGAAACACCTGTAAGTCAGTTGTGACTACTTGAAGCTCACCTCCCAGTACCTCTGTGAGGTTCCTCTCCCATTTTGTGACTTGATTTGCCTTTTTGGGAAAACAGGGAGCTTTGACATATAAAAGCCATATGCCAGTGAGGCGAGAACCTTAGAAACTCCACACTTCTCCATACACTGCTAACTCCATATACCACAGCACGGGCCACAGTGATTCCGAGCATGGATTTGAAATAATCGTAGAGTGTGGATGAACCTACTGACCTCTGCTGTCACATTTTTATTAAAGTTGTATTTCATAAAATGTGTGAACCTAGTAGGAATTACAGGGAAATAAACCAATCATCTCCCTGGTATTTCGCAGTACTTTGCGTAGTGCTGTGAGGAAATTAATTGGCCACCTCTCATACTGTGAGGTGTCCATAAGTGGATGCCAGCACTTGTAGTCTCTACCCTGGCCCCCGGCCTCAGGCTCCACATCTGGTTCATGTTAACATGGTCTGTGCATGTTAGTATGGGGTGAATGAGCAGGGACCATGCCTTACTGAAATGCTAGAGCACCAAGATGTCTCCATGGTGTGTAGTTATCAACAGGTCTTTAGTACAAGAGAGGCAACCAGGAAATTGAGCTAATATTTATTACTTGATCCCATAACTCACATGACCTTTAGCAAATATGGACTCTGACTACAAAGCTAAATCTTGAGAGAATCAGCATTCAGGATTGGCTTGGTATAACCATATCTATGATTTGTGTATTTATACACATAATATTATATATACGGCCTAATACATGTCAAAGCTAAAACTCAAGTGGCAATCGATAGACACAGTAGGAGAGAACAACTAGCAAATTCACACATGTGGTTTTGATTAAAACTTCTATTTTCAAAAATAATTATTTCCTTAAATGATAGTCATAGTGACAATGTGCTTAATAGTAGCTGAAACTTTTTTTGGTAAACATGGGTTGAAATTCTCTAAGTATATTTGAAAGTATGAAGTGTTGGATGTTAAATGGGGATATTTTTGGTGCTAATGCTAGTAATCAATGTGTGAGAACTTATTCATACATTTTAATAATAGAAATATAAATACCACCAAACATGAATGTTTTAAAATTTTCCCATTATTTTCTAATACTATTGTTACAAATTGCATGCCATAATTAATTTATTTAGACAGATTTCATATAACTTGGAAAAATAAATTTTAAGTACTCATAATGGCAAATATAAGAGAAACAGCATTTCATAAATTGGTACGACCTTTACTCAGGAAAATTTGACATTATGTTTTAAATACTGCAACTCCTTGAATACTATTGCAGTAAATCTATTTCTGAGAAATTTAGCTTTAAGTGATGAAGTGTAAGACCAAAGTTTCAAAAGCATGAGAATTAATACATTAATCTATTGCAGTAAAACTTTGAACACTATATAAATATACAATTATATGTTTGCTAAATACACATATAATCATCAATGATATACATATAAGTGAGTTTTTACAGTTGGTAGGTTTTAGTTTTATATAATTTTATATTCAATAATTTTAAAATACACATACATTCTGTTTTTGCATAGAAAAGTGAAGATTTTCTATTGTGAAAAAACAGTGTAATATGAAATTACTTTACATAACTGTTTTAGACTGTAGATAATTGTCGAGATTCCATTTAAGTAGTTCTTTTAGAATTACTTGAGTTTATAATTGTGATTTATCATAAGGAGATTTAGAGACAGAAACATTCATGAGGTAAATTAGTGTATGGCAGTCAGATTTCAGAGCAGCTGCCCCACCAAATAAATAATGTAAAAAGATATTAAAGGGGAACAAACAAAAGTGTTAAGGGTTGCAAATAATACTTCTCTGTTCAAGGCAAAAAAGGTTTTCTCACACAAATATTGTATTTACCAATGTGAAGACATCTATCTTTAAACACAGAGCAAGAATCAGAAAAAAAATGCTTTTATAAATAACTTCCGATTTATGGGAAACTGTGAAGCCTTCATTATTTGGGGTCCACGTCAAGTCAGGGTGACCTGCTATGCTTGGTTTATCTCAGGTAAATATAAAATATTTTTTAGTTTACCCATGGTTTATGAATTTAAATTGGAAGTGGTAAAAGTATTATGTTTTGCTTCTCCAGTGTCCTCATCATTTCCTGACATCAAGATGTGGACTTGACCACTTACATTGCTAGGAAATTTTCTGATTTTATGTTTTTAGTTTGATACTATGGCTATTAAAGTTGTTTGTATATATAGATGTAAGAAAAATGTTCTGTACTGTTTGAATACTGTCATTTTTGTATCACTAACAAAACTAGGAATGTATGATATTAAACTGAAAAGTTGATTTCTGTATAGAAGCTTTAAAAGATCCTAGATTTGTGACTTACTTGCATCAAAAGTATTTTACTGACCTTATCAGCTCTATTGAGATTAGGAACCAAGAACCATCTTATTGACCTCTGTAGACTGTATCTGCCATACTTGTAAGTTCACAGGTATCTCTTGCTGGTTAATTCTCTGGGCCTGCCAGTAAGATATTCTTTACCATCTGAAGAATATTCCATAAAGGTGAGGTCCATATCAGACAACTTTCACTAGGATGATTTTGTAGACAACATTTGTATATATGAAGCATATGCTCTATTCCCCAATAGCTACAGTACCTGACCTTAAATAAATGAGCTTTTAGGCTTGCTTACATTTACAAATCACATGTGCTCAATTATATTTCAACAGAAAAGAGGATAAATTATTATTAGTTGGACTCAAGTGGGCTGTTTCTTAGTGGAAACTCCAGGAAGACAGGAAAAAGAAAGATTCAGAGACGGAAACATAACAAAATCAGTGTTTACATGAAAATGAGACTTTGGAAAGAGCAAATTTCTCCATCAGCACCCTCCCCTCGGAAGCAAAAAGTTAAATTTCCAAGGTTATTAAATTTATATTAGTTCATTTATAGTGGAAAAAAGCAACTGTCATAGAAAATGATTGTTTGTTTTAATTGGAAATATTCAAGGATTTATTATTTGGAGGAACAAAATCAGTCAGGTTAACATTTTTATCTTGGGTTTATCTTAAGGTTTGCAGAGGGCAAATCTTTTTTCTCTTTTCCTGTGCCATGTGAAGTATTTGGTAATATTACACACAGGGAAAATTATCAGTTTTTTCTTCTGGGGTGAAAACTGATTGCCCTAGCATCCTTTAGGGCAAAAATATGATATGTACCCATGCTATGCCGTGTATACTTTAAGGACACACTCACATTATTTTTCCTCATTTGCACTGCTGGGGGCATTTTTCCTATCTCAGGACCAACTATATTCAGAAACACACTCTGCTGTGAGGCCGAGAGATGCTTTTCAAATCTCCCAGGAGTTATGCAGAGCTAAATTGTTGATCCAGGTCAGTATGAGAGTTTGAGGAAGAGTTTCTGCTCCTGCTCCTTTTTGAGAAAATCTGCCTGCAGAACAGACTTTGTTTTTTATATATGTCTCCTCAGGAGATGTGTTCCGGTGAGTGAGATCCTGAGGCTTCATGTGAAAGAACAACTGAGTTCTAGTATCAGGGGGACGTCCCTGGCATGGTTCAGCTGGTGGCCTCTCGACACCTGGGTTCGTGGTTGACCTTGGCCTTTGACACAGAAGTTGAGGAACTTTTTGATCATGTGATGAATCCCATAGCATACTATTTGTCAGCAAAATTTAGCCATTTAATGTGTTGAAGTACAGTATATCCTTTTAAATTTTGGAAAGATACATAAACTTATCACCTGAATATTGGCTTTGTATACATCACTTGTTTCCCCTTGATAAAATAAAATAAGATTCACATTTTGAATACAAATTTTGAAGTAGTTTATTGGTCTTTTAAATTTTCCTTCCAATGGTAAAAGGCTTCATATATATTTTGAAAACTGAGTAGTGCATTTAAGCTGAGACCTAGGGAGGAATCTTAAGGCTTTTCTGACATACTATTTTAATTTCCTACTTGAGTGAACATTAAAGATGATGTATACAGTCTTTGGATCAATCTCCTTTCTGACCACATGAAGCTCTGGAATGTAATACACCATTATGAGCACATCTAATTGTTGCTGGATGGTGCAGTGTGCAGTGACTCCAGGCTTTCTCTGTCTTGTCCAAAGAATTGACCAGGACAACTGATGAATAGGTAAATGTAACTTTTATTTAAAGTAAGAGAAGAAGAACATGAAGAAAAAGGAAGAGCAAGAAGAGATACAGCCCTGGATGGGCCACTGCAGAAACAGGAAGACAGTAGAACAGGAAGATCTCAGTGGACTCAAAATCAATGGCTGCCATATTTTATACTCTTTAGGAACCAACCTGTGGGAAGTTGCTCTGCCCATGCTTCCCCGCCATGATTGACAGGACACATCTCGTTGTCCGGGCTCTGTTCCGGATCTTTGTAATTAATGGACAGGTTACATTCTGTTTTCTAGCCAGCCTGCCATGCCCTAAACTTCTGCCTCATTATGATTAGGGGCCATTTATTTAAGGCCTACTAATGTGGACAATATGGCATTGGTGTCTTGAATCTTCAGTTCTGACCAGATGATTTATCCTTATAGCCCTCTTTGATTTTGTTAGTGCATCTACCTGGCATTTTAGGCTGTTTTTCAGATGTCAGCATATCAATGTCAAAGCTGATTAAAGACTTTCATTTCTGAGAAATCACTATTGACTGTTCTGCCCAAACCTGGCTTCCTCATTTAGAACTCATTTGAGTTTCTACTATGTGCTGAGAATTGTGTATTGTGCAAGGCACAGGGGATATTTATGGACAAGTAAAAGTCTCTGTCTTTATATAGTTTATGGTATAAGAAACATGATAATCTGAAATTCTTAATAAAGTATTACAGATGGGAAATTGAAATCTCAATTTACACACTGAAACTTGGATTTTTTTCTAAGTTCTTTAATATCTGTACCCATGCTCAGAAGATGATCTTGATTTTTTTTATGAGGTTTTCTTGGAGAAAAATAATACAGCATGACAAACACAAAATAACATAGAAGGCCAGAGGGTTAAACTTAATTAGCTCCCCAGTAAATTTTCAAGTGCATAAGCTCCACCTTCCCTCTAGCCCTCAACACACCTGTTCCTGAACAAGAGCAAGACAACTTGATCTGTTCTGTTCTGGTTTATTCTAACCTGTGAGTTGATTCTTTAGAATATTTAAGTGATTAATTCAGCCCCATTCCAGATCTATTTTTGGTCACATTTAAAAAATAGTCAGTCTACCAGGGTTTCTTAAGTTCTCATTCCCCCTCCCCCAGTGCTCAGAGTGATCCAAGTTTCTGGTCATCATTAAAGAGAGCTAGTGTTTCATACCCTCCTCATTTCTGGCCTCTACCTGTATCTTGCTTCTATCTGCTGATGTGTTGTTAGGCATCGAGCAGGCACCCTTGCCCATGTGTTTTAGTTACTTTTCTCTCACTGAGGAAACAAAATACCTGACATCCGGCTGGGGATTTAGCTCAGTGGTTCCGGTGCCTGCCTTGCAAGTGGAAGGTCCCGAGTTCGATCCCTGGTACAAAAAAAAAAAAAATACCTGACATCCAAAGTTAAAGGGGGAAAGGTTTATTTGGTTTATTTAGCTCACAGTTTGTAGAGGTTTCAGTCCATAATCAGCTGGCTCCAAGGCAGGGTGGCAGATGAGTAACAGTTCATGGCAGCAGAAGACAGCAAAAGCAACAAGGGAAGCTTAACCATGTCTTTCTGCCCCTTTTACTTTATCCAGACTACTTAGGGAGGGTAGCGCTCACAGCCTTAATCCTAGTGCCTTTGAGCCTAGCATTGCATCATGAATCAATTCCAGTAGCACACACTCTAGACCTAGCCACCTCCGAAAAAGCCCCACCTCATTCACATGATGCTTTGGGGGAACATCTAAACACAAGCCAGAACACAGTGGCAGCCATTTTGTTGCTGCCTCTGGTTATGGGTCCCCATGCTGTACCATCTTCCATGCCAGCCCCAGCTCCCTTCCAGTCCAGAGTCTACTTAAGCCCTTCTGTGTTTTGATCAAGGTCCCAGTAACATTGGGTGACTTTTTTTCTCTATTATAAGGAAACAACCTCTATGTCACTTCCTCAGGCCCATTGGCCCCAAAACTCCCTTAGGCACTGTTACGTTTCCATGCAGAACCTTTGGAGGTAGAACTGTGCCTTTTCTGAAAGTCTGTTTCTCTGTGTCCATTGGCAGCTAATGCGGGAAGAAATAAGACACTTCCTGCTGTTAAAGGGAAAGCCTAAATACTTAATTTAGAACCATTACCCTCCTCTCTGTTGCCTTGATTCCTGAGTCTTCCACTAAGTGCCAAGAGTGGTCTTTCCTCAATATAGAGAAACTTTTAAATACTGTTATTGCTCTGATCCAATCAGTCATTCACTGGAAATATCAAGTCTCTTTTCTCCAATTTGCTTGGCTCATGATTTAAGAGCCTTAGGTGTTTTAAGAAGACCCATTTCCTCTGTCCAATAAAGATAAGTATTTGCAAATGGCAGTGTCACTATCTGATTATCTTCTATCAATTTATTATCTTGATAACAAAGAGCTGAAAACGATTCCTGACTGTTAAATAGGAGAGGGGAGATGAGTACATTGGTGAACTAAAAGCAAAGTCCATTGGAAGAAGCTCGTTGAGGTCAATGTCAGGGTTTGTGGGTTTAAGAAGTGGCTGCAGGTGAAGATAAATAAAACTCCAGGGCTTCAGAAGGCCTGGTGAATGTCACTTTTGGAACCAAGAGAACAAATGGAGGACACTAAACTGAAGACAGCAGGTACCTAGATGGTGTTCCAAATATAGTACTTTTCAGAGCCTATGAAATAATAAAAGTGATGATAAAATCATGACATTTGTAGGAAAATGGATGTGACTTGAGATCATCATGCTAAGTGAAATAAGCCAGACTCAGGAAGCTAAATAACCCATTCTTTCTCTTATTTGAGAAATATAAAATATAAATAAATGGATAAAATAAAGAAATGATGATAGAAAACTAAATGATAGATTCTTGGTGATAGGGAAGGGGAACTAGGGAGAGAGGAGGAAGAAGAGGGGAGGAAGGTAAAAGGATTGAAAATGAAACAGATAAGCTATATACTGCACCAATTTGCCAAAACGAAGATCACTGTTCTGTAATATAAACGTTCACTAATGAAAAAGTATTTCATAAACATCCAACTGCAATGACCCTTAACCTTCATCTGCTAATTTTCTTCAAATTAAACTAAACCCAACTATATTCTAAGTGATCTTGAAACTGCTGAACTTTGGATTGTGCCTGTAATGTAGACTAGGATCCGGAAACTTTTGTACTTCATGAAAAAATACAACCAAGTGAGTTAGTAATCAGAAAAAATATTGTAAAATCAGATCAAGGAAGCTTCTGGGCTACTGCTATGATTGTATTATGTGGATTCATGGTGTTTTAACACTGCTTTACCCCCACCCCTTGCTGCCATTCACTGAGGAATTTTCAAGTAAGAAAACAATTAATTTAGACCCCCAAAGCTAATTGGAATCAATAGTTAATGTTGCTTCTCAACTCTCCAAATTAATTACAAAATGATGTATGCTCACATTGATGCCAGGCTATATAGATTTCTACCTAAAATTTCCCTCCAGGGGCACCTTTTCAACAAGAAGTCAGCTGTGGATAGTTTGTCATGTTATCCCTCCTCCCATCCACCTTCTTCACTCTCGTCCCTTGCAATCTGGTGTCAAGCACAATGTTAATATTGAAGTAACAAATTAGCTGTACTTGAGATAAAGAGAGAGAGAAGAGAAAAGGTGAAGAGAGAAGATAGAAAGAGAAACGTGAAGGTCATGAGAGCAGGGAGAAGTTACCTGTCTCCTCACAGTGCTGCAATTCTAAACTGCATCTGCTCCTGATATGTTGGCTAGTGGACCTTCCTCAAACCAGTACAAGATAAAGTCATGGTAAGCATGAGTGGAAGCCAATGGCTTTGGTTTTGACCCCTCAGGAAGGCAAAGAGGACAAAGGGGGCAGAACCTCTCACATCTGTCATGGATCCTTGGTGTGGGACACTCAGAAGCTTTCATGTGGACATTGTAAAACATCTTTCCATATTTACACTTTCAGTTTCTCACACCAGAGAAACTATTCAGTATTTACACATCTGTGTCCTATTTATTTCACTTAAGAGTATTGCCTCAATGCGCATCCACTTAGCTATAAATGTCTCTAATTTCTCATTTTTTATGGCTGAGTAGTACTCCATTTTATAAAAAAACCACATTTTCTTTATCCAGTCTCCAGATGATGGGCATTTGGGCTGTTTCCAAGTTTTAGCTATCACAAACTGTGCTGCTATGAACATGGGTGCACATATATCACTGTGGTATGATTCTTTCAATTCTTTGGGGAAGATCCCCAGCAGTGGAATAGCAGGGTCAAATGGGATTTCCAGTCCTAGTTCTTTGAGATATCTCCATACTGATTTCCACAATGCTTTCACCAGTCTACACTCCCACCAGCAGTGGAGCAGGGTTCCTCTTTCCCCACAGCCCTGCCAGCATTTGTTATTGGTTGATTTCATGATAGCAGCCATTCTTTCTGGAGTGAAGTGGAATCTCAGCATTGTTTTCATTTGCATCTCTCGAATGACCAGTGACGTTGAACATTTTTTCATATATTTATTTGCTATTTCTACTTCTTTGTCTGAGAAATAAGGACTAAATGTATAATAGGTCATGTGAAATAGGAAGAAAAGGGGCAAAGGGGAAGGAAGTGGGAGGGCTAAGGGAAAGGATAGAAGGGAATGGGATTAATATGAGAAAATGGAAAAATAGGAACAAAATTTTTGTAAATAGGGAGGGCTGGAGGGGTTGAAGGGAGGGCTGGGCAAGGGTGAAAAACAAGAACCAAGAGAGACTATGTAAAGGTGCAAATTTCCAATGATGAATGTCATTATATTGTATACCTAAAATGTACCAATTATTAGAATGAATAATCGATAATGTAAAATAGGAAGAAAAGGTCCAAAGGGGTAGGGGTAGTGGGAGGCACAGGGGAAAGGAAAGAAGGGAAAGGAAAAAATGATGAGAAATGGAAAAAATGGAAATAAAGTCTTTGTAAATAGGGAAGGGTGGAGGGCATGAAGGGAGGGCTAGGAATGGGGAAAAAATAAGAACCAAGATGCATTATATAAAGGTACAATTCCCAATGAGAAATGTAATTGTGTTGTATACCTACAATGTACCAATAAAAGAATTTAGTACAAAAAAAAATAAAAAACATCTTTCCAATAGGGTCACCAGCAAGGCTATGGGTGCATAACAAATGCTCAGGGGACATGCATTTTATATAACTTTGCCCTGGTTTTTCAAAACAGGAACATGTAATAAATTTAAATGTCTCTGAGCCTGCTCTTATTTTGCCATATTTGTTCCACATATAATAGTGCAGAGAAGAAATAAAGGAATGAAGAAGAATAAAGTTGTTAGAGTAGGCTTTCCTTGTGGGAGAATAGGAATTTGAAATGGAGCCAAAGGCTTGCCTTTTCTGATGCAGTTAGGAAGTTGGGAGGCAGTTATTGAAATGGGAGGCTGAGCAGTGGAGAATGGCAGAGTGCATGGGATCCACTACCTTCAGCAGACAGCCTCCTTAACAATTGTTCTCAGCGTTGAAGAGGCATGTTTTCCCTCCTCCAGCCCCACAGCCCATCATCTGTAAGGTATGTACTATTTCTTTCAACAAAAGATATTGCAAAAATACATATGCTGAGTCCCAGGGAAACCAAAATGAAGAAGAGATTTTCTTGTAACTAAGAAGCTCCTGCATTCTGATGGGCAGAATGAAAAGACACTCTCACATTCTCAGAAGAGAGATGAGCTCAGTTAGACTCAAGTGTCAGGACAGATTCATGGCAGTAAGAGAGACAGACCTCATTATTTTTCCATATTCTGTTTGTAACATCTTTCCCTGCACTGCATGTTAGAAAAATCAAAAGGTAAACTGGAAATAAATGGCATAGAATCAAAGGTCATTATGGACTAGGAGGAGGAAGGAAATTATAGATTAGAAATGATCATCCAGAGAGTAATTTCAAAATGATGCTTAGTAATGTCAGAGATGTTGAAGTGACCAATTACACCAGGCTAGTGTCCCTTTGAAATGACATCTGTGATATCTAGGTGGAATAAAGAACAAAGAGGCCAGGCAGTCTCATTTTACCGGGATGGATTTTGCTTTGGAAAGGCATGGGAAAGTTTATCCAAATCAAATATCATTTAAATTACAAAGACCCTAGACAAATAACTATCTATTCCAATGAAACAGATATTGCATTGCTGAAAGCTATGTTCTGAATATAACCTCTTGGAGTTGACGCTTCACTTTCCTACTTCGAAATTCAGGGTTCCAAGCTAATTTACTGGAAGAAAAGTCAGAGGGAAGAGCAGTGTGGATGACAGCATGGAGTCTGCAGTCTGAATTCAGACTCTGCTGTGAAGTTAGCTGAGTTGCTGGGCTCCAAGTGTGTGACATGGGTTGAGTCCAAGCCTCTGTGGTTTTATATCTAAAAATAAGGGTACAGATGGCAATTTCAGCACCAACTAAGTAGGATTACAAGGGAACAGAGCATTTACAAAACATTTGTGGTTGTCAGATAGTATATTAAGCATTTTATGCATATTCATTTAACTCTTATAACAACCCTTGCAACTCTGTTGCAGATGAAGGAAAGAAACATAGATGGGTAACTTGCTAAGGTCACATGGCTGGGGAACACTGGGGCAGCAATACAAGCCCACAGAGCCTGCAGCAAAGTCCCAAACAAGGTCCTTTTTGTAGCATCCCTCAGAACTAAATCTGATAGGCACTGAATAGGCGTTTGATGTTTGATTTCCTTTGAGGTTGCATGTAAATGGCATAAACACAGGACTTGGCCATGCCCTGCACATAGTAGGCATATATAGAAGACAAAGGAATGGAGAACCAGGTCTTTAGCTCTTTTCTCTCACATTAAAACAAATCATAATCTTAAGAAACCACAGATCCTTCTCTTGGAAAATGCCTTCCACAGGCAAACAAGAAACCATAAATCCTCCACATGGAAAAAGAAATATTCACTTTGTAAAGGTAAATTCAATTTCAACTTTAAAGTATGAGGAGTAAAGTATGAAAAGTCAGTGTAAGCCAAAGAGGAGGGGAGAGGGGTACTTGTGGGGAGCAGGGCCAGCGAGGTGAGAGAGGCAGCCAAAGCCTGGAGCTGGGAGGCAGGCTGGGATGCTGGGGGCAGATCCGGCTGCAGGCAACGCTGTATTTTGAAGAAACAGGGCCTGTAGACACAGGACCCCACTGGTGGCTGTACATCTGGAAAGCAGAGCCCAGGATGAATTATGCATGGATTACCTTGCACTTGCACAAGAATTTCTGTTTATGCACAGAAGAGGAGCATAGAGAAGAAAACTTGTTTCACACCTGGCATTTAATTTAGAAAGGATTGCGACTCTGCCTGAAGGGAAAACCATCTGACCTGCGCTGAGTCTCAGCTGTGCTTTAGGAATCCTACAGAAAGCAAAGTGCCTTAGAAAACCTGACATATTATTTTTCAGTGTGTTGTGTGTAAGCAACAAACTCATGTGCCCATTGCCACTCCTATGGGGTAGGGACCAAACACAGCTCCTGTGAGAAGAACCCAGAGTACACCTGGCCCAGTCTTTCTGCTTCTCCCCTTTCCTTGAATAGCTCCCTAACCACAGGTCCCAGGAGCAGGGTGCAGCTCTGAGCTGCATACCACAGGAACCCCACGACCATGCCTGGTTGCCATGTATTTGGTATTCATCTCACTTTTTAGGTTTGGAAAGTGTGACAAGTTATGGAGAAAGCAGTCCATTCTGTTAGCCCCACAGCAGAGGTTTACTGTGCCAGAAGCAAGGTCTCTGTGCTACAGAACATTCTTTCCCTCCAATCTCTACCGGATTTGCAAGCAAAATGGAAACATCCGTTGGCATTAGGAGCATTCTGAGTTGTTCAGTGGTCCTCGTCTCATCAAACCACATAGCTATGGGCAGCACTGGTGTGCAGTGGGAGGTACAGGACACTTTCATATCATATGAGAGGGGGTTTCCAGAGCAGGCAACCAGAGAAAGTACTGTATTGACTGGAGAACTGGTTGTGTGGCACAAAAGATCTGTTAAAATACTGGTTCCAAATCAATGCATACCTATGTCTTCCTTTCTTGTTGCCAGGGAAAAAATATCTAACACCAGCATCTTAAAGGAGGAGAGGTTTATTTTGACTCAAGGTTGTAGAAGCTTCAGTCTATGTTTGGCTGGCTCCAGCACAGAAAGCTCACGTGAAAGGATGAGGTGGGAGAAAGCTGCTCACATCATGGCGGCCAGGAAGCTAAGCGTGAAGGGAGCTGTAGGGGAAGGGGATGCTCTGTTCTAGGTCCTATTCCCAGTGACCACCTCGTGTGACCAGACCTCACCTCCTAACTGCACAGTCAGCACTGATCCCTTCGTTGGACTAATCCACTGATGAGGATAGCTTGCCCAGGGGCCATTTACCTTGCCCCACCTCTAACCAACATGAGGCTTTGGGGAGACATTCTAGATCTAAACCATAACAACCCACAAACCAAACTGAACCGCAAAACAAACAGAACCACTTTTGTTGTTGTTTATTAATGGGACAATTACTAACTATTGTCCTCCTTTGTATGACCCTCTCTAGAAATCCAACAGCAGGTAATAGATTTAGCAAGTACTAAAGTCTGTAGTCTTACACATCTGCTCTCTCTCGCATGTGGTACTCCTTACCTTTCATTTGCTTTGAACTTTTAAAGTGTATATACACGGAGACAATTATGTGCGAACACACACAAGTATATTACTTCCTATATTTATATGGAGTGCAGTGTGAAAGTTTGATGTATGCATACATTGTGGAATAATTAAAGCTAATTAACATATCCATTGCCTCACCTTGTCATTTTTTTGGCAAGAACATTTAAGATCCAATTTAAAGATATTTTGAAATATACAATATGTTATTCACTATAGTTACCATGCGGTGTGATAGAAACCAAAATAATCTTCTTGTCTAACTGATGTTTTCAACACGACCAAGCTAAGAATTTCTTTTGATAAATGAAGTAGACTATCATAGCTGGTAACTTCTAAGGGGATGGATATGTTATCATTTTTATCAGTGTAAAAGTTTTCTTTTAGAAAATATTCCTTTATATAAAGAGACTGCCAGAGGCAAAAGAAAGGGAAGACTGCAGTTTCAAAATCATTGCCTTTTCTGTACTGCTGGATGATGAGAACCAGAAGAAAAACCCTGTTTAGCAAAAGTCAGAGATGAGACTCTGAGTCTGCAAAGCAGGCCACGGGGTGCCCAGCAGGTGGGAGGTAACATGTTCTGTTCTATTGCCCAGAGTCCAGGAGATTGACTTTCCCAGGGAGGCTGCAAAAAGCAAACCAGCACAGCCCTGGGCTAAGAGACCTTAGCCAGACAGACAAGGGGGTGTGGCTGCAATGCTACAGGCCACATTTTCATCATGCACTGCGGCTGATGGATGGGTTGCAGAGAAAAAGGTGAAATGTCTCATCCTAGGTCAGTTGCTTTTCCTGTCATGTGGTCCCCAAGTCTTCAGTACAAATCTCTACAATTACAACTGCTGTGTGTGCTATTTGGAGGAAAATAAGAAGAGGACTGAGTTTCTTCTGCATTTTGTCATGAAACAAAGGTGTTGGCAAACACACAAGATCCTTAGTTGGGATCGAGCCAGGAATATTATTGGACTTCCCACAGAGTGGTGGATAGCAAATTTGGAACAAGGTTATTTTATTGTCACTGGGGAGGGTGACTCTTTAAATTGTGTGCAGAAGCCACTCTTGAGAGGCAGTTGTTAAGAACATTGGAGAATTTTTCAAGGCTTGTTCTTGGCCACAGTGGCAGACTTTGCATCTTGCATCATGGGAGCCTCATTCCCTGCTGTCTCTCGTCTTTGTATACAATGTCCCTTCCATCTGGAGCAGCATCTCTGATTCTGCTCCTAGAAATCATCTATGGCTGGTGCAAGAGTCAAGACTCCCTCGGTGAAATGTCAGAAGCCCTCCCTTTGCAGCCCCAGTTCTTTGGACAGATCTGGACTGCAACACTGAGTCTGTCACAGTGTGGTTATCTGTTTCTGTCCCTGAAATTGTCCCCAGCTGGAAGTCAGGGCCTGAGTCTCTTTCTAATCTGTGACTCTCCAGTATCTTGCATAGTGCCCGGTATAGAGCAGACTCAAAACCTGTGTGCTGAATAGACAAATGAAGGGGAGAAGAAGCAGCTGCTGCATCTGTGCTGCATGGGAGGGAGATGTGGCTGATACACACGCCTTGTTCAGAGTGAAGTTCAGTGTTTGCGGAGGAGGAACAACAGTAGCAAAATGAGCAAAATGAACAACCATGGAACCAATCATCTTGCAACAAACCTTCCCCTAGAGGGAATTCTTCCAGCTGTTAGTCTAATTTATTCTGTGCACAAAGAAGTGGAAGTAGGTCTTTGAGCATTGTCAGAAGCCCATGTCTGTGGCTTTACTCCAAAAGAAACCCTGCGCACCCTATCCCAAGATCCGTCACTGTTCACAGGTTTCTGACAACCTCTGATCTGCAGTTTAAGACACAGTAGTTTACAAGTAAGTTTGAAGACAGGAAACTGTTGGAGTAATACACTGATAGCAAAGAGAAATGATAGCTGTCATCTTTTTTGGAGGGAAGAGGCAGAAAAAATTTAGGAACAAACAAGAAAGTAGACTTGAGAACTCAATCGTCTCATGCAAAGCAAATTTTTAAAGCTAGGAAAGGTTCCTGAGCAGTGGCATTGGAAGGATAAGCTCCAGAAACACCTGGCAGAGGATAGAGGATCTTGGTCACAATCTCTGAATCCCTGCTTCTACTCTGTCGCTCATTTCCTGTGTGATCTGGGACAAGGTACTTCACCTCTCTGAGTCTCAATTTCTCTATCGCAAACAAGTGGAGATAGCAATCCTTCCTGAAAAAAAGTTTTAGAACATTAAGGAAGATAGAAAATATCAAGTTAAATTAAAATGTACTTTCAACAACAAAATCATTAAAAATACATATATATTGGCTGGGAATTTAACTCAGTGGTTTTGCCACCTGCTGCACAAGCGCAAGGACCCGAGTTCAATCCCTGGTACCAAAAGAACCCACAAAAACATATATATTGAGGGAGGAAAGGCATGAATGCAACTCTTGTTGCTCCAGGTACACATATCTTTTTTTTTTCCTTTGGAAATTTGCACCTTTAAATAATCTGTCTTGGTTCTTATTTTTCCCCATTCCCCTGCACTCCCTTCAACCCCTCCATCCCTCCCTATTTACAAAGACTTTGTTCCCGTTTTTCATTTTTTCATATTAATTCCATTCCCTTCTTTCTTTTCCCCTACCCCTCCCACTTCCCCTTCTCCTTTGCCCCTTTTCTTCCTATTTCACATTATCTGTTATACCTTTTAGTCCTTATTTACACTTTCAGTTTCTCACACTAGAGAAACTATTCGGTATTGACACATGTGTGTCCTATTTATTTCACTTAAGAGTATGATTGGCAAAGAGGATAGCTTCTCCAGCTTTTTTGGGGGTTCCCATTGCATGGAGTATTGTTTTCCACCCTTTAACTTTCAAGCTATGAGTTTCCTTTTGAATTTAGTGTGTTATCTGGTATGCATCATAGTATTGGATTTTGCTTCTTGACCCATTCTGCCAGTCTATTTCTTTCGATTGGTGTGTTGAGACCATTAACATTGATGGTTATAACTGATATGTAATTTATCATTGTCATGACTTTTTTTTGTTGGATTTTCCTCCTTTACATTTAATTGCTTGTCAATCCCAATGGATTCATTCTGCTGTGCTTCTTGGGATTGTGATCCTCATTGTCTGTTCCTAGGATATTATCTAAATTTTTTTGGAGTGCTGGTTTGGTATTCATAAAGTTCCTAATGTGCTCTTTGTCTTATTTCTGTATATTATTTCTGCTCTGTATCTTATTTCTCCATCAATTTTGAAAGTTTTGCAGGATACCTCAATCTGGTCAGAGGCTGTTTTCCTTTTGGCTTGGAATATGTTACTCCAAGCTCTTCTTGCCTTGAGGGTTTGCATTGAGAAGTCTGCTGTGATTCTGGTGGACTTTCCTTTGTATGTGACTTGTTTCTTTTCTCTAACTGCTTGTAGAACTTTGTTCTTCTGTTGGGTTTCTTGAATCTTAACAATTATATGCCTATGTGTAGATTTTTTTTGATCAAGGCTATTTGGAGCCCTATATGCCTCAGTTATCTGTATGTCAAGTTCTTTTCCCCTTCTTGGGATGTTTTCTGCCATTACTTCTGTGAACAGTTTTTTTATGTCATCTGCAGTCACTCCTGTTTCTTTGTTGACTCCAATCAGTCTTATATTATTCTTCTTTGCATTGTCTAGCAGCTGCTGGATTGATTTCTCATGGTCCCTTACAATTTTGAAACAATTTTTCTTTTCCTGCTCACTAATTGCAATCTTATCTTCTATATCTGAAATTCTGTCCTCACATTGTCTCATTCTGCTGTGTAGACTTTCAATGGAGTTTTTAATCTCCTGGAAATCTGTTTGTATCTGTTTTATGGGTTCCATTTGTTTCCCATTTTGGAATTCCATCATGCTCGTCAGCTCCTCTATTTTGTTATCTGTGTCCTGTCTGGATTTATTAATCCTGTCTTGCACTATGGGCACAATCTCTGCTGTTATCTGAGAAATTATTTCTGATTTCATTTTTTACAGATCCTCTTATGTTGCCAGTTCAGGGAGTCCAGGTGGTTGAGTATCAGAGTGTTACATCTCCTTTCCCTTTGGGGTTGCTGTAGGTGATCTGGAAGTCTCGTTTTGAGACTTATTTATGTGTCTTCTCATTTCAATTGGGGGGTGTGCTGTTGGCACTCACGCGGCTCACCTCCTTTGCACTGGGGGTGCTGTAAAGGTGGTTTGGAAGCCCCTTCCTCTGGGCTGGGAGTGGTGGAATGGCAGCTCAGAAGCCCCTTCCTCTGGGCTGGGAGTGGTGGCACAGGAGCCCAGAAGTTCCTACCTCTGAGCTGGGAGCTTGGAACGTGGGCCAGGAAGCCCTTCCTGTGGGCTGATAGTGGTGGAAATGCAGCTCGGAAGCCCCTATCTCTGGTCTGGGAGCAGTGGAAAGGCAGCCTGGAAGCCCCTACCTCTGTGCTGGGAGTTGTGGAATGGGGGCCGGGAAGCCTCTTCCTGTGGGCTGGGAGTGGTGGAAAGGCAGCCAGGAAGCCCAGGTACACATTATTTTGCCAAACATAGCTTAGAGAATTAGAGCCAGAAGGGTTTTGGGGCATGAACTTGCTTACATTCCTTTTTATTTTTGGTACCAGGGATCAAACTCGGGTCCTTGTGCTTGTGAGACAAGTGGCAGAACCACTGAGCTAAATCCCCAGCCCTACATTCTTAACCCTGCAGATGAAAAAATAGAAACCAAAGATACAAATCTCCCCCAAAGAATGAGAGAGTATTTGCATAAACTTTTTATAACCTAATTTCCTTTATCTCAACTAGTTCAGCAAGATGCTATCATGGCAGAACCGTCAAAGACCACCTGCAGTTTAGTGTAGTGGGTGAGGCAGGAGTTCAGTGCCCAGCATTGCTTGATGCAGAAGTCACGGGTTTTGGTGTATACAAGTCATCACATTTTATTATGTGCCACCATATGGCTGGAGATTGGGTCAGGTTCTTTTGTATACTCCAGCTAACAACTGAAATTTTATTCTTTCACATCCTTATGAAGAAGAGATTATAATCCTAGAGGGTTGTTTTGTTTTGCTTTTTTAATGAGGAAACTAAAGGTCATAATTTTTTTTTTTAACAAAGCTTACTCAAAGCACTGTCATTGAATAACAGGGACTGGCCAGGAGTGTGAGAGAAGTACTGAAATCAGTCTGTGTCAAAGAGAATAAATTACTAAACACTTCCTTTGTGCAGGGTCTTGCTCTGTGCTCATCCAATATTTGTTCTTTTCCATATTGTTTTGTCAAGATAACCCAACAGTGGCCAGCATTGTGAAAAATAACAGCCATAGGTTGAAATGATTATGCTGGAGTTTCTGATCCTAAGCTCATGGCAAAATGACTCAAAAAGCTGTCTTCAATTCTACATAATGGTTGTTCATTTTTGTAGGCAAATGGAACCCTCAAAATTCAAATATTCATGCTTAAAAAAGTAAAGACTTGAAGTAGTTCATGAATTTTAGAATATAAAAAAACTACTCATCCTGATCCATAGTTTGATTCAAGATATGTTTTCTTTACAAATGACCATCAACCTACCTCAGTCATTTCTCTGTGTATTTCTAAATGCATCTGGCCACACAATGTCTCTCACTCTTCTCTGCTTACTTTCATAATTATTTGAGTGTGGTTATTATTTTCTCAGCATAGAATCCCTTCACTGTCAAATCTCCCATTACTCAAGCTCTTGTTTCTTTGAAGTTCCCATTAAAATAGCTCTTCTTTCATGAGGTGCATTGAAATGAGGGAAGAAAAGGAGTAACTTTTTTGGATCCCCAAGTGCACTAGGAACATGGGATGTGTTAATTTATTTAATTTTCTTAAATATTAACTAGCTAATATTATAAAAGTAGAGAGAAGATGAAGAAATGTCTTAATTAATGTTCAGAACTAAAACATTCTAATAACAAGGGTTCTAACATGCTGACATTAGTATGTATTCTTCTTCTTATGTGTGATGGGACATCTGTATGTAATAGAGTTAACCATGTTGGTTAATTCTCTCTGTTCTGTTTTGCTGAGGGAATACTGTCACACATACCTGGATAACTACATAATCAGAAATAACAAGATTCAAGCACTGCTGTGCATATTTTAGGGATGACAATATTGTCAATTTTAGAATATAAAAATTTCCTAAGATTATGTTCGTATCTCTAGCTCAAAGGTGTTCATTCTTATAAAATCCAAAAAAGTAATACTGCTTTGGCAGGTAATATTCTAAAATAAAGAGTATGCTTGGGAAGCACTGGAGAGCTGTTCAAAAATTTGTAATGAGATTTGAGGATGGGTGAGAGCAGAAGAGACCATTCTGATTTTGCAAATAGAGTGGTTTTGAAAGGTGGAATAAGGCAGAAGAGGCTAGTTCACTAACTTGCTAACCTTGGAAACTTTGCCACACGATTCATTTGCCACACAATGCATTTGTTTCTTAATGGGGCTGAGAGAAAGTTATCTATGGGAGCTGAGTTCATGAAAACATTTTCATCCTCAGCACATGTCAGTTCTACCCCATGCTCATTGGTCTTTCTCCTGAGGCTTCATTCAGAGAAGTGCTCTCTTTACTCATGTCCAACAAGAGGAGTCCGCTATCTAGCCAGGTCCTGGGTCTGTGCTACAGTCCCACCCATCATGCAGTACCTTGAAACAACATCACATAAGGTAGTCACTCCTCAGCCAGAGCCAAAATGGAAAAACATGTCTTTTGCTCCAAAGAAGAGCATGGATTTTTTTTGGGGGGGGCAGTGTTAGTTATTTTTCTCTTTGCCAAGACAAAATACCCAACACCCAAAGTTAAATGGGAAAGATTTATTTAGCTCATGGTTCATAGAGGTTTCAGTCCATAATCAGTTGTCTCCAAGGCAGGGTGGCACAGGGGCAACAGTTCATGGCAACAGAACACAGCAAAAGCAAGCAAACAAGCAAGCAAGGGAACTTATCATCATCTTCTGCCCTCTTTATCTTATTCAGACTACTTAGGGCGGTTAGCACTTACACCCTTAATCCTAGTGCCCTTGAGCCTAGCACTGCATCATGAATCAACTCCAGTTTCACACACTAAAGATCCAGCTACCTCTGTAAAAGCCATGACCGTAGGAGGCTTTGGGGATTCAGCAAGACACAAACCATAGCAGGGAGGTCTGTAAGCATCCTCCAGAAAGCTTCCTCTTAAGGAAGATAATGCAAAAGCAAACATTTCTTATTTTAGGGGCCTCAGTTTGATTGCAGCTTTTGCTGAGTTCCATGAGACTTATATGGGTGCAATTCCTCCTTGTGCATAGGATTGTTGCTGAAGAGGTACTGAGGTGGTGAGCAGTCTGGCTTTACTTAGTCTAAACCAGCAGTTCTCCAGCTTTCATGTGCCCACACATCACTGGGGATCTTGTTAAAATACAGGCTCTCATTTAGAGCACAGGACCAACTACCAATGATTAAATTTTATTTTATTTTAAGGGAAAAGGACAGGATGCTCTGATGTTCATGCATGCATCCGTGCATGCATGTGTGTGTGTGTGTATAGTATCTTATAATAAACCAGCAGTTCTCAGTGGTCTTATAAAAAAGATTAGTTTTCAAGATGAACAAAATTGAACAACGTGAAGGACTAGAAGTCTCCAAGAGTTAGCATTCCTGGTCTGGAAATTCTATAAAACCAATTACTTTTTATTAAACATCCTCTGCTTAAGCTGTGGTCTAATCTGAGAAGGTTGGAAATCAACTGATTTTCACAGTATTCCTTAGTTGTGCTAAAATCTTTGCTGTAATTAATTTGGGGAAGATTTATTTAAAGTAAGTTCTTAAATTTTAAAATCATTCCTCAAGTGTCTGTCACCAGAATCTAATACTGACTGAAATTGAGATTTGCTTCCATTACTTAACCAAGAATTTTTCTTAATATAGATGCTGGGGACTAGAAGGGAATTTGCCATGGTATGAATACATCTCCCAAATTCATATGTTGTAACTTAATCTTCAGCATGATGTTTTGAAGAGATGGGGCTTTGGGGAGGTGATAAAGTCATGGAGACTGGGATTGGAGAGAGCTCTTTGTTCCTTCTTTCCTTTGCCCTTCCACCTACTGCCCAGCAAAGACAATGCATTTGTTCCTTCAGGAGGAAGCTGTAGTAGGCGCCATGTTGGAAGCAGGGCCGGGGCCTTCACCAGACCCACCTTGACCACACCTAGATCTTGGACTTCACACTCTGCACAAATAAAAATGAATTTCTATTCTGCATAAATTACCCAACCTAGGAAATTTTGTTAAAGGTTTGAAAACAAATGAAGATGGAAAGAAACTACAATAATCATAGCTTTTAAACATATTCCTTCATTATGAGCTAAATACACTCACTGGGCAGATTGCCTTCTGATTTCATTAATTTGAGGAATCTCAACCACTTTTCTCTTTTAGCAATGACTAAGGTGAACACAATGTGCAGTGGCTGAGATCACTTGCCTAAAATATTTTTAGAAATAGTTGTGTTTTTTTATACATTTGACAAATATTTCCTGGACCTGCTCCATGCCTAGTAGAGGCAGAATTGGGAGACATAAAAAAGAACACAAATTACTTTTTGGCCTACAAGATTCAATATCCTCTTGACAGAGATTTCAAAATTCTAGTTTTTGTTTCAATTGTTCCATCAGACACACAACTTTTTACTAAGGAGTCCTAGGCTGTGGCTTTGCCTGCAGTCGACGGCCTGTGTGTGAAAGTTAAGTGTATCCACCTGTTTTATTGAGTGGTCATGGGAAACATTTTGTACATATTTTTTTTTGCAGGGGGAGGAAAAAAGGAAAGACATTTATCTTAGCTTTCTACTTCCTATGATGACCTGAGGCTTTTGATTTAGTAAGGAATTCCTCTCTTGGCAGAGAAGGAAAACAGATGGTCTGTCTTTAAATACATAATGTATGTTTCCTCCACATTATTTTTAGAGAGCATAAAGTATGATTAAGGGAAGTGAACTCATGCTGTGAAAAAAAGGCAGTACAGTTAGGGTGCCTGGGATAGCTTCCATATGCAACAAGGTGATGGGTTTTCCTGATCCTTGCTGCCACCTTCATCCTTGCAGGATTTGTAAGAACAATTGTTACCCCAAGAGAGACCATATGACTCCAGCCAGTGAGTGGCCAGTTTGTATAACACACAAAATCTTTCCAAGAACTCTGTGATTAAAGATTTGATGTCACTGATAGAATGTTAGGTAATTTTGACAACCTCATTGCTAGTCTTATGCAATATAAGCTGCTTAGGAAGGAATTCGCACATTCCTTCTCATGCTTACTCTGAATACAAGGGTATTATTAAATATGTTGGCTTAAAAATACCTTTCCACAGAATATGCAGGACAGCATCAGTATAAATAGCCTGATGATTATGATCAATCTTACCCAAAAGGTAATTGTAAATTTTGAAGAGATGTCACACATAATTTCAACAAATATATATCTAGCACAGTATCAGGTGGGGTTCTTTGCCCCCCACCATAAGCTAAAATCCAATTAGAATGGTAGGAACAATAGAGTCTTTATTGGCTTCCATGATTAGAGATACTTAAGAAGAGAGGACATAATCTAATGGTTCTTGCCCTGATTCTCTGTACTTCTCTTTGTGGAGCCCTCCCCATGTATTGATGGGAGTCTCAACATTAATAGGAAGGTGGCAGAATTTCCAGCTCATATTTGGGCATTCACATATTCAGAGCCTGAGACAAAAAGTTCCTTCTGGAAAATCTCTCAGACAAGTGAGAAAAACCATTCTCGACAAATGTCTGCTCACCTCCTGCCTGACATGCTTTCCCCCTAGACCATGTGGAATTCCATGAACTTTTCTTTGTTTCAGAGTCTGAAAACCAAAGTTCATTTAAAAACCCTTGTCACTGGATTAAGAAGAAATTTATGACATTTTATGGGCTACTTTTCACAGAACAAGCAGTGTACCTGTCAACCACAGCAGGTCTAGCTGACTTTTCAGTTGGGCACACAATCCCCCAGAAGAATTTTTTCCCTGCTTCTTCTGCCTTGTATTCCTAGGTCAGTTCTGGAAATTTATAGCAATATTCAACCTTTGTGGCTGTACTAGTTTCATTGTGTGTGTGTGTGAGTGTGTGTGTGTGTGTGTGTGTGTGTGTGGGAGAGAGAGAGAGAGAGAGAGAGAAACAGAGAGAGAGAGAAGAGAGAGAGAGAGAAACAGAGAGAGAGAGAAGAGAGAGAGAGAGAGAGGTTTGGAGTTTTTATATATTAAGGGAGTTCCTCAGCCATTGGTTCCTTTAAGTTTGTGCTGATTTTTTCTCTCCAATTCAAAGCTGAGGTGCAGGAATTTAACTCTTAGCTGAAATTTCAGAGTGGTGAAAGTCTTTTACTCTTTACACGCTGGTTGCCATCATGAACAGACAGGGTCACCTAGAGAAGTGCCTACAGACATTAAGTGACAAGAAGTATTCATCTCATAGCAGCCCTTTCCTCTCTGTGGCTCATGAACCAGCACTATTAACTTCATCATACAGGTCCACTGATTATGGGCACAGGGTCTGAGATGATCCATGAGGCACAGAGCAAAAAGCAGTAGAATTCACGTGTGTGTTCACCTGCACATGACAGATGCTCATCCTATGCCTCTCACAACTCCACACAAGTTGTCATGAAGAATACATTCCTTTAATTAACTTACAGGATGTTACAAACTTCAGGAAGAGTTGAATTTTTAAAAACATATTTGAAATTGAGTTATAAGTTACAATGACATGCAAAAATATGAAGCATGGGGTATGATATATTTCTGTGGGCTTGTTTCAATTGAATTAGAATTAATGTTCAGTGACATACACAGATCCCAAGTACAATTTAATACATTTTGAGAAGTGCTTCCAGGTGTGCATCAGGGGCAACTCAAACAAAATGTAAAACAATTCCCATCAACCCAAAAAGTTCCTTCAGGCTTCCTTCCAGCCCCTCCCCATGTTACAAAGTGCTGTGGCTTGGATCTGGAGTGTGACTTAAAGGTCTATGTGCTAAGCACTTGGTCCTTGTCTTGGCCCTATTAGGAGGTGCTCAGAGGAGGTGGTGGGACCTGGTTTATCCTCATGTCTCTCTGTCTCTGCCTCTCTCTCTATCTGGATGCTGTGAGAGAAAACTCATGATGTTCACTTTTGCCATGTGTTCCCATCATAACCTTTTGCCTCAGGACAGACCCCAGTGTGATGGTCCAACTATGGACTGAAAACTCCAAATCTGTGAGCCAAAATAAACCTTTCCTTCTGAGTATTTGATTATCTCAGACATTTTGTTATCTTGAAAGAAAACTAACACACATGACAAACTACTCTTCTCATTTCTACCCTCAAAAAGGAGATGTCTCTTTGTAAATTTCAGAGGAATGGATTCATATGTTATATATTCTTTTATCCTTGGCTTCTTTTAAGTAGTGTAATGGTTTTGGGATTCATCTGTATGAGCACATGCATCAGTATCCGGATTTTCATTACTGAACGATATTTCATGCTATGATTTCACCATGATGTGTTTATATATGATCTTCCTAATGAACCCTTGGGTTAGCTTTAGTTTTAGGGTATATCACAACTGCTTCCAGTTGCTGAAATTATCCCATGTCTCTTCTTCCTTAAAAGGGCTCATTCTCTGATACTCATTAAGACTTCCTTCAATCCCAACTCTTCAATAGTACTACAGAAAACTGTAATTTTTTCTTATCCTATTGTTTCTTTTTGCTATCATGGAAGTAAAAGTCCTTTGCATCCTATATATCCTAATTGTAAATTGAATTCCCCTCTCTAACATTGTGCATCCATTAGTGTGTGTCAGTATATATGGTTTCCAGAATTATCAAGAGGAATCTATTCATGTGTGTCATAACTGGTTATGTAGATGTGTACACTTCACAGAAATTAAAGAAAAGAAACAGAAAGTGCTTCTTCTGAAGAAAGAATGGAAGGAGTATATATCCACTTTAAAGTAGTGGAGCAAACAACCACAGAGTGTGAAACTTTTCCTGGAAGGTGTTGCTGGACATGGTATATAAATGTGTGTTCATGACCAAATATTTGTAGATTTTACTAAGATATGCTAAATCACTCACAAATTGGGAAATGTATGTAAGGGGATTTCAATGCCCGAAATTCCCTCACTAGGAGAGTACAATGGATCCTGGGAAAAATAATCTGTCTGGGCCTTATCTAAAGAGGATAAAAAATCTGAATATCACAGAATTTGAACACCATGGTTCTCTCTTATAGGAAGATTAAGGTGTATTACAAGACAAAAACATTGCTCTTATAGGAAAAGGTGGACATAAACAGGTAAAATGCATAAATGTCTTCCCTCCTCTGCCTTTCTAATTATTTTGGTTTTACAGTAAATTTTATAAATCAACTGCATGAGTTTTGGATTAGTGGAAGTTGGGAGAAATAATCCAGGGAACAAGATCCAAGTGCTAACCAAGGAAAATGAGTAATGGCTCATAAGCAAGGTGAAAGAGTAGAAGTAGAGAAGCCCAAGATAAAAGATAAAAGCAGGCAAGCAGAGCAATGAGATGACTACTGCCCCCAGAGGGTTTAAAGAAAAGCACTCCTTGGAAAACAGAAAAGCTGACATTTGGTTACATATGTTTGGGAAATTTATTTTCAAAATAAATATCTTAATGCTTTTATTTCCCCTTGGAGTAAAAGGTGAACTCACTCAAACAAGTTATAGTCTTATTATATTTAATTTATATCCTTTTATTCATTTAATCCTCAACAACAATTAAGGAAGTTTTACACTATGTCTTCTATAGTTAAAATAATTCTCAACTGGTTTTTTTTGAGGTAGAGAAGGGTGAGAAAATAAAATTTATTCATTAAGGATATATGAAAGAGAAAATGGGAGTTGAGGAAAGTGGGGACAGCAGATGTGCTATTTGAAGATGGTCTCTGTCATTTGTCCTCGAATTACTCATACCCATTATGGTCTCTGGTATAGGATATTTGTGAATAAACATATGAATGATTTGCTCTGTCATCAAAGATGAGTATTCAGAGATGGAGAGTTTATCTTCTGGGGATTGTGCTAAAGTTGCAATGGTTTCCTATAAATTCAGCCATTCTCACACCCCTCTAAGTCCTGAATGGGGTAGGCTTGGGGCAGGAGTAGTGGTGTGAGATGCACAAACTTGGTCATGAATGTATCTCAACCTTTCCTGGTTAAAGTGTTGTCTAGGTAATCTGGTCTCCCTTCATGTAACCACTAAGCCTTCAGAGTTTCCTCTTTCCATTGTTCTAGCAAAGATGACTTTCTAGCAAGGTGCATGGAGGGGCACACTTGACCTTTGGGAGCTATAGGAGGAATGGCCCTGGCTGAGTGTGTGAACTCCACTGCTGGCTCTGGGACTGTCTGGTCCATCATGTGCCACCCATATCTGTTGCCTTTCTTGGTCATTTGCTAGGGCACACATCCCATGTGGAACATGGGCCAAGACTGTATTGCATTATATTACATTAAATTTTCCTTGCCCTCCTACCATCCCTGAAGTCTAGACTTAATACATCTTTTTTTTTCTACTAAATTCTTTTATTGGTACATTGTAGGTATACAACACAATTACATTTCTCACTGGGAATTGGACCTTTACATAATGCAGCTTGGTTCTTATTTTTTCCCCATTCCTAGCCCTCCCTTCACCCCATCCACCCTTTCTGATTTACAAAGACTTTATTTCCATTTTTTCCATTTCTCAGCATTTTTCCTTTCCCTTCTTTCCTTTCCCCTGCCCCTAGCACTACCTCTACCCCTTTGGACCTTTTCTTCCTATTTTACATTATTGATTATTCATTCTAATCATTGGTACATTTTAGGTATACAATATAATGGCATTCATCATTGGACATTTGCACCTTTACATAATCTCTATTGGTTCTTATTTTTCACCCTTGCCCAGCCCTCCCTTCCACCCCTCCATTCCTCCCTATTTACAAAGATTGTGTTCGTATTTTTCCATTTTCTCATATTAATCCCATTCCCTTCTATCCTTTCCCCTAGCCCTCCCACTTCCTTCCCCTTTGCCCCTTTTCTTCCTATTTCACATTACCTATTATACATTTTAGCCCTTAATTACACTTTCAGTTTCTCACACCAGAGAAACTATTCAGTATTTATACATGTGTGTCCTATTTATTTCACTTAAGAGTATTGCCTCAATGTGCATCCACTTAGCTATAAATGTCTCTAATTTCTCATTTTTTTTGGCTAAGTAATACTCCATTTTATTAAAAAAAACCACATTTTCTTTATCCAGTCTCCAGTTGATGGGCATTTGGGCTGTTTCTAAGTTTTAGCTATCACAAACTGTGCTGGTATGAACATAGGCACACATACATCACTGTGGTATGATTCTTTTTTTAATTCTTTGGGGAAGATCCCCAGCAGTGGATTAGCTGAGTCAAATGGGACTTCCAGTCCTAGTTCTTTGAGGTATCTCCATACTGATTTCCACAGTGGTTGCACCAGTCTACACTCCCACCAGCAGTGGAGCAGGGTTCCTCTTTCCCCACAGCCCTGCCAGCATTTGTTATTGGTTGATTACATGATAGCAGCCATTCTTTCCGGAGTGAGGTGGAATCTCAGCGTTGTTTTCATTTGCATCTCTCGAATGATCAGTGATGTTGAACATTTTTTCATAGGTTTATTTGCTATTTCTACTTCTTTGTGTGAGAAATGTCTGTTCATTTCAGATGCCCATTTTCAGATTGGGTCTTTAAATTTGGGAAGTCTGATCTTTTTAAGTTTTTTATAGATTCTAGATAGTAGGCCTTTGTCTGAGGAAGAGAAGGTGAAGATTTTTTCCCACATTGTGGGTTGTCTCTTCACACTGCTGGTGGTTTCTCTTGCTGTGCAGAAGTCTTTTAATAAGAAGAGATCCCACTTGTTGATTGTTTGAGTTAGTTCACGGGCAACTGAGGTTTTGCTCATAAAATCTTTTCCTACACCAATGTCTTCAAGAGTTCTACCTAGCCTCTGTTCCAACTGGTTCAGAGTTTCTATTTTAATATTTAGATCTTTAATCCATTTTGATTTTAGTTTAGTGCATGGTGAGAGATATAGGTCTGGTTTTAATCTTTGGCAAATAGAAGCTCAATTTTTCCAGCACCATTTATTAAAGAGGCTATCTTTCCTCCAGTGAGGGTGTTTGGGTCCTTTATCAAAGATGAGATGGCTGAGTGTGTCTGATATTGTTTCTGCATCATCTAATCTGTTCCACTGGTCCTCAGGTCGGTTTCTTTGCCAGTACCATGCTGTTTTTATCACAGTAGCTTTGTAGTAGAGTTGCAGGTTGGGGACTGGGATACCCCCTGCCATGTCTCTGTAACCTAGAGTTACTTTTGCTATTCTAGGTCTCTTCTTGCTCAAAATGAATTTTTGGATTGTTTTCTCAAGGTCCATGAAATATGCTGCTGGGATCTCAACTGGAATTGCATTAACTCTATATAGCAGTTTTGGAACTATGGTCATTTTCACTATATTAATCCTTCCTACCCAGGAGCAGGGGATGTCTGTCCATTTTCTGATATCATCTTTAATCTCTCTTTTCAGAGTGCCATAGTTTTCAGAGAAGAGGTCTTTGATTTCTTTCATTAGGGTGATTCCTAGGTATTTCAGTTTTTTGGATACTATTGTGAAAGGAATTATTTGCCCTATTTCTCTCTCAATGAGTCTGTCATTGGTGTAGAGGAAAGCTATTGATTTTTGTATGTTGACCTTGTAACCCACTACTTGACTGAATTTGGTTATTAAGTCTAGAAGACTTTTGGTGGAGTTCTTGGGGTCTTCTATATAGAGTATCATGTCATCTGCAAATAAGGACAAGTTGACTTCTTCATTTCCAATCTTTATTCCTTTTATTTCTTTCTCTTCTCTAATTGTCATGTCTAATGTTTCCAGAACTATATTGAACAAGAGTGGTGATAGTGGACATCCTTGTCTTGTTCCTGATTTTAGTGTGAAGGATTTCAGTTTTTGACCATTTAGTATGATATTGGCTGTTGGTTTTTCATAGATGGCTTCTATCAGTTTGAGGTAGAGACCATCTATTCCAATTTTTTGTAAGGTTTTTATCATAAATGCATGTTGGATTTTGTCAAATGCTTTTTCTGTGTCTATGGAGGTAATCATATAGTTTTTGTCCTTGGCTCTATTGATATAGTGTATTACATTGATTGATTTTCGTATATTGAACCATCCCTGCATCCCTGGGATGAATCCTACTTGGTCAGGGTGCATGATCTTGATGATCTTCTGCATTCTGTTTGCCTGTATCTTATTAAGGATTTTTGCATCTATGTTCATTAGTGAGATTGGCCTATAGATCTCCTTTTCGGTTGGGTCTTTCACTGCTTTGTGGATCAAGGTGATGCTTGCTTCCAGGAATGAATTTGGGAGTATTGCTTCCTTTCAATTTCATTGAAGAGTTTAAACAGTAGTGGTAGCAGTTCCTCTCTAAATGACTTGTAGAATTCAGCAGTGAAGCCATCAGGGCCCGGGCTTTTCTTAGTTGATAAGTTTTTAATTACATTTTCAATTTCATTGGTTGATATTGGGTTGTTCAGAATTTTTAGGTCTTCTTCATTCAACTTTGGTAATTCATATGTATCTAGGAATGTGTCCATTTCTTCTGTGTTGTCCATCTTATTGGCATATAGGTTCTGGAAGTAGGTATTGATGATCCTCTGGATTTCTGCAGGTCTGTTGTAATTTCACCCTTTTCATTCCTAATGGCATGGATTTGGGCCTTTTCTTTCCTTTTTCTGATGAGGTTGGCTGAGGTTTTGTCATTTTTGTTGATTCTTTCAAAGAGCCAACTCTTGGCTTCATTATTTTTTTGTATCATTCTCTTAGTCTCCATTGCATTGATTTCTCCTCTAATCTTTATAATTTCCTCCCTTGTATGAGCTCTGGGGTTGTCCTGTTCTTCTTTTTCTAGAAGCTTGAGGTTCAGCCTCAGGTTGTTTAATTGGGCTTGCTCCGTTTTCCTAATATGCATATTCACTGCTATGAATGTCTCTCGTAAGACTGCTTTCATTGTGTCGCATAGATTCCGATATGTTGTACCGTCATTGTCATTTAATTGAAGGAACTGTCTGATTTCTTCTTTAATTTCCTCTGTGACTTATTGGTTATTCAGAAGTGTGTTGTTCAATTTCCATGTGTTTATGAAATTTTTTGAGTTTCTTTTGCTATGGATCTCCAATTTCATCGCACTATGGTCTGATAATACACAGGGGATAACTTCAATTCCTTTGCACTTACTTAAACATGTTCTATGTGTGAGTATGTGGTCTATTTTTGAGAATGACCCATGTGCACCTGAGAAGAATGTGTATTCTGATTTTGTGGGGTGGGAGACTCTGTAAACATCTGTTAAGTTCATTTGTTCAAGAGTTCAATTGAGTTCTAGTATTTCATTACTTATTTTTTGTCTAGTTGATCTATTTGTGACAGTGGGGTGTTGAGGTCCCCCACTACAATTGTCTTAGTGCATATATGACTTTTCATGTCCGTTAGTATTTGTTTTATATAGTTGGGTGCACTAGTGTTTGGTGCATAGATATTTATGATTGTCATCTCTTCCTCTTGGATTGTTCCCTTCACAAGAATGTAGTGTCCTTCTTCATCTCTCTTACTCAATGTTGGTTTGAAATCTACTTGATCTGTAAAGAGGATAGCTACTCTTGCTTTTTTTCGGGTTCCTGTCACATGGAGTATTGTTTTCTATGCTTTAACTTTCAGTCTATGAGTTTCCTTTTGAATTAAGTGTGTTTCTTGTATGCAGCATATTGTTAGATTTTGCTTCTTGACCCATTCTGCCAGTCTATTTCTTTTGATTGGTGAATTGAGACCATTAATATTGATGGTTATAACTGAAACATATTGACTTGTCCTTGCCATAACTTTGTCTTTTTGTTGGGTTCTCCCCCTTTACATTTATTTTCTTGTTCTGCCACATGGGTTCATTCTGCTTTGCTTCCTGGGGTTGTGATCCGTAATGTCTGTTCCTAGGATATTGTGTAAAATTCTTTGGAGTGCTGGTGTGGTATTCACGAAGTTCCTAAGGTGCTCTTTGTCATGAAAGTATCTTATTTCTCCATCCATTTTGAAAGATAGTTTTGCAGGGTACATCAATCTGGGTTGGAGGCTGTTTTCTTTTAGGGCTTGGAATATGTCACTCCAAGCTCTTCTTGCCTTGATGGTTTGTGTTGAGAAGTCTGCTGTGATTCTGATGGGCTTTCCTTTGTATGTGATTTGTTTTTTTTTCTGTAATTGCTTGTAGAACTTTGTTCTTTTGTTGAGTTTTTGGAATCTTAGCAATTATATGCCTATGGTAGATTTTTTTTGATCAAGGCTATTTGGAGTCCTATATGCCTCACTTATCTGTAGGTCAAGCTCTTTTCCCCTGCTTGGGAAGTTTTCTGCCATTATTTCTGTGAAGAGATTTTTCATGTCATCTCCACTCTCTCCTGTTTCTTCATTGAGCCCAATCAGTCCTATGTTATTCTTCTTTGCATCATCTAGCACCTGCTGGATTGATTTCTCATGTTCCCTTATAATTTTGAAGCAATTTTTCTTTTCCTGGTCACTAATTGCAATCTTATCTTCTATATCTGAAATTCTGTCCTCACATTGGCTCATTCTGTTGTTTAGACTTTCAATGGAGTTTTTCATGTCCTGGAAATCTATTTGCATCTGTTTTATGGATTCCATTTGTTTCTTATATTGGGATTCCATCATGTTCCTGAGCTCCTCTCTAGATTTATTAATCATGTCTTGCACTAGGAGCAAAATTTCTCCTGTTATCTGAGAAATTATTTCTGATTTCATTTTTTCCAGATCCCCTTTTGTTGTCAGTTCAGTGGGTCCAGGTGGTTGAGTATCAGAGTGTTCCATCTCATTTTCCTTTGGGGTTGCTGTAGGTGATCTGAAAGTCTGGTTTTGAGACTTATTTATGTGTTTTCTCATTTCAACTGGTGGGGTGGGGGGCTGTTGGTGCCTGCATGGATTACCTCCTCTGAGCTGGGAGAGGTGGGACAGGGGCTGGAAGCAGTGGTAGGGATGGTGGCCGGGAAGCCCCTTCCTTTGGTCCAGGACCAGTGGGATGTTGGCTCAGAAGCCCCTACCTCTTGGCTGGGAGCAGTGGGAGGGATGGTGGCCCAGAAGCCCCTTCCTCTGGGCCAGGAATGGTGGGACAGAAGGTGGCCCAAAAGCCCTTTCCTCTGGGCTGGGAGCAGCAGGAGGGATGGTGGCTGTTAAGCCCCTTTCTCTGGACCAGGAGCAGTGGGATGGTGGCTCAGAAGCCCCTACCTCTGGGCCGGGAGCAGCAGGACTCAGTACTGTGGTCTGGTGGTCCGGTGTCCTCTGCATCCCTGCAGTGTGGAACCAGGTGGCTGCACAGAGGAGTGTGTGTGTGTGGGGGGTCCAGTGGACTGCTGCCGGGCCACGGGCTGATTCAGCGTGTTCCGTGGGACTCAGAACCTCGGTAGGGAATGCGCAGACCTGCCTGTCTGCAGCGGGCTGGCTCGGTGTGTTTTGCGTGACCCAGACTTAATACATCTTAATGGCCATGGAGACTCATGCAGGATACAGCTCTGATGAACCAATATAATCAGCAATGTGGCTTCTATTACAAGAATTAATCATGCATCTGAGCCAAAAAGTACATAGGCCAAGACTTTTAATAGTCACTTGGTGATATCTCACTCTCTATCATCCATGACTCACAGGGCTAATTGGGCTCTGGATTGGGTAGTGACCGTGGGATTTTGAAGGAACCATCACAACCATACCCAGATACTAACTAGTCCCTACTTCCTCCAGGATTTTGGCCCACAGGTGGGAAAGACAACCCAGTGCACTTTTGTTTGCCTCACCTCTATCTTTTTCTTAGAGTATCAGCAGGGTTTTTTAAACCCTTTTTCCTGGGCGAACTGGGACTGGTGGCTACCATTAATATATTCACTATATTTAGAAATGCTCTCCATCCTTGTTCCTTAGAGCAAGAAGTCTCACATCCTCTTCTTTATATATAGGTGCATGATTTCAATCCTCCAGACTAGTTCATATAAAACCAAGATGCAGCCCAGGCCTAGGGATATTCCAGGATTAAATGCAATGCTGCAATGATTTCAAAGTATTATCACCATTAAAAGATGGTATTAATTTTCCTTTTCACAGAGGTACACAAGGGCAACTATTTTCTCTTTCCACTCCTGGCCCACTAGTGAAAGAATATTTTTAATAAAACCATTTTTGAATACCCCGTGTACTAGATACAAACTCAACTCATGTATATTTGTAGTTATAAAGAAACAAAACTGTTTCACTTTTATTTGCTTTAGTCCTATGTCACACATGCCACAGTGGGCTGTTAGTGGGCTCTACAATGTTCACCATCACTGCTTTAGCCTATCATAGATAATAAAAGTGAAAATGCTAACAAGGTTGACTTTTTGATAGATCCCAGGAATATTCACTGGGCTTAAGTGCAACATCAGTGTAATACCTTGATAGGTGCTCTGGAAGCTGACATTTTTCTGTGTATCTGGACTTTGGCTGAAAATTACTTCCTTTTTAAAATTCCTTTCATATGTTGGCAAAGATCTCTATGTGTGTGAACCACACAGATGGGTGGGTAATCCTTTCAAATGGTGACAGCATCCCCAAGGACAACTTGATATACTCTACAGGGAAAAATATCGATGAGAGCGATCACAGATTACTCACACCAGCTCCAGAGAGGTCTACCAGCAGCAACAGCAATGAGCTGTTAGTGTTAAGTGTTGCCACTTGATTTTAGTGTGAGATGCTCTTCATGCCATACAGACTCCTGCAACCTGAGAGTGCTCTGCTCTCTTGGTTCTCAGCTGCCAAAAGGAATAGATGCAAAAAGACAAACCTCAGAGGCATACGGATGCTAGAAAGAAGTGTTTTTACATCTAGTTTCCATTTAATTTTAACTCTTCACTTCATAGCTCTAATTTCTAAAATATTGACAGAGGGAGATATACATGCCCCTACTACTGAAGCACATGGGCTGAACTATCAAGGGTAATGTGTTCAAACTTAAAGTTTATAAAACAGCAATCCCTCCAAATGAGAGTCAACTCAAGGGAATGGTTACCTTACACTAATATTTAACCACTGCTGCTGATGTAATTCAGTGGTTGTTTGTCACCTTGGCTATATATGGTAATCATCTGGCAAGCCTTAGAAATTATCAGCACCTGGTTCTATTCTAAGAGATTTGGATTTATTGTCCTGGGATGTGGCCTAAGTGGCAGTAGATGTGACAGTTCTTCAGGTGATTATTATATGCAGTCAAGGCTGGGAATCACTGCTTCAAGCAGCAATGAGACAGGGGGTTAAGTAGTTCATTGTAAGACATGAGGAGAAAGATACCCAGCTGCCAGTTTGTTGTACCTGTTGAAGATCTACAGGCCATAAACTTGCTCCTCAGTGGGATGATCAACTGTCCTGGATTGCTCATGTGATTCTGATTTTAGGACTGAAAGTCCCATGTCCTGGGTAAACTTGGACAGTTGGCTACTCTATTGTAAAGCCTGCAAAAGAAAGAGGAAGATGGTAGGTTGGTCTAGAAACATAGGAGAGTATGAACTAGTGGAAACAAAAATGACAGCCTTTTCCAGGAGGCTCTCATAGTTCACCGAATTTGGACCAGCCAATATCAATGTCAAAGTGGTCAAAGCCAAGTGAAGATTGATAGCAAGATTTGTTGACAATGTCAACATGTGGCTTGGCTTAGGATCCAACATAACAGTCCCAGCTATTCTGAGGGATGCCACTGGAAAACCTGTCCCACCTGCCTCACAAGTTTACCACTTGCTATAGTCTCCTGAAACTTGGTTTTCTAGTCCAAAAACCTGCGAGGGGAACCCCCATTCCCTCCAAGCCCCAATGATGCAAGAATGTCCTTCTACCTCCCTCCTGAAGACTTGTAGTATTCTGTGTTGTTCCTCTTCCTTTTCCTCCCTCTGTCTGAAAGCAGAATATTCCTTAAAGATTTCCTAATCATTTCATTCATTATTGAATGCCATCTAAGGAGACTTTTAAGACATTTTTCCTTAACTGCCACCTAATGAAATTTTAATAGGACAGATGTGCTTTATATCTGTTTATGTAATTCAGCCCTTCAGAGAGTCACAAGTCATTGTAAATCTAGTTTTTTAAAGCTATCCTCAAGAACTATTTTTGGCCCCTTAGAAGGGCTATGACCTCCATGAAGAATTCATGAATTAGTGTCATTCTCTCATTGAACTGTCCCTGTCCCTTTTTCTTGCTCCCACTTATAAAGACTTCTACTGTAACATGCGTCAATCAAAGTTCCAACAGGATGATTGGAGAGAGTCCAATGGGTAGATTTCACAGGGAGGAAATCAGGTATAAGATGCCAGCAAAGGTGTTGAATGTAGACTGACAATAAATAAACCACAATTTTGGATGTCCCACTTTCTCTGGTTTGAGGGTCAAAACAAAGATTGGTAGGGATAGTACAAGCTGAATCAATGAGGCCTAATTTGAGATGGCTGTGTAGCCCAGCTATCAGAGTAATCAATAAGGGATGTTAGCAAACTTGGGCTGAAGGTTCAAGGAGAAGGTGCCACCAGCCCTGAGTAAAAAGATCAGTGAGCTTAATGAGAGGATCGAGAGAAGAGTGGGCCAAAGAGTGGGCCAAGAATGGCCTAAAGGATTAAACTTTTGCTTCTGTTTCCTCCTATCCTCCATTAAACTATAAGCTTCCCCTACTGGCTGCCATTAGCTGGAAGCCCTAGGGTAGGGAGGCAAAGGACAGACTGAAGGGCACAAGGAAAATGACAGACCCAGAGGGCAAGATCTGATGCCAGGAAATTGTTCAAGTGAATGGCTAAGGATTGACTGGTTTTGAATACTAAAGGTTACATGACATACTTGCAATCACAGTTGGTGAGAACTTGGGACTGAAGTTTTATTTGTTTGATGTTTTCCCAGCCAGAAGATAGAATCCAGGAAGACAGGATTCACACCTGCATTGCTCACTGCTACATCCCATTCCTGGGCATGGTTCCAGAACACAATAGTCAGGGAGCACAACACTAATTGAATGAGCCAAGCTCAATCTGTGTGTTTGTACTCTGAAAAAACATAAGGCTCTTTGTGCCTGGTTCCTTTTTTCATTCAGAAGAGTTTGCTCATCCTTTTATATAAATTTACCCTAGACCCTCCTAGTCTTCAGGCTATCTGATGTATGAAGATAAATCCTCACCTAGAAGCAGTGTTAGCCTAGGCTCAAGCTAAGATACCCAGGAACAATGACTTATTTTATGAACTATATGTCCCAGAAAGAATCCAAGGTTAGTCAGCTCCATTAGCTGACTGCAAGATTAACACACGCAGCGATCCCCGAGGTCAATCTCATAGACCAGTTTCAAGTTTTTCAAGAATGCAGCGATGGGGCCGGGGATTTAGCTCAGTGGTTTCGCCCCCTGCTGCGCAAGCGCAAGGACCCGAGTTCCATCCCCAGAACAAAAAAAAAAAAAGAAAAAGAAAAAGAATGCAGGGATGGAGAAGCCAGCTGGGTAGAGAAAGTCGTGGTGGTGAAGGATAGAATACTGTATTCAGGAAATGATACGTCTTCGTTTGTACTGCTCTAGTAGAATACAATAGAACTCATGATTAAACAACAAAGATTTATTTTTCCCAGTTCTGAATGGTGGAAGTACAAGACTAGGGTGCCAGCACGGTGAGGTTCTTGTGAGAATCTTCTTCCTGCATTACAGATGGGCATCATTTTTGTGTGTTCTCGTGGCAAAGAGAGATTGTCTTCTCCCATAAGGGCATTAATTCCATCCACGAGGGGCCCACTCTAATGAGTTAGTCACTTCTCAAAGGCTCCATCTCCAAATGTTATTGCAATTTGTATTAGAGTTTCAACATATAAAATTGAAAAAAAAGTTGAATACTTTGAATAATCAAGTGTGTATATACAAATATAAATTTAAAATATAGCATTTATGCATGTGTAATACATTATATATGAGGATAGAATAGAAAATGCATATATAGTACACTATACATATTATTTAAATATACATAATTATACCTGAATATTATAGACACACAACTTATATACATAAATATATATTCTAACCAACTAATGGAACAGATGATCCATTAAAGTGGATTTGTAGTGCTCGTTTGGCCAGCACATATACTAAAGTGGATTTGTAACATTTAAAATAAGTATTGACATCATATTAGATCATAAAGGAGTTTTGATAAATGGAAAGTATTAATATCATACACATTATATGCACTGATAACAATTATATAATATTAGAAATAAATAATTAAATCATAGTTAAAGGTTCTCTAAAACATTTGGAATAAACATACATCTATATACTAACAAATCTCAAAGATTTAAAAATTGGTAGAAAATATGAAAGAACACTACATGATTATGAGATAAAATAATTTCTGTGACAGGACAAAAAGAAATAAAGGCATAAATTAAGAGATGAATAAGTTAAACAAATTATATTAAAATTAACTGTAACATTCAAGGAAAAAAGAAAGATCAAACTTAAAAAAAATAGCTGCTACAAGATGGAAGTATATATTTGTGACACATATGGCAGACTAAAGCTTATTATAACACTGTATAACAAAATTTTTCATTAATGAAAGAGAAATAAAGTGATATAAATTGTTCATGGAGTCATATAGATATATCAGAATATTTTTTAAATTCTTCAGGACAGTTACTTTGGGGAAGGAGAATAAGACATGGGAGCGATAGACTTCAACTTTATACCTAAATCTTTATTTCTTTAATGGAAAACAATTTAAAATTGACAAAACATTAATATTTGTTAGTTTTGGTACACAAGCATATTTTACATTTTAGTACTTTTCTGCATTTTATTAAAAAGTTCAAAATTTAAGTATTTTAAAACAGTGAAAGTATACTAGCTGAGTCCTGTTATTAGTGGGTGCGTGTGTATATGTCTTTATTGCTAGATTGCATGACAATATTTCTTCTACAGTAAGATTGACATACCATCCTTCAAATAAATAAAAATTCCCATTTCAATTGATTCAGTTTGTCAAAATAAGTTAATATGCTAATGTGCAATTTATGTACATAATAACTTGGCTAGAAGAAATATATCACTTTGCTATTTTTTTACAATGTGGAATGCATAGCCATAGGAAAATTAGGAAATGGAATTTTATAATGAATACGTTCAGTATTGAAAAAGAATAACAAATAAAAAATTGATGGACGTATCATCAAGATCTAGTAACTTATAATCTACTTTTTACGTAAGAGAAAAAGTGTTAGTGTGATAGGATTAGAAAGACAGTTCCTAGTTTAGTTAAATTTGCAATGAGGGCAAGGTCTGCTTTGAGGAGCATGGAGATAAGGACCTTTGAGCAGCTCACCTAAAACTGGGTCACTCCGTGATGACTATTATTTCACTACTAGCAAGGCAGACAGCGTGGTGGCTGATCCCAGTTTGCCTGACACCATGAAGCTCTTTAAGTGACTCTGCTCTGCCAGGCTAGGAGTTATCCTTACTCTTGGGCTGTAGACTACATTGTAGGTCAGAGTTAGATGGAAGACCCATTCCTGAGCCAGTCCCAGGGAAGGGGGCAGGAGTGCCATGATAAATGTAGATGTACAGATCATAATGGGCTCTGGTGAATTAAATTCTATTTCCTTCATGGTCTCTCTGTGATTGTGTCTTCCACTCTTTCTCGGTATTTATGCTTTTCCATTTGCTGAAGGTCTTATTTTGCTTCTTGCTAATGAAATTGGGGCTTGAATTCCCACTATATTGTATGTTCACACTGTAATTTGGGATTTATCAACCTAAAGATCTTTGGAAAATGTACTAATGCATATTTAATTTTAGCGATTAATATAGATTTGTGGGCTACCAGTTAGTGAGATTTGAAATTATTTCTGCTCCCATTCCTTCTTCACTGTCACTTGTAAAAATATTAGAAAATACATTTGAAAGCAAAAGTAGAATTGCCTATAATCTTATCACCCAGAGAAAAACATTTTATATTTCTTTATGTATTCTTACAATGGAGTCACATTTTTAAAGAAATCCCTTATAATACTCACTTGGAGAATCATATTTAACTTCTATTGTTTTCCTACTCGTTTTTGCAGAAATAGGGAAGGACTCCAGAGCTTTGTATAAATGTTGCATTTGATTTTTTCTTCCTCTTCTTCCTGCCTCTGGGGAAAACGTTGGTACTTATCTGTTGAGTCAGTACTAAATTCAGCATGAATAATCATCTGAACTCTAAGAGATTAAGGTTTGCTCCATAATGTCTGGCTTGATTTCAACTCCGAAGTCTTAAATTGGGAGAACAACCAGAGCTCACAGGTACTAACTGGCCCTGGTGACTAATGCAGAACTTTTTTTCCTAAAACCCAGAGACAGGGAAGGGTGGGAATGGAAAAGAGCACTTCCCCTGATGATCATAATCCTGGAAACTCTGCCAGTGAGCTTCATTCTTTGGGCTAACAGCACTGTGTCTGACAAAGTCTGACCTTTCTTCAAGGCAAAAGATCCGGGATCTGTGAGTTATAAAAGGGACATCCTGCATTTCTAGGCTTTAAACCTGCCAAGCATGAGTTGCACATTTGGCTAGGCACGTAGGTGCCCTGCCTATCAAATGCCATGATGCTTGGCCTTGCACACACCCTTCTCCACAACTGCTGCTCTGAGTGTCTGGAATGAGAGCATCAGAGCAGTCAGTCCCTGCTGCTGCTGACTCCCCAAAGAACTCACCTTCAGCTCTCATCCAGAATATGATCAGTACTGCCTTTCTCGCCCTTTTCACTGAGACTATCTTCCCAGAAAACTACTGTAGTTTTGGACACTGAATGATCTTTAAATGACCTTTAGTGAGTGGAACAAAAGAAATGTATTTCTTCATGGCCAGAAATAGCAATGCTTCAGCAGATACAACCCCACTTTCCTGCTTTGCATACATTAGATGCCTTGGCACTTTTGTTACCAACAGGTTCCTAGAAGGTGAAAACTATATTATGAGGTCATGTCCTGGTTTTGATTTCTGTTCATTGCCTCAATAGATGTTGAATACCTTTCTTAGTCTCTTTTAGCCTTTATTTTCTTATCCCTAAAATAATGCCCAGGATTCTTAGCACACAGATTTGTGTGACGTTTAAGTAAAATAATGACTTAAAGTACCCATAATTTCTAGAACCTGGTACATGCTCAGTATATGCTCATTTTGCCTGCTGTCATATCTCTTTGTGACTCAGAGACCATAGCTCTTTTACATATCCACAAAGAGAAGATGCAATTTTACAATAATAACAGAACTCATAAACTAATGGGTTAGAAAGCCAAAGAGAAGCTAAATCTCAAGTTTCCCTTCTCCAAGTCCTAAAAATTAATTCATTAGACACATTTTTTAATATACAGGAAAAGTACACTGGTAGTACTCAAGTGCACAGTGAGTGAATGCTGGCTCTGTGACCACTAAAAGAGAAGCCAGGGTTCCCAGGGCCACGAGGGCCACATCACATAGCTCCCAGCTTCCTAATCCATGAAAACACAGAAAGTCAACAGAAGCATCCACTGAAAATGAAACTCCACCACTGCTCTGGGATGGCAATGTGTAGATGATGGTACCCAAAACATTCAAGAGAGGAAAAGCCTCCTTACTTCCAACAGCCACTGGTTTTGTTCATAGTAAAAAGAAAAGTGTGGTAGAAAAATCATGACACCTAATAATATCTAAGAGCAAAGAAGGCCTAGAATACAAAAGATATGGGTGAGTAGTACTTCATTTTATAAAACCCCCCCACATTTTCTTTATCCTACTCAGCCACTAAAAAATGAAAAATTAGAGATATTTATAGCTAAATGGATGCACATTGAGGAGATACTCTTAAGTGAAATAAATAGGACACACATGTATAAGTACCAAATGATTTCTCTAGTATGAGAAACTGAAAGTGTAAATGAGGACTAAAAGGTATAATAGATAAATTAAAATAGGAAGAAAAGAGGCAAAGGGGAAGAGGAAATGGGAGGGGTAGGGAAAAGGAAAGAAGGGAATGGAATTAATATGAGAAAATGAAAAAATGGAAACAGTCTTTGTAAATAGGGAGGGATGGAGGGGTTGAAGGGAGGGCAGGGCAAGGGTGAAAAATAAGAACCAAGAGAGACTATGTAAAGGTGCAAATTTCCAATGATGAATGTCATTATATTGTATACCTAAAATGTATCAATAAAATAAAATTTTAACAAAACAGATTAACAGCAGACAGGCCAAAAAACATGTAAAATATATAAAACAATTATACTAATTGAAGGTACACTTTTAGATATATTGTTCATGCTGGATTACAGCAACGTTTTTCTTTTTTTTCCTATTGCCTGTCTTTTATTTTACACTGTGTATATTGGGTTTCTCATATAACAGAAATCATGCAATATTTAAGTTTGTGTATAAAAAGACATCTTAATACCAGTGCAAGGTCTGTGAACAGTAGTTTTTAAGGTCACAAATACACTTAGTACACAGGGTTGGGGATTTAGCTCAGTGGTGCTGTGCCTGCCTGGCAAGCACAAGGTCGTGAGTTTGATTCCTAGTACTGGAGGCAAAAACAAAAAGAAAAAACAAAGAAACAAGTAGTACGTAGTCCTTATCCCATGTCCTGCTTCATCCAGTCCCACCCCAGAGGCAACTACTTTTTAAAATTCCATTTGTTTTGGTTTTTTTTGAGACAAGACCTTGCTTTGTAGTTTAAACTGGCCTTGAACTCACTATGCAGCCTAGGCTGGCCTCGAGCTCATGCAGTCAATCCTTCTCAGCCTCTCAAGTGCTGGGATTATAGGCACGCACCACCACAACTGGCAAAAATTCCAACTCTTTTAATGGTTGCCATCATGTAGCCAACAGACTCTTCTGTTTGTTTGTTTGTTTATTAAAGTCTTTGGAGATTAAATCTCTGGAACAGAAAGTCAACCAAGAGTGAACTTTAACATTTCTACATTCTGCTTTCCACTTCAACCTCCCCCTGACTCATTTCAGTATATTTTTATAAGTTTATCCATTGACTAGCTCTACAGTTTTGAATGGGGTCACAAAAATCTAGTTGTTTGTATAGTGGGGTTGTGTTATGAAGTTAGTGAATAACCAGTCTGTAGCTAGCCAGCAAGTTCTAGAGGACTACTAATGTATTTTGGGGGGGGGCATGTTATTGCAGTTCTATTACATGTAAACCTCTTAGTTCAGTTATCATTTGCATATTTTTAAAAAAAATAACAAGTGTTTCAAGTAGGAAATTAGTTTTATATCAGAAGTCTGGAGTTAGACTGATTAATCTGTTCAGTGACATAATCAAGGAACCAGATTCTTCGTTTTTCCTTCTACTTTATTAACTAAGAATGCTGGCCTTTTTTTCAGATATGCTCTCCTTAGAGTGATCAGATGGTTTCTTGGGGCTGGGTTTCATGTGCAAACATAAGAGAACATCCCTGTTTGTATACGTAATTATCTCTGTGAATCTTCCTAGAAGCTTCCAGCAAACTTTTCTTAGTCATTTCATTGACCACAATTACTTCAGAGATACATTTCAAAACCAGATTCTGGTGAGAATGGGATTGTCATGATTATCTGAAGCCAAACTGTCAGTTGTTGACAGGAGATGGGGTATTTGAGGTTTGTTAGGAGTGTGGAAGAATAATTGGTGGGTAGTTAGGATAGTCAGCCAACAGGGTAAAAAAAAAAAAAGAATATAAAAGATAATAAAGTTAAGATCTGACCTGGGGAGGCAGCCGGATGCAGGGGAAAAACCTGTAGAAAGCCACCTCAGGTAAAAGTCTTCTGTATGCTGTGCAAACGCATATCAGCAAGCCAAAAGCTACTTCTTGAGAAAGTTGGTTTTGGGGGACCTTAGTCCCTTCTTGCTGCTTTAGCAATATACCTTAGGCTTATAAACAAAAGAACATTATTTCTCTAAGGTCTGGATGTTGACAAGTCCAAGATAAGCAGACCTGACCCTGGTGAGGGCTCACTGTCTATACCATGGATGGTGGTTTGTTGTCATGTCCTCACATGGACAAAGGAACAGAAAGGTGGAGAAGGGAAAAAGCTCTTCATCAAGCCCTTGTATAATGGCACTGTGTCACTTATAATGATGTAGCCTTCTGGATTAGTCACTTCCTCAAGTCTCTCTTCCTAATAGCATCACCTTAGGGGTTAAATTTGGACATGAAGTTTGGAGGGATACATATGTTCAAACCAAGGCTTCAAGTAAAAAATAGCCTATGATAATTGTTTATGAAAGAAATTGGTGGAAATATCTGAAGCTTCCAGGGAATCATACTGGGTAAATGCTAAGTATGAGTGAGTAAACACTGGTACAAGACTGTGAATAAAAACTCAGAAAAGGGTAAAAATCCCTGTAACAGGTCTCTTCCTCCTTTTCCTTCAGATTGTTACTAAAGAAGATAGGAAAGATTTAAAGAAAATATTAGAAGGTTTGTGAAAAACCTCTCAATGTTAAGTTAAGAAATGTTGATCTTTTGAAGAATTAAGTTTGATTTGATTGCTTTTATTCATTATATTTTCATTTGTAACCTCATTGATTTCTACTTTAAATCTTAGCACTTTTCTTCTGCTTGTTTTAGTTTTAAATTGATCTGATTCTTCCAGTTTTATTAGGTGAAAATTTATGTTGTTGAGTTAAGATCATTTTTCTTTCCTAATGCATGAATTTACTGCTATAAATTTTCCTCTTAGCACTGCTTTTATTGCATCTCACAAATACTGATAAATCATATTTCCATTTTCATTACGTCAAAATATTTTAAAATTTGTCCTGAGCCTTTTTTGCTAGTATATTATTTAGGTATGTGTTGTTTAATCTTCAAATATTTGAATATTTTCATGTATTTTTTATTACTTATTTCTAGTTTAATTACATACACTGAAACCATGAGCCAAATTAAACCTCACCTCCTTTAACTGGCAGGTTTTGGGTATTTGTCCCAGGATGGGAAAGCTATCAAAGGCTGGTGGTGCTTAGGGTTAACTTGAATGATGTGCCACTGCTTGGGCGTGCTACGGACTTACTGACATTCTGCCTTTTTGCCCTATCAGTTTCTGGAAAAGGGGTATGGAAATCTCAAGTTATAATAGCAGATTTTTCTGTTTCTTCTTGCAGTTCTATCAGTTTTGCCTCACATATTTTGATGTTCTGTGGCTAGAACCACTCATATTTAGGGCTGTTTTCTGGGAGAATTAACCTATCATTGATGGAGATCATTATTTAATTTTCCTCTTTATCCCTCATAACTTTCTTTGTTCTATGTATATATATATATTTGAAATTAATATAGCTACCCTAGCTTTGTCTCTATTGTTGTTAGCATGGCATATGTTTTTTTCCTTAGATTCTTTTATTGGTACATTTTAGGTATGCAATAGGTTCACATTTATCTTTGGGTGCTTGTACCTGTACATGATATATCTTGGTTCTTATTTTTTCTCCATTTCCTGTCCGCCCTTCACCCCCTCCACCCTTCCTTATTTACAAAGACTTTGCTTCCATTTTTTCATTTTCTCATAATTTTTCCTTTCCCTTCCTTCCTTTCCCCTACCCCTCCCACTTCTCCTGCCCCTTTGCACATTTTCTTCCTATTTCCCATTATCAGTTATTCATTTTAATCATTATTTACACTTTCAGTTTCTCACACTAGAGAAACTATTCGGTATTTACATATGTATGTCCTATTTATTTTACTTAAGAGTATGTCCTCAATATCCATCCATTTAGCTAAAAATGTCTCTAGTTTCTCATTCTTTATGGCTGAGTAGTACTCCACTTTATAAAAAAACCCACATCTTCTTTATCTAGTTTCCAGTTGATGGGCACTTGGGCTGTTTCAAGCTTTTGTTATTAAAACTGTGCTGCTATAAACATGGGTGCACATATGTCACTGTGGTATGATGCTTTCAATTCTTTTGGGAAGATTCCCAGCAGGGGAATGGCTGGGTCAAATGGGACCTCTAGTCCTAGTTCTTTGAGGTATCTCCATACTGATTTCCACAGTGGTTGGACCAGTCTGCACTCCCACCAACAATGGAGAAGTATTCTTTTCTCCCCGAAACCTCGTCAACATTTGTTGTTGGTTGATTTCTTTATAACAGCCATTCTTTCTGGGATGAGGTGGAATCTCAGTGTTGTTTTCATCTGCAAGTCTCAAATGACCAGAGACGTTCAGCATTTTTTCATATGTTTATTTCCTGCTTTTACTTCTTTGTCTGAGAAATGTCTGTCCATTTCAGATGCCCATTTTTGAATTGAGTCTTTAAATTTGGGGGGGGTCTGATTTTTTTTAAAGTTCTTTGTATATTCTAGATAGTAGCTCTTTGTCTGAGGTACTGCTGCTAAAATATTTTTCCCACATTGTAGGTTGTCTCTTAGCTCTGTTGGTGGTTTCTCTTGCAGTGCAGAAGCTTTTTAATAAGATGAGATCCCAGTTGTTGATTCTTTGTGCTAGTTCCTGTGCTACTGAGGTTTTGTTTATAAAGTCTTCTCCTATCCCAATGTCTTCAAGAGTTCTAGCTGATTTATCTTCCAGCAAGTTTATTGTTTCTGTTTTAATATTTTTATCTTTAATCCACTTTGATTTAGGTTTAGTGCATGGGGATAGATATGGGTCTAGTTTTAATCTTTGACAGGTTGAAATCCAGTTTTTCCAACATCATTTATCAAAGAGGCTATTTTTCCTCCAGTGTGGGTGGTTGGCTCCTTTGTCAAAGATGAGATGGCTGGGTATGTCTGGAGTTGTTTCTGCATCTTCTAATCTATTCCACTGATCCTCAGGTCTGTTTCTTTGCCAGTGCCATGCTGTTTTTATCACACTACCCTTGTAGTATAATTTCAAGTTGGGATTGTGATACCCCCTGAGTATGGCATATGTTTTAAAAATTTCTTTTAACCTGTGTCTTTATATTCAAAGTAAGTTTCTTATGGGCAACGTATAGTTGAGTCTTGAAATTTTATACTATGATTAATATCTACACTGTTGATAAGTATTTTCTATTCATTACATTTGTTCTTTGGGTTTCTTACCCTCTCTTCTGTCTTTTCTCCTTTTAATTGAGCAATTGATGATTCTATTTTATCTCAATATAAACTTTTAATTTTTAGCATAGTTTGTAACACATTTTAAACCAATTTAAATCCATTTTTAAACACTAAACTGCTTCATGTGAAGTATAGGTACTTAATAAGACAAGATTCTCAATTGCATCCTTGATAACATTTCTATCATTCATTTTACTTTTACTGTAATCAGTTGATAAATTGTTACTATTATTATTTTAAGAAGAATTATATTTTAAATCTATAAAGAATTAGAAAAATAAGGTATTTGGTTTTGCCAACAGAACTCAGGTGTAATTCTTACCTTTGTTTTTCTATTGGGGTGTCAGGGTGAATTTCCTCAAAAGGAATGTTGTGTGTGTATAACACTCACATTTAATTATTAGGACTATTTCTGTTGATGAATTATTTATTTTATTTTTATGAGTTGTATATTATACAATGTGTATTTACCAGGAAAATAAAATATCAATAAAATATTAAATTTTTAATATGTAATGAGTGTTTAAACATCAACATTTTCAACATCAACTATTTATTTGCTCATACAGTGTAAAAAATAACAACAGAAATAAATTCTTATGTGAACTACAATGAAAATACAAATAGTTTACCATAAAAAAAATCTTTACTTCCGTTATCATACCTAAGGCAGTCTTCATACATGAAAACAGCGTGATACATACAAAAGTATAGCTTACGCAAACAGAACATGTGTTTTTTTTCCTGTCTTCTTTTGGTAGTCATCTTTTTTGTCTTCCTGTTTTGTCAGGAGGTTTCTATTATTTATACAATGTGCACTTAGCAGAAAAATAAAATATCGATAAAATAAAATATCAAATATGTAGTGAATATTTAGAATAAACATCAACATTTTCTACATCAACTGTTTGTTTGCTTAGTAAGTCTAAAAAATAACAGCAGAAATAAATTCCTATGTAAATTACAATGAAAATACAAACAAAACTCTACCACAAAAATAATCTTTACTTCAATTATCACACCTAAGCCTGTCTTCATACATGAAAACAGCATGCTCCATACACAAGTATTGCTTATACTCATAGCATGTGTGTTTTGTTTTCTTGTCTTTTTGGTAGGACATACTTGCCATTTTGTTGGTTTTCCTGTTGTCTTAGGATGTCCTTGTGATGAATCACCTGTCTGTTCACTGATGCACTCCAGAATTCTTTTGCATAGTTCCTTGGGTAGATACATATTATTCTTCCTCTGTTGTAATTGAACTTTTATCAATTCCAGTCCCAATCTTCTATGAAAATTTCTCCATGATATTTTCACTTGTTGTTTTCTTTGTAAACTATAAAACTATTTATGCCTGACACGTTTAAAATACAACCATTGGCCAACGCATTGTGTTTCTAGTGGAATCATAGTTGCTGCATAACTCATCCACAACATCTACTCTGCCTTTGGTTTAAAATGTAACCATTTCTGGCTTAGTTGTGTTGAGGTTTCACTATAAATCTTAACATCATGGTGCAATGTTGTCCTTACCAATGCTATTTTGTTTTTCTTCACCATATCTGCGGCCAATGTTATGTCTTTCTGAAATCCAAGGATTGTACTATATAATTCTCTATTTTGAAGTCGCAATATTTCACTGAGAGTTTCTGCTTTGTTCTTGAGGATAGCTCCTATGCTGATCAACTGATGCTCTTTTAGCAAATGTAACATCAGTGGGTAACTGGTGAACCAATAGTCGAATGTCACATTTTGATGAGTCTTTGAACTAGGAGCAACAAATCTGTTCACAATATCATTAGGTTTATTACTAAACAAATAAACACCTAGTGGCTGAGTTCCAGGATAAATTCTTAAATTAAAGGTGTAAAATATCTTTGCATCTAGCAGTGCATATATTTTTATACCATATTTGGAAGGTTTATTCAGCTAAAACTGAAAGCTACAATGACAAGGAAATGCTGCAAGTTGTTCATCAATTGTCATGTATTCAGATGGTGTGTAAATTGCTTGACAGTTTGAAACAAACCTTTCCAACAATGAGCAAATAGCTGTCAGGTTATCCATTCTTTTTCTTCCTTGGTGGGTGCTTTTGTCATCAAACTGCAGGCAATTTTGAAGGAAACAAAATCTCTTCAGTGTCCTTATTCTGTAAACCTCAAGGCCACACCCATCACTTTCCCATAAATCCTTTACATTCTGACAGCTAGAATTTGAAAGACCTTCTATGTACAGTAGAAGGCCTTCTATGAAGGCCTTCAGTTCAGATAGTGAGGTGTCAAAATAAATAAACATATTTTCAAGTATTACTATTGGTACATATAGAATGTTTTACTTGTACTCCATTATTAGTGTATTTCACAATATCTTGTAGCATATCATTTGTTGCAAACAATTTCCGATGTTGAATCACAGTGCTGGCATGCCATCCAATAGGTTTCACCCCTGCCAAAAACCTAATAACATTTGCCCACCTAACTCTAATGTTGGGATCATTCAGGCACACGTGACCATTTTGTAGCATTTTAACTAGTCAAATTTGTACTCCCATTGCTGTTTTCTTCTCATCTGAATCAAAGCCTTCATTTCCTGTATCTCTGTCACTTCTTTCTTCATCTCACTATTGCATGTTCTTTGGCTCACATCTTCAACATCATCATCTGCGCACGAGTCACCTGATGACTCACTTTCTACCTGCCCCCAAATTTGCAAATCCAGTTTTTCATGCACCATTGCACTGAACTGGGCTAATTCTTCAAGAAAAATAAAAATAAAACATTTAAAACAAATCCTAAGTGCTCAGAAATGTAACATGGAGTGTTAAGTGGGTAAAAACTCACCTGTTACTACTTTGGCACATGCTCACACACCTTGCTGCTTGTCTACCAAGTAGGCAAACGCAGAGATTGCTTCCTGTTTTCCCCAGGCACAATTACTGTGAGGCACATCCAGGTTCCATTAAGGCAAAGTACATATTTACATTAAAAATGTATGGTATAGGTGTCTATAGCCCAACAAGGGGATCCCTACAGGGAAGATATATTTTTCTGGTTTCTTTCAAGATATTCTCTTTGTCTTTGGTTTTCTGAAGTTTGAAAATTATGCAGGTACCTACATGCTTGTACTATTTTGTTTCCTTTTCTCTTATAACATTACTCCATTTTTTGCTTGAACTGTCTGCAACTATGGTTGGTACTTGTTATTAATTTTGGAAAGTTCTTAGCCATTATTTCCAACACTGTTTCTACTTCATTCTTTCTTCTCCTCTAGTAAGCCACACATATACTACACCCATAGTTCCTGGTAGTTTTGTTTTATTTATTTTTATACTCATTTTCTCCTTTTCGGGGAGCTTCTATTGACTATGTTAAAGTGCATTGATTCTTACCTCAATAGTGCTCAGTCTATGGATAAGTCCATCTTAGACTTTGCTCAGTTTTATTATACTTCTTTTTAAGTACCTCTTTTTGATTCTCTCTTAAATTATTATATTTCTAATTACATTACTTGCACAATTTTTAGGTTGGATACTTTTTCTATTAGAATATTTGTCAGATGAATCATAGTTTGTAAAATAAAATGACTTTTGGATAATTACAGCATTTCTGTCATAGTGAGTGTGGCTGTGGGAATGCCCCTCACATTCTGCTTTCCCTTGCCTGTTAATAGACCTTAAATATTTTTGTTAAAAGATGAATGCCATATATAGGGTAATGGTGAGTGAGATAAATAGGCTTTTAGTGTATGGTTTTGTGCAAGTTTGTCTAGGAATTTGACTGTGTTTAATTTTATAGCTCTAGGTGCCAGGGCCGACAGATTTCTTTGGTGCCCTTGATTTTTTTGGGGGGGGGTGTGTGTGTGTTTGTTATTGCTGTTGATCAGATTTCCTTATTCTCTTTGAAAACAGTCGTTCTGAGTCTTGTGGCTGTTCTTGTACAGGAACCCTGTTGATATGGTAGTATGGAAATATTTTATAAGTTGTTATTACATCGATTTTAGTGGAAAGAGCTCTGTATGCTAATAGGGAGTAAAATGAAATGAAATCAACTATGATGTAAAGGAAAATAAAAGCAAGGTGCAGAAGAGTATTTATGGTAGGCAAACAGTTACTTATACTTTCAGAAAAAGCTAACAAAAAGATAAAACTAAGCCTAAATAATATGGTCTCTTCCTTGGGTAGGCAGAGGACTAGGTGGAAGGGGCAATGTGAAAGTAAGCATCTATGAATATTTTTCATTATATAATTGATGTTTTTTAAAAGTTAATTTTTTAATTATATATTTTTTAAAAGTTAAGCTAACAAAAAGGAGAAAAATCTCTAAATTAGAAAAAAGCTTAAATGAGTGAAAAACTATCAGAAGATGGCCTGACTACACGGTAAAATAATTAAAGTGACTTTAAACATGATATTTTAACTCTACATACCTAGAAGGATGGAATTGAAAGAAAAAAGAGTGAAAGTAATTCTGAAGCTTTTCTGGTATTATTTTGGGAATATTTGCATTCTTATTTTGAAAAATTATACTTACATTTCAAGTTAAATATATTTATTAATTATATGAAAAACCAATGATTTTATGTCAGAAAAATAAAAGTTTAACATTGAATAGTTAAGTAGTCTTAATTTAAAAATAGAATTATCAATACAAATTTATGATTTGTTCTCTTAAAAGACATAATTTACCTCTGATCACTGAAGAGAACTAAAGACAAGTGCAGCCAGATTATGGTCCTAAATGATTCATCTTATAAGAAAGAAATTAAACTCCCTGGAGAAATATGCAATTTCACTTCTGGGACAGGAAATATAAAAGAATGGCCTGCAGTATTCTGTAGGTCAGGAAGTATGAGAGCTGTAAACATCTAGTCGTGCAGTGATATCAGAAGCACACAGGAGAATTCAGTTGAGACAAGATGGTAGAGACCCACTTTTTTCTGTTCCTCTGCACAGTATAATATAAAATGTGGAAATAATGTAAAAGACAATCAAATGAACTCCAAACAGTGGTTTGAGACCCCAACACAGAAAGAGCAAAATAGTGGTCTATGCTTCTAATCAAAGACACTAGCCACCCTGACCCAGTACTTTCCTATTTTTGACAAAATGACAGGTAGCATCCCAGGCTGGTTCTTACCAAGGATCCAGTAGCAGCCTGTGTGACATAAGATGAGGCCAACTTTATGGGCCCAGGCAACGGATTTGGAGAATTCATTCACGAGAAGGACCCTCTTTCCACACTACACCTGAAATTCTTCCTTGCCAAAAGATAGTGAGGTAGGCACATGAAATTGATAAGAGGTTCTCATCTACAGGAAGAAGCCTTTCCTGGAAGCCTCTGTATTCACATCTGCCATGACTTCTCCCATCCAGGAACAAGAAGTCAAGGGATAGAGTGAGAAGGACCCAGTCATAATGATGGTCCAGGCTGAAGAAATCTCTTTTTGTCTTTCAAATAGCACCAACACAGACAAATGAGCATCCTAGAAACATGAGGCAAACCAAGTAGATCAAAATAATATCATGGAGTCTCAGAAAACTAAACTGCCAACTGCAATCACCACTCACACAAGTTGGCTAAGACATATCTGCTATCCCTAAACAGGGCAACTGCCAGCTAAAATAGAAGCTTTAAGGAGGCCTTCAGAGTCTCTTGATGTAAAAGACAAAGTGTTCGTAATACAAAGAAATTATCCATCAAGAAAGAACCAAAAGTCACAACTTGAATGAAAAAAAGACTATCAACTGCATTAGTCACCTTCCCATCACTAGGACAAAATATCTGATACCCAGAACTTAAAGAAGGAGAGGATTAATTCAGTCCATGGTTTTGGAAGATTCAGAGTATGTTTTGCTAAATCCAAGGTAGAAATGACATGGTGGAAAGTATGGTAGGGGAAAAGTGCTCAACCCTTGGTGGCCAGGTAGGAGAAAGAGAAAGGAAGGGCCAGAGAGGGAGCGATACTCCCCAAAGCCCACCCCAGTGACATATGTCTTCCAGCCACGCACCGCTTCTTAAGAGCACATTTAGCTATGGACTCATCAATCGATCAATCCATGAATGAATATAGTAACCCCATGAGTCAATCAACTTTCAAAATTTTCCACTTGTGAGAACACGTGTGACTTTTGAGGGAAATTGTAGATCTAAACCATGGTATCAACTGACCATACTGAGAAAAATCAGATGTCAGAATTTTCCAATAAGAATTTCAAAGAAACCATCATAAAAATTCTTCAATAATCAATTATAAATTATCTTTAAAAAATGAAAAAATAGAAAATCTCATCAGAGAAATAAAAGGTATAAAAATAAAATAATATAATCTTATAAACAAAAACTTGCAGGATAGCTCAAGAGTTGAGTCAAGATAATAGATGATTGAATCAGTAAACTTAAAAATTCCACTATATTCAGCAACTTTAAACAACAGAAATAGTGGATTAAAAAAAAAACATGAACAGGGTCTCATGGCTGTAACACCAACGAAATATCTAATATTTATGCCACTGGAGATTCAGAAGGAGAGGATAAAGAAGGTGAGTCTGAAAAGGACTTCAAATAAATAAAGGCTGGAAAGACTCCAAATTTGGAAAAAAGACATGAACCTACAGATTCAAGATTCTTAAAACAACTCAAAAAAGAAAAAGAAAAGGAAATTCAGAGTACAACATATAGAAGTGAAACTTCTGAAAACTAGGATGAAAAAAGTCTTAAAGGCAGTGAAGGAGAAATGGCGCTTTACTAGCAGAGGAAATAACACTTTAAACAACATTGCATTTCTTCACTGAACCAAGAAAGTCAGAAAGAAGTGGTATAATGCATTTAAAGCGCTAAAACAACTGTGAGTTGTAAATTTTATATCCAATGCAACTATTCTTTAGAGGTACAGGGATAATAAAGACACTTTCAGACAAGGAATATTTCTGCCAAATACTAGCTAACAGAAAGTCTCAAGCACAAAAATATGATAAAAATATGGAATTTCTTTAAAAATGAAAGGAAGGACAATGGAAAAACAGAAATGTAAGTATATACCAAGCATGATTATTTTCCTCTTGAATCTTATGTCATATTTAATGATTGAAATAAAAATTATAATACCACCTAATTCTCAATATTTTAAAAGGGGGGAAAGTAAAGAGACCTTGCCAAAGGAAAGCTACCATGCTATACTTGAAATGGTAAACTTCTGTCACTAGTAGGCAGAGCTATCAATATCCATATCATCTATATCTATACCTACCCATACATGCATAGTTGTATATGCTATGTATGGGTATTGCCCAGAGCAACCATTACAGAAACTATACAAACAGACACATCCAGGACACTATAAATAAAGAAACCCTTCTTCTTTGTTGGTGGGAGTGCAGACTGGTGCAACCACCTGTGAAAATCCATATGCAGATACCTCAAACAACTAGGATTAGAAGTTCTATTTGAGCCAGCTTTTCCCCTGCTGGGGATCTTCCCCAAAGAACTAAAAGAATCATACCACAGTGATATGTGCTCACCCATGTTTATAGCAGCAAAGTTTGTAATAGACAAAACTTGGAAACAGCCCAAGTGCCCATCAAATGGAGACTGGATAAAGAAAATGTGCTTTTTTAAAATATAAAATGGAGTACTACTCAGCCATAAAGAGTGAAAACTAGAGACATTTAGAGCTAAATGGATGCACATTGACGCCATACTCTTAAGTGAAATAAATAGGACACACGTGTAAATACTTAATAGTTTCTCTGGTGTGAAAACTAGAAGTGTAAATTAGAATCAAAATGTATAATTGACATTGTGAAATAGGAAGAAAAGGGCTAAAGGAGTAGGAGAAGTGGGAGGGGTAGGGGAAAGGAAAGAAGGGAAAGAAAAAATATGAGAAAAGAAAAAAATGGAAACAAAGTCTTTGTAAACAGGCAAGGGTGGAGGGGGTGAAGGGAGGGCAGGGGAATGGGGAAAAAAATAAGAACCAAGATACATCATGTACAGGTACCAGATCTCAGTGATGAATGTGACTGTATTGTATACCTAAATTGTACCAATAAACTTAATGGTAAAAAATAAAAAAAATTTTTTTCAAGCAACCAACAGAAAGGCAACAAAAAGAAATGAGGAAACGAACAGAATACAAGCTATAAACGGCAAACCTGTATGGTAACGTAGTTACCTTAAAAATGGACGGTTTAACTATATCAATCAAGTGTTTAGCAAAATAGATTTTTGAAAAGAAGACCATGACTTAATTATATAAAGAAAGTATAACAATCAAAGAAGTTTGTAGACTTTAATTCTGATCTACGTAAACCACTTGCGAGCAGGTATCTTTGATGCTAATTATGAGAATTTAAAGATGAATAGTGAATTAGCTATCAAGAAATCATTTCTGTTTTGATGTCTTGCTGATAGCACGTAATATTTTTAAAATGTCCTTATCTGGTTAGTGAATTGTGGAAAGGTTAAAATAATGAAACATCTGGAATTTAAAGAAATGCTCTACAGTGTAGATGAACAATTTTCACAATACTCATAATTATGGAAGGTCTGTCACATTTAGTGGTGCTCTATTCCCTCCACTTCTGTGCCAGATTAAAAGCTCCTGCAATAAAACACTTCATATAAAGTTGGTTCTAGATCTTATATAAGCAAGGAGATAGACAAAAGAAAAATTGTTTATAAACAGATGGATAGAGAGCTTATATATGAATGCTCTGTTTTTAATTAAAATAAATATGAGGAATTCATAACAGATTGCTCTTGAATTTCAAAAGCATGTACATTTTTACATTGTTTTTCTAAATGACAACAGGTACTACTTGGGTTCTTAAATTATGGAGTTTTTGTTTTCATATTTCTTAAATGATTTTAAAAACATAAAATAATTTAAATATCTATATTTTCAAGTTTGCTCTTTTAGTCACAAAATTTCATCTACTTTTTTGTGATTTGAATGAATGACAAATGAGCACAAAGAGCAGGGAACTGCTCGATCTCCTTATGCTTTCTTGCTAATTAAATGTGCATTTGCTGCAGAAATGGGAGATGTCAAATTTTACAATTCCAATTAATTGCAGATGCAGAATCATACTGGCTGAAAGCTGGGATGCCACCACATAATTGGTTGGCTAGACAGCTGTAGCTAATGGAATGGGTGGAGTAGAAGCCCCTTTCCCCCGGGGCTGGTGTCTTTGTCCTTGCTGTAAGCAGTCATCTATGAAAACCTTCTACCTTTTTCCCTGTTATCTTCATTTTTCCCAGCCTCTATGTATGCCTTCGTATTGGTCACTTTCCCATTCATGAGACAAATTCCCAGTAACCACAACTTAAAGGAAGAGAGGTCTTTTTGGTTTGCAGATTTCAGAGGAGTCAGTCCACGACTGGTTGGCTCCAAGACAGAAAAGGTGTGACAGAAGGGCTCCATGAAGGAAAGCTGCCTGTCCCACCAGTCAGGAAGCAGAGAGAAATGAATAGGGGAGGTTTTAGGGACAAGATTATACCCTTCCAGGTCACATCCCATGACCCACCCCTCCAACCAGAACTCACATCTTAACAGCAACTACTGAATTCACCAATGGATGGATCTGATGAGTATAGTGTACCCATGATCCAATCACCATCCAAACATGAAATTTGTGGGTGGGGGAATATTTTAGATCTAAACCATTACATCCACCAATATCACACTTCTTACAGTCCTCATGTTCTTTAGCCAGCTCAAGATTCAATAACTTTGTTGTAGATATCAGTCTAGAGACAGACTGATAACCAAGGAAACATCAGTTTTATTGTTGCTATTAAAATACAATTATTTTCCCTAAATAATCATCAGAACCTCTGAAAAGCAGAATCACCTGGTGGCTCCCAGTGTTAGCATTCTGAGGGTGCAGAGTGTCCATTCCCAAGGCACCAGGTCCATCCAAGATTTATTATTCTTTCCTTGTTTTGGGAATGTGTGTATGTATGCACTGGAGTGTGAGTAATGAAATTCTCTGTGGGATCGTGAAACACACTCATGGCCTTGGATTCAAACATTCATGTATTGGGCTGGGGATTTAGCTCAGTGGTTTTGCTGCCTGCTGCACAAGTGCAAGGACCCAAGTTCGATCCCTGGTACCAAAACAACAACAACAAAAAAACATTCATGTATTTCTGCTCTATGGCCTGCCAGTAAGCGAACAGTCTTTTGGAATAAGTTTCTATTCCTGGGATTCCTCCATGAAGAGGAATTTTTCAGCTTGTGAACTCTGCTTATTCTGAATGCACATGCATATAAACACACACACACACACACACACACACACACACACACACACACTCCTAGGAACAATCCAATCAGCCAGGTTTTCATCGTTCTCAGCATCACCTAAATCTGAAGACCTATAAAGAAAGGATGGTGCAGAGGCCAGAGTCATGGAGCTCGCCCGTTGAGGCTACTGAGTGCCTTTGTGGACTGACAGTGCCTGTTCAAAGCTCTGCCAAGTGTACTGCATGGAGAGGGAGAGAAGGAAGCCAGGCCATCAGCAGCTGACTGACATTAAATGGTGCTTATAACATGCTATTACATGTATTTTCTTGCTTTATCTTTGCACTCATTCTGTATATAGATGAATAAGCAACAAGGTGTTAGGCAGTTTTTCAAGGCTGGATAATTGTTTCATTGGTCCACTCATTTACTAACACATTCATCTTTTACTAAGATCTCATTTTGAGCTAGTCACTGTATCATATGCCTGAGATATATTTGTTAGAAAAACAAGCATGGCTTTCCTTCTCAGAATTCATTAACTAATAGAGCCCAGTGGTATAAATTGACTATGTAAATAATCACACCCATATTTTCATAAGAATGGAATCAGGTAAGTGTTGTGAAGGAAAGAAATACTGACTGACCTTGCAGAACACATTACATAGGAACATGACTCAGACGTATTGGGTCTTTGAGAAAATACTAATGAACATGAGTGTGAAAGGTGGTGAGAGTCAGTCAGACAGGGAGGGTCATGCTCAGGAAGAGCATTTTAGACTGAAATCCCACCTGCAGAAAAGTCCTGTGACTCGACATTTTATGGCATCTTTAGGAAACTTAATCAAGGCCAGTCTGACTGAGATCAGAGACCAGCGTGAAGAGTGAATCCAGAGCAGAACAGAATAGGGCAATGGAGAGGTTGACATTTAATTTGTCATGATTCTTAGAATAATGGGAAACTGCTATAAAAATCTCTTAGAAACAAGATGGACAAATGGCTTAAAGACAACATCAGTTATTATCAGTAGTTCAACCAAGCTTTACCTTGGTTATTGGCAGTACAGATGGGGATATCTGGACAGATTTCAAGTTTATTTAGGAGACAATGTCAACAGCACTTGGTTGAAAATAACAAAAGGTTAAGAAAATAACAAGGGTGATTCCTGGGTTTATGGTGTGTGTAGTTGAACTAGTGTCACTCACAGAAATAAGAAAATCCAGGGGCTGGAAATGTAGCTCGGTGACATCACACCTGCCTGGCAAGCATAAGGTCCTGAGTTCGATCCCTATTGGGGGTGAACAAAAGAGGGCTGCTTTGGGAGGTGGAGAGATTCAAAGTTTGACCAAGGCGTGGGCTGTGATAAGATCAGTGGCCATGCAGGCCTCTGAATGGAGATTCTGAATGAATGTTTGAGCCCGTGGGACTGCAGTTCAGAAAAAAGGCTCTGGATGAAAGCTGGGCATTGGGGTGGCACCTGATAATATGGATGAAGATGATACTCCTGAGATGAGTCATAGTGAGGACAAATAGGGTTTTAGACACAGCTTTGAGGAACGCAGTCAAGTGGGTAGGACGAGAGGAATGATCCTGCCAGTATTTCTAAGAAAGAGAAGCCAGGAAGCCAGATGGTTGAAAGATGTAAAGAGCCCCCTGCATGGCAAGAAAGATATTTTTATGAGGACAGCGGGCCATTTCAAAGGCCTGTGGTAAGATGAGCACCAAAGAATTCTCCTCAGATCTTTGAGAGTACCGAGCCTCTCGATTGGAGCTTCTCAATGGCCTTGAATGCTCTTCTTTGAGAAGAAAACTTTTACTATTCACACTCCCTTACAAGACCACTGGGTTTCCCTCCATTTCCCTCTGTCCTCTCATTCAGCCATGGACCCTGTCATTCATTCCTGTACCACTTCTAGTTACGTCCTTTGCATGTTACACTCCGGTGGTTTTGTACTGGAGGACTTTAATTTACATACTGAAATTCATAGCTATGTTTTAGTTTTACTGATATATTGCATGTCCTACATAGACAAAACTTTTGTACCCCAAATTAATAAAAATTCACTAATATTTTAATTTTAATGTTTTTCTAAAATTTATAATTTTAATCATTATATTTTATAGTAACCTTTATATTTTATAGTAACCTTTATATTTTGTTTTATATATTTTATATTACAGCCTTTATATTTGATATTAACCTTTATCAATAATTAATTTTGATGTAAATACGAGGTAAAGTTGTAACTTTGTCTCTACATTGCTAAGTCACTGTTTTGAAAACACACAGCAAATGTCTTCCTCACCAATTTAAAATAAGGCCTCTACTGCTCTTCCTCCATGAGTACTCTTGAGAGGAACTGTTCAGAGCTCTGCATTGCACAAGCTGGCAAACCAATGAGAACTGAAAAGGTAAAACTGGAGAATATTGAAAAATGGTAATATCAAACACAATATTCATGATACACAAAGTATTAATGTTTGCTATGTCATTGACTTAAAAAATTATAACAAGAGAAATGACATAAAAATGAACAGTATTCTCTAGAAATGATGAGAGCGTGCATACACACACACAAGCACACCCCCCCAGTGCACTCATATTATGTTTTTCCTTTTCTCATTTATTCCTTTCCCTTCTTTCCTTTCCCCTACCCCTTCCACTTCCCCTTCCCCTTTAGACCTTTTCTTCCTATTTCACATTATCTGTTACACATTTTGATCCTTACTGACACTTGCAGTTTCTCACAAATGGAGCACTATTCAGCCATAAAGAATGAGAAACTAGAGATATTTATAGCTAAATGGATGCACATCAAGGCCATACTCTTAAGTAATATAAATAGGACACACGTGTAAATGCACTCATATTATTATTAGTCCTTAGAGGCAACAATATTTTTGGAGTAGCTTATCATTTTTCGTTTCTTGATTTGTTCACAGTCTGATTATATCACATGGGAGATTCAATATACCAAAGAGTTTATTAAACTCTTACTTTCAGCTCTCCTGAAATAATTTTCCATCCCTGGCTTTAGTGTTTGTAGAACAAAAGTTCTGGCCTCTTCTTCATTAGATTGGAGAGTGTCTGAAGGTGGGGGTCAGCTCCCATCTCCTTGTGGGTCACCTCTGGAGCAGAGCTCAGCCCTAGGGAATAATACATTGCAGTGGTTCTTTCCCTTTTATTAGGTGTGAGGTAATGGAACACATGCCATACCAGGAGGGGAGATAATATATATTTTGTGCCATGAAGGTAAGTAGAGATTACAGTGGAAAAAAAGGAGAAAAAATGTATAATTAAGATAAAGTAAGAGTATGTCTGTCTAAGTTTAGAAATTACTGCATCTGTGTACTATTCAGTGAATACAAAGAGAATTCCTTACTATTTCTGGATTGTGAGAGTGAGAACTGACATCCTTTGAGCTGGGACTAGCAGGGAAGCAGAAGTGATCTAGGAGGGGAGGGAGACATTTGCCATGGTGTGGAAAGGACAGCAAGGACATGAGTGTCCCATGAGGCACTGACGCTTTGAGGAGTGAGCTGTGGTTTGTTGAAGCTGGAAGCTTCTGAGAGCTTGAAGAGCCTGCAGCAGAGCAGTGCAGCTGGCTGCATGGTGCTGGGCAGAAGAGCTGCATCTGGAGTTTAGAGACAACAGGAGGGGAAGCTGGACTGTGGAGGGTTTTGTTTATCCTGTTTTCATTTGTTAGGACACATTTGTAGTTCATAATGTTTACATTCCTTGTGGGGAGTTGACTTGTGTATGTAACACATCTTAATTCTTTTTTCATCCTCTTCCCTTCTTTTTCTCCCTCCTCCATTGACCTCTTGATCTCCTTCCTTTTATTTTGTACATATTTGCAGTACGTAATGTTTATATTCCTTGTGTGGAGTTGGTACATGTACATAACACATTTTAACTCCTTTTTAATTCCTTTCCCCTCCACTCCCTCTCCCCTTTGAGAAAGATCTATCTCCCTACATCCTATTATCTTTTATGTTACTTTTTATTTAAACTTTGGGTTTCTCATATAAGAGAAACCATGTGATAGTTAAGCTTGTGAGTCTAATTTATTTCACTTAGCTTAATTTCTGTAAATGACTCATATATCAGTCTACATGGCAGAGTAATACTTGATTGTGTATAGACAGTACATTATCTTTATTCATTCATCTCTTGATGGAAATATAGGCTGATTTGAAGATTTAACCATTATGAACTATGGTGCTATAAATATAGGTATGCACTTGTCACTGTAATACGATGTCTTTACTTCTTTTGGGAAGAACTGTGGTTTTGTAGATCACCCAAACAGCATCAAAAAGGCCGTGTGAGAGGAGATTGGAGAGAGGAATTGTTTGGGGGACATTTCACAATACTATAAGGCTGGAGACTGAAATTTAACTAGGATCAAATACATTTTACCAATCCCCTGTTTTGACTCTTGCCTGCCTCGGTGCAGCAGCCTCCTAATTAGTGTTCCTGGTCCCATCTTCGGGTCTCTCAGGCTTTTCCTAGGGCAGAGACCTCAGTGACCCTCTTGAAATCTAAACCAGAATCTGATTATGTTTTTGCTCTTTTCAGAGCCTTCCAGTGGCCCCATTTTTTCATAATAAAAGGCATGATCCATACGATGGCCCATAAGTGCTGATCTGTATTGCTCAGCTCCATGCATGGTGCACCCTTGTTATTCCTCCAACATGAAAGGATGGTCTTGCCTTAACCCTATTAACTAGGTGCTGCTTTGGTCTGGAATATTCTTTTCCCCATAGAATTACATAGCAAAAAACTGTTACTTTCCTTGAGTCTTGATACAAATATCATGCTGGCTATCATATTTAAATTGCAACCTACCCTGCACTCTCATCTCCGCACACTCAGCTCTAACCCTCACCAGCAGCGCTGGACACCTTCAACCACAGTAAAATCATCAACTAAATTATTAGTTGGCGCATCTTATTCTTTCCCCTAAGGTGTAGACGCCATCTGTATTTGATTCACGATACATTTCAATTACCTTAGAGATTGAGTCATGGTATGTTTCAATTATCTTAGAGAGCAGGTGAACACAGTATACATCAAGACATTTTACTAATGAAAAATAAAGGGCTAAATTGATGATGAAGGAAGGATAAATTCTGTAAATGATTTGAAGATGTAAGGGGCTGTAGAAGGCAACTGATGAGATATAGAAGGTATAGGACAGACAGAGAGAAGAGTACAGCACAGCTATTATTTTGTGGCTGAAGGTACCATTATTCCAATCAGGTAAGACAAGGAATACTGTACTTCATAAACTAGAGGAAAAAAGACCACTATTTCCCTTGATGGTATGTTCACTTTGAGAGGAATACAGGATGTTCAATGATAGGTTTTGAGAATAATCAAATTATCAGTATTGATAAGGTTATTAATCAGAAGTGGATCTCTTAAATATCTTCCACCTTCTGCATTTAATATTAATAAAAATGTTATTATCATGAATTGATTCATTATACAAAGACTTCAATAATTATCTATATTTACATATAGATTTACATGTCAAAAGTGTGGTCTGCAGAAGAACAGCATCCACATACACTGAGCAATTGTTAGAAAAGCAGAATCTTGGGCTCCATTCAGACATACTGTGTTACAGTTTTCATTTTAATAACATCCCCATGATGTGAATTCCATTTAGAATTTAAACTGTGATGATCCAGAACAGGGAGACCAGGCAACTTTCAGCTTCAGCACTTCTCTGCTTCCTATTGCCTGGCTGAGGCAGAAGCTCAAGGTCCATGCAGAAAACTGTAGCAAGAAAAGGCATACACCATAAAATCTTAGTTGTTTATTTTATTAAATAAATGAATCAGAATCAGTGTAAGTCTTTGAACTTTGGTAACAGTCTTGAGTGAGCACAGAGGCAAAGGTAATATGGCACTTTTATTATCAAACATACACATACATAGATTTATGTATGTGTGCATTTATAGAGCCTTGCTGCTTGATAACAGGGATGAGTTTTGAGAAATACATTGCTATGTAACTTCATCCTTGCTCAATCAAAACTTCATAGAATGTATGTAGGCAGGCTGATATGGCTACAATGTAACTAGGTGATGTAATCTTCTGGGATCACCATCATGTATGGTATTGGTTGTTGACCAACACAATGTTCTTATATGACTACGTATGTGTGTGTACATGTGCACACACACAAATTATTTATTGTGGCTGTCTCAAACTCTCTCATTGCTATTGACTATCCTCATTCCACATTAGCTAAATCATACTCTGAACCTGTGGCCTCCCCCCACCCATCTTGTACTCTAGTGCTCTTTTCTTTTTAAGAACTCAATCTGTTTTCCTTGATGTTCTCTTTGCTGCCACTCTTTTACTCCTGTTGTTGGTAGAGTTGGGAAGGTTATGTGTACCTTATCTTGGCTTCCAGTTCAATGCTACTAAGAGGAAAAGAAGTTATAAACTCTAAGGCTTCTGCTCATATGCAAAGGTACTTATGGAAATCAGCTATGGCTTCCATAGACAAAAGAACAGAGGATATACTTAATTCACAAAACTGGTCTTTTTAAAAATGCAGTGCTGAGGATTGGACCCAGGGCCTTCTTAAATAAAAAAGTGATCCCTCAAAGTTCTCATGTGTTCACCAGCAGGGCTTTGGGAAGGTGATTGGATTGTGAGTGTGTTGTAGCTGAATGTGCTGAGATCTGGTCAGAAGAGGCAAGTCACTTGAGTAGTAACCTAGAAGGGTATATTTCCTCCTTGGCTCCTTCTTTTTTTTTTTTACAGATGCAGATTTAGTAATAAACAATGGTGTGCCTGTTAACTTTTTAAATTCAAAGGTAACCAACTACTGCAAGTGTTTTACAGTGCAGCATAAATTAAAGATCAAATACATCCAGAGACTCAGCTTGAAAACCCCCAATCCCTCCAAGTGCATCAGCGGAGATGAGCAACACCTGACCATGGTTCTAGGAGCAGAAAAAGAGGAAAGAACAAAGATTTCCAAGACAGTCTTCAAAGACACGTCCAGGGACATCACTGAAACTGCTTGCTGGAGTCTCATGTAAGAATGGCCTCAAAATAATTTAAGTTGTACTTGCTTGGGAGCCAGCGGACTCCTCGGCCAGAGAAGGCAGCGGGGCAGGAGGTTCGGTGGAGTGGGTCTTGTTGGGAGAAGGCTCTGTCTCCGTGTCTGAATGGAAGACCATCATCTTAGCGTCATCATTTTTCTCAGTAATCACCTCTTCTCTGGTGGCCATGGCGACCCTGCACCTGATCACCTCCGAAGCCAGGTCTTGGTAGGGCAAGTTGATGCTCTTGTGCGCAGCGCTCTTCTGTGCCATGCCCGGCACCCAGAGGCTAAAGGAATCTCGATGCAGTGCACCTGGGAAGCTTTCAGTCCTGCTCAGCTTAGTGTTTAACCGCTTTCATACCTCAGCTTATGGCTTGGCTAAGAACTGGACTCTGATCCCACACCTGAGCTACTGCCCCTCCCCAGAGGAGGAAATAGGCACCAAAATGACCACTCTTTTTTTTTTTTTTTTTTTTAAGGAGCCCAGGTGCTTCCTGGGCATTACGACTCGAGCAGCTTTCTTAGGCCAAGACTTTTCTACCACGTTGCTTCTGCCTTGAAGTCAGCTGACCAGGTATGGTAACCATGAGCCAAAATAAACCTCTTCTCCTTTAAGCTGTGGGTATAAGGTATTGTGTCTCAGGGATGAGTAAGTGACTAAGACAGATTTTGGTACCGAGAATTGAGCTGTTGCTGTGACTGTACTTTGACCATGTGGTTTAGAAGCCTTTGAAAGTGATTCATGGAAAGAGTTTGGAAAGGCTTGGAGATGCCATCTAGAGAATCCTTAGAATTCTTCAAGCTGAACTGAATAGGAGAGTCTGGTTAGATCTCAGAAGAGCAGAATATTCATTGAAATACAGACAGTACCAGGTTTAGGAGGTTTCAGTTGAGGAACAAGGACTCCATTTTCAGTTGGACAGGAGGTCATGTGTGTTATGTTCTAGCAGAAAATTTGTTTTCATTTTTCTCATGTCCTGAGACTTTATAGGAGGCTGAAATTAAGGATGGCAAACTAATTAATTTGGGGGAGGACAAACCAAGGTAGCACATGGATATTTCTGGTAGCTTTGAAGCAGATTTACACTGCAAAACAGAAGCAAAAGCTCATTTAAAAAGTTTTCAATTTTGCTAGAAAAAACATACATGCAAAGTTGGAGTTAAGAACACAGTTGCTGAAAGATTGACATTAAAAATAGCCAATTATTTTGCATGAGGACAATAGAAAAATATGGTTTGAGGCCATCTCAGGAATTAGTAAAACCCCATCCTTCACTGGTGCAAGGGTGTAAAAGGGTAAATGTAAATTCTTCTGAAAGACTTTTCTTTGAGAGCCCCAGGATGCACTGATCCAGAGGGTCTGCCTAAGGAATTGGTTCCCTGGGATTTGTTTCACATAGTTCAACTCTCCATGCACTTAAGGGCCTCTGCAGCCATGATGCAATGGGACCCAGCTATTGCTCTAGTTGGCAGAAGACCTTGGAGTCATCCACAGGAAGTCAGTTGTGGAGTCAGGAGGTGTCCACCCAAAGTTCTGAAGAAAGTCTGCAAGTAGGCAGTGCACTCCTGAGAAGACAGTGCATAAAGTTGTAAGAGTGAAGCCAAAAGTGCAGTTGAGATTCCAAGAAACTGGAGAAGCCAGGAACATGAAATGTCTGTTGAGGAAAGGTGCAAAGAGTGAGCAAGATGCTGTATTAGTTACTTTTCTCTTGTTGCTGAGACAAAATACCCAATACCCAAAGTTAGAGTGGAAGATTTACTTGGCTTACAGTGCATTGAGGTTTCAGTCCATAATTGGCCTGCTCCAAGGGAGGGTGGCACATGGCAGAGAGGCATTGCAGAGGAGAAACAACATGGTGTGTACAAAGTAGCAAAAACAACAAGGGGTCTTAACAGAATCTTTCTGCCCCTTTTATCCCATCCAGATGACTGGTATTAGGGCAGAGCCAAACCAATCACTCAAGTGTAGTGGTTTAGTAATCACACACCCTTGATCCCAGCACCACACATTCTGAATTCAGCCACCTCTGACAAAAGATTGCTTGAGGCTTGGGTAGAGGCATCTAGACACAAGACACAACAGTTGCCCTAGGAGAAAGTCCATAAAGCCTGCAAAAAGTAATGCTCTAGAAGCAGGGCAGCCCAAATTCTATAGTTCACATCTTTCCAAAACTTTACCTGAGTACTTAACACAGAGACAAAGGAGTACTTAACACAGAGACAAAGGTTTTAATCCTTGGACTGCTAGGTTTTGGTCTTGCCTTGGTTCCATTGTGTTCTACCTCCCTATTTCTCTCTTTTGCAAAAGGAATGTTTTCCCTGTATCACTGTATTTTGTCAGTACTTAACTTTCTTTTTAAAATTTTACAGTAGGTCACCAGTAAGAATCTGCCTTGAGTCTTACTGGAGACTTTGTACTTAAGTCTTAGAGGAGACTTTTCAGCAATGCTGGAACTATTAGAACTTTGGAGGCTCTTAAGAAATTGGAGTAGGGGAGAGAGGGGAAAAGAGAATGAATAAAGAATTGAGATGTGTTATGTATGTGTGCCAACTCCCCACAAGGAATGTAATCATTATGTATTCCAAACATGTACCAACAAAAATATAAATTAAAAAGAGAAATGGATTTAATGTATTTTGCATAAAGAAATGCACATGATATTTTTTGAGCACCAGGGGTGGAATAATATGATTTAGATCAAGAATGACTTTCTTGGGCACATAGGCAGGGATTTTGGAAGGTGATTGGTTCATGGAGACATTATAGCTGAATGTGTTATTAGGAGAGAGGACCTGGTTTGAAGAGGCAGGTCACTGGGGACATGATCTGACAGGGTTTTATCTCCTTCCCTAGCTCCTAGCTTTTCTCTGCTTCTTGCCCACCATGAATTGAGCAGCTTTCTTCCATCCAGGCCCTTCCACTAGGCTATTTCTGCCTTGGAACCAGCCAACCAGGGACTGTATTCATGAGCCAAAACAAAATCTCTCCTCCTTTAAATTGTGGATGTCAAGTATTGTGTCTCAGCAATGAGAAAGTGAGTTAAAAACCCTGGGTGGCCTTGAACATGACTCTCCTGCCCCAGTTTCCCAAACTGCTAGGATTATAGGCATGTACCATCCATCACTAAGGGACTTTTTAATTGAAACTATGTCTTTTCATGAACATTGTATGAGACTTCTACCTATTATATGCCAGTACCCTCCTCCTCTTTGAGTCAACAAAAAATATTATTATTAAATGTTCCCTTTCAAGAGAAAAGGCAGGGAAAATCACAGTAGTTTGAGAAACTCATCTTAAAATTTATTTGTTATGTACCAGGTGGTTATTGTACGCAGTCTTAATCTTGGAAACAGATAAAACAATCTCAATATTCCACCTGGCGGTTCACAGAGAAAAAGGGCTTCCAGGCCCTATTGTATTCCTACTAGGGATTCATGTGTGTACAGCAAAAGTAAAAGTCATCAGTTTTATTTTACTGTTGCACTGTAAGGGAAAAGAGAAGTGGTCTGGGTGTGCATGAGTGAGATAGAAAGAGATATTTTCATAACACAATTAGAACAAGGAGAAGTGGCATGCAATTAGGTTGAAGAATGTCTTGTTTAACATGCACTTGGCATAATGTAGCCAGGGGTTCCAAATTATGGGATACAGATTTTCATTGTCAAGTCTGAATAATGTGTTTCTTGTATTTAAAGACCCAGATTTGAGGGTTGATAAGAAGTATATAAATTGTATGGTGCTGTAACTAAGGCTTAAAATTTTCTACTTTGAGTTTTTATTGCTGGTTCCTTAATTTAAGCATATCTTTTGAGGTTTTTGCATTTGTTTTTCAATTGTTCTTTTTGCCAGTATGTCTTTTTCTTGGTTGCTGCCATGAGCTGTCAGTGCAGCATAGAAAATAATTTCAGAATCCTCTCCAGACTGGAGATAGCATAGATGTGAAGCTTGACCATCTTCAGTCCAGAATCATTCACTGCCATGACTGAGAAGATGAGTTGGTTTCCTCAATGGTCAGAATGGGAGGGCTCAAAATGAGTTCACTGCTCATTTTCCAGTTCTGGTTGGATTCTCTGAGACTTTTAAACTTTTATATAATTCATTAAAATGATCATTTAAAAGATATTTTTAAAAAATTCAGCTCAGCATTTCTGTCACTTTGTATAATGCATTACCTTTGGCCTTTATTTTTGTCAGTACAGTTTCCCTTGGTAACCTCAGGTAGTTGGTTTCAGGACTGCCAGCCTTAACACACCAGGTGCCAAAATCTGTGCATAGTCAATTTCCTTATAAAAACTGGCATTGTAATTTTATATAACCCATCACCATTCTTCTATATACTTCATTTCATCTTTACTTATAAAACCCAATACAATAGAAATGCTATCTAAGTAGTTCTTATACAACTGTTTAGAGAATAATAAGAACAAATATACTTACATGTTCAGTATAGACATAATCTTTTTCAAATATTTACCAAGCTCAGTTAGTTGAATCCATGGTTCCAAGAGGCCAACTGCAATTCCTAGCTCAGCACTTACCTGGAAAATGTACTTAATTTCTTGTTAGGAGTTACACTCAAAATGTATAAAATTGGTGAGGTGCCCAGATCTCACAGATGGCAGCATAAACACAGGAATGAATCATGGAGGCCCTGCTATACTAGGCACTGATTCTAGAGCCACGAGGTCATGGGACACTAGGGAGAAGACCTGTCCTGATGGCTGCCATTGACAGGAGCTGAGAGGTTCTATACATGGTTCCAAAGTAATGTCCAGGGAGACTTAATTGACCTTGATAGATAGCACAAGGATAATTCTAATTAATGTAGGTCACACTTTAACTTGGTTTTGAACACCCACTAGAAAAGTATAACCCAAAAACATACAAAGTCAAGATGATAGTAATAAAGCTGGATATAAAAAACCTCCAGTTGCTGACCCCAACTGCAGTTGGCATTTTCCAACTATACTATGTTTTACCACTGTTACGAGTCATTAGAAAAAACTATGGTAAAATTTATAAGAGCTCAACAAGAGTTTTAAAATTTTTAAGCTAAACTTGTTTTTCAAAATTATTAAATTTTAATCTTTTTACAGTTAACATTGAAAGAAAAATTATGACAAAATATCAGACTTAGAGATAACCTCCATTAGTAAAAGGGTCTAAGAGCTAGCAGGTTATAATCACCATTTTTGTCCCTTAAAAACAGTTTCTAAACAGGGCTCTTTCCCTAATCTGCTTTTTTATTTTAGTTCTTATACTTTGACTATACATGCTCTAATTTCTTAAAAAATATGTTTATTTCTGCTATAGGCTGCCAAACTCCAAGTGATCATATAGATAAAATCAAAAACAAATGTGCTAGATATTTTTACCAAAATCCATCAGATTGGCTTTATAGAAATAGTTTATAATTGGTAAATTACAGCATGATTTTTATTGAAGCCTATTAAATGAGCTCCCTGAAGCAAGCCCCCAACTACAGTCTTCCCTACATTGACCCTTCTCAGCTTGAAGGAGTTAGAGAGAAACTACACCCATTCTCCCCTAACCACTGTCAGGAATAGCTCTTTAGAGGGAAAAATATTATACACAGCTAAGTCAGTTAGACACATTATAGGTCCTTATAACATATGCCTATTGGATAACCCACAGGGATAAGCCATTTTTTTGCATCCTCACCTTTCCCTAAAGGCACAATTGCATTAACAAAAAAGGGAGAGTACAGCTTCCTCCACAAGCTCAATTACATCTTGTTGCTTTCTCTTGTTATTTTCATTTTAAATCCACTTATGGGAGTAAACATACTCCATCAAAACTCCATTAATACAAAGATAAATCTATAAACATGTCCTAGACACAATTGTTGTCAAAGGATGTCCTAACTAAAAGGTAAATGACTCAATACAATTAACAACATGGGGGCAAGGTATGCTTATTTTTCAACAGAAAATAAAAAGAGGTTGTGACCATCATCCCAATGTATGAGCATGCATAGAGATGATGGATTCTCTGCAAGGAGCACAATGTAGCATACCTGCTGAGAGCTATCCAAAGGCTGCATCTGAATGGCCACCCCCCACCCTCACCTACAATGGCCCTGGGACTTTCAGAGATCACCAGACCTGAGGCACCACTTTCTGATGAGACTCAGAGACAAACAGGCCCCAAGGACAATGGCAGCTCACCCTGATGCACCTGCTGCTGTTTTTAAACTAAAAAGGGGGAGATGTGGGAGGCTGCAATAAAGATTATGCCCAAAGTAGGCTGTAACCAGTGCAGGGTGTAAAGAGTTAACCCTTCCATTGGCTTATTTGAGAAATGAGTCCAGCCTACATGCAGAGATCAGAGTAACTCACACCCAAATTCCATTTCCACAATTAAAACCTTCTTAACTAGAAGGACAATGTTCTACTTACAACCATATATTTTGTCTATTCTGTTACTAATTCAAAAATCCTTTGTCTTGTCTTTATGAGCCTTGACTCTGTGAGTTTCCATAGAAACTGCACAACTGTGCATCTTCTCACATAGTGTTGCCCTCTCATGTAGTTCACCTTATGTCAATTGATTACTAATAAAAATCAGTGGCTTGGATGGACCAGCACCTTTGCTCATTAAGCAACATTGGCCATCCTGGCTCCCCGATTTTTGTCTCTCTTAGTTCTGTCTTTTAGTTTATTTTCTCAGACTTGCATCATACATTAAGCAGAAGACTGGAGCATATTGAAGAGGTTTCCAGAACATAGGTACAAGCTTTATAATAATATGACAAAATGTAAAACCAATCCACTAAATAGAGCAATTTTACCCTGAGAGGAGAGAATTTAAAAGGGATAAATGGAAAAAATAGAGAAATAAAAGAAGATAAAGAGATTAAAAGCAAGGCTGAAGGGCAAAGAAAGATGACTTAAGCTTTGGGAAACTAGTGAAGAAGATGGGAGAGAAAGAAGAAAAAAAAACAAGAGCATCAAAAAACCCTGAAAACAGTGTTCACACTCATAAAAAGCAAAAACAGACAATCAAGAAAAAATAAACAAAACAACAAACAAAAACAAAAAACAATAGCAAAAAGCAATTTCTCTGTAACTTCAAGCCTGCAGATTTCTTCTGGTGCTTACATTTTTGTGGTAGTGTCCAACTCAGAACCCAGATTTGTGCTGGGTAACTCCAGTAAATCTGCTATAAGATTAGAGCAGGGCTCTGGATAATCCCAGCAAGCCTGCAGTAGGATTGGGGCAGGGTGCCAACTCTGGTGCTTTGAACTCCAGAGAAGTTCAGGCTGATCCTTGCCTCTGGCTGTGGAGCTGAAGCCTGAGTCTTCAGCAAGCAACACTCTGGGTGTCCACCCATGGCTCTCTGACCTTGGGCATTGCCTACAGCCATCTGTCATTCAGCTGCTGTGGGATTTCAACAGTGGGAGCCTTGAAGCAAAGCCAACCCATGGCTGCTCTGAATCCCAGGTTCAGTTGCCCCCTCCCTAAAAAGACATCCAACCAAGCACTCTTTGCAGGGAACACAGCTGTCACCTAGACTGAAGTCACTCACCAACCCTTGCAGCACACAGCACCCACTGCTCTGTTCCATTGGGATGTTTCTCCCAGGAGGCCTCTGGACTCATCTGTCCTCATTGTGCCTTTGTAAATTTGACACCTCTCTTTTCATGAGTTGGGAGCAGAGGTGGTGGAGGGAGTGCAGTTTGCCTCTTTCTGCACTTCAGTCTGTCTCCTCACTTTCTCTTTGAGTTCCTATTTTTCCTTCAGATTCTTCCTGGTTCCTGAGGATCTACCTCCTCTCTTCCTCTCATCCCCAAGTTGTTATTTTCCAGTGTCTGGCTTCCAAATCTCAGAGAGGTTGATTTGTTGCTGCTTATCAATTCTGCCATCTTCCTGGAAGTTCTTTAGTATATTTTCTAATGATCTCACATGGGAGGCAAGGGTAGGGGTCTATGTTAAAATGCAGAATCCTAGGTCTCACCACTGACCATCTGAATTCTAATTTGAGGAGGGTGGGGTGAGGTGAGATATCAGAGGTAGGCATCACCATAATTACTACATTCTGTCAGATGACCAGTTTATAGGCTGAACTGAGTTCAGTTTTGTGCTAAAAACCCAACCAATTTCACCATAACTTTCTGTAGTTGCATTAGCATCTTTACATACTGTATGACTCCCCAGTTGCTATATGAATCCTCAGCTGTTATAAGCATCTTTGGGAGATAACAAAGACTCACACAGGGAGGGCCTTCTTTTCTGGTCTCCACATCCACGATCATTCCCATAAGCAGCTGTGACAGCATTTGCCTTGCTCTCCATGAGACCACCTCTGCTTCACTCAAAGTATCTCTTTCTCATGGTCCCCAAGGTTGGAGAACCTCAAGGTGTCCCAATGGCCCTGGGCTCCATTTGCTGTCACTGCATTCCAGATTCATGCTGGGTTCTGCTTCACATGGGAAGAACAGTCCTGTCTTCAGCATGGGGCCACATGTTATTATCCAAGCTTCAGGTTTTGCAGTTCTTGTCTTTGGGTCTCAGACCCTGATTCTTCACACTTAGTTCTTCTCCATTGGAATCTGACTCAGATATGGTGACATTTTATCTTATTTGTATTTAACCCAATCTTTGGCTATGACAAAACAAATCAAATATGCTCCTGTGTGTTCTTTTCTCATGTGTATGGAACTCCTTCATACAGATATGGGCTTTCCACAGGCTTCAAATTTAGCAGAGTATGAATTGTAGTCAAGGTGCTAATGAAATACTCTACTCCATTTGCTTTTACTTACAAGGTTTCATTATTTTTTTAATTACCTATATCTTCATTCAATTTACATTTTCATTCTTACATAAATTTATAGGAAACACACGACAAACTTTTCACATGAAGTGGGAAATCTGAAAGGACTGAGCCAAATTAGGGACTTGAGAAAACACTAAGCCACAACATTAGAGAAATGGTGGAATAAAAATCAGAAACACAGAGTAGAACCATGGATAGAATAAAGCAATAAGAAAGCAAAAATTGATAGGAAACAAGCTAGAGAATATGATAAAAATATTAGCTAATATTTGTCAAGCACTTACATTTTGTCAGCACAGTGCTTTGTACTTTACTTGCCAAATCTCAGTTAAGTTTCACCAACTTGTTTAAAATACAAACACTAGTTTGATTTTCATTTTGCACTAGGCAATTGAGATGTTATCAGACTTGGTACCCACAGCCTATGGCTGATTAGACAAGATTTGGAGTGAGCATCTAGATCCCTCACATGCACAATTCACAGTAGGGTTCGGGCTCCTATGAGAATCTAACTCTGCTGCTGATCTGAAAGGAGGCAGAGCTTAGGCGGTAATATCAGTGATGAGGAGCAGCTGTTAATACAGATGAAGCTTAGCTCACTCGCCTGCCCCTCTTCGGCTGTGTAGCCCACTTCCTAACAGGCATGGCTTGGAGGTTGGGGACCCTTCTCCTAAATGATATTTCTTGTCCCTTAGAGATCTGGCATCACATACCACTAAACCATTCTTTTATTGCCTTTAAGTAATGTTGGAAAATATGCATCTATCAGAAGGGTCCATCACAATCTTCATCTACAGGAGGAAAATTAATCCTCTATTCTACTGGCCTGTCCCTTTTCAGGGCAGGAGGCAGGAGGAGGCAGGAGGAAGTGAGGGTGATGGCGGGAGGGAGAAAGGCTCTCTCCCAGCTGCTCCTGTGATGAGGAAATAATTACTTAATGGCTGTGCAATTTGTAAAGCAGCTGCTGGTGGTTTAGGGACCCAGCTGTTCCAAAAAGAAAAAGAACGGATCCTTTTCTTTTCTATATTCCATAGTAGGCAAATTAGAGATGTCATTTCAAAATAAATAATTAGCTCGCAGTGAGGAATTTTCTTCAGAGTCCCTTGATGAGGAAGGGTCTGAAAGGTTGATGAAGTTTCCAATTTCACATTTTAAAAATAAATCTTAAATAGTATGAGACTATGACAGAAATTTAAGCCTGTAGGACACTTATATCAAACTCTCTACTTGATGCTGCTATAATTGATGGTCATTATTTTTTCTCCCAGAGGTAAAATAAAATCAAAGCAATAACATCTCAGAGCAACCCCGCCCCCCTTTCCCCTGGTCACGAGTTTAAGCAAAAAATGTCTCCTGTTTTGATGGCATTGGTCAGGCAAGCAGGGTGCCTGGTTATTTCAGGAAAAGGTGGAGATGGGGTCAACATTAGGTGCTTGTTCATTAAATACTTCTAAGCAGGGAGCAAGCAGGGTTTTGGAGATTTTTAAAAAATGATCTTCAGAGTCATTACAAGAGAAGAACTCCTTGTTTCCACTGTGCAGATGAAAACAACCGAAGTTCAAATGACTGATTCAGCAGAGCTTAACCAGTGCTGATGTCTGAAATCAAGTTGAGAAGTTAGAATACTGGCTGAGAAAGACAGATTTGGTGTCTTGCTGTTTGAATTCTGGAACTGTCACCGTCTGATGTTGGATAAGTGACCTATCCATTCAGAGCCTTTCTTCCCACATAGCCCTGTTGCCCTACAGGCTATGAGCTCAAATTCAATGGACTATTATTAATCCTGCCTGACTTCAAAGTCTTTGCTCATTTACTCTTTCTTGTCATACTGAAAGTAACACAGGTTTGCAGAAAAAATTAAACAAATACACCCAGCTATAAGAAATCCATCTTCTATGGCAAAACATTGTATGCTAGCTGGACTAATGTTACATTTATGTTGTTAAGAAAGAAACATGAATCAAGAGGAATGTAATTCTGACTCCTTTTGGGGGTAGTCATCAAACAGTCTCCTCTCTACTCTGAATATTAAATTCTGCATTGTCAATGGTCCAAGCAGGACCTGTGCAGTATCTTGTATTCTGAGACGTTGCAGGAGGCCATCTTTCAATAAATTCTCCCTGGAAGGAAGGAAATAATAACCTAATCTCATCATCTCCAGATTGAACAAGATCTGCCGTGTTACAAATCTACTTAGCTAGGGAGCAGCTCTCATGGTCTGCTTTCCTCCAGCTGTCTAAATATTACTTAGCTCCAAAATCTGTCTTCTTCCTACTTCCTCCAACAAATTTTATACCAAGTCCTTTAGAACATACTGATCTCTTTCTCCTCTCCAGGCTTCCAAAGCTCTTTGCATCTGTGCCACATATTTCCTTATTTGTTTTGCTGATCTTATATTATCTCCTGGTTCATTTAAACCATCATTTTGTACCTTGAGAATGAAAATCATATTAGGATTTTCTTTGTTCCTTGAAGAGGTTACCATGGTGAAGGAACAGTAACGGAAGAATGAATACATGCTAGGTTTTCAAATTCTGGAGTTCATATTTGCATGGCTGAAATGACTTCTGCCTCAAATACGTCATGTTCTACTCAGCTGAGGCAATATGAAGTCATGATTTTTCGTTAGCAGAGAACAAGCTTATGTTGTCATCTTGGGTCTTCCAATTATTCTCTGCATAATATCAACTTCTTCTTCTGTAAAATGGGAACAATAAATTACTCTAAAGTGTTTGGGAAGATTGACTAGTATAATTAATAAATTAAAACATGCAATGTTGATAAAGACTAAGTGCCATTTTCTTTTCATGCTCTTCTCTATCAATGACCACAGTTGATATGAGCCAAGGTACCAGGTCAGTTCTGCAGAAACTACTCTCAAGAATTTATACTTCTTGTTTTTCAACATGTCTAGAACTGCACCTTTTAATAAGTTTCAAACAATATCTTAGTTGTTATTACCTAGATCTAATAATAAAATGTGAATCTGAATGTGACAGAATTAGTATTAGAATTTTGGGGAGGGACATAAACACTCAATATTCATTTTTGAGTAATCTTTAATCTTGAATGGAAATTACAGAATAGTCCTGAAAATAGAGTAAGTGGTTTCCTACAATAAATCAGTAATTTACATTAAACAGATATTCAGAGATGACTCCTTACATATCAGGATTGTATAAAGCAGGCCTTCCCAAATTTTAGAGTGCCACAGAGTCCTTAAAGGCTAAGCAGAAATGTAAATTCTTTGGCCCTATCCCTGATGAGCCTGATTCAGCAAGTGTCAGGTGGGGCTCCAGAGCTGCATCTCTAACAAGTGCACAATGTTGATGCTGCTGATTCCCCAACTCCTGGGAATGAGAAACATTGACTTTGACCTCATAGAGTCAAGGATCAATGGACTCACTGTTATTTCCAGCCTAAAATCAGCATTTTCTGGAAATATCAAGAAAACAGTCTCCTTGAAAAGAAAAGTAATTTATAATGCTTAAGGGAACAAGTTTGACAGACTAATACATGATAATACGTTGTCTATACAATAAAAAAAGGGAGTGTTAAGTATTTGAAAATGAAAATATTTTTATTTTTAAATTATTTTTAATTATATGTTTGTTGTATATAATGTTTACATTCCTTGTGAGGAATTGGTACATGTATGTAACATACCTTCATACTTCTTTTTCACACCCCATCCATTCATGTCTTGATCCTCTTCTTTTTTTGTACATGTTTCCAATATAATGTTCACATTCCTATGTGGAGTTAGTACATGTACATACCACATCTACATTTATTTCTTCATCCTCTTTCCTTCCCTTTCATCTCTTTCTATCTCTTGATCTCCCTCTTCTTTGAGAAATGTCTATCTCCTACTTCCTACTTTTTATCACTGATTTTGATCTTTGTTTATATTTTGGATTTCTCATATAAGAGAAACCATGTGATATTTAATCTTGTGTGTCTGATATATTTCACTTAACATCATGGTCTCAAGGGGCATCTATTTTCCTATAATTGACTCAAGTTTATCTTTATGACAGAGTAGTACTCCATTGTGTGTAAATACCAATTTTTCTTTATCCATTCATCTGTTGATGGACATACAGGCCACTTCCAAAATTTAGCTATTATGTATTATGTGGCTATAAATATGTTTATCCATGTATCTCTGTAAGACAATGTTTTTAACTCTTTAGGGAAGATACCTAGAAGGGGAATAACTGGGTCAAATGGAATTTCTAGTTTGAGTTTTTGAGGAATCTGCATACTGATTTCCAAAGTATATGTACTAGTTTACATTCCCACCAACAGTGTAGAATAGAAGGATTCCTTTTACCCTGTAGCCTTGTTATTATTGTTATTAGTTCATTTCTTGGTCATGGCCATTCTCTTGGGGGAAGGGTAGAATCCCAGTGTTGTTTTAATTTGAATTAATTAACTAATTAATTAAACCAATTCATTTAATTAATTTTATTTATTAATTTAATTTTAATGGATCATTGTATAGCATTTCTTCGTGTGTATGTTGTCCTTTTGTACTTCATCTTTGAAGTATCTATTTATTTCATTTACCCATTTTTTGATTGGACCTTTTATTTGGGGGGGGTATAATTTTTTGAGTCCTTCACATAGTCTACCTATTAGTCCTCTGCTCTGTAGGCAGTCTTTTCATCCTGTTGGTTGTTTCTTTTGCTGTGCAGAAGCTTTTTAATTTAATATGACCCCATTTGTTGATTCTTAGTACTATTTCTTGTGGAACCAGGGTTCTGTTCAGAAAGTCCTTGCCTACACCTACAGTATGACTTTAAGAGTTTTACCTATTTTGTCTTCTAGCAGATTAAGTGC